>NW_026991717.1:34774248-36112748 GCF_029215605.1 Mirounga angustirostris | reverse complement strand
ACCCTATTCCTGGCCCATAGTCAGTACTCGGTATCTGTCGACTACCATTTCTCATCCCCATTGAGGAAAGGAAGCAAGCTCAGAGAGGCTGACTGGACACGTGGCACAGCCCAGCCGGGAGCCCTCCCTGGAGCTGAGGCTGGGCGGAAGTCTGAGAAAGCCTCCAGGGCAGCAGTGGCCAGAAGATGGTGTGGCAGGGGTGGGTTGTCAGGTCGAGGCGGGCCCGGAGAACAGAGATGCCTCCTGAGGGGTTGGGACACTGGAGGAAGAGCTCAGGCCTTGCTTGGCGTTTGAGCTCACGAGTTCCGCTCTGGCCCCAGCCACGGGCTGGGCAAGCTCCCCGCCCCTTCGGATCTCCTGTTGCTTGTCTCTAAGATGAGGTGGGCACAGAACCGATGTGGGGCCTTTTAGTCCACATCAAGGGAACAGAGAGGTGAGGCCTAAAAGTCTCAGGCTCCGTCCAGGAACTTGAAACGTGCTGCCGTGGGGATGCTGGAAACAGTGGGGCCCACGGAGTCCCAGAAGCCGGAGGCCATCTGCCCGGGAGGCATCAAGAACCAGCACTAGGACTTCGGTGGAATCCCAGACTCAGTGACCCTGTGAAGCCTCCCGAGCTGACTGGGGGCCAGCCGGGCACTGCTGGGATCCGAAGGGCCAGCCACGAATAAGGCTGAGGGATGCAGTGCCTTCGTTTCCTCCTTGGATCACTGCAGCCAGGCCCCTCCCATTGGAACTTGAACATCACTGGAGAGACGCTAGGGTCACAGCCAAAAGGAAGAAGTGCTACCAGGGACCCAGGTTCAAGAGACAGTCAACCACCTCTTCCGTAAGGGAAGACCAGCACAGAGTCTCTCCCTGGGCATCCTGTGACACCCTGCAGGGGAGCCCAGCTTCCCTTCTGGAAACACACCTCAGAGCTGTGCAGAAGCCCTTCAGAAGGCCTCCCCCACCCAACCCCGGGGGAGCCAAAACACCCCTTAATCACACAACCAGGCCTGCCATGGTGGGCAGCCAGGGCCTGTGGACCTCACCCAGCTGCACACATCTGGTAGGCAGCCATGGCAACCCGGAGTCATGCAGAGAGCCCTGGAAAAGCTGGTCCTGCCTCTCTGGGGTGGCAGTATGGCTCAAGGCCAGAGCTGCCTCTTGTGCAGAGCGCAAGAGCCCGGCAGAGGCTCGGGCTCCTCCAGAGGTCACTGGTAAGGCAGGCAGCTTTAGGGAGGGAGGAGGGAGCGGGGGGGGGGGGGAGGAAGGAGATGGGGAGGGAGTGGGGGGAGTGGGGGGGAGGAAAGGAGGGAGGAAGGGAGAAGGAGGGGGAGAGGGAGGAGGAGGGAGGAAGGGGGAAGGAGGGGGAGAGGGAGGAGGAGGGAGGGAGGAAAGGAGGAAGATAAGGGGGGAAGGAAGGAGGGGAAGGGAGGGGAGGAAAAGGGGAGGGAGGGAAGGAGAGGGGAAGAGGGATAGGGAAGGAGGAGGGAGGAAGGGGGCCTATAGGGGGAGGGGGGAGGAGGCCCTTTAAGCCTCCCCATCCCTCCCTCTTCCGTGCAAAATATTCTTTCTCTAGAAAATAATTAATAATAATCCCCCCTTCACCCTTCTCCTTTCTGAACAAGAGCTTTGTAACACTAGATGGCTGATCCGAAAATAACTATTTTGCCCTTAGACAGAGTCGTTTTTCAACAGGAGAAGCTGAGATATTTTGAAAGCCCCCCCTGAGGCGAGGAGGTTATGCATAAGGCCCTAATTGTCAGCGCTCCCCAAAGGCAGCGCTGTGTTCCAGGGGAAGGCGGCGGGAAGCTGGGCTGTCAGCGCCCCGGGGCCTGGGGGAGCCTACCTCCCCGTGCTCGGCCCGCCGGGCCAGCTCCCCGTCCGGCGCGGAGGAGATAAAACACGGGAACACAGACGATCTTACATAACCGAAGCGGGACTGAACATTTTCAGCAAATTACCTCTGTTATGAGCTCTGCCATAAAATCGCCTCACAAGTGAATTTAGTTTTTCTTCCCTCCGTGCACAATCAATTAGCACATGAGTAATACCAAGCCCATTAGGACAAACTGATGCCGGGGGAGTTATGTCATCCGCTATAGAAATGATTGCTTAATATACCAGTTGGCTCCGAGGAGCTCTTAGCCACACACAGTCTTGCCATAATCAATAGCAACAGTCAAACGAAGCTGTTTCCAACCAGAACACTGCTGGGCGGTGCGGGGGGCCGGGCCCCATGCAGGTCGCAGAGCTGAGTGGGCCCCGAGACCAGTGTGACCCCCGCCCCTGCTCCCCACTCAAAGCCACCAGGAGCAGCCCAGTGGTGACTAAGAGAAATGGAAACTCACAGAAAGACAGGAAGGCCACTGGGGCTTGGGGCTCGGGGCTGCACTGGGATTTGCATCCAAGAGGGAAAGGGAAGGGGTCTAGATTTCTCTCCTCCGCATTTCCTAGCGACCGTGGAATAGGCTTTCCCAGGGAACAGCTAGAGGCTCCCGTAAGACTCAAACCCTTATGGAATTGAGCATGTGGGGTGAGAACGTGTGTGTGTGCATTCATGCACGTTGGCACACACGGGCATAAGCAAGGACAAGGACCTACACCCATGTGCATGTACTTACATGGATGCATGTATGTGCCGGGGGGGTGGCGTGCAGCTAGGCGCGTGCATGTGTGTGCGTGTGTGTGCCTGTGTGTGCCTGTGTGTGTGCATGTGTGTGCACGCTGGCAAATACGCACGTGCACCTGAGTGCCTATCTGAATGCAGGAGCGTCATGTGCAGGATGCAGCAATCCCACACAGGAGATGGCCTGCCACATCAGTTTGTCCTTTACAACCCTGCGCTGAGGGACCCAGAGGGAAAAGCTGAGAGCATCCCCGCTCCAGGCCTGTGGTGCTAATCCACCTGGGAGGCACCTGGAAGGGCAAATCCCCTGATCTCCCTGGGCCTGGGTTCCTCATCTGTACCATAAGATATCAGTATGCCCCCAGAGGGCTGCGATGCGAGTTAGAGCACAGAAAGTACGGAGCGTGCCCACCAGAAGACGTGTGCATCGAAGCAGGGCTGTTGTTATGAACCCCGAGCTCCTGGCATCTGCTTGGGTGCTGAGAGCCAGATCTCCAGCCCCTCCCTGCTCCAGGTGAGGCCTTGGGAGCCGCTCGTTCCATTTCCCTCCCCGAGAACTGGCAAATCCCCAGGGGATTGAGAGTCTGCAGCCTTTCTCCCCTGGACGGCCCCTCTCCCCCTGACTAGTCATGGTGGCTCCCTGGGAACAGAGTCCCTGGGCCCATGGTCAGGTGTACTGCTTTCTGCCAACGAGAAGCTCCAGGGCCTGGGGCTAGAGGAGGGGGCTCCAGTCTGCACAGGGTCCAGCATCTCAGACCCATAAATTCTCTGGTGCAACCCTCTCCTCCTTTACACATAAGGAAGTGGAGGTTTCCAAGGTCAGTCAGCCAGTTAGAGCGAGGGTTTGCCCTGGGCCCAGAGATGTGGGTCTAACGTGGGATTTCGTTCCCATGACAATGAGTGTGGGGAAACAAAGCAAGCTGGGAGGGAAAACTGGACCTGGGGCTCTGAGGAGGGGCTAATTAACATCTGGTGTTGGGGAGGAGCGGGGAAATGGGTGCAGAATTGCTCAGACATCTGAAATGCTGCATTTTTGGAAGCACGCTGACTAGCTTCTCCTCCTCCCGGGCCTTAGTTTATCCATCCATAAAATGGAGGAATGGACCCCTAACCCCCCTCAATAGTTTCAACACTTACCATTGCGCTGTGTTACATGCCCCGCACACATCAAACGTAGCACTCCACACAGGTGTCAGTACCCTGGCTCGCTCACCCCCCTGCCCCATGAACCCCCAGGTTCCAGGAGTGCTGACCACAGGAACTCTGCGAGACGTGAGCGTGCCCGGGGCTCCAAGCTGCTGCGTCTGGGGAACTCGCTCACACAGTGGCAGACCATGAAGGCAGATGTGGTCTCTGCCTCTTTCACCCGGCTCCGGAGGGCCGAGAAGCACACGGCGGGGTGGCAGCACGAGGCAGCGTGGGGCCAGAGGCCAGCCAACTGCAGCATCAGGGGCTCCTCTGTACGCAGGGCCCAAGGGCTGGATCATAAGAACTATCGCTCCGTTCAAAGGCCTGCGAGGTGATGGACGAGCAGTGATCCAGAAAAGCAGGCCACACGCTCTGCTCAGATGTGAAGGCTTTTTGTAAAAAGAAGGAGGCGAGGCCTGTCACAGGCCTGAGAGCTTGAGCCCGGGCCCTGCCACCGAGGGGACAGCAAGCAAGCACGCTTGCCCACATTCGAGGGGTGCTATCTGATGTCAGGCATTGGCGCCCTGCCCCCTCACCTGGTGCTTAGATTTGCAAAAGCCCAGAGTCTTACAGGAAGGGTTATTTTGCCATGATTTTAGGAAAAGCAGAAAATGGGCTTCCTGGCTCTCCTGAAGGGCCCGGCTACTCTGATTTTCACAGGTAATGGGGCAGGAAATTGCCCATGGCGAATGAGCAGGACCTGTTACCTGTGGGTGGAAATGGGTAATGAGAACTTAAATCCAGGCGCATCACCAGATCACATTAGGGAGCCAGCTTGCAAAAATGATCAGGAAGGTTTTAATATCCACCTATCAGATGGATACCTATCTCCTGCAGTGACCTCAGACTCATTAACCTAGTGATCCCTGTTCTGGCAATCAATCCCTCATGCTGGAGTGGCCTCCATCCCGGACCTCTCACGGGGCCTCCCAGGACCCAGAGATTCGAAATAATTAAAATCCAGTGTGACGTGGTGCAACCAGCTCCCCTTAAGTGAAGCTCAGATAATCAGACCTTGCCGAGCAAACAGCTCTCACCTTCCTGCCCCTCGTGGGAAACTGAGTGCAGGGGCAAAGCCGCTGGGGCAGGATTCCACTTCTTTCTCTCTCTCCCTGGAGACAAGATGCTACCATGAGGCCACTGGCCCAGGGGAAGGAGCACCAGAGCCCAGAGACCTTGTTACCAGGTCCCGCCCCATCCCAGACCCTGCACTTGGGGACGAGAAAACCCTCCTGGCCCAGCTCATTTCTGGTCCTCTGTCATTTGACTGCCCATAGAACTTGCCTAGGGTCCCAGAGTCAGTTCCTCACATTTCCCCACCCAAAACTCACCCTCTCCTCCCCAGCCACCATCTTTCTTTCTGTACTCAATTTGGTACTTTCTTTCCCCTTACAATTCTTCAGCAAACCCCATCATCTGGTCTTTGAAAATGGGTCATCCATCCCTGCACCTGGGTCTGTGCCTGGATTATATCAGCCTCCTCCTCTTAGACTTCCTACCTCAAGCCTCTTTGTTCCAGGAAATCTGCCCTTGGATGCAGCTCTGTCTAAAATCAGCAGGGGCTCTATGGAACATGCTGCTCTCCATAATCCCCCAAAGTGGCCTTGGGTCCCTCCATCCCTCTGGACATGCACCTGAGTCCCAGTGGCCACTCTTCCTTCCCCACCAGCCTGCTCACCTCCAGGTGTGCTCTCTCTCTCTCACCTGGCCGCCTGGCTGCCTGGCTCCCTACCATTCCCCAGCTTTCTGTGCACCGCCCCCCCAACCTGTCTTGGCATCTTCCTAGGGAAGCTGGACCTCCCATCTCCATCTTCTGTTGCTCCTCCCCAACACCTGGGGGCCCCTGCAGCACTGACTGTGTGTCCCTGGAAGCTTCTTACAAACTCCTACCTGTTGGGGCGTCATTGCTGATCTTGCTTTAATTCCTCCGTCTGAACATTTCGTTTCTGCTGATGGATGAGATCTTGGAGAATCCTGTCGCCCATCACCCCGGCAGAGCCTAGAGTGTGTCTCGTTCAGGGCAAATACGCAGCTAATGTTACTTTTTGTTTAATGACTTCAGGATATGCCCTCAAGGAGTATTCCACTAAATTTGTAGTCACAGAATTTAGAGCTCAAAGGGACCCAGGAGCCCCCTGTCCAGATGAGGAGCTGAGCCCTGTCCTTCCCCCACTGCCACGGGGGGGTTAGAGTGTAAGATGAGAAGCAACATTCAGGTTTTGTCAGGATCTCAAAAAATAAAAATAAAAAAGCGTAAGCTGGGTATCGGGAGAGGTGGGTTTGGATCGAAGCTTTTTACCACTTCATTGCTCAAGTGACTTTGGGCAAGTCATTTGACCTCTCTGGGCCTCAGTGAGGAAGCTGGGCAAAATGTAGTCCAAAGTGTGCATTTTTGTAGTATAGGTAAATATACATATTCATACACATGCACACACACTCACAGACACACACACACGGAGCTTATTTGTTTTGCCCACAGAGCTTTTGCTCCAGGCTGAGTAACGGTAGAAGAATGTCATCTGCAAGCCTCCTGAGTCCAAGCTACTCAGAAGTGGCGCCCATCCCATCTGCAGCCAGCCACCTTCTCCTCCCCTCGTGGCCCCTGAGCCAGACAGGTCAACCCACTCGGATGCCAGGCCAGGTACCTTGGTAAACCAGGCTGTTGCACACGCTCCTCGAAATCTGGCACGGAAGGGCCCTCACGGGGCCGGTCTCCCTTCCAGATAGGACCCTTGCAGAGAACGACCCCAGGCTGAGAGCCTGGAGGCTTTGCTATCTTTTGAGGGAGCAATCCATTGATGCCCCCAGCAGCCAGAGAGGGCGACGGTCACCTGGCCAGGCCCCTCCCTTGGCGGCAGCCTCTGTGCTTCCGTCCTCATCACTGTGGGAAGCCACCATGTCCAGGGTATCCAGGCCGGGACCCCTCATGGAGACCCAACAGCTTTGCAATCTGAGGGCATGTATTCTCCCGAACCAATCCCGGAGGGCTGTGGGGTGGGTGTGGATGGTGCCCTAATGCAGGATAAAGAGGGGCGAAGGTTCCTAATGAATGCCCGGTAGGAGGAAGTTCTGGGAGAATGAGGCCCAGAAGGGAGTCCCTCACTCGGGGGGCTCTTTCAAGAGCATCCCTGGGCCTGGCTGCCGACCCCACAGGAGATAAGAGGTCTTTCTTCCCCGGTTTTTTATTTTGATAGAAATGATCACCCATGATTAATGCATGGAGCACTATTGGGGAGGAGGCCACTGGATACTTTCTGAAATAGCGCCCAACTTCCAGAAACACGAAAGGCCATTAATTATTGATGCTCAGGTGTGAGATCCGCGTCTGTGGGCAGAGCGGCTCTGAGATGCTTTTCTCTGTAAAGCTGACATAACCCATTGGGAAGGGAGCGCTTGGTGGGGCGAGGGGCCATGCGCAGGCCGACAGTGCAACCCCTCTGCCCCGCCCACCGGGCGCAGAGGCAGACCCCCCAGAACCAAATTACCGTTCTATTAATACCATTATTGTCTATTAAAAGGAGCCCCCCCACCAAGGCAGCCCACCTTCCAAATCAGGGCGCCTCATTAAATCCCCGTTGCGAGCAAGACCAGGGCTTTGAGATCAAGAAAAACCCAGCACTGAAAAGGAAACAGACACCACCTCGTCCTTATTTATGACACAGCGCCTTGTATATACATGAGAAGCCGGCCATAATTTGCTTATAAATAATTGACTTCTCCCAGATTAAAATCTCTGGAGGGGCTCTCAGTTTATCCACAACAAGGCGCTCTGCCTACGTGCAAATTAGGCCCTTTCAGACCTGTCTTATCTCAACCCCCAACGTTATGAAGAGTGATTTTTTTTCCTTCATCCCCTGTAATAACCTTCAACTAACCTTTAAACCGGAGTGAATAATTTAAATCTTATTTTCATATCAATGGAAGAGTCAAGCCAAGCAATTATCTTTTATCTGTATACTCTGTCGTCAGGGCGGCAGGCATAATCAAGTTTTCCCAAGCGAGCCAGATGAGAGAGGAAGAGTGGAGAAGGAGAGATGGTATCTGAAGACATTAACGCAACAATGAATTATTCAATAATGAGTACAAGATCTGTCATAACACACGCACGCACACGCGCGCGCACACACACACACTCAGCTTTACATCTGCCCGTTGTTCCAGACAAGCCAAGGCTGGTGGGCTGGGGGAGGGGTGCCAGGAAGGGGGTCTGGGCTAAGCATGACAAATCGGCAGCTCATCTGCTCAATTAGGACGGAGAGCAGGTGCGCGGGGCGCGTTTGTGGCCCAGGACGGCACTGTTGTGGGCCAAACAACAGGCTGAGGGAAAACACCTAATTTGCGTGACAGTGATGTAGAGCTGCTCGGGTTATGATTTGGCTAAAGGGAAGGGGGTGAGCAAGAAGAAGAATTTCAGGGAGGGGGAAGATAAAAAAAAGAAGGGAAGATTAAAAAAAAAAAGAGGCAGAGAAAAGGTTGAAATTCCCCAAGGTGCTCATTAAAATTCTACTGCATGCATTTCTTCCCTGGGTCCCCCTGGACTGCCCGTGATCATTTTTATTAATTCATAAAATATCGCACCAGTGATTGAGGCTGATGATTAGTGGAGCCAACAAACACAAGAGCTGGTGAAATATTGCAGCAGCTCCTATCGGGTCCCTCCAAGTGAAGACACAGACGTCACATGAAAATTCATCCTCCAGCTTGGCCTTGGGCGGCCGGCTGGGCTGCAGGGGCGGCGGAGGGGGGCGGCAGGCGGCGGGACTGGTGCATCCGCCCCCCCACCCCACTCCTGCCGCCCCACCTGTCTCCCTCATTGAGACACCCAGAGGCACCAGCCGCAGACATCCCCATGCCCTTTTCTTGGTTGATGGAAATGCCTGCTGGAGACAGAATGTCCTTTCACCTACCATGTGAGATGGACTGTCAGGTGCTCACAGGCGGCCACTTGGAGGTCTCCCCTGGAAGCACAGCTCCTGGCCTGGCAGGTGTGACAGCTGTGTGTGATGCCACCAGCCCTCATAAAAGCCAGGGGCTCCCACAGGTGCCCCGGGCTCTTTGCGAAACGTGCACACCCCCTCCCCCGGCCCACAGCTTCCATTCGGTGGTGCCACGCCCATTTTACAGGTGACGAAGCTTGAGCCTGGTCAAGTGCAGTAGCAAGAGTGATGTCTCAAGGGTAACAGGGAGAGAGGTCCTGGCTGCAGGGAAAGCAAAGTGGAACTGGTGTTCGCTTAGAATGATTGGCCTCTCGGGCTTCTCCTGTAACTCTCCTTCTAGTTTGCGACGGCATTTCCTTTTTTACTGACTGTTCTAGCCTTCCTTTCTTTCCATATTTAAGACACATCATATACTTTGTGATGTTAGGTGGGACCAAAGACTAGTTCAGCTTTTCTCAGCACGGGCCTCACTCTGGGGGCTTACTAAATTAGAATCTCGGGGAGGGAGGGAGGCCGAGGAACCTGCATTTAACCGGCTTGCTAGGTCCATCTCCAGCACTCAACACTGAGGACCACTGGCCCAGAGAGATTAGAGCCTACAGTCCCAGTGGCACAACCAGAAGACCTTTTAAATGAAAATAACTCCCTAGGCCATACCTCAAGGATTCAGATCTGGGGTGACACAGAAACAATGGTGTTTGTTAAAGATTTCCAGGTATTTCCAGTCAGCAGCCAGCACTGAGCAACACTCAGAATGATGATACTAGAGGAATCTCCCCGATCCTACCCTCAGTTCCCAGTTATTAAATATGATCCCACCCACCCCCATTTATATGGTGCAACTATAGTGGGCAGGAAAAACATAAAACAGGTAGAATGAATTACTTTAAACAAATATTCACAATCCCATTAATTTTAGACCTTGGACACAGAGTCCAGGCTAACTTGTATACACAGATGCAATATTTCAGTTTGTACTTCTAAAACAGCAATGCTATCTATAATGCAGGAATGAAGACATTCTAAGTTCTTATGTGCTCCGCTTAAAATCCTTTCTCCTCCCGGTTAGCTTGTGTAGACATCCAGCTTGCAATATACACATTTTGCATTTAAGGTATTTGGATAGCTTCTACTGGGATCATTTTAGGCTTCTGAGCTCCCAAACAGAGAGGAGGTATACAAAGGCAGTTTTCATCCTTTGAGCTTGATTTCAAAGAGAGGCCTTATCTCTCTTGAGCAAGGATTTGCATTCTAGACTTATTGACAATATAAACTATAAAACTGATTGGGTTACCTTCTTTGGTTTAGCCCCTGGGAAGCTCAGGCCAAACTTGCTGCTTCCATCCAATGAGGTTATGATGTATGTATATTGACCTTCATCTCTCTTTTCTGCATCAGGGTGTGAGTAATAAATACAGACAAAGGAAAATAAAGTAAGTAGGAGCTTGTTAGGGTACCTGTTGGACACCCATCTATCATCTCTCACACTGGAAAGCCACGGACTCAAATGCCTGTATGGATGAGGCAGAGAATGCAAATGAGTGAAGCAGGCCCTAGAGTGCCCTAGTGGGGGGCTGCAAAGACTGTGGAAAACTGGGGGGCACATGCTCCCTTTAAGGGCTCAGAAATTTAAAAAAATAATAAAGTCACCACTGTGTTGGTCAGTCAAAACAATCTATAGGCCACATCGGGCTCACCGACAGCCAGTCTGCCCAGTCTATCAGGGGCATGCCCAGGGCCCAGGCTTCTAGGACAGAGACATAAGGGATGAGATTGTTTACACCAGCAGCCAAGTCCCCATGCCTTATTTTTTCACTTTAGAATTACTATTGCAGCCTGAATGGGAGGAAACGCATTCAGTTCCCGATTGAAGGGAAATCAGTGTTCAGGAACTCGTTCCTAAAGGGGCTACGGAATGAGGTTCATGGTTTCTGCTCCCAGAACTTTGCTCTGGAGTGTTGGGAGTTATTATAAAAGCAATGCATGCACATTGTAGACAAAACAGAACCAAGGAAATACACCAAAAAGAAAACAAAAATATGGACAGGCAAAACACATAGAGATGAGCTAATGGCTGAGCATCTCAGTACACATATTCCGGGCATGTGTGTGTGTGCTCGTGTGAACGTAGTGCACAAATGTACTTTTGTTTCCAACTTACATTCCTTTGGGAACTTTCTTCTTCCAGGGAAAGATTTACTATTTTCCTAAATTATTTTCTTAGTCTCCAGGGGAACATGGTATGGGAATCACAAAATCTCTTCCAAACCTTATTAATCAAGTGAGAAAAATAACTTAAAACAGAAAAAAAAATTCAAAAAAAAAAAAACTTTACAAAATATTAGAAGAAAACCTTCCTGAAATTAAAAATAATGAGTCTAAACTAAAGGGAGAAAATGAAAAACAAATTATACCATGACACATCTCGGTGAAATTACTGAACCATTAAGAAGAACACAAAAATCTTTAGGATATTCTGGCTAAAAATATAAATCACTTTTAAGAAGTAAAATCAGGATGATTTCAAAATACTTCACAGAAACATTTTATGCCAGAAAACATTATAAAAATATCTACCGGGTTTGGGAATGGGGAAAGTAATCACCAAATTTTATACCCAGCAAAATTGTATTCATGTATAAAGACAAAAAAAACACACACCCAAACTGAATGTGAACACGCAAGGGATCAGAGACCTAAACATATGAGTGAAAACCATAGAAGTTCTAGAAGAAAATATGGGAGAAATTCTTTGCAACCTTGCAAAGTTTTCTTCCATAAGAGTGAGCAAAGGTTTACCAGATAAGACACAAAAATACAAACTATAAAGGAAAAAATTGATTAAGTAGACGTTACCAAAATTTAAAACTTCTGCTTTCAGAAAATCATCATTAAAAAAAAGGGGGGGGGCAACCTTGAATGGAGAAAATATTCACAATATGAATATATGACAAAGAATTTGCCTGTGGAATGTAAGAACATTTATGCCTCAATCATAAAAGAAAACCGAATTTTTTATTTATTTTTTTTTTCTGAGGTGGAGGGGAGAGGCAGAGGAGAGGGAGAATCTCAAGCCAGCTCCACACCTAGCAGGGAGCTCAACGTGGGTCTTGATCTCACAACCCCAAGACCATGAACCTGAGCCGAAATCAAGAGATGGACGCTTAACTGACTGAGCCACCCAGGTGCCCCAAGAAAACTTAATTTAAAATGAGCAAAACATTTGAAGAGACTCTTTACCAAAGAAGATGTATGAAAGCTCTGTAAGCCTGTGAAAAAATGCCCAGCCCATTCGTTATGGCAAATGCAGATGATAACCACAGGAGATAGTACTCTATAGCCCTAGGATGTCTAAGATAAAAAAGGACTGACAACACCAAGTGTTAGCAAGGACAGGGCAAAGTAGAATTCTCACGCAATGTGAGACCACCTTGGAAAACACTTTGGCAAATTTCTTATAAAGCTAAGCATACGTCTATCTTATGACCCAGCCATTCTGCCATGAAGTATTTACCCAAGAGAAATGAAAATATGTCCACGTTTATAACAGCTTTATTTGTAATAATCCCAAACTGGAAACAACCCAACTGTCCATTAACAGATGAGTAATTAAACAAGTTGTGATATTTCTGTGCAGTGGGACACAACCTAGCAATAAAAAGGAATAAACACGACAACATGGATGAATCTCAGACTTTATGCTAAGCAAAAGAAGTCATATACAGAAGAATACAGACTTTATTATTCCTTACATACAAAGTTTTAGAGCAAACTAAACTAATCACTGGGATGGAAACCATACCAGTGGTTGCCTGGAGTCAGGAGTGGGGAGACATTGACAGTAAAGGGGTACAAGGAAGCTTTAGGGATGATGGAAATGTTTTATATCCTGGTTGTGGAGACAATGGTTACATGGGTATATACATTTGTCAAGTCAACAGCTTGACTTGTCTGTATTTAAAATACAATGTGTGAGTTTTAGTTTATGAAAAGTGTACCTCAATAAAGGCATACTTTTTTCTTAAATAAAAAGATCTCTTACAAATCAATAATTTAAAAAAACCATCAACCCAATAGATCACTGGGCAATGGATATGAACAAGCAAATGAAAACAAGTCAATGAAGGACAAATTAATGTGAAAAAAAATGTTCAAGCTTACTTATAATTAAAAACACATAAAATAACAGCGAGTTGAGGCACCTAGGTGGCTCAGTAAGTTAAGCGTCTGCCTTTGACTCAGGTCATGATCCCAGGGTCCTGGGATCGAGTCCCACATCAAGCTCCCTGCTCAGTGGGGAAACTGCTTCTCTCTCTCCCTCTGCCCCTCCCCTTGCTTGTGCTCTCTTTCTCGCTCTCAAATAAATAAGTAAAATCTTAAAAAAAAAAACAGTGAGTCATTGCTTACCCATTAGGTTTACGAATATTAACCAGATTTATAATACACAGGGTTGGGGCACCTGGGTGGCTCTGTCGTTAGGCGTCTGCCTTCAGCTCAGGTCATGATCCCAGGGTCCTGGGATCGAGCCCCGCATCGGGCTCCCTGCTCAGTGGAGAGCCTGCTTCTCCCTCTCCCACTCCCCCTGCTTGTGTTCCCTCTCTCACTGTGTCTCTCTGTCAAATAAATAAATAAATCTTTAAAATACACACACACACACACATATATATATATAATACACAGGGTTTTGTGGGATATGAGGAAACAGGAACTCCTATACACTTCATCATTTTACAATGAATTTGATTTATTTTTAAAAGAAAATTTTCAAAAACAAAACCAGTTCATCCCTCTCTTTTGTCCCAAGTCACTTTATGACTAATCATTGCTCATGAAAGTACACAGTCCATAGTATGGCAGGCAAACCCTCTGTGCTCTGGTTCAATTTCCCAGCATCAACAGTATTTATTAATGTGCACATTCTCTCATTTAATCTCCACAACAGCTTTATGAGATTGGGTCCTGCTGGTCCACTCGTTCACTCCCAGGGCCTAACATGGTCAGGCCCATGGGAGGTGTTAAACAAATATTAATAGAAAATTGCCTGGACAGCCCCACTACTTTCTTCTGCTCCTACACCAAGTCCCAATCTGTCTTACCTTTATGATGGATGTGCCTATTTGGTACGCAATGCTCTCAGGTGGAAGGGTGGTAAGCAAGACTGGGTGAATGAGAGGTGGTCTTCGCCTTGCGGCTGTAGAAGGCAAAGAGCTCAGCTATGACTTCACAATCAGGCCATACCACCACAGGGAACTGCCAAGTATGGGCAGGACTCCAAGGCTAGCACCTAGGACAAGTGGGACAGAACCTCCAAGTTTGTCTGGACTTGCTCCTTCTTCCTTGATTTCCTCTCATCACTAAAGACCCTCACCTTGCTCCCGTAGTCATCAGGACCTCTGGATGTTGACCTGGGCATCACTCTGTTCCTCCTCTCCTTAAATACAAAGAGCCACCAGATCCTCAGTGGTCTCTTCTCTAAAGCCGGGTACCAAATCTGGCTTCTGCAATAAAGATTGTTAACCAAGGCACATTTTTAACTGGAGGGATGAGTCTGGTGGGATGATTATCTAGGGAGAACCTTCTTTCTCCTCTATTCCTGTGGGCTCAAGGTATATCTGGCAGCTCACGCCACCAGGCCCACAACTGAGTCAGCTGAACTGGTTGACTAGACTGTTGTCCCCACCTCCTACACTGCTCCTTGAGCCCAAGGCCTGATGGAAGAGGCAAACCCGTCAGACAGCGGAAGCCCCATCCTCAGTCAAAAGGCTATGAGTTAACTGGACAGCTCTACTAAGCATGGCACTGCAGCGACACCCCCAACCCAACAACAGATGGAAGGTCTCCAATTAGGAATGGAGTTCTGAGCCAGGTTGGTTGCCAGCTTCTCCCAGACTCTTCCAAACCTGCTTGGACGTCTCTTTGGGGAATGCAAAGAAAGCTGACTAAAGGGAGGAAGTAAGTTCCCACGTGGAGGCAGCAGTGAACAAGTAGCTTTAGGAACCAATGGTTTATGGACACTGAAATCTGGAAGCTCAGGGGAAAACTTTTTCATGAATACGTTTCTTTCAAATACCATCCAGGAGTTTATTGAAGGAAGTGATTCCTTCAGAAGCATGGGCAAGGGGGTCCAGGGTCTAGGGTGCTGACGGCCAGTTAAAGAGGAACCTCAGACTAGAAGCCCAACAGAGGGACTCAAGATGGAAGAGGAGGAAAGAGACCCTTGTGCTGGTGGCTGGCACTGACACGTGGCAGGAGACGAGCAGCACAGCCCAAACCTTCCAGGGGATCCTGGAACAGGCAGAAGGACACACGGTGGCCAGTGCCTCCTCTCTCTGAATCTGTTCCCTCTGACAGCCCACTCTCCCTCCACAAGACCTCTGCACACCAAAGACATACCCCCAGAAGAGCTCCCTGTGTGAGACATCTGGTCACCACACAACAGCAGTCCCTTGTGCCCACTCTCACTTGTTTTGTCATTTCGTGTTCACAAAATCCTGTGGGGTGAGAACCATTATCACCCTCATTGGTAAGATGAGAAACAGGGCTCAAAATATTAAGGAACTTGTGCAAGGTCATGTGTCCCAGGACCCAGGCATGCTCATGGCATTGGATGCCATGTTCTCTCAAGGATCGTGTCAGAGAGGGCCCTGGGTGAGGGGCTGGAGATCCCATGAGGTCCATCCCCTCCAAGGGCACAAATGGGCAGGTTAACAAGCCAGCTATGCTCCAGCCAGGTGGGAAGGGCATAAAATCAATGTACTTAGAAAGTGTGAAATGAGGGTACTTAATTAGGATGGCAACAGGTGCACAGAGCGGTACCGTTTTTATTCTCTTATCAGCTTCTTTAAGAAAAAAAAAGATTTTATTTATTTATTTGAGAGAGAGAGCACAAGCAGGGGGAGAGGCAGAGGGAGAAGCAGACTCCCTGCTGAGCAGGGAGCCTGATGCGGGGCTCAATCCCAGGACCCTGAGATCATGACCTGAGCCAAGAAGGCAGACGCTTAACCAACTGAGCCATCCAGGTGCCTCCGTACTCCTATCAGCTTCTTATCAGAAGGGATCAAAAGCTCCGAACATTAGGAATTGGGGTAGGAGTTCTTTTCCAAAAGGGTTTTGGAAGCAGTGAGTTCCAATTCCAATTCTGCCCCCATCTGACCTTGGGGTAAGAGACAATAGGCACACCATAACTCTCAGAAGGTGGAGAGGATTAGGGGAGGACAAGGGTGGAAGGCTACCAAGGGCACCATCTGGAGGCAGGCAGACCTCTCCTTTGAGGGCAATGGGCTCCGATCCGAGAGGGGACAGGCTGCACCCAGTGCTGTCTGCGGGGGTGGTGGCTCCCTAACCCGAGATGCTCACTGTCTTTTGCCGAAGTAACACCTGTTGTACCAACCGTGATGTACGAGGTTCATCCATCACACACACCTCTCGTCCTCCAGCCAAACTGGAACATAACATAAAAATCTGTCACCAGAGAGAGTGGTGACCATTTTGCTAAACAGATTGGATGCAAAGGAAACTATTCACATTCACGATGGCTCCCAAGGCCTCTCTCAGTTGGAGGTAGCACCCCGTGTCTGATTAGAGACCGTCACAATTCTGACAGTCACCGAGCAACGTCCGACCTGGGGCCCTGCCTCCCACTTTCAAACAAGAACCAACGTGGACTCCAAAAGCAAACCAGCTAAAGAGAAGAAGCCACTCTCTCATCTTTGAGAACACTCCCAAGTCTCCCAGACCGTCCCAACTTCCTAAGGAATGGTCTCGGTGCCAACTGAAATATTGCCTTTGGTTGGGAGATGAGGACCCGCCAACCCAGTCAAATTATTCCACAAATATCGCTTATTAAATAACAGTTTAAAAAATAGATCATGTTCAGTGGTGAAAAACTACTAAATTATCGAATTCCCCGAAGCATCCTATAGGCTTTAAAG
Source organism: Mirounga angustirostris (assembly GCF_029215605.1). NCBI lineage: Eukaryota > Metazoa > Chordata > Mammalia > Carnivora > Phocidae > Mirounga > Mirounga angustirostris. Next base: position 36,096,081 of record NW_026991717.1, on the reverse strand, counting down.
TGGCTCATGAAGCCCCATAAAAAAAGAAAAATGCAATAAATAGTCGAAAAGGAACGCTGGGCTCCCTGTCAGAATGCCTGTATGAGCCGACGCTAGACATCTTCATGTAATCTTTCCACTTAAACCAATGATTAAACAGATTAAACAGATGATTAAACAAATAAAGATTAATGAAACAAGTAAAGTAATCAAATCTGTATGGGTGTATAAACGAATGATTCCAGACAATATTAGAACAAATTGTCTAAAACTAATAGGGAATGCGTCCGTTCAGTACCAACAGCTTTTGTCGGGCTCTCACTTGGATGTAATCAAAACATTTGTTTAAACTAAGTTGGATAGGAGGCGCTAAGATGTCAGTTTCTTGAAAGAGAAAAATAAAACAAAAGCAATGCCTTTGGTAAGGAGATTGGCACCACCAACAAGCCTGCATTACTGAGGAGTCTGCGAGCTTCACGTTCGGGGTGCGTGGATGTCGCTCTGTCTGCGTGGTAAAACAGGCTCTGCCCAAATAATAAATATGAGCAATCTGAAAGAAGACAGAGACATCTGAACTACTTGAGAACGTGAGAGGGAAAGAAATCCTTCACATCTCCTCGAGCTCTTTAGGAACTCCCTTTTAATTATTGGCCATTGATATGCTAATGACGGCGTGGGCTTATCTATTTCTTTTTCCTGGAGAGGCCAACTATTCCTTGTGTACTACTGAAAGGAGTAAAATGCTCTTTCTTAGCGTGGATGCTCTCTATTCAGACTTGTTGTTGTTGTTGTTGTTGTTGTTAATTAAAACTAGTGAGGGTTTTTTGCCCCTGCTTAGGGTAGTTGCTTGGTTTCAACCACGCCCCAGCTGATGGGGGCTTCTAATTGGCCACTTGCTTGTAATTCCTGGCATAAGGAGTTTAAATCCTTGCAAACCCAGGTGTGGTCCTCGGCCCAGCAGCATCCGCCTCCTGTGGGAGCTGTGACCTGCTGCATGGGGATCTGCATTTTAACATTTATCTCAAGGAGGGTTTGAGAAGCACTGATCTGCATGTGTTGAGCCCTGTGAAATTTCCTAGGCATACTGGCAAATGGATGGAGAGGCAGAAGGATCATTATCATGCTCCAAGGTGAGGAGCCCCTACTTGTTTGTTTTTTATAAAGATACAAAGTGCCTCCCAGAATCCACAGATTGGATGGGGATTCAGTAATGTGCTGGAGCAACCATCGGACAGCCCTCAGGACGCCTCCCCCTTCTTGTTCTTCGGCTTCTCTCTGAGTCTCTGCTTCAGACTCTCTGCAAACCAGCTCCTTCTCCTCTACCATTTGTACCAATCACAGCCGCCTGCCCAGCTCTACTCATGGACACGGATTACTTCCAGTCACCTAGAGATTTTGTCTTCTAGCCAAATTCCAAATGCTCTGTTTGGACAGTGACTACCCAGTCCAATCCGCGATGGCAATGAGACCATGTAGAACAGCCATGCATATGGGCAGCCCATGCCGGAGCATGGCGGGTGTGTGTGTGTGTGTGTGTGTGTGTGAAACAGAGAGACACAGAGAGGGCTATCGTCAGAGAGAAGAAAGCACAGTAACTCCCCAAGGTCATGTAGTGGTGATACCAGGATTTGAACCCAGAGATGTCCACTAAGGGCTTCAGCCTTCTATGCTTCTTTATTGTTACCTTCTCAGCTCCCTGCCCATCTCTGGTCTCCATCAGGTAAGTGAACCTTGTCATCATTCCCTTATCCCTTCTTCATACTGACATCTCCCTTTCCATACCCAGACTCTGGTCTTCATGCTCCCTGGCGGTCCCCCTTGCTGCTCAGAAAACACCTTACCCACCGGGGCTCCTTACTCTTGCCATCCGAGACCCTGATCTCGGAAGGTGATTGGCTGCCTGATCCTGATACGGTAAATAGCTATGCGATGTTATGGATGCTAAAAACATGTCAACCCCCTGGGTAACTCACTGGTAGTTTAACAGAGACAAAACCTCCTCTGGAAGGTGGAAACTGCAGGACTCTGACAAGCTAATAGGGGAGATATTGGGGAGAGAAACTGCTTTTTGGAATTCCTGAATCATTCCCAAATCAAGGGCTTGAGAGAGAGAGAGAGATCGACATAGAGCAGGAGAGAGAAAAACTTGCTAAAATGTGAGAAACATATTACAGATACAGACGTCTTCCCTACACCTGCTCTGCTGGATGAGTATCAGGAGTTGGAACTGGGGAATCTGTATTTTTAGTAAGTTTCACTCGTCCCCCACCCATCCTCACAGGTGACTGCATGGCCGTCCCAGGTGAACACTCGGGAACCAGTCAGCTGGCCCACGGGGACCCAGAGGGCCAGGGAGGGAACCTCATCCTATGGTCGAAGGACAAGTTGGTGGTGAACTTAAGGCTGAACTCTGGATCTCTTGATGCATGTTTTAGTATGTTCACAAAGCAGGGCCAGACTCAAAGAAAAACAGAAAAAAAAATTTAAAAAGCCAAGAGCAAAAACTTTCTTAGACAGGAACAGAAAGATCCAGAAGTAAGAGGGGTTTCATGTATTCAGCAGCTAGCACCAGGGTAGGAATTCCAGAATTGCCCAGAGTCCTCCTCCCCACCCCACCGAGGGCACTGGTACAAAGGGACCACCCCTACTTGTCATTAATATCAGGCCCTATGGAAAGGAGAATGTCAAAGGCTTTGGAGTCCAAGGGGCCCTGGTTTAAGCTTTGGCTCTATGCTTTGTGTGATCTGAGAATAATATCCCATGCCTCAGTTCCTGGCTGAGATCAGTTCCACGCCCCACTCCCAAGCAGAGTCCAAGAAATAGGCTCATCTTCAGGTCACTTATTTTGGAAGGGATCCAAGGAATAGGCATGAAAGACCAGCCAACAGAACATGGAAGGCCGAATCCTGTATCATCCCATACTACTCAGGCCACTGCTGGGGTGACCTTCTGAGCAGCCTCATGAAAGACAGCACAGAACTGTGGCAGAGGACCGGAGAGAACATCCCACCACTGGCTTCTATCCCTCATTGGTCACAGGTAGCTCCGCAGCTGCCTTCTTGTACCCTGGTTTCCCCAGACACCTCGTGCTTGGCCATCATAGAAACCCCAAGGCAGGAAGCGAGAGCTACAGGGCAAAGTTGGGAAAACCAGCTGGCCATCACAGTGACTGGAGCAAGACAGGGACCAAGATGTTCAGTGACACCAAAGGGTACTGATCTAGTTCTCCAAAAGGTCATTATAGCATAAGAGTAGAGCATCAGCCCGGAATCTGAGCTGCAAGCAACAGAAACTCGTTCTGGTTACTACAGGCAGAAAGGACTCTTAGGATCCACAGGAATTTGAAGAATAGGGCTTGGACAGTGGGGAAAACTGAGGTTGCTGCTGACAGCACAACCAGCTTTTGGGGAGAACAGACTAGCCGGGTATTGGCCCCACGTCCACTGCCACCGGACCCTGTCATGGGTCCTTTCGAACAGTCCCTTCATCTTTGACTATTTGCTCACAATTCCGAGTCCGGACTGGAGCATCTGACTGACGAGGCCTGCGTCTCTTGTCCATACCCTAAATACTCCAGGATGACCAGGGAGGGAGCCTCTTGCTCTATTTGCTTTCCTTCCTGGAAGACAGGGCTTTGCCTCCCACCAAGACTTACCCAGAGGAAGGAAGCAGATTTAGGTTTGGGCAGGCCAAAGAATGCAACAAGCCACATGTGAAATGTGCCCAATACAGAGGCTGACACGTGGTAGGTACTCCATGAATAGCCGTCCCCAGGGCACGATAAAGTTGTCATTCTGACTTTCTCTACACGTTCTGAAACCCATTCTGGTCTCGTACCACACACTTGACTGACCAGTGGATTTCTGTAAGAAAGAGCAGTCTTTGTTAAGCAAACCCAGAGCCCCCAGAGGAAGACTCCCCGTGGGAAGGGGTGGGGGTGCTAACAGGTTCATAGCTGTCCTCGCTTAGTTTTGCTCCCTGCAGGATGCGCTTTGATCTCTGCTGCCCAGAGAGAGGTTTGATTCTCCTGCAGAAGTCTCTGTGCCTCTCAAGCCTGGAGAGGTAAAAGTTTGTGCTTTGTTTGAATGAGAGACACGCTGCATTACACCATCGTGGCTTGGGAGCGTGTGAGATCCGGGAAGTATTCTCGAGAGCATCTCATTAGATGAGGATGCTGAGTACAGAAAAGGTGGTCCAAGGACACACAGCGAGTGAACGGCAGGGCAAGAACAAGATTCACGTACAAAACCCTGTCCATCTTCCCTCTGGATCAGTGGGCTACCTGCCTTATAACATAATGATTTAACCTAATCACATCTATAAGAACTGCATTTAAAAAGAGGCTCATCACCGGGTATTATGGAAGACTGATGAATCACTGACCTCTAACTCTGAAACCAATAATACATTATATGTTAATTAATTGAATTTAAATTTTAAATAAATAAATAATAAATAAATAAGAGGCTCCTGGAACACAGGACCAGACAGCGCCCTCCCTTCCCCCACCACTCATTTGGGAACAACAGTCATAAGGCTGGTGTTGACAGCACTTCGACTGACCATGACAATGAGCCAATTTGAAGACCAAATGTGATCTCAGCTGGATCATAAAACCATGTCCTCCTGGATCAGGAAGGAATTTTGGAAATTGTAACGTCCAGTTGCCTTGTTTTGCCAATGAAGAAAAATCCAGAGAGAGACAGGGACGTTCCCACGGTCACACAGCTAGTCGGTGGCAGACCCAGGCTTAGAATTTACATTTGATTCTCCCAGTTTGGTGCTCCCTCCATCCCGCTAAGCTGGCGAATGTTTCCCATCCCAAATCGCTCAGCAGTGGGGTCATCTCTGGCAAAGCCCTTGGGCAAAAATTTCGCCCTTCCTTTGTCTTCAGAAACAGCATGCTTCTACTCCACTTCGCAATCATGCATTTGCTGTCCTAAAATTACTGCAGCCTCATTTGCTTATTTTAGCAACAATGGGGCTGAAATTTACAGTCAGCCTGTGTGAGCTTCTCAAAGCCAGAATCAATCCCTGGGCGCGTTTGTCTCTGAGTGGATGCCACAAAGTGCAGACCAGCTATGGCCCAAAAAAATCAAGGAGGAGAAGATTTAGCGAGCTTCTGCCTTCCCCACATTTCCTGGGTCACTAAAGAAGCTACTTCCATTAAGAATTCTCAGTCATCTGTAACCCAGGAAATAAATCAGGTGCTCAACTGATCCGCACTGCCAGGGTGGCCTCCCCATCAAGCATCAAGGGATTGGCACTGAAGGCACCAATATTTACAGATGGGGTCAAGCAGTGACACATCAGCCACGTTCTGAGAAGCAGAGGTCTTTGCATGCTCAACATCCACGGGTGAGGATGAAGGAAATGGAGCGGGCGAGACCTGCAGAACATTGCAGGCAGGCTCCGAGGACCTGGAGGGAAGATAGGAACTCCCAGGGGATCCACTTTGTTACCCAGTGGTCTTTCCAATTCGAAGTGGTTGTTTGAATTGTGTGTGTTTCAGCAAAAAGCACGCTCTCCAGCTTCAATCCATCTTTTATTCCCACAGGGCCTAGTACAGTACCCCGCACGCAGCCGGCCCCCAGTAACGGCCTGCTGCAGGAAGTAATTAATGGGGTTAATGGCATAAGGCACTCTGCAAAATAAAGTGATCCAAGTTTTGCTCGCAGATCAAAGCTCTCCCCAGCCAGGGAACACTTCCTGAGCAAAGGCCCAGCAAGGGCCACGCGGCTCCTACCTTCCAGACCATGCAATGCAGCAAAAGAAGCAAGCGGCACATACATGGTGTGGCTGTCTGCCTTAAATGTTTATTTTTAATTTAATTTTATTTATTTATTTGACAGAGAGAGACACAGCGAGAGAGGGAACACAAGCAGGGGGAGTGGGAGAGGGAGAAGCAGTCTCCCCCACGGAGCAGGGAGCCCGACGTGGGGCTCCATCCCAGGACCCTGGGACCATGACCTGAGCCGAAGGCAGACACTTAACCGACTGAGCCACCCAGGCGCCCCTGTCTTAAATGTTTAATGTATTTTTTCTATTGCCTTCTTGGAAGGTAATCTTCTTGGCTCAGCACAAGGAACTGTCTTCTTTGGAAGGAGATTAGACTTTGTTTCAAAAGGGGTACAGAGAGACTGAGGCAATATTCAGTTATTGACACACAAAGTAGGATTATGCATCGGGGCAATAGTTGCATAAACCGAGCTGTTGTCTCAGGGAGGATTTCTACATTCCTTTATCTCCTCCATTAGTATGTCCACCGCCTCAGTTCACGGAGGCCTGCCAGTGAGTGGGCACATCATGGGCCCTGTTCGCCATGAAGGCCGAGCAATGATTTGGAAATGAAAAGGGAGAGACGTAATGAGTGCAAGCCCCCACTGTCCCCTTCCACACATTGGATGGCCCTCTGAAGGAGGGAGAGGTGAGCCCCTGGACGAGTCTAGGAGCAGACTACAAGGCTAGTGTGCTGGATCCAGGGCTGGCCAGCACCCCCACCCCCACCCAGGACTGTATCCCATGGGTGTATCAGCCAAGGGCGCCAGTGAGGCCTGGCCAAGCCCAGGTCTCCCCCCCACCTCCACCATGGGCTCTGTCAGTGAGTGCCCCCGAGATAATACTCAGGTGGACAAGGCAGGGGGGGCAGAGGAAATTCTGCCCAGGGGCTTGGATTCATCTTCCCGCCACGTGGATTTATAAAGATTTTATAAGCCCCTTTCTCTACCTGCACCTGGACCCCATGTTGGCAAGTACAGCAGCTGAGTATTTTTACTCAAATAAGTAAAAATTTTCCTAATGGGACTGTTTCAAATGATCAGAGCCAACTATATTCAATCATATTAGACAATTAGTTAATTTTTTTCCCCTGCTCACCAAGATGGGGAGGAAAATCTGGTTACACGGGGGAAAAAAAATCAACCCGTTATATTTCTTCTGCATATACAAATTTTGTGCGTGACCGATCCAATCAGTCATATACGCATCTCCAATGCGGGGCAGAGGGTAATTAGGGCCAAATAAATGGGAAAATGGTAAGCTAGAGGAAGTCCAGAGCAGAACACGGTGAGGATAGGATGGGCATTTCTTGTTTCTGTCTGAATAGCCTGTCTTTCTCACTTCTTCGGGTCACCCTCCTTGGAGAGCCACACCTCCCTCCACCCACGTGGTCAGGGCGAGGTTGTCAGTCACCCCAGCCCTCCTCTCATCAAGACTCAGGCAGGTACTCTTCTGACCAGTCAGAGAGGTGTGTATCTACATGAATGGAGTGACTGGTTCAGGGTGGATACTGTCCCGCACAGGACAAACAATCCTCTCTGCTCTTTAATAGAGAGATGCTTGGCGTGGAGAGGGCGGGGAGGGGAAAAAAGATAAGTCTTGCTTTTAAATTTCCAGTCATGAGGAACCAGGCTTAGAGCTACCAGGGAATAGACTTTTTACTCTGTATGAGTAAAGGCCCTGACTCACAGAGGGAAACAAGGAAAAGAGATGGATGGGGAGGACGTAGTCCCGATGCCATAATTTGTTCTCTTGGATCCATCTGTGTCTAAAGTTAACCTTAGACTCCACAGTTACATGAATCACTAGATTCTACTTTTTCTTCTCAAGCTAGTTCGAGTTTTTCACAATACTACCAAAGAAGAGCCTTACTCACATAGAAAAGCCAGGAAGGCTGCCTGAAGCAGGTAGATCCAGAATGACATCTTGGAAGATGGGAAGTTTATTTGCTTAATTTTTTGGTTGACGGAATGTAGAAACTGGAGAAGAGAAAACGAGCTCAGACACCAGTAATGGCTTGTGGCATGTGGGGAAGCACAGGAGGGCCCAGGGCAGGTGTCAGACCTAGAGTCCGACCCAGCTTGGCTGGGTCCAAATTATCTAGACCCTGAGCGGCAAAGAGAGGAGGGCCCTTGTTTTTCCTACAGACTACGAAGATCCATGAAAGGTGTTTGAGCAGAATATGGCGATGTGGAAACAGTCTCACTGGGGGATTGCTCTGACCTTGACGCCAGAGATTTCAGGCAAAGGAAGCTATGACCTCCAAGTGGTCATCCCTATGCATCTCTTTACATCAGTGTCTGTAGCCATAGTTGGAAGGAGCATGCTCTGAGGGACCATAAGAAACATGGAGTCCCATTCCTACTTTTACAGAAGAGAGGGGACACAGCCTTCCCAAGATCACTGGCAAAACCTGGACTAGGGTCTGAGTCCCCATGTGCCTAGATCATGAAGAAATGGCAGTCTCTTTACACGACTTTTCTCACAGGCCAGATGCAAGGCTTAACACCATCAGTTTCCTGTTGTTGCACAACAAACCAGAACACACACAGTGGCTTCCAACAGCACCCATTTATTAGCTCATGGTTCTGTAGGCCAGAAGCCTGGCACAGCATGGCTGGGATTTCTGCTCAGGGCATGACACCACTGAACTCAAGGTATTGGCCAGGTTGGGTTCTCCTCTGGAGGATCTGAGGAAAAATCCACTTTCAAGCTCATGTCTGTTGTTGGCAGAAGTCAGCTCCTTGTGGTGGTAGGACTGAGGACCTTGTTTTCTGGCCGGCTATCACCCCGGGGGACTGCTCTCAGTTTCTAAACGCCACCCAAATTTCTTGCCATGTGACCCCTCCATCTTCAAGCCATAAATGGTGTAGTGAATCCTTCTCATTCTTCAAATCTCTGATGCTCTCTTCTGCAACCAGCTGGAGAAAACTCTGCTTTTAAAAGGCCCAGGGGATTAGGTCAGTGGCACCCAATAATGTCTCATTTTAAGGTCAACTGACCAGTGATCTTAAGCACATCAGCCAAATCCCTTCACAGCAGAACCAAGATTAGGGGTTGACTGAGAGGAGAAAGTATATGTCCACTAGGGTCTGATAATCTGGGGGGCGCCATCTTAGAATCCTACCTCCCACAGCACCACAGTACCCCCTGGGATGGGCTACCCATGAGGGGAGTCTGACAGCTTATTTCGTTGGGGAGGGGCACAAAATACGTCAAGCCCATCCCCTCAAGTAGAAAAAATAGAACTTGACTTAGGAGCCAGAGCTAGGGCCCTCTGGGCCAGCACAGCCAAGCTAAGGGACTTGCTGTTGCACTGTGGGACCCAGCACCTCCTGGGCCACCAGATGGGGTCCTCTGCCGGTGACCCAGGACGTTCATCCAGAGTCCCACCACCCCAGCCAAGCACCTTTATGTCAGCAGGTCTGCCCATGAGCCATGCGGTCAGTCTCTAATAAGCGGTCAGCACTTAACTTACTTAATCAATTCCTCTACAGAGAGCTTGGAAGAGCTGCTCAAATAGAGAAATCCACAGGGAAACAAGGTAGAAGGAAGAACACACTGTTCCTCTCAGTGTGGCCTCTGATGTCCCTCCTTTCCCCCAAGAGCACTTGCCCTCTGGAGCACCCTGCTTCCCTCCACTCTGGAAGGTCAGAGGCCCCCGTGGGCCCCGCCAGCAGGAACCCCGGAGTCCAGGAGAAGCGGCAATGGCCACATTGTCCTGTGCTCCTGGAGAGGCCCGGCTCTGACCCTCCCCAGCTCCGGTAGGTCGGCTCAGCTCCGAGCAGTTTGTTTTTTGAAAATCTCATAAATTTCCAAGAAACTTCTCCAGACAACTGTCACGAGGCTGCACCTGCCAAACAAACACAAACAGAGCTCTCCTCCACCAGATTAGTTACTTAATTAAGAAGAGAAAGAGACAAGGCACATAATGTGGAGATAATTACCCATCTTGCCAAGTCTCCGAGTGTAGCGTGGCACACGCCAGCAAATTGCAGCACCACCGCTAATGCATATTCATCCAAAGTTGTAACTGCTGTGAACATTTTCCACACAGACAGCAATATGTTCAACCAACAATCTGAGCTCCTTCTCGAATTCCAGCATCTTCCCACACCCTTACCCTGCCTTCCCAGGCTCCTTCCCTGTCTCTCTGTGAAGGAATTTGCTAAACAAAGCAAATAGCAAACAAGTTACAAGTGATTGTGATCAAAACTCTCTCGGGGTGACACTGTTGGGAACAATCAATTCTGGACCTCAAGGGGAGGCAGTTGGGGGTTTTTTCCCTAACCTACTGCCTCGTGCAATTTAATCTCATTTCATTGAATCACAAGGATTCATTGATTTATTTGCATTAGGGCCCACGCACTATGGAGGTACCAAGATGAGGATAATGAGGCCTCAGCCCAAGAGGCACAGCCCATGGGGAAAGGAGCTCCCCTCTGTGAGCTAGGCAGAGCGGGTATGATTTTAATCCTCTTTGACAGAGGAAGAAACAAGACCAGAGAGGTTCAGCCAACTGCCAAAAAACATAGTAACTAAATAGGTGGTGCGGGCCTTCTCTGTTTTCTGACTCCAAATCCTATGTACAAGGCAGACAAGAGGAAATTCTGCCCTGGAGGCAAAAGAAGAACAGAATAAAAAATAGAGTCTCGGAAGAGAGAGGAGATGTGGGGTCTGCTCCCAGCTCTGCTGCTTAGTACCTCTCCTACCTCAGGCAAATCACTGGCCTACAAAAGTTACCTATTTTCTCACAAGTAAAATGTAGATAGTGAGATCTAAGGACTAGAAATGCTAACAAGATTCAGTGAAAGCCAAGTCCCAAAACTGCTGCCTAGGATAGTGCCTGGCACTTGGTCGGTGGCTAAGAAATAGTCAGAACTTTCCCTGGGCTAAAATGGAAGGACAAACTGAACAAAGTGGGAGAACAGGAGTAGGAGTTGTGCAGGAAAATCAATGAGAGGGAAATCACCTGCAGGAAGTATGATGTGAATTTATCTTAATATGGAGTAAGATCTTAGCAGACAGAAATGGAAGCAAGGACATTTTAGGGCAGATAGAAGCATCGAGGACCAGACACATTCAGGAGAGTCAATACAGCCAGAATCTGGGGTACGGTGAAGAGGAAAATCAGGCCAGAGGGTTAGGCTGGGGCCAGGGTATATGGGACCTTGAAGGCCAGGGTGTGAAGAACAAGCAAGGGCATTTGGAATACAGTTTGGAAGTGGAGGTCAGGGGCGCCTGGGTGGCTCAGTTGGTTAAGCGACTGCCTTCAGCTCAGGTCATGATCCTGGAGTCCCGGGATCGAGTCCCACATCGGGCTCCCTGCTCGGCGGGGATTCTGCTTCTCCCTCTGACCCTCCTCCCTCTCATGCTCTCTGTCTCTCATTCTCTCTCTCGCAAATAAATAAAATCTTTAAAAAATAATAATAATAAAAAGGAAGTGGAGGTCAGGTTAGCAAGCTGCCAGTCAAGCCTTTGGAGGAAGAAGACTGTAAGGAACCTGATAAATCCAGAGAAGAAGGAATTTGGCTTAATTATGTCCAGTACGTGCTCAAGTGGTAGGGAAATTGACAACGTTGTCAACTTTGTCTGAAAGCACCTTACACCACTCTTACCTGATGTCCTACTCACTCTACTCAGCCTTCCTTGCCCTGGGTCAGCTAAGAGAGCTGAGAAGAGACCACACCCAATTCTAAGAAAGATGAGGAAACTAACTCACTTCAAAGAAAGTCAAAATTGTCTTTCTCACCTCCAGGTTAGGCCCCAGGGATCTCAAAGGACACAGGGGAAGACCATGGTCGGCCTCCCTGATAAAATCTTAAAAGATGAGGGAGAGAACACCTACTATCCCTCCTTCTCCTTGATCCTGTGGTACTGCCTTTCCAGACCAAGGATTACAAGAGGTTTCAGCCAGGGGGCCAGCTCCAGTTGGGTGGGGCTGCCTGGAACACAGGGGGTCGAAATGCTGTGAGGACACTTCCAGCTCAGAGAGCAAGTGCACCATGATTGATCAGCAGTGTCTGTCAAAGACATGGTATGGAGGAGTGGAGACGTAGGTATTTGCCCTCCTTGGCAATTGTCCCCAGTCTTCAGCTAGTTGAGCCTTCGTGGAGTCTTGGATGAATTTCCCCCATTCCTGAAGGAGCAGAGATCAGAAAAGAGCAAGAGCGGCTGCCATATAATGAACTCTTACAATATTAGAACACAGGGAAAGTGCACTATTCTTGAACGGCCCTTCAATGGCTAAGGATGAGAGATAGCCAACTGAGGTGGGTCTCAGCCTTCACCGAGCATCAGAATAACCCAGAAGCTTTTGTAATAGCTTCGTCATCCCACAGAGATTTGGATTCGGTTAGGGAGGGGAAGGCATCGCATTCATTAAAGTTCCTAGATGGTTCTGCTGTGCCGTCAAGGTGAGCACCTTTGTGCCAACTGCAAGCCCAACTGAGGAAGCAACATGGAGCCCATGATTTAGGCTCCCATCATGAGGTTCCCGGGCCTCTGAGGCCATTTGAAGGCTCTGGTCCTTGCCTGGGAGGTGCAGGAAGCTCCGCTGGTGGTAAGAGGTAAAGATACAAAGAGAAGAGATTTGTGAGAGAGAGAGAGAGAGAGAGAGAGCCCATGATGCTGCTGTTGTCAGGGAAGGGCCCTCGGAGACGGGGTCTAAGCGGGGCCTGGGGCGGGTGGGTGGGATTTAGACAGACGGATTGACTTGCATAAGGCAAGACAGGGGATCCTGAGCTGTGGGCAGTGGCTGGACGCTGGCTGGAACAGAGGCCCCAGAGGGGAATGCTGGGAGAGGAGCCAAGAGAGGGCCTGGGACAGGACCCAGGTGGCCCAGAAAGAATTTGCCAAGAACTGAAGTTGTGAACCTGGGGCCAGGTCCTGCCAGGTGTGAGGTCTCTCCAGATTTATCTGATGCCAAGTCCCCCTCTGGGAGCCCCACATCTAGCCAGCTGCTGGCCTGGAATACTGCCTCTCTGTTTGAGTTTCCTACTCAAAAGAGGTATGCAAAATTAAATTTTCCTTCCGACCGTAACTTCTTTCAATAAAGTTTAATTCCAAAAATTAGCTTCCAGGACTGACTTTCAGTGACGTGCCCAGGAGAGTTCATTAAGACCCCCTCCTTCCAGCATCCCTCCCTGCCTGGGTCCTAAGGCTCCTCCCCTCCAACGTGCGCTCCAGGGGCTGCCCAGAGTCTCTGGTTTCAACTTAACACCTGCCCACGTTGTTTCTTTTGTCCCTTCCTGTCTCCCACCTGTTCACAGGGACTTCTGAATTAGTCTCCTGTTGTCAAGGAAACACTCCGCTTCCTCCAAGGTGTGAATCCTGAGGGATTCCATTTCGGGGAGGGGAAAGTGGTTTCCCAGGGCTGGCTTACTGTACACCTTCATCAGTACCCCTGGACTGCAAAGGCTAGAATGGTCTCAGAAGGTGTGGTCCTCCTACCACCAGAGTTAGGATCACTACAGAGCTTTGTTACAATGCAGATTCCCGGCCCCGACCTGCGCTCCTGAATCAGTGCTCTGCGGCTGGGTCCAGGGACTGCGTACGGTGCTGAGACTCAAGGCCCGGTGGGAGAGGTGGCTGGAGGTCAGAAAAAACCATCTCAGGCTTCACTGGTATGCAGAATATGGTTCTGGAGGAATGCGGCATTTTCTCTAACTGACCGTGTATGGGGGTTTCCAATAGTTAGGTCTTCATCACTTGACATTTGTAGGAATGTGTGTGTGTGTGTCCAGAGCTGGAGAGCCAGAGACACGGGATTAAATAATACAGAAACCAGAACCATGCTTTGGAATATTTTCTCAGTGCCTGGATCAGTGGCACACTTGCCTATTCCCTGACAAGTCGCTTTGAGCTCTCATAGTGAAAAGGGCCTTTCAAAGTTGTTAAAGACAAATCAACATTTAATTAGATCTCCATTCCTGATAGAACCAGGAGAACCAAAAGAATGGCGCTCAGAGTCACTCTGCGGAGATCAGACACTGAGAGCTTCCCCTGTTCCCTGGAGACCCATGGAACACCCCCCTCCCCGACTCCCCACGGTTGGGGGGCCGAGGGCTTGCTCTCTGCTTCTGTATCCGGCAATCACTATTGCTCAGCTCTGTCACCTATCCGAAACTGACTTGCAACTGTAAAGCCCTGTTCAAGTCTGGAAGATGATTATTACAGGAATCTGTTCTCTCCACAAATGCTGCTCAGACATCTGCCCCAAGCCAGCGGCTTTGCCGTAAATCATCTTGTAGGGGACACCCTGTATCCGCGTCCCATTTCGTAGATGAGGAGACAGAAGTGGAAGTGACCTGCCCGAAGTCACATGCTCAATGGGAGAGGGGGCTCCATGTGGTTCAAAGAGAAGCCCTCTTGCCCCTGGTCTCCACGCTTCCGTGAGGTCTTTCTTTCTTTAACCGAAGCCAGGACACTCTACACTGTTAGTGACATGGTACCTGACCCTCGTGGCCTCTAAAGCGGCAGTGACATGTTCAAACCAACTTGTTTAATGTCTTCTGATGAAAAATGCCCTCTGGGACAGATCGGAGGCTGTTGGGAGGTTGAAGGCAATGGTGTGAAAGGCAGCAAACTCAGGAAGGTCGGGCAGCAGTGCCCCCATCATGAGGACCGTCTGGGGCATCCTTCATCCAACCCGCACTCACTGGGCATCTGCTCCATGCGGGTTCCTTGGGGTGTAGGGGAGAAACAGAAAGCACAGGCTGCCACCCAGGACTCTCCGTTTGTGCAGAATGCAGCCCTTGGTCCTCCCTCTGGGGACAGGCCCAGCGCTCTGCCTGCCCCTCCGCGGGGTTCCTGATGTGGGCTTAAGCTCCCCAGTTAGGAGAGAGAGAGCAAGACACTCCCTCAGCCTCCCTACTGCCCGCCCACCTGTCACTCGGAAACTTCAGAACTTTCAAAGCCTCATGCAAAGCAGTATCAGGCAAAACACATCTATAAGAGTGGAGAGGATGAGGCACAAAGGAGCGGTTAGAATCACAGAGGAAGTCAGCACCAGCAGGAGGAGAGTTACTTTGAATGCATTTTTTAAAACAACAACATAAGGTAAGTCAAAGCTTCCTAAATTCATTAGATCGCCTCCCACCCCGCCCTTCTCTGGGCGCCCCCCTCGCCTCCCAGTCCGGAGAAGGGGCACGGGGCCACACAGAGTGTGAGAGCTTCACCTCACTGCCTTCCTCCAGCCCATGGAACCTGGTGACGTGAGAAGGGGGTGGCCGGGGGTCAAAAGAGAGATCTGGGAAAGACTGATCACTTTTCCATCGAGACTGGGAGAAAAAGCCAGGAGGCCCCAGGTGCTGTCGGTGGAGGCAGCAGGAAGGCCCGGCCAGGACTGGGGGAGGCGCCCAGGACGCAGAATTCAAGGAGATGCTTGCCTGCCCCTGGCAGGCAGCGCATCCTAAACGTTGGCTCCCTAGGTGCCTTCATTGCTCCCAGCCTGGTCCCAGCCCTGCGCGAAGGTAAACCCATCCCTTGATATTAGAATTTTGGTCTCCCCCAAATAAGTCACCCGAGTCAAGACCTCATTTCTTTCTTTGAGGAGAAAAAAAACATCTGTGCAATAGGCAGGTGAGAGCCCAGAAGCTTCTGCTAACACCTGTTTGCCGCGGTCCCACCAGGGGAGTGAGCCTCTCTCCCCACACCCAGGCGGGAGCCCTGCAGATGGCACAGCACCCCGGGGACCCCTGCCCCCGGCCTCCCAGATGCCAGGCCGGCCCCTCCACACTAGGAGCCTCACAGACAGACGGCAGCAGGTGGGAGCCCCACTGGGGAAGACAATGAAACTCACAGCCGGAAACGAGTTTATTATTGTTGTTAACTCGGGAAATAAACGTCTCAAGCACTAATAAAACGTTGTGTTTTCTGTCTTGATGTCTCAGAGCCCGGGTTTTTCCCAGTACCACGGCTGCTTGGAGCCGGTGGGGCCGTCGGTGACACAGCCTCGTGGCAGGGGCCCAGGGAGGGCCCTCCTCCAGAGCCCCAGTCCCCCTGGGCTCTTCAGGAGAGCAGTAGAGGGAGGCACCGCGGAGGGACTCGGCCAGGGAGAAAGGTGCATATGGAGGAAAACACACAGACCCTGAGACGCATAAGGGAGCATCACATTTCCTCTCTGTTCCCGTGCAGTGTGAGCTGCACGTTCATGTGCGTGTGCATGTGTGTGTGTGTTGCACGCCGTCCTGCCTTTACATGATGAGCACTTGACAAGGACTCATGATGACAGGCATGTTGCTGGCTCTGTCTGGGCCTCGGGAGAGATGATGCACGGACCCTGGCACAGCTGACATTGGGTCTAAGACCAGAGGACATGCTTTCCTTGGCCTGGTGTGCCCTGGGCAAATGCAGGTGAGAACAAATCCTTCAGCAATCTTGGCTTTTACCCACCAGATGCTTGGATCAGGCCAGTGCTAGTTGTCATATCAAATAAACTTGAAATTATCAGGGACTGAACACAAAATAAGTGGATTTCTCGCTCCATGAGGCTGTTTCTGGTTGATGAGCAGCTCTCCTCCACATGGTGATTCTGGGCTCCCGGCTCCACCCATCGTGTGATCGGCACGTCCTCTGGGGCCTGTGTAGCCGCCGGCTGACCAGGCAAGTTCACATCCCATTGGTGAGAACTAGTCCTGGGAGCCTGGGAGTCGCGGTCCCTGACTGAGCCGTGGCCTCAGCGTGGGCTGGGAGTGTGCCTTTCTGGCAGACAGCGGTCTTTTCTGCTGTGGGCTGTGGGGTTCGGCCGATTACAAGGCTGAGTAGAGAAGGCAAGGTCACGGGCCCCTGTCTACAGGGCTGAGACTCAGTCTTGCCTGGCTGCCCTCGGTCCTGGCATCTGCCCCATCAGAGGGCGTGACTGCCAACAGGGGGGCCAAGGGAAGGAGCATGATGAGTGACCACATACAGATGCCTCAATTTCTCCAACTGGAAAATGGGATTTCTTCAGATTGTGTGAGGTTTAAATAAGACGACACCTGTGGGTACCCCCTAGCTCAAGGTACGTACCTGCACTGTGAGTGTCAATTAATGAAGATGGTGGGGGGAGACTACCTTAGAGCCAGTGAAGCCAGGAAAGGGCAGTTAGTGTGGGGATGAGAAGGAGACAGTCTTCTCTGCCCTCTGTCCTAACAGATAACCCCAAATCTGAGCCTGTGGATCCTTACTTCTGCGCCTGGCCATGGCCTTGTAAGTTAGAACTGTCTGTGTTCACTTGGTTTAAAACCACTCAAGCAAAAACAAACTGACCCCAAACACCTTCCCTCAGACAATGAATCACACACAATCACACAGAGAGAAGAGAGAAACAAATATAGACATTTTTTAAGGGGAAAAAATGCAGTTTTAGCTATAGATGCTCTGTGCTATATTTAGGGTTGGTTTGGCATCATCCTATACTGCTTTACATTATTTGAGGGTTTAAGTAAGTATATCAATTCCAAAAATAATTAGCCTGCTAGGAGTGTGGGGAGAGAGAAAGATAAGAAATGCAGTCTCTAGCTCTCAAAGAGTGGCTGACGGTAGGAAGGTGAGAAAGACCAGCCTGGTGTGGGCCATTTAAATAAGAAGAAATGCAGGCACGACAGCCTGCGACAGCTCCCGGGAAGGGCAGGGGGCTCTGCACTGGCTCCCCCATCAGGGAACCAGCCCGCCCTTCCTCGGTGGCCCCTTTGCTCAGTGATGGGCACAGGGGTGCTGGGGGGCGAGAGGAGCCCGGCTGGCTTTCCGACCGGCCCAGGGCCCCTTGGGAAGTGTGAGACATTGACGGTTGTGAAGTTATATGAAGCTGTGGGAAGGGTACAGGCAAGGCTCCGACGCGTGGTCAGCTCTGCACAAGCTCTCACTTCACGCAGAGGGACTGGAAGACCCCGTTAGCTGTCGGGAGCAGTCCGCAAGGGCCGGACGCTCAGCTGGGCACACGGGGAGTGCCTCCTACATCGCTGAATGAATCAATCAGTGACGCTGCTGCCTCATTCCTGCCCTTCCCTCCTGTCCGCCTTCGCCTCTTCTTCCCACCCCCTCTGTGCAGGCAACTAAGACACTCACGCGTGAAGAACATTCTTTGCTTCACCGAATTCTCCTGTGCTGAGCTGAAGGAACTCACACAAGAGGCTCCCAAGTGGTGTGTGTGTGTGTGTGTGTGTCCACTCCCCAGCCTGACGGGGCGGAAAGAGTGCACACCTGGGGATCACACTGACCCGGGTTCCCATCCCAACTCTGCCATTTCCTCACTGTGACTTTGGGCAAGTGTGTAACCTCGCCAAGCCTCCCAGTCCCCGTGTGCGAAATGAAGGGTCTCCCTACCAGGAGCACTGACACTGGGTTAGACTAGACAGCAGGTGGGGGCACCGCATCTATGATTGTGTAGATATCAGATAGCTGTCGGTGTCTTTTTCTTGCATGTTCTTTCAAGGACCTGGGCAGCCATGCAGCCCTCCTATGTTTCACACATGAATTTCCACCATTAGAACATCATCTCTTAAGCCGCTGATCCTTGTGAAAATATAGTGCCCATTGGGAGAAATTCTGTGCATGGCAGAAACAGTGCCGAGTGGGCGCCTGGGTGCCTCAGTCAGTGAAGCCTCTGCCTTCGGCTCAGGTCATGATCTCAGGGTCCTGGGATCGAGTCCCGCATCGGGCTCCCTGCTCCTTGGGGAGCCTGCTTCTCCCTCTCTCCCCCTGCTCCTGCTCTCTCGCTCTCTCGCTCTCCTCTCTCTTGCTCTCTCTTGCTCCCAAATAAAATAAATAAAACCTTAAAAAAAAAAAGGAAGAGTGCCGAGTAAGGAGCTGGCAGGTGCTAAAAGCAAACACACACACACACACACACACACACACAGAGTGGCTGGTGCCAAGCAGGTTCTAATTCTGGTTCTACTTCCAACCAATGGGTAGAGGCTACCAGAAGTGTCGTGCCGAGGATTCTGAGATCACCTCTGGCATGCACGATCAACTGACGATGTCTGTCTGTAACGACGGACATGTCTTGGGTCTTGCAGGGTGCGGGGGGTGGGGGCAGAGGGCTGACCGCAGCCTGGTTGCTTTTGCTCTTGACTGCTCTGCACTTGTCGGCTCATTTCTCCTCGTACTTCTGCCCAGATCATTCCTCCAGGAGGCCCTCCGGACTGCTCTTCCTACATACAGCCCGCCCTCTCCTCTCCTTTCTCTGGACCGCTCCAGCCTCCCCGGCTCCCGGGCATTGCCATGCTTTACTGCGAGCCCAGCTGCCTGCAGCCAGAGCAGCCCTGGCTCCCAGAGGGGCACGCTTTTGAGCATGCAGCACCATACCTCAGCATCGTCTCCCAGAGCCTCATTACGATATTGTCGATATTCCCCTCGAAAGGGCATCTCTCCCGACGCCTTCGCTTTTTTATTAATGTGTGTGAAGGCGAGTCAAGCCTGATTATCATGAAGACAATTGCTGAAATCCCTCCTGGAGAAGGCCCATCCAGACTGTGTAGGCGGTTTAATTTCAGAGACCCATTAATTGGCAAAATTGCCTAAGCAGCTGTTCGTGGTGTCATTTCAGGGCCACTTTGTGAGAAGCAGAGAGGAGGGGGGAGGGAAGGAAGGAAGTGGGCAAGCCTGCCCAGCCGGTGACATGGGTCACCACTCCGCAGCCCCCAGGGTCCCTATTCCCCACAGGCAGACAGATACACGTGACGCAGGACCACACTATGGCATTGGGCTTGCTGCTCCCTCTGCCCTGCTCCCAGCCGGTCACTGGGACTTCAGACTTGCACACACACGCCACCAGCCGCTCTACTGCTTCTTCCCTCTCCAATCACTTCCACCCAGTAACAAAGTCCCATTCATTCTCAAATCCGGTTCAGAGCGCCAACTCCTCCAGGAAGCCTTCCCGGGTTTGCTCCCATAGCTTCAGTCTCCTCTTTCTCCCTGCTGTCATTGTTCCCTCAACACTCCATTGATGCCAAGGTAAGATTGCATTGTGCACAGGGTTCATGGTGTCTTTATCCCTCTACCCCCAGCACATAGAGCCTGATGTAATAAACGGGTTGAGTAAAGGTTGTCACATGGAATGGGCAATGCTTGGGTGGTGGGTCATAAAATTGTCCATTTGTTCAACACACATGTGCCAGGCATTGTGCTAAGTAAGGAGTGTGGGGCTCATCTCGGGCAGAAAGTCTGACGTGCTATCAAGGGATGTAGAGCTGGGACCCTCTAAGGAGGGTGTGGCATCCCCAGCTCAGAGCTGGAGAGAGTTTTTCAGGAGAGAGGCCTGGAGCTGGGCTTTAAAAAAGGCATATAGCAAAGCTGGTGATTGTTCTGACCCTAAAGGTTTCCAGAAAGCACACAAACACACATACACACACACACACATTCTGAAGACAAGTCCTGGAATGAATGTACTTTTAAAAAAATTATTGAAGCCTAACATGTATGCGGTAAGGAGCTAAATGTTTAAGTAGATGCCTCACTAAATTCTTCTATTAATATCCACCTCTTAACTACCACCCAGATCAAGAACTAGAGTATTTCCAGCTCCCCAGAGAGCTCCCCAATGCCTGCTCCCAGGCACGGATGCCCCAGGAGTTGCCCCTCCTTCGACTCACCATAGATGACTTCCATCTAGAATCGTAGAGAGAAATCTTCCAGCTCTGGCTTTGTTCACTCAACCTTATGTCTGCAAGACTCATCCATGTTGTGTGTAGCTATCAGAACAAATAGGCTTTTAATGAATGCCTCCTGTGAACTCAATTCTGGCAAAGACTTCTTGTTACCTACCACACATCCATTTCTCCCTCCTTTCCTACTAGCAGAACTCCAGTTCATGTGGGATAGTAATATGCGCAGTTGAAAAACCACATTTCTCAGGCCTCCCCGCAGCTAAGGGTAGCCAATGAGATAGTGGAAGCCACTCAGCAGAGCTTCAGGGAAGCTCTTTAGGGGGCACTGAGCCAGCCAGAGGCCTCGCTGCTCCCTCTTCCTTGTGCCTGGTGTGTGAACATGATTGGAGCTCCAGCAGCCATCTTGGGCCATGAAGAGATTTGAGAATAGGACCATGTGATAAGGATGGTGGAGTCGAAAGCTAACAGAGCCTAGGTTCCTAAGAGCATCATGGAGTCTCCTTGTGAGCCTTGAACTGCCCTCTCCAGGCGTGTTTAAGCTACTGGTGCTTGGGTTTTCGGTTATAGGCAGGAGAACCTAATCCTAACAATTAGACCTATCAGTGCATAAAATCCCTTCATTGCATATTGAATAAAATTCAGATTCCTTTCCATGGCCCACATAGCCCTGTGTGATCTGGCTGCTGGCTTCCTTTCTTATCCCTTCTTCCATTCTCTCCTTTGATTTTCCTTCACATGACCCTTCTTTCACATCCTCAAATACTTGAGCTCTTTTTCTTTTTTTTTTTTTTGCCTCAGGGCCTTTGCACGTGCTATCCCTCTGGCAGAAACAGTCTTTACAACACCTGCCTGGTTTTCCCTCAT
Organism: Mirounga angustirostris; assembly: GCF_029215605.1. Lineage (NCBI taxonomy): Eukaryota > Metazoa > Chordata > Mammalia > Carnivora > Phocidae > Mirounga > Mirounga angustirostris. The sequence continues at coordinate 36,074,872 of NW_026991717.1, read as the reverse complement.
CTTTCCATTGCACCTTAAGTACCTCAAAGAGGCCTTCCCTAAGCACCTGACCTAAACTAAATGCTCCTGGTATTTTTCATTTTGAGACATATCACACTTTGAAATTCTATAGTCATTTGTTTGTTTATTTATTCAAAGCCTGTTCACTTCCACTAAATCTTCAGTTCCATGATAGCAAACAACTGTGATTTTGTTTTGCTCACCTTTTTCCCCAGAGCCTACTACTGTTCCTGACACATGGTAAGTATTCCGTAAATATTTTTGAATTACTGAGTAAGTGGATGATGAATGAATTTGAGAGCCAGGAGTCCCAGCCTCCAAAACTTGACTGTCCATTGCAATTGTGTGGCCAGAAGCGAGTTCCAACTCCCTCCTGTCCCCAGGCTCCCATCTGCCAGCGATGGAGTCAGCTTGAGCCCCCAAGCCCCTTCAGTGGTTACAACAAGGCCAAGTCAGCCGATGAAAAAAAACAAAGCCAGGCTGGGATTTAGAGAGACGGGAAGTAGACATGGATCTTTGGAAAAGCTACGGTGATCCAAAACAGAACAACCGGCTCAAGCTTGGAGGGGAAAAGGGAGGTCGGTGCCGCCCCCAAGTGGACACGGCTTTCCTCTGAGGGTCTCTGATGCCACCACTCTATCCCTCCCTGGCAGAACCACAGCCCAAAACAAAGTGACTGATCCAGTAGGCCCCTCAGTGAGGAGGCGCCGGAGCCGGAATTCCAGCCCGAGCTCCGGATCTTGGTGCACTGTCCTCACTACCTCACCGAGTGCCCTGCCACCCCATGAGGCAGAGTGACAATGTGTGTGGGAGCCTGCGGCCCCAGCTCCGGCTGTCACACACCTGGTCATTGTCTCCATCGAGTTCGGATTGAGCCTTGCATCTCTCCACCTGCCCCGCATCACAGGGGCCAACAGGCAGTGGATACCCCAGACTTGGCTGGCTCATGACGGCACGGGTGTGCCCCCACAGTCACACGGCTCTGCTCTCAAGTTCAAACAGCGCTCAGTCCCTGGCTGCCCCCGGCCCCGCTCTGGGCAATGAGACACTGGCCCACGGTGGCGGCGGCCCCGCCGCCCTGTCCCCAGGAAGAGAGTGAGCACATCTGCTTCTCCCCCGCCCAGCAGCCTGCTAGTGAACCTAGCCCTGGGGGCCACGTGGGCTTTAGACACCCCCTACTTAGGAAGGCTCATCCCACTTCCCTGGCTTCTGCCCAAATACCCCTCTGGGCTGAACCCCGTGACCAGCACCGCCCCCACGAGTAAAGGAACAGTTGTTCAGGGCTCAAATCCGGGATCTATGACTTATCAGCTGTGTGACCCTGGGCACTTCAGTTACCCTCTCTGATCCTCATATATAAAACAGACACAATACTGCCCTCTTCAAAAGGTGGCTGGAAAGATTCAGAATTAACTTTTAAATCAGATAATGTATCCGATCCCCTCTGTGTGTCTTTCTGGAACATCGTGGGTACAAATAGTGCGTGTTGGCTCTCAGGACCACACTCTCCTGTTTGGACTCCCTGCCCAGGACTATCCCTGAAACTACACTTCCCAGGTTCCCTTGCCTGCTGGCTTCCCATTAGGTTCAGCCAATGGGAGACACTGGTGGGAGATTGGAAGGCAGAAAGAGGAAGAAGGCACGTGTCCGCTGCTGGCAGAGGCAAAGGGCCACATGCCCTGGAGCAGCCTCGGCCCTGGGGGCTCGCAGGTGGGCCACAGTCCCCAGAACAGAGGCAGCTTCCTGCATGGGGGGTAAGAACCTTCCTGTCCTTTTGCCCTCCGACCCGTGTAGCCCCCTGTAACCAAGTCCTTGCATAAACCTGCCTGAAACATCCAGAGCAGCTCCAGTCTCCTGCCTGGGTACTGATGGATGCTGGGGACAGCAGGTGGCCGGCATCTGGAAGGCTTCTTACTTACTCTGTGCATCCTTCTCTGAACCTTAGCCCAGGCCCTCTGGGGTGTCAAGAACCACCTCGGCACCCCACGTACATGTCCTGCCCCACCCTCAGATCAGAGCCCAGACTTGGGCCTCCGTCTATCCTAACAGATCAATGACTTGAACCTTTGGCCTTCCCCTCTGTAAAGGGCTCAGCTCTTCTGTTCTGATGACTGCCCCCCACCCCAACCCCCGACACAGCAGAGAAAGGAATGGTTTCTGCCGTCAGCACAACTCAGAGATGACCTTCTGATCGAGCCTCTGCTCTTCGGCACGGCAAGCTATTATTATGCCCATTGTACAGACAGAAACAGTGACCTTCAAGGAGAGAAAGTGACTTTGTCTGCGACTTTCTTCTGGAAAAGGCTCTCAGCTGACACCAGCCCCCACCACTTCCCCTTCAGGTGCTCGTGGGGCAGACACAGCCCTCAGCTACACAGAGCCCTCCCCTCAGGCTGAGTCCCATACCCTGGACTTTCCCACTCCTGAGATTCCAACACGACACTACGTCTTGGATTCTATCGGTGTCGGGTGCCATTTTCCACCAGGGAATTGAAACCATCTGTACTAAAGTGTTGGTGAGAAATACACTTGTTCTGAGCTGACCCCGACCTCCAGCTGTGCAGGTTGTGCCCCTCCCCCACCCTGCAGGGGTGCCATTCATATCATTGTCCATGGGCACAGCCCCTCCCCCACCACCTGGAGGCATGCAGTGCACATTTGGACAGTGGTCCTGCCTTTCCGGCGACAAGGTTTAGTCCAAAGGGACACATTGGTAGAAGATGCTCATGACTAGGGGTCTCTTGACCCCTGGGTCTGATCTGGAATCTCCCACCAGCCGCTGACCCTCTCTCCACGGAATTCCATTTCCTTTGTAGAATGACTGGGGATGTCTGTGCAAAGCTGGACACCTACAGATGCACTTTCTCATTTAGTCATGTCGAAGGCGAGGCAGGCAGCTGTCCCCACTGCAGAGACGAGAGGATGGAAGCCAGAGAGTTGAGGACTTGCCCAGTATCCCATGGACCAAGAGGGCCGGAGCCCAAACTTGGACCCAACGCTCAGGCTCTGTGTCTAGTCCCACCACACTCACCTGGGCCCCGGCTGCTTTCTAAGCTGTGAAGTTGGTTTGTGCCCAAGTGCCTGAGCACTGGCCATCTTGGGCAGCGAGGTGGGTGGTGTCCTAGAGGCTGTCCACCCCCATCAGGGACCTCTCTCCAGCTGAAGCTCAGAGTTGGCTCCACAAGCTGCCAGGTGGAATCCCAATATTCCCCTCACCTGCCTGGGCCTGGCAAGAAGAGTCTGGGAACAGATGCTGTGCACCTTGTTCCTGGCACACATGACGGATTTGTGGGTCCCCTTCGAGGAGTCGCGTGCACTCCCCCAGTATACGCTGTGTCAGCCCGTCCCGAGCTAGTGAAAATAAACAGTGCCATTATCCCTCCACGGACTGCCACGTTGTCTATTTATACCACTTAAGACACAGGATAAATGGCTTCTCAGTTTCATAATGAAAGGAATATTTCATTTTGCAGAGCTGAGGAACTGTTTATTGAGCATAAAAACAACATTTATACTGTGTTTTGATAATAAACTGATCTGGAAGTCAGTTCATTGAGGCGGCAGCTTGTCTCTTCCGAGGTTGGTGTGGGTGGTGGAGAGGGGTGCACGGAGCCTGGGATGGAGGGTGGGTCTCAGGGCCCCCAAATGTCCCCTCCACCAGGTGTATTAGCTCAGGAGCCCTCACAGCAATCCTATAGGGGCCCCTGTTATCACCCCCAGTGAGATTCGGGGAAATGAAAACACAAAGACGCTAAGTAGCTTCTCTGGGTCCCAGAGCCTGTAAGTGGTAGAGCTTGAATTAAACGCACACTCTTAACCACTGGGCTGGAGATTTGTTCTCAGCCTCAGAAAGGCCTAGAAGGAGGAAGGAATACACCAAGAGGAGATGAGCGAGAGGAGTTTTATAGTTTGTGAAAATATGAGCCCGGCCCCGGGTCTCTGCGCCAGCATCGTCTCGCCAACCTGCCTACGGTTTCCTGAGAAGGAAGCCAGCAGGGAATCGGTGCTGGGGCCTTGCGCCTGCGGGTTCCCTCTGTTCAGGGCCTTCGGGGTCTCTGCTTTTCCCCAAAATACCTCCTAGTTACAGGCTCTGCTTCCACGGCTCCATTCTGTCACAGAAGTGCTGGTAAAGCCGGCGGTCCTTGCTGCTTCCCTCCCCTGCTGATGTGGGACCCTGTTGGGATCTCCCCTCTACCCAGAAGCCAGCATCCCCTCCACTGTTACTCTCGTGCACCTGCCCTTATGGACCAAACCCACGCGGTGGACCCTCACCCCCAACATGATGGTATTTGCAGGGGAGGCCTCTGGGAGGTAATCGTGCTGACGTCATGAGGCTGGTCCCCAGGATGGGATCAGTGTCCTTCGAAAAGGAAGAGACACCAGAGCGCTCTCTCGCTCTCGCTCTCTTGCTCTCTTGCTCTCGCTCTCTCTCTCTCTCAGTCTCGCTCTCTCTCTCTCTCGCTCTCGCTCTCTCTCTACCATGGGGGGCCACAGCAAAAAGGAAACTAACTGTCTGCAAGCCAAAAAGAGAACTCTCAACATGAACTGAAATCTGCTGGCACCTTCATCTTGGACATCTAGTTTCCAGAACGATGAGCAATAAATGTCCATTGTTTAAGCCACCGGGTCTATGGTACCGTTTTACAGCAGTCAGGCAGACTAACACGCCTGCAGAGGTCTTGGGTAGGGGGTTTAGGGTAATACCCCTAGCCTTTGGGCATTGCCATGTGCTGAGCATAGGGCAAAATGCTTTTCACAAGTTACTGCTTCTCTTTACAGTAACCGTGCAATTAGGTATAACTTTCCCTGGTTTAAAAATTAAGAAACAGACCCAGGGAAGTCAATGGACTTGTCCAAGGCCACACAGCTGGTAACGGGCAGAGCAGAAAGGCGAGCTCAGTCTTGGCCATTCCCAAAGCCCTTGGACTCTCTGCTGCCACTCCTCTCAAAGACTTCAGGGCTGAGGCCAGAAGAGTGGTTGTCCTGGGCTCCCTACCCCTTGCCCTCCATTCTGGAAAAGCACCCAATTTCCCTATGAATGCCTCGGTCTATCTCTGAAGTAGCCTGCACAGTAGTTCCCTAAGATATCCCCATCCTAATCTCCAGAATCTGTGAATGTATTTTATGTGGCAAAAGGGATTTAGCAGATTTGATTAAATTAAGGATGTTGAGGTGGGGAGATTATCTTGGATTACCCAGAGATGCCCTAAATATAGTCACAAGTGCTCTCCAAAGAGGGAGAGCTGACCACAGAAGAGAGGAAGGCAACGTGATGTCAAAACCAAGATGGAGGAAATACAGCCACGAGCCAGGGATTGTGGCCACTATAGGAGTTGAAAGAGGCAAGGAACGGATTCCCCTCTGGAGCCCTCACAAAGAACCTCATGTGCTGACACCTTGATTTTAGTTCCACGAGACTCATTTCTAACTTCTGACCTCTAGAACTGTAAGAATGAATTTGTGTTGCTTTAAACCACCGAGTCCACGATAATGTGTTACAGCATCCACAGGAAACTATGTAGTCCTATAAAATCCAATCTTCAAGTTTGGTCCTGACTTCAAAACTATTGTCCTGTGGACTCCGTAAATACACCTGAATTTGTCAGTACCCTGACATAGGATCAGAAAACTCCATTGCTATGTGTATGGTGTTACCATGGAAAAGAATCCTGAAGCTCAGAAAGGGGAAGTGACTTGCTTGAAATCACAAGCTAAGATGGGGAAGATGAGATCCGAACCCAGGACCCATGGCTTCCAGATGAATGCTTTGTCCCCTTCTGCAGATTCTCCTTCCTCTATGGGCAATCTAAACCTCTAAGGAGTGTCAAAGCAAGGGTACCTGTGGGATCTCAGAGCTATGTCCTGTGTGTGTGTGTGTTCTCTTTGTGTTACGTTGTTTTGTTGGTTGGTTGGTTGGTTGGTTGGTTGGTTGATTAGTTTATTTTTGTCCCCACAGCAGGTTATAGGCCTGTGGTACAATAAGGAAGAGGACCTTCTGAGTTTGGATCATCATTCCACCTGCCAATTGAGGACTTTTTTGGTGAGAAGGAGATAACAGTAAATGTTCACTCAAACCATTTCATGTTCCTCCTGGGCATGGCCCTTGCATCCACATAGGGCCATAAGACTAGTTCTGGTCAATGGAATATGGTAGAGGCGAGATTTACCACTTGCAGTCTTGGCCCCTGAAACCTCTACAAGCTCCCCTTTTTATGTCTGCCTTGCTCACTGGTGAGCTGGAAGCAGAAGATCCCAAGGAGGACCTGGAGGGTACTGTGGTTCTGGAAGATTACTAGACTCTTGGGGTTAGCCAAGCTAAGTAAAGTAAAGTAATCTAAGTAAAAAGAGTGAAATCCCTGTGGAGCCATCTGAGGCAATACCCACACTGGACCTTGCATCAGTCATAAGACAAATGGATTTTCATTGGGTTAAGTCACTGAGAATTCAAAGCTTGTTACTGCAGCAAAACCCAACTGATCCTGACTGACACAGCTGGGAAGATGGTACCCAATGCCTCTCAGGTGCTCAACAAATGTAATTCTAGAAGGGCCCATAGAAAGGAGCCATTTCTCTGGGTGAATATCAGGTGGGGTCTGTGATATATGTCCATATACATCCTTCTAGTTGCATCTATAAATTCACTAATGGATGAGGTTGCAACAGCTAGAGAAAAATGGCTTGGTAACTTTTCACCAAATGGTAACTGTTTTACCAAATGACTTACTACTGCCTTCTACTCTTCGCTTTCAGGCACCGTTCCATCTGGGAGACCACTAAGTCCAGGACTGAGCTTCCTTGGTCTAGCTAGAGTCCTTCCTGCTGGGATTTTCCTGTCCACTACTCTTGAGGGTCTCCTAGTGATGATAAGTGGTTCTTGCAGAGAGAGCCAAGCCCTAGAAGAATGGATGGGCCCTGGAGGAAGATTGTGGAGGAGAGCAGAGGGACTCTACCTCTAGAGCAAGAGAGATGGCAGAGTCTATCCAGGTAAGGGCAAGGAATCAGGCCTGGATTCCCTCCCTCTACCCCTCTCTCCACATCACCACTCCAACCCATTCTTTCCCTGGAGGACATGCCACCCAAGACTGTGGGAAGTAGATCCAAGCCTAACAGGCTCTAGAGGACAAATGGCTAGTAGACATAAGAATATATGTTCACCCTCCCAAGAAGCCTGAGAAATGGGAATTAAAAACAATATATTTGGGGAAAGTTTAAAGTAGTATATTTTATCAGTTGTAAAATACGTTTCTTGGGCTCCTGGGTGGCTCATTTATTAAACGTCTGCCTTCAGCTCAAGTCATGATCTCAGGGTCCTGGGATGGAGCCCTGCATTGGGCTCCCTGCTCCACGGGAAGCCTGCTTCTCCCTCTCCCACTCTCCCTGCTTGTGTTCCCTCTCTCGCTGTGTCTCTCTCTTTCAAATAAATAAAATCTTTTTTAAAAAATTGCAAAAAAACCCACATTTCTTTTCACATTTTGACATTCTGGAAATCACAATGCATCTTACAAACAATAGCACATCACAGTATATATTAGTAAGTGCTTTTTCTTTTTCATGGTACACAGCATAATGGTGGGCCTTAGAAGGGATGAAAGGTAGTCAAGGATGTGGTCAGAATCACTTTTAAAAAGAACACTCCTTTGTTCGACTAGAAATTTGAATGCAGCATTTAAGTCTCTTGGTACATATTAAGATAACAAGAGCTAAGTCCCCGAATCACGACGTGGAGGAGAGTACCCAGCATAGCAAATTTTCAGATTTTAAAAAAATACCTGAATGATGATATTTAACCAGAAAAGAAAAAAAAAAGCCAAGATTGCAGTATTTCAGAGTAGAATGACATACGTAGTCCTGGGGTACTGAACATTAGAATTGCAATCTTTATATTGGGGTTATCTTTGGGCCAATGGGGAAAATGGCTAGCATATGACTTATACACAATAGACACTCAATAAATAGTTGCTGAATTAATTAATTAGAGTCTAGTACTGAGTAATCTTTCTCTAATTCTGTTTCTCTTACATTTTGTTTCTCTCTCTTTCCTCCCCCCCTCCCATTCCTTCCTAATTTTCTATCATAGGGATGCATGGAAGAAACTCTCACAATTTTTACCTATTTAAAGAAAATCCTCAGTCCTTCTTTCAAGTCTGCCTTCTTCCTGTGCCCCAGCCCTTCTCTGAAAAGTATGAGTAATGTTAATAACTGTTTCCAAAATATGAACAGGTTTGATGCATCAGGTCCAATGCCTACCCCTTTCCAGACACTCTCTAGCATTGCGTATGGCTCTTAGTTCACCTTTCCTTGAATTTTAGTCACTTGTCTTCTTGTGAATCTGTTAAGGCAGGGATTAGTTCTTTAACTCCCTGTGACCCCTTTCCCCCCTTCACCTAGGGCTGTAACTAGCATTTAGCAAGTACTCACATGATTGAGTAGATGATGGGACTGTGGGTGGATGGGTGGGTGGATGGATGGATGAGTGGATGAGTGGATGAGTGGATGGATGGACAGCTAGATGAGACTATTTACCTAATTTTTACTCTCAAGTCACAGCAAACAGGTCAAAACAGAAGTTCCCTATGACAACAGAGTTCGAGGTCACTGAGGCAAGGACAGATTCACAAGGCACAGCCAATTTATTTAATACTGCAAATGAGTAAAAATGATAAAGTTCCTCCAAAGTCCAGAAACCCGAATGGGTGTCTGCCCCTGGCCAAATACGCATGATATATTCTTATTAATAAAGCCAGACTAGCGTCCTCAAATTATCCAAGGAATACATTTGCCCACCCACAGCGATGGGGGAAGCGATTACTTATTAATAAAGCAATGGCTAAATCTAATTATATCCCCATCAGAGGCAGCTGGTAATAAAACCGGGCTGGTCTTCCAGAGCTTGGTGACCTCGCTGACCTCAAATCAAAGTTTAAACCATCCGTCAGCTTCCAATACATTCCCAGCACACCTACCAATTACCAGCACCCTGGTGCCACGGTCTGCCAGGGGTCAGAGGTCACCGTATGCGCTGGATAGCTGGGAGCTGGAATGGGGCTTTAGAAATCTCATTATCCTGTTAACCATACATTTATCTGACAAGATAAAAGAGACTAGGTGACCAAGCTATCATTAAAGATTAATAGAAAGTATAAAAAATTCAGCTGCAACCAGCATTGCTGTTTAGGGTTTGTGATCGGCATGACAGGGTTATTAATCAGGGAGCCAAAAAGATTTAGGTCTTTGCTCTTGATATTTTCTATTTTTACCTTTCGTTTTGTTTTTCTCCTCCTCTCTGTCTCAAGTCATTACCTCGTCTCCTACCACCCCCAACCAGAGGTCAGAGGAGACTCCTGCTAATTGGCTCCTTCGGTTTCAAATCATAACCCATCGGGCCAATTATAAAATCGCCAAGACTCGGAGGTGATGACGGGGTAGTGGCAGAGGGACGCTGGTGAGCTGAGACAGAGTCAAGCTGCGCACCGGGACGCTGCCCTTCCTCGTGTGCCAAGCCTGTTAATCAGTTGGGTCCGTCGATACATTTTTAATTTAATTCAGTCCTACAAGGCACACCCAAGCTCCAAGACGATTTCTCCTCATTCATGATTCCATTTCAGTCTTAACGCGAAAGATCCTTGGCCGTGGGCCTGCCAGGAATCAGAGGGCGGGCTCTGTTTTAAGGCTGAGGGAGTCTTTTTATTCTTTTCGGTTCTATCCCTTCTTGCCCACCCACCCTCACCGCCCTGCTTCTTCCCCGGCATCTTCCTGCGCCTTCCTGATGATACATCAGTGTCCTTTTCCTATGCAACCTCCGAAGCTGTGGGCTCAGATGACAGTTCAGCAGTCCCCCTTATGCTCCTGGGCCAAAGCTGGAAGCCAGGAAGAGGAGGTGGTGAGTGAAGGAAGGTGTCCAGAGCAAGAGTGTGGCTGTCATCTGCCCCGTGGTGGGGATTTGCGGTCAATGGTCCTCAGAAGGCTGCTCAGGAAGGGAGTTGACCACTGCCCTGGGGTCAGTGCCACGTCAGCAGAGAGCACAGGATGCACATCGGCTCTGCAGGGCTTTCGTCTGCAGCCTCCCCACCGCTAGCTGGGTGACCTCCGGAGAGTCAGCAGGCCTCTCTGAGCCTGCTTCCCAGGCTAGGCAATGGGAACAACCCCTTCCCTCTCAGGGTTGTTTGAAGATCAAAAGGAATCCTTGAGTGCAGTCTCTTCTGTTGTAATCACTTCTTGCCTTGCCCCTGCTTCCTCTGGGTTCCATTAAAGCTAATCTGATAAATCAATTAAGGATAAAATTCCATTGACTGGCCTCTGGCTCGCTGCCAGAGTTCAAAGACGTTTTATTCTTCTGTGCAACCGTACTCTCCCCACCCTCCCAACATCACTCCCCACTGCAAATACACACACACACACACACACACAAGCGAGTTCTCAGTGAATTGTTGAATGGCTTCTTCTCCCAGATCACAGACACTGTTCATGCCTCCGTGGCCGAGCTAGCTCCAGTAAGCCTCCATAAAGGAATGAATGTCTGGCCGGAAGGACCATCCAAGCCACCTGCTAGCCAGAGAGTCAGGTCAAAGATGGTCAAGTATGACTGACGATCTAGCCCAAGAAGCCAAGGAAGGTGAAATGGAAAGAAGCATCAGGAAGAGAAAGGACAGGGTGGAGAGAGGAGTGCCAGGTGGCTCAGAGAGAATGGCTTTAGGACTGAGTTCATGCGTAGACTTGGCCTTTAAAAGAGTGACTCCAGCCAGCTGTGTGGCCTAGGCCTGGGCCTAACAGTTTCTGGGACGGGGCATGGTTGCAGAGTGTGGAGATGGGGCTGTCGGGGGCGGCTGGAAAGTACTGTGCTTTCCCCTGGAAAGCCAGGCCGGTGAGATAGGATTCAGAGGGTGGAGTTGGGGGGGGGGGGTCTTTGGGCAGGAGCGTGACATGAGGAAAGTGACATTTTAGGGACATACTTGTAGTGATGCTCCACAGAACAGGGAAGAGAAGGAAAGAACGGAATTGATAATGAATCCCGTGAAGGTGCGGCCACGGTAGCCAGAAAGGAAGAACACGCTTTCTCCTTTCGATTCTGTCCCCCACTCCCTCGGACTGTCCAGATAGCTGTCCCGTCTGCAGAAACGGGGCACTTCCTATTCAAAGCAACACATGTCTAATTATTTACTAGAGGGTTTACTAGATGTGTGTCTAATACATAATGACATTTGTAAGTATTTTTTCCCCAGAAAGTAATTTTCCTTTAAGCCACCATGCCCATTGTTTGAAGAGTTTACATTTGGGAAACGAATCCAGAGAAAGACAAAGACCCTGTGACCACAGCAGGCGAACAGGCTCACCTTGCAGACAGACACGGGGAATAAAATTCCTCCTGAAAGATTCTCGGGCTCAGAAAGGTATGGGTGTGTGTGTGTGTGTGTGTGTGTTGAGGAGGAACAACAAAGAAGGAAACCAGTGTTCGTACCTCAACCCTACTCAAGCCTCCACTTGATGCATCCATTTTATGGCTAAGGAAACTGATAGAGAAGTAAAGAAATGCTCAAAATTACTCCACTCGCGTCAGAGCTCATAGTCAGCTCAGTCTTTGCTGAGAGGGCTAAAGAAAGAGAAGTACAACAACCCCCCCACCCAGGGGCATGCTTAGTATTTTCACAGATCCATTCGTGGACTTCACCATCATTTACTGAGCACCTTCTGTCTTGGGCATGGTGGTTGGACCTGTACGTATGTGATCAAATGCAATGCTCACAACGTTTCTGCAAGGAGCTTTATTATTCCTGTGTCAGAGGTGAGAAAATTAAGGCACTAAGAGATTAAGCATTCCTCCATAAGTAGCTCAGTGCAAAATACAGGTTCCTTTAAAGTATTTTTCGGGGCGCCTGGGTGTCTCAGTCGTTAAGAGTCTGCCTTCGGCTCAGGTCATGATCCCAGAGTCCTGGGATCGAGCCCCACTTCGGGCTCCCTGCTCGGCGGGAAGCCTGCTTCTCCCTCTCCCACTCTCCCTGCTTGTGTTCCCTCTCTCACTGTGTCTCTCTCTGTCAAATAAATAAGTAAAATCTTTAAAAATAAATTAAAAAAATAATAAAGTATTTTCCCCCAGAAAATAAATTTCCTTTAAGCAACAATGCCCATTGTTTGGAGATCCTACATCTGAGAAACAAATCCAAAGCTGGAGCTCTTAAACACTACATCACACTGACTTGCTTCATTATGACCCAGTTTTGAGCCTTGAGAGTTCAGAATCTAGGTAGATAGGAAAACCATACGCATATGAAAACCAGAGTTGTCACATGATGATCTAGACAGCAGCTACCCGACATCATCAAAACTCATATTCTCTCTATCTTCCCACGCTCTGTCTTCAGTTTCAGCATGTCTACAGCCCTGGGCTAGCTTCCCTCATGGTTGCAAGATGGCTGCCATGGCTCCAAACATCACACACAGTTCTGACAATAGCCAGTGTAAGAGAGACCAGTTAATTCCTGTGTCTCTCTCTTTTTTTCCTTTACTTTTCTTTCTACTTATTTCATGTAATTTCTACTATACCTGTCTAACCTTTTGTCTGCATATGTAGGGAGACATGTTGGGAAGATGTTCACCTAATGTTAAAAAGGCATGGTTTTTGTACTTTGATGCATGGCTTGATTTTTTTTATAATGAACTTACATCATTTTTTTAGGGAAAAAAATGATAAATTCAGGATTCAAAAGAAACACAGCAAAACAGATGTTACCATGCCATTCACCTGCTGAAGATGAACCAGTGTCTACACCATGGCTGACAGAACAAAGGACAAACTCCTCAGCAGAATTTCTAAGGCTGCCTGTGATCGGGTGTCCGTGGTCTTGCCACAGGCCACGGGTCCCCAAAGACGCTGGCTATGGAGGTGTTTCCCTAGCTCGGGTTGCTCCCCACGGCCAGAGGATCTCCCATCCACTGCTCCCTCAGTAAAAGCCCTATCCTCCCTCAAGGCCCAAACCAAACATCACCTGCTCCTTACAGCCTCCCCGGGAAGCTCAGTCAGAAGGTAATGCTCTCCTGTCCAGGGCCCATAGACTTATATTTATTCTTCTACTTTAGGGCGTCTTTCAGACTACCCTGCCTGATTAGGGGGTTAGTTTGGGTGGTATGCTGGAGCCAGCTTCCACTGGCTCTCAAGATGTTACATTGGGACCTTGACATAGACCATGGCAGGGATGTTTATACCACGGGAATTGGCAGATGCCATGACCGGGTCTTTTATCCGCGCTGTGGAAAGCTGGTTTTCAATCATTCACCAGCCCACCCTAGTTTGGGTAGGCGTCCTTCTCTTCCACCTCCAAATCAACTCAGTGAGGTCAGTCTTATTCCCACCCCTGAGCGCCTAGCACAGCACTTTGCTCAAGGCAGGAGGAAGCTCACAGCTAGAGAATCAGCTTCTGGAAATGCCGAGCAAGCAGATGCACCATCCCGGAATTGACTCGTCCTTCCCAGCTGTGGGCGTGGGCCAGCCCTCCGTCCGGGGCAGGGCGCGGCTGGGAGCCTGTGCCCGACCTTCCTGCAGTCTTCCTGGAGAAATCGGCCCCACCTGCTGGCGAGGGCAGACACGGGGCTTCACGGAACGAAGGAGCTGTAAAATAGCCCCAGGCCTCCCCAGATCTCTAAATCTTAGTGAAGAGGCTTAAGTGACTCAGGAACTGAGCCCAGCAGTTCACATCTTGGAAAATGCAGGGTGGATTGTTAAACCGGCCCAAGTGGCACTGATTATCAGCTGATGGTGGGGTCACAGGGGTCGATCCAGTTCCCTAAAGCACTGTCTGTGCTTTTGCAGGGAGAAGGCAAGCGACAGGAGAGCAAGAGGCAGGCCCGGGCAGCACTCTCGTGGGGTCCCGAATCCCCAGACTCACAGCTGTGACCTGCAGCATGCCCGGGTCTGTGCAGGGCCCTGGGGTGGGGCGGAGGGCCCCAGAGAACCAACAGCCACGAGAGCAAGCCTCTCACCTCACACGACTGCACGGCCACCAAACTCCGGCGATCTGGAACAGGGTCCCTCCAACCCAGAGGAGGGGGCAGAGTCTTCATCAGCCGTGTTCCCACCACCACGCCCAGCCTTCAGCCCATTCTGAATCACTTTTGTAGAAGGAAATCTGAGTTCTGGTCCTTTCCCTGAACGACCACAGAGAAGGCCTTCCCCCTGGGCCTCAGCTTCCCCATACAGACCGTGACCTCAGCTTTATGAGTTTGGTGAAAGCCTTCCCACCCCGTTCAGCTTTGTCACTTTATGCTTCTAGGCATGTCCAAGCCGTGTCCCCAGCCCAGAGCTGCTCCTGTGCAAACCAGTCTCTCTCCTGTCAGCGGGGAGGGACGGCTCCCGGGAGCCCACCCAGCTGGCTGGGAGAGGTGCCTGCGTGTGGGAGCCAGCTGAGTGACGAGTGACAGGAGAGGAGAGGGAAGCTCAGCAAGGGTCCTGCGTCACCCCCAGCCAGCGGCTTCCTTGAGTGGGAGTATGTCAGAGGCACGTCAACACTTTGGCGGCCACTCTTGAGGGCAGGCAAGGCAGGGAGAGGGCTCGGGGGAGCCTGCACCCCGCAGATCCAGTCTGCATCCCACATCCAGGAGATGTGGGAGCTGGAACACAGGAGGGGGGCAAGCTGCCTTGTCCCCCACCCCACAGTTCTCAGGGTTCTGGGGAGAAGGGAGGGGGCAGGGAAATTTCCTTTCCTGCCTTTTCTGCCCACTAGACACTTTATAACTGATCTCATTTCTTCCATATCATAACTCCACGAAACAGACTCTATTGCCCCCAATTTTTAAATGAAGCTCAGTGAGGTGGCGTGTCTTGCCCCAAGTCACTGTGTCCCCCAGGACAGAGAACCTTAGGGATGACAGTTCAAAGGTACTGAGAACCACTCTTTGAACAAAACAAGGAAGTAAGTAGTACCCACACACTTGCTACCATCCTGATTTTTACACATAAACGGTGAGGTCTACCCCTCCTGCCCCAACTAGGGTGCACCGGGGCCTGGTGGTTCCCAGGCTGACCCGTGCCTAGAGCACCTTGCCCAGCGGTGTCCACGTGGATAGCTGATGGCCGTGAGTCTGGGGAGTCTTGCGTTCCCATTCATGGGAGATCTGGGGCTGGGGCGGGGGGGGGATGACATGACCATGCCCCGAGGGGAAGCCAGCTGGGGACCCAACCCAGACTTCGGGCCAGCCCGCTGGGCCCAGAGCCCCACTAGAGACTCAGCTCAAGGGACAGGCTGGAAGTCTGATTCTCCCACCCTCTGCCTTTCTCCATGTCCCTCCACTGGTCTCTCTGTCCAGGCCCCGCTCCCACCCACTTAGAATCCCCACAGAAAAAGGTCACCAGTCCTCATCCTTCCCCAAATAAGGTCCTGAGGTCCATAAGAAATTGCTGTGAGGGCCCACTAACGATAATGTTACCAAAGTGAAAACAGGCTTTCCTTTCCTTGGAAACCAGAGCCTAGATGCTCCCCCCACCCACACCTGCATGTGGCTCTTCCCTCAGAGAGCCCTTCTAGAAGGGAGGGGCACAACGACCACAAATGAACCCTCCCAGTTTTCCTGTCCCTCACTGGAGCTCAAAGAGGTTGGCTAACTTACCCTAAGTCACCCAGGGGGGTAATGGCAGGAACTGAAATCAGAGCCAGGTCTGAGGCAAAGGCTGTTTCCACCAGATCCCACACCCCTGCCACTGCTGTCTAGACCAGACCCCAGGTGCTTGGGGCACCACCATGGCTCATCTCTTCTCCCAGACTCTGGCAACCCCCGTCCTTCTCCACCGCGGACATCTGTCCTGCCTCAGGCACGACCTCGGGTCCCTTCTCAGTCCAAGGGCAGCCCTCGGTCACCCCTTCTTCCTTTCATTGTCCCCCACCCTCCACTTGTCCAGGGGTCTCCTTCCATTTCCATTTTCAAAGCATATTTGCAGAGAGCCCGTGAGAGCTCAGGGACTCCGCTGGCTGCTGGAGAGACAGAGGTAGTGAGCAGGGCATGGTGCGCGCTCGCCGTTCTCAGGCTTTCTGTTCTTCTCGCGGGAGGCAGGTGCATTCGAAGAAGTAAGATAGCTTCTGATTGTGCCAAGTGCTGAGAAGGCTACGAAGCAAAGTGAGCCACCCAGCCTGTCCCTCGGCCGCCCTGCACCACATTGGACTTATATCCCCACCAGGGAAGGTAGAGATCGTCCCCAGTCACAGATGACGACACTGAGGCGCCCAGAGGTTGCCCAGAGACATCGGAGCCCATACAGACCTGCACTCTGCAGAACCCAGCCTTTGGACTTCCAGCCCAGGGCTGTTTCCAAATCCCACTGCCCTCCAGGTACCCTTCCCCCATTCCCCGAACCTGGGACACAAGGCCAGCCAACAGAGCAATCCCTCGGGAGGCCGTTCGGGAGCCGCCATCCATTGCTGGGGCAGACTGTTCGCTAAACTAATCTCAGGCCAGAGCTTTCGAGCTGGAAGTGCCAGAGAATGTAATCCAAATGCCGCATTTGATTCACTCCATCTAGTCCCAGCTCTCCCTGTAGTTGCCTACCTGCATTAAGCGCCAACTGTGTGCCTCACCCCGTGAGGCACCGGGCACACCGTGGAGAGGGGGCGGATAGATGCCTGAGCTCATGGAGTTTGTGCACCAGCGGAGGGCATGGGCGGTGACCAGCCGCACGTGATTGCAGGATCACATGCCACGACGGCGACTGCAGCGAAAGGCAGGGAAGGGGTGACAGGAGAGCATCTGATAAGGGGGAGAACTGATTTTTTTTTTTAAAGATTTTATTTATTTATTTGAGAGAGAGAATGAGAGACAGAGAGCATGAGAGGGAGGAGGGTCAGAGGGAGAAGCAGACCCCCTGCCGAGCAGGGAGCCCGATGCGGGACTCGATCCCGGGACTCCAGGATCATGACCTGAGCTGAAGGCAGTCGCTTAACCAACTGAGCCACCCAGGCGCCCGGGGAGAACTGATTTATTCTGGGGGTCCCAGAGGCAGGGATGATGATCTGGCATTAAACAAAGGGTGGAGGGGTGGGGAGGGGAGGGCACAGTGGTGGCAAGGTGCACGGTGCGTTCTAGAAACCGGGGACAGGGCAGTGTGGCTGGTACAGCTCCAAAGCAGAAAACAGCCAGGGGTGCCGGGGTCGTGGGTGGGGGCCGCAGCGCGGGGCGGGTTACGGGTGTGATAACGCACTGGGCCTTGATCCTGAGGTAGCGAGGAGCCTGTGGGGCTCTTAACTGTGACTGTGTGGAGAGGAGGGGCGCTTGCGTTTTTAAAAGCTCGCCCCGGCAGGCAGGCAGGCGAGAGAATGGCTTGGCGGGGCGAGAGGTAGCAGCACGAAGACCTGTGTGGGGGCCGGCGCAGGTGCCCCCAGGAGATGAGGATGCTTTAGAGGAAGGGTAACAGCGGGAGGAAGAGAAGGAGGCACATCCCAGAGAGACAAAGTCGGGAGGTGAGATCAGCATGGGTAGGCAGGGCACTGCAGGGGGGGATGCGGGAGAGCAAAGTCAAGCGTGGCTCCAGGCTCCACTCCATGGACGAACGTCGGGGAGGAAGCTCCGATGTCGGAACCTGAGGCCCAGGTCGGGGTGAGATGTGCCCCAGACCTCACAGCCAGGCTCCAGCCTCGACTCCTGGTCTGTTTCTCCGCATGCAGCTCGGGCCGAGCAGAGCGGGGTCCCCGGGGATAAGGCTTCTCTTTGTCCCCGTAGAGCATGCGATGCTGGAGACAAGCCCTGGTCGTCACAGCGTGCCCCACCCCGACCCAAGTATATGTCACACAGTCCGGACGCCCCGGGCTTGGGATGGAGAGCCAGGGATCCCGAGCCCACTTCCGAATCCTGTCTCCAAGAAGTTACGTCGCCTGGGACCTCGCCTTCCATCTCTGTTTAAAATATTGTTACTGGGGCACCTGGGTGGCTCAGTCCTTAAGCGTCTGCCTTCGGCTCAGGTCGTGATCCCAGGGTCCTGGGATCGAGCCCCGCGTCGGGCTCCCTGCCCGGTGGGAGTCCTGCTTCTCCCTCCCCCACTCCCCCTGCTTGTGTTCCCTCTCTCGCTGTCTCTCTCTGTCAAATAAATAAAATCTTTAAAAATAAATAAAATAAAATATTGTTTCTGACGGTAAAATGACACCAGGCACACAAAAGCTCTTCGGATAGTACCAAGTAAGTGAGTGGAAAATATTTGTCTTACAAAGCGTGGGGTGGAGCCGAGACATGCGGACGGGAATGAAGGGCGTTACAGGCCGAGGGCACAGCCCAAGCAAAGGCTTGAGGAGGGGACAGGCAAAGCTGCTGAAGGAGCCGGTGTGCAGATCCACTAAGCGCTGTGGTGTGTGTTATCTTGCTGCCCAGTCTCGGCCCACAGCAGCCCTATGAAGGTCAATGCCAGTTGCTCATTGTTCAGATAAGGAAACGAAGGTGAACACAAACTGGCAGGTTGTCCACACTCAGCGACTCCAAAGGGGCCAAGCTCTCCGCCCCCAGCAGTGAGCCCTTCATAGATGAGAAATCGCTTAGGGAAGTAAAAGCTAAAAGTGGCTTTTTCACGCTGACAGTCTCCCCAGGAACTCGGTGAGGGAACTTTTAGCGGCCAGGACCTCTGAAGGTCTTCAAGTGTGATAACCCAGGGCAATTCTGAGGAAGAAATTGGCCTTTCTTGGAACAGGCCCGAGCAAATAGCTGTGCTCCCCTCAATTTCAAAGGCCCAGATCTCCCAGAGGCAGGGGGCTTGCGGGATGTGTGAGGAGGGGAGCCACTTGGCCAGGTCCGGCCTGCGTGACTGTCGCCCCCCCTCCTCCCGGCTGCTCTGGAGGGGCCGAGGGCGAAGAACATGCTGTCCGCTGATCCACAACTTGAGCAGAACTTAATTGCTTCCCTGAACCTGAAAAATATCAAACTGCATAAATAAGTGTGCTTTAAATTATTAATAAAGGCATTTATATCTGGAGTTGGAGCATGAAAATTAATCTAATTTCTTATGCTAAACTGGCTGGTGTGGTATGTGATTTAAGGATTCAGAGACACAAAGGGCAGGGAAGAAAATGATGGGAGGTGGGCCGTCTTGGGCATTTTGCATTTAAGATGGGGAAAAGAATGAGAAAGAAGGAACGAGTGGAAAGAAAGTGTGGGCGGAAGTTCTCCTGCAGGCCCGGATGAAGGCTGCTTCATCACTGAGAATCAAGAACATAGAGTCCATATTTACCCCAGGTCCCCTCATTTTAACGGCACTAGAAGACACTCCCACCCAAGTACTAATGAAGCCTGACCCCGCTTAGCTTCTGAACTGTATTAGAAGGTCTCTGGAGGAGCCTGGGTTTCTGTGCAGGGTGAATCACTTGACTTTCTCAAGGACAGGCATAACAAAAGCCAAAGTTGGGACGAGCCTGTCCACTAATGCCTGAGTGGCCAGTGGGAAGGGACCCAGAGACCCCTGCCACCTGCCTCCAGCCCACCCTGACACTGTCAGGACTTCCTCCCTTTAGCTTCCGGATGCAAGGTGGTACCAACCAGCCCTGCATCTGAAGGCCAGCTCAGCCACTTGCTAGTTGAGTATGTTTGGCCCAGCTTCTCTCTGAGCCTCAGTGTCTCCTTCTGTAAAATGGGTGAATGATATCTATCACACAGCATCATGGTAAGGATGCAGCATGGCATTTGGGAATTGCTGAGCCTGGGTGCAGACACGATCAGGGCAGATGGTACTCCTACCAACGTTCTCCCATGTCTTTGCTGCCCACTGATATGCCAGACACTTTTGTTCTGTAAGAGAGAGAGAGAAAAGAAAATGTTGGATTGGCGGCTTGGTCTGAGGGGAGAGCAGAGGAAGAGAGATGATATGGGGCCTGTTGTCATCTGGTCTCTGGGGCTGGGTTGAGCTCTGAAATCTAGAAGCTTGAGAGTCAGAAGTTAAAAGGTTGTGTAAGACCGTGGGCAGAAGCAGAGCCTGTGGCATGAAAGTGAAGACAGGTGCACCCTCCCGTCCTCCGCCCGGAATGTTCTGTGTTCCAATGGGCAATGCCCTGGCCGAGGATGGCCCCCTCGTGCAGCAGGGGTCATCCTGGGTAGAGGCAGTGGGCAGATACAGAGACCACAGCAGGAGAGGTAGGGGGGGTTGGATACCATAAGGGACTGCCTCCGAGGCCCCAAAATACCCAGCAAACACTCATTTCAAGCAGTGGGAGCCAATGAAAGCAAATGGGCCTAGATTTTCCCATCACAGGCTGGGAGGCTGGGACACCTGGGTTAAATCTCTGAAACGCCTGTCCTTAGGCTAAGTATACAGTAGCTGTCAAAGCACATCAGCTTCCTTCCCTTTCCCCTTCTTTCCTGAGTCTCTGTGCATTTGTCAGGACTTGAGCTTTTCCTCCATCTGGTCTCCAAGGGAATCAGGGGTTAGGGTTCCGTACTTGAACCCCAAAGGCAACATGGACTAACCCTAAAACACTGGCCAATGTTTATCAAAACACCAGCTAACACTTAACTCTACATGTTACTCCTAACAGTTTAGTAAATGTTTTCACTTCTAATCCACTGAGTCTCAACGACCACCATGTAAAGTAACATCTCTACTGTGCAGTAAAGGAAACTGAGGCCCAAGGAAAGTGACCGGTCCAAGGAAACACGACTTATACACCATAAAGCAGGAATGTAGCCCTGGGTCCTCTGCTGGCTGGAAAGTCAGGCCAGTCAGAGGCCACCCCTCCCTTAGCAAATCCAGTTTCCCCATGCGTCCAATGGGCCTGGTAGCACTGAGCTTGCAGAGCCGCGGTGAGGACCACAGCGCCCAGCACAGTGGGCTCCCAAGGACACGCATTCCCTTTCCCAGCCACATGGCTTTCCACACCCACCTGCGTCAGGAGGACTGAAACAAAAAGACCAGAGATTGGTGACCAAGCCAGGAGGCCACCAGGAGGAGGCGCAGTCTGGTGCCCGCCTTGGACCCTGGGCATCTGCCTCCACCTGCCTTGGGTCTCTCTGCCTGGCAAGGGGTCAAAGACATGGCTGATCCTCCTCTCAACAGTTTCCACTTTGGTTGCGATTATTTCATGCCCTGTCTGGTACCTTCTGCCTTATGCTGCTCAATTCTCTCTTTCTATCAGTGTCGGAAGGGACACAGCTTCGTTGAAAGGAGAGTGGCTCCAGGGTGACGTGGGCCCACATTCAAGCCCTGGGGGGCCTGGGGCAGGTTGCTTTGCCTCTGGACAGCCCGAGTTCCTGCCTGGAAAAAGAAGGTGGTGGTCCCTCCCCAAGGTTACAGCCTGGTACAGGTCAGGGCTGTTTGTCCCACGGTTGCCCTGAACGCAGCCTCGCAAGCCTCAGAAGGGAACAGAGAGTCCTATTTGCTGCAGGAATAGGTCTTTAAAAAAGGGAGGGGGGCACCTGCTCCAACATTTTTTAGTAGTTTTTTTTTCCCTCGGATATTATCCTGCCCAATTGTATTTCCAAATTGCAACACAATTTTAAAAATTTCTTAAAGAAAAGTTTAATTAGGGGTGCCTGGGTGGCTCAGTCGGTTAAGCATCTGCCTTCGGCTCAGGTCATGATCCCAGGGTCCTGGGATCGAGTCCCACATCGGGCTCCCAGGTCAGCGGGAAAACTGCTTCTCCCTCTGCCTCTGCTGCTCACTCACTCTCTCTCTCTCTGTCAAATAAATAAATAAAATCTTTTAAAAAGTTTAATTAATGCTTATTAAAGTTAATATCGGAGTTGGGGTTGAATTGATGATACAGCAGAAGAGACCGTTGTGTTGTCTATCCTTAGATTTTATAGCAAATAGGAACCCCTTTTGTAATCACGGTGTGAAGTAAACATTTATGTCCATTTTATAGGACCCGAAGAATTGTTTTATATTTTACATTATGATAGACGTTTATAGCTGTTACCTCTTTTATGACACACTGTTGGTCACTGCTTTGATTTAGCTGCCTTGGGTCTTTTGTTGGAGACATCATCACCAATTACCGCGTGCCAGAGTAGAGTTGCTAAGAACAAACTGGAGAGAAGCAGGGTACCCCTGAATCCCACATGTTTTGTGTTGGGCTTAGGAGGAAAAAAAATCTCATTTTCTCAGAAATTGCTTTCACCCTAAGTGAGTCAAGAATTTCCTGGTCCAGCTCTGGGAACTCTGCCTCTGGGGTGAGGGCAGATGGGTAAGGAGCAGGATTTCACTTGGAGGACTGGAAGCTTCGGTACTGTCCTCTCTCCCTTCCTGGGCTTCCTCCCTCTCCCTGAGGGAGCACCTCGAACCCCCGGAAATTGTAGGCAAACCTACATGTACCTTCCTGTGGGGACATCTCCTGGGGACATATAAAATAGAAAGAACCAGACCCCTGCTCTTGCTGGCCCTGGCTGTCCTCAACCTACACTCCCGGGCCTGATCGCACCCTCAAACTCCTTGGCCCCCTCCTTCTCTGCTCTCCTGAGAGGCCCCCTGGCAGAGGGTACTTTCTGGAAACCAGAAGGAACTCCATGGGGAGAGGAGGCTGATTCAACCAGCAGCCCCCCCACCCCCACCCCTTTGCTCCCACTCCCAACCCAGCCTTCCTCCAAACAGAGCCCCCCAGGCCTTGCCCTGCCCCTCTTCTAAGTGTCTAAGGTTTAGAGAAAGCCAAAGAAAGAGAGAAAGGAAAGTGTGGCGAGCCCAGCTCGGGCGGGGGCGGCAGAGGGGCAGGGCCTCCGGCTGGGCTGGGAGCAGAAGCCGCTGATGCACTGTGGTCGCCTTGTGGTTCAGGCCCAGAGGCTCATGCAGGCGTTGTGGGGAGCACGATAACCTAACCGGTGAGCCGATTCGGAGAATTTCTGCAGGTTTTGTAATGCGAGGTGACAGCCCAAAGCGGGAGATAACAAGGTGCTTGGGCACCAGGCCAGCAGTGACAATGGAGGGCAGGAGCTGTGACAATGGAGGGCAGGAGCAGGCAGCGGCCCTCCTACTCTGGCAACGGAGCATACATGGGGCCATTCCTGAGCAGAGACAATGAAGCCCCTTGGAAGAACTCGCTCGTTCAGGGCTGGGGTGGGGGGGTGACGAGAACGGAGATGAGTGCAGGCCCGGCCCCTCCTATCGAGCTGGGCCTGCTCTGGGACAGGGCTCTGCGCGGGTCTCGGGCTGCAGGCTGCCTGCCATGAGAGTCAGCTTGTGGATGTTCCAGCGGCCGCCTCCTCACCTCCTTGCCCTCTCAGTGGGGATGCAATCCTGGCCTGGGTGGTGAGCGGCACGGAAGGGGGTGCCTGCGAGGGAGATCCTGACTGGAGTCTAGACCCAGTGGTTCAGACACACCCAAGTTGTAGACAGCCACTCTGACAGGGACCCGTGGCTGCTCTGTGGCTTTCTCAGCATTATCGCCTTCCACCTGCCCCGTGGACATGGCTGAACCACCAGACTGTTTGCCAGGCATACCACACACCCAACTCTGATACTCCAGTGCCTTTGCACCTCCCAGGTCCTCTGCCCAGAATGCTTTTCCCTTTCCTTCCTGCCTGACTGGTCCTTCAGGAACCTGTTCAAATATCTTCTCTTCTGTGAAGACTTCCCTGGACCCCAGGGCAGAACTCAAGCCAGCCTGTCCCCCGAGCTTGACTGTACAGTCATCTACCCTGCACACACTTCCATCAAGACCATTTATTTTCCTGGCTGTCTCCCTTCCAGGCTGGGAGGAAAGGGACCATGCTTTAATTTACCTCTTGCTCCCAAAGTCTAGGCCAGAGCCTGGCATATAACAGGCAGTTGATGGATGCATGCATGTGTGCACAGGAAGTATGAAGGGCAGATCCAGGCAGGGCAGGGTGCCTCTCTGGAATTTGGCTGCCCCAGTCCTAGGACCTGCCTCTCCTCCTGGGAGAGAGGCCTGGGGTCCCCCCGTGTGCCACAAAGCCGTCCACATCCCCTCTCAGGCCAGAGGCCCCATTCAAGGCCCTCTCCTCCACCCTCATAGTCTCATACCTTGGATCCCAAGTGAGTGCTTGACCCCTGTGAAGTGGTTTGGACCCCAAAGCCTAGAGCGGGTCATGGGAACCCAGCTCTCTCCTGAATGACAGATGCCTCCCCTTGGCAAGCCCCAGCCTGCTCTCTGCAGAGGGGGAGGGAGGACAGACCGGCTGCAGGTCAGCATCATTAACTACTCGCCCCTCAAGCTACTGCTGTGCTCCCTCCCTCAGAGAGTTCCCCCAGGTCTTCCCTCCAGCCCGGGACTGGGAACCCTGAGCACCCCTCCCACGATCTGGGGTGATATCAGTGCCTGGCCCCAGGAAAGGGTCTTGCCCCCAGAGCACACAGGCACCCAGAACAGGGCCAGCCATGCCTAGAGCAGATGGGCCAGGACCAGGAGGTGTGTGGAGGCTGACAGGAACTGGTTTAGACCAGACTTAGCCAGTTTTGCTCTGTCTGAGCAGCGGAGGAAGTGAGTGGTTCACACCTGGTGAGTGGGAGCGGCCAGAGGTATCTGGAGCCTGGGTGTTTCCAAAAGCTGGATCTCTCACCCAGCACACAGGAAAGGTGGTCCACCACCCTAGGGTTCCTTACTGATGGGCCCCAATGCATCCCCACAGAGACATTCAGAAACAGCAAGGCTGAGGCTTCCTGTCTCCTCAGCCCAGTCCTGGCCCAACCCTGTTGAGTGGAGACGTCTGGAGAAGGGGGAGCCCTAGCTCTAGGTGTCCAGAGAACTCTGAGGGCACCTGTGTCCTTGCCCTGGAGTCCTTGGAGAACCATGTATGCTCCTGGCTTGTGGGCAGCCAGACTGCCATGGGGGTCCTCCCTTCTGGAAGCTTCCATTCCCTCCATCCTCCATGAGGCATCAAAGCCAGGCCCCTGCTCCTCCAGCGAGGAGGTGTCACGGCAGCCAGAGATCCTGATGTCCCTGTCAGGTTTGCCAAGGAGATGCGTGCTAAAGACACAACCAGGCTTCTGCTCGGCGGCCTGCAACAGGATACCTGCCAGCCCCGCGTCTACCTCACCTGTCTGACTCTCCCTCTCCTTCAGGTGACAGGGACCCATAACAGTCGCCACATCAGAGGGCCATTAGGAGGACTGAATGGGGAGGACACATGCCAAGTTTAAGCCCGTCATTGGCAGGGAGAGAGCGCTCAGCAAATGTTGGTGGTTCTGTTGTTTTTATCCCACACACCCATGCATAGGCACACGACTCTCCTCCTGTGGGTCACAGTCACAGGCATCATGGCCCCTGGGACCCCAGGAGAGCCAGAGGGAGGTGCCGCCCCAGCCAGAAGCCGTTTCATCATCCACACCTCCCAACCGGATCAACATCACCTGTGGGACACTTGGCACCCCTGGGTCACCCACAAGGAACCCAGCTCCCAGGGTCAGGTCAGGAAAGGTGCTAGTGATTTCCCAGAACGGGAGAATATTTCCTCGCAACACTCCCACCAGGGGCCCAGGTGTGTGGGGCGGAGGGAGGCCACGCCTGCTCTGTGCGGCTGTCGGTGCGTGGCCCAGTTGCCCGGGGGGAGGGCAGCTACCGCGGGGCCCGAGCGAACCTAGAGCCTACTGGAGAGCAGAAGCCCAGGTTCAAGAGGGGGCACTGAATGCACCACGGCCGGGTGACAGCCGATGCGAACGCACAGCCCCTGCCTCCCATCCCTGCTTTGGCCTCCAGGCCACACTGGCATTCCAAGAAATCTTCCTTTGCAGGCAGACCCGTACAGTTTTAATTTCCTATGAAAAGCCATCAGTCTTATACCTGACTTCTGACCACTATGTTCTTCGACTTTTTGTTGTGGTTGATTTTATTGTGGAAATTCACACAACAAATAATTAACCATTTTCAGTGTGCAATTCTTTTTTTTTTTTTAAAGATTTTATTTATTTATTTGAGACAGAATGAGAGAGAGAGAGAGAGCTCATGAGAGGGGGGAGGGTCAGAGGGAGAAGCAGGCTCCCCGCCGAGCAAGGATCCCGACGTGGGACTCGATCCAGGGACTCCAGGATCATGACCTGAGCCGAAGGCAGTTGCTTAACCGACTAAGCCACCCAGGCGCCCCTTCAGTGTGCAATTCAGTGGCAGTTAGTACACCACGATGTCCCGTGGCCACCAGCTCTCTTGCCTTTCACAACTTTTCAGCGCCCTGTGAAAACACCCCGTCCCCACCAAATAATCACTCCCCGTTCCCGCGCCCCCCTCCGACCCCCTGGTAGCCCCTAATCTGCTTTCTGTCTCTCTAGATCTGTCTATTCCAGGTAGGTCTACAAAAGAAAGCATACGTCACGTGGCCTTTTGAGTCCGGCTTCTCGCCCCGAGCACAATGTTTCCGAGGCTCGCCCGCTCCCAGCACGTACTTTATCCCTTTTTACGGCTAAATCATATTCCATTGCATTTGTCCTCGGATGGACATACGGATTATTTGACCATTTTTAAACATGCAGAAAGAGGGAAAGAATAACATAATGAGCACCCATCTTCCCGCTCCCCAGATTCTGCAGCTGGGCCAGGACCTGGGGTGAGACCAGTGGACTGCTTCAGCACGCGGGGAAGGAGACGCCAGTCCCGGGGTGGGCAGGTGCAGGGTGGCCCCTCCGAGTGCTGTCTCCCTCAGTGAAGACCTGTTATGGTGCACAGGACACTTGTCTCCTCGTTGTTCTGCTCCCATCTGCTCCGAGGACGTTGGACACAGTAACAAATCCACTCCCCTCTCCCCCCCGCCACAGTGACATGCAGCTGTACCTCTAGTCCATAGTCACCCTTCCCAACGGCCCCAAACCTGTCTTCCATCCCTTTGGTTTGTTGGCTCTTTGGTTTGTTTTCAGAAGGACCTTAGGAATTTTCCCACATGACATGTGGGTATCAGGTCTCTCTCACTCGAAAATGGCCTTGGCTTTCCCCCACCCCATAACATCAGCCTTTTGGAGAGTCTTTTAGAAAGGCCCACACCGTGGATTTGCCTGGTTTTATCTTGCTGTCATTCAATCTGTCCCTCTGTCCCCTGTAAATCCTGTGCACAGGCAGTTGGGGTCGAAGGCTAAAGTCTTTGGCAAGAACACTCCATGGGTGATGCTGTGTTCCTCACATCACCTTACATCCGGAGGCCTGGGTTCCTGGCCAGATGGTTGTCCTATTACTTAATGATGCTACATATGGTCAACTGGGATAAACTCATGACCACCGAATCTCTCAAATGTACATTCCCCCTTTTAATTAGTATGTAGTCTGGGGGAAGACGCTTGGTCACTGTGCAGATACCCTATCCCCCAGCACTCACCGGTTTTAGCACTTATTGATGGTCCCGGCCCGAATCAAGAATTACACTGGGGGTTGCAAATGGCGACTTTCTAACTTTATCATTGCTTCTACATTGCTCAGCGGGCACTCTCCTGTAAAGAAGAGCTTCTTTCCCTCTCCCCCTATCTGTTAATAATGATAGTCTTTTATTGATGCTCAGCAATTCTGAGTTTAGCCAGAGGGGTCTCTTCAAGTCTGCTTCTGCATCTTTTTGACATGACCCCACTAGGCACATCCTTGCCTCTTAGAACAATAAAATGTCCCAGACTTACTTGTACTTCCCTCACATCTGGAATCAGCCATTTCCCTAGAAAGGCTGAGTTGGTGGGTAATGGTCTTAGAAAGCAGGATCTGGACACCAGGTGGTCAGTCTCATTGCTCCTGCTTCTAGATTCTTTCAGTGGACAGAGGCGGGGAAAAAAGAAAATCAATTCACAATGTTGTCAACTTAAATGGAACATTCTCTGGGAGCCTGGGTGGCTCGGTCAGTTAAGTGGCCGACTCTTGATTTCAGCTCAGGTCATGATCTCAGGGTTGTGGGATCAAGGTCTGCGTCGTCCTCCATACTCAGCGGGGAGTCTGCTTGAGATTTTCTCTCTCCCTCTCCCTCTGTCCCTCCCCACCTTCAAAAAAAACACTGAACATTCTGGGTGGTTCTTCTTAACTCTTTTTGTTGTTTGTTGTTAACTTAACGTGTGAATTTTTTTTCTCTTATGCAGAAAATCTTGGCTTCTAATAGCATTAATATATGTCCCTGCTTTATGTTGCAAAATTGCATAGTAACAATAAGCTACTAAACAAAGCTTAAGACTTCTTTGTGGTTGTTGTTGTCCTTGGAATATATTCTACCACAGGTATATGGTCAGCGTATGTTTTTCAAGTTATTTGAAATCTTTGTCTTTGCTGTATGGCTAGGTTCTCAACTTAATTTGCAGTTTAGGTTCATCTGTTTATGTTTGTGCACAATCTAGGGGGGTTCTTTTTTATTTTTTCTTTAACTTCTCTGAACATAGAAATCACGGACATGGTTAAAAACACATAACTATATTAAAAATCCTATTTGGAGAAGTTTTACTCCCATGCCAACGCTCTCCACCCTGTTCCCATGCTCCTCCACTGATTTCTGATTTATTCTTCTTGTGTCTATATATGTGAGCACACACATGTACATGTGTGTGCATACATGCATACTGCTGTTCCCTCTTCTTTCCTGCAGAATTTGTGTTAAGGATATAGATGGGAACCCGGAGTCCTGGAAGAGGAAACAATTTTAAAGGAGACAACTTTGCTTCTGAACCTCACTCCCTGCTAGCTGTGTGGCATGCCCCGGTCACATAGGTGCTCTGAGTCTCTCATCTTCCTTATCTGGGAAATGGGATGACAATTGCTACCTTGTATGGTTTGGGCTAGGATGAGGGTCTTTCTCGTATCACTTTAAAAAAATTAAATTCTAGGGGCGCCCGGGTGGCTCAGTCGTTAAGCGTCTGCCTTCGGCTCAGGTCCTAGTCCCAGGGTCCTGGGATCAAGTCCTGCATCGGGCTCCCTGATCAGCAGGGAGTCTACTTCTCCCTCTCCCTCTGCCCCTCCCCACTGCTCCTGCTCGCTCTCTCAAATAAATAAATAAAATATTTTTTAAAAAATAAAATAAAATAGGGATGCCTGGGTGGCTCAGTTGGTTAAGCTTCTGCCTTCGGCTCAGGGTCCTGGGATCGAGCCCCGCGTCGGGCTCCCTGCTCCGCGGGAAGCCTTCTCCTCCCTCTCCCACTCCCCCTGCTTGTGTTCCCTCTCTCGCTGTGTCTCTCTGTCAAATAAATAAATAAAATCTTTTAAAAATAAATAAATAAAAAATTTAAAAATTAAAAATTAAATTCTAGGTAGTTGAACTGTAAGAGTTCACACGTAGTCTTACATGTGTGGTGGGCGTGGGGGGGGGCGGGGGATTCCCTTGTCTGAAGCTTAATGATGTGGGCTAACCCAGAACCCTGGAACCCTGGGAGCCAGATGTGTTTTGAAAACCAGAAGTTTTGTAGCTTTAGTAGGTGCTTGTGTACGAAGTTTGTCTGCTGCTCAGGACTCCTAGCAGAGTCTGGGGCAGGGCGTTAGAGCAGAACACCGTAGGGAACACCGTATTTCTGCCCCAAAACGCACGAGTGCTCACACTGGATATGAAGACTGCATGGCCACCGGTCAGTTTAAGTCAGATTCGGCTCCTAAATGAGTCTGAGCTGAACTGACAAAATCAACTGGTGGTGTTGGAGATCTTTCTTGGTTTTGAAACTGTGGCTAAGGGACCGTATCGCAAGATGACCCGTAATGAAGTCTTACTTTTTTTTTTTTTTTAAAGATTTTATTTATTCATTTGAAACAGAGAGATACAGAGAGAGAGCGAGAGCATGAGCAGGGGAGAGGCAGAGGGCAAGGGAGAAGCAGCCTCCCCGCCGAGTCAGGAGCCAGACGTGGGGCTCGATCCCGGGACCCCGGGATCATGACCTGAGCCGAAGGCAGATGCTTAACCATCTGAGCCACCCAGGCGCCCCTGAAGTCTTAGCTTTTTAAAAACCATTTCGGACACTATAACATCAGCATGGTGTGTCTGCGTCTCCGGATGGTTCTGTCTCCTCATGGTTGAGCACACAGTGGGCACAGTCGAGTTGAGGGAGCGCTGGTCCCCCCGAGGCCAGCCTTGGTCACGCTAAATAGTTTCCATGTTTGGCACAACTGCATCAAGATTTGGACATCTGTGGTTCCTACGCCAGGTTTTGCATTTATCCGTTTTCTACTCACTTCGAAGAAACAGTATAGGACAACATGCTACCGCATAGTCACACGCATGAACACACCACGGGGAGTGGACCGCGCGGTGGCTGAAACGGCGTTCTCTCGCGTCCAGGCTCAGCTCGGCATTAACCAGTCGAGGCGGGGCAATCCGAAGTCAGCAAGTGAATGTCAGCCCCAGGTCATCCAGGACCGATGCACGCAATTTCATAGCGCCAGTTCTCGTGCGAGTCTGGGGTTCGAATCTATGCTGCCGGGAGGGAACCCCCAAGCTGGAAAAGTAAAGTGGTCGTCCCAGGTTGGCGGTGCCCCCTGGTGGCTGGAAGAAGCAAACACAAACCCTCTCTAGAGGCAAATCTGGTTTATCAAAGAGAAACTATAAAAAAAAAACACACTCCAGGGGCACTTGGGTGGTTCAGTTGGTTAAGCAACTGCCTTTGGCTCAGGTCATGATCCCGGAGTTCTGGGATCGAGTCCCACATCGGGCTTCCGGCTCAGCGGGGGACCGGCTTCTCCCTCTGACCCTCTCCCCTCTCATGCTATCTCTCTCTCTCTCTCAAATAAATAAAATCTTAAACACACACACACACACACACACACTCTCTCAAAGCAATGAGTCACCATGAGCAAGAGTCAGCGGAGACAACAAGCAACAGATTTCAAATACGGTTTCTCAAGCTCAGGGCTACTGACACGTTGCCAGGTAAATCTTGACCGTGGGGGCTGTCTGTGCATGTTTAGCAGCATGCCTGACCTCTACCCACTGGAGGCCGATGCTGTCACCTGCGATTGTGTGCGTGCCCACGCGCACACGCGCACACGCACACGCACTGGTTTCGACAACCGAAAATGTCTCCAGACGTTTCCAAATGTCCCCAGAGGGAAGAATTGCCCCCACTTGAAAAACACTGACTTAGATCCTCAAAGATTTCAAATATTAAAATAATGAGATAAGTCATAAACTATGTATGAAAGGCTTAAAGACTTGAAAGATGGAATGGAAGAAAATGATCAAGGAATAAGAAACTATCAAAAATTATAGGGAGATGTTTATAAAGACTTAAATAGAACATGTGAAAATGAAAAAATTAAATTAAAATTTCCATGATTGTGTTAGATGCAGATAAAGAACGAATGAATTAGAAGAAAGATTTGAAGAAATTACTCCAACTACTTAGAAGAGCCAAAAAAAAAAAAAAAAAACAGACAAGGACATACATGATAGAGAGGTTAAGATATAACCAACTGAGGCACCAGAAGGAAAGAGTAAAGAGAATGAGAGAGAAGTAATATTTGCAGAGATAATGCTGGAGACTTTTCCAGATTCATATATGCAAGAAGTCCCAAAGATACCAAACAGGATGGAAGTACAAGTTGTTGTGAGTTGGATGTAGAAAAGCTGAGGAGAAAACCTCAAAGGATCATCACCAAAATGACACCAGTGTAACCCAGGAGTCCACAGGAAGGCCATGCTGGCATCAATGGAAAGAGATGTGGGATTCCTGCACAGGGAGCAATTCCTGTGTTCAGTTGACCTGAGCTCCGCCTTGAAGGATGTTGAAGGATGTCCATCCAATGTTGTATCAAGACACCTTGATCTGAGCCCTTTATTTTATAGGACAACCTAGGAGATTAACTAGAGGTGGGATGTGGAAGTGCAAGGAAGAAATGGGATGTTGTTCTAAGTGGGGGGAAGAACATGAACAAAGGCTTGGAGGCAAGATTGAAGACTTCATGAGCAAAGAACAAAAGGAAGTTTTATTTGATAGGGATGGGAAACATTTAAGAGAGCAATTACAAACCTAATTGGATGGACAAGGTGAGCCCAACCTGGGGAATTCCCCTGAGAGATAAGTAGATATGTTTGTACTTGAAACTTTGGGACAGAGGTTGGTGAGCAACAGCTGTGGGCCAAATCTGGCCCACTGCCTGCTTTGATAAATAAAGTTTTATTGGAACACAGCCACACTTATTCATTTATATATCATCTATGGCTATTTCCGCACCACAACAACAAAGATGAGTAGTTATGAGAAACACCTTATTGCTCTCAAAGCCTGAAGTATTTATTTTCTGACTCTTGGCAGAAAAAGTTTGTCGACCCCTGATCTAGGCAGAGGCAGCCAGCCATGAGGCCTTTCAGCCAATGACCAGGATGAAGAGGGTAAACCCAGAAGTGGCTGAAGGATGGTGTGTGTTGTAAGAGGAGGAGAAACGTGCCAGACATTTATTAATGTCCTACTGTATACCATCCCTCCATGCGCATTATCATTATTACTTTTCATAACCACCCTGCTGAGAAGTTGTGACTTTTTTTTTTCCAAGATGAGGAAAATGGGCTCCAGAGACATTGAGTGGTGTATCCAAGGTCAGCCAGTATTTCAGGCTGAGTTGAGATCTAATTTCAAGTTGGTTCAACTCCAAAGCCAACGTTCTTCCCACCACACCTCACTGCCTCTCAAGGCACTGAAGATGGGTCCGGGCCAATGAGTTGGCTACTGGGTCACAGCCAGCATAGTCCAGATCAGGGAGGTGGTAAGTGTTTCCCTCCTCTCTTGAAAACAGATCCAGGGACCCACTCTGACGTGGAGGGAGGGACCTCTGGCCCACGGTTCCTCCAATGTTTGCTCCCAACTTGTCCAAACATTGACACCACCCTGTTCCCCTCCACCCCATGCCTCGGGAGGCCCCGGCGTGGCCAAAAACACCTATCGTACATCTTCCCTCTGGTATCATCTCACAGCCCGATGCTAAAGGCAGTTGGGTGATATGATACCATCTCCATATCTCTGAAAAAAAAAACACACACACACACCACGAGGGTTGGCAGCCCTACACAGTGCCACCCACAAGAGATGACCCAGTTGATTTGCAGTGAAATTGCAAAACCGCCTCTGCTCCTGCCCCAGCCGGATCCCAGGGCCTGGAGCAGAGCCCACTGGGACTTGATTCCACCCCCAGACTGTCTCCTGTTCCTCCCGTGACTAATTTGGATCCTCATCTGACAGCTACCATGACCACTCTGCCCAGATAGGGCCGAACAGACCTACTTCTCGGTTTTGCGGTCAAACTGGTTCTTGAAACTTCCCCAGAGTCCCAGCATGGTTTAGTCTGTCTGTGGGGAAGTGTAACTGGCTGCCCCTTGGGGTTGAGCTGGTTGAGGATTCGAGAAACCCAAAGAAAGAGATCAGGAGAGTGTGGATTCTACTTGAGGCCTTGGCTACCAAAATTGGTGTGTGATGCAATGGGAAGTGTCCCCGCCCCCAGTGGACCCCAATGGGTGAGTCTGTTCCTTGCCAGCTCTCCATGGGCCCAGATGCCATGCCACATAACCTCTGACCCTCAATGTGCCTATGAGGAAATGGATGCAAACATAAGCAGACAACGTCCCCCGAGCAGATGGGAGGAACCCTGTGACCCCAGGCCTACTGAGAGCCGCCAAAATGGGCAACTGCTACCGTCTCCTACTCTCCTGCCTTGGGAAACAGTCAGCTACAGGGGACATGACCCACATCTGCTCGTTTGCTGTGCTGCCCAACTGTCCCAGATGCGGAGGGAGAGAGGGAAGTGAGAGACACTGGCCCATGCTCGTCCCACCAGCCTTTCTCAGATGCAGCCTGCTGGCTTCTTTGCTGTAGCAGGGTGAGCTCACATGGGGGGCCGAGGAGGAAAAGGACAGGGGGGCCAGGAGAGGACAAGGTCGATGAGCTTCCATGAGCATCTATGATGTGCCAAGCTCAGTGCTGGGCCCATACAAACACCATCACATTTATTCCTTACCCAGCACAGTGGGCATTATTGATTAGATCAGTTGTGTGCGTTCCTGAGACATAGAGGACTCCCAACGTCAAGGACTGTGGAGCTGGCTCCTCCTGGATCCTCGCTGTGCTGCATGTGAACGGCCTGCATGATCTCGGTCTCCTCCCCCAAAACAGAGAGGCTAAAAGCTGGTAATGGTTTCATACAGTTGTTACAATAATTAAATTAGATCATCTATATGAAGTACTTAGAATAACGCCTGGCACCCAGCGTGAAATCGGAGTGTAAACTGATGGTGATTTTTTTTTTTTAATTACCATCCTCATTTTACCATTGTGGGAAGTGAGTCTCCGAGAGGGCAGTGACCGCCCGAGGTCACCCGAATGGCGGCGCTGGGGTCCACCTCCAGGTCCATCGGATGCCACTACTCCCCATTCAGATATTCTGAGGCCCCAGGGGTTGAGACAGAAAGAGAAACTTGGGTGCCTTTGTGCCTCAGGGCAAGGTGACTGCAAAGGGAGTTGCCAGGAGCAGTGGCTGTCCCCAAAGAAGGGGGCGAGTCAACCTCACAAGGTCACGGGGTGAGGAACCCTGGGAGGGGCTCCCCGTTCCTCCACACCCCCAGGGCCTGCAGGGAACCCAGGAGGGGAAATGGCTCTCGGTGAGTGAGTGTGCAGAAAAGGGTCGAAAAGAGGCCTCAGTCTCCCTCCCGGAGGGCGAGGCCAACGGTGGTGAAAGAGCCCCTGGCAACAGATAAACAGGAAGCCAGCTGCCCGACACCACCACGGGGACAGACACACAGATGCAAGACCAGCACCCACGCCTGAGTACCAATGCCGAAGTGGTGTGCACCCGCCCAGCATCAAAGTGCCAGAAACCCCTTTAGGGGCAGCATCCTCCCTCAGCAAGCCCATGCCCGGCCACAAAGTGGGCCAGGCCCCTGGCACCCGAGGGAAGGCACCCAGCTTCCTGTTTGTCCAGCTGTGAAATGTGGGGGATCAGATCCACCTCCCAGGGCAGCTCTAAGGACTGAGGTTAGATGACAGGGTTGGGTACAGAATGTCCTCCTGTTCTGGGGGGGACAAGTGAGTCGTCTGAGCTGCCTGCACTTGAAGTCACTGGCTGCTTCCAGAGGTACTAAGCTCTCCATCATCCGTGGTTAGAGGAGCCAGGGCCACTTGGAGAAGAGGTGGCAAAGCAGCCTCAGTCCTTCGTGGGGAGCCCCTATCTGGAGTCTTTGAAAGTCTCCGTGGGCAGGCCGGAGCCTCTGATGCTGGAGGCAGAGACCAAAGCCTTCCTGATCAACAGCGCTATCTGCCTAATGAATGCACTTCTAGGGGCATTCAAGTTCAAAGCCAGTACGATACTGGCAGATGGGGAGGAGAGAAGAATGGGGAGATAGAGTGGGAGCTGGGATTCCTGAGGCCGGCAGACTTTTCTACGAAAAGAGCTTCCTCACTTGCCAGGGAATCCTGAGATCAGCCCGGAAGCCCCAGAAGGCTGGACTGTGACAAATCCAGCCCCCTCCCAAGGCCTGGGGCGCACCGGTGTGGGGAGAGAGCGAGGCTCCCACTCACTCCCAGAAGCCTCTTTGGGTTTCAGAATTGTTGTTCTGAAAATCTGTCAGTGGCTCCGAGGGGCACCGAGGCAGCTCTTCGGAAAACAAGCAGACAGCAGCGGAGGGAACCCAAGCCTCAATTATGCTGGGGACTGGAGCCTTTGAAAAGAGATGGTTTTTAATGAAAAGGTGCTGTCGAGAGCTAACCATGTGGAGGGCAGGCTGTCCTCAGCTGCTTTTCTCCCTGTCCCCTCCCTTCCCACTTAGTGGGGAGCCCCTGCCCAGCCCTGCGGCCCCAGGACCTCAGTGCCTGAGGATGAACCCCTGCAGGGGTGGGAAGGAAGGGACCACAGTTCTCAGGTGCACAGGTCAGCTCCCTGAGGGCCCCTGCTGGTTGCCTGGAGTCTGTCCCCTGACCCAAGCTGTGACCCTGGGTGCTGGACACGTTCCTGCTGATGCACCATCTCCCACTCCCGGACTAGATGGTGAAGACAAGGCAACCACAGCGTTTCTCTAGAGCACCATTCACAGTTTGACCAAACGGACGTTTGGCACAGAATTGATCTTTAATGAGGACTTACCCTGACAATTAACTTCTAATTTAATCTTGAAACAATCTTTTGATACGGGTACTATTCTGATTCCCATTTTACAAATGGGATATCTGAGGCACAGGGAGCTAGAGTAATTTGGCCACAGTCACGCAGCTAGTAAATGACAGAGCAAGGATTTGAACCAGGCAATCTGGCTGCAGAGCCACCTGTCACACTGTCCTCCTTGTGTAGCTCTCTCCAACGCTGACAGTGTCTTGAGCGGCCTTCCAGGCTGCTCACCTGATTCCTGATCCCTGGCCCCACCTTTAACTCCCAGGTGCTTCCAAGCCAGGCCTGCTCAGGCTTCCCCCGCCCCCCACCCCCTGCAACCCCCTCTCCAGCTCCGCTCTTCGTCCTGGGTTCAGGAGCTGCTGCCACCTACAGGCCTCCTGTGCAAAGGCACTGAGCTCTAACAGGCTCTCTGGGCAGAAGAGTGGCCCCGGGACCCGGGCAGAAGGGTGGCCCGAGGACCTCTCCCACGGTGGCTAAGGGATGGCAGAGGGCTGGAAGATTTGGACCTGGAAAGTTTTGCATCTGGGCTCTTCTGCAATGATGATCCAGACCCCGCAGGGGAAGAAAGGGGTTGGGGGCTGGTTTCCAAAGGAAATTGCACACAAGTGGTGGGAGGCATTGAGATGAGCTCCCAAGAGAGACCTTAACATCTGGGATGAGTCAGTCTGAGTACAGTCCTGCCTGCAGACAGGAATTAATTGAGCTCAGAAAGAATATTTCCTGTTTCTGTCCTACCTTTCTTTCCTGGCTCATGAAAGACTTTAACGACCTCACCCTAATCTAGGCAGAAGAAGTCCATGAAGCCACGAGTGTCCCCGTGCTTTAGAACTAGGATGAACTGTTCTCCATGTGAGAGGGACAATCAGCACAGATTGGTGAGCGATCAAGAGAGACCAACCTCTGGGACAAACAGGTTTAGAATATGGAGCCAAAATGCAGACTGGGCTACAAAGCCAGCCATTTGTCTGCCGAGGGACTGAGAGAAAAGGCAAGTCCTACGTCTGGTTTTGTTTCTAGACTTGCCACTGGCTTGCTGAGCCAGCCTCCTTAGCCACCTCCCTGGGCTTCAGTTTTATGTACAAGGAGGAAGGGGGAGTAGGGAAAAGAGAAGGGAGGTTAACTTTGCAACTCCTGAGAGGTAGGCACGGTGCAAGGTGCTTTACCTGAAATACCTCCCAAGCCCCCAGGTGGCAAGAATTATAGCCCTATCTTAGAAAGGAGGATATGGGCTCAGGAAGGTAAATTGAACATCACACAGCCAGAATGCCATAACCAGGGGCGACTGGGTGGCTCATTCGTTAAGCGTCTGCCTTCGGCTCAGGTCATGGTCCCGGGGTCCTGGGATCGAGTCCCACATCGGGCTCCCTGCTGCGCAGGAAGCCTGCTTCTCCCTCTCCCACTCCCCCTGCTTGTGTTCCCTCTTCCCTCTCTCGCTGTCTCTCTCTCTCTCTCTCTCTGTCAAATAAATAAATAAAATCTTTAAAAAAAAAATAGAATGCCATAACCAATGCAATCACCAATGTGATCACAATAGTCAACACCTAGGCAGTGAGTGCTGTGTTCTGGATGACAAATGGACTTGTTTAAACCTCACCAAAAGCCACTCGTTAGATATTATCATCCCCATTTTACAGACAAGGAAACTGAGCACTTAGTGTAACTCTCACCCAGGGCCAGCAGCACCACCATCTTTCCTCCCCACGTCACAGAAGTCATGAGGACCATGGTATAAGGAGCAAAAGCACTGCATGTTCCTCCAGAAGCAAAGTGGCCCCCGGGCCTGCCTTGGCTTCCTTCCTGAAGGGGGTCCTGCTCTGGCAGCAACAGGCCCTTAACCTCTGTTGGTGAGTTGAAAGCCCAGGAGCTCATGCAGTGTATTATTTTTTTTTTCTGTGTCCCCAGAAAGCTAGAGTAGGTAGTTTCTGAGATGCAGAGATGCAGGGAAAATCCTGGGGTAGGGAGCAAAGAATGGGTTTAGCTGGGAATGGGGGATGGCTAAGCGAGCAGAAGAATAGGCAGGGGTTGAATGGTTGAGAATAAGAAGGGTAGGAGGGGGAGGAAGGCACAGACAGACAGAGCCAGAGATGGGGAGAGAAACATATACACAGAGAGAGCAACGAGGCAGAGAGACAGCGAGGGGGGAAGCAGAAGCCCAGGATACCGGTGGGCAGGGGCTGGCCTTGGCAAGCCCCAGTGAGTGAGTCCCAGCAGGGGACACACAGGCTGCCTGGTCCCCCAGGGACTGGCCCCAGCACACATCCATGTGCAGGCTGCTTGCAGAGTCCCTCCTTCTCCTCAAGTACCACGGGCGTCGGCGGGGGGGGATGCTCAGTACTTCCATGAGCACTCCCCCAGCTGCTCTTCACTTCATCCCAAAGTAAGTGGGTCAGAGATTGGAAATTTAACTCAGAAGGAGAAGCCACTGGTTCAGGGTCACTGGCAAGTTGGTGCCTCATGAAGACCCGGGGGTGTTGGCTCTTGGAGGTGAGTCAAAGGATGAAGTCCCTAGGCCAGAAGAGGGTGGTGGGCACAGAAGCCTTTTGTACCTGCCTTCCCCACTCCAGCACGGAATTCCACCCCAACGAGATATTGGAGCCAAGGAATCTGCATCTCTCCATTTCTGGTAGTCACTCCCCATGAGCCTCTTGTCCCCAAAGTCCACTTGGTTCTAGAATGCCCCAGCTCTCGGGGACCTGCAGCTCACCAGCTCCACCATCCCCTCAAACCCACTAACCCTGCAGGTCCTGTCTGCTTTGGGAGCAGGGCTGGGGGCTTGGGCCAGTGGCGGGGCAGAGGAGGGGCGGGGGGGCAGACATCAGGCACTTCTCTGCATCAAATGTGGTCCCATGTGACCTTTTCACAAATAACTCAGTGATGGCCCTGCCTTCCACAGTAGGGGATGAACGTATGTAAGGGAACTCACCTGCCACACATAAATGCTGAGACAGAGGCTTGTAGATAGTGCCAGGGGAGGATGAGAGAGGTACCTACTCACTCTGCTGAGCAGGAACAGGGCTGGAGCCTGGAGGACAGACAGACAGAGGAAGAGCATTCCTGGTGGGGGACCAGGGTACAAAGGCACAAAGGGGAGGGGACACAGGTGGTGCCATGAGGCTAGAGTGTAGGGTGCATATGGGGCTGGGGCTCTCCTAGACCCAGTCTTATGGACAAGGCCAGTCTCTGGTCTCATCCACAACCCCCCATGGAGTTTGGGCTCAACCCCGGAGGCCACAGGCAGATGCGAGGGTATTCAGGCGCAGAGGGGGCACTTTGCCATAGCACAAGCCCCAGGATGTGTCTGGAGACAGGTGCTAGGCCAGCCCCTTTTGAGCAATGAGCCCCTGCATGCCCATCCTGCCTGACCAAGCTCCTCCATTCTCATCTCCTCCTGAGGTTTGCTGAAGAAGGAAGGACCCAGCCTCTGCTCCCTCGGACACTATCCCACACCACCTGCCACTCTTCCTGGTTTAACTGAGTCAGGAAATGATGTCGAAAGGAGAGACTTCTAGGGAAGTCATCCTGTAGGAATCAAACATTCTGTGGCTGCAGGAAAACCACTGGCATCCCTATCTCTGACATCAAAAGCCCCTGAGTCCACCAGCTGATTCCTCAGCAGTCCTGAATGTACAGTAAAAACTGGCCCAGGTTTTCCCAGCATCCTCACAGCACACTCCAGGATTTCCTGTGTGTGTTTCTGTGTCATCTAGGGGGATGACATAAGCACCAGCCACGAAAGCAGTGGGGGGAGATGGGATTGGCTGAGGAATCTTGATGCCAGCTCTGAATCTAGCTGGGAAATCCAAACATGTCAGAGCCAAGCTTAGGGAGACGGTTGTTAATCATGGTGGCTTTCCTAGGGGTCTGGTACAGGGGCTGTGGACTCATGTCAAGCTAGGTCCTAGGCCTTTGTGCAAGATTTTCCATGAGCTTGCCATGAGAACTCTTGTCCCTTCAATGTTTT
This sequence comes from Mirounga angustirostris, assembly GCF_029215605.1. Classification (NCBI taxonomy): domain Eukaryota; kingdom Metazoa; phylum Chordata; class Mammalia; order Carnivora; family Phocidae; genus Mirounga; species Mirounga angustirostris. The sequence goes on along the minus strand of NW_026991717.1, from coordinate 36,035,002 downwards.
AATGCTTCCACCTGGCCTGGGACACAGACAGGCAATGTCAGGCTCAAGACATTGGCTCTGTTTCTCACCCAGTGCCCAGGCCCTGAATGTCAGCTCTGATCCCCTGGGACCTGGGATCTAAAGGCCTGAGGATCAGGCTGGGCATAGAAGAGACCAGTGGTGGGAGTCAGACACAGGATTTTGAGACTGACTTCTTCCACTTATTCACTGTGTGGCCCTGGAGGGGTGACTTAACCTCTCTGAGCCTTAACCTCTTCCCTCAACTTCATGGCGTGTGGACTAAACAAGGTAATGCCCGGACAGTCCTAAGCTCAGCAGCGATGGGCCCCCCAGCAGAGCTGAGTAAACTTTGGCTACAATTATAAGCTGTTATAAAGCACTTGGCATGGAATAAATACTCTACAAATAAGCACCATGCAAGTCTAAATAGTTATTAATTATTATGATGACTAATCATCATTATTGTTGATGATAAACGTGAGAACTGCTACCCAAACACCAGCTCCCCCATGCAATCTGTCTGCAGATAGTTATCACTCCTCAACCACGAAGAATATTCTGGGACCCAGAAAGATTGCTGGTCCCAAGCTGGCAAACCGGGAGCTCTGTCCTCCCCTCAACACTCTGAGCGGCACTTCATGGGCTGTCACCCCGACAGGTGACATTCACCCAAACACATCCCATCTGGCTAGTTAGGCTGCTTACAGTCTACCTTGGATGGGCTCCTCTGCCTCTGGGTGTTAATAATTTTGGATATCACCGGGCGCTTGGGTGGCTCAGTCGTTAAGCATCTGCCTTCGGCTCAGGTCATGATCCCAGGATCCTGGGATCGAGCCCCGCTTCGGGCTCCCTGCTCTGCGGGAAGCCTGCTTCTCCCTCTCCCACTCTCCCTGCTTGTGTTCCCTCTCTCGCTGTCTCTCTCTCTGTCAAATAAATAAATAAAATCTTAAAAAATAATAATAATAATAATTTTGGATATCACCTAAACAAGAATACCCCTTGGCAATTCCTTGAGCCCTGGCTCATGGGCAACAGGCAGACCTGAGGGTAGAAAGTGACCTGGGAAAATCCTGGACTAGCTCTGGGAACTCTGCCTCTGGGATGAGGGCAGATAGGTAAGGAGCGGGCTCTGGTGAGCATGCGACTCTCACAACCATCCTGAAAAATGAATTAGAGCAAGGTCTACAGAGGTACCCAGGCCTAGCTCAGCCCCAGCATAGTAGGGGCCCAATAAATACACAGATGGCTAGATGGATGGGCGGGTGAATGGATGGATGCATGCATGCATGCATGCATGCATGCCTAGATGGATGGAAGGGAGGATATTAATCATGCCTTTTTATTTTTGGTATCTCTGACACTTTGATACCTAGTGCTTTGCTGACCCTGGAGAGACCGCCCCTTCCAAGGGTAGTCAATTCCTAGAGTTAGTAAACAACTTGCCTGCGAGTATACCTTTCATATGCAAACCAACCAATCCAAAGCCCTTGTCCCTCTCAACTACCTGCTTCCTCAGACACAGACTCCAGGCCACTATCCACCTTCTCTACTTACCCCAGGGCCAGGTACCAGACAACCAGGGACAGTCTCTATGCCCCAGAGCCTACTGACATTATTTATACTAACTAATCCTAAACCTGCTTATCCAGTTCCCTCCCTCAGAAACCACTCTAAAGGCTCTGGCCCCGTTTTCCCCTCACTCCCTCTGCCTCCAGGCTGACCCGAGTCCTCCCACAGGTGACCCTGCTTGGTGTGGCATGCATACCGGTTCCCGGGGTTCTTGGGAAGTGTAAGTAATAAACTCTCTTTTCCCTGGCAATCCTCTCCTGATCTGATGGCCTCACCATACCTGAATAATAACAAAACCTGCATTTTAAAACTGGAATGGAATGAGGGAGGGAAGGAGGGGGAAGACGGAAACAAGGAAGGGAAAGAGGTGAGGGAGCAAGGAGAGATGAAATTAATCTGGGTCTCAAATTTCTGTAGGGATGATCTGACCCACAACTTCGCTCCATGCTTTGAAAGAAGCAGCTTCCTCCTAGCAGCTTCTGGATGTGTTGGAGAGAACGTCTCTTCAAAGTATCCTAGGCCAGCGATTAACACAGCATGTGGGGACAGACCTGGATCTGAATCGTGGCCCTGCTGTTTACTGGCTGTGAGACCTTGGACAAGTGACTTAACCTCTCTTGACTCGCTTCCTCAACCACTACCTCTATATACCTACCTTCCAATTTCTTTGATGCCAGAATGAGAAGATGCACGCCTAGCCCGGTGGCCAGCTCAGAGCATGCACTCCATAAATAATGAATATTATTACTTGGATATTGCGCCATCCTGCACCCCGAGTGCCATCTGGCAGGAAGACTGTGCTATTAGGTCTAAATGTCTTCCTCACTCAGAAGCCCCTATTTGGGTCTCTCGGTCTGGGCCTCCCAGAAAGTTGTCTTAACCTCCCAGCGTTCGGGGCTCAGCGGACAGAACGCTTGCCGCCCTGTGTAAAGGAACCAGAAGGCCCCCCGCATGGGTCCTGTCCCTGACCCCTTCCTGCTGAGATTCTGTTTGGCTTCCCCTGCTGGTTTTAAAGTGAGGAGGGGATGGAGCTTTACACTGGGATAGCATTTCAATTTCCCCATCTCCTCTGTACACCATCACTCAGTAAAAAGAGCTAATTTTAAAATGGCTGCTCTTATGGACGAGATTAATGGATCTTGAAGAGCGGCCAGTATACCAACTGCTCCTGCAGCCATGATGAAAGCTAATAATGTAGAAAATTCTGCCAATTCCTTTAATTCATGAATATTTAAGCCTGTGAAAAATCTGTCAGATTATATCATTTTTTTCTGGTGATTTTCCGCCTAAGTACATTTGTGGCGGCCTGCCAGTTGCTCAAGAAACTTCAGTGGGAGCAAAATCGTTTTTGTTGTTGTTGTTGTCACCAGGGGCTGTCGTGTTCTTGCCGAATTTATCCCCCATCCCAGGATAGAGTCAGGTTCGCCAGAGACAGCCAAAGGCAACTCCTGGGATTTTACCTCAGCAGATAGATTCTTCTCCTCCAGGCCCCCTGGAAGGAGGGGCCTTTGAGAGCAAAGCCCGTGGTTTTCAAACTGTGTTCCACGGTACCCAAGGGTTCCCCCCGGGGGCCCTGGGGGATTTCTGGGAGGGGTGGGGGTTGGGAATGCTGAGTGGATGGAGCTGTGACCCTCCCCCCACCTCCCTCAAGCATGTCTGCTTTCTGTATTGAGGTTCCATGTAAAATTTCCTTGGAAAGAAGTGTTGCCCCAAATTAAAAAAAAAAAAATTAAAAAGGGGTGAGTACGGAAACCACGGCTTAGTCCACTCCCTCCAACAACAGATGGAGAAACTGAAGCTCCCCAAGGGTAAGGACGTGTCTTTGTCCACGTCACAGAAGACATCGCGGCAGCACCCGAGCCCCGGCCAGGGTGCCCCTTCCAGCGCATTCTGGCCGACCTCTCGACCACCCAGCACCGCCCGTCTGGGGGAGGCAGGAAGTAGGGCTCTGCGGGCCGCCGCTCCCTGGCCACCACGGAGGGGCCCGTCCGAAGCCAAGACGCTTCCTCGCGGAGCCACGGGAGAGACAATGAGCATGTTCAGTGACTTGGGAGGGAGGGGCAGCCGACTTCAGAGATGATTATCGTTTGGGGACTTGGCGGGAGGAAGGAGCGAGCTGCTTTTTATAGGAGCTGCAGTTCCTCGTTTTGTTCTCTCTCGGGTTATTCTCCAAAGAAAGCGGCTCAAGTCAGCTGGCAGGAGCAACAGGCAGAGGCAGCCGTTCTGGCAGCCATGGCCCGGGTTCAAGCCTTGCTCCAGCTGGTCACGTCCTCACCGGGGCGGCCGGCCGGCCTTCCCACACTCTGCCAGGGGCCCAGGTCAGCCTCCGCCTCGCGGGCCGGACCCCGGCCAAAATCAACAAGTCTTTTGTGCTTCTCCTTTAGACGCTGTATAATTACAGCAAACATGTACTGGCGGGGGACAGCGACCGTGAGGCAATCTCAGATGCACTTGGCACTTGGTCCTGGAGAGCAGCGCGAGGGACCACGGCTCCAGTTGGCTCGGGCAGGCCGAGAAAACAAGAGATTTTCAGAAGTCAGGAGTGGCGTGTTGGCACGGCGTCCACGGCATGTCGTTCATCAGCTATTTCCTTGACAGTGGCTTGCGTTTTACCACCAAGCCAACCGACTGACTCATGAGTCAGTTACTTAAAAAATAAATAGTTGAGGCCGACTGTGCCCAGCGAGCAAAACACGTCAGGCCGAGGCTGCCACAAAATGGGCCCCTGCCGCTTTCCGGGTGGTTTCATTTTTCCTTTTTGTCTTCTGGTTTGAAAACCCTGAAAGCGAAACCACACACCTCCCCCTCCAGCCGCTCTGTTCCCAGGGGCAACCAGAGCAGACGGGGGGGGGGCTCCCCCCCCGCCCTAGGGGACATTGCCCCTCGGCTCGGCAGGTTCACATTTCCACCAGCCGGGCCAGAACCAGGTACCCCGAGTGCCCTGCTCCCAGCCAGGTCCCAAGGAGGAGGCGGCCAAAACCAGGTGACCAGGGACCATGGCCGGAAGCCACCGAGGTGTGGCCTGCTTCATTCATCCTCTCCATGGCTTTCTCAGGAAAACAGCTATAGCCTCGGTTTATAGATAAGGAAATAAAGGCTTCTCCGTTTTGTAATTCAGAGTCAAGCCCCATGTGTAGTAAGTGGCAGAGTGGGGGCTTGAACCCAGATTGGCCAGACTCACCGTCCCATAATAACTGGAGCGCGCCGAGTGGGGTCGGTGGGCCTACCCCGTGATCAACACGGATGCGGTCCTTACCCACCCTCGCCCGCCACCCTCCAGGCTGACGGTCAGGCTGGGGAGGCAGAGAGTCAAGGTCAATCAGAGAAGTGGCCGGTTCACTGTGCTTGCGGTAGCATCCTCAAGGAGAAGTGCTGGGATGGTCACAGCATGCCTCGGAGGGCCCGGCTGGCCGGAGAGGCCCCAAGACCAGGAAGATGGGGAGCCGCCGGAAGGTCTGGGAACTGGAGCACACAGACGGGGGGGTCATGAGGGTGCAGGACTTGCACGGGGCCTTGAAGGCCAAGGACAGAGTTGGGGGTGGGAGCGTTATCCTAACAGCAAGGGACAGCCCTTGATGGGTTTTAACCAGCAGCATCATTAGCTCTGGGTTTTTTAAAAAATCCCTTGGCTGGGGACGCCTGGGTGGCTCAGTCGGTTGGGCGTCTGCCTTCGGCTCAGGTCATGGTCCCAGGGTCCTGGGATCGAGGCCCGCATCGGGCTCCCTGCTCCGTGGGGAGCCTGCTTCTCCCTCTGCCTCTGTCTCTCTCTCTGTCTCTCATGAATAAATAAATAAAATCTTTAAAAAAAAAAAAAAAATCCCTTGGCTGTGCTCTGAAAGATAGACCGGAGGGGCAGGCATGGGAGTGGGGGGTCGCTGGGAGACTGGAGACTCCTAGTTGAGGGTCAAGTGGCCCTTGGCATGGGAGTGGTGGCTCCTAGTTGAGGGTCAAGCCGACAGCACAGACCCCTGAGGTCGTGTCTCTCCAACCATGGCACCTGGCTGCAAAGACGTTTCTAAGGACATATCCACTGATTAAGGTAATCTTGTGATGGACGAATTTTATAGACATGGAAGTATCTCTCAGAAGAGCAGAATGGCCCGCCATGCCAGCAACAGATGGATGGCCCCGATCCATGTGGCTCCTGGGGCTGGGTGAGGTCCCCCCTCTACTCTTCCACGGGCCTGGGCCTCTCAAGCTGAGTCCTGGTCAGGGTGACGGCAAAAACAGCACCCCTTGCCCCTTCTCCTCCCCATCTTCACATCATCGTGAGCCACTCTTCCCGGTAGTCCCTTGTGTGCTCCTCACGCTGGCTTTGAAATCCACTTAACCAGATTACATCAGTGTTGAAGAAGGTGCTCAGGTGCTCCTGCTTCCCTGCCTTCGCCCTGGCAGTTCCCCGCCTCTCCTGGTCCTGCCTTACCCATCTGGCGATTTGTTGTCGAGGGAGATCCAGTGTCTGATCCCCACCCCACCCGCACCTCATCCTTACCCCTCCCCAAGCCTGGATGAGTCCAGGGCAAAGGGAGTTGCTCCCCCGAGTTGGCAGTTGTGCAGGTGTGAGGCTTCTTTCCCTTCTCTCCGCTCCAGTGGCAGCTGGGCCGGCCTCTCTGTCCTGGCCTAGGAGGCCTCTGGCTGGCCTGGGCACTAGGCTTGGGGGAGAGCGCCCTCTCCTGCCCCTTCATGCCCTCCCTCAATGTTCCCACCCCCTTATAGGACACAGCGAGACTCAGATCTGGGCCCCGGTGCAGGTTAAGGAGCAGGAGTTTCCAAAGCCCTGGCACCGTCGTTCCCACTCTGTAATGTCTTTTCTTGTGCCACACAAAGCCCTCAGGGAACTCATGGGGAAGGAAAGGCAATGTCCAGGGATCCCTGGGGCCTTCGACCTAACATTACCTCAGAGCCATGGGAATCTTGCCACAATTTCTAACCTCCACTCCGTAGATGAGGAAGCAGAGGCTCAGGGGCTAAGACACTCACTTTCTGCTAAGTGGAAATAAGCAGACGAAGCCAGACCTGTTCCTTCTAGGGCTTCCTCGATCCGTGAGGAGGAGGAAGGAGGAATCACACAGGACTCTGTCCCCCTGAGTCAGCCCGCGGTGACACCCCCAGGGCCACAGCCCACAGCCCTGCAGAAGCCTGGCATACAGCAAGGACCCTCTCTGCCCACACTGCTACCAGCCAGGGTGGGGGCCAGGGTCTGGAGACGGGAGGCCAAGTCACCGAGGTCCCACAGAGAGCGGGTGATGGGCGCGCACCCCTCCCCAGTACCGCTGAAAGCATCAGCTTGAGAAGGTGATTTGGGGCTGGGATTCAGTGACTCCGGAGCTCCTTGGCAGGGTGGTTGACATCTGTCCTGGTAGCTGCAGACAGACCGGGGCAGCACCCCCTCCCCAGCCCACCCCTCCTCAGTCCCTCTAACCCCACACCTCACCACCACTCAGAGTGGGGCTCTCTCTACCCCACCCCGCCATTATCTGATTATCCAGCAAAGTTTTTATAAGAGCGTGGTTGGGGGCGGGGGGGATGACAAGCGAGATTCATGCACCAGCGGGTCCTGGAGGGGTAGCTGCCTCGCTCACCAAACACACATCATGAAAACTTACTGCTCAGAAAACATTGCGGACTCTGCTAATTCATAAATATTCAATGCCCTCACCGAGGAGCTGCCAGGGTTCCTGAGGTGGTTAATTGCCACTCGGACAGGGGAGGCCAGGCTCCCCTCAGGGCCAAGAGACCTCTCCCTCCTGCCAGCTCCTCAGAGCCCAGCCTGGCCCACCAGTCCCTTTCCCCAAGTGCTGAGCAGGTGGTTTCACTTCCTGGCTCTGCTGGCTGAGGATGCCCTCCCTGAGCTCCGGGGAGTGTCTATCACGAGCAGGCCGTGCTCAAGATGGCTTCCAGGCCCGCCCTGTCAGTTCCTCAGCCTCTCTGGCCCTGCTCAGCCCCAGTCAGGTGGGAGGAGAGCCCTGGAGGGCGAGCAGAAAGCAGCCAGGGAGACACTGGGGGGCAGGGGGTGCTAAAGGCTGTCATCCTCAGGGAGGGGGTGGAGGGAGGGAGAGGGGGCAGAGTGAGAGAGAGAGATTGAGAAGGGAGCTAAGAAGCCAGGCTTCACCAGGACAGTCAATGAGGGAGGCACAGTCCTGGCTCTGCTGCTCTCCCAGATGATGCAGGATTTTTACCCCCGCCTCCGGAAAGCACCTGTCAATAAACAGACCCAGGAAGAGCCTGAGGAGGCCCTGGGGGCAAGCACCGCCATGCCTGGGGGAGAGGCAGGCCAGCTGATTGTTCCCTCCATTTGGGGCAGACAGGGACAAAAGGAGACACTCTGCACACGGACACCCACCCGTGGGTCTGCGCCCCACGTCTTTACCACTGAGGCCCCACACCCCTCCCCTGGGTGCCCATCCCCAGGGGACTGGCCTCTGGAACTGCATGCTCCGCAGGCCCCTTTGCCTGCTCATTGTCCTGGGGTTCAGTGGAGGGGAGGCCCGCGGGAGATGAGCCGGTGGAGGAGACAGGGAGGGGTGGGCCGCCGGCGGTCCCCACACTCTCCCTGGCCGCAGCGCCTCCTCCAGGGTCCAGTTCTCACCAGGTCCCCGTAACGCTGCTCCCACTGCTTCTCCAGACCAGGGGTGGTCACAGAGCTTCTGCTCTTGCTAGTCTCAGGGTGCCTCAGTGCCCCTCATGCGTCCTTCCATCCCGTGCACCCTTCGCTCCTTGGTGAAGAGCCTCTGCCCTCAGTCCCCTCATGTGAACCATCACGGTGAATCCCTTTCCTGCTGGGACCCAGCTTCTCCTCCACTCCTCACTTCCTCTTCCCCTTGGCCCCTCAGAGAAGAACAAGAGAGGCCATCTCCAGAGGGGGTGGCATGGGACAGGGGAAAGACGGCGGCTCTGGGGGCCAGGCAGGCCTAGCACCCAATCTGGAAGGGTCACTTCTCAGCCGTGGGAACTCGGCTCAGTCCCTTAAATTCCCCATGCTCTGGTTTCCTAACCTGTGAGCTGGAGAACACAGGGCCAGCAGCTTCCTTGGGACTTAAGAAGATGCAAGAGGATACTCTGCCCACCCAGAGGCCCACAGCGAGCCTGTGGGGAGCAGGCCAGGCTCCCCCAGGGACTCCCCGGAGTCCCTCCTGGATCCCCTGGGTCCCAACAGACTGAACTCTCCATGGCAGCCTGAGGGGTCTCGAGAGCCCACACCCACTGCCCCCAGACCTCAAAGCCACAAAGAAAGAAATGACTGTCGCGGTTCAGATGACAGCCTCAGACCACAGGGAGACGGCTGACTCACCCTTGGCCCCAGAAATAGAGACTGCCTTCTAGCCCACCCTGCAGGGCCCCCCACCCCAGCCCAGGGAGCCCACAGGATGAAGGAAGGTGACCGTGAAGGTAGCCTGTCTATCCGGCCGGGCCAACAGCCTTCCTCCCTGCTTCTGCTGTGACCCATCCCCAAATCGCCTCCATGTCGACACCTCCTCGGTCCAGGTGCAGTGAGTGGGCAGAACAGTGTAGACACAAGGAGCCTGGTTGTCAGCTCAGGCTGCCCGGTTTCCAATCCTGGACAGAGGCTACACCAAAGGATCACCCCATCCGCCCCCAGGTCCTGGCACCAACTGCTCAGAATTCAACAATGACCCCATATCAGTGCCTGCTGGCCCTGCCAAGGGATCCTGAACCAGCCTCGGTACCCAGGAAAGCCAGACCAGCCTACCTCTGCGGCTTCCTCACGGTAGAAATGATCTAACGAATCTCACAGAACCAATGCCAGTTTCTCTTATACCGCATGTTGGTTCGATCCAAAACTACTTACCGAGGGCCTACTATGCGCTAGGCACTGTGACAGGAGTGAGAGAAGATGAAAAGCAAGCAGAGACTGGTCTTGCACAAGAATTTTATCTTTTTTCTAAGAGCAGACTATTCAAGTGTTTCACAGGGAGAGGGAATGTGTGATCAAATGTGCATTTTGAAAGAATCCCTCTGGTTGCAGCATGAAGGACATCTGGGTAGGGCTAGATGGGCATGGAGGCCACGGAGGGACCTGACAGCAACCATGTGGGACACGGGTGCCATGTGGACTAGTGATGGAGAAGGAGAGAGGCTGGATGGAGTGGAGAGATACGGAAGAAGTAACGTTGGCAGGGCTCAGTGAGGGATTTAAAATGATAGGGTGCGGGAGAGAGAAGGAAGGGCCATCCAAGTAGGGAGATGGCATGGTCATTCAGTGAGATGGGGAGCCAGCTTTAGGGACCAGGGCTGGAGGGACGAAGGCCATGGCTTTGGCTTTCAACATATGAAGGTTCAGAGGACATTGAATATTCTTGAAAAGATGCCGAGGAGACAATGGGACACATGACCAGGGAGCTCAAAAGAAAGGTGAGCCCAACGAAAGTTGAAGAGATGTTTAAGCCCTGGGGGTGGATGAGATCAACTGAGAACAAAGATTTTGTCTTGTTTTGTTTGTTTGTTTTGTTTTAAAGATTTTATTTATTTATTTGACACAGAGAGACAGCGAGAGAGGGAACACGAGCAGGGGCAGAGGGAGAAACAGACTCCCACCGAGCAGGGAGCCCGATGCGGCACTTGATCCCAGGACCCCGGGATCACGACCTGAGCCGAAGGCAGACACTTAATGACTGAGCCACCCAGGCGCCCCATCTGAGAACAAAGTTTAGTGAGGAGCCAAGAGGTCCATGCCCTGGGATGCTCCAAAATGGAAGGCCAGGTGGAGGAGGGGAAAGTTGCAAAGGAAGAGGGAAGCAGTGACCCAGGAGGTAGGAAGAACATCAGATAAGCGTTGTGTCCTGAAGCCAAGAGACATGTATTAAGAATGAAAGTGAGGTGTTACATGCAAGGTCAAGGGAGACAAGGACTGAAAAGTGTCCACCGTGTGGAGCAATATGGAGGTCATTGGTGCCTTTGCAAGAGCTATTCTGGGAACAGTGGTTGGGCTGGAAACTGTTTCATCAAATATTTGCTGATCAGCTACTTCCTACCAGGCTCTCTGCCGGGCAGGAGGTATACTGTGGTACTCAGGAGCGCTGCTCCCCACATTCTTCTAGCTCCCCACCTTCCCGCTAGACTCCTGCTAGTTGGTGAGGCCATGTGACTGGTTCTAGCCAATCAGTTGTGAGTAGAACTGATGGGAGTCACTTGCAGCTGGGACCAGGTGTGAGACCCTCCAGGGCTCATTTTCCTTCTGGTGTGGGACTGGCAAGGTTCAAGATGATGGCTGTTCTCTCAGGCCGAGCCCCAAGTCATCATGATGAGCAGAGACTCCCCACCATCTTCCTTTGGCGTTACCCTGATGTTCTGCTACGGTGTCCCACATTCAGTTCAAGGTTCTGTCTGCAGACATTCCCCTATTAGTTGCACATACCCCCAAAAAAATTAGTGAATTAATTAATAAGCTTTACTCAATGATTAAGATTTGACCTCCCAGCTGAGAAGGTTCCCGGCACCCCAGCAAGCCACAGCCCTCCGGCGGGAGGTGCCACCGGGACAGAGCAGCCCTTGATCTGGGACCAACACAGACAAGCCTATGGACACTCCCTGTTGGAGCAAGTCACAGGGGAGATGGTGTAGGCAGAAGATGATGAGGATGTGCACGAGGGAGGATGAGGTGATAAGAGATAGAGATGAAAACAAGATGCAGTTAGAAGAAAGATCATTGATAAACCTAACTGGGAGCGTCCATACTGAAAAATGCTTGCTCTGGCCAAGAAGGGGATTGTTCTGTCAGAAGGTGGGGAAGTTTTAAGAATGCAGGCTCTGTTGTCAGACAGACCTGAGTTCAAATCACACCTCTTCCATGTATTTGCTCTATGACGGCATGATGATCACATTTGTCGAATGTGACCTCTAGCCCCCATCGTTCTCCTCCACATCTTCCTATTGTTCCCACAGCTCCTAAGTGAAGCTGGAAGATGCATGACATGCTGGCTGTCACTCCCAGGGCCCAGGCCTAGGGAAGACATCACCAACTATTCACAGCATTCTTTCCTAAAAGACCAGATGCAGCCTCAGAATCCTTCTTAACACAGCGCTCCAAGCAGCCACCACCAATTCATCACAGTTGGCTTTCAAGATAAAACGTTCTTGCTGTCTTTAGCCTTCTAAATGTCTTTCAATGTCACAGTTAAGCCCTACCTGTTCTGCCTGCCTTACCTCCCGGCAGTCTTCCCTACTCATTTTATGTCCCTGTGTGTATTTCTGGCAAAGGGCTCCAGTGGATGGCATCCGTGCACAGTCATGACAGTGACTTCCACCAGACCAGGGTTCCTTGAGGGCTGAACCGTGACTCTTCATGTTGAGATGCAGCCCACCTTTCTCACCAGCTCTGCCTGCTGGCCCCCAGTGGGTACTAAATACAGATGGGGAAAAAATGAAGGAAGGGTGCACGGGGTGAAAGGGGAGAGACGCTAGAGCTCACACTCCTCATCTGTAAAATGGGATAAGTGCCTCTCTGTTAAGGTGAGCAAAAAAGTCAGACATGTGCAGAGCACAGTGCCGGGGATTTAGAACAAAATGAAGGCTCGAAGGAGGGAGGAAATGGTGTTCACCAGGAGAACACACTGGAAAGGAGGGGAACTGGAGGCAGAAGGGGAGAGAACAAGTTCTTAATGAGCCCTGATCATGTACCAGGCACTGTTCCAGGCCCTTGATGGTGGAAAAAAAGACATATTGTTGCACCCATGAATTACAAGCCAGAGGGGAGAAGCTCACCTTCTTAACCTAAGTGTGGGATGTAGGCACTGCCATGCTAAGACTTTATTCACTTCCCAGGCCTTTAGGATCAAAGCTAATCTCCTCAGCTTGGCATTTATAGTCAGGATAGGTGGGATCATGCTGCAGTAACAAACAGTCCCCTACCCCCTCTCAAATTTCAGTGGCTTGCACAAGTTTATTTGTCACTCAGGCAAATCCACATGCATCTAGGGACACTCCAGGCATGATCTTGTCTGTGTTGGTTCCAGATCAAGGGTTGCTCTGTCCCAGTGGCACCTCCAAACATCATCGCCCATTTCTCTTCTTCTCCTTGGGGAGGTTGAAACCCCAATCCTATTGCAGAGCCCTTGCCGGGCCACCTTAGAGCTGTCGCATTTACTCTTCTCCCTGTAGAGAAGACCCTGCACCCACTCCTGCCCTCATCCTGCTGGCAGATGCTGACGCATCCTGGGATTCTGACGCAATGAGCCAAGCGGTGCCGTGGGGTTTGGAAAGAGAGGAGGGAGGCAAGGTGCTCGCCACGTTCCCTTTGGATCTCACCCTCTCCACCTGAAAAATGGGCAGAATGGCTCTTGCCACCTCAAGGGGGGGAAAGGTTGCCTCTTTTGGCCTCTGGGAAGAATAATGAAAACCCAACTAATGGGATACTTCAACTCACCCTGAAGACAGTCCCTCCCTGAAGACAGTCCCTACCAGCTAGGGGCCGGGCCCGTGGAGCAGAGAGAAGAAGAAATTAGTCTTGAGCTTGAAAGCCCTCAGTCAGCTGAAGGGGGAAGCAAGGCAAGGGGGTTCAAAATAGAGAAAGAGGAAGAAGCAAAACCAACTCATCTCCCCAGTTCCCTCATACCACTGCACTGTCAGAGATGCTCCCCTCATTTCTCTTCCTCTTGGTGTCGTGGGCAGGCTGGGGCTGGGGAAGCCATACGGTTCCCCAGTGTGGCCACGGCCACAGTCACTGGACATGGGTTCCAGCCCCCTGCCCTGCCTGTGTGGACAAGTTCCATGACCTCTCTCACCTCCCCTCGCTCCCCCCCCCCAGCCCTGCTGGCGCTCCCCTCCTGGCCTCCAGTTCCCTCTCCCAAGGCCAAGTCAGAGCACGGTCAGCCCCAACCCCCAGCCTGGCTTGGCCCAGCTGGCCCCTAACCGGGGCACAGGACGCAGCCTGTAACCACATCTTGCAGTGTGATTCACTCCATCTGTGGAAAGACTGATGCAATTGTGGGTGAGGAGTCATTTCTGTTGATGAGCAAACCACAGCAACCCAATGGGGTGAGAGGGTAATCCATAGGGGCCATCGGGACCCACCCTGAGAAAGGACACAAGGGAGAGCCCTCAGGCGTCCCAGGGCCGCCAGCCGTACCAGGGCCCGGGAGGGATGGCGGGGGCAGAGAACAGCCCCAGTGTCTGGCTGTCCACCCACTGTGATGCAGCAGGGCTGGGGCCAGGACTATTTCTAGGCAAGGGCAGCCCAGTTCAAAGACACCAACTCTTTCTGGGACCCCCAGGTCATCCATCTTGCGCCCTGTGTGATATAGAGATGGATGTGGGAGGTTCTTGGAGGAGGCTGGGCAACCATGAGCAGGACTGCCTTCTCTGGGTGCTGGCTCCGGTGCCTGGTCTGAGATCAGAGTCACCTTGCTGCCCCCACCCGCCTGCACTGGAAGCATCTGTGTCTACCTCTAGAACATGAGCTCCCATAGCCAGAGCAGGTGCTAAGGGAATATATGGAACAGAATCTGAAATCCCAGAGGCCCAATAGCCCTTGTCCTGTGACCTGCCTCATCTGGCACACTTGCCCTTGGTTCCTGATCCACCACCCGTCTCCAGAGGCCCCAGCTCAGCCACCTACCCCGTGAGTCCTGGGTTTGTCCCCCTGACTATAGAGGAGCAAGCCCATGAACTGCCCTCTCTGGGTTACAGCACCCCCTTCCTCCTCAGAGCTCGGTGCTTGCTTCCAGGACAGCCGTTGTGCTCGGGTCTTTCCCTGTATTTCTATTACGTCTCCACCTTCCACATAAGCCATTCTAGACAGGGGCTGCGCTAGCCTGGAGACACCAGCCCTGCCCGGTAGCCACACCTCCCCTCTCCAGATCTTGATAGCTCCCTGCAAGAGAGGCATTATAACCTCGTTCTACTGAAGATGAACCTGAGGATCAGGAGGCCATATAATCCACAAGGACACTGCTAAGAGGCAGACTTGCAACAGGGACTTGAACTCTGCCAAATTCTCTGCCCAGAATTCTCTCCAGGCTCCAGACACCTAAACCAACTTCCTTCGTGGGGTCTCCTGGTGAGGGCCAACGAGATGAGGGGCCTTCCAGGAGGTACCAAGCAGAATGTAAATACAAGGGAGCCACATAGAGCATGTGCCACGCCCCATCCTCACTGCCCCTCTTGCTCAGACTAGAAGCCCCCTGGAGCGCCACAGAAGGCTGAACTTGACCATCAACGCGCAAGCCTGACCCCTGGTGACCATAACCTTGAACTGCATGGCCAGCCAGGAGGGCAGAAGAGGTCAAGAGGTTTGACACTCATGGTGGTACCACGGACTGGGCCAAGTTCTGACCGGCGGAGCTTACGGATCAGGCCGCATCGCTCAGCCCTCTGGTCCAGACGGCTCTAGAACCCTGCGCAACAGGGCCTTCATCACAAAACCCCTCACATGGAGTTCATTCTTGGGGTGTGCTCTTGAACCATAAATCCCAGGTCACCTAGCAGGCAGATAGAGTTTTAGCCCCTTTGTACAGATAAATAAACTGAGACCAGAGCAGTGAAAGAAATCCCCAAGTTCAGTAGTCAGGGAATCAATGACAGACCTTATACTTGAACCCAGATTCTCTGACTTAAAAGGGTTATCCTCCCCCGATTTTCCTAAAATCTCCACCCCCTGGGTCACTTAAGGCAAGAAAGCAACTGGGAAACATGGCCTCTAGGACACCCCACTCAAAAAGTGAATTTGTTTTGGGGTGCCTGGGTGGCTCAGTCGTTAAGTGTTTGCCTTCGGCTCAGGTCTTGATCCCAGGGTCCTGGGATCGAGCCCCGCGTCGGGCTCCTGCTCGGCGGGAAGCTTGCTTCTCCCTCTCCCACTCCCTCTGCTTGTGTTCCCTCTCTCGCTGTGTCTCTCTCTGTCAAATAAATAAATAATCTTTTTTTAAAAAGTGGACTTGTTTTAAAGAAATGTATTAAAATAAATGCACTTAACTTAAAATACGCTTCCTTAAATCGATGTAATTTAATATAAAATACCCGCAAGATAGCTTCCCCCCATCTCCCAATAGCCCATAAGCACAGGACGGCGGATCTGATAACATCGGGTCTAGAGCGGATGGACAAGACTAGGGGACGGACGAGACTAGGGGTTGCCGGATTGAGCGAATAAAAATACAGGATGCTCAATTAGATTTGAATTTCAGATAAACAAGGAATGCACTATTGGGGACATACTTACCCTAAAAAAGCATTCCTTGTTTATCTGAAACTCAAATTTAACTGGGTGTCCTCTCTTTTGCCTGGCAATCCTAGACCAGCTGTCATTCCTCACAGAAGGAACAGCCTGGGCCCCCTGGGAGGCACGGAGCAGGTGACCCAGGCAGGGAGAGGGGAGCCACTGTAGGCTTTGAGAAAGAGAAGCCACCTGCTGATGTTTCTTTTCTCAGGGATTATTCTGACAAGCAGGTGGGGAATAAGCTGAAGGGGGAAGCTGCTGGTTAGGGAGGGCCAAGGGCTGGCAGGGCCGCATGAGGCAGAGCGCGGCAGGTTGCACTTAATTTGCACACAGGTTGCACGCAGGTGGGTAGTGGAACGTTCTAGATGTGCTCTGACCGTGGCCCCGGCCGGGACCCCCCCCCCCCCACCTCTGCTCCTTCGGAGTCTTGTTGCTTCTCACGTCAGTTCCTCCAGGGCCGGTCCCCTCTCGCACTCACACCCGGGCTCCCACACCCGCCTCTGACTTCCGGCTCCTCTCCTCCTCCCTCTGCGGGTTCTCCTCACCCCGCTGTCCCCTGACAGGCTGTCCCTGCGTGCATCTTCGGCAGCCAGAGCAAGCCTGGGAAGAGGGAGGGAAGCCACTTTGCTGTTGTTTTCGCTCTCACCTCAAGCTCCCATCCCCTGGGGGACCCAGCCAGGGGACCAGTGTCCAACTTTCCAGAGAGAAGCCTCCCCTGTCCCCAGGGGCCTGACAACCAGAGCAGGAAAGGCCTCCTGTCACCACCCCTTCCTCAAATCAGGAGGCCTCTGTGCCCTTCAAGAAGCTGTTGTTCACCCCTCAGACCTCAGGTAGAACGAAGCTACCAGCACCCAGGTCCTCTAGACAAAGCACCTCCCCACCCCGCTGCCGGGAAGGGCTTCCTGGTGTCCAACACCCCCGCCCTTCTCCTGCTGCATTTTATCCTGCCTTCCCCTGAGCTGAATCACAGGAGATGGGGAAAGCTGGTTTTCCCACTCTAGCTAGATCAGAGGTCAAACTTATTCCCAAATTAGGTCACTGTGAGGGTGGAAAAGAGGGGACCTGGGGCAACTCCAGGGACCTGTCCCTCACTTCAGCCACATAAGTGCCATTTATCCTTGGTTTATAGACAGGAGCTCCTTGTAAAAGTCTTATTTTTTTTTAAGGGATCCACCGGTGAAAATATTCACCTGTATACATTTGAACTCCATGGGTAAATCTGTGTGGTGACCCTTTGTTCTCCTGTTTGAAGACTCCCTGAGCTCAGCCTTCCCTGCTCCACATCCCAAGACCCTTGCCCCCTCAGCTTTTATTCCCTTCCTGTCTTTCTCCCCGAGGCTTTAAAATCCTGGTGCCGACTGACCCTCTCTCAGAAGGCCTCTTTCTCAGAATCCCCACAGCTGCTCCCTAGCTCCACATTGGCTGTGGATTCATGGTCCATTTCACAGATGCAATCACTGAGGCCCAGAGGCAGCAGAACCCAAACTGGATCCTGGGAGTCTGACTTTGGATGCTGGCCCTCCCTCAGGGGGCTCCCGCTGCATCCCCAACCTGAGCTGCCCACCAGGATCCCCGTCCAGGGCACAGGAATCCCAAGTCTTTAGATGGCCTGACTCCTGTGGGAAGAGTTTGCCTCAGAGCTAGGAGCTCCCGGGGAGCTGTGCTCTAATCAGTTGCAACCCCAACTTCCCTGTGGGGAGAAGAATGAAGAATGAAATTTCTGGGGTCTCGGCCCTGGAGACCAATCCCCATGGAGCCTCCTCGCTGCAAGCATCCAGAGGCCCACCACCTGTCTGTCACCTGTTACGTGGCAGGAGAGGAACGTCCAGCCATGCGGGGAGACAGCTTCTGGCTGAGAGAAATGCCAAGGTAGTGCCGTTGCTCACCCACACGCAAGCTAAGAGGAGATGCAAAGCCCTGCTCACAGCAGTCTAGGGCATCCCATGCAGCTGTCCTGTGTTCCAACCACCAGGGACCCCAGAACCATCCAGTGGCTCCCATCCTTCACTTGGCATCAAAACCAAAAACACAGACACTCCAATAGCACCCACAGAAGTTCAGTTGACCAGGGTTGAGGCCTGGGCCTCAGGATTGTTTGAAAGCTGCTCAGGTCATTGGCACCCTGTAGTCTAACCGCTCTCTTTCCCAGAGGAGGAAACTGAGACCCCGGCAGAGGGGCTGGTGACACATTAAAGCTAGGTCCCAGGACCACTGGTCTGGAACTGGGGGGCCTTTGCACCGCCAAACCGGTGTGCCCCACAGTAGTCAGGCCAGGTTGTGAGAGATCAAAGGAAAGGGGAGAAGGCCCACCCTGGTTCCCACCCCCGGTTGGAAAGGCTGGCCTGTCCTCCTGGTGAGCCAAGTCTTCGCTCTCAGAATCTTCTTCATGAGTCAGGTAGTGGGAAGGTGACCGAGTAGGCAAAAAGCCATTTCTGCCCTGGTTAGCAGTTTTGAGCACCTACTTTATGCAGACACTCTTGCTAAATCTTTTGCTGGCATTTGCTCATCCCTGAGATCCGCTGTTTCTGGCTGGAGTTGCTCCACATTTTCCAAGAGAAAAATGCGAGCTGGTGTCCATCACCAGATGAATGGCCAGAAAGTGTGGTTTACATACATAATGAAGTATTACTCAGCCATAAAAAAAGAAGGAAATCCTGCCATTTGCAAACAACATGGATGGACCTGGAGGGCATTATGCTAAGTGAAATGAGTCAGACAGAGAAAGACAAATACCACAAGAGCTCACTTACATGTGGAATCTAAAAACATGGAACTCCTAGAAACAGAGAGCAGCTTGGTGGTTACCAGGGGCTGGGGGTGGGGGGAAGCAGGAGAGCGGGTAAAAGGGTACAAACTTCTGGTTATAAGATGAGGAAAATCTGGGGATGGAGTGTGCAGCATGGCGAGTCTAGGTGACAATCCTGTACCGTGTACTTGAAGGTTGTAGGAGAGTTGCACTTGACTGTTGTCACCATAACAACAATAGCAGCATGCTAATTATGGGAGGTGAAGGATGTCAGCTAAACCTTATTCTGGGAAACATTGCACCATATACACATGTATCAAGTCATCACTTTCTACATTTAAACTTACACAATGTTGCATGTCAATCAGATCTCAGTAAAGCTCAGGGGGAGGGGAGGAGGCAGGAACCCAAGCGGGGCTTCACCCGACTTTACTAGGCAAGCCCTGCTTAACAAAATCCAAAAGGTCTTGCTTGGAATTTCTGTCTGACAGCCAAGGAGCTTCAATCCTTGCTCAAGGCAGGCAATGCCTGGTCCGGCTCCAGGCCTGGCCACTCCTGGCCACGGTCCCGAAAGTGCCGAGCCCAGCGCCGAGAGTTGGGACACCTGAGTTCTAGTCCCAGCTCTGCCCTCGTCCTGGGGGCAGGTCACTTCCCTTCTCTGGGCCTCAGTTCCACCATTCACTAAAATGGAGGGTTGAACTTTATCGAGGATCTTGGAAATTGTTCTGTGCAGGTCAACATTTTCTTCAAGTGAAGCTGCGTGCGGAACACACAGATGATTGTGAACCTGGCAGCAGGGCCCACACAGCCTTCCCCCTCCCCGAAGCTTCATTCTGGTTAATGAGGCCCCCTTCCGTTCTGTCATCCTGGGATTCTGTGCGAGGAGGGGGAGAGGGGCAGATAGGGTGTGAGTAAGAGGGGAGAGTGGGGCAGACGGGGCCTGGCAGCCCCCTCGGTTCACATCCAGATTTCCCCTTTCCTACAGGACGTGGGCCCCGGATATTTTGGCGTGTTTCCCAATCTGTGAAGTGGGCACATCGGGGCTGTTGGAAGGATTCTAGAAGTCCTGCAAAGGGCCCAGAGCAGAGCCCAGCAGTGACTCTCCAGCTGTTACTATTTGCTGGCTGTGGTTTTCCGTGTTGTTATTTTGTTCCCTTGTGGTTTACATGCTCCTTTGATTGGGTGGGGGCAGGGAAGAGTCATCCAATTCTTAGAGCCCGTGGAAACCTCCTCTTAGAGATAAAGAAAGAAAGTGAGGCCCGGAGACGGAAGAGGCCTTGCCCGAGTTCACGGGGTGAGTCAGAACCGAGCTGGGCCCGGACCAAGGCCTGCAGAGTCCAGGGGAGCCCTCCTGGCAGGCGGGGCACCCCGCGTGGTTTCCCCCTGCTGCAGGGCCTGGCGCTGGCCTGCGTGGGCACGTCCTCCCACACGCCCTCCGCCCACCGGCCGGCAGTGCAACCAGTCACCCCTGGGGACGCCTCGGGGCCCCCCTCGGAGCACAGCCTCTCTTCCCCTGTAATTGCACTAACTAGCCCCTGGGGATGGGGGAGCCTGGTCCTCGTCCACATGAGTCAGGTTTCCAGAGCAGAAACCTCAGGCAGCCACATCGCACAGCCTCGGCCTCGTCTCTGCTCCCCACAAACCACTTCCTGCCCGTTCCTGGCACCAGCAGACCCGAGGCTGCTGCAAACCCCGCTCCCGCCCACAGGCGGGGGCAGGAATCTGCCTGTCCCGGTGAAGGGGCCACCAGCTGGGGCACCAAGGCCTTGGAAACCAGCCCCCCCTCCGCAGCAAAACCCCACCCTGGCTGTTCGCGAATCCTCAGCCCCTGCAACCTGACCGTCCTCACCTCCTCCGTGTCTGCCCACTGCAGAGGGAGGAACCGAGGTGCCAGGCCGGCAGCCCCCCGCCCGTTCGCCCAGGGCTGGGGCCCAGCTGCGCCCGTCTCTCCACGGGACACTGCAGGAAGGACGGAAAGAGCACTGGCTTTGGAGCCAGGCCGATGGGAGTCCGAAGTCCAGCTTTGTCATCACCCTACTGTGACTTGATCCGATGACTTCACCTTTCTTAGCCTAAGTGTGTCCACCTGTCAAATGGGGAGCATAATATTACCCGTTCCAGCTGCGACAGGAAGAGGAACTGAACCAATGAACACAAAGCCTACACAGTGCCCAGCACACAGGAGATCCTCACTAAGCACGAGTGTCCTTCTTCCTCCACAGCGTAATGACACAGCAGAGGGTTGGGTCTTCCCTCCGGTGGGAGTCAAGAGACTGGACCCGATCCCAGCACACTCTGACTTGCTGTGTGGCCTTAGGCCAGCTGGACTACCTCTCTGGTCCTCGGTTTCCTCATGCCAGGAAGGGTTTACCAGGTCTCCCCCAGCTCTGACACTCCAGGACAGGGGCTGGGGGCTGATAGGACAGTGACACTGGGGAGGGCAGAGGTGAATGGGATGTGGTTATCACCACCATCATGGTGATGGTGCAGTCTCTCTGTGACCACGATGTGGGCAGGGCTGGGGCTGTAGTTCCGCTCAGAGAGGGCACAAGAAGCAGTCCCCAGGGGCACAAGCGCTGGGTGGGGTGATGGGCCCACGCTCAGGACAGCAGGCGCCCAGCACCTTCCTCCAGCTGGCTGGCCTCACCGACCCCTCCCTGGGGTCAGGCCCAGTGGGTGGGCACCGAGGTCCTGAGAAAAACCAAGGCCCGTCTCTCCCTTTCAGAAGCCTTTGCCAGGGAAGGACAGACTTCACAGTGCATGATCAAGAACAATGCTAATAATAACAGCACATCATGACATTTATTCACCGCTCCCCCCCCCCAGGCCATGCCCGTGTTGAGCCCTTAATGAGCATTATTTCATTTAATGCCCTAACAACCCCAATGTGGTCATCACTACCATGGTTTTGACTCTGCAGTTGAAACCAAAGAGAGACTACAGTCCCTGGATCTAGGGCAAGCAGCAGAGTGGGGGTCAGCGTGCAGATGCAGGGTAGGGCCCCCAAGAGAACAGAGGTAGGAACAAAGCACCAAGGGGGGGCCAGAGGAGAGGACATTTTCTGTTGGGGGTCTTGGAAAGGTGTCCAAGAGGTGAGGGCGTTTGAGTCAGCTGCCAACCAACACTAGCTGCCATTTATTGGGCACTTGCCAATGTCACGTACTTCTCAGCGGCTAGGTGAGGGTCTCATTTAGCTCTTGCTTCCCACCCATATGGTGGGCACTATTATTATTCCTTTTTCTTGGAGGCACAGCGAGCTCAAGGCTTTACCCAAGACAGGTGGAGCAGAAGTCAAGCGGAGAGAGCAGATCAGAGCACGCCAAGCTCAGGAAGGAGCAGTAGCTGAGTGGCTGGAGCCTTAGGGCCAGAGAACAGAGCCCAGACAGGCAGGCGGGGGCCCCCGTCCTGACCCCCCACCCAAACACACCCTGCGGAGAAGGGACCAGGTCCTCACTTCGCACCAAAATTTGGCATTTGAGTTTCAGGACCTCCCTCTCCCCGAGTGAGGCTGTTAGTCATCCTGTGTGAGACTGATGCACAGCCTTGAAGTGAGCTAACAGATAATGGGGCCCCTAATCCCCTCACACCCAGAAATCTGGGGAGAGGCTGGGGTGTTGGGCCTGGAACTCGTGCCCTCCAGGAGAGACGGGAAACCCCAGTCTGCCCTCCTATCCAAACCAGCAGAGCAAATGCCAGTGTGATTCTTTTTTTTCAAGACACAGAGTAAACAAGGCGGGAGAAGAGTTTAGGTCTTCGTTTCCCTCGACTAAAGACAGTCGGAAAGGCAGGATTGAAAATGCTGGAACCCAGGTTGGCAAACAGAAAATTAGTGGCAGATTAATTTCATTGTCTCACCGGGGAGTGGAATCCTGTACATTGAGTATAGGGTTAAAGGGAGATTAATTTTCCATCTAACCAGGCTGGAGGGAGTAGCCTGGAGGGGATTCACGGGGGTTCCGTGCCCTTGGGGTACAAGGGGGCCAGTTTCAGTGGAAGAGAAGCAAGGTTTGTCCTGGGGGGAATGTGGTGGGGCAGGACTGGCAGGCGGCCCCAGCCCCCTGATAGCTGGGAGGGAGGCACTGACTTCTACCAGGCTGGAGCCACTATGGCTGTGACCCCTTTAGGTAGCTTCTCGGTCCTGCAAAGTCCTGCTTGGCTCCATTCCATCTCATTCACAAGCCCTTTGTGTACCCATTCTATCCTTCCTTCCTTCTAATGGATAGTAACGTATGTATTATAAACATGTAATATGCCCCACATAGTCTTTATGTCATCTTACTAAGTGTCAGCCCGTCCCTTAGAGTCCTTCAGTCAATCCTTGCAACAAACCCATGAAGAGATACTATGATTGTCCCCACTTTACAGATGAGAAAACTGAGGCACGGAGAACATAAGTGGTAGAGCTGTAAGCAGCAGAACCAGGCTTTGCCTCCAGGCCATCTGGACACCAAGTCCATGCTCCTCGCTCCTGCCTCTCCAAATGTAGGCTTTCATAAACGGAGCATGCCTGTACTCTGTGGTGTTGTCTGGGCTATTTCTGGGCCCCGCTGCAGTGGCCCATCTCAGACTGAGCCCCACCCTGCCCACATCCCTCACTCACACATGCACCATGAGGCTCTGCCCACACTGGAAGCATCTCAGGCAAGCTTTGCAAGTTGTCCTTGGGCCCGATGGGGAGGCCCTGGGCCACAGCTGCTACACGCAGGCGGAGAGCGAGCCAGATCCAGCAGAGAGACCTGCCCACCCACGCAGTCCAATGCTGGCTGGGGCTGGGCAGGGCTGCTATCTTCAGTGTGGGGAGCAGGGGGTGGCACAGGCCAAGGCCAGCCAAACCTCGAATGCAGGCTGCTCCAGCTGCCTCCCACACCCGCGGTTAGGACACGGAACCCAAAAAGGCCGGTCTAAGAGAAGGGAAGGCCACAGCCTGCCAGGCCACTGCAGCCCAAACCACAGTGTGGCAAAGCCAGGAGAGGCTTCGTGAGACTCCCGGCTGGGGGCAGGGACGTGCGAGCGGGTTCAGGCTGGACCAGTGTCTAGTCCTCTCTCGGGGATGGCAAAGAGCCTTCAACTTACAGGTCGACGCCAATCAGCTGGTAGTGGCTACCTGGAGAACTCAATGATGATGCCGCAGTCACATCCTGGCTCAGCGAGGAAGAGCTCTGGGCTTGATTAGCAATGTCTGCTGCAGGTGCAGCCGCATCAGAGGTGGCCACGTGATTACAGCTTGTAGCCATCCTCGTTAGCTCCATCATATTCGTGTTAAGGGCCTCCCCGCCCAGCAAGGCCACAGCTTCATGTCCCACTCCCCTCCCATCCTGCTCACCTCAAGTCACTCCCCCGCCCCCCCCCCCCCACGGTTAAAGTTCTCTGACCACGTTCCTGAGGACAATGCATTAGCGTAGGCTTCAGGCAGCCTTTGAAACATCGTGTTCCAACTGCCTCCAAAGCGCCCGCATCCCCACCTGCCTGATGAACTCATTTTCCTCCTCGGAAACTCATCTACCTATCATTGCCCCGATCCCTACCTTGATGAGGTCCTCACTTTCTCTTCTGCACGTTATAACCAACAGAAGTAACGTTGCTGAGTCAGTCCCAGGCCTGACAAGGGGCCAAATTCATGACATGCTTCACCCTCATACCTCTTCAGGCACTCTGCGTTATGTTCAAAATGATCCCGTTTTACAGATGAGGACCCGACACCGAGCGATGGTAGGAACTTGCCCCAGGTGGCCCAGCCGGGCTGTGATGGAACCGAGCTCCGACCCCACGTCTTCATCGTTACACTATGATCCGGCGATCGCCTTCCCTCGCTGTTACGGTAACACACCGAGATGTCCTTTCTTAGGACCTGTGTGCCTGCCTTTCTGGACAGTTGCTTCCTCTAGGGGTGGCAATGGCCCTTTCCCGCCTATCCTCAGCAGGGAGCCCAGGGCCCAGCACACCCAGGAGGCACTCCTTAAATGTTGGTTGAATTGGATTTGATGCAGTGGTGGAGAGCTTACGTGTCCCTGTCCCCTTGCCTCACATCTGCCCAATCCTCCCCTTCCGGGACTTCCCTCAGCCCGGCCGGTCTGATCTGGGCAGTCCAAGTTTAATAGTGTCCCATGGGGGCAGACAGAGCCTTTGGGACCTCTCAGGCTGCGCAGGGGTAGGAGTCTTTTCTATATGAGTGGTTCCTCTCCCCCAAAGAGGTTATAAACTCACAGTGAAAGAAACAAAGTATATCTTTTCTATTTTAATTGAATTATATTATAGTTTTGTATTTTATTTTTTATTTTATTCCTTGTTTTTGCTTCTAATTTATTTGAGGCTTCCATTGTATCAGGCATGGGCTGGGTCCAAGGGAACAGGTCCCCCTCCTAACACAGTGTTATCAAAGGGGGCTCTGTAGACAATCCATTGTTATAAAACAGATTCCTGAACTCCCCCAACCCTCCAGAATCCAATCCTGTAGGACCAGGAAGGAGCTCTGGACTGCCCAGCTTGAACAAGACACTTCTGATGCAAATCCATCCACAGTAACCATGCTGTAGAAGTCCCCAGGTTGGCATCCCAGCCATCAGCTAGGCTGGAGGTCTGGTTGCATGGGGAAGGGGGCGCACGGGGGCTCCTGGTCTTCCTGCTGCCCACAAGGGCCACGGGGTTCCTAATTCCAGCTGTTCCCCCTTTAGACTTATTTAAAAATCTCTTCCTTAGGAGGTTCTCTCTGCTTCCTCAGGCTGGGTTCAATGCACCGTCACTTCATCCATACACACGCCACACGGTGATGGCCTGGTAATTTGTCTCATACCCGTCCCAGACTGTGAGCTCCTTGAGGGGAGAAGCCTCTGACTAACCAGTGTACCATGTCTAGCCCATGATACATTTTTGCTGAATTGAATAAAACATGTTAACCTGCCGGGTACAGCCTGACTTAAAAGCGCAGGGGCTGCCTACCCCTCTGGGTTTCAGGGGCAGGCGGGTCAGCGTGGGGGTCAGAGAGGAGGAGGGGAGGCTGGTACCACCTGGTACCAGCCCCCCAGCAGGCGTGGACAGGGAAGCCTGGCAGAGCCCCTCCGGTGGGACAGTGGGATGTGAGCACAGACATGTTATGATCCGAAATGCAGCCCCAGATTCTGCCTCAGAGAATCCTGAACTGCCAAGGACAGAAGGGACCTCTGGAGGTCTGCACCATGAGCCCCCGTCATGCTTTTCTCCCGATGAGCTCCAGGGGGTAGCTGCTTTTGTCCACCCAGAGGTGGCTGAATCATCACTTGGCTCTCCCATGCTCATGACTAAGAGCGGATGCTAACTGGTGGCTTAATTAGCGAGTACATCCAGCACTAGCAGCCAGGCGCAGAATCTCCAAGCAGCCAGGCGCAGAATCTCCAAGCAGCCGTGGCAATAATGCAGGCTTGGGTCTTGCTACCGGTGGTGAGACTTTGGAGGCACAGGGCCTGCCTCCCTGGGCTTCATTTCTCTCTCCTGCGAGATGGCCATGCCTCACAAGGCTGTGCGGAGAAATCAATGATAAAGCCAGCCACAGGGCCTGGGATTCTCCTTCCCTGCCCCGCCGTGACCGTGTCCCACCTCTTACCTGGCAGCTTCCCCACACTGGCCGTCTGAATGTCCCCTTCCAGCAGTGTCTTCCTTGATCAGGCCAACCTGCCACTGCCAGGCCCTGGGGAGAGCAGAGGTCTTCTGTCCACGCTGCTTGCATGACTCATAACTTCTCCAGGGCTGAAACAGGCCTTCTCTAAGCTTTGGGAGGCACAAGACATGACCCCCCCGAGAGGTCTTGAGCTCCCTAGGCATGCACTGGGCTCAGCGACACCTCTGTAACCTGGTCACGTTCCCAGGGATGCTCCCCCTCCCCGACGGGCCTCAGAAGAACGGTGTCCTCTGTTCAGCATTTCTAGGGGAAGCTCAGAACCTTTAGTCCAGGGAGACCCCCAGGGCAATTGGCACTATTGGGCACCTTCCATTGCTGACTCACACGCCTTTGATGAGTCGTGTGGGCTCCTCCCACACGTGGGCACAGCAAGGGTCCCATGGTGACCAAGGGAGACCCTGTCCCTCCACCACCAGAGATAGAGCTGTGATGGGCAGAGCAGACAATACGGCAAAGTGAGGATGCCGAGAATTCGGAGTGTGGCTCTGGAAACGATTCGTAGAGAGGACCTAATACGTTGTGAATGCCTCCCACGGGCCAGACACTGGGCGAAGGCTGTTTGCAGACACCTTGTCTCATTGACCTTCAAGTGCATCCTAAGAGGTAGATGCTGCCCTTAGCCCCATTGCACAGATGGGAACACTGAGGCACAGAGAATGTAAGTGACTTGAACCTGGCATGTGATAAGTTCGAGAACAGCCGAGATCCAAACCCCCGACGTTTGACCCCAAAACCTTCTCCCAAAGCACAGAGGAAGCACTGGGGACTTTGGGGCTGGAATGCGGTTTGTCAACTGCTTCCCCAACAAGCGCCATCCCACCTGCCCCTGAACAGGTCCCACCCGGATCCAAGCGAGGACAGTCGGGAGTCCCCAAGCTAGCAGGCAAGGAGCTCACATTTTCCAAACATGACCTCACCACCCAGAGGCTGTCAACACCGCTGCTCCCTCAGGAAGCCACATACGTGGTGCTGACCTCAGCTCAGGCCTTCATGGCTTCCAGACTCACGTTGGAGACCAGCTCTGCCAGCCTCTAGCTGGGTGACTTTTGGCAAGTCACTTCACCTCTCTGAATGTTGATTTCCCCATCTGTGAAATTAGGGGACCAAATCCATGCAAATAAAATGAAATCAAGAATGTATGCAGTCTGTGGCATGCAGTCAGTATTCAATCAATGCTGATTAATCACGAGTTCCCCAGAAGGTAACACGCCCCCACCAGAAGGAATCATCCCCCCCATCAGCTGCTTCTGTTTTCCTCCAAGGCCTTATCTCTTGCCAGGAAGAGAGATCACTCACTATCTCTAGGCAGGAGAGAGGAACTAACTAGGTAGGACCCGGCTGCCTCTGCACATTAGTTTAAATTTTTATGAAATGAGGAAATTCTCTCTCCCACTTCGAAGTTCCTGGGCTTAATGAACCCAGTCAGGAGGAAAACACTCACTGCTCCTCTCTGGGGGCCGGCGGGCGGGAAAAGCAGGTGGTTCCTGGTGCCCACCACATCCAGGCCAACAGGAGAAGAGGGGGTCCCCTCTCCTCCCCCCATGCTAAGGGTAAGAGGTGAAAATATCTTGAATTCTCTTGCATGGGGGCTCACAACAGAACATACTTCTAGGCTCTGGGAACATCCAGGATTTGAAATGCCAAACATACAGAGCAATCCTATGAGGAGACAGGGACGTGCCAGCCCCCAATAGAAGGAAGAGGAGTCAAGAGTGCACATATAAATGCTTGGAGATCCCCCCACACGTCAGAGGCAATGACTGCCTGCTTTAAATATCCTTGTGACCAGTCATCAGGCCAAACATCTTGACAGTGTGCATCGGAGTCCAGAATCTCAGACTCAGCCTATGCAGAGGTAGTTTCTGAGGTCAAAACAAACAGCTTTTTACAGGAACTTGCAAGACATGCTCCTTGTCTGGGGGCAGCAGATGAATGAAGGCACACAATGTCTTCAGCAGAGAGCATGACCAGGTGCTACATCTCAGACCCCCTTTGCCAAGATCCCATTCCCTCCCCTGGACAGGCCAATCGGAGTCCTCACGATGACTAGGTGTGTCTAGGGTTGGGGGTGTGGGGGGGGGTGGAGAAGGAACATCACCTGTGGGTACTCCAAATCTCCAGGATCTCAGAGCCCAGCATCACCAAACGCCTTCCAGTGTGGTGCTTGGGCCTGGCTCTGGAGCCAGACTGGTTTTAGATCCCAGCTCTGCCACTGGCGGTGTGACCTTGAGCAAGTCACTTAGCCTCTCTGAACCTCTGTTTCCTTTTCAGGCAAAGGAGAACAATAAAACCACCTCACTAGTTGTTGTTGGATGGAGTGAAAAACAATGAATGGGCCTGAGATATTGTTTGAGATCACTCTGTGGAATCTATTGATTTATGTCAACCCTTCTGATCAAGGAGAAGGGCTTGGGCTGCCCCTCCTCCTCCTCCCTCAAGGTCCACAGCTGCCATCAGGGTACCTTCTGGGGGCTTCTTCCCCATCACAGCTGCCCTGACATGACAGCCCCTTTGCCTGGATACTGCCTGCGTCCTCTGTCATCCCTTGGCTTCACCTCACCTTCAGAAAGCATGTGGGAGGTCACAGCACAAGCCAAGCATGCAGGAGGGGAGACTCAGGTCTCCGTGCAGAGACCAAGGGGGGGCTCTTTGAGAAGTTACAGCTAACCTGGAAGACACTCGGGGCACATGGCCTCCAGTCCCCACTCTGCCATCAACCCGCTGAGTGACCTTGGGCAAACCCCTCTCCACTCCGGGCCTGGCTCTCTTTTGTATGAAACAAGGGGGTTGGACCAGAACTATGGATTTCAAACCACACTGTTCAGGGACCCCTCCCTACCCATCTATGGGCCCAAGAGGGCAAGGCTGAGATGGTGGAGCTCTCTTTGATCTGTTTTATACCTTGGGGCTCTATGGGTATTTTCTTTTCTTTTCTTTTCTTTTTTAAGATTTTATTTATCTGACCAGAGAGAGAGAGAGCATGAGCAGAGGGAGAGTCAGAAGGAGAGGGAGAAGCAGACTCCCCGCGGAGCAGGGAGCCCCATATGGGA
This sequence comes from Mirounga angustirostris, assembly GCF_029215605.1. Taxonomy (NCBI): domain Eukaryota; kingdom Metazoa; phylum Chordata; class Mammalia; order Carnivora; family Phocidae; genus Mirounga; species Mirounga angustirostris. Next base: position 36,005,816 of record NW_026991717.1, on the reverse strand, counting down.
CTCGATCCCAGGACCCTGAGATCATGACCTGAACCGAAGGCAGACGCTTAACCGACAGAGCCACCCAGGCGCCCCTCCATGGGTATTTTCACCTGAGAAAAACCAGCTCTTGCCAACCATGCAACCAACCATCCTGGAGTGCGCCTAGCCCCTGGGCTGAGTAAGAAGGAGGCGGCCAGTTAAGTTGCTGAATGAATGAAGGGAAAGAGAGAGCCATGGAGATGGGGAAAAGCCAGCCCTGACAGAAAGGCAGGGCCAAAGGTCGGGGGGAGGGGGGAAGAAAATTAACACTGGTAAGCGAGGAGCGGGGGAAGCATCGCTAAGAGGGGTAGGATTAAAGGCTGGGGTACAGGTTTCCAGGCCCCCACGCACGGGCAGGTGCATCAGCCTCAGGGAGGGCTGGCTCACCTGGAGGCCAGGAGGGGCTGCTCACCCTTGTCTGGCAGCTCCGCCATCTTCTGCTCTGAATATCTGATGGCCCCGCAGGAAGGATAGCGCTTCCCGGGTCGGGAGCAGGGAGCGGTAGAGGCAGAGCCAATAATGAGCCCCCCTGGGTCCCCTCGTGCGGGAGTCATGCCTGCATCTGGAAGCCAGCTGGGCCCGCCCTCCTCGACACCACCCCCTCCATCCAAGCGCTGCTTGTTTATTCCAAATGAAGCCCACAGCACAGGAGCCTCGGGCCTCACACGGCTAGTGGTCGGGGCCGGGGTGCCAGGCTGGGTGCCCGCAGTGGGGCGGGGATGGCCTTCATCCCACCTGTGCACCCGCCGGACCCTCAGCCCGTGACCGAGCCTGCCCAGCATCCTTCTCTGGGCAGAAGAACCAGAGGAGAGGTCTCGATGCTCAACAGTGACGGGCGCTGACACCTACCGCCTCCATCCCCTGGGAAAGAGGCAGACCCAGGTTACAGATGAGCAAAATAAGGTCCAGAGAGAGCAATTTGCCCACATCCACGCAGCGAGCTACTTGAGCCCTGGTCTTCAGATACTAAACCCATGCTCCTTCCCGCAGCAACAACCCCTCCCTACCAGTCACGTCCTACCAGTGTCTGTTGTTCATTTGATCACAAGGTGAAAAAGGAAGAAGCCAGAACAAGGGAAAAAACAGGAAGGCTTGAGATAATGGATTCTCAGTGTCAAGTCAAAGGTGAGGAGGGACGGTTTATTTGTCACCACTTTCTACCCTTTGGGGCCGGCCATTTATAGCCTCAGTTTACAGATGATGAACTTGAGGCTCAAGGAGGATAAAGAACTTGCCCCCAGATTTCATTGCAGCAGCCCCACCAGCATCCAGCAGATGTGCTCATTCTCCTCCCCACTCGGCCTCCCAGGGCTTCCCAGGGCACCGCTGGTGACCCCGCTAGGCTCTCTGCTAAGGAGACACCAGAGGGAGAGATCTCAAGGTTTCTGACCTTGAGTTGCTGGCGGCATTCAGGAGGGGGTAGAAGAATGTCACCTCCCGTAGGACGATGCCCTGATTGGCCCAGCCTGGTCTAGGACTTAGTTCTACACTATCCCGGTAACCTGTGCTTTTCCTTCATGGCATGGGCCACAGGTCTCATTACCTGCTGGTGGAATTATCCATTTGAAGTCTCTGTCCCTTTTCTAGAGGGCAGAGACTGGTCTGCTTGGTCCAGAACGGAGCCTGGCACTTGGAGATGCCCACAAACACTTGTTCAATGAAGGAGTGCATGGATGGATGGATGGATAGACGGATGGATAGATGGATGGATGGATGGACAAATGGCTGTGGTTGCAAGCAGTTATGTGGGAGGTCAGAGAAGAGAGAGAGAGGAGTACCAACGCAAGCCCCAGAGAGAGTATAAAAGAAAGTTTCCGTGTGTGTGGGTGGGGAAAAACAGAAAAGCGGCAGTTGATATCTATAGCAGAGCTTTCTGGAGAGAGAGATGAACCCAGGGTCACATGGAAAGAACAGTCAGGAGACCAGGGTCAGTTTCCACCCTGTTCCCAACTTGCTGGTGACCTTGCTAGGGGCCCTGACCCCTCTGGGCCTCAGTCATTTCTGCTATAAACCGGGGGGTGGGGTTGACCAAAAGCCCCAGGCTCTGGAGCCCTGAACGCATGGCAGGCTGGCATGGCAGGGCTGACCCTGATGTGGCCACGTGGCTGCAGAAATGTGTGTGTGACTTCCCCTAAATCACCCCAAGCCCACCAGGGGCAGCTGGACCCAGCTATGTCTTGCAGCCACGAGTCCTGGCTCTGCCCAATCTGGACAAGTCACCATGAGCCTCAGGGTCCCCATCTGTGATGCAAGAGAGGGGCTTTGCACCAGCTCCCATCCCCCCCAAGCATGAAGTTACTGGGAGCTCCAATAGAGTCAGGTTTGTGTAAAAACTTAGTATCGGTGAAGTTCTGCCTGCAAAGATGTCACCCACCCCTCACTGCACAGACAGGACCTCGAGAGAGGCCGTGAGCTGCCCAGTGTGACCCAGCAAGTCAGCCCCAGACCCCCGACTCCTGACTGCACAAGCCACCTCCCCAAGGTGCTCAGAGGCCATGTGAGCCGTGGCGGTGCGGGATGTGAGTGTGGCGGAGCCTGACCCGGCGCTCCCCGCCCTAGGGGAGCTCAGGGGGTCCCGTGCCTCTGTTAGGAAGGCTCAGATTTGGAAGCCAAAATCAAGCTTGGCTGCCAAAGAATTGCTGGCAAGAGGCGAACACCCTCATCCCTAACAGAGTGTCAGCCGCTTCACTTTCCAGCCCCCAGCCTCCCCCCAAATCCAGGAGCAGCCCTCCAGTTTGGCCTTCATGCCAAAACAGTGACCCCCTGCTGGCGGCCAGGTGTTCAAGTCACTGGGCTGTGACACTGACCTCTTAGGGCAGCCTGGACAGCAAGCTGGCAAGAGGCACGGCCCATCTACACCTCACCCAGGGAGCGAAGGCCCAGAGGAAGACCACCTGAGTTCCCAGCCTCCTGGGGCCCTCCTGGAGTCCCCCAGACCTGCCCTCCCCAAAGCACGTCCATCTGCTCAAACAAGGCCTTCTGATGCCAAGGGCAGCTCTCTTCTCACCCGTTATACTCTGCGGCTTGTGCGGACTGACACGGAGCTGGGGAAATTCTGAAAGGCAGAGGGATTCAGGCACTGGCTCTACTTCGTCCGAAAGCCCTTCCCTTGGGGGTGTTCATGGGGCCAGCGGGTCTGATTGAAGTAATTCACACTCAGGTGTGGCTGACTAAGAGCACTATGCCGGGGAGTGGGGAGAGGTGGTGGGGATTACATCTTGGGTGTCTTGTCAACCCCACACAGAGGGGGAAATCTCAGACAGCTGCCAGCCCCTGACACCAGCCCCAAAGACAGTGAGAGAGAAGAACCATGGGGGTTGTCAGGGAGTTCCCTGATGCCCCTGCCTCAGGAAAGGCCTCCACAGTGCATTATGCATTCAGGAGGTTCATCACAGAATCACAGCCCTAGAGTCAGAAGGGCCTTCCGGGCCAGCTGGACCCTAGGGGGATGCAAATGAATGCAGACTAACATGGGGGGGGGCCTCACGCTGTGCGGTCACCTGCTGAGGGAATTCTGTGGAGCAGAGTGACGACGCTGATGGCCAGAGCCCAGAGAGCCATCCAACAATCTCCTACTGGAAATGCCCAAAGGGGCCTTGGAGAAACTCCAGAGAATACAGAGGGATTGGCCTGCTGAACCTGGCCTTGGTAGACCAGCAGTTCCTCCTCAGCCAACGAAGAAGCGCCAGGGAAAAGGAAGTGCAGGAAAGGGGGGCCCAGCTGAGGTGCCCGAGCAGGGGCCTGCAGCGGGGTCCAGGCCCGTGTGGTTTAGTAAAAGTGAATCCTGAGAAGCCAGTGTGAAGCCAACTACAGAGGAAGGGCCCCAACACAAGTCTCCCCCACTCTGCCCACCTGCTAATGGTCCCAGAACCCTGACAGAGGCCGTGCAGAGAGGCGAGTCAGGGGCGAAGGGCTGGCGTTCCCACCACTCCCAAATGTCCCCTGCGGTCATCCCCTCTGTCTGCGGCCACTCTGGCCAGGCTCCTGTGGCGGACGTCACAGGGCACCCGGCTGTGACTCAGGCACGGGGTTTCCCCCAGAAGAGGCTGGTGGAGCCACACGCACAACCCTGAGTCCCTTCAGACGCACTCCAGGGACAGCACTCTGGACGCGGGCTGTCCTCCACCATTGGCGCAGACAGCCCACAGCCGAGCATCAGTCCCCCCCACCCTCCCACCCCCACCCCCCACCCCACCCCCCGGCAGGGCCCGCCCACGGCATGGCACTCACATTGAAGAAACCTGCCTGGTCAGGCGCTGAGAGCTGGATTTGAACAGAGGGGTAGGAGGACCAATATTTATTTAGCCTGTGGTGTGAGTCAGGCACTCATTCATTCCAGTGGCCTTAGTAGGAAGGGATATAGCATCTCCAATGTTCGGCTGAAGATCTAAGGTTCAAAAAGGCCAAATGACCCGCCAAAGCCACACGGCTAGAAATTGGTTGGACCTCCCAGCCTTCAGAGAAGCCGGGGGAAGCGGAGGGGGCTATGGTTAGAGTGGGTGGTTTCAGGGGTAGCACGCTGTGGCTCCGCCCCCAGTGTCGCGCTGGCCACTCCCACTGGGGCTCACACTGTCCTGTCTCCTCCCACCCATCCCCCCAGCATGCGCGCACAAGGCACAGCGCAGAGCACAACTGGATCGGCACGCAGGCGAGCGGCAGGGCTGGGTTAGGCGAGGAGGAATCTGGTCCTTAGAGACCCCTCCCCATCCCTCCCTCCCCTCTTGGGTCAGAGACAGCAGCTGCCTCCCCAGCGTCAGCATCAAAGATTCATCAAAGCTGAGGCCCTGCAAAGCGGGTGCTTCACATCTCTAAAAGTGCTTCTTCCCAATGAAAAATTCAGTGGAAAACGCAGGGAGGAAAAGGGGGAAAAAAACAGGTTCAGGAAGGAAGCAGGGAGGGAAGGAAAAGAAAGTTATCTCCGAGGTGTGGTTCTGCTGAGTCCACCCACATTTACTGAGCATCTGCCTCACTTAGGGCCCTGAATCAGGCACCAAGGCAAGGCTGTGCACTCCACAACTCCAGAGGCTCCATTCCTAGAGACAACAGAGGTGATTCTGCAAAGGGAGGAGGCTAGCTCCCTTCCACATGGTGTGGGAGTCCAAGGCCTGGGTCTGCTCCCCCACTCCTTAGTCATCTAACATCCTTGAGTCTTAGATTTCTTATGTCCAAACAGTGGGGGAGGGGAGGGAGGCGCTTCACAGTATTCACCCTTCTCATCCCCAGTGTCCCAAGGAAGATGTGCACTTTGTAAACTTTGTGATAAAAAGAGAGAAAGCAGATAAATGGTCCTATAGAAAAGGCCAAACAAAAGGTTCAGAGATAAAGAGGAGGAAGGGGTGGGCGCCTGGGTGGCTCAGTCGGTTAAGCGTCTCCCTTCGGCTCAGGTCATGATCCCAGAGTCCTGGGATCAAGTCCCACATCAGGCTCCCTGCTCAGCCGGGAACCTGCTTCCCTGCCCCTCACCTGGCTTGTTCTCTCTCTCTCTCTCTCTCAAAAAAATAAATAAATAAAATCTTTTTAAAAAGGGAGACTGCTGGGGAGTCTCCAGTTGGGGAGACTAGGGGAGGCTTCCTGGAGGAGGTGATATTTGATCTAGGTTGTAAATGATGCGGAGGAGTTCTATAGGCAAGCCAGTGAGACAGATGAGCAGCCACTGCAGGGCCAGGCAAAGGGACAGTGTGGGCAAAGGCCTGGCAGCAGGAATGAACAACTCGGTAGCAAAAGGGAATGTTTTGGCCTAGGAGGAGGAGAAAGGGGAGGGGGGTGGACTTAGTCTGTAATACCATGGGAAAAGACCCCAGGGTCACTGTTAAGGAAGGTCTTGTGGGGCCCACAGGTATGGTGAGGGCTCAGGAGCCAGCTCACCTTGGCCCCTCACTGGTTTTGCCACTTTAGATGAGTCGTAGCTCCCCTCAGACCTCAGTTCCCTCATCCAAAAAATGCAGATATCAGACAAAGTGATCTACAAGTTCCTCTTTTGGTTCATTTCATCTGTACTTCTAGTTCTAAGAAGCTGGTTCTGGTGGGCAGGGGGCATCACAGGAAGCTTAGACTGACAAGACCTGCCCAGGCTTCTCCATGCCCCAGAGGGCAACCCCCCATCCCTACCCCAAAGCCCCATTTCAAAACAGTCTCCTGTTACTGTGATCCATGGACAGGGAGCCTCAGGGTTGATGGACATGGGCCTTCCTGGGGTGATTCCACACCTTCCTCCTTGCTGGAGACATGACTCAGTATGACCCCCAGCCCACCCCAAAGATGCGTGGGGAGCACCCAGGCCTGGAGTGGTTCCTGAGTTGGCAATAGCGTTCACAGCCCTGGTGTCACCCCCAGGGTGAGCAGCCATGCCCCCCACTCCCCACACGATACCCTGCACCCCAGCATCCCCATCAGATCTAACCTGAAGATAAGCCTCCCCTTGCTGATCAGGCCCCACGGCTCTCTGCAGAAACCAGAGCAACACCTGTAACAAGGCAGGTTTCCGAGCTACTGAGCCGTGCGCAGGGCTAGTGGGCTTCCCACTACTGTGCCCAGACTTTGCCCTCACCTGTGAGAAGGGAGGTGCTTTCTCAGCCCAGCTCTGGGGCAACCCAGAGAAATGGCTCCAGGCGTGGGCTTCGGGGTTAGTGGTGTGAGTTGGGATTCTCAGCTCCTCTCCTTGCTGGCTGGATGATCTTGACCTTGAACGACTTCCTGATCCTTCCTAAGTCTCTTTGCTCCCTCCTGTGAAATAGGAATTATGGTATCTTTCTTATAGGGCTATTGTGAGGATTAACTATGATCAAGTTTTTAAGGTGCCCTACCCAGGTGCCTGAAGGCCCTGCACATAATAAGCGTTCAATAATGTGGTGGAGGGACGCCTGGGTGGCTCAGTTGGTTAAGCATCTGCCTTCGGCTCAGGTCATGATCCCAGGGTCCTGGGATCGAGCCCCGCATCGGGCTCCCTGCTCGGCAGGAAGCCTGCTTCTCCCTCTGCCTGCCGCTCCCCCTGCTTGTGCTTTCTCTCTCTCTCTCTCTCTCTCTCTGACAAACAAGTAAAATCTTTTTAAAAAAAAATAATAATGTGGTGGAATTTGCTGGTGAGGCACCTTTGGACCAAGCAGAGGATTTGCAACAACCAGGTGGGTCATCCAAGGTGAATCCTTCAAGGTGTGGTTGGGGGTGGGGGGCAGGCCGGGCGGGGCAGACTTTCAAGGGCTTGACGCCTGGCTCCACAGCACCCTCTTCCTGCCAAGCCGGGCCATTACCTCTGCCGGTACCGCCCAGAGACCCCAGAGCCCCCTTGGCACCGGGGGAAGGGCAGCCCCAGCAGACGCCCCACAGTGGCGCTGGGACACAGCAGCAGGGGGCCCTTGGTCGGGCCACCCAAAGATAAACAGCTGCACAGCCATACCTAACAAGCTTCTGGAAGCTCACACTCTCCCAAATCAAAAGGGATCAAGTTTCTCCAGTGGGCATATATTAGTTAGGTGAAAAGAAGAAGAAGAAGATAAGTGTTGATTTTAAAACAGCAACAAGACATGCTGGAGGTGTAGGGTGGGGGGAGATGGGGTAGGAAAGAAGTCAATCTTCTGCACCTTTGGACCAAGCAGAGGATTTGCAACAAACCAGGTGGGTCTATCTATCATCTAATCTATCCACCCATTATCCATGCCAAGCGTTGCCAAAATAGTCACGTCTTAAATCAAAGAGTCCGTAGGCTCTGTCTGCAATTGGTCACGGGTTAGACTTGAATTTCTGAGTCTCCTGCAGTGGTTCCTATAACACTAGCCAGCTCTGTCCTTGTCATTCCCACAGACTTAGGCAACATCCAGAACTAGGGTGATTTGCTTTCCTTCAAAGTGTGCCTTTGGCAAAATACCTGTGTCTTTGGGACACCTGGGTTGCTCAATCAGTTAAGCATCTGCCTTCAACTCAGGTCATGATCTCAGGGTCCTGGGATCGAGCCCCATGTCGGGCTTGGGCTCCCTGCTCAGCAGGGAGTCTGCTTCTCCCTCTCCCGCTACCTGTCCTCCCCGCCCCGCTTGTGCTCTCTCTCTCAAATAAATAAATACAATCTTTTAAAAAAAAAGTCTGTGTCATCTTCTTTATTTGCATCACTTTATTGAACATAGAATTTTTCATTTTGAAATATTTGAAAAACACAGAAAAAAATACTAACTAGAAAAGAAAATCATCCTATTCCCAACACGCAGAATTAAAAACACTGTTAACTCCTTGGCATAATTATTTTCAGCGTTTTCTACTTTACCACAACTAACAGGGGAAAAAAACTCACTGTATAATTTTTTTTCAAAAAATCTGTGTTTGTTATAAAGAATTTAAGCAATGCAGAAAATCACAAAATCAAAGTGAACTATCACCCAGAAATAACCATTACTAACATTAGGTAAACATCATTGCAGATAACTGTCTCTGCATTATAAGAGGAGGAAGCCAAATAATCAGGTACATATGTAGAGAGAAAGTCAGAAATACTTTAATAAAAATGGGATAATACCATATATGCTAGTTTCATAAAAAGTATTAAATTTAATTTTACATGAATTTATCAGAAGAAGAAAAAAACAGAAGTGAAACAGAAGGAATTGTTGAATTTGAAATAGTTCTTTACCAAACACACACACACAAATTTGTTAACAATTCCCATAAAGTTAACCAAAGAGATTATGAAAAGCATTATATCTTGTGATCACTATTTTCTTAAACTACATGTTTGTATTATAAACAATATCAACTGATCCCCTACTCTGTATGAAGGTATCTTTTATTTTCCCACTTTATTAGTTATTATTTTAATAAGATTTATAATATTTATATTTGACAACTGTAACCCTCACAATTGTTTGCAATTCTATTTTTGGATGGATTCTGTGATCCCCATCAGTTTTTCTGAATTCCTGAATTCTTTGCTTTTACCCATCACTTATTTGACTCTGTCCTTACCAAGTAAAGTCCTGCCTAAGAGCTCATGGATGATGTGCTCACAAGTTCTTTTACATTTAGAAATATACATCTGCCTGGTCTTTATACTTAAATGATAGCATACCTGTATATAATGTTCTTAGGCAACACTCTAAGATACCCCCAGAGCTTTGGGGACATTATTTCATGGTCTTTGGGAATTGATGATTTCTATGGAGAAAGCCCATGGTCAGCCTGATTTCCAAACCACGCCCCGCCCCAAATGCCAACACTTGCAGGCAATTTGCTTTTGCTTTCTTGATATCCAAAGATATTGGGGTTTTTTGGTTTTGTTTTTTGTTGTTGCTTTTGTTTTTATTCTGGAAGTTCCATAGCCTACCTAGGCTACATTCAGCAATGAGTATTTATAATCACCTTTTCCTGGAACGCAGTATGCTCATTTGCTCTGCCAGGGTTTATGCCACCTGCTTGGAGGATATATTTTGTCACCATGGGGAATATCCTGAGCTAGGGATCTGCCCCCTCACTGGGAGTGTAGCCCTGAAGCCTTGCTTTCTGTTAGAGGGGATGGCTTCACTGTCCACTGTCTCCCCTTTCCATCTCCCCTATAGCCTGCCCACTATACAGAGACAGAAGAGGAAACAGGGACAGGAATCCAGTCATTTTGCATATCTTAAGACTTAGAAGTTCAGCTGGTTAAGTATCTGCCTTCAGCTCAGGTCCAGATCTTGGGGTCCTGGGATCAAGCCCTGCTCAGCGGGCTTCTCCCTCTGCCTGCCGCTCCCCCTGCTTGTGTTGCTCTTGCTCTCTCTCTCTCTCAAATAAATAAATAAAATCTTTAATAAAAAAAGACTTAGGAGTCTTCTTGGAAAAAGATGTTTTATCTACTTAAAAAGGATCCTTGGACGCCTGGGTGGCTCAGTTGGTTAAGCGACTGCCTTCGGCTCAGGTCATGATCCCAGGGTCCTGGGATCGAGTCCCGCATCGGGCTCCCTGCTCGGCGGGAGGCCTGCTTCTCCCTCTCCCACTCCCCCTGCTTGTGTTCCTGCTCTCGCTGTCTCTGTCTCTGTCAAATAAATAAATAAAATCTAAAAATAAATAAAATAAATAAAATAAAATAAAATAAAAAATAAAAAGGATCCTTGCTGGGCTACATCTCTCCACCGCATTCCAGACCCTTCTATTTCTTCTCTTAGCCATCAGTGTTAACACTTATGGGACCGGGGCATGCCTCTCCTCTCGGGGTTGCTACTGATGATTGCTTACTTATTGGAGTTTCCAATTTTTAAATTCATTTTCTTAAGTCTTGCGGGAGGGGAATTCTGAGATTGGGTTTCTACTTCCCCTATTACCGAATCCCTCAGACAGCTTTGGTAGCTGTATTAGTTTTAATAATAAGAATCAACATTTATCAAGTGTTTGTCATATTCTAGGCACCATACTAATCCCTTTGATAATTACTGCCTCACCAAATTCTTCAAACAGTGCTTTAAGGAGAGTATTGTTCATGAGTCCCATTTTAAAGATGAGAACACGAAAGCCTAAAAAATTTAAATAATTTACTCAAAGCCATTGCGAATAGGCAAAGCCTGGGCTAGCCACCAACCAGCAGAGAGGGTAAGAAAATCACCTTTACCTTGATGTCTCCGTGCCTGCATTGACATGGACAGAGCTCCTGCAGACAGCCCAGGCTTCTATGGAAGCAAAAGAAAATATGTAGGCTGACTGTGCCAGGACAGGCTCCCACTTCCATCCTGAGCAATGACAGCCAGTGATTTCCAGACACGTCCTGTGTCATGTTAATCAGAGTCCACTGGGGAGGACGGGAGGCCAGGAGGCCAGGAGGCTGGGAGGCCAGGAAGCACGGCCACCAGTGGCCGCAAGTTTGTGCCCTACTTCTCAGTTTTCTGGCTGGACGTCAGGGCCCTTAAGGCTTGGTGAGGGCACAGCAGCGCCCCTGAGAGTGACCTCCAGTTGCCACAGGGAGGTTGGAACTCGGAAGTCTCTACCTGGGGTTCAGAGCCCAGTGGCCCTACATCTAACCCAGAGTTACTCAGACTTTTCCTGCCAAGCAAGTCTTAGATGGGCCACCACATAACTGAAGGGCCCCTTCTCATTGTGAAAGGCCTCCAGATTTTTGTTTGAAAAATTCATGGGAATTTTGCTTTCTGACATGTTTGATATTAAAATCTTCCAGGAAAATCAGCCTCCCAGGAAGATGCACTGGGCTTATCCTGTGGGTCGGCTTCCCTGGCCTGCTGCCTTTCATGGGAGGTGACAGTAAGTCCCCCCCCCTGCACAACCGTCTCAGCGACCATAGGTTGTTACCATTTATCAGTTCAGAATAGGAGAAGACAAATAAATGGTTCTTGTGGGCACAGGAGGGGGCCCCCGGCCTGGAAAGTTCACCCTTTCCTGGATCACCAGCCCCGTTCACTGCCTGTCCACACACCAGCCAGGCCATATGCAGGGGAGGCCATTTTTCCTTTTTCTTTTCTTTTTTTCTTTTTTTTTTTTTTAAGATTTTATTTATTCATTTTAGAGGAAGAGAGAGGGAGCCCTCAAGCTGGGGGAGGGGGCAGAGGGACAGAGAGACAATCTCAAGTAAACTCCACGCCAGCGCTGATCGACCTGGGGCTCGATCTCACAACCCTGAGATCATGACCTGAGCCGAAACCGAGAGCCAGACCCTCAACCGACTGAGCCACACAGGTGCCCCTGAGGCCGCATTTTCTGAATGCATCTCCATACCATCCCATAAGAGTAGAGGGTTTTCACAGTGTAGCCCTATCTCCTGAAACACATTCATCATGCCCAAAGGACCCAGCAAAAGCCTGCTGCCAGGCAGGGTGCCAGGGGCCCAGACACAGGACTCCCCAAGGCCTTGCCAGTTACCCATGGTCCCCTCCAAACCCCTCCAAACTCCAGAACCACACCCTCCCGCTCTAAGCCTTAGGGTCCCTCCGATTCACTGAGCAATGATGCCCTAACGGGGTGTGAGGTGCTCTGAATTCATTACCTTGTATCTTCTCAAAAGCCCTGCAAAACAGGTGTTTTTGTGCCCATTTTGCTGAGTCAAAAACTGAGGCTAAGAGTCTTACTTTCAGCCACATAGTCAGTCAGGGGCCCGGCAAGATTCAAAGACAGTGGAGTAGCTGCATGGAAATCTTACCTCCCCAATGGGAAATCCCAACCCCTGTGGGCCAGAGGCATGGCTTTTCCTTCTCTGAGTCTGAGCAATGGACAGTGTGAGGTACACTTAAAATCACCCCGTCGGCTCTGAGCAGGGTCACACCTGAGCACTTCCCTCCTCTTTCCCCTAGGGTGAGATCTTTGCCCTGAGACCTTTTCAGTCTTCTTGCAAATAGAACTCCAATGGCCCGAGACCTCCGCTCTGCTGGGCAACCCTCTTCACGTGGTCCTGCCCAAGATGGATGGGAACCCAGTGGGCAGCGGAGTCCTTTTCCATCAGTGAGTCCTGACCTGTGCCCTGTAGGGGGTTCCTCTTGCCCCTGTCCCCTGCAGTCACCCTGGACTCCTAAGCACCCCTTTATGCCACTAAGGGCTGTGCTGGTTCTGCAGAGCTACCCCTGAAGGAGGCAGCACTGGAGCCCACAGAGCCTGGCTGCAGAGAACACACACACACACACACACACTGTGAGAAGTTGAACAACACAAGGAGTATCAATTGGCACTCTGTGCTCAGAGCCTTGTACATGATACAGGGAAAGAAACAGAGGCAAAAGATAATACTTAGTTGGGATGGGGTTAATCAGAGAAGGCTTCAAGGAGGAGGTGAAATTAGAATGGAGCCTGAGTTCTGTCAGTCTTACATTGTAGCAAAAAGTGAAAGGAAATGCTGGTAAGGCGAGATAGAGCGCAGTAAAGATGCCTGAAACTGCATCTTCTGGTTAGAGAAGAGGGCAAGGGGGTGGATGCCAGCCAGGGGGAGGTCAGGCTTGCACCTCCTGCTGTTGCTCCCCTTCTCTGTATGTTTCTCCTTACTCCTTGCCTCGCACCAGCCACTAGGGGATAGTACAATGGGCACCAGAGGGGTGACTGCTTCAGGACTCCCATTCTTGGCAATCAGCCCTTGATGGATGCAAGAGTGGATTCCCAGAGTCATGAGGGTCTTCCAAGACCCTTCCCCGGGCAAGGATGACAACCCCAACCCCCCCCAGCTTGGCCAATCAGACTCTCTCCCCTGGTAAATTAAAAAAGTAACTGGGAGGGGCGCCTGGGTGGCTCAGTTGGTTAAGCATCAGCCTTCAGCTCAGGTCATGATCCCAGTTCCAAGCCAAGCTCTCTGTTCACAGGGAGCCTGCTTCTCCTTCTCCTCCCACCCTGCTCATGCTCTCTCTCTCTCTCTCTCTCAAATAAATAAATAAATAAAATCTTTTTTTAAAAAAAAGAAAGAAACTGGGAGACACAAGGTGGTCAGGGGATGGTCGGGCAGAGCCAAGACCTACCAGTCGGCAGCTACAGGACCCAGAAGCAGCCCGGTTCCCGCCCTGTTCAAGGCAGGAGTCTTCCAGTGAAATTTTTTATTTTGCGTGAGCCCACTAAGATTGGTTTCTGTTGTTTGCAATAAAAATAACCTGGGGCCACCTGGGTGGCTTAGTCAGTTGAGCTCCAACTCTTGATTTAGGCTCAGGTCATAATCTCTGGGTCGTGAGATCGAGTCCCGCGTCGGCTCCATGCTCAGCTCAGAGTCTGCTTGAGATTCTCTCCCTCTGCCCCTCCCCCTGCTCTCTCTCTCTCTCTCAAATAAATAAATAAATCTTTTTTAAAAATAGCCTTAGTCAATACAGAAAAGAAGGTGCAAGGACGACTTTCCCATTGAGCTAAAGGAAAATTAACCCTGTCATCTCTCTTCATCTTTCCCATAATCACGTGGGGATAGGTATTATTATTCCTATTTCACTGATAAGGAAACTGAGGCCGGGCTCCCGAGGCCAGGACTGCCATGCCCAGTGCACCCAACTCGCAAGGAGTGGAGCTGACAAGCTCACCCTGGTCTGTCCAAGTGCAAAGGCTGTTGTCTTTCTACTCCTCCATCTTCCTCGAATTTCCCCACAGCCTATTGCTCTAGGCCTGATGTTGATATTATCTTGGAGTCAAAGTTATTTCCCTTTGGAGAAACCAATATAGCTTTTTTGTTATTATTTTCAGGGTAAAATGTACATAATCAATCATTATTGACATCTAGCACATTCACCATGCTGAGCATCACTATGAGTGACCATTACCACTACCTAGCCAGCTACCCAGAACATTGTCATCACCCCAAAAGGAAACCCCGTACCAATTAAGCCGTCACTTCCCATTTCCCCATTCTCCCACAGCAACCTGGCAACCACTAACTTACTTTCAGTCTCTACGGGTTTGCTGACTCTGGACATTTCAAATCAACAGAATCAATCATACAATACGTGGCCTTCTGTGCCTGGCTTCTTTCACTTAGAACAATATTTTGGAGGTCTATCCATGTTGTAGCTTGTGTTAGTCCTTCATTCCTTTTCATGGCTGAATAATATTCCGCTGTATGGATATACCACATTCTATTTATCCATTCAACCGTGATGGACATGTGGATCGCTTCCACCTTTAGGCTAGCGTGGATGATGCTGCTCTGAACATTCCCATACAGGTTTTTGTTTGAATACCTGTTTTCAGTTCTTTGGGATCTATACCAGGAGTGGAATTGCTGAGTCATATAGTAATTCTATGCTTCACTTAATAAGGAAACGACATCCTTTCATATCCTTCTTTTCTTGAAAATTTCCCTAGCCTTCTCCCCAAGAGCAAGACACTGTGGCAAAGGACAAAGAAAGACAATGTTCAGAGACAAGAAAGAAACCCCTTATAAAATTCCAAAAAAAAAAAAAAAAACTGTTTCAACGGGGGGCTGAAGGTTTACCATGGACAGGCACAATGTTGAACACTTTGCACCAACTTTCACCAGTGCCCAGAACCGAAAGGAGCCAAGGAAACTGTGTTCCCCCAACCACCCCAGGACTGAGGGGGATGCTGGGAGGGGGCCCTGGCCAGGGTAAGAGTCAACTATATTAATCTGGCTCCTGGCACTCCAGCAGGGAAGGGGGCTGTGTGTAATTGCAAATTTGCATTTCAATTCCCAAATACAAATTCAACCCAAAGTTGTCATCAAAGGAAAGAAGAAGATGAGGATCAAAGTGATTCCACACTCCCGGAAAAGAAGAGATTAAAGAAAGTGAATTGAACACAATCTTAAAGAAGTTTAAAAGGTGTTAATGCAGGCTAATGCAGTTAATGAAGGTTAGAAACATAAGTGGCTGCTCAATTAGCATTTTCAGTTAGAAGAAGAGGAGTTTTTTGCACCTTCCCTCATATCAAAGCCTGGATTTTTCCTCTTCTGAAAAGACAGCCTCGATTATTTTAAAAGGAAGAAGAGATTAAAAATAGATTGATGATAATTGCTTCATCCATAATAGTAACAATTTATTTCTCTGCTCCCCAAACTGAGCCTCATAATATATGATATATTTGGCTGCCCCAAGCAGTCTTTGAACCAACATGGTGGGGGTTGTGGTTGAGTTTTGTAAAACCAACAATTAAGACCAAGGGTCCGACTTCCTGCCAGATACTCCTGTTCTCCTGACATGGTAGAGAGAAAAGGAAGCCCAGATGGACCCAGAAAGTCCTGAGTTTGGATCTTTTGTCCAGTTTCTATTCTGAATATCAATATTATATAATAAATAAGAACCAAGCCATGGGCCCTCCCACGTGGCTGGTGGTCAGGATTCTGCATGCCAGTTTCCAGGAGGAAGTAGACGTGGGTAAGGGCAGGGACAGTCTCCCCACAGTTCCTCCCAAGACAAATCAATTCCGAGGGGATAAAAGGTGGTGGCCTGCACCAGGTGGGTGGGTTTTCGGGGAGGGAGAAGCAAGGTGTGGAAGTGTGGTCAACCAGGAGTACCAGGTGCTTAAAGGTGGAACCGGATGCAGGTATCAAGGGGTGGTAGGCTGGGCAGGGGGAGCCCTGGGGCTGTGTCACACACGCAGTCGAGTCAGGTGCCAGGGCAGCGTCTAACCCACAGGGACACAAGGCCGTGAAGGACACTGAAACCTCAGAGGACAGCCTAGAGGAGGTACAAGAGCAGGTGGTGGGGCCCCGGGCAGAACGCCGGTCCCTGCCAGGCGGGTCCGAGGAGCCAGGCAGGCCTGACTCAGAGGAACATAGTCACCCAGCGAGGAGCTGGGGGTACATTCTAGGCCATTGCTTTTCATCACTGCTGGCCCAGGAGCTAGAGTCAACAAGTAGGGCAAACTTCCCTGTGGGGGTGGAAGAATCAGGAAGGTCTTGAGTTATGGAAGCACTGCCCTCTTTAGGCTCTTAGGTCTCTGCCTGAACACACAGGAGCCACCTGTGGGGGCCCAGGAGGGACGAGAGCGATGCAGGCCGGGAAGCATAAGGAGACCGTGGTGACATCTTAGCCGACTTTGCTCAACACAAGCTTATTGGGCATAATGTCAGACGGTTCCACATTCACTCAACAAACAGTCATCAAATGCCAAGAAAACACCCTTCCCATTCTCAAAAACTCTCAATTGAGTAATGGGGAGGAGATTCCGATGCAGGGAAGGATACCATTTATAAAACAATGGGGTAAGTAAGATGGTAGTGAGATGCACAGGCTCTTGCCAAATCACTGAGAAAGAGCACCAAATCCAAGAGGGGAGGAGGGCATTCAGGGAAGGCTTCCTGAAGGAGGTGGTGCTGGGGAACGGTCATGGTGGGGCTCACTGTGGGACCCTGGGCACCCAGGCTGCAGATCTAAATAGTTGCCGAGAGAAGCCCTTTCCAGTTTGTTAAGTGTAAGGAGAGCTTCCAAGGTGGGCTGTCCAGTAAGGACCATGTAAAGGCAGTGTAGTAACTCCCGTGACACAGTGCCTTTATTAGGCCTCCTCTGGCATCAGAGATGCGGCCAACGAGCAAACTCTTCTGGTTGGGGCACCTGCCTCTACAGATTTATCCATTTCACTTGATAAAAATGTCCTAAGCCCCAGAAAGACAATGGAGAACAGAGGACACCAGCTCCCGCCTTCGCGGGGCTTACAACCCAAGAGACCTGGGCTACCCTTGATTTATTCCAGAAAAGCTTGGGGGAGGCTCAGGAACTTTGGTGAATGAGCCTACCTAGGAAAAAGGAAACATTTCACAAGTGACTGAATCCGTGCTGGTGAATGGCCTTGGCCTCGCCGTAGGAACAGCCGCGTTTGAAAGCCAGCTAAGCCAGCGGGCAAACGATGTGCAGGGTGCTGATTCTTAGACACACCTGGACAGGACCCTGCGGGGAATCTAGGGTGCTGGTTCTCAAAGGGGGATCCTGAGGACAGGTTAGCAATGCGGATTCCCAGGCCCCGCCCCGCGGCGTGCTGTGCCGGAATCTCTGTGGGTGGGGCCAGCGATCCGTGGACTCCTATTGGTTCTGCCGCACACTCCCGCTCGAGAAGCACAGAGCTGGACAAAGGCACAGTTCTAGCTGCACCCGGTACCTGTGCTGGGGCAAGTCCAGGAGCCGAGGAGGCCCTAGACATCCTCCCCTCCAGCCCTGGCCTGCGGGAGTCAAGAATGATGGTGGAGGCGATGGTGGCGGTCGAGGTGAAGGTAGGGCGATAACCAAAGACTGCTCCTCCTCACCGTTTACTGAACACTTACTAGTTGCCCTTCGCATTCCTTCCTTACCCACGA
Source organism: Mirounga angustirostris (assembly GCF_029215605.1). Lineage (NCBI taxonomy): Eukaryota > Metazoa > Chordata > Mammalia > Carnivora > Phocidae > Mirounga > Mirounga angustirostris. The sequence continues at coordinate 35,988,136 of NW_026991717.1, read as the reverse complement.
GATCAGCATCGACGTTACAGTCATTCTACAGATGAGCAAACTGAGGCATGAAGAGATTATGTTTCTTGCCCAAGTTCTCATAGCTAGCCAGGTGCATTTTTTTTTTTTTTTTAATGCAGATCTGCCTCCCTCTGGGGTCCGCAGTGTCATCCAAGTTATCCAGTTAAGTGTGTGCAAAGCAAAAGCAATCCCTCGATGCAACAGCGTATTTCCCAAGGATTCGTGATTGTGAGATTCCAAGGGCAAGAGCCAGATGAAACGACAATCTTCCTCTCCTTCCTGCCCCCAAGTCACTTACAGAGCGAACACTGCGTCCCACAAGCAGATGCATCCTTAAGATAATTGACCCTTGTCATTTGCAGATTTACTATTCTTGAATTTGGTTGTTTGCTGGCAACCCTAAATCCCAAGGTCTGTAATCAGCTGCAGTTTCAGTGAGTCACACACGGAAATCCCAGGCCCTGCACGGCTGGTGTGGAGAAAGGAGACCACCAAGTGGGCGAGACGTGAGCAAGAGCCTGGCTCCAGGCCCCTCTCGGCCCCCATTCCCTGTGGTCTTCTCATCAGGTGCAAAGACTATTAGAAAGTGATGCAGAGTCTGCTTCCTTTTGGAAAATGACCCCAGAAAAGGCCAGGATATTTATGATGCTGCAGCTTTGCTCAGATCTCAGGAAGCATACCTCCTGTTGGCTGGGTCTGCTGCATGCTGCTAGTCTGTGTTCGTGATGATAATGATATATTTGGATTTATGCTTCTCTCCAACTGCCCCCAGGCATGGAAAGCTATGGTGCACCTCCTACACCTCCCTGCCCTCCATCCCTGCCCTAACTTCTCTGAGTCCTTGCTCACTCCACTCTGGTGGACATCACACCCCACACCATCCTATTTGCACACTGGCTTCTCAGAGGAGGCCGCAGGCCAAAGGGCAAGCCTCGTCCCACCTGTCCGCTTCCCCAACACCTAACATAGCTCTTGGCATCAAGGTGCTTGGGAAAGTGTTTGTTGAGTGGATACATGAATCAGTTAGTTAGTTAACTGATTAATTCATTTCACCTCAGCTTTGTGGAGGTGTAGGTATTATTTCTCTTTGTCTCTGAAGGAAACTGAAGACCAGAGAGGGTCGGTGACTTGTCCAAAGTCACACAGTCAGGGCATCCCTAGCCTCCAGTCCAGAGTTGTTAGGCAGAGCACCTAGCCTGATGCCTGGAATGCACATAAACTTAACGTGTTGTAATCTTCCCACCTCCGCCCCTTCGCAGGTACAGTTCGGCAAAAGAGCTGGGACTAGTTTCTTCTTTACCAGTTACTCCTCACATGAGGAATTTGAGTTAGGAAACTGCCTCTTAGGGTAGCAAGCCCATCTGCAAAGAAAAGCCAGCACTTGTGCCTCTGTTTTATTATCACAGTTGGATACCCAATCTATGCCTAGGGCATCGAGGAATAGCAGATGGCTGAAGAAAAATCAGGGAATGAACGAGTATATTCTGCCACGGCTCCAATGATAGGAGACTCCATTTCATTTTCAGACAACACTAACCCCAAGGAAATTTGCCCCAACTCATTCTGCTATGCTCCCCCTTCGAGGTCCTAAGGAAGCCCCTGAGACCTCAGAGAACCAGTCCAATTCTTCTGCCCACGTGGCCACCCGCCATTTGAAGAAAACCCCTTTCATTGCGACCATATTCCTATAGAATGCATGTTCTTCCTGTTATTATCAGTCGTACTCTGGCTTGCAATGCTTCCGATGGTGGAAGGAAGACGTGTTTACGTTCTTTATTCATCTCCCAGGTGGGACGCAGACCCTTACTTTACGTCAAGGCCATGTCTCCTCTCGGTTTCGGGCTCCCTGGGGTCAAGGTCTCTGCCTTCCCCTTAATGAAGTCCATATAGCATCCAGGTCTCCATGGGGCCCAGCACTGAATTGGCACCAGGCCCAGGGCACATGCAGGGGAGCAGAAGAACATCCCTGCAGCGGGGGGGAGGGCAGGCCGCCTCTCACTGTGCCATCCAGACTTTGCAAATCACCCAAATAACTCTCTATCCAGGAGCCACGTCTTTGCTGGGGGAAGGGAGTTTTAAATTGGTAGCTTCCGAACATAACAAGCTCAAGACCAGACAAAGGCTGCTGAACAGCCCCCGTGGGAACCAGTGGTTTTATGAGCCCGTCATATTTACTATTATCCAATGAGTCATCGGCGACGTGTTTTCATTTTGAGGCTGCTGGACGAATGGGCTTTCACTGGAGCCCCTCTTGATCCATTATTTATGCCCGCTCTTTGTCCTCTTGACTGTACCCTTGCAGGCGGGAGCCTTGGTCGACATCCACCAGCAGCATTTGCTGGGCTGATGCACATCCTTCATTTCAAGCAAAGCCTGCGGTGCTTAAAAATAGCCAACTAGGCAAACACTCTGATTATGACATTTCTAGCTGATATTTCCCTTGCCTTTCATTAGGGAGAAAGCTAGCATTAGGCCAACCCGCAAGTCCAATGGGTAGAAATTAAGAACACCGTGTTTATGACTTCTGCTCAGACCTGTTTCCCAGGAAGCTTATGTGGGCGCTGTAACAACTGGGATCAACAATGTGAATATGTCTGTCTTGCCTAAAGACCACTTTGCTGATGCCACGGAAGGAGGCACAATTCGCTAATTATAGATCGTCCTTAAGTTTGCACTTAACACCGTAAGAGCAAATCACTTGTGAGTGTTCAGAATTGTGCCTAGACATTTGGTGCCACGAGAAAATATAAGGCTTGTGAAATTTAAAGTGACTCACCGAATCCAAATTTGCTTTATGTTATTGGCCACTGATGACGCGCCATCTTGGCTAAACCGAGAAATGGTTTCCTTTCTAAGACGGTGGGTCACCAGGACAATTCCCTTGGTGGCTAATTGTCTTCCTGCTGCTCATGTCACTGCTCAGAGGGCTGCCTGGCACCCTGGGGGAGGCGGGTCTGGAAGCCCCCACCGTGGGGCAGCCGACGCAGGCCGGGGCGGGTCCAGGGGAGATGGGTGGAACTGGGCGGGGGGCGCTGGTAACCAGAACACAGCCAGGAGGCCGGGCAGTGGAGGTCGAAACGGAAGTGTGTTCCAGGTCCACCGGAGCCCTCCGTGGGGCTCACCTCTGGAGCACCACCACCAAAAGACTGAAAGTGGTTGGCTCTCCCTTGTACAACCATAGCAGCAACGCGCGGTCCCTTAAGGACTGTCCTTTCATCACCAGTGCCTGTTTCTGAGACCCACACCCCACCTGGACGCTGTCCTGGCTCCAGTCACCCTGAGCTGGCTCCCCGGCACTGCCTCCAATTCTATGAGCTCTGCCACGTGGTCCCAGTAAACTCCCTTAGGCTGACACCAGCCAGAGGGGTCTCCATGGCCAGTGCCCAAAGCGCCCTAGCAGAGGAGAGCGGGAAAATGAAAGCAGGAGAAGGATACATACCAAGACCCAAGGCCCTGTGGTCCAGGGGAGGGGTCGAATCAGAGAGGGAGCCTCGGACCCAGGGCTCAGGGCCTGAGAAGTCAGACGGAGCACTGGAAAACCAGGGTGATGCCTGCCTGGGAGCACAGACACCATTCTCTCGGGCAGCGGAAACTGTTGCTAATAATTTAGACTCACGGATAGTCAACTGTGGGGTCGCTCCCAACCTTGCGTCTCAGTGGTGCCAGAAACAATATGACAGCTCAGGGCTCAAGCCACAGAGTGCTTATTCTAATTTTGATGACTGGTGGGAGGTAATGTTGGAAAGGGAAACATGCTTCCTGCCTGGGATGATCGGAGCATCCCTGTAAGAAAACAAGGTGTTGGAGTTGGGGCGCCTGGGTGGCTTAGTCGTTAAACGTCTGCCTTCGGCTCAGGTCATGATCTCAGGGTCCTGGGATCGAGTCCCGCATCGGGCTCTCTGCTCAGAGGGAAGCCTGCTTCTCCCTCTCCCACTCCCCCTGCTTGTGTTCCCTCTCTCGCTGTGTCTCTCTCTGTCAAATAAATAAATAAAATCTTTAAAAAAAAGAAAAAGAAAACAAAGTGTTGGAGTAGAATTATGTACTTCTTCATTGAACAAACGTGTGTTGAGCTCCTATTTCTGCAAATATCTGCTGTGGGCACTGGGGAGACCAAGGGGACCAAGTCACGGGCCCAACTTGCGTCCTTGAGGCAGGACGGGGCCTGAGATGTGTCAAGAGACTGAACACACATGGAGTTCAGAAGCAGAGAAAGCCTTTGAGCTGAGAGGAGGAGGGAGGAGGCAGGAGGGGTTGGCATTATAGCTGCTTCTTGAAGGAACCGGAAGCTCTCACCGACAGCAATTCCAGACCCAGGGGCAGACAGCAAAAAGGGAAGCTATCTCATTGGGCTGTTGTACCTTCAGTCCCGGGTGCCATGGGGAAGGTAGGCTGACATCAGATCGTGGAAAGCCAGGCTGGGAAGTGTGGATTTTATCTCCTCGATGGGGAACCAGTAAGGACTTGGAGCCAGAGAGAGACAGGATCCAAGCAGCGACCTGCAGGGAATTTCTTGGGGACAGTGCACAGGGCCAATGAGAGACGGGGAGAGGCTGAGCAGAGTTTAACCAGCTCGGAGGCTACTGCAAGCAGGAGCCCTCCTTCAAGGCTAATGGTGGGAATACAAAGGAAGACAGAGATGCAAAAACCTTGAGGGTGGAAGGATTGAGAGGTATGGCATTGGTACCCGGGTGGGTATGGAGAGAGAGGGTAAGCCGAGGGTCCTGCAGGGTTTGGGCCCAGATGGCTGCTCAGTTCCGTTTAAGTAACATGCATTTCCTGAGCACCTGCTCTGTGCACAGCATGGGTGAGGGGTGGAGAGGCAGAAGGGGTGGAGAGGAGGCATTTGTGGTAAAGGAAAAGACAGGAAGGCCTGGGTCCTGGAGGGCCTGGGATACCACGTTAAGGAGCTGGGGCTGTTTCTTTAAGACGGGGTCTTATCCAAATGTGCTCCATGCACACGAATTTCCCTTTTAGCATCAGTGAGGGGCACCGTGCCTCTTAACTCCCCCACCGCCAGTTTCCTGGAGTGGAGGCTGGGGGTAAGAGAAAGGAATTACAAGCCCGAGGAAAACACACGACTGTTACTAGAAGTGGTTACCTAAGCCCAGTGGTGCCACCCCAGCCCCGAGCCACGGTCTTCCTTGGGGTCCCTCCTGGCCTGGCTTCCCAGCTGCCTCAGACTCCTCTCCCAGCATTCACTTCATCCCAAGACAGTTACGCCAGCCCATATTTGTTTCGGAGCGAAATGTATACGCTGCGGACAAGATGCTCATAGGAGTGCACGGTGCACTGTCCCAGATGGGCCTCACGAGAGGCCAGGACCCAGTCAAGGCTCAGCCGTGTCCCGCCAGGGCTACCCCTGTCACTGTCTCCAGCACGCAGGGCCAGAGCCAGGCCGACACATCCTATAGGATAGTCTTCATTTCCTGCCCTCTTTGGAGCAAAAGCTCAGACACATGCGTGCGTGCGCACGCTCCACATAGAGAAATAATCATTTTCAGGTAGGGAACATACTTCCTCCAAAGGAAGGGAGGAGGTTTTTCTCTAACTCTACGGGGAGCAGTTCTGTCCCTAAGCCCAGGCAGAGTAGAAAACCGCATTGAAGAGCAGCTCAAAGCGTCCTGGGTGAGGGCATTCAGGGGCAGCTTGGAGCCTGTGTCCTGGGCCTCCAGTGCCCCAGCCCTCCCGCACCCCCAGGCTGCTTCCAGGCTCCAGAACTCTTCCGCTGAGAAGAGTCTCCATCCAGTCCCCACCGGACACCTTGTGACGGAGGAGCTACGGAGGCTCAGAAAACATCAGTAACTAGCAAAGAGTCCGGCACGAAAGCAGAGCTGGGATTTGAACTCAGGTCTGCCTGTGCTCTCAACGAGTGGGCACGTGGCCCTCCCAGGCAGGCAGCCAGCAGCACGTGGGGAGCTGTGGAACGCTCAAGCGGACCTTGACCTTGGGAGAGCTGTGTCTAATGTGGGAAGCTCCGCCATTAACAAAGATAAAGCGAGGAGAAATGCTGTGCTTCTATCTTGTACGTGGGACTTGGTATCTCAAGTCTTTCAGATTCAGCACACGGTCGATGCCGGGCCTCACAGCGGCTGGACCTAGCTGCTCCCTTGACCTTGAATGATCTGGCCCCAACGAAATGGCCAACCTTACCCAGGCCTGCCTGCCAACACCAGAATGATAACCACCACCAGAGACATATCTGCTCCCTCGTCTCAAGCGTATTTGCTTGCCTTTGCCTTTTGTTGGAGGGAAGTTAGGGGTGAGATCTGGAGGAGAAATGTAATCCCTTTTCCCTCTCTCGGAAACAAAAGAGAAGTTGTGAGATAAGCAATTACTTTTGCTTTTGATTTCTCTGCTTATGATGAAAGTGGGAAGGGTGGAGTCTGGGTCAAGAGAGGCGTGTAATTAGGAGGATGGTTTTGTTTTGCACGCACTCACGCACACACACACACAGCCCCTCAGAACCAATTAAGTAAACTCTGGGGTGACTTGTCATAGATGAGTCACAGCATCATAGGTGGGGAGCTCTTGAAAGGTTGTTAGAAAACTAATGAATTCTATGATAGCTGTCAATAATTCCCAGGGCTGAGGTTAGCTCCTGGAACATGTACTTTTGCTGGAAGAAGATTGAGCTAAAACCAGGTGGACAGTGCCTCTGACCATCTGTTTCCTGAGAACATTTGCACCATGAAGAACCCATGGAGGTGGAAGGCCCGGGCTACTGGGGAGGGAGACCTCTGAAAAACACTTGGCTCAGGGCACTAAAAGGTAAAAGTCATCTCTAAGTCAGTACCACCCTCGGGACCGTCATGGTGGTCACAGGCAGTCAGGACTGAGCTCTGAGCCTCAAGAAGATCCTGCTTTGGTCGGGAGACACTGTCCCTACTTTGGGAAAACTCCCAGGGAAGACAGCGTACCCTCCGCTTGGGAAGCTCTCCAGCTTGTTGAAGACATAGGTCCTTCTGAAGTTTCTGGTTGGTGGAGAAGACACGGACTAGGCCCATGGGAAAAGCCAAGCCATCTGAAAGATGGAGGGAAGGGAGAAAGACAGTGCTTGCCTTCGGGGGCCCTCTGGACTGATGGGGAGGATAGAGACCTGCTCTGATCAGGGAGGGGAAGGGCCCTGGGTCTCAGGGGGAGGTAACATCCCTCTAACAGGGACTTGGGGCCCAGAAAGTGGTGCCCGTGCATTGTGCTTCTGCCTTGCAGCACCTTTCTGGAATCATCTCTTATACTGATGGCGTTATCTTGATGATTTCCTTAAAAATGTATCACTTTTTGCCTATAAGTCTCCACCCGCCCCTGGCACCTGATTTAGCCCAACCCCATGAAGACCCCATCCATGCATGGGTCTACAGAGAAGCCGGTCCCTGCAGGGCCTCTTCCTCACACCCTGCACAGCTCTGTCATCCCAGGCAAGTGGTCCCAGAGGCTGGCAAGTCCAAAAGAGGATGGGTCACGGTAGGCCACCATCAGTTTCTCTAGTCTCAAGAGGCACAGAGTGGACAGTGGAGAGAGTTAAGGGGACAAATGAAATCTGCTTCTACTTCTCCCCGCTTCTCCCCTGTTATGCAACTCCTACTTCCCAGGCCCCACCAGCCCGGAGGACCAGTGGTGACTTGAGTGAGAACCACCAAGTTTTCTAGATTTGAGCCCCACCCAGTTAGCTGCCTGCGCACCAAGTCCCCGGTCCCGCCCTCCCCATGGTCCCCATGGTTGCTACCCACGACGTGATGGAACTTTCTGTTTCTCCAGCTCACGGAACCTCCCAGCACTTCTGCTATTGCCCTCACAGGCAGAGGGGCCTCTTTCCACCATCCTGGACATGTTGCTTCTAGAAGAAACCACAGCTGATTTCCAGGGCCCGTGTTTGGCTTCCTAGTTCACTTTCCCTAGGAATTTCGAATACGGACCTCAAGGGTGGCTCAAAGGGCCATTTGAGAAATGCGCTCACGGGCCAGTATCAATACCGAACTGGGCACCCACCGGGAAGCCATGGGCTTTGACTGTCTCCTATTGAAGTTCAAGTCCCAGCCTTCAGGGAACCCGGTAACCGCCTCCTTCCTGCCCCCCAGGACATATTGGAACTTCCCTCTTTTGTTTGAAAGTCTCAGTTCTAGTGTAGATATAGCTGCTCTTATGGTCCAGCATTTCTGAAGGGTGGTTTCCAGGTTATAGCCCACACAATGACCACACTACTTTATTTACTTTATTAAGAACTACTGCCTTGAGAAATAAGTCAATCAGAGAAAGACATGTATCATATGAGCTCACTGATATGAGGAATTCTTAATCTCAGGAAACAAACTGAGGGTTGCTGGAGTGGTGGGGGTGGGAGGGATGGGGTGGCTGGGTGATAGACATTGGGGAGGGTATGTGCTATGGTGAACACTGTGAATTGTGCAAGACTGTTGAATCACAGATCTGTACCTCTGAAACAAATAATGCAATATATGTTACGAAAAAAAAAAAAAAGAAGAAAATAGTCTTGTGCTTCTCCTCCTGCCAACGTCTCTGTGATCCCTGAAGTGATACCTTTTGAAGAAGGAGGACACCGGGTGGAGGAGGCAGGGGAAAAAGAGGATGAGGGGGAGTGGGAGGAAGAAGAGGAGGGAGGAAGGGTAAGTGGTACTAATAGACTAGAAAAGTTGAGGAATCCCTGGAAGCCAGGCAGCAGGGGGGCCTGAATTGACAGGGAAGCAGGTGCAGAGAAAAATCGCAATCCAAGACCTGAGGAGCCCCATGAGAAACAGGGATGCCCAGGTGCAAATATGAATACACAACCAAGAACCGCCGACCACGTGAGGAAAACCAACACTAGACAAGAGAGGCCCTGACTTCACAAAGAAGAACCCATGCCTGAAGGAACAGCATCACTAGGAGCCACAGAAGGCAATTTTAAAGCAATAATTAATAAGAGTCAAGATGATTACACACTTACACAGGCTAATACGTCGCAACGAAAAGCAACAATTCAAGAATGAGGTCGGATTCAAAATACGATTATAAAAACTAATGTCGTCATCAGGGGCTGAATAAAGGAACGAACACAGTGAACATTCAATTAGTGAGCCGAGTGGTGGGATGCGAGAGGTGCCCCAGTCCCAGAGGGAGAGGCTGGAGCCGGAGAAGGGGGAGAGCAGGGTGCCCATAGGAAGTGGGGGCTCAGTCGCTGCCCATGGAACCTGAAAGGAATCCTGGGAGAGGCAGCCTGGTGTCGGGGAACTAGTTTTCCCATCCTGACACCAACAGTATTCATGAGCGAATCAAGCCCTTTTCTGTGTGAATTATGCAAGAGTAACCTTCAACCTAGTGCAAGTCAAAAAAATTACATACTCAGAATCAATAAGGTCTGAATTTGCCAATTTGAGTGCACTGAGCTCTCAAAGGACACACACACACACACACACACACACACACTCCTGAGCCGGCTGTGTAGAAGGGTCCCCTCTGGAGATCATATAACCCAACACACTCTTTGCACAGCCGGGGACACTGAGGCTCTGAGGGTCAGAGTTGCCCCTGCATCCCCCGCCCCCAGCCTCAGTCTACACTCTCCCAAGACCCCAAAGTGTCGCGGTTCGCCAGGTCTGCAGGCTTGTGTGTGTTCATCCCCTGCTGTCTGCTTTGCCACCGTCCCTCTCTCCCTCGGGGTCGGGGCAAGCCCCAGGGGCCTCGGGCAGCAGTCTGACCCAGGGCTCAGCTCCGGGGCAGCCAGGAAGGTGCTCGAGAGCTGCCTTTAGATTTGTTTGTGCGGCAGAGGGCAAGGGAAGCTACCGGCTCCGGACCTGCTGTGTGTCAGCCTCTCGCACAGGCCGCTGACAGAGGCTTTGCTTGTCTGTTGGTGCCATCGGGATCCAGCTTGTTCTTCTCAACTCCCACCTCCCAGGTTTTCAGTGAGTATACTTTCCCTTCGGGTTTTAGCGCAGTAATCTATCCGACCCTCCCTTAGTGAGGAAGAAATCACATTCATAAAACCGCTCCTCCTCTGTGCCAGACCCTCGCTGGGACACTGGGTGTCCTCGGCTCAGTTTACTTCTTGCAGCCATGGTGTCATACAAGCATCTTTCCACTTTGACGAACGGGAGCACTGAGTTCAGAGAGGGTAAGTGACCGGTGGAGGGCCACACAGCCAGCAGGTGGGGAAGTCAGGATTAAGCCCGGGGCCTCTCAGGCTGCTCGCTCCTCCCATCGCCACGCCACCTTCCTGGGAACTTTAAGAGTCTCCTGAGGCTTCTGGGAAAGGGCAATATAGTCGGAGTGACGAGGCACGCCAGCTTGGGACTTAGATAACCTCACTCCAGGTGGCAGGTAAGTAATGGCCGAATGCGGACCTTGCCACGAGATTGCAAGCCACATGACCGGGGAAGCTTCATGGAGGAGGCATTCCTCCTAAAAGAATTTGAAGAGCCAGGGAGAAGGAAGGAAGACATCCAGGCTCAGCAGACAAGATTTTAAATTGCTTTAAAAAGTAAAAGACAGTAACTCCATCTGCCTTTAAAGGGGGTCAGGGGTAAAGAATAATTTATATCAGGGAAAGATTACATCATGGTCTGGATCCCTTTACTGACTGAGTCGGGTGGGGGGTGGGGAGCCCCATGGAAAGACTGATCACAGTAAAGATGACAGGTCAGAGCTTCTGCTGGGTCCTGCCCATGTTTCTGATTCACGGAAATGGGTCCCAGCCCAAGTAGTGGGTGGAGGACTGAGAACTGCTCTTCTGATACAGAGGAGCTAAATTCGGGGGCGGGGGGCAGCCCAAGGTACAGGGGTGACAGAACAGAGAAAGCCAAGAGAGGGAGAGAGGCAAGGAGGGTCCCGAGAGCATGAGGAGCCCAGGAACCCAGGGCGAGAAAGCAGTGGAGGAGCATCTCCCAGGAGGGAGTGGCCAGGACCTTCAGAGCAGCCATGAGTGTCGTTCAAGTTGAACTTCACTGGACTACGCTGTATGTGAACACACAGCCCATGACCCACAGCAGAACACGCATCGGTCTAACATTGTGGCTGCTGTAGGGATTCAGTGGCAGAAGAGACCAGCCGCGGACTTCCCATGACTCAGGATCTATTTTATTTCAAATCACAAAGGGTGACCCTACACATGGCAGAGTCTGGGGACAGCTAAAGGGCTGACAAGAGGTGACGAAGGCAGAGAGGAGAAGGGAGACCACATGTATGAAAGAAGTGGATGGCTTTCATTCGCAGGAAAAAGCCTTATCCTCAGCAAGCTCCACTGGCTCCGTGCATCTACGTGTATTTAATAGGGCCATGGCACCATTCCTATGGCCTGGCGCCATTTCAGTCACTTTTCCATAGCAGCTGAAGCGAGTACATCGAGTGCTGACCATCTGCCAGCACGGTTCTGAGAGCTTCACCAGCACGCAGTCAACTCATCCTCACTGCCACCCCGTGACAGAGGTTGCTCCGCTTATCCCCGCCGTGCAGACAGAGAAACTGAGGCACAGACAGGTTACATTAGCAGCTGACTCCACCCCAGGCGGTGTGGTTCCAGAGTCTCACCTTATTCATTACGTTGCCCCCTTGCAAAACCACAGCGTCAGCCACTGCCTCTCCCGGAGGCTAGATGGAGGGTCTCACCTCTAGGAGAATGGCAGCAGAAAACCTACAGACCCTCATGATTCCATAAAGATTTAAATTTGCCTTAGCTCAAGGTTACACCTCTTCCCCGGGAGCATTGCATTCCAATGACTGATTGCGGCGGAGGAATGTGCAGGTCACTCCAAAGGATAAACTCAGAATCCATGAGTGGAAGCAACCAGGAAAGATCAGTAGAAGAAAGACTTTGCTAACATGCTGAACCGTCTGCACGAATACGTGGCCTTGGGAGGTAGTGAGCTCCCTGTCATCAGAGGGATGCAAGCAGAGAGTTCCCAACAACTTGGTATGGACGCACACTCAGCAATGGGAGCTTTTAAGGATCTCTCCAGCTTGAGATTCTATGACTCTGGGAAATTTTCCTGATCTAGAAGGAACTACTCAAAAGAGTCAGATAATCAGGGGTTGCAAGTATCCGTGGGCTTCAAGGTACCCTAAGTTTGTTGTATTGGCCATTCCTGAAATCCCCTTCCTCTCTCTCTGTGCACTTGATTAACTCCTACTCATCCTTCAGAGCCCAACACGAATGCCACCTCCTCTGGGACACCACACTCTGCGTCCTCTCTCCCCCTGTCTGACCTATGCGCACTCTGTAAATGATTCATGGAGGAACAATGTCAGGGCCTCCCTCACAGCTTAGCTCTCCAGGGTCTACAAGAGGCGGTGTGGCCTGATCATCAGGTGCCACATTTCCAACAGCTGAGCTCTCTGGCCCCAGCCACGAAGGGTGCTTTACTCATCTCACGCCTGCGGCACACTTGGGTGCAGATGTCTTTGCACAAAGGCCTTGTTGGGAGGGCCGTGGCAGGCAGCCTTCGGTGGTCAGGCCCTTCGGGGACTGCCTTAGCTCAAGGTTACACCTCTTCCCCGAGAGCATCGCATTCCAATGCCTGATGGCGGTGGAGAAATGTGCAGAAAAATATTACCATAACCACGCAAGACTACTTTCCTAGAAAGGCCTGCTTGCAAGGCTGACCCTTCGCTGGCATCCAGGAACTGGGATTTGGGGGAGCTTCCCTGATAAGAATGGTTCACCGTGCCTAAAGTGTCCAAGCAATATGATTGATGCTGAACATCTGCTTTCCCGCTGGGAGTCTGGAAGTCTGCTACGAGGCAAGCAAAAGATGCCTATGTGACCAGGCCTCCGCATCTCCCAACAAAAATCGGGGGCGCAGAGTCTCTACGGAGCTTCCCTGGTTGGCAAACACTTTACACGTGTTGTCACCATTTGTGGCTGGAGGGATTAAGCTTGTCCTCTGTGACTCCTGGAAGCTCGAGCCTGGTGTTCTGGACTTCTTCCGTACACCTTTCCCTGCTCGTTTGGCTTTGCTTCCTTTGGCTGCAATAACCCACTGCTCTGAGCTCGACTATGTGCTGAGTCCTGGGAGCCCTCCCACTGAATCACCGAACTGGTGACCTCCAGCACAGGGGGTAAAGGGCCCCAGAGCTCCGCGAGGGTCAGGCGATGCTGCAGGTGGGCCTCTCCCTCTGCCCACATCCGCTCCTTTCCCTTCCCTTCTGTGGCTGTTGACCCCAAGATCACTCCCTAATCAACATCCTGAGCGCTAAACTCTGTCTCAGGGTTTGCTTCCCTGGAAATCCGACCTGCAATGGATACAAATGAGTGTTTCAGGACCCACAGGTCATCGGGCGCTTCGTGGTGTGTTAATTTCACCGTCACACCCCCCCTCTGAGGGTTTCACAGGGGAGGACGGGCACCAAGAGAAGCCAGGTGACTTGCCCAAGGTCCCACTTCGAGTGCGTGTTGGAGCAGGGAGTGGACCTCGGTCAGGATGTCTCTGAAGTCTGCGGCCTGTCTCCTGAACCAGGCCACCTCTCCCCTGTGGCTCTGGAGGGGTCCAGGATTCTTCCAGGCCTGAGGACGAGTGGCCATGCAATCCCCTAGGAAGACATTCCAGGAGGCATCTGGGGGTCAGATCTGGCCAGCCCTGAGTGGGAGAGAATTCCAGAACCAGGAAAGCAGGCAGAATGTTTTCTTTCTCCCTGAAGGATGCCAAGGAGAGGATGAGTACATACAACTCCTGTCTGCTCACACCCAGCTGCGCACCCTGGCTGGACCCTCTGGCCTCCCAGGGCTCCCCCCGGCCCTGGAGCCTGTGCCGAGGACTGGAGTGATCTGGGGTTATCTCATTAGCCCCAGGGCATTACAGCATGTACCCTGGCTGCCGCTGCAGGACCTGCCCAAGGAGTGAGGCCGCTGAGAGCGACGGGCCTTCAGGCCAGAGAAAGGCTACTGTTCCACAGAGGCAGCCGGGCCAGCTGTCGGCGCCAGAGAAGATGGGACTGCAAAGATGTGACAGACAGAGTCCTGGGGAACTCGTGAACCCCATCTGCCCGCAGGCAGCCAGGGGAGAGACACCTGCCCCCAGGGAGGCCCTGGCCGCAAAGCTGACTGGCATAGAGCCCCATGGGGGGCCAGGGGTGTCCAGCCACTCCCCACAAGTCGGAGGTCCCGAGGAGGCGTGTCATGTGCCGCGGGGCATGAGGGGGCTGGTGGGCCGCACTTCCCCGTCCCCCTGCACATGGGCAGCTCCACTTCTGTGTGCTGGAAGCTGCTGAGAACCAGTGGGGCCTGAGTCTCTCTCTGTCCACGCCAGTTAAATGAGAGAGAGAAAACCAAGATAATCTCTAAAGTGCATTCACGGCTCGTCTCCAGCACTCTATCAACCCAGAGGGAAACCAATCTGCGTGGAGAAGGTTCTGAGCCTGGTGCCTCCCTCCTCCCAAAAGGTCCCAAGAGGCTGTCCGGGGCGGCCCAGGGTGCCCACCACGTCTGAGCTCACCGCACCCCGCCGTTCCCACTCCCTCGGGCTCTAGCTGCAAATTGGTTCACGTGATGAACACACGCTGCCCGAATCACTCATAGGATGGCTTGAGAAAAAGCAATTAAATGCTTTCTTAATTGTAGGATGGCAAGAGGTTAATGAGTTACTATAAAAACCAGTCCCTGCCATCTGGTGGCTGTCACCAAAGCCCGCACGCAGGGAGCGATCCCAATTTGTAAGACAAGATGACGGGATCACTCCAAGTCAGGAGAAGGGGTGGGGGCTCTCGGGGCTGAAGCTGGGAGCCCAGAGCTCCAGAGCCCAGCACACATCCCCGCTGGCCTCCAGACGTCCCAGGGCTGCAAGGGAGGTTCAAGACCAAATGGAGGAAAATCAGACAGGGAGCCAAAATCACACATCGGTTCCAACACTGTTTTTCTCTGGGATTCAGCTCCAGGGAGAGATGGCCCTGACAGCCACTTTGCTCAGCACGAGCCAGGAGGAGAAGAGAGAAAAGTGACAGACTGAGAACTTGGCCAACGCAGCGGGAGGGACAGACAGAGGCAGGGACTGCAGACCCTGCAAAGGCAAAGAGAAGCAAAGCAGCCTGGACAGACAGAGGGACAAAAGAGAAAGGATGAGAACTGAAATGCCAGGAGATGAAAAACGGCTGTGACATGGGCAGGCTGGGAATGTGACAAGCAGATGAAAGGGCCGGTAATTTTCTAGAATCAGAGACAGGAAAGAACCTTTGAGGGTTTTGCTTTGTTCTGGGCAAATGTGTCCTCTGCGATATGCCGCAGCTCCCAGGAATCAAGAGGAATGGCCCTCCTCCTTCCTCCCGGTGGTGGGTGTGAAGGGGAGGCATGGGGCAGGGCCGGGCCAGCCTCTGCCCTTTCCCGACCACCACACACATGCACACGCACACACACACACATGCACATACGTTCAAACATATGCAGGTGCTCACATATGTTCATGTGTGCACATTTGTACAGTACATACACCTGTTCACACGTGTGTGCACACGCATACATATACACATGCACACATTTGTACAATACATACACCTGTTCATGCGCACGTGCACGCGCATACATATACACCTGCACGTATGCACACATGTTCACATGCACATTCACACATGGACACACGTTTGCACATACGTAAACATATGCATAGACGTTCACATGCATATGCACACACGCGTGCATACACACATTCACACATATACACAGTTCACAAATGCACGCGCACACACACACACACACAAGTCCTCATCAGCCAAGAGCCAGCTCTCCTCATGCAGAGCAGGCCACAGGTTTCCAGCTGTCTTTCCTCCCAGCACCCAGAGGTCCTCTCTGCAGTTCTCAGCCTGGCAGAGGCAGGTCTGCTTTCCTGATACAAAGGAAGGAACCCAGGAAGTCCACATATCCCCAGGGCTGCACGGCCTGCGGTTTCTGGAAGGCTGAACTCGCCACCGGCCCTCTCGGCCAGCTTGCAGGAACTGGCTGGGAAATACAAAGGGCCACCCCTCCCTGGCTCTCCAACTTCCCTTCTGGGCTGAGCCCTTGGGACCCTCCCTTGCCCAGACTCTAGAAGCCGCCCTCCCGGGGCAGGCTCTCACTGGCCACAGCAGCCCGCCTGCACAGCGAGGGCGGGCTCCTCTCCCCGCCGCTGCCCACTCCGCCGTCCCCGCTTCCCACCTCCGAGGCCACGGCAGCTTGCTCCCGTAGGTCCAGGTCTCCACTCTATGGCCCAAAGTAAACAAAAACACAGGTCCGCAGCTAGAAAATGCGGGAATCTCCATTTTCCCCAGTCTCTTGAGTCCTGGCTTTCACTTCTCCTCCCTCTCTCACTCCGGTGCCATGTGGCCGATTGGCTTTTGAGGAGCCTCTGCTCCTGCAGAACCAGAGCATCCAGGAGATGTCCCACTGATGCACCCATCTTACCGGGGGTCAGAGATGTCCCTAACACCTCTAGGGGAGTTTAGGGAAGGGACTGCTGGTGTTCCGGGGTAAAATTCGAGTTTGAAATTCCTCCTCTGCCCTCTGTGCCCGACTAGCACAGGACTTGACCATAATTGTCCCTTCTATTTCCAGCAGTAAACCAGAATCCCAAGGCCCTACCCAGCTGGCCCCGCCCCCGCCAGCTGGGTTCTTTAGGGACTCCCATCACCTCTAAGGCTCCCAGCAGGGATGTGCCAGGTCTTTGAAAAGCTTCCCTGGGGCCTTTGGGAGGTCTGTGTTCCTTTTCCTGGTGATTCTGTGAGCCACCCAACAGCTTTTCTGCTTCCAAAGAAAAAGAGTGTGAGAGAGAGGCAGAGACTGACAGAAATCAACAAAGACAGAGAAAGAATGAAAATACTCTAGTCCTTGGAACTAAGTCAGCTAAGTCTTGGGCACTGCTCTCTGCTCCCCTCCTGCTTCCTCCGGACTGAGCCTTCAGTCCCCCAGCCCCATCCTTGAGGCCCCGTGAGTTCAGACCCCAAGTCTTGTGCCCTGACCTTAAGCCTTACTTCTCGGCCTGGAACAGAGACTCAGCCCCTGCTCATGATTAGCCACCCACCTTCTACCTGCTGCCCCACACCTCTTCTGACACAGGGAAACATATACACACGTGTGCACACATCACACCCACAACAACGCTCGCTCACGTTCCCGTTCTGCATTTCCCAGAAGTCACTGCAAGGAGTTGGCACAGTCCATCCTCCAGCCCCCGGCCCGCTGGGGTCCCCCTCACCCCAGACTGCCGGCGTGGGAAGGGAGAAGCCGCAGGGCCAGGAGCAGGGGCAGGGGGAGGAGGCAGAGGTGGGCAGCATTGGGGGTCTGAGTTGTTCCATGGAAACAAGTCAAAAGCCACAGAAATGTACTCCATGATTTTAAACTCTGTAAAATCAACACCCAAAGCATTGGACCCAAGGGTTTTTCTTTAACTTCTTAGTCCTGAGGAGTAATTTTCACCCGGGTGGGGTGTATGCACAGCCAGAGAGTGCTGCCACGCCATTTGATGCCCCTGAGTTCCTTCTGAGCCCCAACCTGCCTTTCTTCTTCAGAGCGAGCTGGGTGCTGCTTGTAGAGAAGGTTAACTCAGATGTCACTCCGAATGAATGAATCAGAGGAAGGCATTCAGTTTAGAGGACAGATAGTGAACATTTCAGTGCATTTTAATAAGCTCAGCCCTGTGAGAAAACACTTAGAACAAACCGCCAGAGGGTAACTCTAAAGCAAAACATGAGCAAATGCAAGATGCGGGGAACGTTCTGTGTACCCTCGGAACGTCAGGGAACGCAGGGTAAAGGACAGATCGCCGCTTGGAGGTGATGTTGAGATGCGTGTGTCCCCCAGTCCAACTGCCGCAGTGACCTGCTTGGGGAGCTGCTGCTACTTCCCTCACGTCGGTCCCAAGCTGATGACAACTGCCCAGTCCATGTTACCTTCAGTCAGACATGCAGCACCAGCTGCTGTCCACATGGCTCCCTCCCTGTGATTCTCTGGGGCAGCGGCTGAGAACATGGGCCCTGGACTAAGAAGGCTCAAGGTGTAAGTCCCGGCTCCATCGCTTGCTCTCACAGGGCTTCAGTTTAAAATGGGCCCAATAAGAAAAACTGAGAGCTTTCCCCTAAGGTCAGGAACACAGCAGGGATGTCCCCTATCACCACTGCTATTCAACATAGTACTAGAAGTCCCAGCCTCAGCAATCAGACGACAAAAAGAAATAAAAGGCACCCAAATCGGCAAAGAAGAAGTCAAACTCTCACTCTTTGCAGATGATATGATACTTTATGTGGAAAACCCAAAAGACTCCACCCCAAAACTGCTAGAACTCATACAGGAATTCAGTAAAGCGGCAGGATATAAAATCAATCCACAGAAATCAGTGGCATTTCTATACGCCAACAACAAGACAAAAGAAAGAGAAATTAAGGAGTCGATCCCATTTACAATTGCACCCAAAACCATAAGATACCTAGGAATAAATCTAACCAAAGAGGCAAAGAACCTGTACTCAGAAAACCATAGAATACTCATGAAAGAAATTGAGGAAGACACAAAGAAATGGAAACACATTCCATGCTCATGAGAGATGAGCTGGATTCTAAGAAACGAAGTGAGGGTTTTAGAGGGGAGGAGCATGGGGGGATGGGTTAGCCTGGTGATGGGTATTAAAGAGGGCATGTATTGAATGGAGCACTGGGTGTTATACTCAGACAATGAATCATAGAATACTACATCAAAAACTAATGATGGGTGGTGCCTGGGTGGCTCAGTCGTTAAGCGTCTGCCTTCGGCTCAGGTCATGATTCCAGAGTCCTGGGATCGAGCCCCGCATCGGGCTCCCTGGTCTGCGGGAAGCCTGCTTCTCCCCCTCCCACTCCGCCTGCTTGTGTTCTCTCTCTCGCTGTGTGTATCTCTCTGTCAAATAAATAAAATCTTTAAAAAAAAAAAAAAACTAATGATGTAATGTATGGTGACTAACATAACATAATAAAACAAAATATTAAAAAAAAAAGAATCTTATAAATTAAATAATTAAATAATAAAATGGGCCCAATAATAGTGACTCTAACTCTTTCTGGAGAGAATTAGGTAAACTGATCCATATGAAGGCATATGGGTCCAGGTTCAACTGTAGAAATAACACTAGCAGGAGGTACGTCTATTGCAAAGAATTGGCTCATGCGATTGTGGGGCTGGGTGGGTGAGTCTAAAGTTCATGGGGCACCATCAGAAGGACAGACTGGACACTCAGGCATGAATGGAAGCTGCAGCCCACAGGTGGAATTTCTTGTCCTTCAGGGGAATCTCAGTTCTGCTCTTAAGGCCCTTCAACTGATTAAATCAGGCCCACCCACCCTCTTCCTTAAAGTCACTGCTTTGGGACTTTAATGACATCTACCTTCACAGCAACACCCATATCAGTGTTAGGTTGCATAACTGGAGACTAGCGGCAAGGCAAGGTGACATAAAACTGCCCATCACAGCAAGGTTAGCACAGTGGCTGGCTCACTCAGTGACGGATCACTCAGTAACATTCGGCTATTACTGTTTGAGGTCTCCACAGCATCTACTGATGAAGTTGACACAATGAGTCAAGCTTCTCCCCTTTCTAGGCTCCATCTCACATCGCCCGTAGCATCCCTTCCCTCACCCCAGGGAACCAAAAGGAAGGTGATCCTCTTGGATTCATCCCCTCAGCAAAGACTCCCTGGGAGCACCCTGTGCCAGCCCACGTCCAGGGTTGTACATCCAGATGAGGCATGCCTGAACTCAGCTCCCCACCCTCCTCAACTCCTCTTCTCTGGCCACATGCCCTCCCCGCTGGCCCACTGTGGGAGCCAGGGCCTCCTCTACAGCTGTCCTCCATGGCCACCTCGCCAAGGGGACAGAAATGCAGCCCACGCTCTGATCTATGCACCGCCCAGAGAGGCATCTTTTCCCAAACCCTTCGAAGGAGCCAAGAAGCTCCTGGCACCCTGGTAGTACATTTGACCATAGACCATCTACTCATCAACAGAAGGGTGATGTCCCTCCTCCCCGCCAGGAGTCACATGCCATTTACCATGAGATGTCCCGCTTCTCCAGTCACAGAGCACACATGTGATGCAATGAAGAGCCCCTCTCAGCCCCTCTGAGCTATTCCGACCCCCATTCGGGTCTGCAGGTCCTTCTCAGCACCCACCCTGGCAGCCTCTGCCCCCTTTTGCCCATTCCCAGTCCCCTTACCTTAATCCCTCCAGTCCCCGGATGAGTGATGCTCTGTCCGGCGACCACACTCATCCCCTTCTTCCTCCCGGCCTGAAGCCGCCTTGCTCAGTGGGACAGCAGCTGTGCCTATTATCCTAGGACTGCCCCGTCCTGGGCCCATGATTCTCAAGCCAATCTACCATCTACATTTGCCCTTGCCAAATCTCTGACGCCCCAGGAAGCCCCCACAAGCACCACTTTCGAGTTACATGAGCTTGGCCAAGTTAATGAACCTCTCTGAGTTGAATTCTTCTGCAGAAAAATAGATACGATCATGAAAACCCACTTCAAGGGGTTGTCATGAGAAGCAAGTGAAATAATGGGTCCGAAGTGCCTGACACATGCTCATCAGTCCGTCTCCCCCATGTCCAGCCTCCCTGGCCGGCTCTTGCTGCCCACCCCTTGCTGCCCACCCTCCCTCCAAACTTAGATTTATCAGGTACATGAAACCCACACTTAATCCATCTAATTTCACCGCATCCCAGCTCCAGCCAAGCTCACCAACCTCTGTCCACCATGGCATTGGGAGAAAAGGTCGACTTGTCTTCACATCTGCTGGGAAAAGCCTCCCTCTCATAAGTGGAACCTGGCATAACGTGCAGGGTTTGAATCATTGAGTTATGATCAAAGGGAGAACGTGAAGAGTCTTATGACAAGGAACTGATTTCAAGGGAGAATGAGAAGCAGGTGTAGCTTTCTCCCTGCTCCCCCCACCAGCCCATGACCTAAACAATATGGGGGGGGGTGCAGAGGACCCCAATCTGTACTAAACTCAAGCACTTTGTCACCTGTCAAGCACTGTATCAACATTAGTCATTATTAGAACTTAATTCCTCCCAGCTCCTCGGAAATACAGCCCCTCAGGGAGGTGGGTGAGGGGAGGACTGGGCTTGTTCTCTCCACCTGGCCTTGGACGAATCTGCTTCTCCTCTGGAATATGAGCACTCCAGCCAAGGAACTTCCAGATGTGCGGCCTTTAGGACCCCACCCTTCCAGCAGCAAGGCTGATCAGAGGGATCTAACTCTGGGCAGGCTTTGAAATTTCAGCGCCATTGAGATTTGGGACTGGGTGATTCTTTGGCTGTCGGTGTGTACTGCAGGATGCTCAACAGCATCCCTTGCCTACTACTGACTACCCACTCCCTAGTTGTAACAACTTAAAGTGTCTCCAGACATTGCCAGATGTCCCCTCGGGAGCAAAATCATCCCCAGTTGAGCTCCACTGCTCTTCACGAGGCTCATTAAGCCCACCACGACCTGGCCACCCACTGTTCCTCAGCCTTGGTACTCACCTCTGCTCCACGTCTGACCCGGATGGTCCACAGAGCCCAAGTGCCAGCTGTGCCCCGAGCCCCTTCCGAGTCAAGCAGCTAGAGGTCTTGTGACCCTATGACTCTGGCCACCAGCAGATGGACAGGGTCTCCGTCCTGGACTAGCCCCCCGTGACGTCACTTAGTTGGCTCAGGGCACTCTAACTGCATGGTGACTCCTAGCCACTGACCAGGTTTGCTTTGCGTACTGGGGATTGGAACAGGATGTCGTGGAAACAGGATGCTGGGAAGAAAACACAGAAGCAAATACACGGACCATGGTGCAGGAGGCACCAGCTTCTGGTGGTTCTGGGAAGAACCAACTAGATGACCACTCGTTCTATGAGCTCTGTAATTCCCCGTTTCTGCAGTGATGATATGCTACCTTTTAAATCATTTTTAAAGCCTTTATTTAAAATAATTTATCTATCGCTAAATAGTAACTATTGGAAGCTCTCTTTCCAAACTGAGATTGTTATTTCTGGCATGAACTAGATGTGTTATTTTTCAAGAATGTGGTTTTGTTACCAGACAGGGCCGTTTTTATTTCATTTAAGTGAAGTGGGCACGGGTAATAAAAAAATAAATAAAAACAGAAGAGCAGCTAGCTTTATTTTTTTTAATCCCACCACTTTTTTAGGAAGAAAACAAATCAACCTACTCTCACTGCCCCTTCAGTCGCTCCCACCAAATTAATCTTCCTATAATTATAGCAATGCAAACATACATATAAACAAGATAGATATATTATATATGTAGTCACACACATTTTAACCAAAATGCAATTATGCTATATCTTTCTGCAGCTGGCTTTTTTATCCCATAACACTTAACTTTTATCGGTGACCCCCGTCCTAGTCCATGCCTCAGGAGTCTCACTGCCTGGTTCAAATACCAGCTCTGACTTCTCACGGCTGTGTGATCTTGTGAAGGCTAATAACCTCTCTGTGCTTCTGCTACTACGTATGGATGATTACAGCACTGTCTACTTTATAAACTGTCGAGAGGGTTAAGTGAGGTCACGTATATAAAGTGCTCAAAAAAGTGGAAAACATTAGTTCTTATTACACAGATCTACCTTGTTTCTTAACAGTTGGATAAAATTCCATTACATAAATATACCATGCTCTGTGATGGGAATTTTAACTTTTACTAATGTTTGTTCTCATAAGCCACAGTACAAAGAATGTCTTTGTACGTATATCTTTACTCATTCATGCTATGATTTTTGGAGGATGAATTCCCAGAGGAGAGATAGCTGGATTATTCAGTAAGCATATTCTAAGTGTATATATCTCTTGACAAATTACCCTCAAAAAGGTCACAGGGATTTACATTCCTACCAACACTGTGTGTGCTCATTTCTTCAGTCTCCCCAATTCTGAAGGTTATCAATCTTTTTAATCAGGTAGGCAAAAAGAAAAAGAATGCCACATTGTTGTTTGCATTTAAATTTATTTACTTATTAGTGAGATAGAATATCTTTTTCCATTCGTTTCCTCTTTAATGGGCCATTTGTTGTGTGTATGTGTGTGTGTGTGTGTGTACATTTCCTGTTTGTTTTTGTTGTTTCTGACTGACTTGGAGAGATAGTTTCTATAGCATGGGTATTCACAGTTTTACTGCTAGTATATGTACCCAATACTTTCTCCCCTGCTGCCATTTATGCATTTATATTTAGGGTTCTTTTTATGGCGCCTTTCACAGTACAGTTTTGGGGGGTCTTTATATTTTGCTTTTTAATTTTTAGGTGGTCCAACTTGCCAAACGTTTTTCTTTTGGTTTCTGGGTTCGGTGCCAGATTTAGAAAGCCTTTCTTCACCCCAAGATATAGAGATAGAGATGAACTAGGGTCATGACATATGCCCCTCTACCTGGCCTTGAGAGAGAGAGAGAGATATGCAGATAGATACATTGATAAATAGATACATAGATACTTAGGCAGATAGACTGACTTACATGGAATCTTACGTAAACATAATCTTACAGTCTTTTAATTTCTTAATATTTTATATTTGATGCATGAATCTTTAATCCATCTGGAATTTGTTATAATACACGGCATGAGGTATGTATCTCATTTTATCCTCTTGCAAATGGATAGCAATTTACGCCACGGTTCAAAGTGCCTTTGACCTCCAAGTGGCTCACCTGAAGGATAAGAATCACTGGACTTGAGTCTGTCTAGCCTGGGAAGAAAAGGGCTGGGCAGGATGCAGATCCCCCCCCACACAGCCCCCTCCCTTTACATTTATCATATCCAGCAACAGCAGGTGTCAATACGACTCGTCTACTCAGAGAGCAGGGCAAGGCGGGCAGGCTGCTGAGGGGGCCGTGAACACTACATCACTTGAACACAGCATTACGGGAACGGTCAGAGCCTAAGCTATAGTTACCCTGGGACCACAGTAACTTATGTGCCCAGAGAAATCATTTTCCTGGAAGATGCATTTTAGGCAGTGCGGAGGCTCAGGTGACCCTTTTATCATCTGGTCCCAGGTTTCTGTGGATTTACACATGCTGGCTTCCCACAATAGAAAGAAATCTAATTACCAGTGGAATAACTTACAGGTAAGGGGACCTCCAGTGTGCACTCAGACTGGTTGTAAATCCTCCAAGCTGGATCCCGAGGAAAGTGAACTGGTGCTCAACCGAGATACCTCACAGCTCAGAGAGCAAGCATCCTTCCTAACCCAGGTGTGGACAGGGGAGCAGGTAGGTTATAGAGGAACTAGGGTATACAGGGCCCAGAAAATGGAAAGAACATCAGACTGGGCATCTGGATGCCTGGGTCGTCATTCTCCTACTAACCACAGTGTGACGTTAACCTCCTGCATGACATCCTTCTCAGTTTCCCTGTCCAAAAACACTGGTTAACATGTATTAAGCCGCATCCCAGGGACATGCTGTGTGTTTCAGATACAAATCTCCAACGCTCATGACACCTCTGAAAAGGGAGAATGAGTATTTCCATTTTGCACATGTGGAAAAAACATCAAAGAGGGTAAGGATCTCTGTTCAGATGACATCGCTGGAAAGCAGCAGAGCTAAACATCAAACCCCCCTCCCGCCAAGCACAGAGCGTGAGCATTTTCCCCAGCATCCGTGTTTCCAGCACTGTGTACAGAAGCTAAAGGGTGCGTGGAGGAAGCCTTTCTGGGCCTCCTGCTGAGGCCACTGTGGAGGCTCCCGGGGCTTTTCTCTCCCTTGGCCTTGGTGTGGCCTGGACACTGGTGAATCACGCACACAGAGTCAGCTGTGGCCTGGTCCACACAGCTGCCCAGCACTCCGCACCAGGAGCTCCTGCCTCACTAGAAACCACGTCTTCCTGCAGCTGTGCGTGCGGAAGGGGGGACGCAGACGTGCCTGAACATTGGCAGGGCCAGGGCCAGGGCCAGAGACAAGCGGGGCCCACACACCATGGGTCTACACATGCAAGTTCTCACACCGCCGACTGTTGCATCGACTACGATGTCCTACGCACCACCCGGACCAAAAGATCTTCGTAACCACACAACGTGAAAAAATCAGTACAGTTGTAGCCTTTAAATAACCGAAAGTCTTCCATTAAATCCAACTGAATTTAACTACTAGTGTGCATGTCTGAGTGTTCCATGAATGGGCTGGTCATATTTAGATAAGTATTAAAATAAACGGAGACATAGGTCATTTATTACTTTATATTTATTTCATAACATTTTTGCCCTCACTTTGGCGAAATCTCCAAGCACGTCCATTTTCACAAAACTTGATTCAATGGACAATAATCATCTAATGGTTGAAATATAAAATGTGATTGTATTCAAAGACAATAAACAGTGAATGTACTTTCATTTTTAAAGTACCTTAAAATATATATAAAAAATTGGAAAAATTAAAGTTATGTTTTGATATGATTTCAGTGAGTTATTTCTCTTCTAAAATATTAAAAATGGCTAAAAAAATTAAAAGGCAAAATATAAACCATAATAAATATAAAATACTATAGACAAAGCTACTTAAATAAAGCTGAAACTTTTAAATTTAATTTCTTAAAAATTTGAATATTAAATATGTTTTAAAAAACAAAACAGATTCAGTGTCCATATAGCTGTCAGTGGACAGAATCGACATCCTACTTCACACATATTTTGTCTTGAGCTGCATATATGCGAATTTAAGAGTAATATGAATTGTTCACTACAGTAAAATATGTCTCAGCATCCATTCACAAGCGTTGTGAGCACTGTGTTAATTCTTATCTCCGGAACCAGGGACGGGAATATGAAGAGAAGCAAGAGAATGAATGCTTGACACTGCTGAGAAACAATAATTTGTTGTACAAGCATCTACTGCATTCAAGCTGAGAGGAAGGATTTGACAAGTTAATTAATTTGCCTTTTCTCTTACCCAGCCCTTCCCCTGCTCCGATCCGCTCTGCTCTCTGAAGCGCGGTCTGCCTCTAACATTGCTAGACGTGTAGAGCACATGACCTTCATGGCATCTGATCCAGTTTTCCCGAACATCAGCAAGAGATGTGCAGAAGGGCTTCCCTGGGGTCTGAATGGTGATTGTTAAAGAGTTGCTCCTTAGGGTTACAGATTGTGCTGGGCCAGCCCTGAGCTCCAGATCCCAAGTGTCAGAGGCCTGCGCACACGTGTGTGTGTGAGTGTGTGTGTGTGTGTGTGTGTGTGTGTGAGTGTGTGTGTGTGTGAGAGAGAGACAGAGAGTGATATTCAGGCCCTCCAAAGTATAAATCTCAGAGCAGAGGCTGCTCTATTCAGAGTCTCAATGTGGTGCAGGAAACAGAAGGTTTGGCGGAGTGCTGAGGCCCCCCAAGACCACCCCCAGGTGGACTCATAGGACTCAGCGTACAGTCATACTCATGGCTATGATTTATTACAGCAAAAGGATAAACAGAGCAAAACCAGCAAAGAGAAAGGCACATGGGGCAAAGTCTAGAGGAAACGAGGCACACGCTTCCAGGAGTCCTCCCCCTTTGGAGTCACACAGGACAAGCTTAATTCCCCAGCAATGAGTTGTGACAGCACGTGTGAAATGCCGTCTCGTAGGGAAGCTCATTAGAGACTTGGTGCCGGTGGCTTTTGGTGGGGATGGGGGTACTGGTCACATAGGGGCCCTCTGCCTGTCACATACCAAAATTCCAGACTCCCGGGAGGAAAGCAGGAGTTGAGCGAGAATCACATTGTTTGGAGGGTTTAGGCACGGTGAGCCACCCTTACCAGGGAACGGTGGGACCCTCCCCACGTTGCTGGATGTCAGCGAAGGGCCAGTCTTGCAAGCAGGACTTTCTGAGGACAGCAGTCTCAGCGGCTATATCTGCGCTCCATAGAAAGTAGCCGGGCTGTGGAAGGTGGAGGGAGGGGAGCGCTTTCCACGCCACCCACCCTCCAATTCCACTGAAGGTGAAAGCTGGAAATGCCTGAGTAGACGAGTCAGTGACCAGCTTCCTGCCTTATGCGGATTAACCTGAGTGGTCGCATGCAGTCTGAGGGGGCTCATTTCCTCCTGGAACAGTACAGACACACGGTAGCCAACTACCCGTCTTCTAGAAGATGCTAACAGGATGACGGCATTTTTATAAAGCTCATATTCAAGCAATCTAAACAATACACTGTTCAGGAATGTCCTAGATGGTTAAGCTATTTTTAAATGCAAAGGA
The DNA here is from genome assembly GCF_029215605.1 of Mirounga angustirostris. NCBI lineage: Eukaryota > Metazoa > Chordata > Mammalia > Carnivora > Phocidae > Mirounga > Mirounga angustirostris. Next base: position 35,961,018 of record NW_026991717.1, on the reverse strand, counting down.
ATTCAGGACAATTTTTACCAGAGGAGAGGCGGGGAGGGAGGCAGGGACTGGAGGCTTCTCTGGAGAGGAGCAGTTTATCAGCAATGCTCCGAAGATGGGGATGGGTTCACAGGCTCATTTTGTAATTACAGTTCATAACTCCACATGAGGTAAGTTATGAATGCATCTATTCTTTTACCTGGACCAAAAGATACGCATACTAAAATACTTTAATTGTTTGACATTTGTCTACTACCTGGGCCATGGGAAGGCACCCTTTCTGGCTATGAACACATGTAAGATGGGATTCTCAGTGCTGGTTACCCCAAAGCTAAAAGACATTATAATTTAATTGATGTAGAAACCCGTGGTCATCTTAACTCAAATGACATCAAGCGTAATATTCTTTTATTAGTGGCTGGTCCTAAGCCATCCCGTTTTTCTCACTGAGGGTCTCATTTTTGTGAACCAATTAGATCTTGTGAATCAATTTGATTTTTATTACCCTGCATTTCATTGTTTATTTCAATTCATAGGTAAATAATATTATTTTGTTTTTAGTATATTTATTTATAGTTACATTCTATTTATGACAAGCAACTGTAAGGGAGGGAAAAGTTTTCCCTTCTTCCTTCTACATTCTTTGGCTGGTCTAATAATTGAATTGACATAAGGCAGATTAACATTTGTACGTATGGGAGCCCCACAAAGACATGAGACCCTGGCAGACAGTCAGGTAACTGAGGCTTATAAGCCATCCTAAGCTAAGCAGAAGTGGGTAGGGCTCTGGGGCTTCTCTGTTACAGGAAAATGAGAAGAGAATAGCTCTCTTCCTGGTACAGGCCCTCCATCTAAAGTCTTTTAGGCCATGTAGGGGCAGGTAAAAAGCTCTCCCTGACTCTGTTGGTCCTTGAGCATCCTTAGCTTGAAATAGTTCACATGCCAAAGTGGCACATTCTGGGGCAGCCTGCCCTGAATCCCATCATGATGCTGGCTTTCTATTTATGGTACAGATGCAATGTTTCCTTTTAAAATAAGTTTCTACTTGGGGCGCCCGGGTGGCTCAGTCGGTAGAGTGAGCTCAGGTCATGATCTCTGAGTCCTGGGTTGGAGCTCCGTGACCTACGGTCTCTGTGCCCAGCAAGGGAGTCTCCTTCTCCCTCTCCCTCTGCCCTTCCACCTGCTCATGCTCTCTCTCTCTCTCTCTATCCCTCAAGCATGTACTCTCTCCCTCTCTCTTGCTCTCTCTCAAATAAATAAATAAAATCTTTAAAAAATAAAATAAGTGTCTACTTATCTAAGCGAAAATTGGAGACAAGTTAAACACAAATGTTAATCGAACAATAGCACAAACAACATAGGGATGTGGCCAAAGTCATCTGAGAAGTGAGTGAAAGACTCGGCTCGGAAAGCACTGTCCAGCCTCCAAATATCTATCACCCAGGTTCACTTGGTGAGGCTCCGTGGAAGGCCACAGAGTGACGGGGTGTGTGTGTCCATGATCTTTCTCCCTGGGGAGTTTCCACCTGGAGAAGCGGCACGCACTGTTGTAGAAGATGGGGAAACAGTTGCTGCTGAGCTCTCGATGCAGGGCGTCGCACCTGTAGGGAGCAAAGAGAAAACTGAAATATGGGGTGGGCCCAGCTTGTGAGGCAAGTGTGACATTTCGAGTTGCACTGCCTTTCAAAGCACTTCCTAGACATTAGGCTACAGCCAAGCCCAGCACTTCAAGGGCTACGTACAAATCCAGGGGGTTCCTGCTGGCTCCCCTGGTCTATTGTACTGTGTGTGTTTTCCTGAGGCAGGGTAACAGGTATCAGGTTTAAAATAAGAAACCAAGAGCACAGGGCAGTAGGTGACAGGGTCTGCACCCCCTCTGCACTGTGTGTGTCAGGACTTGCAGGGAAAGGCCCTACCGAGAATACTCGTCCTACCTGCCTATGGAAACGAAGCCCCATTTCACTAGCCTGAACTGACGGAGTTGGCATAGCACTCGTGGGGCTGTGGATGGGCCGTGCTAGGAAGAGCCCTCAGAAGTGTGACCCAGGAGTTGCTGCAGACAGCAATCCTCTGATGTCACAGCTTCTCCCCTCCTGCACTCCCCCCAATGCCTATGGGCAATAGAAACGGGCAATGAAAAGCATTAACTAGATAATTGTATAGGACGCTGTTGGGGACCAGGCCAAGCAGGGTGGCAGATGCCCACGAGGGCTATCCCCCCAGTCACCCAGGCCCAAGGAGATGAACACCAAGAAGGCCAGACCCTGAACGTTTAATTCGGAGTCAGAGGGTATTATTAGAGCCATCGTAGTAGTTAAGGAAATTATAGACATATAAGGAAGAATGAGAAGGATCGCAATGAGAGACCTGGTCACTGAGTCCCAACTATGTGTCCCATCCAGCACTAAGTACAGGTAGGAGAGGTTAGCTCAACCTTCCAGTGGCTCAGGGAAATGGAGGGGGACAAGTATACAACAGGTGTTGCTGCAGTAGAATGGGATGATCGTGCTATGTCATAACACCATGCTCCAGGAGGGACAGAGCCCAGGTAAGGGGTAGCTCACCCTGCAGGAGACCATATGAAAAGGCTTCTTAAGTCTTAATGACTCTTGTTGCCTGGAACAGAGCCTAGCAGATAGTGGGTGCCCAACAGATATTTGCTGAAGTGGTGAATGGGTAAGAAGCCTGTGATCGGCTGCATGATGGTCCACAAAGATGGCCACGTCCTAATCCCCGGACCCCGTGACTATCACGTTACATAGCGAAAGGGACTTGGCAGACGGGATGAAGTTCGCACTTGAGATGCAGAGATGATCCTGGACAATCCAGCTGCATCCTAAATGCAACCCCAAGTTGCTTGTAAGAGGGAGATTTGGCACACAGAGAGGAAAAGGCAATGAGACCCCAGACGCGGAGAGACAGGCCACGGACGCAGAGGAGCAATGTGGCCACACGCCGAGAAGCATCAGCAGCCACCAGAAGCTGGGAGAGGGGGGAAAACCGTGCTCCCTGGAGCCTCCCAAGGAAGCACAGACCTGCCGATGCCCTAGTTTGGGCCCCTAAGACTCAGTTCAGGTTTCTGGGCTCTGGGACTGTAAGAAAACAAGACTCTGTCGTTTTTAAGCCCCCGAGTCCATGGGATTCACTCCAGCAGCCACAAGTAATTAATATGGCCACCGCTTTGGGAAGAAATTGCAGGCAGAGGAAGCTACAAAAGCTGTCTGGGCAATGCCAAATAGTTTGGAGAGCCTAGGGATCCCGAGCTGAGGCACCCGTAGGATGCAAACGGCTTGAGAAAGAGGAGTCTGGCTTGGCCGTGCAGGATGGATCGAAGACGCAGAGGCCAGAGGCAGGGAGCTCTGCCAAGAGGTTCTAGAGGCAGCTCAGGCGTGCAAAGGGATGAGAGCCAGACCTCAGGGATTAGCAGTGGGAACGAGAGAAGGGGCCGGTACAAAAGAAATTTCAAAGGCAAAATTGATGGCGCTTCGTGAAAGATTGAATATAGCAGATGAAGGAGAAATTTCTTCCAGCTGTTAGAGCTGAGACTGGCAGAGAGGGAGAGATTGGAGGGAAGGGGAGACATTTCTAAGTGTTGCTAATGATAGCCAGTTGGTCGAAGAACCATCCCAGTGCCGTGATTTGAGTTGCTCCAAGCGTCAAAGAAACAGCTAGTGGATCAACAGTCTCCGTGGCTGGCCACCAGTGGCTGGAGGAAAATGGGATTGCCAGAGCTCCTGGTTAGAAAGTATGAAAGCGTTCCTTCCAGCCTACCTCCTGATCTCCTCCCCGCTAAAGCCTCCCACGGCCTCGATTTTCCAAGTTGGGGTGGGCAGGAGAGGGGGTGGAGCAGACCAAGGGAAGAGAAGAGAAACGGGGGGAGAGGAAAGGAGAAAACAGAGCATGGGTTAAGCACGCAAAGACATCTTCCAGCTTCCATCTTGCCAGGGGCCTGAGCAGGATCTCAACCAGCCCATCAGAGTGAGATTTCAACCTTCACAGCTCCGTCCACCCCGCTTCTCACTTGGAGCTACTTGCTTCCCCAAGGACCCTGGGCGTAAACAACCTTTCTCACCAGAAAGGCAAGCGAATTCTGATGTGTCTGGAGACTGCAGAGCACAGAGAAGTCAATGCCTGTGCAGGACCTGGTCTTGAGGCAAACAGCTCATTGAGAGTGTACCCTCAGACCCAGGACAGCCCGGAGCCTGGAGCAGGGCCCAGAAAAGACAGGGGTTGATCCCAGAAGCACATCTCAAGAGCTATTGGCTTTGGTTAGGGAGAGTGTGAATAATAACAGAGCACTGCCCCGAGCATTCAGTCCCCACGCTCACCCCGTGGTCACCCAGCGCCCACTAGGGAATCTTGTAGATGGGTCAACTCACTGCACTGAGCCATTCTGCCTCTGAAAAGGCCACAGCCCTCACTCAGGTCCCCCTTGGTACAGAAGCTGCCAAGCCTCGGTGTTCATCTTGGCTTGGGGGTGGGAAGGAGAGAACACAGAGATTCCTGCATTTACTTATTAGTTATTTATTGAGCATCTCCTGTGTGTCAGGCACCTGTTAGATGCTTAAAATCCTCAGTGAATAAGACAGGTCCAGGCCCCAGTCCCCACAATGCTTATAAATATTACCAAAAATAGCCTTTAAAAAAAGCCTGAGCAGAAGCTTGAATGAGAACCAGATCTCCATATTTTCCAAAAGCATTGAACTAGCAAACGTGCAGATGTTCTCTGGACCAAACCGAGGTCTCATTCCACTTGAGTCTCTCTACTTTCGGGGACTCCAACAACCTGCTGAACAACAGGAAGTCACGTGGCCTGTCTCTTCGGACAAAGTCCCCAGAGGAATGTGCCTCGATCACTGAGAAATCAATTTAATCGTACCACTTTCCAGCAGTGTTACCTCGCTCCTCACGCAAGCCCCTTCCCACGTTCATCCACTCCCTCGACAATGATTTATTGAGTGCCCAGAGTGTGGCAGGTGTGGACGAAGGGCCCATCGCCCAGCAGGTGCATGCCATTCACCCGCTCTTCCTGTCAGCCTTGGCCGGTGGGCAGGGAAACACCGCAGCCCTGGTCAGACAGGCAGAAAGCGGAGGGTCAGCCGGCACAAGAAATTGGCCCCAAAACCAAGGGCTGGCAAGAGGCGGAGCCAGGAAAAATGCCCAACGCCCTCGTTCCCATTCTAACGCTTTCCCCCGACGCTCCGCCCAGTTCCATCCCTGAGAACCATCCACCCACGGAGCCATGGCCCGGCCTTTGGCATTACCCAGCACATTCACATCCGTCACTTCACCTGAGTCCCCTGGCAACCCAGGATGGGAAGCTTTTTCACCCTCATTTTACAGACGAGGAAATGGAGGCACAAGAAATGTCAGAATTTCTCCCAAGTTACACAGCTGGTAAGTTGCCAAATGGAGACAGGAGCCCAAATCTTGAGACTTCGGTGTCTTCTCTTCCCTTAACCCTGCACTGCTCCTCTTTGTTCCTGGTATCTTGTCCTCCCACCCTCCCCTCGCAAAAAAAATCACAACCCGACCAAAAAAAAAAAAAAAATTAAGTTAAATTAAAAACAGACATGTCTTCTCCTCTCTAGAATCTGGCAGCAGGCAGCAGCCAAGCCTCCCGAGAACACTTAGCAATTTCCAGGGGAAATCTGACCATCGCTAACGTCCAAAGATACTGCAGTGGTTTCATTTAGGGAGCTGAGGGCTTTGGCTTCAGAGGCAAGGGAACAGTGGAGAATGCTCCAGGAGAGAAGGACTGACCTCTCTCAGAACCCCCTCTGTTCCTAGCTAATATGTCAATAGCCTCTTAAATGGAACGTTATGTGTCTGGGATTTGACTGTCAGACTCATCCTTTTGGGATAGGGTTTAGGGTTGTTTTTTTTTTAATCTAAAGTTGATTGCCTCTCTCATTATCAAAGCCACCATCCATCTGGTCCCACTTTCTTAAGGGCTGCAGCAAGGAATAGAGCTGGAAATGTGTTTTTACTTGAAGTTTTAGGATTCCCTCCTCCCGCCTTGTTGAGGGTTGTTCAAGGTTTAATGTTGTCACTGCAATACGATCTTCCAGTAGTGGGTGGCCCGGCTGCGCCATTTGAAACTAATTTACAGCTTCATCTGGGACTATCGTCACTTTAAATTAATTAACCAAAAGCACCAAAAATTATATGAGGGAGGGAAGGACGCAAGGAAGGAGGGAGCGTTTTCAGCAGTAAGAGAGGACTCCTCAAGCTTGGCAAGATACCGCCTTTGGGCACAAAGGGCAATCTTTCCTTTCCTTCCCAGCCCCCTTTTTGAAACCAAAACACACATATACACCGTAAAAAATGCAGTCTGTTGTTTTCTGAAAGGTTTCTTTGGGACGATAAGAACTCCATGTTACCATGTTGGTTTCCACAAAGCCAAGCCAAAGCTGTTACTAGGGGAAAAAGGTACGTAGCACAGCGTGATGGGAACTTCCTCCCACAGTACACAATGAACTAGAGAAGGAACCTTGGTGCAGGAATTGGGGGGGGGGGGGCCTTCAAGAAGAGGCAGGGAGGAGATTTACCTCCAGAAGCGGTTCCTTCCCAGGCTGTAGGAGATCATTTATTCCCCGCACATTCAATAAGTGTGTATTAACCTCTTACTATGGAGCAAGCACTGTAGGGGAAAGAAGAGCCTCTAAGAGGCTTACAGCCTTCATCAAAATGACAACCAACATTCGTGCCACTCTTAGCGGTCTCCCACGTTCTCACATAATCCTTGCCACCACCCTGGGAAGCACGCAGAATTATCAGTACATTTGACAAGACTCAGAGAGGTCAAGAGACTTGCCCCTGACCACACAGCTAGGAAGTGACAGAGCAAGCACCCAGACCAAGGTCTGTCCCTGAAACCCATAGCTGGGGATTATAAACACTAAAGCAACGGGGACAGAAGGGGCATTAAATCTTTGGGGACCTCCACATGAATAAGACTGAGAGTCAGCAGGCATCTTATTTTTCTGCAATAAAGTGTTCCGCCGCCCCCCTCCCCCGCCCAACCGCCACCATCTTGAGACTCATGTCTGTGACGTGGCCCAGAGACACCGCTCTTTGACTAGCTCTAGGGAGTTCTGTGCCCTCACTCATTGCCCCATAAATCTGTCACTGACAAAACCAAGCACATCATCTCTGGCTCAACTAGTTCTGAAGCTGAAACAGGCAGATTATAATCTATCTGCTCCTACACGCCAACAAGTATCTGAAAGTAATTTGAGAGCCATTAACTGCTGCTTGCATAATGTCTGGCTCATACTAAATACTCGAAAAACACTGGCCATGATCGTTATTCCCCAAATCCTTCCCCATCCCCTCAGAGCTGGAATCTCAGAGTTGGAAGGGAGAGATACAAAGGTCCTTGATCCAGCCAAAAACATGGATATCTGTTATAGAATTATGTACTCTATAGTAAGAGCTAACACAGAGCGCTTAGCATGCAGGAAGTACTATTACACTACTTTACGTGCATTAATTCTCAGCACAACCCTGTGAAGTCTTTGATTACCCTGACAGATGCAGACTCTGAAACATCTTCTTGCCCAACCAGGATTCAAGCTCAGGCAGCTTGCCTCCCAGCTAGGAAACTTAGCCTGCCCGAGTCTTCCCTACCATCCTGAACAATGGGTCGTCTAGCCTTAGCTCGACCATCCCGGTGCAGGATGCTCACGCCCTCCAGAGACAGCCTCCTGTTGCATTTGAGGGCAACTGTCTTGGGTAGAAAGTTCATCTAGACGTTGAGCTGAAATTCCACTTCCTGCCATTTCTACCCATTGCTCCTGATAATGCCTGGGGCCTCCCAGAACAACCGAACTCTTTTTCCCAAACTTCAGTAGGCTCAGGGGATCTCCTGAAGGGCAGGTCTGTTTCTACAGCTCTAGGGTGGGGTCTGGGGGTCCCGCATTTCTCATAAGCCCCTGTGATGGCGACGCTCCTGGCCCAAGGAACATATTTTGTGGGTTGAGGTTCTAGATCAGGAGTGGGGTCAAATCCAGCCTGCCACCTGTTTCTATAAACAACGCTTTATGGGAACCCATCCATGGCCCATCAGTTTATACACCGTCTACGGCAGCTTCTGTGTGACAGCAGAGTTGAGTGGTTGTGACAGAAACCGCCAGGCCTACAAAGCCTAAAATAGTCAGCCTTTTATATGAAAGGTTTGCCAACCCCAGTTTTAGATGACTACCCCTTAGGTTTCTAAAAGCACCGTCATGCCCTCCACCCATGCCCTCTGAGCATTCTCACTTCAGGCCTCAGCACCTTCCCCACCGGCCTGAAACTCAAGTCCCCTCAGCATTCTGGGGTCTGACTCCCCAACATACTCAGCTTTGCCAGAAGCCCTCGTAAAGGAGGACCATCACGCCCCAACACTCACAGACCATTCCCTCCTGATCCTGAGGCTCTATTCTCTGCGTGGAAGGGTCAGCACCTGAATCTCTGCCCAGTGCCTCTGCCCCCCCCCGGCCTCACCTCCCACCCCCACCTTCCCCACCCCCCAACCTCACCGCCTCCCCAGCGCTCTGTCTCCTCCACTCCTCCCACACTCTCCACTGCCCCACAGACTCTCCTTGGGCTTTCTGCTTAATATTGATACCAGTTGCTACAGAATGTCAATTGTCAGGAGCATAAGGAATTCCACACCCAGGCTGTTGCTAAACTGGGTCCCACTCCGGAGGCTGTGGGGAGCAGCTCTGCTCAGTTCCACCCTGTAAGTGGGCCTCTCTGGCCATCTGGAGATGGCATCCAGAGCCAGAGGGCAGGGACCCAGGCCTGGGAGATGACCAGGGGCCTGTTCATCCCCCCAGGACCACTGCTTCTGTGATCTCAAGGCCTGTGCTCACTCAGGGACATCTTTAGTGGCTGGGTGTGGCTCAGTGAGGAAGCCTTAAGACTTGGCTCTTCTGTTAGGTGGACCAAGAACCTCTTCACCGAGATGACTCAGGACTGAAGGAAGTTCTGTATACACCTCAGAACTGCTTTTTAAAATATGCCTTTCCTTACCTCAGCATTGTCTGGTGGGGCTTTCTGTGATGATGGAAACATACTGTGCAGGCCAGTAGGGTAGCCATTAGCCAGACAAGGCTACTGAGCATTTGAAATGTGGCTACCGTAACTGAGGAGCTATATATATATTTTTAAAGATTTTATTTATTTCTTTGAGAGAGAGAGAGCATGAGCTGGGGGAGGGGGAGCAGAGGGAGAGGGAGAAGAAGACTCCCCACTGAGCAGGGAGCCCGATGCGGGGCTCCATCTCAGGACCCTGGGATCATGACCTGAGCCGAAGGCAGACACTTAAAGACTGAGCCACCCAGGTGCCCCGAGGAACTATATGTTTAATTTTAATTAAATAGCTACACACAGCTAGAGGTTACTATATTGGATAGTAGAGTCTAGCTCACGCAGGGAACTTACTAGAATTTGATCTTCCCACTCTTCGGGACCTAGTCAAAAAGTCCCTTGGTTGAAGTCACAGTTAAGGCTATTTGAAGTCACTGGTTCCTCAGTATGAATCCAGGCACTGAGAATAGGGATTAATTTGGGGAGGCCAGGGAAGGGGGTTCTGGAGGTCACTGGGACCCAGGGACGGATAAGAAAGGGCAAGATCAGGCCAGCCAGAGACCAACACAAACAAACAAACAATCAAAATAACAATTTTGCCAACCTGGGACCCAGCCGGGGCCCAGAGGCTATCCTTCAGTATGGAAGAAAGTCCTATCCATTTCTACTGAAAGACCTGACACTTGATAAATGGCAGGAAGGGAGGAAGAGAAGGAAAGAAGAGATGGTGGAGAGGAGGCTGATTCATCCTGTCCTGACCCTCAAGGAATTTGTAAGCTAGTTTAAGAAACACAGTCGCAACAGCTGAAACAACTGGAGAACAATGAGGTGTTATGGTATGGCAACACTCCTGTAAAAAAGAGAAATTCCAGGAGTGGGGACGTCAGTGGGAGCTGAAGAAATCCCGGAAGATGTGGGAGTCGGCATGGGCCAGGCACTGGGCAGGTTTCGTTTTGATTACAGAGGAAGAGGAGGAACTCTGGGCAGGAGGAAGTCTTGAGCAGATGTGCAAAGGCGGGGACCAGAGGGCAGGCTGGCTAAGCGGGCAACTGACCCCATCCACCAAAGGGGGTGACGGGCCAGCAGGGAAGAGAGAAGCAAGGGGGGATAACCACCTTGCACCTGGGGGTCAGGAGAGCTGCAAGGCAGGTGTTTGGACTTCGGTACTTTTCTCGTTGTCTCAGAAGGTGAGAAGGTGAACAGGGTTTCCTGCAGAGGCACCCTGGAGAAGCGATGCCCAAGGTCAAGGCTCAGGAGGGGCCAGGGGCTGAGCCTGGCACGGAAGAGCACCTCGCGTGTGGGACACGGGTCCCTCTAACTGGCTGAAGGTTTCTCAGAACTGCACTGTGGTCTGAGTGCTTCCTGGCCGGTGCCCGCTCCTTCCCTCCCTCCTTTTCCAGGTGTCAGACTCCTGCCTGCTCCTTGCCCTTCATCCTTCACGGGAGATTCCCCCAATAACCGTTGTGCACGCCTAATTCTATCTCGGGCTCTGCTTTTTGTAGGACCTGAAATAACACAGTAGGAGATAGAGAATTCTATTATGTCCTAAGAGACTGTTGTTCCTTGAAGGCTGAGGCAGCCCCATGACCGAAGCAGTCCCTGACGATGTCTCTGGAGCACAGCGAGAACTCCGGGCACATGTATAGTATGAATATGCATCAGCACAAAGAAGGGGTCAGGCCACCAGGAGCAGGGGCATGGGAAAGGCAAGTTTTCTAGTTTGCCTGGGCAAATCCTGATGATGGCCCCCAGCAGCCTCCCCCCCCCCCATTCTAACCCCGCCAGCTTCTGGCCGTGACCACCAGAGTTACGAGTCGTGTGAGTGCTCCCATAGCAGTGTCCCCTGAAGGGAGTGAGCCAAGCCTGCTCACATCGGAGACGCCCCGCTCCACTCTTCTCAAATATGGACACCAAATGTTTCAAGCTTTTGATGCTGCAGTGATAACAGAAGTGTGAGGGATGGAGGGGAGGGGGTAACAGAGAGGCACTGAGTTGCTGGTAATGTGTTCCCGGTGGGGGAAGGAGTGGGGGGTAGAGAGGGCATCTCTCACTCCAGTCCCTCCCCTGTCACCGGCCTCGCTGTTCAAGTAAGTCAAAGGCTGGGGGCGCCTGGGTGGCTCAGTCCGTTAAGCATCTGCCTTCCGCTCAGGTCATGATCCCAGGGTCCCGGGATCGAGCCCCATACTGGGCTCCCTGCTCAGTGGGGAGTCTGATTCTTTCTCTACCCCTGCTAGTGTGCTCTCTCTCTCTCTCTCTTTCTCTCTGTCAAATAAATAAATAAAATATTAAAAAAAAAAAAAAGAAACTAAAGGCCATCAGAGGAGACACTTTCACAAACCTCACCTACTCACTGGGTCCACTCATTCCATTGTTTAAATCGGACTTCTCAACCTCAGCACCAAGGACATTTAGGGCCTGGCGATGCTGTGTTGGGGTCGCGGGGAGAGGGGCTGTCCCGTGGGTTGTAGGATCTGGTCTTTACCCATCAGGTGCCAGCAGCACTCCCCACCCTCGGTGGTGACAACCAAAAGCGTCTCCAGATATTGCCCAAGTCCCGTGAGGATCAAAAGCATCCTGGTTGAGAACCACTGATTTAAATCATCAGGAGCAATCCCATTTTGGACAGAAGAAAATAAATTTGAGCCAGATCCTACCGGGGCTCTAGCTACCCTGAAACTCTCGAGACAGCTTTTCCAGACCTGGTCCTGGGGGCTCCCTGCCCCTCCTCAGATTCCAGAACCTTCTCTGTGTGTCCAGCCCCATCTTATCAAATGCCATCCGCCAGGCAGCCCAGCAGAGCCCAGCCAATAGTCACAGTGGTGCTGCGTGGCTCGAGAGTCTTCAGGTTGTCTTACTTACGTATGCCAATGGTTTCTGGCGTGGATCAATAATGTAGCTCTGCTTCCCCTCACTGCATTTAAAAGGAACTAATCCAAGCAGGGATTACATTTGCAGCCCATCCCCGAACATCTCTTGATTTATTTATTCATTCAACAAATAGTTACTGAGTTCCTTCTAGACGGCAGGCACCGTGTTAGGAGCTAAGGATATAATCGTGAATCAGACAGACACAACCCTGCCCTTCCTAGTGGGGAAGGTGCAGGCTCCAAAGTCAGGCTGCTGGGGTTTGAATCCTGGACCCACCATCTACTAGCGACATGACTTGGTCAGGTTTAACCCCCGTAAGGCTCAGCTGCTCATCTGGAAGGAGACAGTGGTGGCTCCCACCTCGCAGGGAGGTGGGCATTAGCTGGCGGAGAGCATACAGAACACTAGCGTGGTGCCTGGCACGTGTCACGGTGACAAAGAGCTCAGCCTGCAGTGGGGGTTGTCATCGTTATTATTCAAGATGTTGCATTCACGACGTTATAGCCTGGTGGGAGAGACAAAATTTTTTTTTAAGATTTTATTTATTTATTTGACAGAGAAAGACACAGCGAGAGAGGGAACACAAACGGGGAGTGGGAGAGGGAGAAGCAGGCTCCCTGCCGAGCAGGGAGCCCGATGCGGGACTCGATCCCGGGACTCCAGGATCATGACCTGAGCCGAAGGCAGTCGCTTAACCAACTGAGCCACCCAGGCGCCCGGGAGAGACAAATTTAACATGCAATTATATAAAGTGTGATAAGTGACCCGAGGACAAGAGACACACAGAACTCATTTGGGTGCAGGTGTGGGAGGATAGGGCTCAGAGATGCTTCTGCCAGGAAGAAGTGCTGCCTGAGACCTGAAGCTGAAGTTGAAACTGGCCGGAAATAAATGAGGTGGTGGGGAGAGTGCTGCAGGCAGAGGGAAGGGCATGTGTTAAGGCTCAGAGACCAGAGCATGGGACTGGGGGACCTGCCGGTGTTCGGTGTGGCCAGAGCACAGCCGCTGCAGACGGAAGCTGGGGTCACACCCATCAGTCCCAAGGTCGCTGACTTGCCCCCAGAGCAATGGAAAGCCATGGAGAGTTTTCAGCAAAGGAGGAGTGTGATCAGATCTGGTTTAGGATGTTCACTCCGGCTGGAGAGAAGAGGAATGATTGGAGGGATGGACACAGAGGTGACAGTGGCCTGGCCTAAGGAGTGAAAACAGGAACGGGAAGAGGCGGACGGTCTCCAAGTCCACCGAGCAGCAGACTCTGATGACTACGGCTCCAAGCACATGGTAGATGACCCATAAATACCTGAAGAATCAAGTGAGTGAATGGGGTACAACAATCCAGTCTTTGGGGGATCATTTAGGCTCTTGGCAAATTCCTGTAGCGTCCAGCCCAGGGGCAGCTTGGGGAAACTGATTCAAAACAAAATAGAAAATGCCTTCCTCCCGACATCGTCTTCCCCCACAGGCAGCCAGGACCTGCACTCACAGGGAGAGAGAGAGGGGATGAAAACCAGGCAGTCAGAGAAGACAACACAATGTGCTGGGCTCAAGGGGCTGGCATGTGTGGTGAGGCTAAAGAAATTACATCCAGGGCGCCTGGGTGGCTCAGTTGGTCAAGCGACTGCCTTCGGCTCAGGTCATGATCCTGGAGTCTCGGGATCGAGTCCCGCATCGGGCTCCCTGCTCGGCAGGGAGTCTGCTTCTCCCTCTGACCCTCCTCCCTCTCATTCTCTCTGTCTCAAATAAAGAAAAAAAAAAAAAGAAAGAAAGAAAGAGACAGCTCATGTTCTAGTTTAAAAAGAAGACAAAAGCAAAAACTGTTGGGGCGCCTGGGTGGCTCAGTCGGTTGAGCGACTGCCTTCGGCTCAGGTCATGATCCTGGAGTCCCGGGATCGAGTCCCGCATCGGGCTCCCTGCTCAGTGGGGGGTCTGCTTCTCCCTCTGACGCTCTTCCCTCTCGTGCTCTCTGTCTCTCATTCTCTCTCTCTCAAATAAATAAATAAAATCTAAAAAAAAAAAAAAAGAAATTACATCCAGAGTCTGGAAGGGCAGGAGCTCAGAGGGACCAGATCAAAGGCTCCAAAGTCATGCCACAGCCCCTGAGGCCGGCTGCTAACAAATGAGCTCACACAGGTAAAGCGCCTGGTATGTAAGGCGCTCTGCACGTGCTTGGGGTTTCCACACGGTCGGAACACGAGCGCGCTCCCCATGGCACAGAACGCCAGCTTGGGGCTTAAAACAGGTAGTCTGGGGCAACCACAAGAAAGAGCAAACTTTTTTAAAAATTAGTTTTTAATGAGACAACTCATTCTTATAAAAAAAACATTACAGATAAGCTAAAGCCCCTCTGCACCAAGCTCAGTTGCAGACCCTTCCTCCCCTCTCCCCGGAGGCAGAGGCAAGCATTCTCCAGGTCCCTGAGAATGTCTCCTTGCCTTTTTCTATTTATTTACATGCATATGAGGTGCCCAAGGAAAGCGCATTATACTGTTTTGTGGGGAGTCTTGTTTGCTTGCTTATTGTTGTGGCTGTGAATAGCCGTGTTCTCCATCTGCAATTTGCTTTTGAAATTCACATCATGTCTAGAGATCTGCCTGTGTGGGGGCACAGGGCTCTGCCTCACCTTTCCTACCTGTAGCCCAGGTGTATATGTTACACCTGGGGGAACTCGGCCACTCCCCCACGTACACTTTATACAACAGGTAGAAAATCCAAAACACCTTCCCCTTTAAGGATAATATGGGCCAAAAAACAGAAGTATCTTCCAAAAGCTCAGGATAAGGTCCAGAATGGTAGGGTCTACAGGGCCCTCAGAAGCTTAGACAGAGCTGGGGGAATATCTCCAACCTCAACAGTGAGGGCCCCATTTGGGCAACAGTTCAAATGTAAGATTGAAAAGAGTTGCAGTGGGTGAGAAGCTGGGCAGAGAAATCGCTTCCAGCCTTGTCCATGCCTGGCTTAACCCATACCACACACAGCTAAGGTGGTAAAAGGAAGGTTCTCCCAGCCTTCCCCTGGGGTGGATGTCCAACCCTACACTGTAGCCCAAGCTGATTTCGGAGCTGGAGCAGAGAGAGCTCCTTCTCACACGTTGGCAGATGGAAAGAAGGAGGCGAATAAGAGGAGTTCCTTGTTTCTGTAAATGTCTTCATTGGCCATGGCGGACGGCCTCCTGACCCATAAACACACATGCCCGCCCTCTGGGAGAGAGAGGGGGCTTGTTTGATTGTTGTGCCTTCTATATTGGGTCCCTTCAGATCACACCTGAGATTGGGCGACTCAGCCCAGGCTAGAGTCTATCAGACATGTCAGGTCAGAGGGTAAAAACCACAGCAAAGCCAAGGATACTGGGGTGGGGCTGCAGGAGCTCTTGACTGGCCCTATATGTAGGCTGGGTGAGCGGTCACCCCTGGTGATGCCCGAAGTTCCACACTACAGCTCTAGTACTTGCTCAAGGCCCTCTACTTCATCTTCTTTTCAAGACAAAACTACCCTCCAAGCCCACTAGCCTGAAATTCCACCACTCAGTAGGAGTAGGCCACGCAGCACCCAACCTCCACAAAGAGGAGCTGCACGTCATCAGGGTTACTGCAGGGGTGGGGTGAAGAGCCACAGAAGAGACCCAGGGGATGGGTCTGGGCTACCACTTTGTCTCCAGGTCAAGTCCTGGCTTTGAGCCTTACAGTGTGTCACAAGTAAGTGACCCAGCCTCTCAGGGGCACCCTTTCCCAGTCACATAAATGGGAGCCAGACTGGGCCCGGTCTACCCCCCAGGGCTCCTGGCAGCTCACATGAGCTCTGGGTGTGCTGTCCAGATAGGCATGGGGCAGGGGAGCCAGGAAGGGACTCTACAGCAAGCCTCAGTTTTGTTATCCATAAGATAGAATAACAACAGCCCCTACCTCGTTCACTGCTATGAAGATTGATGTAGATGCTGCAGGAAGCACCCAATAAAAGGCAGGTGTTAATAATCATCATTGAAATAATAATTATGGAGGCGCCTGGGTGGTTCAGTTGGTTAAGCATCTGCCTTCAGCTCAGGTCATGATCTCAGGGTCCTGTGGTCGAGCCCCAAATCAGGCTCCCTGCTCAGCGGACAGTCTGCTTCTTCCTCTGCCCCTCCCCCCCACCCATTTTTCTCTCTCTCTCTCACAAATAAAATCTTAAAAAACAAGAAATAATAATTATGTATAATGAAGCTTACAAGCAGTAGTCTGGGATATGGCCCTCGAGTCTCAGAGAGGACTTAGCCTCCAGCAGACAGAAGCTCAGCTAACCCCCAAAGATTCCAGGTTCTTGAGTCAGCTTTTCTGATAGGAGATGCACCCACACGGCTGCTGCCTCTCCAAGCCTCCACCCACCAGCTTTCTCAGGCCTCCCGAAGTCTCTGGCCCTTGTGTGACCTGGGGGCTGCCACCGCCACGCGAGCCACCCCTGAGTTCTCTCCGCCCTGGACGTCAGCAGCCGGGCAGGGGAACAGCTGGGCGTAGAGTGTGAGGACACACCGCAGGTTCCTGCCCAACACTGGCTACAACGATGGGGGTGTGGGGGTGGGGAGGGCCCAGCGGCTTGCAGCTGGGGCCTTCCAGAGAAAACTCAGGACTGTCGGCCCAGCAAGTGGGTAGAGGCTTTGTGGCCCCTCCTCCGGTTGTTTTGAATTCTCTTGGTCCTGAACCAGCTCCCACTGGGCCTTCCACATTGCCCCTCCTCCTCCGTGAGGCCTCATACCATAAGAGAAGAACGTCTGAATTTTGTGTGGCCCCCACTAAAGCCCAACACCAGAGCCTTCTCTACCTGCCTTACATTAGCCTGGAATAACCTCCCAGAAAGACCCAGATGTGGTCCCAATCTCCTGAAAGAACTGGCCTCGGCTCAACAGTGCGGCCAGGAGAGTTGTGCCAAGTCACTCCCTGCCAAGTCATTCAGAAGGTCAGCGCTCAAAGGTCAAGCCCTAGCCCCATCCCTTCACGCAACAGATAAGGAAACTGAGTCTCGAGCGAGGAGCGATGCGCCCAAAGTCGAAGCTAGCAAGGGAACCAGGAGCCTCTGGACTCTAGCCCCCACCCCCCTTGCAAAATAAATAACCCCCCCCTGGAGCCCCGCGTCCTGCTTTTCCGCAAAACATGGTAATAAACCCGTTCACAATTCTTTCCTAAGTGCAGTCCTTTGCGGCTGTGGCCTTTAATGAGAATCATCTGGGCAGATGCCGTGTGAAACGTGGGCTGGCTCGAGAGGACTTGGGAGGCAGCTCGGGTTAGAGGGAGGCGGCGCCTGGCAGAGCCCTGCGCCCCACAGCACAGACCTGCGGAGAGCCAGGAACACGCCCCCGCAGGTGTCGGGGCGGGGGGGGTGGCGATCTCCAGGCCGCAAGCCCCCGCTGCCCCCCACTTCCTGCCCTTCCTGCCGGGGCGCCCTAGGCTCGGCTCCTGCTGTGAAAGCACGCGCTCGCGGGTCCTCGCCTCTCCAAATTCTGGGAATTTCCTTTGAAGTCTGGAAGGCCTTTCATTCCGCCGCCTTCGCTTGGAATTGGGCGAGCGGGTCTCGGGCGGTCGAGGGAGCCCCACCCCTGCCCTGCGGCCCGCGCGTCGCCTTTGCTCGGGTGCGCAGCGCCACCTGCGGACCGCTCGCGGCTCCCTTTCCAGCGGAGGGGTCCTGTCCCTCAGCCCGCAGGAGAGGCTGAACCCGGTGGGCGAGCCCCGGGACAGCAGCAGGTCCAAAGAATCCGGGGTTCAGCCTCCAGAAGTTCTGGGTTCGAGGCCAGCCGCGGCAGCGTGAACGTGGGTCACCCGTGAGTGCCACCGGTCCACCGATGGAGGACCCCCAACCTGCCGAGCTGCTGTGAGGATCCCAAGCAGTTGAGGTAAGGCCCTTGGCAATGCCTCGCCTCCTCTCCCCCAGTCTCTCCACACCCCTCTTTGATGCCCACGTGGCCTCCCCCCCCCCACCTCCGCAGCCCCCTCTGCTCTTCTCTCAGCGCCCTTCCCCAACCCTTTACCTGCGCGACCGGTCTAGTTGCTGCTAAGCCTCAAAGCCTCCCTCACCAGGATCCTGAATGCGACTTCTTCTTTCTAAGGTGACAGTCACCCAATACGACAGACAGGCGCAAGCACTGGGACTCCAGTCAGCTTAGCCAACAGTCCTATGACCTTGACCTTGGACACTTCACTGGCCCCTCTCAGGGCAATTTCCTCAACTTTGAAAAAGGAGAGAAACTGTTTAGATCTTCACTCCTTGACTCAGGTTCTCTTTCCAAAATCTGTACACAATGAGAAGTGCTCATCTTGTCTTCCCTGACCCTATAACGGCCCCTCCCACTCCCTGCCCCTCCTGGGCTGAATTAGTAAAGAGCACCACCCCAAACTCATCACCCACCTACAGATCTGGGGAGGGGGCAGCATAGACTCTGCTCCTACATCCGAGAGTCTTCAGAGACAGCCTCTTCTCTCCAGCCTCCTCTCCACCCTCCTGCCTCTCTGCCTCCTGCTAGAGCAAAGCTCCCCCCCTCCACACACACGCACCCACAGCTGCCAGAATGGCCACCCAAAACACGCTTCCAACCAGGTCACTCCCTTGCTTAACACTCTCCAGTGGCTCCCCAGAGCCTTTAGGATGCAGACCAGGGTGCATACCCTAGCAGAGTGAGCAAGGGCTGTTTGCCCCTGCTGCTGTTTCCAACGTCATGCCCTGCCCCTTCCCACCTTAGACCTGAGAGCCCCGTACCTGAACCTGCTTGTGATTCCATACACGCCATGCTGACCCGCACCCCTGCACTTCACTTACAGGGTCCCTTTCGCCCAGGAGGTGCCCTCCCTCAATACACCCACAGACACACTGTGACTTCTGTGCCGGGGCCTCTCCCCTCCCCTCCCCTCCCCAGCCAGGCCGTTGGTCCTCTGTGCTGCAAAGCCCTCCATGCGTACTTCTATTGCCTCCCCTAACCACATTATATTCAAGTGTAAGTCAGTGCTCTTGTTGTTCCAATTAGGCGTCCGTCTTCCCCTTTAAATCGTGAACTCTCGAGGGCTGTCTTATTCATCTCCAAATAATCCAGATGGCTCCCGGGACCTCCCAGCCCACTTAGCTCTAGTTTAAATGAGCTTGGTGGCAGACACGGCTAATTGCCTCCCCAGTAGCCATTTCCAAGTCTCCCGTAATGATGGAACCCAGATTTTGTTCAGGGCGGCAATATGCCCAGCTAAATTAGTCTCCTTCCCAGACTCTCTTGCAGCTAAGTGTGGCCATGTGACTGACGCCTGGCAGAAGTCACTGGATGGGGCTTCCAAGAAACCTTTCGAAAGAGGACAGATTCAAGCATCTGGCCTTTCCCCCCCACCCCCGCCTTGTTCCTTTCCTGGAACATAGGCAAGATGTCTGCAGCAGCAGCAGCCATCATGGAATCATGAGCACAGAAGCCACACATTGAGTTAGAGCTGCAAGACAGAAGGAACCTCGGTCCCCTGTCACAACCTTGAGACACGACACCAGCTGCCTGCTTTCAAACCACTCTTTGGTGGTCGTGGAGGCCGGGGGGCGGGGGGGGGCGGTCAGGGGCGGGGGAGGTGCAGCGGTGGCGAGTAATCTCTTTCTTGCAATCAGATGCAAATCACAACTGATACAAACACCCCTTCCTCACCCAGGAGTTCAAAGTCCTCCCCTACAAGAGGTCTGCTAATTCCCAGTGGGCTCACATTCTCACGGTCACCACAGGCAGTAAGATCCTGCTCACTGTTCTCTCTCACCTTGGAGCCCGACACAAGCCACGAGCCTTCCATTTTTAACAGTTTCACAGTAGGAAGTAGGTTAATTGAAAATATTTTATAGTAAAGACACAGACACTCGGCATTGCAGCATCTCACATTTACTCAGGCTAAAGCACAGTAAGCCTCATTCCTAGCAGTCCATCAGCTACTCCAGCCCCCTGGGGAATAGATTCTGACCACATCAATCCATGTGGTCCCCAGCCTCACACCCTCTGGCCTCCTCTCTCTTCTTTCCCTCTCCTCTGATCTTCCCTCCCCAGCCCTCCAAGGAGCAAAACCCAAATTCTTCTCATGATCTCACTCACAGCAACTTAACCATCACTTCTCTGGCTTGGGCTCCTATGAGCACCCTCACTTTCTGTCCCAGTTAGAATAATAGCCAAGCTATTATTCTAAAGCGATTATTTCTCTCTAAGAGGAATTCTGTTACTAGAGGTTAAGATCATTAACTTCTCACTCTCCCTACCTTTAGAGTGAGCAAGGGCTGGGGCCCCACAGTGTAGGGCCCCCATGAAGGAAGGTGGGTCGAATTGACAGGGCTGGAAGAGAACCCTAAGATACCCACACCCCAATACTTACCTCTTTTAAGAGGTGCCATGGCCTCTGATTCAAAGGAATAGTTCTGCATGAAATGTCAGGCCAAGTCAAAAGAAAGACTGGTGCTAAGGCCACACAAGTGCAAGATGAACCCATCGACTTTGTGTGCAAGTCACATTTGGTCTCTGGGCTCAAGCTTCCCATGAAGAACTGTGACTGAAGTTAGGAGGACTCTTTTTTTTTTTTTTTTTAAGATTTTATTTATTTATTTGACAGAGAGACAGCGAGAGAGGGAACACAAGCATGGGGAGTGGGAAAGGAAGAAGCAGGCTTCCCGCTGAGCAGGGAGCCCTATGTGGGGCTCGATCCCAGGACCCCAGGATCATGATCTGAGCCAAAGGCAGACTCTTAACGACTGAGCCACTCAGGCGCCCCAGGAGGACTCTTTAAATCTCATCTTTAAAAAACTAAGAATGATATGAGATCCCTTTGTAAATTGGAGATACTTTCGTGTTCCTTAGACTCTGCCTATTTTTCTTGATCGGTCTTGGCAAATATTTACTTTTCAAAACAGTAACTTGGAGGTGTTTTTTATTACCTCTTCCAAATGTTCTTTTTCTTTGCTTGTCTTTATTATCACTTTCCTTCACTATCTGCATTTATTCTAATTTCTGAAGTTTGATGCAGGCTCATAAATTTTTAGGCTTTCTTTGTTTCTAATATAAGTATTAAAGGCTATAAACTTCCCTAAATGTATGGTGTTGGCTGTGTCATCATGTTTTGATGTGTAATATTTCTGTGAGGGTTCAATTCTAAATCTTTTATAATTTCTATTATGATTTTTTTAATCCATGAGTTGTTGAGAAGTATTTCTTTTTTAACTTCCAAAATAATGGGGAGGGTTGTACTTTCTTATAAATATGGTTGTTGATGTCTAAATTAATTGCATTGAGATTACACAATGTAGTCTGTATGACAATAATCTTTTTGAAATGTTTGAGGCTTACTTCATGGCCTTTCTCATGATCAACTTTCATAAATGTTCTATGTGTTCTTGAAAAGAATGTGTGTTTTCTATTTGTGTGCAAAAGTCCTTGCATTTCTATTGTCAAACTTTGTATTGTTCAGATATTCTGTATCTTTGTTTGTTTCTCCTAGAAAAATGAGTTAATAAGAAGGAAATGTTAAATAGCTACTTTGAATTCATTGTTGATTTCTCCTTATAGTTCTGTCAACGTTTGCTTTATATATTTTGAGCCTATTTTTTTTAGGTTTGTGTCACTTAGATTTGTTACATCTTTCTGGTAAACAATGTTCCATCATTACATTGTGGTACTCTGCTTTTATAGTTATGCTTGCTTCTTTAATTAGTATTTTGTCTGAAATTAATATCCCCACACCATTTCTTTTCCTTGGCTTAGTATTTGCCTGGCATATATTTTTCCATGCTTTTACATTCAGCTTTTGTGTGTCTTTATGTCTCTTGTAAACAGCATACAAACTGAATTTTGCTTATTTAAAAATAATCAACTCTGAAAATCTTTGTACTTTACCAAGAGATTTTAGCTACTTTATATTTATTGTGATTACTGGCAGAGTTTTATTTTTCTATCTTACTTTGTATTATACATCTGTCCCACTTTTTCTCTTATTTGGTTTTTCTTTACTTGTCATTTGGGAGGGTTGATTATTTTTCTCATTCAGTTTTTTTACCTCTATTACTTTAATAGTTACTCTAGAAAATTTAATGTGCATATTTAACAATGTCTAAAGTTAATCAGTATCCTTACCTTTTTCTTCTGAACAATCCGTGGACTTTAAAATATTTATCTCTGATCACTCCTCCATACTTGTAAGTTATTGGGATCTATGGTTTTAGCCTATTTTTTCTTTAATCAAAAAATAGGCATTATTTTATAAAGTGAACATTTATTTATATATACACACATGTTCACCACTTTCTTGGCTTTTCCTTTTTGTGTGCCATAGCTGGGATCTGGGATTACATCTGAGAATACACTCCTTCTGTGATAAGAACATAATTTTTAATCTAAAATGACTTTAATTTGCTCTTCCATTATAAGATACTTTGGCTGAGTATATGTAATTTTAGGCTAATGGCATTTTGTCACAGCACATTTTTCTACTGCCTTCTGGTTTCTATTCTGCTCATAGTGTAATTACTTTGTAGGTAATCTATTTTCTGGCTGCCTTTGCAATGTGTTCTCTGCCTTTGGTGTTCTACATTTTCACTATGATATGTCCAGGAGTGAATTTTGTATGCTCCTTAAAATTCAGAGCATCCTAATTCTGAGGTTTTGCATCTTTCAGCAATTCTGGGAATTTCTCAAGCACAATCTCCCTGTCTTCTCATCCTGAAACTCTGATTAGAGATTGCTCTATCCTCCATGTTGCTTCACTTTTCTCTCATATTTTCCATTGCTTTTTCTCTCTGATCTACTTCTAGTTAATTACTCCACATTTATCTTCTAGTTCATGAATCTCTCTTCAGCTGCTTCTAATCTCTGTATCCCCCATCTACTGAGATTTTCCATTTCAATTGCTATAGTTATTGTTCCTAGAAGTTTTATTTGGTTCTTTTACAATTCTTCTTGGTCTTTTTCTTTATTTTCAAAGTATCTCTTATTTTCTTTTTTGTTAAAGTTTTATTTATTTTTTTACTAGGGGGGGAGGGGAGAGGGAGAATCCCAAGCAGACTCCCCATTGAGTTGCAGAACCCAACGTGGGCTGGATCCTGCAACCCTAAGATCACAACCTGAGCCAAAATCAAGAGTCAGCCACTCAACCTTCTGAGCTACCCAGGCACTGCTACTTATTTGCAAGTATCTCTTTAATTTCTACAAGTGTGCTAAACATACTTATTTAATAATCTGTATTCTTCATTCCAATATTAAAGTCTTTTCAGGTCTAATTCTACTGTCTTTTTTTTCTGCTGATTCTTCCTTACAGTGCCTTTTTCATGTCTATTTTGTGATTTCTGACTATGAGCACAAGTTCCTTAGAATTTTATCTGTGAGAATTCTTTGAGTCTTGGGATGAAGTTGTGTTTCTCCAGATAATTTCTGCCAACATCTGAGTTAATACAAACCTAAAACTACTCTATTTAAAGTTTTTTGAGACTACATAAACAGAATGAATTTGGGCTGGAGACCTGTATTAGGGCCAGCTGTTAATTAGGATTTCTCAAAGGATCTTTTTTCTCTCCACTCAGTGCCCAGTCTTGTCAAACAAAGGCAAGTTTGCTCTTTGTCCTCCCACCTGCCCAGTGGGTTTATTTTCCACTAACCTCTCCACTAGGGATGTAGCCCTTCTGAGTCCCAGCTCTAGATGAGGGTCTCTATTGGTTTTACCAACCTGGGTGGGTCCGAGATATTATTTCCCCCCATCACATCTGGCTGTCAAAAACTAAAGCTCAGGACCATCAGTTCTTGGTGGAAACATTCAGGGTGAACTGGCTTCTGTGCTAGCTTATCTACCTGGCTTCCCTGTTGTTGTTCTTGTTTTGTTATTCTTCCTCCTCTTCCTGCTTTCCTTCTCCTTTTGTTTTTGAATATTCCTTATTTTTTGATCAGCTCAGCTCTTCACTTAAAACCTTTGGTTTTCCAAAATAATTTATCCCAGTTTTGGTTTTTTTGTTTTTTGTTTTGTTTTGTTTTCTCCTAGAATCTAATTTAGGATGTTCAGTCCACCAAACTTTGCAAAACAGTCTAAAGACATTTTTGGATTATAACAGTTGGCCCTAAGTGTATCTGTGATTCATACTGTCTTCACTAACTAAGTCCCACAGGTACTGCAGTGATTTCATTGTCTTGCTTTCATGCCCCCTTCACCTTTACCAACACCAGACCCTGTGGATGACTGACAAGTGACTTGTATCTTGTCTGTGTGGAGCCCAAAAGGGTACTAACATTTCAGAATAATGAAAGTTCTTCAGGTCATCTTCTGATGGAGATAATAATGACTGCTAACTTCTAGTGGGCACTCACTATGTGCCAGTCATTAGGCTAAATGCTTTTTGTGCATTCTCCCATTTCATTCACACAACAGCCCTATGAAGTAACACAATTATTATCATATCCATTTAAACTACAAAGAAGCTGAAGTCCAAGTGGTTACGTAAATCACTCAAGGTCACCAGCCAGGCAGGGCCGAAGTCTGACCCCCAGGTTGTGTCTAACTCAGAACCAGATTCTTAACCACTGTGCTATACGGTATGAGTACTGCTCTTTGGCCATGATGACCAACAGCCACAGAAAGCATGAAAATGGTACAGGCAAGGAGGGGTGACTGAAACGACCCCAAAGCCTACCCATCCCAGAGCACTTTCAGCCTTCAGAAGCCTTAAAACTAGAGGTTCGTCCTTTCAGGTGAAGGTATTACGTCTTTAACCTTTACTTCTAGGAATGGCAGCACACAATGCTGATAATGGAGGATGGAAAGAAAATTCTCATGTATATAGCATCTGTTATGTGCCAGACCCTGGCCAGTGCTTCCACATTAACCCTATAAAATGTATATTCTCACTACATTTTGCAGATGGAGCAACTGAAGCTCTGAGTGGGCTTGGGGTTCAAACTCAGAACTATGTGATTTTAAAGCGATGGTCTGCTTTCTACATTAATACTGAAGATGGTAAGGCAGTGGAGTGAGGCACTGTTCCTAAAGTTGTGTGGAGAAGAGAGAGTCAGAAAGACCAAGAAACTCAATCAGAGAAGATCAGCCAAGGTCCCCAAAGCACAGATTGATGGGGAAGAGAAAGATACTTTTGCAAAGACTGGCCTAACCTGCTCAGCCCTGCCATCCCTGGCCCTAAGACAATTGGCACTAGACCCCCAGAATGGGATCTGGAGCTGGATCCCTTGACAGTCCTACAGCAGTAAGGAGCCAGTGCTGGGTATAAGTGGGGTGTTGATAACCCCTGGAAAGCAGCCATATTACAATTTCGAAGACTCACCATGCTGGACAGTAGAGTGCTAGTTTATGTAGTAGCTCTGGCACTTGAACAGTATGGGGACAGCGGTAATTATAAAAATTGTGCTAGTTGCATGGCTTTGGCTAACTGCTTTGGAACATTTAAGAGACAATGATCTACAAAACTCTAGTGAAGAATATCAAAGAAGAACTAAATAAATGGAGAGATATTCCATTTTCATGGATAGGAAGATTCAATACTGTCAAGAGGTCAGTTCTTTACAACTTAATCTAAAAATTCAATGCAATCCTAATCAAAATCCCATCAACTTATTTGGTTGATGTCAACAAACTGATTCTAAAGTTTGTATGGAGAGGAAAAAGACTCAGAAGGGCCAACTCAATATGGAAGGATAAAAACAAAGGTGGAGGACTGGTGTTATCTGAGTTTAAAACTAATAGAAAGCTACCATAATCAAGACAATGTGGTATTGGTGAAAGAACAGACAAATAGACCAATGCAATAGAATAGCGGGCCCAGAAACAGGCCCACATAAATATGGTCAATTGGTCTTTGGCAAAGACAATACAATGGAGCAAAGATAGTCTTTTCAACAAATGGTGCTGGAACAACTGGACATCCACATGCAAAGAACTGAATCTAGATACAGAGCTTACACCTTTCCCAAAATGGATGATAGGCCTAAAATGCAAAGTGAAAAACCATAAAACTTCTAGAAGATAACACAGAAGAAACTTAGATGACCTTGGGTAGAGTGATGACTTCTTAGGTACAACACCAAAAGCAAAACTCCATCAGAGAATTGATATGCTGGAGTTTGTTAAAATTAAAATTTCCTGTTCTGCAAAAGACATTGTCAAGACAATGAGCAGACAAGCCCTCAGACTGGGAGGAAATATGTTCAGAAGACATATCTCATAAAGAAATCTCAAAATTCAACATGAAGAAAATGAACTGCCTAATTAGAAAATGGGCCAAAGACCTTACAGACACCTCACCAGAAAATATATGCAGATGGCAAACAGCACATGAAAAGGTGCACCACATCATATGCCATCTGGGAGATGCAAATTAAAAAACAACAAATTACTACTACCCACCTGTTAGAACGTCCAGACTCTGTAACACTTGACAACATCAAATGCTGGTGAGGATATAGAGCAACAAGAACTCTCATTCATTGCTGGTAGGAATACAAAATGGCACATCCACTTTGGAAGATAGTCTGATGGTTTCATATAATACTAAACATATGTTTACCATACAATCTATTAATCTTGGTGTTCACCTAAAGGACTTGAAAACTTATGCAGCTTTCTTCATAATTGCTAAAAGTTAGAAGCAACCAATAATATGTCCTTTGGTAAGTGAATGGATAAATAAACTGTGGTACATATAGACAATGGAATTTTTTTTTTTTTAAGATTTTATTTATTTATTTGACACAGAGAGAGGGAACACAAGGAGGGGGAGTGGAGAGGAAGAAGCAGTCTTCCCCGCGGAGCAGGGAGCCCGATGCGGGGCTCGATCCCAGGACCCTGGGATCATGACCTGAGCTGAAGGCAGACGCTTAACGACTGAGCCACCCAGGCGCCCCAGACAATGGAATATTATTTAGTGCTAAAAACAAATGAGCTATCAAGGCATGAAAAGACATGGAGGGACCTTAAATGCATATTACTAAGTGAGGAAGCCAATCTGAAAACATACCGTATGATTCCAACTCTATTGACATTCTGGAAAAGGCAAAACTATGGGAACAGTAAACAAATCAGTGGTTACCAGGGATTAGGGAAAATGGCAGGATGAATAGGTAGAATACCGAAAATTTTTAGGGCAGTGAAACTATTCTGTATGACACTGTAATGGTAGATTAATGTCATTATACTTTTGTTACAACCCATAGAATGTTCACCATTTGAGCGAACCCAAATAAAAACTATGGACTTTGGGTGATAGTGCTATGTCGATGTAGGTTCACTGTGTATAACAAATGTACCATTCTGGGGCTGTATGTTGATAGTGGGGGAGGCTGTGTGTGTGAGGGGATTGAGGTGTGTAGAGGGTATCTGAGAACTCTCTGTACTTTCCACTCAATATTGCTATGACTCTAAAACTGCTCTAAAAATTAAAATCTTTTTTTTTTAAAAAAAAAAATGAATGGAAAGGGAAAAAACTAACAGGCCCAGATCAGGTGGTGACCAACTCAGGGTTCACTGTGAATGCCAGAAGACCTGTGTGGACTCTCATCTCTCTTACCCACAGGGACTCCTGGGCCAAAAGTCAGGCCCCAGATCAAATTGTAAAGATAGCAGCATTACTAGGGGGAAACATCTTCTACATCAAAGTCAAAGCCTTCAGAGGAAGAGTGGGACCCTGAGCCATGGAACAGGGACACTGAGTGGACAAGCCTGAGTATTTTTGAACCTCCTGAAGTTCTGAGTCCTCAGGGCTAGAAGAAGCTCCCTCCTATTTGCTAGAGAAAGTGGCCTCCCCAGGCCTGGAGACCATGTATAAACCTCGCCTGGAAGGGCCACCTCCCCAAAGGATTCTTGACCTTCTCAAGATCTTTCGGCACCATTGCTTGCTGCTTCAGGCCAATCACCAGGGTCAGGATTCAGCAGAGCCCAAGCAGAGAAACAGGGCCTCTGCTCTGGGACCAAACAGCTTCCACATCAAAGGAATGGCAGCCCCTGGCTGGTGAATACCTGCAAGAACCATGGGAATATTCGTGGAAGTAGATCTTGGGAGTGTGGGCTCACTACAGCTGACTAAAGATAAGGTGGAATATCTGTTATACTCATTGACATGGGAGCATGTCCTAACTCGGGACCTGTGGAGCAGCTAAGACACTGCTGATAACCTCTTCACGGCGGGGCTCAGTGATGGCCTATGGCCCAGGAGGTGGCGATGCTGGAATGTTTGGCAGAATTCTCAGGAAGGTGAGAGTGTTAGAATGGATGCATTATGCGAAAGCACAGAACTCACTCTGCTTCCTTAAAGTAGCCAGAGCCCAGCCCCATTATAAGGCAATAAAACTGCACTGCTAAGAGGACCACCAGAATCGCTGAGAAGCTTAGTAGTGGTGGTGGCTGTTGTCTGCACGACCGGGTTGAAAGTAGCAGATGCTGCCACGGAACTGGGATCCCCAGAATCCCAGCAGGGATGATGGGATTCCATAAAGGCTGATGCTAAGGAGAGCAGTTGACCAGCAGCACCAAGGGGGACAGAATGACTGTAACAGAAAGCAAGGGCCATCAGACTACCCTGACCTGCAGGGTTCTTGGTGGTTGCTAATTGATGATGCTATTGTGAGGGGCATGATAGATAGACAGCTGACTAGAGTGTTATTTGACTTGAAAAACAGAAAAACAAAAACCACTCGGAGCTAGCGAGCAGAAGCTGCCGCAAGCTGCCACCCCAGAACGCAATGGTTCTGCATACAGTTTTCAGATCTAAGTCAGTTCACAGACCTGGGGCCCAGGGATTGCAGAGGAGGCCAGATCTCCTTGAGAAGGGACCCCACTGTAACGCCATCACAAGTGTATATGATAAACCATTTCTTGATCCCTTCCCAGAGTCATGTGGCCCGTTACCATGGTAACTGTGCACTGGGAAAGGAAAACACCCAGACTTTTCAAGGAACTTTGGACACTGGTCTGAGCTGACACTGATCCCAGGGGAGTTGAAATGCCAGCTAGAGCGGGGACTTACCGAGGGCAGGCACCACGGGGCGATGGTGAGAGTGGATGCTTTCAGATCACATCCTTCTTCTCCTCTGCAAAGTGATGACCGTGACAGCTTCGGCCTCAGAATTGAAAGAACCAAATGATGTGCTTGTGAGAAAAGACCATATAATCATCCTGGCTGGTGAGTGATAAATGCCTTTTCTTTTATAGCTTAACCATAAGAAAACTAGTCCCTAAAGCAACCATTGAAGAGCCAGAAAAATTAAAATTAAAAAATTGTATTAAAAATTTAAAAAAAATACAGGGGCACCTGGGTGGCTCAGTCAGTTAAGCGTCTGCCTTTGGCTCAGGTCATGATCCCAGTGTCCTGGGATGGAGCACCGCATCGGGCTCCCTGCTCAGCGGGGTGCCTGCTTCTCCCTCTCTCTCTGCCTGCCACTCTGCCTACTTGTGCTCTCTCTCTCGCTGTCAAATAAAGAAAATCTTAAAAAAAAAAAAAATTTTTTAAATACAGTCATGTCACCCAACCAGTGTTGGGCACCACCCCACCGCCCCCCCAAGTTCCCCATGGGAAGGGGCCATACCTTCTGGGCCTTTCCCAGTATCTCCCAGCTTTGGGCAGGCTCTACACCCTGCTCTCCCATCTAAGAGGTGGTTTTGCCACAGCCTCAGCATGGAATGGAGCACGCTTGACTAAGAATCAGGAGCTGGGGCCCTAATCTTGGTTCTTCCCCAACCAGCTATGTGACATCGGGAGAGTTCCTCACCCCATTCGGGTTCCCATGGTAAAATAAATGGGGGGACTGGATGCCCCACCAAGGCCTCTTTCATCTTCAGGACCCATAGATTTACCAGGACCCAATCCCAGTGAATACATCTCTGGAGCCTCAGCAGTTCAAAGAAACTAAACCTCGTAATTGTCTCTGCACAAAGCCCTTCAGAGTAACTGTGCTTATCTAACACAAAGGACTACCTTGTTTCTGCTGGCAGGGGCCCTCCCGCGGTCCCAAGAACACCCAGTGCCGCTCTGAGGGACCCAACGGGACTTTAGCCTTGGGACACTCCCTGAACGATCCACCCCCACCCCACGCCCAGGCACACGGCTCTTCTCTGCTTTCAGCTGTCTTAATTCTTCACACCCTCAAACGTGCCATTCTGGCCTCTCTGCAATGCCCTTTGAGCCTGCGCGGGCTGGGTGGGGCGGGGACGGAGGCGGGGGCGGGGCAGGAAGTGGATGGAGGCCCCGCCCATGGGGCCCTCGGTCAGGGCCAAGGGCTGCATTTAATCAGATACAGGCCAGAGCCTAGTTAGCCCGGGAATGCGTACCTTGGGCAGGTGTCTCCTGCCTGGAGGAGACTTTTACAGCGGCCACTCTCTCCTCGCAGACTTTTGGCAAAGCCCTCACCATTTTTTCATATTAATAATGAAAAAAGAAAAACCCTCAATGAATGTGCGGTGAAATGAATCTGCAATTAATTTCAAATAAGCTTAAAATCCCATCGAAATGCCCTCCCTTGGTATTTTTATGGGAAATGGTTTTCGCTAGATAGGCGCACCGTAAAGATCCTGAAACACAGGATAGACGAAATCCTCCTAGGCGTGCTAAAGGATAATTCGGTTTTTCTTAAAGCTACATTAAAAAAAAATAAATAAGGGATAGAAATAAGCCAGCTTTTAAAGAAATTTTAACCGCTAGTCTATAAACTATCCCAAGAAGCAATCTCCCCACTCAGGAAATTTAGCGTATGGTTCTCCAAGCTTAACCCTTTTGCTTCTTCCCATCCTTACGCATTTCTCACTTAAGCCAAATCACTTAAAGTCCCTTATCAAAAGGGGGCCTGAGAGGGCCTTTTCTCGTGGATCTAAAATCAGCCATGACCCTAAGGCCAGCGGCTCCCTCTTGCACCGGGTTGGTCTGGCTGCAGGTCAGCCCCGCGCCAGCCAAGTGGGCAGCGGAAAGCCTTTCTCCCCTGGCCTCTGGGACAGTTTCCAGATCCAGTTCCCAGCCCCCCGTTCCCCGTCTGATCCCAGGCCAAACCTTGGCTCCAATAATAACAAAGAGGCCCAGAAGATGAAAAGCTGAAGTCCTTTCTCTTCCAGCTGAAACCAGGTGTGATGTCGACGGGGAGAGGTGCCGAGCTCCGGCAAGCCAGATGAAGGCACGCTAAAGCAATAACCCAAAAACGAGCCCCAAATGGGGCCAGATGCCCAGACCTTTCACTTATTTTGCTATAAATGAGTTTCCTGGGGCAAAATAATTTCTTCCTTCAAAGAAAATCACAGTCAAAGGCCAAAGAGGAGAAGGATGGGGAGGAGGGAGGAAGTGAAAAGGGGAGGTGGGAGAGGGACACAGGCAAGAGACTCTTGGTAGGTTTTCTAAGGCTTCCCAGAGAGCCCAACCGGACCCAAAGGGAGCCAAGTGTGTGAGCTCCTACTTTGATGTTTACAATGGGGAGCAGCCCTAGAAGCTTTGCCCAGCCTTTGGGCTGATGCTGTGTTCCTCAGCAGGGAGACAAGCCATTGGGATGGTTTGCTGGTCTCCCAGAGGGCTGGACCTCCTGGCTGCCCTGAGGGCTGGCAGGGGAGGCCTCCGAATCCCAGGGTAAAACCTGGGGGGTGGACGCAGGCTGCAGGCTGCCTTGGAAGGCTGCTTCCAACTCCGTCTTCCTTAGTGGTCACTCAGATGCAGGGATTTAAGAAGGCAGCCTTCAGCCCTGCCTGCCAGGAAACCTAATCTCAGGGTCACATGGATTTGGAGCTTCTGGACTCAATCTCAAAATGAAAGCCAGATGCCCTGCCAAGTGGCTTCTGCCTGGTCATTTTGAGTCAACGACAGTAGAGGTTGAACCAGAGCTGGTGGCCATCTGCCCAGAAAGGGGTATTTTCTGCAATGACCAGAAATGGAGACCTGGAAGATGGCAAAGCCTCTTTCTCCTTTGCCTTTGGTTAACGGCTCATTTGGGTAGGGAAAATTGGTCTGGCTGGTCACTAACACACTTCCCAAGGCCTCAGCTGCCTCTTGGATCTTGAGCCACCACCTGGAACCCAGCACATTCAGCACCACACCAAGGACCCTATCCCTCTGGGCAGTTTTTCCTTCAATTGCAACTTGGAGAAGTCTGAATTCTGACTCCATCACATCCAGCCTACCAAGATGCAGGGAGGGCTGAGGGATTCATCTGTTTAACCGGTATTTATTGAGCACCTAGTGTGTACCTAGTACTGTTGCAAGCCCTGGGGATATAGCTGAGAAAGAAGAGGCTCTTCTCTCAAGGAACTGTTGGTCGGAGTCCCAGAGCAGGATCGGCAGTCTTCAGGAATCATCCAACAGAACAGCCCCTTCTGATCCTACACCGCCGGTGAGTGACAGCCTCGCGCACTGCAGACGGGGCACAGACTCGCAGACCAGTAGCATCGGGAAAGGACTTTAGGGCAGCCCCCGGGGTGGAACCCCAGACCGGCAGGGTCGGGGTCGTGTGCACGCAAACTGCAGCCTCCGAGATGGAAACCCGGTGCGCCGGGGTCCGCCGGTAAACTGCAACCCCGAGGGTGGAAACCCCAAGCAGCAGAGTCGCCTGTGTGCGAACTGGGAGAGGCTGGCGGTTTTAGAAGCACAAAGGGCAGAGATGTGCTCCGACCTGGAGGCAGAACTGGGAGCGCTGTGGAGGGGCGCACAATCCAGGATGCTTCAGTTTATAGCAGCACGGACAGAAACGGAGACAGTGCGGCCTGGAGAGCTCACTGAAGAACAGACTGAGGTCTCTCTGCTCTGAGGCAGAGGGTTGGAAACGGTCTCTTCTCCTCTGACTCATGGAAGAGATGCGGAAAGCCGCCAGGGAAAGGCGCCAGAGAACAAAAGCCCCAAAGACTGATTCCCACTGAGCCCATCCCCTGCCACAGGGGCGCAGGGCTCCGCCCAAACAGGGTTGCCTGAGTAACAGTGCGGCAGGCCCCTCCTGCAGAAGACAGGCTGGGAAAACAAGAGGCCAGCAACCCTAAGGTCCCAAGAAAACAGGTGCATCTGGCTTGGGTTCTGGTCAATAATTTGGACTCTATACATTCCCTCAAATACCCATCAACAGAATGACTAGGAGGAGGAGCCCCCAAAACAGAAAAGACTCAGAGATTATGACTTATGCTGCAGATTTACAAATGGATGCAGACATAACCAAGATGTCAGAGATGGAATTCAGGCTAGCAATTGTGAAGACAATGGCTAGAATGGAGAAATCAATTAATGGCAACATAGAGTCTCTAAGGGCAGAAATAAAAGGTGAATTGGCAGAATTTAAAAATGCTATCAATGAGATCCAATCCAATCTAGATAATCTAACAGCTAGGGTAACTGAGACAGAAGAGAGAATAAGCGATCTGGAAGACAGTATAATAGATAAAAAGGGAAAAGAGGAGGCCAGGGAAAAACAACTCAGAATCCATGAAAATAGAATCAGAGAAATAAGTGACACCATGAAGCGTTCCAATGTCAGAATAATTGGAATCCCGGAGGGAGTGGAGAGAGAGGGGGGGCTAGAAGATGTATTTGAGCAAATTGTAGCTGAGAACTTCCCTAATCTGGGGAATGAAACAAACATTCGAGTCCTAGAGGCAGAGAGGACCCCTCCTAAGATCAAGGAAAACAGGCCAACACCCTGGCATGTAATAGTAAAACTTGCAAATCTTAGAACCAAGGAAACCATCTTAAGGGCAGTTAGGGGGAAGAGATTCCTTACGTACAGAGGGAGGAACATCAGAATAATGTCAGACCTATCCACAGAGACCTAGCAAGCCAGAAAGGCCTGGCAAGACATATTCAGGGTACTAAATGAGAAGAACATGCAGCCAAGAATACTTTATCCGGCAAGGCTTTCATTTAGAATGGATGGAGAGATGCAGAGCTTCCACGACCGGCAGAAACTGAAAGAATATGTGACCACTAAGCTGGCCCTGCAAGAAATATTAAGAGGGGTTCTATAAAAGGAGAAAGACCCCAAGAGTGATCTACAACAGAAATTTACAGGGACTATCTATAAAAACAACGTCTTCACAGGCAACATGATGAGAGTTAATTCATATCTTTCAATAATCACTCTCAACGTGAATGGCCTAAATGCTCCCATAAAACAGCACAGGGTTGCAGATTGGAAAAAAAGACAGGACCCATCCATATGCTGGCTACAAGAGACTCATTTTGAACCTAAAGATACATCCAGACTGAAAGTGAAGGGATGGAGATCTATCTTCCATGCTAGTGGACCTCAAAAGAAAGCAATTCTTATATCAGACAAATTAGATTTTAAACTAAAGTCTGTAATATGAGACACAGAAGGACACTATATCATTCTTAAAGGGTCTATCCAACAAGAAGATCTAACAATTGTAAATATCTATGCCCCCAACATGGGAGCAGCCATCTACATAAGCCAACTGTTAACCAAAATAAAGACTCATATTAATAACAATACGTTAATTGTAGGAGACCTCAATACTCCACTCTCAGCAATAGACAGATCATCTAAGCAGAAAATCAACAAGGAAACAAGAGCTTTGAATGATACATTGGACCAGATGGACCTCATAGATATTTACAGAACATTCCACCCTAAAACAACAGAATACTCATTCTTCTCGAGCGCACATGGAATTTTCTCCAGAATAGACCATATACTGGGTCACAAATCAGGTCTCAACCGATACCAAAAGATTGAGATTATTCCCTGCATAATCTCAGACCACAATGCTCTAAAACTGGA
Organism: Mirounga angustirostris; assembly: GCF_029215605.1. Taxonomy (NCBI): domain Eukaryota; kingdom Metazoa; phylum Chordata; class Mammalia; order Carnivora; family Phocidae; genus Mirounga; species Mirounga angustirostris. The sequence continues at coordinate 35,926,406 of NW_026991717.1, read as the reverse complement.
ACTCAATCACAAGAAAAAATTTGGCAGAAATTCAGACACTTGGAAGCTAAAGACCACTCTGCTCAAGAATGTTTGGGTCAACCAAGAAATCAAAGAAGAACTTAAACAATTCATGGAAATCAATGAGAACGAAAACACATTGGTCCAAAACCTATGGGATACTGCAAAGGCAGTCCTAAGGGGGAAATACATAGCCATCCAAGCCTCACTCAAAAAATAGAAAAATCCCAAATTCACCAACTAACTCTACACCTTAAAGAACTAGAGAAAAAGCAACAAACGACGCCTAAGCCACACATTAGAAGAGAAATAATTAAAATTAGAGCAGAAATCAATGAGTTAGAAACCAGAAACACAGTAGATCAGAGCAACGAAACTAGAAGTTGGTTCTTTGAAAGAATTAATAAGATTGATAAACCACTGGCCAGACTTATCCAAAAGAAGAGAGAAAGGACTCAAATTAATAAAATTATGAATGAAGGGGGAGAGATCATGACTAACACCAAGGAAATAGAAACAATTATTAGAAATTATTATCAACAACTATATGCCAATAAACTGAGCAATCTGGATGAAATGGAGGCCTTCCTGGAAACCTATAAGCTGCCAAGACTGAAAGAGGAAGAAATTGACAACCTGAATAGGCCAATAACCAGTAACGAGATTGAAGCAATGATCAAAAACCTCCCAAAAAAACAAGAGTCCAGGGCCTGATCGATTCCCTGGGGAATTCTACCAAACATTCAAAGAAAAAATAATAGCTATTCTACTGAAGCTGTTTCAAAAAATAGAAACAGAAGGAAAACTTCCAAACTCCTTCTATGAGGCCAGCATTACCTTAATCCCCAAACCAGGCAAAGACCCCATCAAAAAGGAGAATTTCAGACCGATATCCCTGATGAATATGGATTCCAAAATCCTCAACAAAATCCTAGCTAATAGGATCCAACAATACATTAAAAGGATCATCCACCACGACCAAGTGGGATTTATCCCCGGGATGCAAGGGTGGTTCAACATTCGCAAATCAATCAATGTGATAGAACACATTAATAAGAGGAGGGAGAAGAACCATATGGTCCTCTCAATTGATGCAGAAAAAGCATTTGACAAAATACAACATCCTTTCCTGATTAAAACTATCCAGAGTATAGGGATAGAGGAACACTGCTCAAGCTCATAAAATCCATCTATGAAAAACCCACAGCGAATATCATCCTCAATGGGGAAAAGCTGAGAGCCTTTCCCTTAAGATCAGGAACACATCAAGGGTGCCCACTCTCACCACTGTTGTTCAACATAGTACTAGAAGTCCTAGCAACAGCAATCAGACAACAAAAAGAAATAAAAGGTATTCAAATTGGCAAAGAAGAAGTCAAACTCTCTCTTTTCGCAGACGACATGATACTTTATGTGGAAAACCCAAAAGACTCCACCCCCAAATTACTAGAACTCATCCAGCAATTCAGTAATGTGGCAGGATACAAAATCAATGCACAGAAATCAGTTGCTTTCTTATACACCAACAACACAACTGTAGAAAGAGAAATTAGAGAAACGATTCCATTTACAATAGCACCAAAAACCATAAGATACCTCGGAATAAACCTAACCAAAGAGGTAAAGGATCTATACTCTAGGAACTACAAAACACTCATGAAAGAAATTGAAGAAGACACAAAAAGATGGAAAAATATTCGATGCTCATGGATTGGAAGAATAAACATTGTTAAAATGTCTATGCTACCCAGAGCAATCTATACCTTCAATGCCATCCCGATCAAAATTCCAATGACATTTTTCAAAGTGCTGGAACAAACAATCCTAAAATTTGTATGGAATCAGAAAAGACCCCGAATCGCCAAGGAGATGTTGAAAAAGAAAAGCAAAGCTGGGGGCATCACGTTGCCCGATTTCGAGCTATATTACAAAGCTGTGATCACCAAGACATGGTACTGGCACAAAAACAGACATACAGACCAATGGAACAGGATAGAGAACCCAGATATGGACCCTCAACTCTATGGTCAAATAATCTTTGACAAAACAGGAAAAAACATGCAATGGAAAAAAGACAGTCTCTTCAATAAATGGTGCTGGGAAAATTGGACAGCCACATGCAGAAGAATGAAACTCGACCATTCTCTAACACCATTCACAAAGAGAGCAGCAGAGCCTGTCCAGTGCTGCCCAAAGTGGGTCTTCCACCCTCTAGTCCAGTGTTCCTTCTGCCACCCCACACACTCACCCATGAATCTCACAAGGCTTTCTCGATCACCTGCTGAGTACCCAACCTGGAGGACCCAAAGATCCCAAGATGAGGCAGGAGATGGGATTCAGAGTTTGAAGCCCGGAGCTGCCATTTACTGTGAACCTGGATGAATCTTTTAACTCCCATGAACCTCCTTTGTCCAGTGGGATCTGATAGCACCTAGTTCACACTACTGAAATTATTATGAGAATTGAGGAGAATGTTGGTCCAGCCCCCATTGCCCGATAGAGCCTTGTAAATGCTGGCTGCGATTACAAGGTCTTGGCAACTGCCCTGCCTTCAAGGACTACAGTCCAGCTGAAGAGATAAGACTGGTGCAAAATGGTTGGAATGCTGGCACTCAAATATATGACTTGTGTGACTGGTGCAAAGGAGGGGAATAGCATCCCGTCTTTGACTTCCTGAAGGTGATGGGGCTTAGCACTGATAAATGGGTGGGATTTGGGTAAGTCTGAGCAGGCTGAGACTTTCAGACCGGAAGGGGCCTCAGTGAGCATGTAGTCATCTATTCATTCTTTCATCTGTTCATTTGACAAATATTAATTCAGCGCCCATTGTGTGCCAGGCCCTGCTCTAAGCATTGGAAAGACAGTGGGGAAGAAGGTGAGGTCCCTGCCTCCATGGAGTTTATCTTCCAGAAGAGGAGACAGTCAGCAAGTTAGTAAACATATAAACTAACGAGAATTTTTTTTTTTAAACTAACGAGAATTTAAGGAGCTGGTTAATACGACAGAGGAACTTGGAAAGGGAAGGAACTTTCTTTGGATAGGGAGGCCAAGGACGCGTCTCTGGTGCCAAGATTTTTCTGAAGGATGCAATGACACCTCTCACTCAGGGTCAGCCACGGAGAGGAACAGAAAACAAGGAATCAGGCTGTCTCCTGGGTTGTTGGTTGAAGCAGTTGGATGATGATTCTGCCTTTTATGAGAGGGGGGATTTTTGCAATGAAATCGTGGGTTCTGTGTGGGACATGCCATGGCAGATAGGCCTCTTAAACATTCCATAAACAGTGGAACAGGCAGTCCAGAGCTCAAGAGAGAAACAGGCCTGGAGACACAAAAATAAGACCCATTTAAGTGGAGATGAAAAGCCATGGGACGGGGAGAAATTCAGACAAAGAGCAGAGGACCCAGGATCAAGCTCTGATGACCTTGCATAGAGATCCGTTAAGCAGAGACTGAGAAGAATTAGACTCTGAGGCAGGATGAAAATCAGAAGAAGGGGCATCTGGGTGGCTCAGTCGGTTGGGCGTCTGCCTTCAGCTCAGGTCATGATCCCGGGGTTGTGGGATCAAGTCCCGCATCGGGCTCCCTGCTCAGGGGAGTCTGCTTCTCCCTCTCCCTCTCCCTCTGGGCTCTCTCTCTCTCTCTCTCTCTCTAATAAATAAATAAATAAGAAAGAAAAAGAAAAAAAAGAAAAAGAAAGAAAGGAAGGAAGGAAGGAAGGAAGAAAGGAAGAAAGGAGGAGGGAGGGAGGAAGGAAGGAAGAAGGAAAGAAAGAGGAAGAAAAAAGAAAATCAGAAGATGGTGTCAGAGAAGCTGTGGCTTACTCACAGTTCCATTTCCACTTCCTTGCAATGAGCCAGGATTCCTGCCCACCTCGCACATAGGCAAGCTAAAGAGTATCTTCCTGGGATACCTGTGTGGCTCAGTTGGTTAAGCATTGCCTTCGGCTTGGGTCACAACCTGGGATCGAGTCCTGCATGGGGCTCCTTGCTCAGCAGGGAGCCTGCTTCTCCCTCTGCCTGCCACTCGCCCTGCTTGTGCTCTCTCTCTCTCTAACAAGTAAATAAATACAATTTCTTAAATAAATAGATAAATAAATAGAGTATCTTACTCATGGGACACCTGGGTGGCTCAGCCAGTTAAGCATCCAACTCTTGGTTTAAATTTATTTATTTAGAGATCTTGATTTAAATTTATTTAGAGAGAACTCTAAAATAAATTAATTAATTTAAAAAGAAAATCTTACTCATGCTCCCCTCCAGCGCAGGTCTGTATGTGACCTGGCTTTCTCTGAGTAGGTGCGCTAACTCAAGATTTGGATAATGGAGTGTGGCCTGCATCTGTTGCACCTGCAGGCAAGCACGGCCATGGAGGCATATGGGGTTTGAGCAACACCTGTAACAGAGGGTCCCAGAAGTCCCTAGCTCTGTGAGTGCTGAGAGGCAGACAAGGTACATTCCTCCAAGTGGCACAAACTGCCGCGGGAGCAGCGTGGACCGGGTGCGCATCCCCACCATGGCAGAGGAAGCAGCCCCCATGGCAGGCCAGGTCTTGCATGACGTTCTAGGAGGTGTTTCTGCCGGACTGGATGGGTGGGGGGGGCGGGGTACAGCCTCCAGCTGCCTCTCCAGCCCTTCCAATGCTTTTATAAACCCAGTACTCTCTTTCTTAAATCTCTTTCTGCCTCGGCTAGCTCGGGTGGATTCCATTGTCCACAGTTGAATGAGAAGGAATGGGAAGAAAGCATGTATTTGATAAGGAAGGGGATAGTCCCCTGTGTCAAACACTGCAGAGAGTTTAAGATAAGAACAGGAAAGCATTTGAATGTTTCAGCACAAAAGTGACCTTGATGGGAGCAGTTTCAGTAGGAAGCAGAAGAGTGAAGAGGAGGTGAACGGGATGAGATGGCCAGTGGAGAGACGCTTTTTGAGAAGTTTGTCTGACATAATGCAATGGCTGGGGGGAGATGCAGCCTCAAGGAGGCGTTTGTTAAGAGGAGAGACTTTAGGCATTTCAACTGTGGAAAGGATGGCGTAGAAAGAGAGGGAGGTTAATCATATACAGAAAAGAGAGGCAAACTGAGGGAGACAAGTCCTTGAAGGTAAGGAAATGGGATCTAGAGTGTGTGGAAGAGCTGGCCTTCCAAAGGATGAAAGAAACTTCCTTCATTATAACAACCTCTTGGATTCACAAGATAGGGGGCAGACCGCGGGTGTGTGGGGGGAGCTATGAGCTAAAATGAGAGGAAGCCAAATTGTATGAAGCCTTGAATGCCAACCCAAGGAATTTAGACCTCCTGCAGACACTGGTTTTGGGGGCCAAATGCTTCCAGCCAAGAGGATCACACAAGAGCAAATATCTGAGGGAGACCCAAATCAAGTCCACAGGAAAGAAGACCCTTACCTAGTGAAGTGCCCGTTGTTCGACTGGCATCAGAATGAGGGCAGGGTTCTGGACTCAAGAAAGAGCAGTATGGGGCGCCTAGGTGGCTCAGTTGGTTAAGCGACTGCCTTCGGCTCAGGTCATGATCCTGGAGTCCCGGGATCGAGTCCCATATCGGGCTCCTTGCTCAGCAGGGGGTCTGCTTCTCCCTCTGATCCTCCCCCCTCTCATGTGCTCTCTCTCTCATTCTCTCTCTCAAATAAATAAATTTTTAAAAAAATCTTAAAAAAAAAAAAAGAGCGAGCAGTATGATGGATAGCGCACCGGCCTTCGCTTCAGATGGACGTAGGTTAGAATCTTTCCACTTCATAGCTGTGAGACGTAGGGGGAATTATTCCTCTGTAAAGCGGGAAGAATTGCTCCCCTTGGAATGGATGTTGTTAAGACCAGATGAGATCACACACTCACCTCGCACATAGTAAGTACTTAGCGAATAGTAGCTACTGAGCCAGAATTCCTGGCAAAGGGGCCTGGGATCCACAGTTTTAGTAAGCTCTTGGAGGTGATTCAAGTATTGGTCCCTGGGGCCTGCAAAAAAGTTTATGTGGGCTTTTCCCATGGCCTCACAGACAGTAGGTACTCAATTTGTCGAATGATTAGTTAGATAGACAGGCAGACAGATGGGGGTGGTGGTGCACAGAGAAGAAGGACAAGAAGGAGAAGAAAAATAGCGTCTTAATCCATTCAGGCTGCTATAACAAAATAGCACAGACTGGATGGCTTATAAACAATAGAACTTTATTCCTTACAGTTCTGGAGGCCGGGAAGTCCAAGATCAAGGCGCCAGCCTGGTGGGATGAGGGCCCTCTTCCTGGTTCATAGCCAACAACTTTTTGCTGTATCCTCACATGGTGAAGGGGCTGGGGGTCTCTCTGGGTCCTGTTTTATAAAGGCACTAATCCATTCTTGAGGGCTCTACCTTCATGACTTACTCACCTCTCAGAGGCCCCCACCTCCTAATACCACCACCTTGGGGGGAGGGGAGGTGGTTAGGATTTCAACATATGCATGTGGGGGGGGGACATAAACATGTAGACCTAGATAGATAGATAGAATGAACATAAGTAGATAGAAAACAGATCAACAGATCAACAGAAGTAGCTGTAAAGAAATTACAGTCTCAATTTGGAGGATTAAAATTTAAAACCATCTTTGTGAGACTTTGCCACTCTCCTGTAAGTAACAAGATCATTGCAAATGAGTCATTTTCCTCTTTGGAGGGAAAAAACCCAGGGGAAGGCCCCATACTCACACAAAATCCAACACCAGCCAAAGCCAAATGAGCCACAGACTAACTGCATACATGCTTGTCATTTCCTAATAGGACAGTCAGGGTTTTCAGCAACAGCCTTGCAGAGCTGATCCGTTTGAAACAAACATTTTATCTGGAAGCAGAACAAGTCTGTTGGACATAATTACATTGAATCCACTTCGGGATCAGATTTCACCCCTCCATCCCAAGATACACCAGAGCTCAGGGTTGCACAGACCCCAAGAGATTCCCTCCAAGGGTCCCAAACCCCCCAAAGCCAATGCTGACTTGGGAAGAATTGTTTTAAAATCAGCTCCTTGGGGCGCCTGGGTGGCTCAGTTGTTAAGCATCTGCCTTCGGCTCAGGTCATGATCCCAGGGTCCTGGGATCGAGCCCCGCATCGGGCTCCCTGCTCCGTGGGAAGCCTGCTTCTCCCTCTCCCACTCCCCCTGCTTGTGTTCCCTCTCTCGCTGTCTCTCTCTCTCTGTCAAATAAATAAATAAAATTTAAAAAAAATAAAATAAAATCAGCCCCTTGCAGGTTTTCACCAATCCCTTATCATTCCCCTAATTTATTAGTGTCTGAAAACCAAGGCTTTGGAACGGTCCTAATTTCACTTCTTCCTGCCCCGTTGGCAGGAAGTTGAAATAAGCCAAAAATGTGAAGAGGGGAGCGGGGAGGAAAGAGAGTCCAAGACAAAACCTAGCCTGCCTGACATTTTCTTTCAGTAGAATCATTTGTTATGCTATTAAAGCTCCCACCCTCATCATTCTTAGAGAATGTCAGCTTGAATATTCAACTTTTCATCAACCTTGATCTCCAGTTGATGCCTCTTCCTCCCTGCAGAGCAGGAATTTTGAAAGGTTAGAAGCCAACAGTCTCAAAATCACAGGCTCTTCAGCTCTTGGCAGTCAGACTGCACGTCCTCCTGCTCCGTCTCTTGGGGCAATTGGTGTGGATGTCCCCGTGGCGGCTGAGCCTCACTCCGTGAGGGCCCCAGTGGCTTCTGGGGGCCTTCCCTCCCGTTCTTCAGTGAACATGACATCTGGAACCTGAAGCTGGCATATTAATAAGGTCTGCATACGGAATAGGACTCCGCGTCACCTGAAATGCACAGACTCCTATGTGGACCAGTAGTTGTTCCTGAGGTCACTTCCTGCTGATGGCATCAGGGGGCCAAAGCATCTTCAGAAGGGTGGGGAACACCTTTCCGATGAGCTCAGAGAAACTAGCCGGAGCCGTAGTGAGGCCTGGTATAAAGCTTCAGAAAGATTTTTCAGTTGCTATTTGAGTGTGACAGCCCGGTGTGGTAGAAATTCCACCCGAGGTTGGGATCCTCGCCTGCCCGTGATCTAGCTGGTGACCTTGGGCGAGCTGCTTGAATATCTCGGGAGCTCAGTGTCCTCAGCTATAAGCTGGGTGGAGGGGATGCCCGCTTCACCGGGGGAAGTGTGGGAAATACAAACAGACCGTGGAGGATGCCTCGCCTAGCCCTGGACGCAGGGTGGCCGCTCAACCCAAGTTCATTCCTCGCTTCCATCCTGGCCTTCTTCATAGGAGCCTTGAAGGGTCAGAATAGGTTCTTCTCAGAGGATGCTCACTCCTCAGAAGATTCAGAAGAGTGGTTCTGCCAAGGTTTCAACAAAGACTCTTCTGATGCTCAACAGAGAAAACTCTGTGTCCTCACCTCTGGTCTTAGCAAGTTCAATACCAGCCGCTTACTTTACGTCAGGAGAGACAAAGGCATTGGAATTTAAGCTCCTTTGCGGGCTAAAAGATAACAGTCAACACCTGCAAAAAAGAACCTGTACATTAATCTCTTAAAACATGAGGGATTTTTTTCTACCCAGGAAATGAACACATTTATTTTCTTCCTTGAAAAGACCTCCACTCAGGCCGCTCAGAACTTGTTAGCATCCAACCAAACTGGGGGCATTTATGTTGAAGACACATTAATATTTTTCTCTTAAGAAAACATTTCAGGATCTTTGAAAATCTTTTTTTAGACCGTGCATAAAATCTCTTATGTGCTACACCATGGAATTCCCCAGCACCGCCCCCCAGGCCAAGAATATCCACTCCACCTCCCCATTAGACTGTCCTCTGTCTCAAATTCCTCCATTATGGATCCAGTCCTTTGCGTTAAGCATTATCTTTCACGAGGCTCCTGGGGGGTTAAGGAGGTCCATAGCTGCTAGTACAAATTTAGCAGGAATAAATCTATACTCATAAATTTAAACATGCAATAGATAGAACTGTATTTATTTTCCTCATCCAACTAATTCCAGACCCCTGCCTGTTCTTCTAAATTGTTCTTGATTTCTTTACTGTTGATTTTCCAGAGCACCATGCATATTCTGAGTGTTACATTATTGCTATTTTCTCCAACTTTTTACTTTGAAAAATCTCAAACTAACAAAAAAGTGACATGACTATCATAATAGATTTACCAATTGTCATGTTGTTCCATATCTGCTTGCTTTCTTTTTCTTTCTTTCTTTCTTTCTTCCTTTCTTTCTTTCTTTCTTTCTTTCTTTCTTTCTTTCTTTCTTTCTTTCTTTCTTTTTTAAAGATTTTATTTATTTATTTGACAGAGAGAGGCACAGCGAGAGAGGGAACACAAGCAGGGGAGTGAGAGAGGGAGAAGCAGGCTCCCCTTGGAGCAGGAAGCCTGATGCGGGGCTCGATTTCAGGACCCTGGGATCATGACCTGAGCTGAAGGCAGACACTTAACGACTGAGCCACCAGGCACCCCTCTTTCTTTGGTATAGGTATAAATATAGATTTATAAATATATATTTTGAGAAGTTGGTGGCACTCAGACACTTCACCACTAAATATTTCAATGTAAATCTAAGAACAAGGACATTCTGTTACAATAACCACAGTGTGATTCCTCCACTCAACAAATCTAGCATTTATATAACACTAATGTCTAATTTAGGGTTCATATTCAATGTTTCCCATTATCCTAATCTGCTTTGACATTGTAAAAAATACCCCCCAAACTATCAATTATTTATTAACCCCATCTATGAAGACCATTTAACAAAATCTTTAATTTTGATATCATCAAGTGCATTCATTTTTCTCCCTCGGGAGAGAGGTTTTGAGGGTCTCATTTAAGAGGTTCTGGGCTACCCCTGAATTGCAAATATATCTTTCAACAATTTCTCCTATTAGCTTTATAGTTTCACCTTTCAAATTTACCTTTTAAATCTCAGTGGGGTTCACCTTTGTATAGGGTAAGAAGTAGGGATTCAACTTTCTTTTCACAGAGTGAGCAAGATTTTCCAAAGGTATTTATTAAACAGTCTGTTCTCTCCTGGGGTTGTTTGCCACACTCTGTTATACATCTGGTTCCCACCAGTGTGGATCTGTTCTCAGGCTCCCTCTTCTTTCCGTGTGTCTGACTGCCCATTCCTGCTCAGGCGCCACTGGTGTTTTTGCACTTGGGTGGGGGGCAACCTCAAAGTTCCCTCTAGCTAGACGAAGAATCGAATTGACATGAGACAGATTAATAGGAGAAAATCACACTGAATAGCGTAGGTAGGGAGAATCCACACAGACATGGAAATCCCAGACAGACAAAATGAGGTACATATGTCATTCCGAAATGAGGAGAAGGGGCTAGTGGGGTGCACTTCACAAGGTGGTTAAGAAGAGTGGATGTTTGGTAGTTAGATGTTTGCCCTGCCATACAGATGGGTCACTCAGGTAACATGTTTCTCTAGTAATAATCTTATTTGGGAAAGACCCCCAATTTAGATTCTTCTGTGTGGTTAAGGGAGGGACAGTTTCTCTTCAGCCTGCAGGGTCTCAAGTGCCTTTAGCTCAAAATAATCCACATGCCGAAGTGGCACATTCAGGGGTGGAGGGGGGCTGTCCTGAACCCCTTCAACATGTTTCCCATATTTCCAATAAATCAAGTTCTCTCCTTTTGTTCTTATGATTCAAACTTGACAGCTATTTGGAGACTTAGTTATTCTACTGTATCAATTTTAGACCATATTTTTTAAGTTCTTCAAACATTCTTGCCCACAGCCAACTACTGTCGTAACTTTAATACAGAGCTGCCTAGACACTAAGTAACGAAGTTACAGATGAAGGTTCTAGTCCTGAAAACTCACTTCATATCCTACCCCCCAAACGCCAAAATTTAGCTTGAAAAGAAACCAATAAAAGCAACTGTTTGTGAAGTGGTTGTGAATTCCAATTCACATCTTCAGAAATAGAAGAAAAAACACTTTTTCTAATTTCTCAAAGCTGTAGTGGATTTCTTTTTGGAGCTTCTATTCTACTGGAGTAGCCGAAACTTACTTTCATTCCATTTGGCAACACTTCCCACTTCCTCTGGGGTAGCATTTGAGTTCCAAAGGACTTACAGAGAACCAAGTCTTCAAAGGGAGGGGAGATCTATTGAGTCTTCAATATCACTGAGACCGGCAGACATCATTAGATGTCCACTGTCCCATCTAGTGCAAGGTTGATGGTCTCCAAAGGTCTCTCTCTAGTCTGGTTCCCCCTCAGGCTCCTGGCAATCATCCCAGCACTGCATGAAGGGGAATAAGAAAAGCTCTGAGACCCTCATCTGCCCAGATGCTCTGACCACCAGTTCTCTGGGGTCCTGCCACTCACAAAGCACCACCAGGAAAACCAGGCCCAGGTGCCCCATACTCTCAGACTCCACCAATCCATTAGGTCTCAGCAGGATTCATTCTCCTCTCCCTGGGACCACTGACAGCTACCTCTCTGTATTGGTCAGCATTGTCTGGAAAAACTGAACCAATGGGATGTATATACAGAGAGAAGGAGATTTAGTGTAAGGAATTGGCTCACATGGTTATGGAGGGTGGCAAGTCCCAAATCTGCAGGGTAGGCTGGTGGGCTGGGCACCCAGGACAGCAGGTGGTTCAGTTCAAGTCTGAAGGCAGTCTGCTGTAGAACCAGAGAGAGATGTTAGAGATGAAGTTCAAAGGCAATCTGCTGGAAACTTCTCACTTGCTCAAGGGAGACTGGTCTTTTTACTCTATTCAGGCCTTCAACTGATTAGATAAGGCCCATCCACATTATGGAAGGCAATCTGCTTTACTCAAAGTCCACTGATTTAAATGTTACCCTCATCTGAATCCTTACACAAACACTTAGAATAATGGTTGGTCAGATATCTGGCCACTGTGAAACCTCCAAGTTGACACAAAAAACTAACCACCACACTCTCCTTGATTAATGCTATATCAGTTAGGATCCAGTCAGGTAATTCATCACAGAGGATTTATATTTTTAATGAGATATCATTCACATATCATAAAATTCACCCTTTTAAAGCATGTGATTCAGTGGTTTTTGGTATAGTCACAAGGTTATGCAATCAGCACCACTTTCCAGAACATTTTTATCACCCCAAAAGGGGACCCATACCCATTAGGGGTTAGCAAGAGGATTTATTTACAGGGAATTGACAACAAAGGGCCAGGCATCAAAGGACTGAGAAGTCGGAGAAGGACCACCGATGTCATACAAAGATGTAACCACAGGAAACAGCTACCACTCCTAGGACTAGGGGAGCAAAGGGAAGAAGTCCAGATTACCAGAACCCAGGACCCTGGAGGAGGGATCTCTCGGAAGGGGGAAGCAACCTGCTGGCGTTGGGACGTCGGGATGTTGGAGGAGGAGTCACAGAGCTGGGACTGGGATCTCTGAGGAGGGGGCATGTCCTAAATGCTGTCACACTGCAGGACCTCTGCTGGGTGGGAGGGGCTGGTTGTGGGGGCCTCGAGAGATGCTGGAGGCTGGAACCAAGTCCGCCACCAGGGTAAGGCTTCAGGAAGAGCAAGCCCTCGGAAGGAGCGCTTCCCTTCTCCAGGTTCTGTCTTTCCTGTGTCCGTTTAGTGCCCCCTATGGGCAGGACCTAACAGGGCAGAGCCAGCAATGGGGACACGCAGGTGTGATAGCTTTCTCACATGGCACCTCGGGCTCCCTGTGCTTCAGGGCAGCCCCGAGGGAGGCAGGCCGGTTCTTACCTGGAGGTTGGAGAACAGGGACGACAGAAGTCTTGCTCTTCTTCCCCATGCTGTTTTCTTCCAAACTATCTGTCCCTATTGTAAGTACTTTTGTAATCTGTCCTCTGCCCAGTCCTAGGGCCTGTTAGCATGACCCCCAGAGACACCCAGGCAGGGGGGGTGCTGCGGGGTGAGGGGAGGCAAAGGATGGCAGAAGAGGCGAGTGTTGGTGCCTAACGGACCGGTAGGGTCTGCCCCTTGTAGCCACATTTCATGCAGTGCACCCCTGAGAGCGAGGTGGCCGCAGGCTCAGATGACACGGCCCCTGGCCCATCATCACCCTCAGCCACTCTCAGCTGAGTAAGGACAGCAGCACCCGTCTCAGTAGATAGAAGGGCACGAATCCTCAGAGCATCCAGCGGGCATAATGGGGGCCGTCAGCTGCAGAAGCTCCGACTTGCCCCCCCCCCCCCCCCCGCAGACATTATCACGCTCAGGTGAGGAACCAGTTGCGTGGGTGACTCTACGCGTCCCCAGTGTTACTCATCTCTCCACCCTGTGCCCTGACTGCTTGGCCTCCTCCTGTGTACCGTGGATGAGGAAACACAGATTCACTGCAGTCATGTCTGCGTCTGGGTTTCCTTTTAATCCAAGCCCACTGCTGACAGGAGTCTTCACAGGAGCATGGCGGGGCAATTTTCCCTTGCCCGAAGGGCTCAATTTTGAAATGCAAAAAGTCAAGGGGGGAGATGATGATGATGATGATTTTGCATTTTTGTCACCATCTCCTCTCCAGAAAGCCTCAGCACAGAATGGCCTGGTTGCTTCGAGGTAGAAGTGGGAGAGAGGTATGTCATAGTTGCTTTTTAAAAAACAAAAACAAAGCACACTTGATTTTGTAATCTCACATACCTTCAGCTCACAAAACAAAGACGCGCATCTACAGAGTGAGCATCCGTGCGGCCCCCACCCAGGGCAAGAAATACAACGTTGCCAGCCCCCCAGAAGTCCCCACGTACCCCCGTCTATGTCACCAACATCAGCCTGCCTGCAGATGTCACCCTCCTGCCAGCCGTGGGGTTTGGATTGCGCCAACCTGGCTAATCCGGAATTGGGCTTCCCCGGACCTCAGAGGGGAACTCAGAGTTCGTTTCCCTCCCCAGCGTTCGGGTTATTTCTCTTGTGCAAGCCTGGCAAGGTAGAAGTCAAAGAGCAGCCATGACTTCCTGAAGATCATCACGGTTCCATGTGGTGGCGGACAGACGCAGAGGGCCCTGCGCATCGCAGCTTGTCCTCACTTTTTCCTGCCTGCTGGCCCAGCGGGCAGCCCCCTTCACAGCTGGACATCCAGCTGCGGACTCAGACAAGGCAGCTGTGCCGAGGCACCCGCCTCCTGCACACTTCTCCCCTCCACCAACCCCGGTCCAGCCGCTGCGCGCGCCCGGTTTCTGGCTCTTGCACCAAGTGTGCGAGTCGGCCCCGTGCACGCCCCACAGTGCTTCCGGGGGGCTGGGTAGCCGCTTTTCTTCCTCCTCCAACTCGCCTTTCTGAGCCTCTACTCCCCCAGCCTTTCCCACCACCGCCTAAGGTCTAACTCCTCTAGTGAATCCTGCAGGCCACCCCGTCCGCAGTCTTCCACCCCCTGCTGGAAGGCAGCCGGATACACAGCCTTCCGAGGTAGTCACTTTCTTGCTTTTCTTTATAGGGCTGCCAACCCGCACGCATCCCGAAACACCGGACTTCGGTTTTGCCTGTTGGTTTGTTTAACGGTATGTGAGTGGAATCGCCCGATGTTCTATTTTGTGTCCGGCTTGATTGACTCAACATACGTCTGCAAGATTCATCCGCACCGTTTTGTGAAGCTGTCGCTTACTCAATTTTCTTTGCTCTGAGAATTTCTTTGTATGAAGTGCTTAACATTTCAGTTATTCCTTCTATTGTTGGTGAACCTGTGGGTTGTTTATTTGGACTATTATAAATGATGCTGCCTTACACACTCTCGCATCTGGCTCTTGCACGCCTGTGTATCATGTTTGTTGTGTGCGTATTCCGGGGCAGAACGACTGAGTCAAGGGGCGTGTGTGTCTTCAGGTGTAGTCAATAAAATCGAATTGTTTCTCAAGGTGGTTTTACCAGTTTACATTCTCACCAAAATCGCAATTAGTTTTATCAATCTTTTCATTTTGGCCATTCTGGGGGCTGCATAGGGGAAGCTCATTCGGGTTTTAGATTGCATTTCCCTGATAATGACGTTGGGCACATCTGCATATCTTCATTAACTGTTTTTTAAGCGTCTGTTCCAATCTCCTGCTCCATTTTGGATTAGGTGTTTGTTTTGTGTATTTTTTTTTCTCGTTGATTTGTAAAAAATGTGTATATATTTTGAATATAAGAATCCATTTTAGGTGTATAGTTTGGGGCGTGTTGAGCTATGTGAACACCAACTGTTGAAAAGGCTACTCTTTCTCCGTTGAGTTATTTTGGCAGCTTTGTCAAAAAGCAATCACTTCTCTGTGTGTGGTACTATCTGGGCTTCCCTCTCCCACTGACCTGCATGTCCATATGCCACCCTGTCTTATTTACCGTAAGTCTTGGAGTCACATAGTTTAAGTGCTCCAACATTTTCCTTCTTTTTCAAAATGGTATTTGCTTTTTATGGTGCTTTACAATTTCAAAATTTAAATTTCGGTGAATCAATTTCTGGTTTTTAAAAGCCTGCTTGGATTTAGATTGATCAATAGATTCAATATTCCAATCTAGAGAGAATTGACGTCTTAACAATGTTGAGTCTTTGAGTCCATGAACACGGTATTATTTGTCTATTTGTTTAAATCCTTAATTTCTCTCAACAGTGTTCTTCCATTTTCAGTGTACAAGTCTTCTGTTATATTTAATCCTAAGTATGTTATGTTGTTGACACCTTATTAAATGAGTCATTTTATTTCATCTTCCTATAGGTTCCCTGAGAGCATACAAATTGCGATGAATTTTTGCATATTATACCTGTGTCCTGCAGCTGCTAAATTCACTTTCTAGTTGTAGTAGCTCTTTGACAAAGTCCCTGGAATTTCCTGTGTAAAACATCATGGCACCTGCAAATAGAGGCAGTTTACTTCTCACTTTTCAACCTGTATACCTTTTATTTCTTTTTCTTGCCTTATTTCATTGTCTAGGACCTCCAGTATAATGTTGAATGGTGGCAATGAGAGTTGAATCTTTACCTTGCTTCCCAGTCTTAGGAGCAAAGCATTCACTATTTCACCATGAAGGATGAGCTGCAATTTGTTCATAGATGCCCCAAAGGAGTTTGAAGACGTTTCCTTCTTTCCCAGTTGCTAAGAGATTTTACTAGGAATGCATATTAAATGCTTCAAATGCACTTTCTGCATCTATTGAAATTATCACATTGTTTTCTCCTTTATTCTGTTAATACGATGAATTACATTCATTCTCAAATGTTACACCAACTTTGCAATACTAGGGGAAGCCCTAGGTGGTCATAGTATAGTATCCTTTTTATATACTGCTGGATTCAATTGGCTAAAATTTGTCAAGAACTTCTGTGTCGAAGGTTTGTGAGGGGTATTGGTCTGTAATTTTAAATTATTTTTGGAATATGTTGCACAGATTTTGATATAAGGGTTATGCTGACTTCAGGAAATTAGTTCAATAGTGGTTCCACCTTTATTTTCTAAGGGATTTGACCTAAGATTGGTATTATTTTATTTCATTCTGGAGGTTTTTATAGAATTTATCAATAAAGATATTAGAAGCTGATGTTTACTACACTGGAATTAAAATTAAAAAAATAAAAATAATCTAAAAAAAGATATTACAGGCTGGAGGTTTTTTTGTGGGAAGTGTTTTGTTAACAACAAATTAAATTTATCTAATAGGTATAATATAGAGCTATTCTGAGTTTCTGTTTCATTTTGTGACAGTTCTTGTAAATATTATTTTTAAAGTTATATATCGATTTTATCTGTAGTATTTAATTTGTTGGTATAAAGTTATTTATAACATTCCCATACAAACTTTTTAACGTCTATAGTGTCTATAGTAATAACCCATCACTATTCTTGGTATTAGTCATTTGTTTCTCTCTATATTTTCATGACCAGGAATTTACCAATTTTGTTCATCTTTTTCAAGGAAACAACTTTTGAACTTGTTAATTTTTTGTATTACTTGATCTTTTCTACATTGATTTGTGCTCTTATCTTTCTTATTTTTTCCTCCTACTTACTTTGGGTTTACTTTGTTCTATCTTTTTCTGTTTTCCTCTAGCTTTGAAAATGGCACGCTTGGGCATTTTGTTTGGACCTTTCATCTTTTTTTACTATAAGCATTTAAAGCTATATATTTCCCTCTAAACACTAGTTTGGCTAAATCCACAGATTTAAATATTATATTTCACTATCAGGCAGTCTGAAACAGTTCTAAATTTCCTTGGTATTTTTTTCTCTGACCATGAATTATGTAGAACTGTATTGTTTAATTTCCAATCTGTGAGTTTTTTCTACATGTCTTATCACTACTGATTTCTCATTTAATTCCATTTTGGTCAGAGAACACACTCCAAAAGTCCCAAATTCTGAAGGCATCCCTCTGGGTTTCTGTTCTCCCCCAGGACTCTTCACAATCACATCAGCTGACTGTATGCTTCCAGTAGATTTTTTTTAATGATATTTTGTCTGGGTATTTCTTTCTATGCCAAATGGGAGGGTTAATCCAAATTATCTAGCCTGCTATTACCAGATGTCACTATAGTTGCTCTTACAAACGTCTATCATTCAGACAGAATCAATCATTTAGCATAAAAGCTATGCCATGAATGCTCTCAGTGGAATTTTTTTACATGGGATAGACTGGCTCACTTCTTGAGACATGAGTCAAATGAAGTCTGGCCAAAGGCACTTTCTCCCTCTCCTGGGACAGCCTTCAGAATCAAGCTGAGGCATTCTTTTTACAACAACTTCCAAAGGCTCTCCAAATTGGGGTTATTGGGGTCCCCTCTCTCAACCATTTCTCATAGCCTACTCAGTTTACAAGAGTGTCTTGGACATTTATTAAGTAGCAATTTCTGAGGAAAGAGAAATTTCATTGTTTCCTCTTTATTCCTTGATCCCTGTTTTCTCAACCTAAAAGACTCATTTTCGACTGCCTTTCCCTTCAACAATTAAATACAATACAATATTTTCTGGAAATATTCTGGAAAATTCTACAAAGCTCCAGCTAGTCTTACAGTTTTCATCAAACCCCAGTGTCATTGTCGGGGGGGGCTTATTCCCCACTCACATCTCATTCCCCATGGAGGATGTAACACTTGGTAACACTCTGGTCCCCTCAGATTGGTGAGGGAGAAGAGAGAAGCCTAGTATGCGCAGTCCAGCCTCTTCTGCCCTTTCTCTTGGGAACAGGTCACTCCGAGGAAGCACATCTTCTGCTCTGCTCTTCCAAGAGCAAAATTTTGCAAGCCAGTGCTTCTGGGTGGGTGCATCCATCAAAATCTGAGGTTTGGGATTAGAAAGCCCAAATATCAAATTCACTTTTAGTAAAGGAGCTATTTTGATGTTTATCTGCCTTACTTTCTTGTCTGTTTTCTCAGTACGTTCAGAAAATAGGGTAGGGTGGGAGGGTGCTCCTGACTAGGTTCTCTTGAACCCAGTAGATATACTAATTTTCTCCCATAAGTAAACCATCCATCCTTTGTTTAAAAAGAAAACATTCTCATGTTCTCAAACATTCCAGAGAGACTGTGGGTCCTCTGAATTAGTTCCTTGGTTCAGAAGTGCATGATAGAATGATGCATCCAGGGGCAAGTCTGTCCACCTCGTGAATCAGTTCATCGTGTTTTTTGTCACCATTGATTGTGTGGACTACTAACAATTTCATGGGATGCTTGAATCCAGAAAAGAATTTTAACTAAAGGAGTCTTAATTGTTATAAGAAAGGTCAAAAATGAAGAAGGCGGCAGTGGAAATGTAGGTAAATTGAGAGCATCTCTAATGAAAGAAGAACAGCGGTCTTGAGTCCCCAGTGAGGCATGATAGGCCAGAACTGAGTTCAAATTCCAGCTCTGTGACTTTGAGCAGATACTCGGCATCTCTGAGTCCCCTGTCCCTCCATGGTGAAAACAGAGACAAATGATGCCCGTCTCAAAAGGCTGTTCAATGAGGTGACTTCAAAAAGCCTGAGATATAGTGAATACACGATAATGGTAGCTTCTTCTTCCTTCCAGAAAAACCAACTGGCCCAGATTTTCTTGATGGCCTTAGGAAGTCTTGGGGAAGATTCTCGATGATACCAAGAACTGGAGAAACAGGAAGATTGACAAAAACGAACTAAAACCGTACGACCGAGTTTAGAGAAGGAATGACTTGGGCAAGCATCTCACATGGGTACAACTTCCCGATCTGTCGGAGGGCTCCCCTAAATGTAATTTGATTTGAGCCTCGCAATCGCTCTGGGAAACCGATGGGGCAAATACTACTGGGTCCATGGGCGCCTGGGTGGCTCAGATGGTTAAGCATCAGCCTTCGACTCAGGTCATGATCCCAAGGTCCTGGGATCGAGTCCCGCATCAGGCTCCCTGCTCAGTGCAGAGAGCCTGCTTCTCCCTCTCCCTCTGCCATTCCCTCTGCTCGTGCTCTTCTGTCTATCTCTGTCAAATAAATAAATAAAATCTTTAAAAAAAAAAATACTACCAGGTCCATGTGAAACGTGAGGAAACGAACAGTAAGTAATTAGATGTGATGGTTCATGACATTCCAGCCTCATCCATCTCCCCCATCGTACTTTCTAGGTGTCCGGGTTGCCCTGAAGTAACCATAACGATGCGTATATGGCACTTTTTGGTGTGCAAATCTCACATGGATTTTCTCACCTAGTTCTGACAACAAGGATTTCTGGACATGTCACAGATGAGGAGCCCAGTGCCTCAGAGAGCCCAAGCAGCCCGCTCGATGTCACACAGCTAATGCAGAGGCTGACCTCGGGCCTTCTGACAAGCCCGGGGCTCGTGGGCTCCTGGATTTTAACCACACTGAGGACATCGAGGGCCGTGGGGCGGGGTGGGAGCGCCGAGCACCCCTGGCCCCGGCCCTCGTGGTCACGGCGACTGGCACAGCCAGCACTCTGCCCAGGTCATTTCATGTAATCTGCAGCGGTGCTGTGATTTATCGATGGCTTTTATTCCCCACTGGGACAGCGTGAAAATGATCAGATGACTAATGAGCTTGGGAAGATGGATGCGCTCTGAGCCAGCTCCCACAGAAGGGAATTCTACACCGGGTCCCGCCCAGAGCAGCACAGGACGATGGATGTTTCTGCAGACGGCTGGCCCTCATTTGCTCCTTTGGCAGCCAGTTGCTTCTCTCTGCAGACACGGGGAGGCTTAAGAGGTAATAGTGCTGGTGTCTCCCTGTTCTAGGAGTGGAGAGGAGATGAGCATTGATGGGTTTGGGGATGACAGCACAAAACCTCATTCTGGGAAGGGAAGGCTGCATTTAACCCCGAGGTAGCTGTCAGGCAGGCCACCCCCCGAGCCTTCCCAATGCCTACGTAGTCGCCCTACCTGATCACGAGCTACGGCGCTTTCCTGGTGGTGCGGCCGCGTCCTTCGCTTACCTACTGCTGAATCACAGATCGTCCCAAAACTTCAGCTTCAAGCAATGATTTTCTAGCTGACAATTCTATGGGCCAGTTTTGGGTGGCTCAGAAGGGAAAGCATGTTTCTACTCCGTGTGGTGTTGGCTGGGGTGGCCCACTGGGGCTGGGGGATCCAATGTGGCCTCATTCATGCATCTGGGGCCATGGTTCTGGGTGTCAGAGGGGTGCCTCAGTTCCCCTCCACACAGCCGCCCTCCAGCATGACGGCCTGGACTTGCTTATACGGCAGCTGGGTTCCAAGCACAAAAAAGAAGTAAACTGGTGAGTCCACGTTGGCTTGGACTCAGAAGTCCCAGGAGGTCACTTGATCAAAACAAGACAAGAGGGCACCTGGGTGGCTCAGTTGGTTAAGCAACTGCCTTCGGCTCAGGTCATGATCCTGGAGTCCCGGAATCGAGTCCCACATCGGGCTCCTGGCTCAGCAGGGAGCCTGCTTCTCCCTCTGACCCTATCCCCTCTCATGCTGTTTCTCTCTCTCTCTTTCTCAAATAAATAAAATCTTTAAAAAAAAAAAATTAAAACAAGACAAGATATGGAGCCAGCTCAGATTCCTGGGGGGAGACATCGTCTGCACCTCTGCATGACAGGGGCAGCAAGGTCTCTGCAAAGGGATGAGGACACGAGGGACGGGGTCCACTGGGGGCCACCAGGAGGCAGCCTCTAGGATCTGGTGGGATCAGCACCAGTGGAAGGGACAGGAAGGAAGCAGAAGGGGACTGAGGGAGAAGCTGCAATCAGATCCACAGGGAGCCTCGCCCAATGCCGCAGAAGCCGTGAAGCTAGAATGGCCCTTCACAGCTGTCCCCAGGCCGTCCGAGATGCCAAGACTTCATACCCTCACGTCAAAGGTTGTGGGCGCCACGGAAAGGGGCTTGACTGGGGGCGAGGCAGTTCCTGAAGGGGCTGACCCTTACCAGCTGCCTCCCCACAGGCTCCCTGCAGCTGGGAGCAGGCCCTGCAATGAAGGGGGGTCTGGGCAACCATCGTGGTGTCCACCATGTTATGCCATGCTTGCCTTCCCTAAGAATCTAGTTCTCTCCCAAGCTCCCATCTCCTTGAGCTTCCCACACCACCACACCCCTAAGACAAAGCAAGATGCCTCGAATTCTCCTTGACACCTCCATCTCCTGGTCTACATCCTCAACACCCCCCTCCCCCTGCCCAGCGTCTCCCTTCCGTCCCACCTGGTACAGCTCCTACCTAGGAGACCCGGTTTCCTCCCTTCTGCCCTTTCCCCTGCAAAACCAGTTTTGCCCTGAGACTCCTCTGCTCAAAGCCCTTCCCTGATTCCCGTTGCCTCAAGACCAGACTCCCTGGCTTCTGGAATGGATCCAGAGGCTCCTGCCTTCACTTTCCTCCCCGGCCCTGGGGGGCTGCATGCATCTCTCACCTCGGGACCACTGCAGGAATTGCTCCATCTGTCTTGTGCACCTTCCTTGCCCCACCTTTTTGTCCCCCTCTGCTCAGGCTTCAGCTAACCCTTTGTCCCCGACAGCCTCCCGGAGCCCCCAAGCCCACCTAATGGGGACAAGTGGCCTTCCTCCCATTCCTGTGGCCCCTCCGCTCCCCCGTCCCCGCACGCTGCACACAGATGCAGGCGCACCTCCTCTTCCACTGGACAGCGAGCTCCACAGGGATGCCCGAGCTCTCTGCATCCCAAGCATGTCGCAGTGGCTCAGCCACATCTTCTCTGGATTATGGAGGGGCAGCAAGAAGAGAAGAGTGGGCTGCACTGAGGTCCTGAGTTAGACAATCCTAAGGAGTTGAATGTCCTCAAGGGAAGAAAGAGCTGCTCTGGAAAATGGGCCTGGCCTACAGACTGTGCCCAGCCCCAATGGGGAGAGGCTGGTGGCCATACTCATCCACCGTGGGCATCTCTAGTTGGCTCTTAGCAAGCCCAGGGGAAAAGGCATTTCTCTCTGTCCTGGTTTCTGCGTGTCCATTCAGGAAAGGACTCGGAGTGGCCTTGCTTGGGTGTTCACACCATGACTAATCCCCGGGGCCCAGGAATTCTGATAGGCTGAGCCCAGTCCAATGACCGCCCCTGGTTGGGGGTGGGTGGACAGTGTGTCCTCAGATGCAAGGTTGGTCCAGGCGACGACTAACTGCTGGAGGACACCCAGCAGAGGCTGACAGGCTGTGGACAGTATCCAGATCTCCACTCCCTCCCTCCTGCGCTTTTCCGCACTGGCAGAGTCCTTGACATTTCCTGCCATGGGATGAAAAGCACGGCCTTCTTCCCACTCCAGAATAACGCTGCCAACGCACAAGGCAAGAGAGCTGCCCATCATTTCTTGGGCTCTTACTGTGAGCCAAGCCCTGTCCCACGCACTTTATGAGGATTATTATCCTCGTTTCCCAGGTTAGGTAACTGAGGCTCAGAGAATTTAAGTGGCTTGTCCAAAGTGTTAGTATATGGCAAATCTGGGATTTGAAACCAAGTCCTGGTTCCTGTGAACACCTGGGACTTTGCCCAAGAGCAGACTGGGCAGCCCAGGAGCATCAGAGCTAATGCCTCCAAAAGTAGCCCACCATGGGGAAGGATGGGGGCTCCGTGGCTAGAACACGACTTTCGTATTTCTGACTTCCCGGATTCACACTGCCTTCTACAAATACAGGACTAAGAGGGGACTTGCAGACTACCTTATTTAACTACCTCCATTTGTATTTAATTTTACTTTATGGGCCCTCAGGGCTATGGTTTTAAGATCCATCCATGTTTCTCAGTGAACATCTGGTCTGTTCTTTTAAATGCTTCTAAGCCGTGCCTCCACCCTGGTTCACTGCCCACTGTTGCAGAGATAGACCGGATCGCAGCTCGCTCCGCGAGCCACACTGTCGGCACCCACCATCATGGCTCTGTTTTTAAAGGTGAGAAGGGGGGGGCAAGGAGAGGGGAGAGGCTGGTGGCCAAATTCACCCATCGTGGGCAGCTCTAGTTAGCTCTTAGCAAGCCTGTTGGGGGGGAGGGGGGGAGAGGCGTTTCTCTCTCTCCTAGTCTCTGCGAGTCCATTCAGGAAGGACTCAGAGTGGCCTTCCTGAGTCCTTCCTGGAAGGAAGGTTTTGGAAAGCGATTCTGGGAAAGGGGGCAGGGGAGTGGGGAAGTGAGGCAAGGGGGGAGGAAGCTTCTAGAGACTGAGCTACCATGCGCGTGTGCACTTGGACAGTGAAGGCTCAGTCCCTGTGGGGACCAGTCCCCGGGGCTGGGGCTTCCTGAGTTGGGTCACAGGACCTTCCCTGCTCTGGGATGGGTGGAGCTGTCCTTCACCTCCCTACAGAGGACAGATGGAATGGGGAAGGGACGCTTCATTCTTCCAAGAAAAAAGGAATTCTGGCAAAGAAAAACAGCAGGAGTCCTCACAGGGTCTGTGGATCACTCCCAGGCTGGGAAACCAGGGGCCGGTCATAGGGGCAGAGCCTCTGGGGGGGGCGGGGTGCAGTGGGACTCCCTCGAAGGAGCAGGGGGGTGAGCGCACGTGGCCGATGCTGCCGCCCATCTGGCCCATCTGGACGGGCGCGCTCTCTGCAATGTGCTTCCACACAGGGCTCTGGAGCCCCGAATGCCTCTCTGCACCCTCCCCAGTGCTGAGCAGGGAGCAGCAGGGCCCCCTCACTACACAGCCCCTCTCCACCTGGATCCAGCCGGGAGGAAGGAGAAGGTGGGCCCTTGCGGGGGAGCCTCACCAGGTTTGCGCAGAAGCAGGTGCAGGGGCACTGAGAATCTCCCGCCACGCAAGGGAGCTCCACTCTCCACTCTGCTCAGTGCGGAGTCCGAGCCTCGCTGGCGGTTTAATCTCTCAGAAAGTGGAGGAACGAGACCCTGCTTCCATGGACTTAATTCTGGTCAACAAAGCAACCCACGACCGCCGATCACCGAGGACCAGGATTCAGTGCATCAACAGCCCAGTTTTCCTCTCCTTCTGTGTGGCTGCTCGGGGGGTGCTCTCCAGGGCCTCCCAGGGCTCCCCACAGGGACTGAGCCTTCACTGTCCAAGTGCACACGCGCATGGTAGCTCAGGCTCTAGAAGCTTCCTCCCCCCTTGCCTCACTTCCCCACTCCCCTGCCCCCTTTCCCAGAATCACTTTCCAGAACCCCTTTCAGTCAAATCCTTCCCTCGGGGTCTCTGTCTGGAGGGACTCCAACTAAGGTAATGTGATAACCAAGAAAGTAAATCTGGAAAGAAACCTGGATGCATAGTAGAAGAGCGGATAATCCTACAGGCTTCGGAGTCAGACAGTCTGTGTTTGAATCTGCCTCTACCAGTGTATAAACATTTAATATTAAAATGAATGTTATTTATAGACTTGAGGAAGTGGATTTCAGAACAGGCAGAGCTGGAAACTGGAGGAACAGGAAGGGAGCTCAAGGATGGGAGGGAGGCGTTTACAAATTCTGAGAAAACACAAATTCCTCCATTCCTCAGAGGCAACTCCCGCAAGGCTCTGGCTTCCCAGGATGCTCTTGGTGTGTGTGTGAGCATGGGGGGGGGGGGGTGTAGGTGTTTAAAAGGACAAAGAGCAGAAGGAGTGACCGTGGCAAAGCAGAGAGCGGAGGCTCCCCAGCCCCAGCCCCAGCCCGAGCGGCTGGCACTGGAAGGCCAAACCCCAGAATGCGCTGACTTGCTAATAGCCCAAGGACAATGGAGAGGGTTTTGTTCAAGTCTGTCCCAAAGGAGCTGGAGAAGGAGGAAGGGACAAGTCTGTGCTTGTGGCAGAGTGGGCTCCTTGTGAGTGACGGGGAGAAAGCAGAACCTCTGTCACTCCTGTCTTTCCTATCAAGGTGGCCGTTTTAAAACATAAAAGGTGAGGACAGAGTCCAGAGAGATTAACACTCAAAGCGCCCGCCGGCGTAAGGGAGGCTGGCTTGGGCTCCAACCAGCAATCTGGGCGCTGGGGGCAGGCGGGCAAGTGGTAACCGGGAGCGGGCTGCAGCACTCGGCCCTTAGTCCCAGCATGCTCTAGAAGCATAGGGAAGATTGCAAGAGCGGTGCTTGTCCCACCAAAGGCTCTAAACCAGGATTCTGTCCCCGGGACATATAAGGTCTGGAGACCATACATGGTGGTCACAACTGGGGTGTGTGTGTGGGGGGGGTGCATTGACATCTAGTGGGCAGAGGCCAGGGAGGCTTAACTCCCTACAAGGCACAGGACAGCCCCCTACAACAAAGAATTCTTCGTCCCAACACGCCCACAGTGCCAAGACTGAGAGAGCCGGCTCTAAATGGGTGACTGTTGAATGAATGAGTGAGCCGTTGAGCGCCCCCGGTGTGCCCTGGGACTGCACAGAGGAACAGGACACAGGCAGTCCCTTTGAGAGCTTATCCTCTGGTACAAGAGACTGAGGCAGGTGGCTGCTCACCGTAGGACGTGTGCTTTCATGGAGGGGATATGAGAACAGAGATAAAAGAGCCACCAATCCCACCAGAGCAAAGGTGCCATGGACAGATGAATGGAAGTGTGTCCAGGACACCAGGCAGAGATGAAGGTTGAACATGCCTCTGGGCTGGGGACACCACAAGCAAGCCAGTGGGACTGGGGCACAGGGCTCTTAAGGAGGAACGACCGGGGGCAGGGCAGGAGATACCAAATGCCATGGTAAGGCCCCTTGATTGAGTCATGCCAGCACAGAGTTCAAGGAAGTTGTTAAGCAGATATCATGATCAGATTGATCTTTTTAAAATAAGAATATATGTATTGTCTCTTTGGTTTAAAAAAAAAAAAAAAAAACTCTTCCCTGATGTAAAGAATTACTGTAACATTAATCTTATTCATAAATGCACCATGATCAAAACACAGTGGAGTATACTAGAATTTTCTAGAACACACCAGAACATTGCCCCATCCATCCTCATCAACTCCTCCCTTTGCCCTGTATATATGCCAGATTTTTTTAAGTGTACAATTCAATAATTTTTAGTAAATTTACAGGAGTGTGTGATGTTACCATAATCCTGTATTAGATCATTTCTATCACTTCAAAGAGTCCCACGTGTGCATTTGTAGTCAATCCCCATTGCCACCCCCAGTCCGAGGCAACCACTAATCTGCTTTCTGTTGCTATATATTTGCCATTTCTAGACATTTCCTATAATGGAATCGTATAATATGTGGTATTTTGCCTCTGGCTTCTTTCACTCCGCGTGGTGTTTTGAGGTTCATCGTGTGGGAGCATGAATCAGCAGTCTGTTCCTTTTTATTGCTGAATGATATTCCAATCAGATGTCTATTTAAAAGATGATGCTGACTGAATGAAAGATGGGGAGGAGGAGGAAGAAGTGAGAAGCCAGGGGACCAGCTAGGAGACCGAGGTGGTTGTTCAGGCTGTAGGCAAAGAAGGTCTGAGCTGCAGGGTGGCAGTGGGCCTGGAGAGAGGGAGAGACTGGAGGCCGCAGGCCCTGGAGGTAGTCCACTTACATGAGGCTGGGTGGGCAAGGGGAAAAGCCTGGAGGCCTAGAAAGGGGCGAAGTGAGCTGATAGCACCTCTGGGCGGACTCACAGCTGGCTGAGGCGGCGGGGTGCCCACGGATCCATTCAGCCCTGAGGACCCTCGGGGGGCCTGCTGAGAGGCTGGCTCCTTAGGCCAGTGGGATGAAGACACTGAGAACATGTCTGTCAACTGTGCTGATGACCCAAAGCCATGAGGGACAGCAGATTTGGGATGCCTACATTCAAAAAATCTTGGCAGGCTCAAATGATGAGCCATGGCAGAATCTGGGCAGCTCTTCGGGGAGACCTAAAAATGCCAGTGGACTGTGGTTTTCTGGATCCTTGTCTGTCTTCCTGGGATGCTGGGAGCTTTGTGAGAACCAGGATGGCGTCTGCAGGGTACAAGAGGGATCATGAGAAACGGACCCCAGTAGCTTGCTCTGGGTTGTTGGGGCCTCCTCTTTTCAGCTTCCTATGGGACCAGGAGCCCCTTTGCTCCAGCAAGAGGGTCTGTGGCTGCCTGAAACTCCCACAGGTTCCTGAGGTCCCCAAGTGTAAGACAATTGCCTTCCTCCATCCAACAAGCCTAGCATGCTACTCCGTGGGATGTTGGGAAGATGGAGACCTCCTGTCTCTTCTTGTTGGTCTTGACTTGTGTGTTTCTCCCAATAAAGTCTGCCCCTTAACCCTTCCCGTGTTGTGTGCGGGAATTTATCCCAAGCCCTGGTATACAACAGGTGGCCAGCAAAGTAGCCATAGCAGCATGAGAATGGTTTCTTCATTTTGTATCCATCCACGCCAGCAGAGTGCCTGGCCCATGCTAAGTGTTTGATAGACAGCTGATGGGCACATGAACACACACACCACCTGGATGATGGATACCTGCCTTAAACTGAGTCAGTTCCACTTTCCAGGTAGCAAGCAGGAATCCTAGTGCTATCATCCAGTCATTGTGCCCTAATTCTTGAAAACCGGAAATTCGATATTTACTGTAATTTTTTAGCTATAGAAGTAGCATCTGCTCTCCAAGGCAGATTTAGAAACTATAAGCAATGTTAACTTTTTGATTAATTTCTTTCTCTCTCAATATAGAATGTGTGTTCAGAATATTCCCTCATTCATACATGTACATAGTATATCTACACACAGCCAACAGATCTTTACTACATAATTGGGTCAACAGCAGCATTTTCAGTTTCAACTGAACATTTTTGTGTCCTTAAAACTCTTTGGAAATACCTTTTATAATCAGGGCAAAGTGTTCCATTGCACGTAGGTTACCTGATTGACTGGCGCATCCCCCTCTCACTGCCCCTGTAGGTTGCCTCTGGGTCTGGGGACTGGCTTCGGGGATCCCTGAGCCTGTGTTCCCCATGTGGGGCTCAGGAGTCCTTCCCCAGCTACCTGCTTCTCTCCCCTTTGCCTTGCCTGCTCTCCATTCCTGCAAACACCCCTCTTCCGGTTACCTTGCTCAGAGTCCATGAGCAGCCTCCTCCTCGCCCTGCTCCCCACCTCAGGGGCCACTTTGCCCAGGTTCCTGCGTTCTCCCCACCAGCTGGTTTGCAGAACTGCCCCTCTCCGCAGTCCTGGAGGCCATGCTGGTCGTTCCTGGCTCTCTCCTGCCATCTCCTGCCCACTTGCAATGTGTCTGGCAGCGAGCTGAACTCCCACAGTGCTGGAACCAACTGGGAAAGGACCACATTTGACAGGTTTCATTGGGAAATCCCATACTTACTTTGTTCTCAGTTATCTGCATATTCACATTATGAGAGGCCTGATCTCATTGCCTCTGAAAATAGTCCTAAAGGCTTTACTTGGTAATAAGCCCAAGAAGAATCAATAATGGAGTGTGGCTGTCCAAAAAAAAAAAAAAAAAAAGGTTCATGCCATTTCCAGCCAGGAAATGGCATTTCTTTTAGGCTCAGAACCAATAGGGGGATGTCATGGGAAGGTGCTTTCAGGTCAACGTAAGGAAAAAAGCTTTGTAACGGGAATTGTCCCCCAATGAAAAGGACTGGCAATAACTGGCCCAGAGCTGGCAATGTTCTAGAAAAGGTGGGATTCCCTAGGCCTCCAAGATTTTATTGCTACCCCCACATGCTCATTACGCACACTCCTTAAGTGCTGAGAGAGAGAGAGAGAGAGAAAGAGAGAGAACACTCAAACATCTATGCAAAGTGTGAGCTCTGGTGAACCTTCATTACGCAGCTCATCCCCTGGAGTCACTGGGGCCCAGAGGCCTTGGAAGACCAAGTGAGGTTCGTGGCTGTTCCCCCGAGGCAGGTCCTGAACAAGCCCCAGGCAGTCTTTGCACGAGCTGGGGGCCCTGGCAGAGTGGGGCAGCCCGCGGTCTCATTCACTAGGACAATCCTGGGGCGGAGTGGGGCACAGTGTCCTCCACTCTCCCTGGCCCTGGCAAGCAGAGCTCACAGGCCCCACATCCCCTCCCCATCAGCTCCGGGATGTTTTATGGCTGTCACAAAAAAGAGCATGTGCAAAAGCAGGGAGGTGGAGGGGCTTGGAACAGGTTGCTGGGGAAGAAAGCATTCAATATGGCGAGCGGCTGCCTGGCTGGGGCTGAAGTGGGCAGGATGTGAGTCTGCAGGGGCAGACGGAGGGGGCTCCAACCGAGAACAGCCATGCTAATGAACTTGGATTGCAGTCTGAAGGCCATGAGGAGCCACTGACAGAGCACGGTGTGAAAAGCCTGAGGAATTCAAGGACTATGAGGTAAGTGGTTCTTTTTAAGGGTGAAGACCAAACGAAAGGGTGAAAAGCTTTGATCCCTACATTCTTTTTTTTTTTTTTTTTTTTTTAAGTAGGCTCCATGCACAGTGGGGCTTGAACTCCCTGACCCTGAGATCAAGACCGGAGCGGAGATCAAGAGTCAGACGCTTAACCGGCTGAGCCACCCAGGCGCCCCTAATCCCTACATTCTTGATCTCATGGGCTCCACTTGCCGGCAGTGACCAACCTGAGACACCATACAGCACCATATGGAAAGGGGGATGCTTTGCTCTCACTGAGACACATCTGGATTTCCTTCCTGTGCCCATGATGCTCCTGCCAGCAAAGCCATCCTTAGACTCACCTTCTACACAGACTTCATATCAAAGACAGCCTCGCTTCTAAGGAACTCATTTTTCTGCAAAACTGGAAAATTGGTTGATGGGCTTCATTCATTAGTTTTTACCATGTACCAAATCACCCAAGGGCCGTTGGCCTTACAGAAGGGCATAGTCACCTATTGAAAACTCCAGTTGCAGCATCGCTGGACAAACAACACCTTTGAGGTGAGGGCGCTGATCTACAGTACACAATATATGTCTTGAACTGGAACTGCTACACGGCGCCCAGAACCAAGCAGTGGGTGTGGAACCAGAGCTTGCTCGTCAGTATCATGGCAGTATTGACCCACTCACAAAATGTTCGCTTTGTTGGTTGAAAGCTTTCAGTCTTGAGAGACGAATACTTCCATCAGGAGACAAAACAATGGCTTCAATACTCGGCCATTTCACCTCCTCACGCCACTGTGGTGGTGAGACCGAGCTACTCCATAAGGCAGGAGGAGAAAAGTACAGATGGATCGTAGAAGATCCCATGGGACTCCTCTCGACACGGCAGTGATCAATGGTAAAAATGAACAGAAACTACAGCTGGGGGTAGGATTGTAGCGTTTGCCTGTTTCCTTAGAGTAAAAACTCCGACCTCGGCCAATTTCAAGCTAGCAATAGGACATTACTGCAGTGGGGAATGTGTAAGTGGGAAAAGACAAACAGTAGCACACCATTATATGGCATTTCTACCTTGGATATAAAAGATATAAATGATCTCCGAAGGATAGAGAGTAGACAAATAATTAGGAAGTGATGAGTTTGGGGGTATTTATCATATCGTTTTTAATATAATTTATTTAATTGTGATTTTATATAATTTAATTCTTAATCATGGCTATTTTTAACAAGCGACTCCTTCCATGGCCGAAAATTTACCAGTCTACTCTCATAAGGCAGGACAAGATAAATCCAGCACACCAGTGACAAGCACTTCCCTAGACAAAGGGTCCTTAGCCTCAGATCCCTCGGAAATGAAAGTTTGGATCACCTTTCCTGGTTAAATAATCCAACTGAGGCTTTGGCTGAAGGCAAAGAGAATCTTAAATATTGTGGAGGAGAAAAGTCACAAACACCAATTCTGGCCTTGGGTCCATTTGCAAAAACTAAGGCTAGAGCAGCTACCCATTTTTACTTCCAGTCCATGAATGCATTTGTGGGTTGTGATTCATTTTCTTGTCTTTGCTCCATTGTCCCCAGCTGGGGTAGTTAGTTTACAGGTTAGTCTCTAGGTCAGGTCACAGAATTGTGGGAAGAATGTGACAGGACTGGAAGAGGAGGACATCCCCAGAGACCTGGGAGGTGGACTGGGAACTGGTTACAGTCCTTATGAGATGCTAGGTGGTCTCCCTTTGACAAATGGATGAATGCAGTTTGTATCATATGAGGGTTAAGACTGGGGGGAGTTTTGTTTTGTCATACTTTGTTTTTGAAGCAAATGTGTGGGAAGAAGGAATGATATTAATATATGATAACACATGACCGCATGATGCAGACCTGGATATAGCACAATTAATAATTGCTCTGTCTTCTGCCTAACCTCTGTTCTCAAATGGGGGCAGGCATAACTTATCTTCTGCTTCTGCAGCAGGACTGAGGAACACGGAAGGAGGACAAAGCCAAGCAGGGGAACAGCAGGCTACCCTGATGGTAAAGGAGAGAGGTAGAGGGTATACTCCTCCATCATTGGTATTCCTTCCAGACCAGGACAATGACATGGGAACCAACCAAGTGGGCGGAGTTTTTGAATCACGGCACCTGTTTTGGGATCCCTTCCTGCTGCAGAATCCAGAATCATCCCCCTTGATATTTAAGCTGGAGCTGACGCCTGCCGAAAATGGCACCGTGTGGCAGTCAGGACCTGGACCCAGGTGAGTCATGTGCTGGGGGGCTCCCGGAGCTGCCACCCAGCCAACTGCTGCCTCACCCTGTTATGTAATTTGTTGCACGGACATACAGCTCCCATCTCATAAGGCTTGAATTTTCTTGGAAAATGTATTTACATTTAGTATACAATGGTATACATAGTAAATACATAGTATTACAACAGGGTGTTAAGGTATTGGACACCAAAGGGAAGTTAGTGGATACTCGTGTTCTGTTTGTTTGATTTTTGGCTTCCCAGAATTTGAGCCCATTCCCAGGACTGGGAAATTCCCACCCTATGAGTCTTAGGCTGAGACGGTGCTGACGACGGCCAGGACCCACTTTCCAGCCTCCCTCCCATTTCGCACAGGCAGGTGTAGCCAGCTCCAGGCACTGCATGACAATGACAGCAGCATCTACACTGAACCAAAGCAACATGGTTTGGCTGCATAGGGCTTCACATTTGTCTTTCCATCTTCCCAGTGATTCTATGAGCTTCCTTATATTTTTTTCAATAAATGGCATTTATTCTTCCATCAGGCAACTGCTCTTGTAACTAAAATCCTTGGTGGAGGGCGCCTGGGTGGCTCAGTTGGTTAAGCGACTGCCTTCGGCTCAGGTCATGATCCTGGAGTCCCGGGATTGAGTCCCGCATCGGGCTCCCTGCTCGGCAGGGAGCCTGCTTCTCCCTCTGACCCTCTTCCCTCTCATGCTCTCTCTCTCTCTCTCATTCTCTCTCTCTGAAATAAATAAATAAAATCTTTAAAAAAATTTAAAAAAAATAAAATAAAATAAAATCCTTGGTGGATATTATATACATAATTTCTAAGGGGCAGTAGCAGAGTCTCATTCTAACTCTCAGCCTAGTGGCCCAGGACATAGGGCCACCCCCCAACAGAGTTCTGGGCTGAAGTGAAATGATGAGCCACTTTGAGCTACTGTGGAATCTTTTTTGAATGAGTCTGCTTCCAGCACCAATTTGCTACTTCCTTGGTGAGCTCTGTGAACTCTCTGGCTTTAATCTCTCCTTCTTTCATACGGCTTGTCTCCCAGCCACAATTGTAGAGGCGGGAGAGAAGCTCTTATATCTGTAGCGGCTTGCTTCTCCCCTGAATTTTTCCTCCCTTGGTTAATGCACACAAGCAAGGACTGACTGCATAACACCAGTGGTGAAGGGCTCATAGACATGCATGCAAGTACACATACATCTCAACCAATGTCAGAAAAAGCAACCTGAAATCCATAATTCAGAGAAAACAGTAAGAGCATGATTGGTCCAAATGCCAAGACAAACCAACAATCGCTCCAGGAATAGAAGAACCTCATAAAACTTTTATGCCGAGAAGTACTTTTGTAATAATCAAAGCATCTCTTTTCCATTCAGGTCTAGATACTGGAGTTAAGGTATTTATCCAAGGTCACACCAACAATCAGGAGCATACCCAGGGCCCAGCATCAAATCGCGCTTATATCTGTACATTTCACAAAACTGTATACATTTTCATCATTAAGTGTGTTAGAGATTACCTAATGTGGTCACACACACACATGCATAGTGTCCAGTAAGATTAAAAGACTTTCTACAGAAAGGCAAGCCCAACTTCCAACTGAGCCCACTAATCTTTAAAAGACACCCTTCACATGATTTACAGTTAATTTCTCTCCCCAAGACATGAAACTCTTCTATAAAGTGTCATTTTGGAAGAATCTCAGCAAGCTTTGCACTTTGGAAATTTTACTGGGCTAGTTTTTCCACCATGGGCCCTGGCTTTTCCTGCTGACCGTCACATCCATGGCAAAAATGGGGCCATCCAAGCTCTTGAATACATCCCACTCCCAACACAGAAGAGAAAGGATTGATATGTTTTTGATGTAACACAAAATGACAGAAAAGGCCCTTTGATTCACCCAGGTCCTAATGGCGCTGTCCTCTGGATTAGAGAAGTAGCTCGGGGGGGCAGAAAACCCTAACAGACTAGTTTTCCTTTGGCCTTTAGAAAGCTCAGAGTTGATTTTGCAGGCTAAGTGTAGTTATGATAGGAGGACTTTACCCCTACCTTTATCTGAACCCTCAATTTCCTCATGTAATTACTTTCACTTTGTCATATATGTTTCTGCAAGTCATTGCGTACTTTTCTGAAGAACAAAGTGAATTTATTTTTATGATTCTAACATTGTGAAATAATTACAGAGTCACCAAAAGTTTTCAAGATATACAGAGAGGTTCTGCTTACTGTTTAACCTATTTTTCTCCAGCGGTTACACTTTAGGTAAATACAGTAAAGTCTCAAAGGGACTTGATGTTGGTACAATGTGTGTGTATAGTTCCAGATCAAGTTATGGTGTGTGTGTGTGTGTGCGTGTAGATCCATGTAACTATGTAATTTCCAATGAGGTCAAGACCCAGAACATTCCACCCCCACAGAGACCTCCTTTGTGCCATCCCTCTCTAATCACTTCCCCACTTCTAAACCCAACTCCTAGCAACGGCTAATCTGTTCTCCATTGCTGTAATTTTGTCATTCTGAGAATGTTATATAAATGGCTTCATGCAGTATGGGAAAGTTAATATATTTTTGAAGTATATTTTGTTCACTCATCTCTTCTTCTCTAGATCATTTTCATTTGCTTTTTTATTCATATATTCACTTATTCTAGTGGAAGCCTCTGGGCTGGGGCAGCCACTGCTGGAGAGATTCAAAGTTTTCTGAGTCCCCTAAGCCCTGTAGTTTATAATTTGGTTTAGGAGATAAAAGCCAGTAAAATGGATGTTGGACTTCTGGCTTTCAAAACTGTGAGAGAATAAATTTCTGTGTTTTAAAACATTTTTTTTAAGATTTTATTTATTTATTTGAGAGAGACAATGAGATAGAGAGAGCATGAGAGGGGGGAGGGTCAGAGGGAGAAGCAGACTCCCTGCTGAGCAAGGAGCCCGATGCAGGGCTCAATCCCAGGACCCCAGGATCATGACCTGAGCCAAAGGCAGTCGCTTAACCAACTGAGCCACCCAGGTGCCCCTAAATTTCTGTTTTTTTAAGCCACTGCGCTTACAATAGTTTGTTATAGCAGCCATAGGAAACTGGTATCTGCCCCATCAATTAGGACAGCGCCTTTCGGATACATGGCAATGACTCAAGAAATGTTTTATGAACATCTTGAGTTGAAAATAAAAGGAAAGACTCTTCCAGTAAGAGTAAATAATAAAATCTCTCAAGTAAATAATAAAATCTTAAAAAAAAAAAAAAAAAAAAAAGGAAAGACTCTTCCAAAAGGGGATTTGGGTTGTCCTTGAAGAATTAGGTGAATTATAATGGCAAGAAATAGAGTAGGAGATCGTTTCAAGAGATGGGATAAAATGGGCAAAGCAAGGAGGCACGCAAGCCCAGGACGATGAGGGCAATGACATGGGCCCAGTTTGGCTAGGATAGAAAATACAGATGCCCTGGCTCCCTCATTTACCAGCCCATGTATGGGTTTTCATTTGCTTTCCTCCGATACAATCAATTCTACCAATGTGGGAAACGTGTACAGATTGGTCTTCAAAGAACTGAGCATAAGCAGGGGTATTCTGTGGTGTGCTATAGAAATCCAAACAGGTCCCCTTGACTCCCCTGCAAAGAAACTTTTCCCTCCTCTGGGAACTGGCTTTCTAAATTACCGACCAACTGTTTATGATTGTTTAGCTAGCATTCTATAATAGTTCTAACTCACAAAGTCCATTCATCAGCTTCGTGTGGATGTGGTAGTTTACATAGACAACTGATAGACTTGTCCTCTGTCTCCAAGGACCCTAATACTCCCTTCACTCCTGGCATCCAAAAAGAAAATATAGTCAATTCTATTTTATCCAGTATTCTGCTCAGACTCTGTTAATGAGCACATCAGTGTATCTACAGCATAATGATAATTAGTGTTGTGGTGTTGCAGATGACCCTGAGATACCATAAGGTCTTGGCAGGCCTTGTGAATTCTCAAAGTCAAAATCAGATTCCTTCAACACAATTGCTTATTTACAAGAATTCTGCATTAACCAGAACATTCCATTCCCTGCCCACATTAAAGAACAGAGTTTTCCATTATGGCAATCCCCAATTGATAGGTTCCCCCAAATCCCTATTTACCCAAGATTGTCTTTTATTTTCCCCAAGAGCAATTGCAGAAAGATTTGGAACTTGAAGAAACATATAGATTTTGAAGTGGAGGTAAAAGATAGGTAGACCAATGAAACAGAACGAAGAGTCATAAAATAGCCCCAGATAGGAATTTAGCACATTCCCAAGGTGGCATTAGAAATCAGTAGCGAAGACACAAATTACTGCATTGAAGATAAAAGATAATTGAATTAATCAAACTGGATAGCAATATAAACAATAATTAAACTGAATCTCTACCTCATGTGATATCGTAAAACAAATTCCAAGTGGATTATTTATTTAATATAACCAATAATACCATAAAAGCACTAGATAAAATGTACACCTATGTGTTGGCAAAGGATGTTTAAGGCATGAGACCAATGCTACAAACCACAAAAGATGGCCGAATTTGTACACAAAATTTAAACTTCTGAATGGGAGAAAAGACAAAGTTAAGCACAGTTGACAAAATTAGAGGGCAAAAATTGTCAACCTACACAGCAAAGAGTTAACAAGCCTTTTGTAGGTGATCCTTTCATTAGCTACAGGAGTTAAAAGCAATTCCTGTCCACACAGTCCTATTCAACCGAGCACTCTTAACCCTAGGCTCTTAAGACAAGGGTAGGAAGCTTATTTATTGGATTCCCTGGGCAAGGAAGAAAGTGGGCCCCCCCGCCAAAAATCCTGTATCATTATTTTTCTACAGCACCGTCTTCCTTGGACTGGATGCATACAATGGTATTAGAAAAGATACTTTACCAAAGCATTAAAAATATTTATATCTGGGTTTGAGGCAAATTATGTTCTCCTTGTTCCTGACTGTATTTTCTAAGTTTCTAAGTTGAATATACTTTGCTTTGGAGATAAAGGGGAAATTTTTATATCGGCTCAAGTTCTTAATTGCAAGAAACAGAAACCAATCTTGGCTGTTTTAACCAAATAGGGGATTTATTATTTATTATGAATGTACTAGGTAGCTCACTGAATTACAGAGAAGGCAGGAGACCAGGCTTGGGCCCAAGCAGACAGAAAGAGCTTCCAAATCATACTCCAAAGTCTTTCTGGGGAGAAAACAGCAGCTGTCCCAACCAAGCAAAAGATGCTAATCTTTGGGCCACCTCCATCTCTGCACCAGGAACTTGATCTTGGAGCAAACCCAACTGTCCCTACTACCAGAAAGACATCACCTCTGCCTCTTACCGTCACTTCATGCCCCAAAGTCGAGGGCGCAGTTGGCAAGATGACCTGGCCTGGGTCGTGTGCCTCCATCCTGAGATGTCAGGGAAAAGTAAACATCTGGCATTTTTAGCCTCTATAGTGGGTGGATATCTCTTCTCTTCATCTCATTAAGGCTCATAAGACAATTCCCTAAACATACAAAGCCGGTTCATATGTTAGGTGGTCAAGAGAACAGTGAATGTCCACTTCTTAATATACTTTAAAGAAGAGATTTTCATCAAAAATATAGGGGGAGGGAGGACTCTCTGAAAAGTAGTAGTAGTTTAGAGGGAATTGTGAAGATGGGGTGAGCATAATTCAAGCAATGATGAAGGCCTCCTCCACCTGCTGCAAATTTTCGTCCTCGCCCCTTAAAATGTGATTTCCCCTTAATTTTATTATTCCCCTAAGATTCTCTAATTAGTACATTACTGGGAGCTAAGCATGCTTTTTTAAAGTAAAAATTCATTTATAATAGTTGGCCGGTTATCAATAATGTACAATGTGTGAATCAATTTGGTCATACTGTTTTTTAATACCTGCCTCAAATAACGGCCCTCTTTCCTATCTTGGAACGAGGGGGAGATGAAGGGAAACAGGAACACGCAAGCAGCAGGCAGGCCTGGATGAGGGGGTGACAAAGGAGGATCCAGGGTGTGGTAAGAACAGAGGGGGCCTAAAAGGACACAGTAATGAATGCAGAGGGAGCAGAAAGGAAAGCAAAAAAAATACCAGACACACCTCTACTTTAGGAATTTGCTGGAAACATCTGGGGATCAAGAATAAGACGAGAGGAAAAAAATCTTCTTCTTCATGGACTTAAAGGGACCCCAAATGTGGGCCATTATTGCTGACTCAGTCATCTCATGGGCTATAAATTATTCCAAACTAAAAAGGTTATCCCAAACTAGCTTCCGTTTCTTACCATCCAGGCTGATGGAAGCACTTAGTAAGGCACACTGTCCATCCCACTGAGCGTGCCCCACAGGGAGCTTACACCCCAGTTTGAGATGAACACCACTGGCTGTGCAGGACCAGCTTGAGAACCAGGGCCAACCGCGCTCTTTGTAACGGATGCTGGGCCTCACGTACGTGGTGCTCAGTCCTTGCACCGGCTTAAGTTGAACCACATTGAGGCCAGCTCCAGAGAAGAGAGTGGTATGTTTTGGTGTCTCTGACATGTTTTCTGGGTCCCAAGCTACTGCTTATTTTTCCTCTCCTTTTGGTATTTACCATCCCCCTTCTCCTCTCCCATATTAAGGAAAACAGTGCAAGCCACCTTAATTTTCTTTTTGTAATGAGGCAGGGCAAAAATAATAAATATGCATATTGACATTTGCTTGGGAACCTCGAATGTAAATTCAAGGCACCAGCTCTTTATTCTGGTTAGACATCAGATCACAATTAAATCTTGCTCAAATTCTCTGTCGTCCTGGTAACTGCTCTCTACTTAGAACATGAGGGCGAGATTACTCAAAAGGGTCTGGAAGGGGAGCAAGAGCTTATTAAGGAGTTCTTTCCGATGCTCAGAACCACACAAGCTGTTCCAAAACAGTAGCGAGGCGTCGGAGAAAAGCCCCCGTTCAGGTTATCCCGATCGCTGTGATGTATTTGGGCTCTGCCGCCGTTAAGTACTTATGTACATTATAATAACAAGATTGGCTATGGCACACCAAAAATATTGACAATGAATAGTATTTTGGATAATCACAGATTGCAAATCCGCTTAAACGCATTCAACTCTAACAGATATATTTAGACCTAGATGAACAGTAGCTGGAGGAATTTCTTAAAGTGTCAATTGGTGTGAATGAATAAAGATGGTTTTCAAGGAGCCATATTGCTTAGGGATTAAGGCCAACTGGAACAATTCACTTAAAAAAAAAAAAAAGCCTCCAAGCTCAAGAGAGCAGCTCCCCTTTATTCGATGGAGGCGCGCCCACTTCAGTCCTCAGGACTGGTGCTGGCAGCCCTGCCATGATGGTTCAGCCCTCCCCATTTGTATAGAGAAGAGTTTTTAATTGTGCATAAATGGGAACGCACAGCTCCTGTGACACAATGTTTGCAGCAAGGATGAGGAAAACAGAAATCTAAGTAGCAGTCCTTTTTATTTTGGCTTAACAGATTTTAGCAGGAAGACTCTGAATATGAATCGGCTTCATTTTTAAATCCTGAAGACAATTTCTGAAGCAGCCCATAAGGCGCCACTTTAGTCTGAGGCAATTAAAAAAAAAGCCTAGAATAGCAAGAAAGAAAAATCACACCATTTGTTTGGACATTGCAAGGGGGAAAAGTTACAAATGATATGAACTCCATCCCTACATCCTCCCTACATCTATTTGCTTTTATACTCTTCCTGGGGTTTTGGAGGTGGGAATGGCAAGAAGAGTAAGGAACGTTTATAATGCTTAAGATACTGCTTGTCATGTTTTAATTGCCATAATGGGAACTGTGTTACAAGCACTTAATCAAAAGGATGGTGCAGACTTTCTCCCCATAGGCCAGTGGGTCTCAAGAGTCGATCCCCTCTTTGATAATTTGGGCATCACTAAAAAAAAGTAAAGACTTATTAGAAGTAACTTTTTTTTTTTTTCCTTTCATGGACCACCCAGAGAAGGCATTTTCGAACTTAAATCTTTACGATCTAGAGCGACCTGCAAACTACTGGAAACATAGTTTCTCAAAGTGAAATACCGAGAGAGGGTGGCCAGGTAGTTGGACTTCCTGCAAGTCCCACTTTTAAAGTGGCCTTCGCCATCTTCTTGTAGCCTCTAAGAAAGCCACTTAATGAGGAACAAAACTAATTAGTTTAAAATCAGACTGAATCTATATAGTAGCTGTTCACAATGTGGAAAATCACTTTTTTCATGGCTTATTTTCTTTTAAAATGTATGCCCTTTCCCCATCCTTAATGTGTTCTGTATAGATGAAACAAATACTCTTTGCAGCAGGACCTGGACTCAGAGGCCTCAGAACCCAATAAGAGAGTCCTGTAGCTTAATGATCCTTAAATGCTCGACATCTTTGTCACCTAATGTAAAATCCATCTGATCGAATAGCTGTGACTGAATTATAGATATGTAATTTTTTTCTATTAAATGTTAATCTTCTGACTTGGCAGGGCAATAGAAACTCTAAATTATTAAGAAGGCAATAACCTCTAAACTCTTTCCTGAATTCAGAATATTCCCAAGACTGCTATCTTAAAAAACAAATTGCAAAGCTGTTTAAAATATAAAAATCAGGCCCATTCAGTACAACAATTTGATGCCAAATATCAATTATAATGGGCATTATTTTTATTGACATCTCTTCTACTATATCATGGAGTAGAACATAAGTATGTATATAGGTGCACAAACACACACACACACACACACACACAACTACTGGGGAAGCAATCCTCACAAGTCTTGGCTCTTTCTCATTTACATATGACATTTTTGTAACCTTCCCTTTTTGATTGTATCTATTCATCACCGATGTTTGTTCATGCGGGCATAAATAATGAACATGCCCTCTAATGCATAAGTCATGCCACATGACCAATTATGCTCACCACAAGGGCTCTCGGTGCCCAGGGAGCTTCCCTGGAATGCCACCACTGCTGCAGCTTCTGGGTTTTTTTTTAAACCTCTTACCATCACAACTCTTGTGAGGCAGAGGCCCCTTATATGTGGCCAGAAACAGAAGCCGTGCTAAGATGCAGGTTACTATTTACCCGGAGAGATCTGATCTAGGCAGTCTTGTTCAAGTAGCCAAGGCCCAGAACTGGGAAAGAACTTCTAACAACAAAGTCTCGGATCCAGTTTAGTTGGGGAGATCACTAATGAAAGGGAGTGGAGATGCCCGTTTTCCATGTTGTATTTTGTATATCATATATTTTACGGTGCCATTTTTCCCCCTCCTTTCTGAAACAGTCATTGCTGAATATCACTCACAACATGTAGCAGCCAGGAGCGAGGCCCAGGCTCTTGCTTCTCTGGCAGGCGTGTGCCACCATATTTTTGCATGCTCATCACAGGCAAGTCTCTTTCCATCCTTATTTTGGTGCCAAAGGTACTGCCATTACTTCGATGCACAGAACTCGCAAGAAGAAAGAAGATCACGTGAGGCTGCAAAGTCCAGTGATGAAGAGAATGAAGAGGCAGTAAGGAGTTCTTCTACTGTGGTCAAGAGAAGCTTCTGGCCACTGGCACCTGAGGTTTAGCTTTATGTGAGCAGGCACCGAGACACCTCGTCATCATGGGCACCAAAAATGAACTTGAAACCCTTTTCTACTTTGAAACGAGTAAACCAAGAACAGGAACCCTTCAGGTAGGTAAGAAGCATGTGTAGAACAGTTTTTAGGAAAGCTGGTAACACTGGGGGGAAAAGCACTCGTGTTCTGA
This sequence comes from Mirounga angustirostris, assembly GCF_029215605.1. Lineage (NCBI taxonomy): Eukaryota > Metazoa > Chordata > Mammalia > Carnivora > Phocidae > Mirounga > Mirounga angustirostris. The sequence goes on along the minus strand of NW_026991717.1, from coordinate 35,884,892 downwards.
AGCAGCAAGATTCCTAAAGCAGCAAAGATCCGACACATAAGAGAGTTTTAAACCACGGAATATTTGGCTAGGGTCAAGAGCAAAGGTTGAAATAAAAAGCAAGCCACCAGAAAGATTAAGCTACATTCATCCGGAGTTATAGAACAGCGCAGGTATAGCTAGTGAATAAAGTCACTATAATATTAAAGTTTAAGATGTTCGTTGAATGAATATTCAATTTTCATAGTTCTTTATAACATGGACCCTCTGGCAAAAAGAATGAGCTTTCCCAACAAAGCAGGAATGGTAAGAATGAAATGAAACAGTGGGAGAGTAATAGAGCTTTCAACTAAGGAACGCACACCAAAAGAAATCTGGTGATTCTTTTAGAGAGCACTCCCATCTCTGACACAGCTGATCTTCCTGCAGATGTCCTTGTTTTTCTGAACAAAGAACAGCAGAGAGACCAGCATCACCCACTCTTGTATATTCCACTTGTTTACTATCTAAGAAGCTTTAGCCTTCAGTGTCATAAATGCAATCTCTGCCTTTGATATCAAAAGGTGGGTGAAAGAGACAATGGGATTAATTCAAGGAGGTCACTTGCTCCCCGACTCTATGTGGCAGACTGAAAATGGGCAACATCATCTGTACGTTGGACCCCTTCGTGCTCAACACCAAATTCTCAAAAGTAGCACATGGCATAAATGACCTTGTAAATCTTTTACGAGGATGTTCAAAACGATATTCCACATTTTATTGGTGATTGAAGACAAAATAAAGTACACATGAGGCTCCCCTCCCACTTCTATTAAGGAAAATACAACACTGAAATGTGACTATTCAGTAAAGAATGTTCTCTGCTATAGAGCTTCAAAGAAGACCTAAATAAAACTCATGAAACAGAAGTCATGCCAAAGGACAACAGTAAATATACAAATTAAAGAATCCAAATACTGCTCATGTAAACTATCTAAAGAATTAAAAATAAATCCAATTCTGACTTTTCACTGTTGTTTCTATACTGAAGAAATGTGATGGTTTCTGGTGGGAGAAGCTATTTTGATGGCTCTTTGTCCTTGTTATTATATAAAATTGGAACCAAAAAATCTGGTTCGGGGGCACCTGGCTGGCACAGTCGGTGCAGCATGTGACTCTTGATCTCAGGGTCGTGAGTTCAAGCCCCAAGTTGGGCATAAAAAAAAAAAAGAAAAGAAATCTGGCTCACGATGTTCAAAGATTATTGCTAAGGCACATTTTGCAATTAAAAGAAAACTTGGTTGAAAGGATTCATTTGTTCAGTTTATTTGCTAACAGTCAAATTAGTAATCTTCGATCTGAATGGTAAACGAAATATTAATAAAAATAGCAAAACATATAACCTCTCCTTAATGAGATGTAGTTAATAAAAATGGTTGGTTACAATACAGTACTAATACATGGTCAATTTTATTATTTCCTTGTGATCTACATTCTTACAGTTTACTCTATTATTGTACTTTCATCTAAAACCTGAAAAATGTGTTTTCTAAAATCAGTTCTCTAATTTTGCATGAAAACTGCATTTCACATTATTAATTTTATCAGTGCAATTTTCCTATAAATAAGTACAAAGCATTTGGAGGATGTATGTATAATGAATGTTTGATTACTATAGTAGCAAATGTAAAAGTAATTGCTTTAAAAAGCCTAAAATTTTTGACACTTTGAAAAATCTAGCATACCATTTATCATAGTTCTCTAAATACTATGACGAGAGAAATCACCACAAGTGAAAATTAAGATACTGCTGTAGATATTATGAGACCATTTTAAAATAAATTCCTAATACATTCTACCCTTGCCTGTTTTTAATCTAAATGTAATTTAGCACTGCACACCACTTTATGAAAAGAAATGTACTGAAAGGGGCATAAAAGTTACTAGTGTAAGAAGAAAAAAATCTGTACCTCTAAAAGAAGTCAAAGGCACTCATGAAGTTACTTCAATAAAAATGCAACTCGGCCAGCCAAGTTATGATGCATTCCTTAAAATCACATTTGGTCTCATGGCTCAACTGAAGACCTGAAAGATCTTTTGATCCACTTACCAAATTAATTTCCCTGAAAGAAATCTTTAAAAATTATTTCAGCCTAACCCTTCTTCGTATGGACCTACGAAGGTGGCTTATGTTTTATTAGGGACTCAACAGCTTAAATATACGTAGCCCATCCGAGACAGTGTTAGGTTGTTTGCCTAACTGTAAAATTAACATAGATCGAATATAAGATTTGAACTGATAAGGAAAAACTCAGTAACATACCCATCTAATTAAAAAAAAAACTTGCTGATGAAACAAAATATATTTTATTTCAATTATCCTAGCACAAGGCGGCCCGGGAAGGCCATGGGGTTGCACAGGTAATGCTGAGCACCACAGCTAAAGCACAGCCCGGCTGATCAGGACTGCTGTTAGCACACAAGCCCCTGCCGCATCTGTATGATCTGGAGTAAGGCCGCCTGCACGTCTTCGTCCATGTGACCCTTGAGAGAAAGAAGAAAGGCAGAAACATTTTATGTCATCTTCATTTACACAAGAATTCGAAAGGCCGAGGCTTGGAAACAGGGCCTAAGTGGTTGTGATTCACCAAATGCTAAAGCCTCATCATCGCGGTGCTATTCTAAAGGATTTACTGGAAAGAAAGTCAGCTTCAAAGTAGTACAGACCAGCTGCTCTCAACACTTATTATCAGAAGACGGATGGACAAATGCCTCTCCTTTTCTCTTTTCATAACGGCTCAGATAATAGGGGCAGCATGAGTTATAGATAAGCAAAGTCAGCTACAAAGCTGTTTTATTTCCTGCTCCTGCTGAGAAATGTTTTTGTAATTAGAAAAGTAATCAATGAAAAAGACCCCATACTTATATTCTTATCCTAAGTAGGATCACATGTACGATTTTGCAACTTGCCCTTTCACCTAATGTCGCAAAGTCTTTCCCCAGCTGTATCCCTAATTTTTTTTTTTAAAGATTTTTTATTTATTTATTTGAGAGAGAGAGCATGAGAAGGGGGAGGGTCAGAGGGCGAAGCAGGCTCCCCGCTGAGCAGGGAGCCCGATGCGGGACTCGATCCCAGGACTCCAGGATCATGACCTGAGCTGAAGGCAGTGGCTTAACCAACTGAGCCACCCAGGCGCCCCTGTATCCCTAATTATTTTACGTTATTGGATAATATTCCAGTGTACGGATATATCATCGTTTCTTTACTCGTTCCCCCAATGATGGCCATTTAAGGTGTCGCCCATCTTTTTTTTTTTTTTTTTTATTTCACAGAGAGAGACACAGTGAGAGAGGGAACACAAGCAGGGGGAGTGGGAGAGGGAGAAGCAGGCTTCCCGCCGAGCAGGGAGCCCGATGCGGGGCTCAATCCCAGGACCCTGGGATCATGACCTGAGCCGAAGGCAGACGCTTAATGACTGAGCCACCCAGGCGCCCCAGTGTCGCCCATTATGGGCAGATTCCTCGAGAAGAAATTGCCGGGTCAAAAGCAGGCTCAATTGCTAATTTTGCTAAGCACTACAAAACTTCCCTCTACCGGCATTGTAACGATTTGCACTGCCACCAACCGGGTATAAATGCCGATTTCCCAGACACCTTGGCCAACACTACAGACTATCGTCTTGTTTAATATTTGCCAATCCCATAGGTGAAAAATGGTACCTCCTTGTTTATTTGCATTTACCCATTACCAATGAGGTTGAGATCTTTTTATATGAATGTTAGCCATTTATATTTAGGAAGAAACACTTTGAACTTAAAAAGATGGCAAGAGGTTGATTAAATGCGAGTCAATATGGTAGGCTTACAACACCCTCTTCCCCTTTTTCTTTGCTTGAACACTTGAATAGGTTTCAGCCAGCATAACACTTCCTATTAATATAAAAAGTTATGCTTCCAAAATCTGTTTCTATAACAGCAGGATGATTAAATTTCAAACATTAGCCATAGTTGACTAAACTGAATTTCTTAGTTAACTTTATGATGCCAGAAGGCAAGACTATTTCAGATGCCAGTTGTTTTTGTTATGTTTCATTAGGAGTCAGTAGAATTTCAACTTTTGGAAGCATACATTAGACAACGTTGAAAGGCTCGTTAGTTTGCAGTGTCTTCCGGCGAGAGCATGCTCTTCCTCCTCTGGCCAATATCAGACCTGAATGAGTTCCTCATCCTCTCTAACACACATCTTCTACACTTTTCTACCATTTTCCTCCTAAAGTTCCTATTCTGCTGTCCATCAATTGTCTTCTCTAACAACTGCAGTAAGTTGACCCTTGAACAACAGGAGTTCAAACCATGGGTCCACATAGACACAGATTTCTTTTTTTTTTATTAATACCATATGGTACTATACATGTATTTTCTCTTACAATTTTCTTTTTTTTTTTTTTTAAGATTTCATTTATTTATTTGAGTGAGAGAGAATGAGAGATAGCACGAGAGGAAAGAGGGTCAGAGGGAGAAGCAGACTCCTCGCTGAGCAGGGAGCCCGATGTGGGACTCGATCCCAGGACTCCAGGATCATGACTTGAGCTGAAGGCAGTCGCTTAACCAACTGAGCCACCCAGGTGCCCCTCTCTTACGATTTTCTTAATAACATTTTCTTTTCTCTGACTTTTTGTAAGAATACAATATATAATAAATATTTAATAAATATAACATACCAAATATGTGTTAACTGACTACTTATATTACTGGTGAGGCTTCCAGTGAACAATAGACTATTAGTAGTCAAGTTTTTGGGGGAATCAAAAGTTATACGCAGATTTTTCAACCATGCAGGGTCTGCACCCCTGCCTCTCACTGTTCAAGGGTCAACTGTACTTTCAAATCCCAGCTCATCTTCTAGTTCCTCAAAAGAAAGTAGCCAATCATACCATTCATTCTTTTCCATTTGTTTCTCCTGCATCTCCTATAGAAAAGGAAGGCTTTTTGACTTTTAAGAATTTGACACTGTAAACCTTCTTCCTTTTTATTATTTTACCTAGTTCCTTTTATTAAAAAATGACCTTCTTGGAAGCTTTCTCTCATCTCAACACCTTTTAAAAACAAAACAAAACAAAAACAGTGTGGGCTGACACTTCAAATCCTAAACAAGTCCTGTTATATCTCACCTGCCATTCTAACATTGTCTCTTTTAATACATCTTCCTGAAAAATCTATTCTGAGAATTTTGGAGAAGCTGATCATAGGGTTTCTACAGAGCATTAAGTATTCTTCATATGCTAAACATTTTCTTATTTTTCTAAAGAAAGCTTTCTCATTATACCCCCAAAGAAGGGAATTCTTAATCTTATGCTTCACTGAGCTTAAGCCTCAATAAATAAATATTATTGATAATCTAACAGAACCAATTTTTTTTTTTACACTCTTACAATTTTGTGCACCCCTTGTCATTTTTGCACTTTTATAGTATTTCCTACATTTCAAGAAATACTCCTGAGAAACAGTAAAGTCCTCTCCACTCTCTTTAGCTGACAGCCAGGTATGGATGTCAAGGCATTATCTCCAGCTAGCAGTACCATTAACATGCGCTGCCATCATATGTTGCCAAACTGTCTATAAAATGAGTGACAAGCAGATGGAGAGAACACTAAATTTAAGATGTTGTGTTACCATATAGCTTTGTAAATTTCTCTGGGAGATACACAAGCCATGATTAAAAGAAACACAATTATTTTTAAATAAGCATATGGGATACAACTACTTTACACATCCATGACTTTCACATAAATTTACTTGAAACTAATAAATGGTCTTCTCTAAATTGGGGATTAAAGAGTGCAGCTGTGTTGAGGACCGGGTGATGTATGGAAGTGTTGAATCACCGTATTGTACATCTGAAACTAATACAGAACTGTATGTTAACTATACTGGAATTTTTAAAAAATAAAATTGAAAGGGTTCTTAGAAATAAAAAGAATAAAATGAAATCTTTTCCAAAGGAGGAAGAGTTTGTTTTTTTTTTACCTGTGCAGCACTAAGAAGATGTGTCCGATAAATTGCAATCACCTCTTGGTGCTGTCTGTCAGCATCCTAGAAATGTGGAAAAGACGGACAGATCAGAGAATCAGCATTCACGTTTTCAAACACATGGAGGCTTGTGATAATGCCACCTTCAGGCGTGATGCTACACAACAGTATTGTGCTCCCACCATGTTATGCTCCTGCCACACCTCATAACAAACCACCTTGGACTCACCAGATGCAAAACTTCAAAGCGTAACAGTAGTATAAACTTTCCTAATCAACGTGTGGGAACATTCCTAGTGAAAGCAATGCCACTGTCCTAGGTACCATGAAATTACTGCCTCAGTTCACATCTAATGCCACGAGATCATCCAGACACTTATCAACTTCTACTGTGGATTATTGCAAAAGCTTCTCATCTTGCCTCCCTGCCTCCAGATTTTATCTCCTCTTATGCTTCTCTTTGCTCATACCACTTTTGGCTCAAAAACCTCAGGAGAAACTTCATTCCATATAAAAGAGAATCCAGACTCATGCACTTGCTTCTCAACAGGCTTGGCAGTTTCGCCACAAATACAGCTCCCGCGACCAGCCAAGCTGGTCAGCCTCTCACTGCCCCGTGGGCATGCCTCTTGCATTCCACTCCACCCCTTCCTCCCTACGATTTCCCTTGCCTGAAAGATTCTCTGTGCTCCATTCACCTACCAAAACACCATCTACCTTACAGGTCCAGGCCAGCTGTTTCCTTCCTCTCTAACTAGCTCCCACCACACCAGTGATCCTTCCTTCCTGTGAATTCATAATCACTTAGAATCTGGGATCTTATTCTCAATTCTATATTTGGTATTTTTGGTCTTGTTACTTTACTTTTCGTGGATCGTATTTTGCCTCTCTACCTACCCAGAACTCCCTGGGACAAAAAACTGTGTACTCTCTCTCTCCCTGACAGTGTTTAGCACAGTGTCATGAACATAATAAATAATAAACCAATATTTCCAATTATTGAAGGGACTACCACATCCTTTTGATAAGATCCAAATCAGTAATTTGTCATCATTAATTTGTAGGCCAGGGGTGTTAATAAAATGAACCCTTAAAAAATAGCTTTCTTCTATTCAAAAACAACTCCTAACCAATTCATCTAAAATTGGAAATTATTAGCAACAATTTACATTTGAGCAGGATATGTTTTCCTTAGCATTTCCATGCATGTTATATTACCTCATCTGATTAAAAAAGCAAACAAATAAGTAATTTGTTCTTACTAGCCTACTTTACAGGGAAGGAGGCCAAGGATTAAGGGGAATGTTCTGTGTCACTCGCTTTTAAGTGGAGGAGTTTAGAACTGAGCTCCCGTCTTCAGTTTCTCAATCCAGTTGCTTTCTTTCAAATAGAAAGGAGACACATATATGCATATAGGCTACCTATATACGAATATATATATTTCCAGATGTTTTCTTTTAATACATGAGGTATAAAACCAGAGGGATGCCTACCTTTATTTGTAAGTATAAAATATGTATTTCTAAAAAAAAAAAAAAAGAACACCTCCTTTAAAAGTTGAGTGGACCAATATTTGAGAGAGTTAGAAAGATACCAGATTTGGAGTCAGCCAGTCCCAGGATTAAATTCTAGCTGCATGTCCCTAGGCCTCAAGTATTTTCATCTTTGTTTCCTTAAGAATTAAATAGGGGGAATAAAACCTTGTAGGGCCGTGATGAAGATCAAGGTCAAAGTAAGCAAAGTGTTCAGGGCCATGCCTGGCATATTGTAGGCACCCAACACACCACGAGTAGAGTAACTTTGGGCAAAAATGGTTACCTTCCTGGACCTGAGCGCAGCCACAGATTAATGTGATTTCTAAATAAGCTTTTACCAACTACGTGAACCCGCACACATGGGCACGAAGGCTCCGAGGGCTGGCTACTCACAGCCAGCTGCTGCTGCAGGGACTTCACTTGCTGCTGCAGGGTGTCGACCAGCTGGCTCTGCCTCTTGCCAGGACTCCCGCTCGGGGACGTGAGCTGCGAAAGGCCGCTGAGTGCCTGCTTGAGTCTTTCCACGTCATTAAGCAGTTCCGTTATCTAATAAAGAAAGAAAAAAGTATGGGATAAACCTGTCTTATGCACTGATTCGATTCTCATGAACACCTTTACACAAAAATCACTCCTTGAGGCACACAATTTATCTTTATAGGCCAGAAAATTGAGGAATGAGTATTGTCAAGATTATGATCAACAGCAGTATATACAATATGTAAGTTCTTCTATTAAATTCCTCTCAGTAAATGCCTTACAAAAGCATTACCAAATTGAGAATACATACATATCCTAAGATTGGAGTGTGACCTCAGTCTTTTTCTTCTTAGATAATATTTAAGTACTTAAGAAAGTCTACAGATTTTCTTCCAGGTCATTCGAAACATAGGAACTTATGGGGCATTGCCTCCAACAAAGTTTGAAAAGAGAGCATGGCTCACGTAAGTCTAGCATTAACTTATGTGCCTGGTTCTTGTCAAGACTGTGTGATGTGATGAGCACTGAGTGTTATACGCAACTAATGAAATCGTTGAACACTACATCAAAAACTAATGATGTACTATATGCTGACTAACTGAACATAAGAATAATTAAAAAAATGTGTTTGAAAAAAAAGAAGGTATGATTTTAGACTACTTTGTCTTAAAGAGGGAAAAAAAAAAATCAGGAGGCTGTTCAGACTAGTGGAGAGAGCAAAGGCTTTATTTAAAATCAGCCTGATCTGTTATTTATTAGCTGTGTGAGCTTGGTTAATTTCCTTTCCTTTTCTGAGCTTTAGTTCCTTTCTCAGTGAAAGGGGGAAGTTCTTTCATAGTTAAGAAAATCAAATGCAGGGCGCCTGGGTGGCTCAGTTGGTTAAGCGACTGCCTTCGGCTCAGGTCATGATCCTGGAGTCCCGGGATCGAGTCCCGCATCGGGCTCCCTGCTCGGCAGGGAGTCTGCTTCTCCCTCTGACCCTCCTCCCTCTCGTGCTCTCTCTCATTCTCTCTCTCGCAAAAAAAAAAAAAAAAAGAAAAGAAAAGAAAATCAAATGCAATCATAAATACATGCCTGGTATGTAGTATATGCTCAATAAGTGGCAACAATTTTAAGCAGCTAGTAATAACTTGCTATTGTAATTATACACTATTATATTCATAACAACCTTCGGAACAAGCAGAGAGCATTTAAATTCTGGGCCATATGAGCAGATGGGTCAGGTTAGTACTTGCACTCCTCCACTGAGGAGGGCTAGGGATGTGTCTGCTCTTAAGTGTCACTGTACCCCCAGAACGGACCACAGCACCTGGCATACAGAAGGCTTTTAATAACTATTTATTGAACTGATAAAAATGCACCCAACCTTTCTGATTTCTCATCTTCATAGTACACACTTTATGCCAACTACCAGTTTCAAAAATATTTTTGGGCACCTATTCTGTAAATTGTATCATGAGAATGAGTAAGAAGAAAAGGTAAGTTACAAACCTGACCTTACACGCTGGTTGAGAAGATCAACCACATAACTCTGAGACAGTAATCTAGGCATCTGAAATGAATGGCAGCACTAACAGAAAACATGCATTTTGGGAGAGGAACAGTTTACTAGAGGCTAGATTGGACGGTGAAGGCTTCAGGAAGGAGGACACGTGTTGAAGTGGGCATGAAGGAATGTACAGGACTTAAGAGGCAGGAGGGGCACGGCATTCCAGGCGAGGAGACCAGTCTGTGGAAAGATAGGACAGGGTATACAAGGAATTGGGAGGGCTCGGTTACTGGCATGGGTGAGTGCCAAGATCAAGTCTGGGGTGCTCCCTCGTGTCCTTCATTTCTTGCAGCCCCGAAATAGCTTTCTTCCTCCTCTCTCTCATCACCCTTCCAGTACCCTACAACCCACTGGAATGACCATTCCCTTAGGAGGCAAGTGAACCTTGAGTCTCCCCATCTTTCCTCAGTTCTTGGCTATCCCAGTTGAGGAAACCCAACGAGAAAGGCTTTTGTCTGTATGACTTTACTTTTTTTTCAATCCTGAATTGCTTTGCACACCAGTAGTCTAACTGGAAAGGTGGCATTTAATGGTCACGTAGTTAATGCTTTTGTAACCCTGTCCTGTGGCATGCTGTTGTAAAGGGCCCTGTCCCACTCCGGCAGCTCTGCTCTGGGGCAGCCAACACCAAGCCATGCAGACTACTCGGTGCCTACCTTATTATCTTTTGCTTCAATTTGTTTGGCCGATTCCTGGATTCTTTTCTGTAACTCTGTGATTGTTGTTAAGGACTTATCACACCGCTCCTGCTGATCCTTGATTTCTTGCTCAATGCTGAAATGTAGTAATTCCTTCTCATCTTTGGCAGAAAGTTGCTTCTTTTGGGCATGTAGCGCCTCCTCACAGGCTTCTTCATACTTTCTATTCAAATTGGCCATTTTCTCATTTAGGTTGGAAATCTGGGTCTCCAAATCACTTTTTGTTGCTTTATACTTAGACAGATCAACCACCTCTCTTGTCTCCAGCTTTTTTAATGCTTGTTTAGTGTTCTGAACCTCAGACTGGAGTTTGGAGACCTCTTCGGTTTTGTTTTGGCTTTCTTCTTCCTTTTCCCTCAGGCTGGCCTTTATGATGCCCAATTCCTTCTCGAATGCTTCCTTAATCTGCAAATGCTCTGCCAGGGGCATCGAAGAGTTCTTTTGGTTCTCCAACATCTGATGCACTTTGGCCACTGTCTGTTGCTCTTTCTCATAACACCTCTGCTTATTCTTCAGTTCCTCCTTTAGATGCTCAATGGTGCTGTTAAGAGATTTTTTCAGGGCCTCCACCTGTTCCAATGGAACATGCTGCTTTTGCAGAAGGGTCTGGGCTGCGCGAAGCTCAGAAGTCTGTCTGGCATTTTCGTCAACCAGCTTTTCCTTCTCAGTCTTCACCTCCGTGTATTTCTGTAACAGGTCTTTCAACTGTTTGTTTAGCTCTTCTGTTTTCCTGTTTAGTGCTCTCTCCGTGTCATGAGAGTTCTCCACAAGAACATTCTTATCCTTTAAATCCTTCTGAAGAGTGCAAATCTCCTTCTTCAACTTGTCATTCTCTTGCTTGTACTTCTTGGCCTCTTCTTCCCTGACATGGTATCTTTGCGTCTGCTCTGCTAACTGTTCTTTTAGTTCTTTCTCTGTTACTTTAAATTTTCTCTCACACTCTTCGAAGCTGACGATTGGAGCATATTTGAGCTTAATGCATTCCTGTATCGTGTCAAGTTCCTTCTTTTGGGCTTCAATTTCGGCATGCAGTGTCACAATCTCCTCTTGCCCCTTTCTGTAGTTAGCCAGTATTTCCACACTGTTATCCTGTACCCTCTTCATACTCTGGTTGATGACACTCATCTTCTCCTCATGTTCTTGGAGGCTGATGTACTCAGCTTTTATTTGGCTCCGAGTGTTTTCCAGGTTTCTTCTGAGGATTTCATTCTCACCTTTTGTTTTTACAAATTCCTGATTGAGATCTTCGAATTTTTTCTTCACATCTAGTAATTCTCTGTGCGCCTTATCCAGTGCACCATTCAATTCGGTTTTCACCTCTTCGTGGGTTTTAGCCGGCACATACTGGGTACTCAGGGTCTTTTTCAAGTTAGTGTTTTCAGACAGGAGTGCATTTATGTTCTCTCGGTCTTCGCCACACTTCTTATTCAGTTCAGACAGCTGTCGTTTGAGGTCAGCGACACTGGATTTCAGAGCCGTGACCTCTTTCTGATGTTTCTCGGGGGGCACGAACACAGTTTCCAGGTGGCTAACATTCTTACTTAAACTGTCATTTTCCATCAGCAATTTCTCCATTTCCAGCTTCTTGTCTGCGTATTTTTGTGTTACATCTAAAAGCTGTTTCTTCAGCTCATCAACGGTGACATCATGTGACTTTTTCATTTCTTCACTGACTTGTAGGGGAACATAATGATTTTTCATTTCACTTGTTAAGTTCTGTACTTGCTGGCTGAGGAGCTTATTATCCAGATAAACCTTTTCAACATCCCTCTGCAATGTCTGATTTTTCGACGTGAGTTCGGTGACCTTCTTTGAGAATTCTCCTGCTCTCTGCTCCAGTCTGCTTTTGAGCCGCTCATGCTCCTCTGGCTTGACGTGCTGAGCCAGTTTGGCCTTACAATTTTCAAGCTCTCTCTTTAACTGTCTGATTTCAGTAAGTGATTTTTCATACTCTCTTTCCGTCTCTCCTACTTTTTTCACCTTCTCGTTTACTTCGCTTGATAAAAAGCTCTTCATGCTCTCAAATTTTTCTGTCGGAACCGAAAGGGCCAACTTTGCTAAGAGTTCTTTTACCTGGCCTTCCACCTCAGCGACCCTCCTTCCTTTCTTGTCTCGCTCCATTTCACACGTACTCAGTTCCTTCTGCAATTGCTTATGGTCTTCCACCAGCTTGCCTTCATCCCTCCTAAACTGTTCTACTAACAGCTCATTTTGTTTGATTTGGTTTCGCAATTTTCCCACTTCGGCTGACGCGCCCTCGTATTTCGACTTCATGTCCTTCAGCTGGTCCTTTAGCTCCTCCATCAGTCTGTGGCTCCCTGTGGCTGCTTCACTTGTCAGGTGCTCTTTAAGGGCAAGAAAGTGTGTCTGCATTTGTTTTACTTTACCTTCGGACTCATACATTCTCTTCTGCACATCCTTCAGTGCATCTTCTAACTGCTTTATCTGCTCGTCGGAATCCTCCTTGATCCGTTCACATTCTAGCGCTAAAGCTTTGCACTCGGCCACCTTGTGTGCCAGCTCGTTCTGGAGCTTGAGGCGGTCTTGTTTTGCCGATTCACAGAAAGTTCTCATTGCTTCTAACTCTTTCTTTAAAATGTCATTTTCGGAATATGAGGTCTGATTGGTTAATGACAGTTCCAGTGGTCTTAACATAGACCTGCTCTGCATGTGGGCTGGTACCCCTGGGGAAGTACACTGAAAAGAGAAACAAAAAAAAAGATACTAATCACAAAAGCCTAAGGAAGACATTGACTTATTTGCCAAACATATAAAGTTGCCACGTCATCAGCAGTCAAGGGGTTTTCAGACTAGCATATTGGAAAAATACAGTAGTGATTTTTGAGGTAAGAAAAACCATTCTGGGTATAATTCCCTTCATATGCTCTCAAGCAGTGATACTTAGAGAGTCTGTTCACTTTAAGTGTATTTCTGGCAGAACAAAGAAGGAAAATAGTTGTGGCCTCTGGGGACTACTTCCTGTTCCTTTCCCCATTCACAATAACTACCCACAAAAGATACCAACTGTATCAAAACACATTTATTATTTCTACGCTTTATGGCACATAATGCGCTTAGAACTTCCAATTCTGAAGTCATCAGAACCCTCGAATCAAAACAAGTATTGCAATTTTAAATCTGCAAATTATTTCACAGAATGATACCTTATGTAACTTCTAATAAGATATATAATCTCTGAATATCCTCATTAACTCCAATGTAATGGTCTTTAAATTATAAAAATACCACCAAAATAAGCACGGCTAGTATGAGTTGTCAAGAGAATATTAGTTAACTCACAAAAATGAAACAAGTTTTCTTCCCTCAAGTAGGATGAACTAGAACTTACCATATGATCTTAGTACAAAATTTGACTGACATCTTATTCCCTCCACTAAGAGTTGACATAAAAAAGAAGTATAATTAAACTCTTCAAAAAATAGTTCATAAACAGAACATATAACCACGAAAGACTAAATTCAATTATTTTATTTTTTCCCATACAGCCTATTACAGTAAGGCTCTTTACAGGTACTAACTCACTGATAAAAGCTATGTGCTGTGCATATATTCCACTATTTTAATAGACAGGTCTTACTGTTGTTCAGTTAAATCTATACTGCCTTCCCCAGGATCAAGAAGAAGAAAATTAACAACATGGAATAATTTCCCAGCCTCACTCTGCTTCTAAATTATCTTTCAATTTACCAATGATCTTTAGACTAAAACTGCGATAATTTACCACTTACACATCTTTACAATTTCCAGACTTGTTTTATTATAATCAAATATTTATCTAATCTTAAATACTTTTCAGATGATATCCATTTTCTCAACTTAGAATCTTAGAAGTTTCCAGCTTAAAGTGATCTTTTTTTTAATATTTTATTTATTTGACAGAGAGAGAGAGCACAAGCAGGGGGAGAGGCAGGCAGAGGGAGAGGAAGAAGCAGGCTCTCCGCAGAGCAGGGAGCCCAATGCAGGGCTCGATCCCAGGACCCTGGGATCATGATCTGGGCTCAAGGCAGATGCTTAACTGACTGAGCTACTCAGGAGTCCCTCCAGCTTAAAGTGATCTAGAGACATCACAAAGCCTAACTCATTCTGCCCATAAATGACAGAATGTAAAAAAAGCCTTTAAAAGTCCAAATATTTAACACTTCAGTCCATGGGAGGTGCCAAAAATGCAAACTTCTATCTACTGGAAAGTAAAGGTGAGAAGCAGATCAACGAGAAAATCAGACAACACTACCTCTTAGAAGCTTTCCTTATTTTGAGGTGAATTTCCAACACATAGAATAGATATTTGAATATAAGGAAAAATATACTTCAAAGCCAAAAAAATTACTTCTGAATTATTCATAAACCTGTCTTCCCCTCTATATGGGCAAATATGAAGAGTTGACCAAACGCTGTTAATAACTACAGGATTATCAAAGGTAATGAAACTGTAATCCAAATTTCTTATTTAAGCTACTGTCATCAAAAACACTCTAGAGGGCACCAGAAACAGTAATATCTGCTTTTATTAAACTCAGAACACCAATAACTTTTCTTTGATAATGAAAACCTTATTCAATGTATATGTACTGATAAATATACAATGCTGTTTTCCTCTTTTTAAAAAGGTACAAATATTTTTAATAAATTTTTAATTAAAATCCAGATTTACCTGTGAATCTGCCATGTACATTTGACCCTGTTTGAGAAGCATATCTTCTTTTCCTACATAAATCCAAATAAATGATATCTTAACTTAAATATCCATACCAAAGTAGGCTAAGAATTGATTTGGTGTTATTATCTCTCCTCTATTACTCAAACAAAACAAAAGCATGAGTTACAACATAAAACTATCCTTGTTCTAAAATATCCCTGTTTTTCTTTATTATTTCTACATACTTAAGGGAAGTATCTACATTCTTCTGAACTGATACTAAGTTGATTTTTAGAAATATATAAGACTGTTAGACTACATAAGCTACATGATTATTATAAAATATGTATCTTACAATCAGTCAAAATAAAAATGGTGTTCTTTACAATTTATGGGATAAATACTACTATTGTACTGAGCTCGAGGATAATTTAACATTTCCTGGGAAGCAAAAAAAAAAAAAAAGGATTTTCTAGAGGAATTATTTAGAACTAGCAAATAACACACAAAAGTTAATATTAATGACATAGTCTTTAGTAAGTATTTATGTAACTTCTGATTTTAAAATGCCTCCCCGCATGGAGACTATACCCACAGATTTCTCCAAATCAGAAAACCACGTTATGTTTCTTTTCATAAAAAATGAGCTCCAAATAGCACAAGATAAATGTCTCCTACAACAAGGCAAGTTTGGTAACTCATACAAGATACAGCTTAAAAATACAGGTGGCTAGGGAAAATCAGAGCCTCAGCATTCCCAGATTTTATGTTAGAGGCCACACTGGCATCTTCACCTCTTCCTACTTCCATGTGTTGAGGTGTAACAAACAAGTGCTGAAGCTGAGCGGCAAGAATGTCATATACAGTTAGATAAAATAAGGAGGTATAAACATTCTTCTTTGTTTGAACTGGGTGAACCGTAATGATAATCTATGCTTTTGTACTTACGGTTACTGAAATGACTTCCTGATCCTAAATGATCGCTCTGAAATCAGAAGCAGAAATTTATGACGAATATTGCCTCATTTTGTTAAATTCTGTATCTATTTTAGCTCTAAATGATCCAATCGTTAAAACCACATTTTCAACATTCGTTTCTCCTGAGTATGACTCTACTTAAAACCACAAAAAGACACAGCACTAGTGACAACTGGAGAGACCAGTTGAGAATAAACTACTTCACTAAGCATTTTAATAAAAGCAGCCAAGGGTCTCAAGGAAAAACTTTGCTGCTTAAAAGAAGGAAAAAAAAAAAAAAAAGTGAGCCCCAAATGAACTGAAACAACTCTCAATACACACTCTTTCTGCGGCTTCTTTACCTCAAAAGGAAGAAAATGCCTTCCCTATCAAATGCAATCCCTATCAAAATACCAGCAGCATTTTTCACAGAACTAGAACAAATAATAGTAAATTTGAGTGGAACCACAAAGATCCCAAATAGCCCAAGCAATCTTGAGAAAGAACAACAAACCTGGAGGTATCCCAATCCCAGATTTCAAGATATACTACAAAGCTGTAGTAATCTAAACAGTATAGTAATGGCAGAAAAACAGACGCACAGATCAATAGAACAGAACAGAGAGCCCAGAAATAAGCCCATGCTTATACAGTTAATTAACTTATGACTAAGGAGGCAAGGAGAAAAGACAGTCTCTCTTCAACAAATCATGTTGGGATAACTGGACAGCTAAATGCAAAAGAATGAAACTGGACCACTTTCTTACACCATAAATAACATAAAATAACATAACATAAAACATAAAATAAAATAATTTAAAAAATTAAAAAAATAAAAAAAGTTAAAGTTAAAAAAATAAAATAAAATAAACTCAGAACTGAATGTGACATGTGAAACCGTAAAACTGGTAGGGAAAAAAACAGGCCATAATCTCTTCAGCATGGGCCATAGAAATACTTTTCTAGATATATCTCTTCCAGCAAAGGGAACAAAAGCAAAAATAAATTGCCATGAAAAGACACTCAATATCACTAATCATCAGGGAAATGCGACTGAAATCACTATGAAATATCACCTCACACCTGTCATTATGGCTAGTATCAAAAAGACAAGAAAAAACAAGTGTTGGTGAGGATGTGGAGAAAAAGGAACCCTGTGCACTATTGGTAGGAATGTAAATTGGTGCAGCCACTGTGGAAGACAGTATGGAGGATCCTTGAAAAATTTAGAAATACCATATGATCCAGTAACTCCACTACTGGGTAATTTACCCA
This sequence comes from Mirounga angustirostris, assembly GCF_029215605.1. Taxonomy (NCBI): domain Eukaryota; kingdom Metazoa; phylum Chordata; class Mammalia; order Carnivora; family Phocidae; genus Mirounga; species Mirounga angustirostris. The sequence goes on along the minus strand of NW_026991717.1, from coordinate 35,867,756 downwards.
AAGAAAACAAAAACACTAATTTGAAAAGATATAGACACCCCTCTGTTTATAGCAGCATTATTTACAATAGCCAAGATATGGGAGCAACCCAAGTGTCCATCAATAGATGAACGAATAAAGAAGACGTGGTATATATACACACACACACAAAGGAATATTAGCCATAAGAAAGGATGAGATCTTGCCATTTGCAAAACATGGATGGACCTCAGGGTATTATGTTAAGTGAAGTAAATCAGACAAAGACAAATACTGTATGACTTCACCCCTATGTGAAATCCCAAAACAAAACAAATGAACAAACAAAAAGCAGAAACAGACCCAAAAATACAGAGAACAATCTTATGGTTGCCAGAGGAGAGGAGGTAGGAGAATGGGCAAAACAGATGAAGAAGAGTGGGAGATACAAGCTTCTAGTTATGGAATGAGTAAGTCATGGGGATAAAAGGTACAGTATAGGGAATACAGTCAAAAGTATCGTAGTAGCGTTGTATGGTGACAGGTGGTGAGCACAGCGTAATGTACAGAGTTGTCAAATTACTATGTAGTACACCCGAAACTAATGTCCCATTGTGTGTCAGCTATTTTCAATTTTTAAAAAAAGATGTGCAGGGCGCCTGGGTGGCTCAGTTGGTTAAGCGACTGCCTTCGCCTCAGGTCATGATCCTGGAGTCCCTGGATCGAGTCCCGCATCGGGCTCCCTGCTCAGCAGGGAGTCTGCTTCTCCCTCTGACCCTCACCCTTCTCCTTCTCTCTCTCTCTGTCATTCTCTCTCTCAAAAATAAATAAAAAAATTAAAAAAAAAAAAAAGATGTGCAGATGTAGTTCATGTTTGTGTATCTGTGCGTATTAGTACTAAGAGCTATGTGTCAAACTCGTATAGGAGACCACAATAAAAATGGTCCACAGTTCTATAACTAAATTAATGCCACCTCCACTAATCCATAGTGCTCCAAGGGTACGGGAAAATGTCTGTAAACTTAGTTAAGCTCTTTGTTCTGTGTAATATTGAATACTAGAGTTTGTAATAGCTGCTAAATGGTCTTATACACATATGGGTTGGGGAAGGCCTACACACATAAGGAGTTCAAAAAACTTGGTTTGGGTTTATTACCTTCACTTGATTACTCAAATAAAAATGGGAAGATGAGTTGTAACATAAAATTAGCTTCATTCTAAAATACCCATATTTTCTCATATTTTTCCTATAAACATAAGGGAACTGCCTACCTGTTATATATTACACATAATGCAGCACTTCTGTTGGCAGCTTATGAGGAATTCTTAGCATGTGAGATGATACAGTAGTGAGTACTCAATATTTATAAATAATGCATTCTTAGTTTTTAATGGCTGCTTTCATAAATACTGGGTCACATATAAAGTGTGCCCTCTAATTTTCTTCTTCAAAGTAAAAAACTCATTTCTAGTATAAAAATTCATCAAGGGCGCCTGGGTGGCTCAGTTGGTTAAGCGACTGCCTTTGGCTCAGGTCATGATCCTGGAGTCCCGGGATCGAGTCCTGCATCGGGCTCCCTGCTCAGCAGGGAGTCTGCTTCTCCCTCTGACCCTCCTCCCTCTCATGCTCTCTGTCTCTCATTCTCTCTCTCGCAAATAAAATCTTAAAAAAAATAAAAATAAAAATAAAAAAATAAAAATTCATCAAAATGAGTATGTATCGACTGGAGAAAATGTCCCCATTAGCCTAGGTGAAGGAAGTTACAAAACAGTATTCCCACCTGTTGAATGCGTATGTAACACAAGCTACGCACAAATGAAGTGAAAGGCGATCAATCAGGGACTAAGAGTGCTGGCATTATAGGTGTGTTTACTTTCTGCTTTTAAACTACATTTTCTCAGTTTCCTAAAATGAATGTATTGTTTTTATAAGAAAAAACGTGTTATTTTTCTACAATATATTATAACCTCATTGAAAGTTATAGACTTGGCTCCAAGTTTGTCAAAAGCTACAGAAAAACATGTTATTCTTAAGATGTGAGAGTCCACTTGTAGAAGAAAAGCAATACATAAATAGTACCCGATTATAGGTATCCAACTTTGGCGGACATTTCAAAATTCCCATATGCACATCTGTATTTTCTCATTCAAGCTATTCCGAGCATAAAACTAGTCAGACTGCCTGGGTTCAAGTTCTGGCCCTGCCACTTCCTATTTATAGAGGCCCTCATGGGTAGACTGCTCTGTGCTTCGGTCTCCTCACTCACAAAGTGGAGATAAGAGTAAGATCTAGCCAACAGAGTTGATGTGTTTATGAAATGCATGTACAGTGCACAGGGCCGTTTCTTGGCATGTGGGCAATGCTACAAAATGTTAGCTGTTACTAGTTTCACTACTAGCCTTAAAAACAAACATCTTCAAACGTGGAAAATAGAAGCTACTCTACTAGTTCATTAGTTTATAAACCTGTATTTCTTTTTTTTTTCTTTTTTTTTTATTCTTATGTTAATCCCCATACATTACATCATTAGTTTTAGATGAAGTGTTCCATGATTCATTGTTTGTGCACAACACCCAGTGCTCCATGCAGAATGTGCCCTCCTCAATACCCACCACCAGGCTAACCCATCCTCCCACCCCCCTCCCCTCTAGAACCCTGTTTGTTTTTCAGAGTCCATCGTCTCTCATATAAACCTGTATTTCTGAATAATCTTCAGAATTCAGTCATATCAATGCAAACATGCATCAAGGCATAACTCACCTGCAGTAAAGTACATGAGTGTTTTAAGTGTCCAGTGCAGTAAACGTCTGCATATGTGTATACCTCGCATCATCACAACCCAGATCAAGACGAGACCATTCCCAGCACCCTCAGATGCTTCTTCGTGCCCCTAGTCCGTAACCCCTCACCAAAGGGTGGCCTCTACTCTGACCTCGGTCACCACAGATTAGTTTTGTCTGATTCCAAGTTTCGTAAAAATGAAATCATGAAATATATACTCTGTGTCTGATTTCTTTCACGCAACATTACATCTGTGAGATTCATCCCGTGTCTACATTTTTTCACAGCTGCGCACGTTTTTCATCTCCAAAGGGAAAAAAATCGCTTTTGTTACATACTTTGGAGTTATATTCCCCAGTAAAGATGAAAGATTCACATTGAATCAGCCACCTTCTTCAGTGGCACCAGCGATGAACCACACTTATAAAATATGTATGATGGCCTTGCAAAACAAACCTCTGCAAATAAAAGCCAGGCGAGTGGTCACCGTTGGTGCCGGAAATGTGGGTCCTGACAGGAAGCAAGTGTCAGGAGGCTTCTAGGTACCGGGAATGTTCTATTTCTTGATCTTGGTGTGTCTGACTTGTGAAAAGTCTTCAACATATACACTTTAACATGTGTACTTTATAATGTACACTGTATTTCAATAAAAACTTTCTAAAAAATACCATGACTTTGGAAAAACTAAGAGCTAACTGATCCAACCAAAGCTGAGCCTTATTGACACACTATTCTCAACCAAGTGTTGTAATTAATGCATAGATACACAAAACCCTTTCTGAGATAATCCTGGAAATACACTATTCATTTATGACGCTTTGTGCTTTTCACCATCATAAACATTGCAGATTTACAGGTACAAGTGTGAAGTTTTGTAAAGGTAAAGACAAAGAGGAAAGCCGGGGAAGAGAAATGGGTATGGAAGGGAATGCCAGGCCCATGCGGGTCAGTCAGTGGTCTCGTTTAACCTTTGCCAAAGCTCTGTGGAGAAAGGGACAATCACCCCAATTTTTGCGAAAGTGGCAGCAAGCTCAGAGACTTTAAATAAACTGCCTGAGGTCACACAATAAAGAAAAAAGTGAGCATTCAAATTCAAGTCTGACTCCAAGCTCCTTACCACTGCCCATTTTACGTTATATGAAAGAATTTATTTAAGCTTTCTATACCTCAAAATATTTAAATCTATTTTTCAGAGTCTCAATAGTTCTTAGGCTTTCTTCATGTTGCTTTTCTTTAGCCACCAAAAGGGATTTCAGCTTTTCTTTCTGAAACAGAAAGGAATAAATACAGAGCAAAATCACTCCATGATTGCAACTAGGTTAAAAATATGTTTCAGAAAATGTGAATTAGAGTGACTGTGATTTTTTAGTATTTTTAACTATTAGTAGAGTTGGAAATTTCTACAAATATACTAATAAAATATACAATATATACAAACAATACTATGAAAACTTCACATTTCTGTCATATGTTTCAAATCTTATTATTTTCAGACATTTTATTTACAATGTTTAGAATTTTGTATCTTTTCGTTAAAAGTTTCACAGAAAATGAGGCATTCAGAGGCAATAACAACAAAATGCTTATGATAACCCATGCTGTCCTTAAAACGTATTTTTATAGTCACATGTAGGTTTTGTTTTTCCCTTTAAGCAATAACCAGAAATCAAATCCTCATCCCCATCTCAACTCAGGACTCAAAACTCTACTGCAATATCATCTTCAATTTACATAACATTTTACAGCTTTAAAGTAAAATTTATCATCCTACCTCACTTTCCAGATCATCAGCAACCATTACTTCCTAAATTCAAAAAGAAGAAATGTATTTTCATTATTCAAAGCTTATTTTTTAAAGGCATGAGCTCGGCGAATATCTTTGTAAAAGGCTGGCACATATCTTTAAGACTGGAAACAAGGATATAAGGAGAAAATGTCTCTGGATGACCAATTCTGTGGTCTGAGCTGTCACTCATTCTTCTCACTGACCAGGTTCAGAAGCACTTTGATTCTTTTGAGAACCCATCCATTATCAACTCCTACTTTCCAATCCCATAGCCCCAACTATAGTTCAGTGCTTTGCTATTACCGTACACCAACAGTATTTTCTGTCCCTATAAGTGACACTCAAAGTTTCATGTAAAGATCCCAGAAAGACAGAACTTTGCTCAAGGACAATGACCTGGTTGTACCTCCTTTAGCATCTAGCACCATGACTTGATGTGGCACTTGATGATGATTACTGGTAGTAAAACATTTTTAAATTTTTTTATATTATGTGGATTATTACCTCATTCAGCTGTAGTTGTAAACCGTTCACTTTATCCAGTAATATTCTCTGTTCTTGCTGAATTTTTCTCAACCTCTCTTTCAAATCTTCATTTTCAATCTCCAGATCCTTAAATAGTAAAGATAAAAGGTGCCAGACCAGCCTTAAAAGAGCAATTCTTATTGAAGAAATTTTTAAAACCAGTTCGCTATCATGTACAGATATATACATATATAAAACAGCTTTAAGTCCAAAGACACAATAGTTTCAATGACATTTCAATGGCTTAAAATTTATAGGTCAGAAATAATATACAGGCATACTCGTTTTATTGTGCTTTGCTATATTGTGCTTCACAAATACTGTGTTTTTTACAAATTGAAGGTTTGAGGCAACCCTGCATTGAGCTAGTCTATCAGCACCATTTCTCCACCAGCATTTGCTCACTTGTGTCTCTGTCATATTTTGGTAACTCTCACAATATTTGAAATTTTTTATTGTTATTATATTTGTTATGTTGATCTGTGATCAGTGAACCTTGATGACACTATTGTAATTGTCTTGGGGCACCATGAACTGTGCCCATCTAAGATGGCAAACTTAACCAGTAAGTGCTCTGTGTGTTCTGATGCTCTACCCACTGGCCGTTCCCCCATCTCTCTCCCTTTCCTCAGGCCCCCCTGTTCCCTGAGACACAACAGTATTGAAATTAGACCAATTAACAACCCTACAATAGCCTCTAAGTGTTCAAGGGAAAGGAAGAGTCACACATCTCTCACCTTAAGTTAAAAGCTAAAAATGATTAAACTTAGTGGGGAAGGCATGCCAGAAGCTAAAAAAAGCCAAAGGCTAGGTCTCTTGTACCAGTTAGTCAAGTTGTGAATGCAAAGGAAAAGCTCTTGAAAGAAATTAAAAGTGCTACTCCAGTGAACACATGAATGATAAGAAAGCAAAACAGACTTATGGCTGATAGGGAGAAAGTTTTAGTGGTCTAGATAGAAGATCAAACCAGCCATAACATTCGCTTACGCCAAAGCCTAATCCAGAGCAAGGCCCTAACTCTCTTCTATGAATTCTTTGAAGGCTGCTAACACAACCATCCATTCTGTAGCCCATGGATCAAGGAGTAATTTCAACTTTCAAGGCTTATTATTTAAGAAATACATTTTGTATGGCTGCCTTGATGGAGATTCTTCTGATGGATCTGAGCAAAGGAAATTGAAAACCTTCTGGAAAGGATTCACCATTCTAGATGACATTAAGAACATCTGTGACTAATGAGAAGAGGTTAAAATACCAACATTAACGAGAGTTTGGAAGAAGTGCATTCCAACCCTCATGGAGGACTTTGAGGGGTTCAAGGCTTCAGTGGAGGAAGTAACTGCAGATGTGGTGGAAATAGCAGGAGAACTAGAATTAGAAGTGGAGTCTGAAGATGGCACTGAATCGCTAGCAATTCCATGATAAAACTAATGACTGAGGAGTTGCTTTCTTTGGATGAGCAAAGAAAGTGGTTTCTTGAGATGGAATCTACTTCTGGTGAAGATACTATTAAGATTATTGAAATGACAACAACGGATTTAGAACATGACCTAAACTTAGAGGGATTGAGGGGATCGGCTCCCATTTTGAAAGGAGTTCTGTGGGGAAAATGCTATTAAACAGCATGCTACCAAGAAAACTTGTTAAGAGTTCATCAATGTGGCAAACTTCCTTGCTGTCTTATTTTAAGAAACTGCCACAGCCTCTCCAACTTTCAACAACTCACCACCCTTGTGAGTCAGCAGCCATCAAGGCAAGACCCCCTGCCCAGTAAAAAGATGACAACTCACTGAAAATGCCAATGATGACTAGAATTTTTTAGCAATAAATATTTTTATTTTTAATTTTTTTTTAATTTTTTCTTTTCTTTTTAAAAAATATTTATTTAAGTAATCTGCACACCCAACGTGGGGCTCGAACTCACGACTCCGAGATCAAGAGTCACACGCTCTTCTGACTGAGCCAGGCAGGCACCCCAGTAATAAAGTATTTTTAAATTAAGGTATATACATTGGGGGTTTTTTAGATATAATGCTACTGCACACTTAACAGACTACAGTATACGGGCGCCTGGGTGGCTCGGTCAGTCAAGCAGAGTCTGCCTTCAGCTCAGGTCATGATCCCAGGGTCCTAGGATCGAACCCCACATCGGGCTCCTTGCTCAGCAGGGAGTCTGCTTCTCCCTCTCCCTCTGCTTCCCACCCCCCCAACTTGTGTTCTCTCTCTCTTGCTCACTCTCTCTAAGTAAATAAAAATGCAAATATAACTTTTATATGTGCTGGGAAACCAAAAAAATTCATTTGACTCACTTTATTGCAATATTTGCTTTGCTGCAATAATCGCTTTATTGCAATGATCTGGAACTGAACTGCAATATCTCTGAGGTGTGCCTGTAGAAGATTATGGTCCTATGCTATCTAATTAATACAAGTATATACAAGACAGCAAACCACCATGATTCTAACAAAATAAATAAACAAAAGCATCACCTGGAAACAGAAAACAGCAGAAGAACATGCCATTTTAACTTTTGTTTAACACCTCTCAAGTTTATGGGAGTGTTCTATTTTTTTTTTTTTTTTTTTTTGCTATACTAATTACCTCAGTGCTCTGATGAAGCATTTAAGGCTCCAATTTTGGGCTAGAGTTCACTTTCTTAACAATACATAGTAAACTATAAAAGCCCAAATAAAATGCTTTTGTCTTATCATATGGAAAACAGCTATACAACTTATATTTTAATGGTGTTTCAGTCATAAAATAAATCATTTAATTATGGCATCTTCCTCCTCCGACATAATCCACATAATAATTATTTTTTAAACACTTTGATTAACATAGAACATTGTATGGTTAAACAAAATGATTTTTTATCAAATAAAAAACACTTATATTAAAACCTATTTATTGGGGCGCCTGGGTGGCTCAGTCGTTAAGCGTCTGCCTTCGGCTCAGGTCATGATCCCAGGGTCCTGGGATCAAGCCCCACATCAGGCTCCCTGCTCTGCGGGGAGCCTGCTTCTCCCTCTCTCCCTCCCCCTGCTTGTGGTCTCTCTCTGTCAAATAAATAAATAAAATCTTTTAAAAAAAAAACCTATTTATTTACATTAATAACCATCATTTTTCATTGCAATACTTAAGTTTTCTAAAATTAATACAAATTTAGGATTTATGGCCCCAAACAGATATATTTAAATCAATAAAAAGTTATGTAAAGTTGTTAAATTATTTGCTTCCTAATACATATTAAAACAATACTTTCTGTAAGATAATATGACCCAAACATTCATGTCAAAAGTCAATTCTTTTAGAAGGGATTAGGCAAGAAAACAGAATCACATAACATAGCAGGCTGCCCTTCCTTCCCCTGTTCATTTCCCCCACGTTTCGTGCTCCTTCTCTTCCCACCCAACTCCACTACAAACAACACAGCAATTCTTTACAAAGAAGATACCTTTTTTTTTCTTTTTACCTGAATGTTTCGATGCTCCCTCTGACTTGACTTCATATTTACTTCATCTAGCATGTATGGCAAATTTCGCTTTAGTGAAACATAAGAGAACACAGGTTAGCAAGTATGAAAATACAGAAAAGTACATTTTCCTCAGTAGGCAACATATAGGGATGTGCTGCTTATCCAACATGAAATTTTACCGTATATAACACAAGATGGCAGTGTTTGCACTTAAAACTCCAAGTGGAAAGCATCTTTAAGACTATAGGTTTTATTTTTATTTTTTTCTTATTAACGTATAATGTATTATTTGTTTTAGGGGTACAGGTCTGTGATTCATCAGTCTTACACAATTCACAGCGCTCACCATAGCACATACCTTCCCCAAAGGACTACAGGTTTTAAATAAATCAACTATGATTTATTTTAAAATACGAAGACATAATAAAATTTAAAATCCTAACTGTTAAGGATTTATTTTTACTAAAGTTACCAAGACTTAAAAAGTAGAATTTGTACTAGACACAAAACTAAAGTTGCACTAGAAGGCATCATCAACCATTCCCAAAGGAAAAATCTAGTACTTAAAAAGGAGAGGGAGTGGGCGCCTGGGTGGCTCAGTTGGTTAAGCAACTGCCTTCGGCTCAGGTCATGATCCTGGAGTCCCGGGATCGAGTCCCGCATCGGGCTCCCTGCTGGGCAGGGAGTCTGCTTCTCCCTCTGACCCTCCCTCCTCTCATGTGCTCTCTCTCTCTCATTCTCTCTGTCTCAAATAAATAAATAAAATCTTTAAAAAAAAAAAAAGGAGAGGGAGTTACATTAATGTTGAAAAGAAATATGGAAATTATTTATTTCTTTAAGCACTGATAAAATATCAAAGGGTGTGGTAAGAAAGAGACAGACAATCCTCTGACCAGAGCTACGTAAAAGATCTCTAAATGACTTGGTTCAGTACATGTTCTGTTTTGTACACTTACTGCTTTGAAACCTTATTCCAGCCTAGAGATTTGCTCTAATAAAAAAAATAACACAATGATTAAACAAGAGAGCATATAACCTTTTTTTGGCCCAAACTGACATTTAAATCTACATAATAATTTAGAAAGCTATGGTCTTTCTTTTTGAGAGCTTAAAAAAAAAAAAAAAAGCTAGTGCTTTAATTTTCCAAGAAAATTTTTTAATGTTTTGTATTATTTGTTGAGTCTTGTTTAACCAAGCGTTTTAAATATCATTCTAATGAGTTTGGATTTAGAATTAGAGGGACAAGGTCCAATTAGAAAGATATTCCATATCCACGACTTGGCCCAAACTACATTTCTAGCCTCATTCCTTCTAGCAAAGGACTGTTCTTCGTGTGGGGTCTGAGCCATTTCCTCATTCTACGTTCATCCCCGCCTTCCCTTCAGAGGGTCCTTCATCATCTGGCAGCTGCTTACCTCACCCGCCTCTCCTCCTCAGTCATGCGCACATCACTCCTCCATGCTGATCTTCTACTGCCCCATGGATGTGTTAAACATACTCCTGCATCAGGGGGTTGGCACCAGCCCTTCCCTCTGCCCGCTAAGGCTTCTTCTCCTACAGAGCCCCCTGGCTCCCTTCTCGCTTCCTTCACACCTCTGCTCAAATGTCACTTCCAGAGAGAGGCCTTTGCTGACCACGCCATCTAAAATAGCTTCCCGCCCTCTCCCCTCTTCATCCCCTAATCCCGTTCCACTGTTCTTCAAAGCAGATGCTATGATACTAAACACTAGCATTTGCTTATTGTTCACTTCTCTCACCAGGCTGGGAGCAACATGAGACGGGAACTTTGCACACTATGATTCGCCAGCACCTAGAATAGTAAGGGGCATATCGTAGGTGCCCCACAGAGGTCTGTTAAGCAAACAACTGAATAAGTCTTATTTTTAAAACTATACTATCGTCTTCCTGATAACAGGGACTCTATGTCCCTTGGTACAGGAACAAATCCTATCTACAGCAGCTATTTTAAAAGGTATTCAACAAAGAATGGGAATATTGAGTTTTACTGTTCCTAGCAGAATATTAACTCCATGTATTCATTTTAGATAACTCCTGGAGCACTAAGCAGAATACCATTCACACATTAATATTCAATAATTCCTTATTTTAAATATCTCTGTATTTCAGAAATCACGTTCTCTGCTCCCATATAAGACAGCTGGTACAGACATAACACGGGGCATTTTTTCCCCACTCTACTCCCACTTAGGTCATCTGAGGAATGGGAGAGAAGGTAAAAACAGCTGCTCCAGATGGAAAGGCAAAGTGATGACAGACAGGACCCAGGCATGAATGTATTACTTAATTCTGATGGGTTGGAGAGAAAAACATGCTTTAATATAGCTTTCAGATTCCGGTGAGAGGTCAAGGAATGATGTGCAGAGAGAATGATGATCAGAATTTCTCAGAAGGTACCTGATTACTCTCCTCAGGGTTTGGAAGGGCTCAGGTTCCTCCCACTAGAGAAAAGCTGAAAGCCTGGAAGGAAACAGCCAGCAGAAGAGGAAAGCTGCCTACACTATAGCTCTTGAGCAAGATGGTGACAGAGCAGTAAACCAGCCCCACTTACGCTAACCTGAAGAGATTAGGGAAAAACAACAAGACATTTACTGAGACTGGGACACAAAACCAGGGTTACATAGTGATTTGATCATAAAACTAGGGCAAAGTATGAATTCTTTCACATATTGTGTTTTTTTTCAAAGTCCTCTTTAAATAACAACAAGGCAAAAAAAAGTACAAAGAAAGCAAAATATTAACAGTGGTACTGAAATCACAGTATATATTCAGTTTGGAATTCTGTTTTCTTCCTTTCTTAAGGCCCTGGAAGAATTTTACTGTAACGGTAAACATTTCACTCTATTAGTAAGGGAGAAATGTTTATGTTTATGACCTGCTAGGCTAACATTCATCATTTAAGAATCTCAACAAGGTACAATATCTCACATTTGAAAGGGCTGGAGGCTCAAGGCCAGCAATCAGGAAGATATTTATATCCTATTGGATACATTCACTGTATCACTGTCCTTTAGATCCACTGTCTCAAACTGAGTGATTGCATCAAAGCCTCAGGATCTTAATACCTGGATTCTACATGGGCATGATTAACTGAGCAGAGAGAACAGCATGCACTTAAACTTGAAAGAGCTACGTATAATCATTAACCTGTAAGCACTTTACCAAAACTGTGCCATATATATAACTTTTAAAAATTAAAATTAAGATCTACCTGCTGTAAAGGTGGTCCTTTCTTCCAAAGTTCTCTCCCTAAAGATTTAAACAGAGAGAAAGAGAGGAGGAAGGGGAACAGCAAAATAGCAGGTTACCTTGGGTAGATTGCAGATTTTGAATTCCCTAACTATACAATTGAGTCATTAAAGAAATCAGTTTTAAAGTTCCCTCTGAAGCTTACTACTTTACAGTTAAAATGACAGTGACCTATGTTTACCGGTCAAACTGCAAAATTATTATTTTTTGTTGTTATGATTACACCCAGAGAGATAATATCCAATGCTAGGAAAGGGAGGCAGTTGCAAAATACAAAATTTTAAACACTCCTAAAGTGGAGGGCAATTTGTCAATATATATCAAAAGCTTAAAGAAATGGGTATATCCTGAAATATATGATTCAATTTCTAGGAATTGGTCCTAAGACTATAATAAAAATATGCTAAAATATTTATGCATAATGACAGTCACTAAATTGTTATGTATGTTAGCAAAAACTGTAAACAACTTAAATGACACGTACAGAAAATTGGTTAATTCAATTAAACTTAAATATATGGACTTTTATGCATTAATAAAAATCATACTATAGACAAATGTTTATCTATGAGGGAAAATCCTTCAAAATTTATTACACAAAAAGTAATCTGCAGCTCACTACGAGTGACCTCAATTTCCCACATAGGGAAAAGACTAGAAGGCTACTCCTTCCTGCATAGGGAAAAGACTGGAAGGATATTTCTCTTTAATAAACAGAAAAATACTTGATATGGTTATTTGATAAATCCTGTTTGAATATTTTATATACATGTTCAAACAATGATTCTTTCTTTAAAATTTTGTTAAGTATAAAAGCTAAGTGTTACAGCCCTCCTCATCAAAAAAAAAAAAATATATATATATATATATATTAGTAAAACATGCTTGATTGGGCTCTTTCTCCTCATTCCTTAACCTACTCCATAGCACAGTAGGGTTTACTTGATAAACTAGCCAATATACACAACAGCACTGCCTCAAAGCAAGCGACCACTACAACACAAATAACGCAAAGCCACGGCAGAGAGGGAGACAGACCGATGATGTGTAGCACTAAGGAATGCTTTGCTTCTTACAACCTGCAGTTCCACCATTTGAGTCTTTAAAAGCTGCTATTAAGCTAGACTTTTCTAGCTACTTTGCTACCTACCTATGTTGGTATTTTCCGACGCAGTCTTCAATAAAGTTAGAATGTCCAGGTTGTCCCCAATTCTTGCATAGTAAGAACTATCATGGCCCAGGGCATCCAGCAGGCTTACGTCAGCACCATTTTTAAGTAAGACTTCTACAGCATCTTTACAACCATACTCGCAACCTAGCATGAGAGCAGTTCTAAGAGGGAAGACAGAAGCATAAAAGACATTGAGAAAGACCCAAGAAAATATTTCAGAAACCTGCCAGAGGCCCCCTTCTTAAAGAATAGATATTACTTTAAGAAGTCATACTTGTTATATTTTACTTCCTATTTTTATCTTCTATTTTAACTTCATCACATTATAAAAACATTCGCTTTCTGTCTTAGTCTGCAGAGCTAAAAACCTTGCATCACTCACTTACATATATGTGTTGCTTCTACTACCAAACTAACCTCCTTTACTCCGGTACTTCTATGTTCTACAAGTAAATTACCACAAAAATTTCCCATCACTGATACTGTTACCCCATCTGCCCAAAACCTACAGCTGTAAACCCAAACTATTCAAAGCCCCTTCATGAACTGAACCTCATCATGCAAACCTCTTCGACGAATTCCTTCGACTCCAAAACAAGAATCAGATTTCAGTTCTGATTTCTCTCCTTAAAAGAGCTTTCCTTCTCCTAACTGGAGACCTTCACATCTTCACACTTAATTTTAAAACCCACCTCCTCCATAAACCTTCCTTAATTAACCCCATTATCATGGACTACTGGTTTATTCTGCCTTGACAGGATCATCAGCACTGGAACACTTAACAGTAAAAATAGCAATAATGCAATTAAGCAATTGAATTGTCAAGGAAATTTAGAAGGACCCTTGAAATTATTTTGTCCCATTCCTATTTTTATTGCTGAGGAAACCAAAAAATTCCTCATGAAATGAAGCGACTTATCCTATATCTAACACGGTCTTTGTGAATATTGGATTTCGTAAGAAAACGGATTCTTGCTTTTCTTCTATGTATATCCTATTTCTCTTTTATACTCCCCAATAGCTCCTGGAATACAATTTTATATACACCGGGCACCACCAACAAAGTTTTTTTATTAGGGAAAAAATGCTATAGATAAGAAAAAAAACACAGAGTTTTAATTTATTTTTAATTTCTTCTTAAATGTAAGATTTTAACTTATTTTTTTTAAAGATTTATTTGAGAGAAAGAGAGCATGAGTTAGGGGGCGTATAGAGGGAGAGGGAGAAAGAGTCTTAAACAAATAGACTCCATGCTGAGCACGGAGCCAGACACAAGGCTCGATCTCATGAACCTGAGATCACAACCTGAGCTGAAACCAAGAGTCAGATACTCAACCGACTGAGCCACCCAGGTGCCCCACATTTTAATTTATTTTTAAAGCCGTCTGCTACCTAGCCTATTTAATACACATTGCCATACCTCATCATTTGTGTGTGTGTGTGTGTGTGTGTGGCATTCCAAAATGCTTGGGAAAATATAAGATCTATAAAAAAATAAGGCATTATACATGGATCAACCAGATCATCACTCTCTGATCCTAAACTTTATTTTTAAACGCAACTTTCTTAGTCCTGCTTGGAACCAGATTATAGTATCTGCAAAAACAAAGTAATGCAAAAAAGCCACTTACTTAATAATCACACTAATGACTTAACTGCTTAAGAATTTCCTCCTTTGAGAGGTCTGAACAATAAAAACGAGTAGAACTATAAAATTGACGTCTAAGGACTTTTTTTTATACCTATCTAATTCTAGTGAACTACAAAAGAATAGGATACATGTTTAGAAGAACAAAGTTAAGTCAATTTTTACTAGTAATTTTACTAGTAAACATTTACAAAATCCCAAAAATTTGTTATGAATTACTATAATGCTCCAACTAGGAGATGGGATGTATTTCAGACATATCACTGTCGGAAACACTAGGACCATGAACATGAGAATTATAATAGCAGTGCCACGATACACTGGACCTAGAGGAGGGGAAGGGGAGAGCTACAGAGAGAAAGTATTAGTGCGCACCAACTAAAATGACATGGAACACAGAAGCAAAAATAAATGCAGGGAACCTCAGGGTGTAGAAATGAACTTGGTTTCAGAGAAGGAGACAGCACTATGCCCAGGCAGGGTAAGGAGAACCAACACATTGAGAGAGTCTACACAGAAAAACGTCAAGCTCCAGGACATGCAGGAACCTTTACTCTCAAAAGATTCACAAAGAAGCAGACTGAAGGTGCGATTTTTTATTATTCTCCCTCATTTTCTTATCTGAGCCCGTTTTTCATTAAAGATTGTTTTAAAGCTTTAAAATTAATAACTGCGATATAATTCCTCTTTCTTCAGTTTTCTGACCTGAACACAGGCTCTAATCACTGCTTTGTATTCCACATTTACCCTACCATCTCCCCCTATTTCCCTCTTCTTCCTTCATCAGACTCTGGGGAAAAGAGAAAGAAAAAAAAAGTGGAGGGCGCCTGGGTGGATCAGTTGGTTAAGCCACTGCCTTCGGCTCAGGTCATGATCCTGGAGTCCCTGGATCGAGTCCCGCATCGGGCTCCCTGCTTGGCAGGGAGTCTGCTTCTCCCTCTGACCCTCCCCCCTCTCATGTGCTTTCTCGCTCTCATTCTCTCTCTCTCAAATAAATAAATAAAATCTTTAAAAAAAAAAAAAAGAAAAAAAAAGTGGGTGCTAATTCCAAGGAAAGAGAGATCCAAAGGGGGATGGAAAGGACAAGTCACAGTGGCAGAGTTTCAGAGTCACTGTGAATCCAGCTGGTGTCCGCGGAGCTGTGATAAAAGAATTACCTGTTTTGTTTGTCTCTGGAATTAATCTCCGCCCCCCTATCTATCAGCAGTTGACATATTGTTGGCCTACACATCTGAGTAGCCAGAACCAGTGGTGTCCGCCCATCCTAAGCAACAAGAAAAATAAAACAGCATTAAGACAACAAATCTCGCCAAAACATAAAAGTTAGAATACGTGAGTTGAAATGACAATAAACATAAACGGACTTACCACATCTTTGGCATTCACGGAGGCCCCATGGTCACAAAGCAGCTGTATGCTGGAAGGACAGTCTGCCATGGCTTTGAGGAACAAAGAAAAATGATAAATGGTGAACATCTGTTGGTAAGACACATGGTGCTTTGCTACGTCCATATAAGGCATAAGTTCTTCAATTTCTAAACTACCAAGCTTCACAACCTCCACTCTCAGTTTAGCATAATAAGCACCCACTTTAGAAAATGGGTTAGACCAGATCATTTTATAAATGTTGCACAATTTACTGGGACCAATGAATATTGTTACCCTTGCAGAAGACAATATACTGCTACCCTAAGTATAAACATAGAAATAAAAATCAAGGGGCGCCTGGGTGGCTCAGTCGTTAAGCGTCTGCCTTCGTCTGGGGTCATGATCCCAGGGTCCTGGGATCAAGCCCCACATCAGGCTCCCTGCTTAGCGGGGAGCCTGCTTCTCCCCCTCCCACACCCCCTGCTTGTGTTCCTTCTCTCGCTGTGTGTCTCTGTCAAATAAATAAATAAATAAATCTTAAAAAAAATAGATGTGGCTAGAACTGACTTGATCCTTGAAGGGTTAGCTCAATTGTTTTTAAATGAATCATATTCAGGTCTTTATAGATGAGTCACAGTAAAAAAGGTTTGACTCATATAATTCATATTTCCTTTTAAAATCAGAGATTGCAATGTCTGCCTTTGATGATGCAAAGCAGGGTCATTTTGCTGAAAATTATATTGTAAAACCACACACTGCTTCTTCTCCAACCAACACTAGAGTTCATATTTGTATTAGGAAAAAAAAATTATTGTTAACATCATAAAATAGGATTGTGTTTCAACTCCCCATGAGTTTTTATTAAAAGTTTTTATATTATTATTAATAAATACTCCCTGTATTTATTATGAGTCACGACTAGATTATTAGCCACAAAAAGTACTGACAAAGCATTCTTTTGTGTGTGTGTGAAATTCCACAGAATAAAACCAAATACACATAAGAAAATCAAGTAAATTTTCATTTCTGCTGTCTTTTATATAAGATATAGAACCCGTTTTTAAAAAAAGAAACTGAAACTGAAAACATTAATTCAGGAATTATAAAACTAACAACCATTCAGGACCAATTAAAAATAAGAATGAAAAAAATGTAAAGCATAATAAATTCTGGAGCTACAGTATATTGAACCAGTAAAGAGTCACCGTGAATCCAACCGGTGTCCGCGGTAGTAAAGGTGCTATGGTGGAGAGTGGCGCTGCCACCCAGCTGTGATCACCCTTCCTTCCACGGCAACGAAGCTGGGCTGGGCACATGCGGGCTCACCTGGACACCACAGTTCCCAGACTCCCTTGCATGCAGCCATGACCACGGACATTAGATCTCACCAGTGGAATGTAACAGGAGTGATGTGTGCGACCTCTGACTCCAGGGCTTAAGAGAGTGGTTTATACATTCCTCCATGACCTTTCCCCTTCCTGTTAGCAGGAAAACAGAAGTGCCTGCCAGCAACTTCAGCCTTAAAGATAAGGACAACGTGCTAGGCAATGGTGGAACAGCAAAATGGAAGAAATCTGGGTCCCTGAATAGCCACAGGGAACAGAGGCACAAGCCCATCTGAACATCAAGATTTTGACATGACAAAGCAATCCTGTGGAGCTGTTTAATTCAGTGTTATTTTATAGTGTCTCTGTCCCAGCAGCCTAGCCTTACCGCTAACTGAGACAACACTGCTATCAGGAGTTAGGTGCTGTTACAACGAATACCTAAATCATATGGCACTGGCTTAGTGGTTGAGTACTAGGTAATGACTAAACGTATTTCAGGCTAGAAATTTTGTGATTGTTCTCACGCTGTGGCAAAACATTTGAAAGAGCTATCGTCCATCATCATTTAGAAGATGTACCACGTGCCCTTTCGAGGTGAAGAGAAAAGGGCCAAAATTTTAGTGCACACTGGCAGCTGCTTA
The DNA here is from genome assembly GCF_029215605.1 of Mirounga angustirostris. Classification (NCBI taxonomy): domain Eukaryota; kingdom Metazoa; phylum Chordata; class Mammalia; order Carnivora; family Phocidae; genus Mirounga; species Mirounga angustirostris. The sequence goes on along the minus strand of NW_026991717.1, from coordinate 35,849,807 downwards.
CTTTTAGTAAGGTATGATAAGAAAGAGATGAGGTCAAGCAAGAATCAGCCAGTTTATCAACACAGATGAAAGGGAAGAGACAGTGTCTAGATATTTGGGACCTCAGAGATGTGGGGAAGCCGACCATTTCTATGTCAAGCAGCAAGATATAACACTGTTGTTGGTCACAACTTTTCTCAAGGAACTCCCACTAAAGAGAAAAAAAAAAATCTGCTCTTGGAATAAACATCATGGTAAGGATATTATAATCCCATTCAAGAATATTATTTCAGATGGCTGGGAGGTGGCAGCCATTAAATGAGGCAGAGTCATGACTCTACAAATAAGGACAAGAACTAAAGGAGGGTTAAGAACTTCATGTCCAGAAAATAACTTTGGAGACGGACAAATGGAAATGGCTGGAAACAAATAAACCAAAAAGCCGACCAAGGTTTTATGGGAACAGTACTACACAAGGTCCCAGAAGGCCAGTCTGCTAACACTCATGATTGTTCCAGCCCTTAAGCTGCCTCTACAGAGGACATGCTCTCTGCCATGCCATTTATCTGTGACCCTAGAGAATACGAGACAAGTAAGAACCTCCCAGAAGGCAGAGCTAGGGCCCATAGAGAAGAACAGATAAGGCATTTCTCCTCAAAACCAAAAACCACACAGGGGTCATTGTGAGGCTCAAATGACAATGCATATGAAAATGCTTTGCAAATACCACCACTTTACAAAAATAAAAGAAAAAATACCTTGTGTAAAAAATTAAACTATCACGTAAAACATAAAAAGAAAAAAGCTGGGCGCCTGGGTGGCTCAGTTGGTTAAGCGACTGCCTTCGGCTCAGGTCATGATCCTGGAGTCCCGGGATCGAGTCCCGCATCAGGCTCCCTGCTCGGCGGGGAGTCTGCTTCTCCCTCTGACCCTCCTCCCTCTCATGCTCTCTCTCTCTCATTCTCTCTGTCTCAAATAAATAAATAAAATCTTTAAAAAAAAAAAAAAAGAAAAAAAGAAAAAAGCTGAAATAAATTAAGGTACCAAAGTTTGAAGGAAATTTGCAGTATATTGCATTTTTAACACAGGCCACCTTGATCTACTGCAGATATTCCATAAACATGACAAGACAGGGTAGCTACTTTTCTTTACTTTGGCTTTCCAGTAAACTGTAGGAATGTCAGACTTAGAAGAGTCAGGCCAGAGGTCAGACTGTGGTACATTCCAAAAAATACTTAATATCTAACTTCTGTCTTTAAGACACCTGAAGAATAATGCAGATAAATTTAAATACACAAGTATGATTAATAAAATCTGTGAAATTATTAGTATATTTTTTAAAAATACAGCACATTACAGTGATACGAAATTTAGCACTGAGGCCTAGAAATTACTACATGCCAGGCACTATTTATAATTTAATTATAACCACTTATTGCAGTAGTGTTAACTTTATTTTGCAGATGAGAAAAATGGTATTCAGACATGTTAATTAGGCAAATGTAGTTTTTAAGAAAAAAAATCATTCCTCCTCCCCTCCCCACACATACACAGAGAGTCACACAGTGTTTAGAGCTTCCTTGAGAGCTGGATTGTGTTTACTTATCTTTGGACTTTTAATATCTAGCAAACCAGTCTTGGCTGAATGAATCTTTTTAAGCTGTACAATCAAATAAATTTCACATTCGGATAAACAAAAACTTCATAATATTCTATTTCTCCAAGAATTATACAGACACATGCATATTAAAACTTGGAAATTAATTTAAATGCCTAGCTGTTTCAACAAATACTGGCTATGTCCAAGTGAAACCCTCACTTACCTGCGTCATGAAGTGCGGTTCTTCCCTGAAGATCTACGTGTTCAGTGGAACAATTGTACTGTTAAAACACAGAAACTTAGTCGGCTGGGAGAGTTTCACTTTAAAGTTAAACATCTAGACTCAAATGAACAGCTGTTATTTAATCTTAAAATATTCCATTTATCAAAAAACCTAAGGACTACTAGACAAGCAACTAAATTTTTTTTTTTTTAAAGATTTTATTTATTTATTTGACAGAGAGAGACACAGCGAGAGAGGGAACACAAGCAGGGGGAGTGGGAGAGGGAGAAGCAGGCTCCCCGCAGAGCAGGGAGCCCGATGTGGGACTCGATCCCAGGACCCTGGGATCATGACCTGAGCCGAAGGCAGTCGCTCAACTGACTGAGCCACCCAGGCGCCCAAGCCACTAAATATTTTGACATGAAACAAATATAATAACATTATACTGTAAATTCAAGTTTTTCACCAAACAGGAAAACATATGGTACATTATAATAGCATGGGATATAGAAACTGTTATTGTTTGGGGGTTTTTTCTCACCAAGAGTTAAAATTTGAACAACTGATTCAGGAAAAACAAATGAGTTCTTCTGTGAAACTTAGTGGTAACAATGTTTCTGGAAATGGAGGACTGGACCCTTTAACTGAAAACTTTCTTCAGCCCACTAGTTCAAGGAATTTTGTGGCTGCCTGACCACAAGTTTAACTAGTAGTGTCGATATCACATAGTCTAAAGTGACTGATGTTTATACAGAAATATACAGCTCCTATGTTGTATCACTTTATGTCATAGACCAGACACAGAAAATTCCAGTCTCCAGCTAACGTCAACAGGAAGGTCAAGCCTTTGTTATTTATTTTTAATACACTGAGTTATGCGATTGACTTCCCTCAGAGTTTTTGCTTTTTATTGTTCACATTCTTTCACAAATGATGGAAAAGAAATTATGTAAGCTAACAATCAAAATTAACCTACTATTTTCTTTGATCTCGAATCCCGAAAACACATCTATTATTTGCAGTCAAAATAATAAAGCCAGAGTATTAGTCACTTTTACTACCTGTAGAAGTTTCTGTAGACACAAGGCATGCCCATACTTCGCAGCCAGGTGAAGAGCATTTCTTCCTATCAAAAAAATAATTTAAGATATACATGAACAGTTATTTTCTTCACAAGTGAATTTTCCATAGAAATGTGATTCATTTTTTCCAAGATTAGTTGACAAGATACTTAATTTGTAAGCATGCTTTCACTCAGGTTGATATTTTAGTAAGAGCTAATGTGTACACCAAAACAATGAAGGTGGGAAGAAAAATTCAATCTACAAACCCATAAAGAGCAAGAATTTTGTCTTATTCACCACTATATCTCCAATACCTAGAGTGGTGCCTGGGACAGAGTAAGTAATTAAAGTCAGCCAGGAAAGACGGGAGGTAGGGAGAGGAAGAGGAGAAAAAGAGAATGGGAATAGGAGTGGGAGAAAGATACCTAGATTTCTCAAAATATTTCTAAACAGGCAGTGTGGACACTAAAATACAGGAAGTTAAGAGACCTAAGTCAAAGAAACTAATTTTCAACTAAAATTCAAAGTTCAGGGGTGCCCGGGTGACTCAGATTAAGCCTCTGCCTTCGGCTCGGGTCATGATCCCAAGGTCCTGGGATCGAGTCCCACATCCGGCTCCCTGCTCAGCGGAGAGCCTGCTTCTCCCTCTCCCCCTGCACACATCCCCCTCCAGCCCCACTCATGCTCTCTCTCTCTCTCTCTGTATCTCTCTGTCTCAAATGAATAAAAATAAAATAAAATTCGAAGTTCACTAGGACTGTGTCTCTGAAAATCAGACTTGTTCAAATATAATGTGTATTAAAATGTGCCATTTTAAAGGAAACAAATCATCTGAAAGATTAACTGAATACTGAAAAAGGTAAAGCTGCAGACAACATTCTACCTCCAAACATGATTTCTTCTAATTGCATTTCTTTACGCATACATCTCATTGGATGGTGAAAGACAAAAGGGTTTCACCAGGCCATTCCATCTGCCAATCTTTTGTGCTCTTAACTTTCCTCTCACTTCACAAACCTCTCAGAAAATGATCTGACTTCACTGTCAGACCCTTTTGCTAGAAGGGAAGTCATTTGTGTTGTTCTTCTTAGATGAAGGAATACACTGACTTCAACTTTCAACCCTCACTCACTTTTATATGAGTTTAGATAAGTGGATTAAGTTTTCCTGGATCTGATCACTTCTGTGTACTACCAGGTTCTAGAACAAACAGCAGTGAGTCCAGATCTTTAACCAAGTACAGATACAACATCTTCATCTATACCTAAACATCCTCTAATTACAAATAAGTTAGATGATTTCAAATTTCAATTTGTTACTGTTCATGGACAAGTTTCCTAGAATTATTTTACACTGTGAAAAGTGACAAGGAAAACTATCATTTACATGGAAAGTAAGAGAAAGTATGGAGTAGGACAGTAGGGACAATCCCTGGTGTTCAACAACACAATGGGCCACATAAAAATGTCAGGTCGGGTATTTCCTTAGCCAAACCCAAATCCAGCCACTTCAGATAATGCAGTAAAAAAAATTAAGGAAACATCAAATCTACAGCACAACACTATGAATTACACCCAAGGTGCCTACCTGGTAAGACCTGGTCATAAATACCTCAAAACCAAAACCACACTTACTTGAAATACAGTTATTTTCAATATACTTTCATACTGCTAGCAAATAAAGGAGTTAAGATAAAATACATAAATTTTTTTATCAAATTGTTACTGAATATCCACATCTGGATTATAATAGACAATATTACAGCAAATAAGACAAGGTCCTTGTCCTCAAGAAAGGACAACTCAAGACAAAAATAGTAAAACGAGGCAAATACAAATATAACTAAACAACAGCAAAAACAAAAGACAAAGAGTTTTAGCAGAGTATTGTCAGGATGCAGCATATGAAATGATGTCTGCTGTGCCTGGGAAAGCATTTAAAAATACTTGATCTGCACCGAAGGAGGGAGGGCAAAAGTCACTAGGCAAAAATATCCAGAGCAGAAAGAATACAGACAAAAAAAAAGATAAATACTTGTCTAAATTAGAATCAGAACAATAAATAAATAAAGTCTAAAGATCTCTAAAGAGGTATATGGTTAGTCCAAAATTTCTATAAATATTCCTCTACATCAGTGGAATGTTTTTGTAAGTAATTAACATATTCTCTTTTTTTTTTTTTTGGATTTTATTTATTTATTTGTCAGAGAGAGAGAGAGCACAAGCAGGGGGAGCAGAGGGAGAAGCAGGCTCCCCACTGAGCAAGGAGCCCAATGTGGGACTCGATCCCAGGACCCTTGGATTATGACCTGAGCTGAAGGCAGATGCTTAACCAAATGAGCCACCCAGGCATCCCAGTAATTAACATATTCTTTTGTTCATCATTCAAAGGTGGCAGATAGAGTTTGGTCTTCAAGTTAAAATTTGATATATCCTTAGGTAAAGATTCTCCTCACTGAGATCTCTCTTTTCCTCTGCCTCCCTTCCATTTCTAAACACAGTGCTGGTTTAACTGTAATGCATTTATCTGTCTCTATATGGAATCACAAGATAAAATATTAAAGTTGTTAAGGAAATTCTGGTTCTAGGTCACCCCCTATATTTAACCGAATAACAAAGTAGAACTGCAGAGAAATAAGCTGTCCAGAGAATTGAGAATGGTTATCCTGAGAAAACTAGCACGCTCACTGAAGAGGTCTATCTTGTGCTGGGCAGACAAACTTATGCTGTAAGATTTTAAAAGACAGACATGGGTACAGCTAAGTTTAAGCAGAAGGCTTAGTAAGAAACAGACTTAAAACTGTCTACAAGAAAGGGCGCCTGGGTGGCTCAGTCAGTTAAGCGTCTGCCTTCGGCTCAGGTCATGATCCCAGGGTCCTGGGATCGAGCCCCGCATCGGGCTCCCTGCTCAGTGGGGAGTCTGCTTCTCCCTCTCCCTCTGCCCGCCCCCACTTGTGATCTCTCTCTCTGTGTCAAATAAATAAATAAAATCTTTAAAAAAAAACAAAACAAAAACTGTCTACAAGAAATCATTTTTTTATAAATACAGTAACCAAATACAGAACAGGTTCCCTTATAAAGCATAATGGTTACGGACACAGACTCCGGCTGTGGCTCATCCACTGAAGGAGCCTGGGCCAGTTACTGAATGGCTGGCTCAGTGCCTCGCAGCCTCCCTGGGATGGTGTGAGGCTACAGTGAGTTAGTGTGCGTGAACTGCTCAGCAGGGTACCATGTGCTGCGTCAGCTCTTCTTGTTAATGATCATTCTTGGTAGTGCTGTCGTTGCTATGAGGCAGTTAGCGCCCCATCACGAGAAATGTCTAACCAAGTATCGAATGACCTCATGACAGCAAGGATTCACAGAGTCAAGAGTATATGAGTATAGGGGCGCCTGGGGGGCTCAGTCATTAAGCGTCTGCCTTCGGCTCAGGTCATGATCCCAGGGTCCTGGGATCAAGTCCCGCATCGGGCTCCCTGATCAGCAGGGAGTCTACTTCTCCCTCTCCCTCTGCCCCTCCCCACTGCTCCTGTTCTCTCTCTCAAATAAATAAAATATTTTTTTAAAAAATAAAATAAAATAGGGATGCCTGGGTGGCTCAGTTGGTTAAGCGACTACCTTCAGCTCAGGTCATGATCCTGGAGTCCGAGGATCGAGTCCTGCATCGGGCTCCCTGCTCAGCAGGGAGTCTGCTTCTCCCTCTGACCCTCCCCCCTCTCCTGCTCTCTCTCTCTCATTCTCTCTCTCAAATAAATAAATAAAATCTTTAAAAAAAAAATTAAAAAAATAATTAATAAATAAATAAATAAATAAATAAAATAAAATAGGGATGCCTGGGTGACTCAGTTGGTTAAGCTTCTGCCTTCAGCTCAGGCCATGATCCCAGGGTCCTGGGATCGAGCCCCGCATCGGGCTCCCTGCTCCGCGGGAAGCCTGCTTCTCCCTCTCCCACTCCCCCCGCTTGTGTTCCCTCTCTCGCTGTGTCTCTCTCTGTCAAATAAATAAATAAAATCTTAAAAAAAAAAAAAAAAAGAGTATATGAGTATAAACTAAATGGCCCCTAAAGGTTCTTCCAAGTCTGAGATTTTAGGATCCTATAATATTACCAAGACCAGCACTGGACCTCAGGTCTCCAAATGCTCATCAGCTCAGCAATCCTGTCTCCTCAATTCCCTGTCTTTTACCTCTCCGAGACCAATGACGATACCTCAGAAGTAAACTTGTTCTCAACTATTTCAAAACAGAAAACTGAGGACGTCTCTCTCTAAATCACATTCCGGTCTGAAGAACATTAGCAATGGACAAGGCTTGTCCTCCCTTTCTGTTTTGTAACTGACCATGGCGGCAACCTACCTGCAGTGTCGCTGGTTGTAATATCAACGCCATGTACAAGGATGGCGTTCAAACATTCAAGGTTCCCCTTGGAGGCCACAACATGGAAGCTAAACAAAAAGAAAGTATGTGTTATGCCATAGAAATTATGAAACATCAACTTACATGTTACACTAATGTCACCTTTTCTTCAACACACACACACACACACACACACACACGTTTTAAAAAGGCTACATAAAACATCTCTATATTTTCTACCAGGAAAAAGAAACCTATCCCTTATTAGTGAAAAACTAATTTTAACCCAAATTCACATAAGCAGCCAACACTCTCTAGAAATACCTCCTTAGAACCAATGGAATATTCCAATGTTTAATAGTCTTAATAATAGAAAATTTATACCAAATACCATTAATTCTAAAGCTTATTATTAATCGGTAGTGCAGGCACTGGTGCTGGGGGCTTGATAAATGCACTGAAAAATTTCTATCGGATCATTTTGCTTCGTTTCAAGTATACGGAAACTGCCAAAACAAAAGAAGTTCTAGCAGAATGCTAAGGCCAAACAGATCAAAACACTTATCCCTTCTCTTTAGAATTATCAAATTAAACCTCGCATAGAAAAGCCTTCAAAACAACAAACTAAGCTACACTTGGAAAGCCATAAAAGAGCTGCTGTCATCTTCCCCCAAAGTAGCCACAACTACCACCTAATTCCTCCCCTTCGTTCACAGACCTGTATGAAGTGGGTGAAGTTTTCCACACACAGCCATGACAAGCTTCCTAATAAGGCAAGGAAAGCCTGCTTTAAAAACTAAGTGTAAGCCATCAGGTATTCAAGATACAAGAGAAAATACCCCATTGTTTCTTTGATCATCTAACACTTTATTAATCAACAAACATTTACAGAATTATTTTGTGTGCCGTAAGAAAGGACAGTGACTGATTGACTATACTCCACCAAATCCAAACTGCTAAGTGAAAACAGTAGGGCTTGCCGACAAAGGATGCTGGCCTCAGGTCAAAATACAACTGAACCCCAACCAAGTACAATAACCACTGTGAAGAAGCCAGGAGATAAAGAATGTACGAGAGCTCAGCAAGGGGCCTGGATACAGACAAACTCCGTATCACACTCTCAGGAGGGGTCTTCCCTAACCACCCCATTTAAAATTTTTACATTTCCCCATTCTCTGAAACCTTAGGACTCCAACTTCCCCAATCCCTGCCTTTATTATTCTACACAGAACTACGTATTTTTGAATATGATACATAAATTCAAGATTTATTTTTATAGTCTTTCTTTATAGTCTACCACTCTCTTCCCACTCTAAACTCAGCAAAAGCATGGATTTTTGTCTGTTTTCCTTCCTATTATATTCCCAGACCAATGCACATACCAAACAGATGATGGGCCCTCAAATACTTGAATAACTGAATGCTTAGAGACAAAATCTGGAGATAGGTTGCAAATTCATTTCCAGATATTACAACACTTGGCCATGTATCTCTACTAGTATTATGATGGATGTAAATGCAAACCAGAGACCAAGCACTACTAAGTAAAATCAAGGAGGTTTGTGTATAATTTGAATTTGAGAGACAGAGATGCTTCTAATAAAAGGAATATTATGTTCATAGGAATCAAGTAAGTTCTTCTTACAGTGGAATTAAATTGCTGTAAGGCTAAGGGTATCAATCTCTGCAACACCAAAGTAGGGAATTATACTATGCAATGCACCATTAGAACCTTTTGAGAAACGGTAATTTGCTTCAAGCAAAGGTTTTTAGTCTCCCAACAATCTTGGAGGGAACATTTTTTGTTTGCTTGTTTCCCTTTCTTAGCTCAAAAAATTTGGAAGACTTCTTTCTTCAAAATAAATCAATATTACACTGATGATGTACTAAAGGGCAGAAATCACAACAAATCTACAATGCATTATTAATGCGGATATGCTATAAATAGTGGACTTCAGAAGGAAGACAGATCGATCACTAAAGTGTATGCGAAGAGTCGTAAAGGAAATCTGAAAAATTACTTTACAGAAATACTGTTTTTTAATTTAAAAAGTCAACTTTGTCTTTTTTTCAACAAGACGTGTATTAGTGCTTCCATAATAAGAAATCCAGGTAATGTGGACAACCTTGGACGACAACAAGAAAAGTTGCATAAACTATACCACATATGTTGGAAGGCATCAGTGGGGTCACAAGACAGAGAAAAAGAACTAGGCCAGGATGCAGGGCGGGACAGAGGCCCAGAGAGGTGAGCTTGGTATCTGAAGCCATTTTCTGCCGAGGAACATTTGTTGATTCCAGAGAAAACGGCTGGGAGGCCAAATACCACTTCTGACAGCCTGAGAGGACGGGGAGACAGGACCTGGTATCCGGATTTCCAAGTGGCAGTGGGGATTCCTGGTGAATCGGCCCCATTTTGCTTTGGCAATGGGCTATTCCCCAGGAGAGAGGTGAACAGGAAGAAAACAAACCCTTGCAGTGACTTTGGCTCGGCTTCAAATATTTCATTTTTGAAATTGGATCAAGGTCAAGAAGCACATGTTACTTCGGTCTTAAATTTCAAAACTTGTAAAACAAACCAAAAATAGTCATTTGAAATAAAATTATTTTTATAATTACCTCTAATACAGAAAGTGTGCTTGTAACATGTCCTATATTTGACTAAATATGAAATGCTCTAATTAAGGAAGAATATAGTCTGTGTGTGAGTAGCAAAAGGACAATATTTTATCCCATGAATCCTAAAAGAATTCCATTTCCTACAGTGAAAACCTCAGAGACTAATACTACTCATATATCCTACAAACTGAAGTTCATAGTTCATCAAATGATACCAGATTTTACAACGCTGACCATTAATACAAATAATTTCACTCAAAACTGAACCTCAGATTGAAAAAAAAATGAACAGAAACTCAAGCAACCATTCATTCAAAACATTCAAAGCATGGATGGGCAGAACTGAAGAAATAAGGTTTCACTGACGATTTTCATCCCAAAGATTTCCTTCATCTTCTAACATCTTGATGTTTGGGGAAAAAGAAACACAAAAAATAAAGTCACTTTTAGATATTAAATTCTCACTGCTTATAGTGTGAGCCCTATATAAATAGCTCAAAATTTAGCAAAAATAGGAGCAGGACTCAAGCAATGTTTCCATAGCTATCAAATTGCCTACCTGATAAAATTGAAACAGTATTAAAAAATTGGAATGTTTCAAACTTTATTGGTACTAAAAGCTACTTGAGGGCGCCTGGGTGGCTCAGTTGGTTGAGCGACTGCCTTCAGCTCAGGTCATGATCCTGGAGTCCCAGGATTGAGTCCCACATAGGGCTCCCTGCTTGGCAGGGAGTCTGCTTCTCCCTCTGACCCTCCCCCCTCTCATGTGCTCTCTCTCGCTCATTCTCTCTCTCAAATAAATAAATAAAATCTTAAAAAATAAATAAATAAATAAATAAATAAATAAATAAATAAATAAATAAGCTACTTGATTTTTACGTCATGCTTTGCTATTTTTCATATACTTGAATATTTAAGCACCCTAAGGTAGTGATCTACATCAAACATTAACTATCCACTTCCTAATATTCATTTCTGTATTTAGTATCTGGTTTCCAGTTATAATATTCTAAATAAACTCATGCAAGACTGACAGGAACTTTAGGAAATGGGACTTTTCACCTCTAACTTTGGAAGGTTTCCCAGATAAGGTTTTGACTGCGACAATTACAGAGGACGGTAACAGAACGTACATCTACCCTTTAACCCATCCTCAACAGGAAGGGAAGGGAAGAAGATTGGGAGGGGTCCGAGAAAATCTAAGCACAGAAATAAGCCAGTAGTCCTTCTCGGTGACCCAAAAACCAAAGGGTGGGATCACAACCTGTGGTTCCCTAAGCCACACTAGCTGTTCTGCTTCCTTTCTGTTCTGAACATTCTCTTAAAATAATGACCCAAATATAAAAACGGGTTGGGAGCTGAGACTAAACAACTAGACCACTGGGTGGTATTTTAGTATTCTCTCTAGCTTGAAAATCTTTCACACTGAAAACAAGTTATTAGTCCATAATGTTTGAAAGTGATGTTTGAAAGATTTTATAGTGTGGGTTTTGATAAAGTCTTTTGAAATTGATACGTTCACAGTCACACTTCACAAATTTCATTTGTGTCCCAGGGGTCCACCCAAATTCCCTTGAGGTGATTATCATCAGTCATACTTACGCAGATCTGCCTTCCACATCAAGTTTGCCTGGATTGATGCCCTTTTTAGCAAGGATTGAGGAAACTTTTTCTACATCTCCCCTCTCTGCGGCTTTCATCAATCGGTCATCATATTTGTTCCAATCTGCTGCATGCTACAAAAAGGAAAAAAATAAATAAACATGGCCTACTCTCTATACTATATTAGTAAGACTTTCTCAAGAAGGAAGGAAAAGAGAAAGGAGAGCAATACTGCATAATACATCACTCAATCTCCACTGCATCCCACATTTCCTTCTCCCTGCTGTGCTAACTTCATGAGAAGAGCCTCTCCAAAACACATGAGATTCAAGAATTATTTTAAGTTCTACTTTTGAGAAAAGCGTGTTTCTCATGTTCTCTGTTTTCTTTGCCTTCAGAGCAAAGAAAGGAAATTAATAATTGGTGAACACCCACCCTGTGCCAGGTGTGATTTATTCAAACGACCCCAGTAAACTAAAATTGTCATCCCCATTTAACAGATGAGAAAAGTCAAGGCTCCGGGGATGTTAAAAGACCTAAGTAGCCAAACCCAACCAAGACTTCCCATGATTTCCAAAATCAGTGTGCTTCTCCTAGTCTCTAACTCATGCTTTCAGATTTGGCTCTGGTCACCTATCTCCCAAGACCTTAGATGCAGTGGAATTCTGTACACATTTTAAGACATCCACACACTCACACAGCTTGTTGTTGGAAATATATTTATGGAGGCAAATTAGTCACATACACACATTCACATACACTCTCTGTCTCAAAGAGAAAGCAATTCATCAAGCTTCTATATTAGGATAAAAAGAAACTCGTACATAGAAAAAACTGAAAAAACAAAAAAGACTTTAAAGTATTAACTATTTTAAAATCCTAAGACAATAGGATTACAAGTGACTTTCATTTTCTTCTTTTTTACATTCAACATATATTGTTTTTAAAAACGATTTTTGATTTTAACAAAAAGTACATGCATTAAGAGGAAGATCAAAGGCAATTTTTTAAATAGGAGGATGTATCACATGATACATATTTTAATTTTATCAAGGTTATTTTTAACTTTGGAGAAAATATATGCAAAACATTCTGAGGCCAATAACTTCGATTTTTTCTGAGTAGGCGGAAATGTAGAACCCAGAACTAAAATACACACTATTTAACCAAGTAAGGTTTTAGCCTTTTAAAATATTACACAATAAACTTATTGCTAAATTCTGTACTAAGCCCAGGACTATTTCTAGAACAAAGAAAGTTGTACCTATTTTACAAAGCAATTCTGTGTCCACAAATAGCATAACAAATCTCTGAGGGAGAAAAAATGAATCTCTTATATGAAGCATATCCTGTAACTGTTTGATCAGTGGGATTACTTTATATTACCTATCCCCTTCAAACAGCAACACAAAACACCAATTTTCTAGCTAAGCAAGCAGTGTCTCCATTAAATACTTGAAGTGAAAATAAGTATGAAAATTGAATATGAAAAATAAATAAATACATTAAAATTTTAACCTGCTCCTGAAAAGCAATGTTTCAATGGAATCTGGATCAAGTACCTACACAGGCTTCAGCACTGTTGTTTCCAAATTAGTTAAATTTGGAGATGAGCCCACTTCCTTTTAACTTCAAAAGCTCGAATTGTCAACTCTGAGACTAGCCCTATTTTACTGGCTCAAAGAATCAACTACATTTTAGGCATCCCCCCCTTCTTTAGCTTTAAAACAAAACAGTTTACAGACTCTAAATTGGGGAATGGTAGTAGATGAAGGCTTTTAAGAGACCTGTGTTTTCAAATGCCTTAGGGATTAAGTCATGTTTAACACACAGATACTTGCTCGAAATTGGTAAGTTTATCCTTGCAGTTAAAACAATCTCAACTTTATTTCCAACTAAACTGCCGGCTGGAGAGAGGAGCTATTTAAAACACGAAAAAAAACCCTATAAAATCCCAAAGTAAGGCTTTTTAGAAGATAATTAAACATGATCCAAGTCTCATATTATCATGGGATTTTTCAGTTCCGCGTCACCAAGCACTGTTTTCCATCACGGTCCGCTGTCAGTTAACAGAAATACTGCTCAATTACTAAGATTCTATTATGTGCTTTTTAAACCCAGAAAAAGAAACGAGAACTGTTGTTTGCTATCACTAACCCCAATCTGCTCATCGAATACATCAGAAAGAATAAGAGACAGAGAGACCACAATTAATTAAACGGTAGTACATTTTACAAGAATACAGTTCAGAAAGCCTAACCGAGAATCTTTCGTGACACTGGACAGCAGGGATACCTACTCTGTTCTTGGGAGCACAAGAAAACCAACAGTTCATCATAGACAGGATTTAGTTTCTGGTTGCTAGCAGCAAGCTACTTCGCATTAAGTTACAAATCTCTGTGGCTCACAAAGCACGCCCTCAGACAAACTCCTAACCAGTGAATCCGTCCCTCTCATTACAAATCTTCCTGTTCCACAAGTTTCATGCTGGGCTACACTTAGCTTGGATCTCTAACGATATTTTCTTCGTCTTCGGGATCCTTCTCCGCCTTCATAACGCTTGCAAATTATCTTCCTTGCGGAGCAGCGCTTGATGAAGAGAAGCCCCAAGGCAGGTACTGTTAACTCCTCCTATTTCTTATTGTTTAGAAGCTGTCTTTCCATGAGGCTGTCCCTTTCGGGGACTCCACCGGGAAATCTGAACAGCCCTCTACATCCTGCTGCCTCGACACCGTAACACGGACGCTGCAGTGCATGATAAAACTGTCTGCCTCCAAATCGCCTGTGAACAGTGGGTAGACGGCCTCCCATTGGTCAGGTTCTAGCTGATTCCATAGGCCTTGACAGCTGAGTGACAGAAACGGGCAGCTAAGAATATACTGTAAATGCATGCTTCTCCTCTGAGTAATAAATTTCAGGTCTACAGGGAACAAATGACTCAAACACATCGTAAAACGTGCTTATTATACACTGAGCGACATTATGACAACACTGTTAAGAGGTGAATTTGGCTATTCCACAAGACGATGTTTAAAACCAGTTTCCATCTTAGGATCTATCATGAAGATATAATTGCCTTGATAAACAGAATATAAAATTCTGTTTTAAGCAAATGTGTCACACTTTAATTTCACACACACACACACACACACACACGCACGGAGTAACGTTTTCAAATTTTCTCCATTTCCCTTCATCCCCCTGAGGCTCATTGCATACAAGCAGGTTTCAGTTTACAGCTGCTGCCAGTCTGTCTCCTAATATGTGAAATGAGAAGAGCCAGAGGCACCGCCAAGACACTAAATAGACTGCATTATGATGACTACTTTCAACAAATTTTAAATTTAACTCAGTACTCTTAATTTCTGAGTGTAGCACCCTGCCTGATACGACAAGTAAATATTTTATCAGTCGAAAATCAAATTATCTGGATTCAGGAATTACAAAACAATAAACATTAAAAACTAAAGGAGGCAAATGCATATTGAACACTGGGCCAGACTGTAAATACAACTCCACTTGGGGACAAAGCAGACTACTTCTCTACATTCTTTATGACGTTTAACAATACTTGTACCAACGTTCCTTACATTATCAAGGAAAACAACACACATCTAAAAGTTCCAGGCTATTTTTTTACCTTCTATTACCACAATAGCATGACAGTCATTTATACTTCCTCCAAAAAGACAAATTCAGGAAAACTGTTTCATGGCAATGCAAAACATTCCAACACAAGTGTTTATAGGCAGGAGATAACTGCTATACTATAGATCATGCTGCCAGTTAAAAATTGTTACAAACTTAATCAAGCAATCCGCTTCCTACTAACTTTAAAATATTAGGCACATATTCTAATTATAAAATATGTAAGTTCATAATGTATTATTTTTGAGAAAATTATTTTTTTCCCCAAATCACATTAGCCATCACAATGGATTCTTGGCTAGACCCTGAGACTCCACCTACTCTATTTCACCCTTCTTCAGAGGAAATCTGGGATGAAACTCAGGCCCTGTCCTTTGGTTAACAAAGCAAGCACATTCTTTCTAGAAATAGGACTGCAAAGGCAAAGGAAATAAAAAGGAGGAAATCTGTAACAAGTAATAAAACCATGTAAGGAACTGTCCATGTTAAGGCTCAGGAAGACAGGATTTATATGCCCTTCTCTACTGTGGACGTCCTGAGCCTCTCCATCCTCTGTCACAATCTCCTGTTCCTACTCTCACACCCTCCTTCCCAGATATTTCTCAAAAGCCCTAAGTCCCACCTTTGCTGTCCCCCATGCCTGTAGATTCTTCTCTCACTTTCTCAAAAGGTACTTCCTTTCGGTACTTCTCACACCTCATATCTAAACAACCCCAGCCTCACTCTACCCCTACCACTTTTTTTTTTTTTTTAAGTAAGCTCTACATCCAATTTGGGTTTGAATTCATGACCCCAAGATCAAGAACCGCATGCTCTACTGACTGAGCCAGCTAGGCGCCCCTACTCCTACCACTCTTAAAATTCCTACCCTGTTGTACTTTTCTTCATAATACCCATCAGTATCTGCCATCATATCATACGTTTATTTATTAGCTTACTGCTTATGTCTGCTTTTCACTTCAAAAAGAATCAAAATAATCAGGGGGCTGACTGAATTCAACAGCACATTATAAGGATCACACACCATGACCAAGTGGGGTTTATTCCTGGAATGCAAGGATGGTTCAACATATGAAAACTGATCAGTGTAATACACCACATTAACAGAATTAAGGACAAAAATCACATGAGCATCTCAACTGATGTATATAAAGCATTAGACAAGATTCAAACATCTTTCATGATAAAAACATTCAACAAACTGGAAATAGAAGGAAACTCCCTGAACATAATAAGGGCCATATGTGAAAAGCATTTAGCTAACAACATCCTCAGTGGTGGAAGAGGAAAGCTTTTCCTCTAAGATCAGGAATAAGACAAAGATGCCCATTCTCGCCACTTTTATTCAACACAGTATTGGAAGTCCCAGCCAGAGCAATTAAGCGAAAAAAAAAAAAAAAGGAAATTTTATTAAAAACTAGAAAGGAAAAAGTAAAATTATCTGTTTGTAGATGACATGATCTTTTATGCAAAAAAACCCTGAAAAATTCCACAAGAAAAAGAACTGTTAGAATAAACAAATTCAGCAAAGTTTCAAGATACAAAAATCAACACATAAAAAAATCAACTGTGTTTCTATGCACTAACAATGAACAATCCAAAAATGAAACTAATATAACATTTCCACTTAAAATAACATCAAAAAGAATACAATAATTTGGGGCACCTGGGTGGCTCAGTCTGTTAAGCCTCTGCCTTCAGCTCAGGTCATGATCTCAGGGTCCTGGGACTGAGCCTCACATCGGGCTCCCTGCTCTGCGGGAGCCTGCTTCTCCCTTTCCCTTTGCCTCCGCCTCTCCCCCTGCTTGTGCTCTCTCACGTGTGCTCTCCCTCTCTCTCTCAAATAAATAAAAATCTTTAAAAAAAGAATACAATAATTAAAAATAAACCTAATCAAGGAGTTGAAAGATCTATTCACTGAAAACTACAAAACACTGCTGAAAGAAACTAGAGAAGGCACATATAAATGGAAAGGCAGTGTTCATGGCTTGGAAGACTTAATATTGTTAAGATATCAATACTACCCAGAGCAATCTACAGATTAAACACAATCCTTGTCAAAATTCCAATGGCTTTTTTTTTGGCAGAAATAGAAAACTACATCCAAAAATTCAAATTGAATCTCAAGGGAACACAAATAGCCAAATAATCTTGAAAAAAAAAACCAAAGTTGGAGGTCTCACACTTAACAATATCAAAACACATTATAAAGTTACATAATCAAAACAGTGTGGTACTGGCATAAAGACATACATAGACCAATGAAATAAAATAGAAAACTACTGAAATAAGACCTCATGTATGTTGTCAAATGATCTTCAACAGGGTGCTAAGGCTACTCAATGGGGAAAGGAGAGTCTCTTCAACTAATGGTGCTGGGGAAACTGGATAGCCACATGCAAAATAATAAAGCTGGGCCTTTATCTTACACCATATACAAAAATTAACTTAAAATGATTAAGACCTAAATTTAAGATGTGACCACAAAGCTCTTAAAAGAAATTATAGAGAGGAAGCTTTTTGACATTGGACTTGACAATGACTTCTTAGATATGACACCAAAAGTACAGGCAACAAAAGCAAAAACAGACAATGGGATTACATTGAACTTAAAAACTTCTGTACATCAAAAAAACAAAAAAAACAAAAAACTTCTGTACACCGAAGGACACAATCAATAGAGTGGAAGGGCGACCTATGGAATGGGAAAAAATATTTGCAAATTATATTAGATATAGGGCTAAAATGCAGAATATATGAAGAACTCCTACATCTCAGTAACAAAGAAACAAATAACCCAATTAAAAATGAGCAAATGACTTGAATAGACATTTCTCCAAGGATAATACACAAATGATCAACAAGCAGATAAAAAGATGCTCAACATGGTTAGTCATTAGAGAAATGTAAATTAAAATCATGAGATATCACTTCACATTCATTAGAATGACTATCAAGGGCGCCTGGGTGGCTCAGTTGGTTAAGCGACTGCCTTCGGCTCAGGTCATGATCCTGGAGTCCCGGGATCGAGTCCCGCATCAGGCTCCCTGTTCGGCAGGGAGTCTGCTTCTCCCTCTGACCCTCCCCGCTCTCTCTCTCTCTCATTCTCTCTCTCAAATAAATAAATAAAATCTTTTAAAAAAAAAAAAAGAATGACTATCAAAAAAACAGAAAATGGGGCGCCTGGGTGGCTCAGTCGTTAAGCGTCTGCCTTCAGCTCAGGCCTGGGATCAAGTCCTGCATCGGGCTCCCTGCTCCGCAGGAAGCCTGCTTCTCCCTCTCCTACTCCCCGTGCTTGTGTTCCCTCTCTCGCTGTGTCTCTCTCTGTCAAATAAATAAAATCTTTAAAAAAAAAAAAAAATAGTAGTGCTGACAAGGATGTTGAGAAACTGGAACCCTTGTGCACTGTTGGTGGGAACAAAAAATGGTGCAGCTACTACGGAAAACGGGATGGCATTTCCTCAAAAAATTAAAAATTAAAAAAATTAAAAATAGAACTACTATTTGAATAAAGCAGGGTCTCAAAGAAGGGATCGTTTTAAACTCTTGTTCATAACAGAATTATTCACAATAGCCAAGATGTGGAAGTAACACAAATGTCCATTGATGAATGAACGGATAAACAAAATATGGTACATACATGCAATGGAGTATTATTCAGCCATAAAACAGAAGGAAATTCTGTCACATGCTACGACATGGATAAATCTTGAAGACATTATGCTAAGTGAAATAGACCAATCCCCCAAAAGACAAATACTGTACAATTCCACTTATATGAGGTATCTAAAGTAGTCAAATCATAAAGTATAGTGGTAAAGTAAAGAAAGTAAAATGGTGGTAACCAGGGGCTAGAGGAAGAGGGAAGTAAGGAGTTATTGTTTAATGGGTATAGCTTTACAGATTTGCGAGATGAAAAAATTCTGGTGACCAATTACACAAAAATGTGAATATACTTAACACTACTGAACTGTACACTTAAAGTGGTTAGGATGGTAAACTGTACATGTTTTTTATCACAATTAAAAATAAAAATAATAAAATGAAAGAAATGCAATCTCTCACGATAACATTAACATGATTAATAATTAAAAAAAAAAAGACAGTGAGGGTATAGACGAAACAAGATTAGCTATAGGTTATTGATTGTTCAAGCCAAGTTATAGGTTCATCAGGATTCATTATATCAAACTGTCCTCTCAACTTCTGTATATTTCATGCACTTCTGATACATGGTCCAATAAATCTGGTTGGTGTATAAATCTGTAAACTATATTACATTATATTGCTTATCACCAACACTCTTCATGGACTCATTAATATGACAGGAAATGCAGCACATCCTTTCTACTCAATCCTTTTTGGATTAAAATTAAGCTATTAACACTTCAACATATCTTGGTGAGTCCACAGGCATATGCTAGCTAACAAAGATAAGCCCTGTGATACCAAACGAAAGCATTCTAAAAAGAAGCAGCAAGTTTTTTAAGGAGCACTAATGTTTACTGGATATTATAATACCTTTCTAAAGTCAGGGACTGCTGTCTTTTGAAAAAAAGATATTCATCAAACTCAGAATGCAGCAAGCCAAAGTATGAACAGTAAATGTCAAAATACAGCTGTTTCTAGAGAATAAATAGAACATTCTAACACAAGTAGTAGGTATTTTGCTTTCTAGACCTAACGGGAGAATAACTTTAAACTCCAAATCAACATAAAGGAAGTCACTTAAAAGTTCTGACAATGACTCCCTCATATTAACATCAATTGTAAATTCATAACTTTTTTGAAAATTATGAAATGTTTAAAAATGTTATAAAAGTAATGCATGTTCAGTGTAGCAAATCTATAATACATTTCAGTTTGTATGTTAAAATAGAGAACATATAATTCCACCATGCAGAAAGACCATTATTAAAAATGCTGTATATTAATCTCTAATCTCTATTCTTTTTTTTTTTTTTAAGATTTTATTTATTTGACAGACAGATAGCGAGAGCAGGAACACAAGCAGGGGGAGTGGGAGAGGGAGAAGCAGCTTCCCGCCAAGCAGGGAGCTCAATCCCAGGACCCCAGAATCATGACCCAGGCTGAAGTCAGACGCTTAACAACTGAGCTACCCAGGCGCCCCTAATCTGTATTCTATAAAAGATCTAATCAAGGTATGTTTTAAACCTACAAGAGTCCAACAGTTGCTTCATTTATGCAATATTTAGGATAGAAGGTCTCCTGAGAAGAAATTTATAGATGCAAATAAACAAGGAGACTTTAAAATATATGCAAATCCATATAAAATACTTATATTTAAGAGGTAGACAACAGATTACAGCTAAAATGATTGATGGCCAGTTTTAACGAAAAGGCAATTTTTTATTTATTATCCCAAAGAGAAATATACAGGATAACAATAAAACTTTCATAAAAATTGCTTAAAACAAAGAGGAGTCAAAATAATTATTTAACAAAAATATCTAATTAACAGATCTTAATAATTTTGGTGTCATGGACCTCCTTAAGAATCTGATGGTAGCAATGGATCCTCCTTTAAAAATTATATATAAGCACATATTCAGAAAAATTCACTGATCTCCCTACAAATATGGAATCCACAAACCCCAAAATAAAAAAACCCATAACATAAAGAGAAGCAGAGAGAGTTTTTTCTCTTATACAAGGTTTATAAAACAAGTACTCAAGAACTGCCAGAGGATTGGATAATTTAGTTGTTCAATAAAAATTTACTGAGCATCTATGTATAAAGGGATATAAATACTTCACCCAACTTTCAAATATGTATGATCATTTGATATGTGCCATGCTACATGCTGGGTGTTAGGTATACCATAGGGAAGAGACAGACAGACATGAGTCCTGGTCTCAGGCAGTTCACAGAAATAAAACCCAGTTACTTTCTTATTGATCTCACAGTGTAAAATGATAGACAGATATGTATGTAAACATGCATAGAATCGTAATACACTGTGAAAATACCACAATAGTTATGTGTAAGGTATGGAAGTAGTTCAAAAGAGAGACAAGTCAGAAGTTAAGTAGAAAAAAAATAACTAAACCATCTACTGAAGGATGAGTACAAAATCACCAGGTTTGAAATAGCACCACAAATTAGGAAAATACCAACTCAACTTGCAGCCCTTTATGGTTTATAAAGCACTTCATATTCATGAGTGTCAATTAAAATCTATAAACAATTGACTCACATACACACAACCCAAGCTTCTCTAAGCTCCAGGCCCAAGTACTCAAATATCTTTTTGACAACTCTTCAGTGTCTTAAAACTAAAAAATGTTCTTCCTCCTGAAATCTGATCCTATTCCAAATTGTGGTAATACAGCAAATGAAGCCATGATCTATCTAGTTGTACAAGACAGAAATCTAGAAATCAGTCTTGATACCTTCCTCTCCTTGGTCCTCCATCACCAAATCCTGGGGATTTCACTTCCCCATTATTGCTCAAATTCCACAGCTCATTTCCATGTCCATCATCATTACCCTACTTCAAGTCAGCAGCATCCCTCACCAGGATGACCACAGTGATGAAGAGTCTGGCCATATTCATTCCAACCCTTCCCTATATTCTCCACACTGTAGCCAGAATGGCTTTTCCAAAATGTAAACCTAGTCATACCACCACCACTAGCACTCCCTTCCATATACCCTGCCCCACCCTACTTATGATCCTTCAGCACTCTTCTATTCTTTTAGGACAAAGACAAAATTCCTTAACAGAGTCTATAAATCCCTGAGCAGTGTTACCCCTACAACCTCCTCAGCCTCATCACATGAAACGTTAACACTGTTTCTCATGTTATATATGCAGATACTGAGTCACTAGGAGATCATGGAATTTTGTCCACTAAATTAGCTGCAGAATGATTCGAGAATCCTATTATTACAACTTCTTGTCCAGGGGCGCCTGGGTGGCTCAGTCGGTTAAGCGGCTATCTTCGGCTCAGGTCATGATCCCAGGGTCCTGGGATCGAGCCCCGCATCGGGCTCCCTGCTCAGTAGGGAGCCTGCTTCTCCCTCTCCCTCTGCCTGCCTCTCTGCCTACTTGTACTCTCTATCTCTGTCAAATAAATAAATAAAAATCTTTAAAAAAAAAAACAACTTCTTGTCCAGTGCTTTCCACCATTTATGTTATTTCCACTTTTCTAACCATCTGAAAATAAATTTTTGATGTAAAAATGCAAGTGTATTTTAAAATTTTTAAACATAAGCTTAGATGTCCTTTATAGCAAAAAAGGATGAAAACTTCCACATTTGCATATCTAAGCTTTTATGAAGCACCTACTTCATGTCATGAATGGCACTGGGGATACTGCAGTGAATAAACCAGCCTAAGTCTCTCATTTTTTAAAAACCACTTTACTGAAGTATGACTGACATGTAAAAAGCTGTACATATTTAATGCTTAAACTCAATGAGTTTGGGGATAAGTACACACCCATAAAACCATCACAACCATCAAGGCCATAAACTACCAGAGACTCTCTTCTAATGGAATTTGATGTTCTAATAGGATAAGATAAGGAAAACAAGAAAGTATCAGGTGAGAACAGGGAAGGAGATGTGATGGAATGCTGGGGATAGATTAGAGTAGATAGACTGGGTAACCCCAAAGTTCTGAGAAGGTGATATTGATGACTGGATTCGAACGAAAAGTAACAGCCAGCCTGTGAGAATTTCCACCTCAGATGGAGGGAACAACCAGTGAAAGGTTGTTAGCATGTTTGGAAGAAGGCCTATAAATATAGTTGATGTATAATGAGTAAGAAGGATCACAGAATGAGATGAGGGACCGGAGGGCAGCTACCACCAGACCTAAAAGTGGGATTCCCCAGTTGTATCTTCAACATTTTTCAAAAGAGATTTCTTCAAGAATGAAGACAATTCTTTTGCATAGGGTTCTTTTGGCCACTTTAGACTCAAGACTAAAAAAAAAAAAATTTCATCCCAACTTACTATTTTTTTCACCTCCAAGAATTTATTTTAAAAATAACCAACTGAATCCCAACTTGCCTTGAAATGTTTATAAGATTAATCAGTTATTTTAACATAATAGATATATAACATAATATTTAACATAACAGATATTAGAATAATCTACCTCACCCACATCAGACCTAAAAACCTGAACAAACCTGGAAATGAACTACACTAAAAAATCCACCAGAGAAGGAAAACAGCACCTCCAAAAATAGGATTTCACAATCACATCCACAAGATAAGGCTCTTCAAATAAAAAGAACATAGGGGCAACTAAATAAAGTCTTCTCCGGGGGGGGAAAAAAATCCTAAATATAAACTAAACAACATGTACGTTTAGGCAAACTGCCCTAAATATCTAACTGAAACAGAACAGGCACTCATAGTACTCTACAATTGTCAACATTCCCCATTATTAAACCCAAGGCAAGCTCTGCCGCAGCTGAAAACTGAGCAAACAGCACAAAGCAAAGCTCACGAAGCATAAACATTCCTTGCAGATTAGGCTGCACAATAAAGAACTGTTCTACAGTTCATTGGATTGGTGATAATTAAAAATATTTCCCCCATTCCATGTAGTCCAAAGGTTATTTATTCCCCCCTCTTATATAACATCAAATTAGAGCTTATGTAACAGAAGAGGCAAAGAAGAACATTAAAATAAACCAGAAAAACAAAAGCTGTATATCTAGCTTCTCTATCCCTGGCCCCTGACTTTCTTCCCTTTCTCATTTTTCTTTATCCTTATTTAATTGTGCCCCATCTGCTTTTCTTTATTTCTCAAGCTTTCCACTGTACAACTGGAAGTATGTAGTTATGACTCAGCGAAACAAATAGAGGAAAGGGAAAATTATAAGCCATCGATCATGTTTCTGACCAAGAAAATAACAAGCTAAATCGTTCTTTAATGGAATTTCTCTACATAAAAATATCATGGACCAAATAGGTAATAATAGTTATTATTATTATTACTATTTAAATAATATATCTAACATCTTCAGGACTGAAGGTGGCTATGAAATCTGAAGGGAAAAAAAAAAACAACTTTAAAGAACTGGAGTCGGAAAGACTCAGAAAGCACTGCTTTGGTAAGATTTCCTGACCACCTGGTTTGAGCCTAATCTAGTCTGTTGTATAAATACCCCTCCCTGTTGCAGGGGTTCCTTAACAAATTCCTATAACAAGTTCCTATAACAAATGTTCCTTTACTAAAACCTGTCTAAAGGCACCCAAAAAAGTTTATGAAAAATATAGACAGGATATCACCTCTCCAATTTTAGTATCATTCATTTTGTAATATTATTTATTTTACCTTTCCTCACTAGCAGTAGCATTAAACTCCAAAGTAAATATAGATCTTAAACACAATAAATGATAATGTTTATCATACAAGAATAGAGCTCTCAGGCTGTAGAAGTAAGATTTAGAATGTTAAGCAATTGGTTATTTGGGAAAAATAAACTTTGTCCCTAGATAATGTTATAGAAAAATGTATTCAAATTAGAGTTCTTTAAGTGCCTAAATGCCATGAGCGAAACTATTTAAATATGAAGGTTAAAAACTGAGGAAGGTCTATTATGCCTCCCACCCCAACCTACACACACCAATGAACAGAGTAATACTTCTGGTGAGTTTTAACAAACATTTTTGCCAATGTCTGATATATATATATGTATATATATGTATCTCTCTCAAAACAGGACAGATTTAGGAAGCATTCTGTGTTTATCCCTAACAAAGTCAAGAGCAAAACAGATACATTTATAAAAAAGCCTCTGATGGGGTTTGACCGCAATGAAAAATAAGAGCTATTTTTGTTCCTTTGGTTTTCTATTTTTTCTTGGCTTTGCAAGGAAACATTAGCTAAACAAAAATATGTTGCAAGTACTCAAAAGACTCTTCAAGAACTAACCTGATACAAACCTTACACTACAGGCAAATATTTTTAAAATCTAAAATGAGAAATATAAACACACAGAGGGTTATAGGAAAATATATGTTTTTGTAAACACATCAGAAATTAATTGCTTTTCTTTTTACTTATTGAATGAATAATACAGCTCTACACAAAAGTGTAACTCTTCGTACACACAATTACACAGGATATCCTTCCTTTGAGGTCTTAATATATGTCTCCCATGTTAAAAATACCTAGCCGAGATAATAATTACTCTCATAATACTTACATCTATAATAAAAAGCACAACATTTAAAATATTCAGTTTCAAAATTGTTTCAGAAATACTCCTAAGTGCTTTATATATACATAATTGTTGAACTTTAAGAACTGGAGTCATGGGGCGCCTGGGTGGCTCAGATGGTTAAGCATCTGCCTTCGGCTCAGGTCATGATCCCAGGGTCCTGGGATCGAGTCCTGCATCAGGCTCCCTGCTAGGGGGGGAGCCTGCTTCTCCCTCTGCTTCTGCCTCTCTCTCTCTCTCTCTCTCTGACTTTCATTAATAAACAAATAAAACATTTAAAAAAAAAAAAGAACGAGTCATATTGTTATTTCTAGTCTATTGTTATTTCTTTCCAAATAAGGCATAAAGAAACTAAGCAATTTACAATGGTGAATTGTGCAGCCACTATTCATTCCTTTTTTTTTTTTAAAGATTTATTTATTTATTTATTTATTTGACAAAGAGAAAGAGAGAGAGCAAAACCCAGGGAAGCAGGAGAGGGAGAAGCAGACTCCCCGCTGAGTGGGTAACCCAATGCGGGGCTTGATCCCAGGATTCTGGGATCATGACCTGAGCCAAAGGGAGATGCTTAACCGACTGAGCCACCCAGGCGCCCCCCACCACTATTCATTCCTTTCACTCCTATAAGCCCATCCCTTTGTCATGTTGACTTTGCCATGCATCCCATCAAGAGATGGCATTTATTTCTTCATCCCTTTAATCTGAGCTGGACTTGTAAATTATTTTGACAAATAGAATGTGGCATAAGACCTTACAGGACTTCTGAATCTAGGTCTCAAGAGACCTTGTAGCTCCCCATCTTGGCATACTACCAGCACAGAGTGAACAAGTTAGCCTCCTAGAGCACCAGATTTCTCGAAGGAGAAGGATCCCAATCACCCAACCATGACAGCCTGCAGTGCTGGCTAGCATAATATGCCAGATATATCAGTATGGCCATTTTAGGCCAACCAACCCCTACATGAGCTACCAAATGACAGCAGCCACATGAGTAACCCCAGACAAGACTGGCGGAAAAACCATGCGACAGAGCCCAACTCAAATTGTTGACCCGCGCAGTCAGCAGCAAATAAAATAGCTGTTGTTTTAAGCCACTAAATTTAAACCTAGGACTTTCTGAAGCCAGGGCCTAGACTCTCTCCACTAACTAAAGCTGCAATTTCCTCTTTGGTTTGGAAACAAATACATCTTTTGGTCTAATTCAATTTTATCGATATTATACAAAAGCAATCAAATTGAGAAATAATAATTTTTTTTAATCCATTATCTTAAAAAAGAGGATAAAATATAAAAATAATTAAATTTAAAAAGGGGATGAGTTGGGCACACTAATATACCTTTTTACCATCTTAAAAGAAATAGATACATTGAAATCTGAAATTATAATATGAAACTGATAAAATTTTGTAGAAAAAGTACTTTCCATTCCCAAACATACATGAGTATTCATTTAAAACAGCATTCATATGCATTTTATCCACAAAGACTGAATCCATATGTGATCTAAAAGAAAATCTGAATGCCTATGCAATAAAAATTAAGAAACCAGTAATTTTTATGAATCTAATAAAATTTGTGACTTTAAACAATAAAATATTGCTACTGTAGTGTTTAATGAGTATATACTTATCCTTGAATAAGAGACACTGCACTAGGAGTAGGCCATTACAAAACAAGAACCACAAGATCCCTTTCTATATAGTAACGGTTGGCAAACATTTTCTGTAAAGGGCTAGACAGTAAATATTTTAGAATTTGCAGGCCATGCGGTCTCTATTTTAACTACTCAACTCGGCCACTATGGAATGAAAACAGCCATAGACAATATATGAAGAATAAGCATGTCTGTGTTCCAATAAAATTTTATTTATAAAAACAGGCAGTGGGCCACAGTTTGCCAAGCCCTGTTTTAGGTGTTCAATTATCTTCAGCCAAAACATACTAAGTTTATTAGCTATGATCAAGCTAATTTGTTTGTGCTTTACAATGAGACCTATGAGAGAGTACTCTGTGTTCATACTACTATCTGCAAAATAGCACTAGAGATATATGACAGTAAAATTCTGTATCACCTTGGCTCAGCTATGGTACCCAGTGTTTTGTCAAACATGAACTCAGATGTTGCCAGGAAAGTATTCTGTAGATATGACTGACATCTAAAATATGTTGACTTGAGTTAAAGGAGATTACCCTTGATAATGTGGAGAGGCCTCATCCAATCACTTTAAGACCTTAAGAGCAAAAACTGAAGATTCCCTGACAAGAAGCAATTCTGTCTCATGACTGTAACACAGAAATCCTGCCTGAGCTCCTAGCCTGCTGGCCTGCCTTACAAATTTTGGATTTTCTAGCCCCCACAATTGTGTGAGCCGATTCCTTACAGTAAATAAATCTCTCTCTCACAGACAGCTATAGATCTATAAATATGTATCTTACTAGCTCTATTGCTCTGGAAAGCCAGATACAGTATATTAAGGTAATATACCACTAACTTAAAATATATATGTATGTGTATGTGTATGTGTGTATATGTGTGTGTGTGTGTGTGTGTATTCTGACTTTTTGTGCACCATCCAAAACTATGTGATAAAGTTATGGTAGACTGTATTATTATTATTTGAGACTATTCATTCCTGTTTCCTTGTAAGATTATGATTACACACACACAAATTTATATATCTCTCCATATGTTAGATGTGTGATTTATGTAGCATCTCATAGGGAAAGAATAGTCATCCCTACGTTATTGATTTGGGGATCACCCATGAGATATGATTCGGCCAACAGAATGTGAACAGATGTGACACACATCACATCTAAGCAAAAACTTGAAGCAACAGTCCAAGTTTTGTGCCAGTCTTCTTGCTTCAGTCAAGAGACATGCATATCTCATATAAGGGCTTTTCCTTTAGCCTTGGTTCTGGAGGGGAGCCACAGGCTGCTTCTACAGAGCTGACCTACAGTCTACAATATATAGTAGGAAATACAAGTTTGTTATTTCGAGAAGCCACTGCAATTCGAAGTAATTGCTACAACAAAGCTGAACACTCCCCCTGCTTGTGTTCCCTCTCTCGCTGTGCTCTCTCTGTCAAATAAATAAATAAAATCTTAAAAAAAAAAAAAAAAGCTGGGTGATGGACAGCAAGGAAACCATTATCGGAGGTTGGAAAAATGGCAGACCAAATCATACAGTGGTAAATAAAACTGTTAACGTGTAAAAAATGAGATAACTTGGTGAAAAGGCTGGACTTGTGATTGGCGTCCGAAGTGAGAGGGGGATAGTCTTGTGGGGCTGAGCCCTTAACCTGTGGGGTCTGAGCTAATTCTAGGTAATCAGTATCAGGATTAAGTTAAACTGTAGGACACCAGGTTGGTTCTCACAGAGAATTGGGGAATCGCTTGGTGTGGAAAAACACACACACACCTGAAGTACAAAAAAACCATTCAGTGAATAGTGAGTAAAGGAAACAAGTGTTTTCCTTTCACCCAGTAAACCCTTTCAATGAAACAAAATGGCTCAGAGGGGGACTCCCCACAGGAAGAGACTAAGGATGTGGTCCCACAGAAGCCCAATAAGCTCAAGGTAACTGTATTGAAGTCTAGAGAAAAATGCATATGCCAAAGAATCAAGGATATAGCTATTAGTACATGGATCTGACTCAACCAAACAGTTAAAAAGACACAAGGCAACTTCCAAAACAACCCCCAGCCTGGGTTTAGAGTCTGTTACTCTTCTAGACCATATTTGGGTCCCCAGGTTTCTACAGGCAAAAAGCAGGCCAGGAAAGCCATTCAACCCTTACCTCATTCCCCAGCCAACAGGGCATACCCTCCAACACTATTCAAATATGGACAAGGATGATAATTAAAGGAAACATTCACAAAGGGCACAGCCAAGAACCATGGAAAACAATGGACTAGGGAGCTACACACAGGAGCATAACCAGGGCCAAATCAAGGAACATCCCCCAGTGCCAAGAAAAGGAGCCCTCATTACATTTATCCAACAGGATTTTTACAGTTGTCAATGACCGCTGGGTGCCTCCATCCTTCCCACTTCTTTACAGGAATGTTTATCCTATATCCTGTATGTTTATCGATATCCTATCCCTGTTCCATCACTGTATGTTGGAAAGATGGAGGGTAGAAAATAACTGGTGTCTGGGTCAAGAAAATCTATATACATAAAAGACATAAAAATTCTAATGAGGTTCTAGACTTCAAAAGTAATGTGATTGAAAGAAATTTTTGAGATATTTCCCTTGACAAAAGGAAAAATGTATTTTGTAAGCAGAAGAGAATAAAGTTGGCATTTGGGAGGAAGAAGACAAATTGTGGTAGATGACATTATTGTTCACTATTTACGACCCCCAACCTTGGAAGAGGCTTCCACATTCCTGCCTCTGATTTATAAATTGCTTATACTTCCAATGGGAAGAGTATTTGTCCCTACACCTCACTACTCAGAGCCCAGCCACGTGACATGTTTTGGCAGTCATGATGCACTGCACACCTGAGCAGAAGCTGTAAGAGCCATCACAAGTTTCAGGCAACCCTCTGAGTTCTCACTACCATGCAAATGGCAGGTCCAGATAGAGGCTGCTCCTTCAGTCTGGGTCTTAGAATGAAAACGTGTGGAGTAGAGCCACTCTGTAGAGGCAGCTCAAAGTCTATGTGTAACATAATAGTTATAAACCACCAAGATTTGTGGGTTGCTCCTGCAGCAGAGTTGATCAGTACAGAAACTGAATGAAACAAAGGTTAAAAGGGAAAGAATTATGTGATGCATGGCTATTATTTTGGAGTTGACTATAGTGTGAGATGCCTATGGTTGTAGGTGAGTACAGTTCGCGGATCGATGTTTCTATGGCACCTATTGGTACAGGTAAATATGGATTCTATAGAGGATAAATCAATTCAGTTTAGTTGTTGAAAGTGAGGTTGTGGCAAAAATAAAACTAAGGTTGTTGCAAACCTGATAAATTAATATTTATTGTTAATAATAAACACATAGTCCTCAACTATAATTAAAAAAGACTTTTATTACCATCTTCATTCCCCATATAAAGCAAAAGAAACCTAGGGAGTTTCCGTAACTTGCCAACATTAAATAACTACTAAGTGGCAGGGTTAAAATTCAAATTCCAAGACTGACTAATTTTAAACTTTAATTAAAGTAACAGATTATTTAGTAATCATTCCACTGAAGTGATAACTTGATTTTATACTATTTACCAATTCTATAAGGCAGATGCAAGAGAAAACTGATATCATAAACTCAGTTCTAAGTCTAAATCCTATTAAACAAATATATTATTCATAATGGATTTTTTCTTTTATACACTACAATATTCTTATTAATGTGACAACCAGAAATCTAAAACAATACATTTTTTTAATTTCTACTTGGTAC
This sequence comes from Mirounga angustirostris, assembly GCF_029215605.1. Lineage (NCBI taxonomy): Eukaryota > Metazoa > Chordata > Mammalia > Carnivora > Phocidae > Mirounga > Mirounga angustirostris. Next base: position 35,819,098 of record NW_026991717.1, on the reverse strand, counting down.
ATTTTCTTTTTTTTTTTTTTAATATTTTTATTTATTTATTTGACAGAGCGAGAGACACAGCGAGAGAGGGAACACAAGCAGGGGGAGTAGGGGAGGGAGAAGCAGGCTCTCCACTGAGCAGGGAGCCCGATGCGGGGCTCGATCCCAGGACCCTGGGATCATGACCCGAGCCGAAGGCAGACACTTAACCGACTGAGCCACCCAGGCGCCCCTACTTGGTACATTTTCTTAAATGTAGGCTATAGTAATTCAGAATTTTAAAGATTCAGATAAGTGATGGCCTAAATTTACCTTGTCAATACGAAAAAGATTTCTCAAGTAAATTAATAATGCATTAAAATGATGGGTGATGCATCTCAGACTAAAAGAACAAACACTTTAAAAACCATTTATAGCCCTTACACTACTCACATAAACCACAACCAAGAGTTATTTCTTACTACATAATACATGTTCATTGTAGAAAACTTAGACAAGGCTAATTACGTATGCCCCAAAAAAGGTGGAAAAGATAACCTAGCAAAACCACTGCTAAGAGATAACAATAACTTCGTATTTTCTTATCTTTCCATATTCTCAATACTTAGATACACATTTACTTTTAAAATCAAAATGAGGGGGCGCCTGGGTGGCTCAGTTGGTTAAGCGACTGCCTTCGGCTCGGGTCATGATCCCGGGGTCCTGGGATCAAGTCCCACATCGAGCTTCCCTTTCTCTGTGGGAAGCCTGCTTCTCCCTCTCCCTCTGCCTGCCACTCTCCCAGCTCTCTCAAATAAATAAATAAAATCTTTAAAAAATAAAAATAAAAAAATAAAATCAAAATGAGGGGTGCCTGGGTGACTCAGTCGTTGGGCGTCTGCCTTCAGCTCGGGTCGCAGTTCCAGGGTCCTGGAATGGAGCCCGGCATCAGGCTCCCTGCTCTGCGGGAAGCCTGCTTCTCCCTCTCCCACTCCCCCTGCTTGTGTTCCTTCTCTCGCTGTGTCTCTCTCTGTCAAATAAATGAATAAAATCTTTTAAAAAAATTTAAAAATCAAATCAAAATGAGAACATACTATATACATATTTCATATTAACAATTAATAGGTGTTCAATAGAATTGCTTATGAATGAATACTCCTAACTTGGAGAATTCCAAAACTTTATTAAAATAGCAATCTTTCTGGCTCCCTCTGCTGGCAACTAAGAGAAGCTTTTTTTCTTTCAATTAGGTGTGAATAATCAAAGGAAAAGCATTAATTTATCATTATTAAAAACATCGTTAAAAACCTGTCTGAATGTACCATTTGGCCAGAAAGTGGATAGTGGACAATTTTTGAGTGAATTCCTATTAACCAACAGGGATTTGGTATCAGAAAACCCTGGAATGAGTTCCCAGCTTGATGACTTACTTGCTAATGACCTTGGTCAAATTACTTAACCTTCTGAACTTCAGTATGCTCATCTGTAAAAGATCAACCACCTCAAGAGTTAAAAGAATTAGAGTTAATATATTTATACCTTGGGTATGTTCCAAAGTACTGACACAGAATAAGTGCAAGATAAATGGCAGTTAAGTATTACTACTACTACTAACTACTGCTATCACCACCAAGGTGCTGAGCTATGGTTAGAAAGTGTAAGTACTAGGGGCGCCTGGGTGGCTCAGTAGGTTAAGCATCTGTCTTCAGCTCAGGTCATGATCCCAGGGTCCCAGGATGGAGCCCCACATCGGGCTCCCTGCTCGGCGGAGAGCCTGCTTCTCCCTCTCCCTCTGCCTGCTTCTCCCCCTGCTTATGCTCTCTGTGTGTCAAATACATAAAATCTTAAAAAAAAAAAAAAAAAGTGTAAGTACTAAAGAATTCAAAAACCTCTACTTTCACAATATAAACTTACTGTACTTAACACTTTTGTAAAAACTTCCTGTTGCTCTCAAGATCAAAATCCTTAACATGATCTCAAAGATTCTTCATGGTCTGGCCCCTATGACCTCTGAAGTATAATCTTGAAGTTGGATATTCTCTCTCCAGCCCTCCAATCTCTTTTCAGAGGGAAGTTCTTCAGAAGTACCGAGTTCCCCCACGGGGTACCTGAGAACACCTTTCCCTTCCTCTAGGCTACTTAACAACTGGTTTTTTAGATCTCAGCTCAGCTTTTTCAGAGAAACTTTCTCTGACTTCCCAGGCCAAGTAAGGCCTTCCCTGTTACATATTTTGGAATACCTCTCCTTCATAGAGCTTATTATGTGGAGTGGTAGCTTTATGTTTAAGTGTGTTAGCATTGTAATAAGGTCTCCCCCATTCCTCTGTCTACATGTTCCTCAAGAGCAAGGAGTACACAGAGTCCTCACAACCTAGCCACTTCTCTGCATGAAGTAGGCAATTAAGTATCTGTTGAGTGACTAAATAAACTGAAATTAACAAACACTGAAATTAAAGAATTCTTTTCTAAATCTAACTACTTCAGATAGAAGGTGACCACATAAATAACATTTATGAATACTTGGCTTTGTATTGCTTCTCAGGCTAGTTGATAGAAAATACACATACACTCAGAAAAAGCTGTGTCCTTCAAAGAGATGAATCTTTAAAAACACAGAAACCTATATATAAGTCCTTTAACACTTCCAATTCAAATTTTTAAAAATTTTAATGTGTATGCTTTGTTTTTTATAACATCCAACTGAAAATGTGTCTGAAACTGAGTGTTTTATAATGTACTGGGGAGTTTCACTTTTCAAGGAAACCTGTGGTAAATGAATTAGTAGAGCTAACAATAACCAGCTAAAAGGTGTGCTTCGTGGTTTCTGTGGGAAGTATGGATACTGCACTCTTTTAAACCAAGGTGTACCTACGATTGCCCTAAAGAGTTTGACCCTTTTACAGATTAAATTCTTTCTTTATATAGTACTCCCAAGTATATATTGTAAATTTTGGCCCCAAATGGCTTTTTCCTCTATTCATTTACACCAAGCCAGAAAATAAAATCTGGAAAGCCCGAACCAAAGAAAGCAACAAGGTTTGCAATGCATCTCTCAAAATGCATCTATCAAATTCTTTGATAGATTTATTTAGCGAAAATTAGTAAAGGGAAACCTCACTAAAATAGGAAGCCAGAAGCAGGGCTCTCAGGCTCCACCACGCCTCAACGGCAGACCCAGCAGGAAAAGACACACCTTGCACATCAGTACTATGAGCTACTACTTTACTACCTCGGCAGGAGGAAGAAAAGTTTTCCTCAGGTCCCAGCAACAGCCAGCCAATGAGAGACTGTCACAACTACTCAGCCAACGAATAGCCGCTATACTTCAAACTCCACTTTAATCCAATGGACTTTTTGTTTATAACAGCCCTTCTAACTGCCCCTACCCTCTTCATTTATGAGCGTGTTCCTCTCCTTTGTTACCAGGACTTCCCTATGATTTTTGCAACAATTTGCTTACCCTAAATTGTAATTCTCTGCTATCCTCAAACACACTCATTTTTGCTGGTAAAATAACTGGAAGTTTTATTTTATTTTATTTTATTTATTTATTTATTTGACAGAGAGCACAAGGAGGGGAGCAGCAGGGAGAGGGAGAAGCAGGCTCCCCACTGAGCAGAGAGCCTGACGCAGGACTCGATCTGGGGACCCCGGGATCATGACCTGAGCCGAAGGCAGATGCTTAACCACTGAGCCACCCAGACGCCCCTGGCAGTTTTAAGATTAACATTATGATGGGGCGCCTGGGTGGCTCAGTCGTTAAGCATCTGCCTTCCGCTCAGGTCATGATCCTGGGGTCCTGGGATCCAAGCCCCCACCTCGGGCTCCCTGCTCCGCGGAAAGCCCGCTTCTCCCTCCCCTGCTCCCCTGCTTGTGTTCCCTCTCTGGCTGTGTCTCTCTCTGTAAAATAAATAAAGTCTTTTAAAAAAAATTAACATTATGGTAAGATTGTTAGTACATCCTGTGACTGCAAAGTAGCAATATTTTCTTCCCCACAAGCCGCATTATATGTAGAAAATCCAGAAATTTCTTCCCTTGTTACGTTAAAGGAAATTAAATTTTAAAATATATCTCAGATTTGTAATAGAATCAAGACTTCAGGGAATCATCAAGTCCAGGAATGGTAAAAACTTGGTGTGTATGTGGCCACTCCCATGGCGAATAGGGATAAATCAATTTAGCGCTCCTTCCTTTTGACCAAGAATGTGCACGGGCCTCCCTGGTCTCTGAGGATAAAGCAGTAGTCAATAATGTTAAGAACAGCACACTCGTTTTAATTGTCACAGGGAGCATTTGCTGCTAAGGGTTGTGAAAGGAGGTAGACAACCACTTCAGGCAAACTTTCCTCTGTCCTGTTTGGAAGGGAAATCTTTGGGACTTTCACAATGTCCTTCTTTCCGACCTTAAGGAGCACCTCGCAAGATACAGCTCTTAATTCTCCACGGTCCCCATGGAGGTGGAGGGACTGTGACAGCTCAACAATATATTTCCCTCGTTATCACTGAACCAAGAGTGGGGGCACCAATGAAGTACCTGTAAACGTGCTTGAATGAGAACAGAGGTGTGCTGATAAGGAAGGTTTTCAGGAATTCTGGCACTGACCATGCAGGAACAATCCAATATGGCGAAGACATCTAGTCTTCCCAAACACCATGGCTTTACACATTCGCATCCTCCCATTCATCCCCAGTGTTCTAATTCAACAAGTAAGCTTCTGGTAAACTTGCTTCCAGATTAGGGAGAGACTGGATGGAAGTAACCAGCCCACTGGTCAGCTATTTAGTTCTTCTTATACATTAATAAGATGACACAACACCACAGTGAACTTGCAGAACTCAGCAACCTCGAATCCAATCAAGATTGAGTTTCTGCTCAAACAAGGCTAGGTGAAATTTATCAAGGTGACAAAAGACCATCACCTTGCAACAGGAACTGAGTCTCCTCTAACAAAACTTCTAATTCAAACTTTTACAAGATACCGAATATATTAGAAGCACAGAGGAAACTGTAAAAACCATAAGCAATATTTACTTTCTCATTAGTTTAGAAGCTTCTTTGCTATTCTTTTCATAATGATAAACTAAATCTCTAACTAAATATGTTTTAAAAATACATATTCCCTACAGTTTCTTCCAATTATTCTCATTTCACTTGGCTTTACTTTAATTTTCTTCTGAACCAGAAATAAGATCAAAGAGCTCAGTACATTGAAAAGGCATACGGGGCGCCTGGTGGCTCAGTCGTTAAGCGGCTGCCTTCGGCTCAGGTCATGATCCCAGAGTCCTGGGATCGAGCCCCACATCAGGCTCCCTGCTCAGCGGGAAGCCTGCTTCTCCCTCTCCCACTCCCCCTGCTTGTGTTCCTGCTCTCACTGTCTGTCTCTGTCAAATAAATAAATAAAATCTTTAAAAAAAAAAAAAAAGGCATGCAAACTGTAATCGAGGTTGTAAAATCACAATTTTAAGAAGTAAACACTCAAAAAAAAAGGAAGGAGATAATCAAAGAGTTAACAGCTATGTAATGTGGGATTAGAGAAGACTTTTTTCCCCCTGTATTTTCTAAATTTTCTATAATGAATAATATTCTGTTCAAACTTCTTATAAGAAACACCCATTCAGTTGCCTTAAGAAAAACAGGATTTATCATAAAGATACACAAAGAGCCACAAGGGAAATCTCACAGAAAACAAATAATGGGAACCATAATTGAACCAAGCCCAAGTCTGGAGCTAGAGGATGGCCCGAGAGTCACCTGCCTTCTAGAAACCTCCTGAAGAGAAGAATTGGAGCTGCCGAAAAGCTCTGCTGTGGACACCACCCAGTGCAAGTCCAGGTGATCTTAACACCCTCACCCTCAGTCAGGGACATTCTTTGCTTCCATCTTAAACTCTGAACTCTGAATTTCTTTCACTTTATGTGTAGGCTGTGGTTGAAGTACAAGGTTAAGAAAACAGGCAGCTTTTGCTTACGGATTAAGCTAATGGATTTTAGATGAAGAATTAAGCTAATGGATTTTAGATGAAGAATTATACATACACATGTTTTTAGAAAGATCCAATAGTATAGGTAAAGTCTCCTTTCTGTTCCCTGGCATTTTGGGGGTGAGGGACATAGTCATCTAGAAGAGGAAAATTTACATTTATGTTTCTAAAAATCATAAAAATATCATTTAACAAAGCACAATATTGATAAAGTTTTTATTTTTATACATTTTTATATCATTTTATTTTATATCATTTTATTACATAAACAATTATTGTAAAACAACTAGAAATAGCACATAATCAAAACAAATAGGTTCCTTCAAAATTATTTGATATCATTTCACACAGAATAATAGAAAGCATTCTAAAACTGACTGCTTCTACTTTAAATACTTTTCTCAACTCTCCTGTCCACAGACCAGATAAACTTATATTGACAACCTACTTATAAATTATTTGAGATACTTCATTACTTCAAGTCCTATTATACTTCCCATTTGTCCTGCTCAGGTTTAATTGGCTAAAATTAAAAGAATCGTTGAAAGTGTTCTCAAAAACTTAAAACATCAAATAAAGACAAGGTAGTGATGCTTAAGATTTTAAAATTACTGAATATCCTCAAAGTGTTCTACTGGGTATGGGCAGTAGGTTTTCAAACCTTTTTAATTTCAGAAATTTTCTTCAAAGAAGCCCAGAAATGAACAAAGAAAGAGGAGTTGCTCTGTTTGAAGGTAGGATCCCTTTACAGCCTGTATTTCTTCCTTTGTCCCTGCACCATCGAAGATCCTTCATAGGGCAGCTCAGAGTATAGCAGGCAAACCATCTGCATTAAATGTGTATGTTTATTCAAAACGCAGATAGCCACCATTCCAAGCTTTCTAAATTCATCTCTTCAAGTCTGGTCCAGGAACATTTGAGAACCCCATATTCCTGAACTCCTTAATCATAGGAATTTATTTTTAAGAGTTTAGTGAAGAATTTGGCATTTATTTTTCTAATTAAAAAAAAAAAAATCTCCAGGGAGGCCCGGGTGGCTCAGTCAGTTAAGCATCTGCCTTCGGGTCATGATCCCGGGGTCCTAGGATCAAGTCCTGCTTCTCCCTCTGCCTGCTGCTTCCCCTGCTTGTGCTTTCTCTCTGTCTCTGACTCTGACAAATAAATAAATAAAATCTTTAAAAAAAAATCTCCACTAATCAAACAGGGATTATACTAATGGACCATGCTCCAACTTGCTTTTTTCACATAATATTTTGGACACCTTGACAAGCCTAAATGATAATTTCTAAAGAGTTAAAATTTCCATGATCAGAGAAAACATTTTTAAAAAGGAGTAAATAACAAATGCTTTAGTTTTACTATCTTTGTTATTTCAGGTATTCTAAATTGATTTTAGAATTTAATGTTGGGTGGATTATAATACTAATATTGTACCAGCAGATACCTTTATGGGAAACATCCCTGGTTTGGGGTTTGGAAGAAACTGCCAAATTTCTGGGGCGCCTGGGTGGCTCAGTTGGTTAAGCATCTGTCTTCGGCTCAGGTCATGATTCCAGAGTCCTGGGATCAAGCCCCATGTTGGGCTCTCCGCTCAGCAGGGAACCTGCTTCTCCCTCTCCCTCTGCCTGCCACTCCCCCTGCTTATGCTCTCTCTCTGTCAAATAAATAAAATCTTAAAAATAAAAAAAATAAAAGAAATTGCCAAACTTCTAAATTAATTTTCATGTTTTAAAAATATTTAACAACTATTAAAAGCAATTTTGAATGTTTCACATTCTACTTTACATCATTAAAATAAACAGCTGTCTATGAAGAATAATTTAAATTTGGTATGAATAAGTAGTTTCCATATTCATTAGGATTCTTTAAGTATTTTGTTTTTATAGTCAAATTCTTACTTATAGCAAACTATTCTAAAAATTATATTTTATTATACAAATGGAATTAAAATATTTTGTACTGATTTTAATAGAATGCCAACATAATCAACAGACCTTCAAATACTTTCTGTACTTGAGAAATGGAGTTTCAGTATCTTTATTGTCAATAATATCTTTATTGATCTGCTTTATTATCTTTATTATCATCTTAATTATCTTATTATCATATTAACAGAGGGACTGTACTTATTTAAATTGAGGTGATTATTCTTTTATTTATTTAGAGAGAGCGAGCGTGTCCAAGCAGCGGGGAGAGGGAGAAAGAGAATCTCAAGCAGACTCTGCTCTGAGTGTGGAGCCCAACTCAGGGCTTAATCTCACAACCCTGAGATCATGACCTGAGCCAAAATCAAGAGTCAGATGCTCAACTGTCTGAGTCACCCAGGTGCCCCTTGGGGTGATTATTCTAATTGTAGTTAATAAATGCTTAGGCTTGTAACCTTTTGGCTGATGGTGACAGTGCACACGACGTTTGCTAATGGCTGAGCTAGGCACTGTGTTGTCACAAGAGTTTCAGCTCACCAGTTCCCCAATGATGATGAGTGATACTCTTATTTCAGAGAAATAATATGTCTATGAGACACCACTGTGAGATACCTTTCAAGGATGTGGAAAATGTTTTATAATGAGCAGATCTGAGATCCAGAAGAGTTGTGGTGCTTTAAAATCATCACTGTTCAGAGCTGGTAGACTAATTTGAACCAACGGCTCTCCTAAGTATCTGAGGCAGAATGTCTTGGAAGATTGTCCCTTCTGAATGTAGCATTACCCTATTTGAGATCCACTCCTATGTTGTAAACAGATTAAGAAGAGTGAGATATTTCGGGGCGCCTGGGTGGCTCAGTTGTTAAGCGTCTGCCTTCAGCCCAGGTCATGATCCCGGGGTCCTGGGATCGAGCCCCGCGTCGGGCTTCCTGCTCCGCGGGAAGCCTGCTTCTCCCTCTCCCACTCCCCCTGCTTGTGTTCCCTCTCTCGCTGTATCAATCTCTGTCAAATAAATAAAATCTTTAAAAAAAAAAAAAAAAAGAAGAGTTAGATATTTCATACAGAGTCTTAAAAATGTCTACAACAGAGAAGAAAAATGGTGTTTTTCTTGAGGTCAAAATCTTAAATTTTATATTAGAGTCCTTCTTCAGTTTTTAATTTGCACAGTATCTCTTCTATATTTAAAAACACTTGTTAGTCTATTTGCTTATATGTATTTATAAAATATAATAATTTTGTTATATAGATGTTTGGATCTTTTAAAGGAATATCTTTTGTACCTCAATCACAGCCTTTTACTTAAAAAAAAAAAATTGGCAGTCCACAGTCCTTCAACAGAGAACTGAGCCACATTTAGAGGCCAACTACTACAAATAAATAATTTGCTTAGGCTTTTCCAATAACACAAATAATAACAGAGTCTCACACATGCAATTTGTTCTTCCCTTCTCACACCCTTCCTGAACTTATCATTAATGTGACAGTATGTGGAAGATGCAAAAGAAAGTTTTAAAAGTAGCCCAGTATAAAATTAATTTAGATTAATCAATGGCAGTAAGACCTATTACAGATTATATTTTTTCTAGTGTCTGCATCCTGGACTGGATTACAATAATCTACTAATTGGTCTCCTCACTTCCACCCTTGTCCCCTGCTCCCCACAGTTATTCTCCACACAACAATCCGAATTGTTTTTAAAACAAGTCAGATCAATATTTGCCACAAATATTGAACCTAAAAGTAATAATTAGGCAGCAATCAAACAAACCCAATACACGAGATGTTCTGTAAACAAGCAAACAAAAAAAAACTGGCCTGCTGAACTCTTTGGATTGGGATCCAAATACAATCCAAAACCATTACCCAAATATGATCCAGACCCCAAGAGATCACTGATATAATCTCTTTCCACTTTTCCCCCTTTGTTTACTTGACTCCAATCTTAATGGCTTTCCTGTTTTTAAAACATGAAGACAACAAATACAATCCCATATCACGGCTTTTTTAACAAGCCTTCTGCCTGGAATTATTAATAATTTGACGAAAAAGCAAAAATGTCCATTCCTCCACAAAAGTGTTACTATATCATAATGTATCAGTTTTCTATTGCTGCAAAACCAAAACACAGTGATTTAAAATAGCTACCATTTATTACTGCTCACAAGTCTACAGGTTAACTGGGCAGTTCTGCTGTGCTGGGCCAGACTAAGTAATCTCAGGACTGTGCATGCGTCTACTACCAACTGCCCAAGTTGGTTGGGGGCTGGCTGGTCTAGGATGGCCTCTTTCCCATGTCTGGTGATTGGCCGCTGACAGTTGGGGTAACAGGAGCAACTGCTGACTAGCAGTCTGGCATGGGCTTGTTCACAAGAGAGAACAGAAGCACGAAAGATCTTTTGAGATCCAGGCTTAACATCATTTCCAACACTTTCTATTGTCCAAAGTGAAGCACAACCTAGATTCAAGAGGCAGGAAAACAGTCACACTGCAGACTGTCGATACAAGGAAGGGTAGAGAATGGAGCCATTTTTCTAATCAATCTACCAAATATCAAGATAAGAGCACTTTTTTTAAAAATCCCGGTTCACCTAAGATGGGGGAATAATGGAAAATGCAAAAGATGACATAAATTATACTTTGTTATGACTTGGTACTACTGACATTTTGAACCACGAAAGTTTTTGTTGTGGAGGGGCTATCCCCTGCATTACAGGATGTTTAGCAGCCTCCCTGGCATCTACCCACTAGACATCAGTAGTAACCCCCAAGTGGTGACAACCAAAAGTATCTCCAGACTTTGCCAAATGTGCCCAAGAAAACAAAACTGCCTGCAGTTGAGAACCACTGCTATAAAGAGATGAATTAAGGTTAAAGATAATTTGGTCTTATTCCTGCCAATAAACTAATTTTGCTCTAGACTATTCAAATGATTCTAAAATGCAAACTTTATAGATATATAAGATGTATGGGGCTACATATTAAACATTCAAAAGTCCACTGATTATCGATAGATTCCTGCTAATTTAATATAATTTAACTGAAAATTTTACACCATATTGTTGAAGTCAGTAGGAAAGATAATTGTGCTTAGTTTAAAGTTAAACTAAATTAATACTCTAGAATTCGGTATGAAATGCGTATCTAAACCCCAGGTTGATTTTTATTTATTTCTCTGAAGAACAATCAATCACGTTGTTCCTCTCCCAACCTCCAAACATAAAATTCTGTCTCAGAACTACGTTTCATGTCTACTCCTTCACCCATTTCATGACAATGGCAATCTACCTCCCAATTCCACCACTCAATCCAACGCCTGTTACAGATGTGAAATAAACCACAGAAAGCTTCTATAATAAATTACAGAAATAGTGTATTAATTTAAAAAGTAAGCATAACAAACTAGAATACTGCCTCGACAATTAAAAAAGAAACAAACATGAACAACATATTAGAAAAGCTAGCCGTCAGTCATGAAATACTTACTGATCTGAACTGTTTTCACAATACTTACATTGCTAAAATGATACATATAAATCAAACTACTTCAGCTGCATAAAAAAACCTTACAAATCTTTGTCAACTGAATACTCTCTTACATTAATGTATAAATCTGTGATAGCAATGGCCAAGTCAAGTCATATATACAAGAACCAACCAAGTCACATATACGAGAACCATATATACAAGAACCTCATTGTAGATTCTCTGGGCAAAAGAGAAGAGTTTCTCCTTCAGAGAAAAGAAAAGAAAATGGGATAACTTGCTAATCCTATGATGCATCAATGAGCAAAGCCAGGACCAGGGTTTGGGGAGAGATCTGCTTAGGGTACCAATTTTTTTTTTTTTAATTTTTTTATTCTTATGTTAATCCCCATACATTACATCATTAGTTTTAGATGTAGTGTTCCATGATTCATTGTTTGTGCACAACACCCAGTGCTCCATGCAGAATGTGCCCTCCTCAATACCCATCACCAGGCTAACCCATCCTCCCACCCCCCTCCCCTCTAGAACCCTCAGTTTGTTTTTCAGAGTCCATCGTCTCTCATGGTTCGTGCCTAAGGTACCAATTTAAGGAGAGATTCATTCTCAGGGCCAGAAGATGAGCCAAAAATACGAAGCAAGAGCCTGCTGTTTTAATCTCACCTCCAGTCCAGCAGGAACTGCACTTAGCAGAAAACAGCACCCTGATTCCCACATTCCCAAGGTCTGTCCTGTACTAAGCCATGACCTTTACATCCTACCCATCATCTTTGTCCCCTCAAAGAACCACAGGGTCTGCTTAGCCTGTTCAGAATGATGATCCCAAACAGGGACAGGGGAACTCAGCAGAAAGGGTCACTTACAAGCATACAATCGGACCACTTAAACGTTTTGAAATTATGAAGGTGGAAAAATCAGTAATTCCAGGAAGTTTCCAGAACTGTCCTTTATAAAGTTGGCCTGGTGTTTAAAAGTGGTTTATAGGGGTGCCTGGTTTGCTCAGTTAAGCCTCTGCCTTTGGCTCAGGTCATGATCTCAGGGTCCTGGGATGGAGCTCCTGCATCCTCAGGTCCTACGTTGTCAGGTCCTTGTCAGGTCCGTGGGGCTCCCTACTCAGCGGGGAGCCTGCTTCTCCCTCTCCCTTTGCCCTCCTCCCCCCCATGCTCTCTGTCTCTCTCAAAGAAATAAAATCTTTTAAAAAAATAAAAAATTAAAGTGGTTTATAATTTTTAACTTTGTATTCACACTTTAAATTGAAATGTTATCATTTTCATCATTTTTTCCAATTATTGCCATTTAACTGAATCAATGTTATCACCCAGGAACAATGAAAAGCAATAGTATCCCATGTGGTTAGCAATGTTAGTTTTAAGAAATGAGTTTGATTCAAGAATAACTTAGAGGATAGGATTTCACCTTCAGGACGCAACAGCATTCCTTCCCCTTATTATCGTCCTCTTTGAGGATCGACCCTGCGAAGCAGTCAGGAGCAACACAGGAAAGTTTATCTTACAGGTCAGACCCAACAACAACAAAAACTCTCCAGGATAGCTTCACTGTGTTAAAGGAGACATTTCATTTGTCTTAGGAGTACACCCAAACACACCACACCCAAAAGTCTTTATAATGGGTCCTAAGTGTAGTTCCTTCCTCTTTTGTGACTCATCCTTTCCCACGCCCTCAGAACAGTCCCACAGCAGGAATGTAATTAGATCTAAGCAATTAAGAAAACTGCTGTTCTACTTCCTCAGTGTGTATATAGAAAGCGCTCTGATTTAATAAGAGTTGAACTTACAGGACTCCTTGCAATAACTAATGCTTTAACTTTAATAAGGCTAAAGGACTTAAAGTGGCTTGAAGACAAGTAATAACAAGCAGGGGTCCTTTCACATCTTTATTTTAAAGGCCATACATGACAGCCTTAAATCTATCTTTCCAGTGGCCATCCCTAGACCTCTACTCAGAAACTTTAAAAAACGTGCAGGCCTGTGCATTCTCCTCGTCGATACAAGAGAGGCCAGCAAAAGCTATTTCCTCAGCAAACGAGTGATGTGGTAAATGTTAGGAAATACAGGGGTTTTAGTTAATTACCTATAGGTTCTTGCTACCAATGAGCTTCATGATATTTGTAATTAAGCACAATTAGGGGGAACATTCAGAAGTTTTTCACGTTAACACTTGCCAGCAAGAGTCTTTCAGGCCTATGAATTTGCATGTTCCCAGTAATAAATTCCCAAATAAAATTAAGTTCCTAGTTTTACATAAATAGGTTTATTATAAATTCTAATAATAAAAATCTATTTTAATTATAAAAAGTAACATGATGAAAATGGAAAATAAAAATGTCATAATTTGTAATGATGATCATCTTTGTATATCCCCTGCTGGTCTCTTCCCAAGTGAATGTGTTATATGATTATTATCAGGTTGTAACTACATTTTTTTATTCTGATTTTTTCACGTATAAGAACTCCATCCCTTCCACAGAACTTCTTCATATGGTTGCAAAATAGTCTTGCATAGTAGTTTTCTACTGCTGTGTAAAAATACACTACAAACTTAGAGGCTTTAAAACAACACTTGTTTATTAGTTCACAGTCGTGTAGGTTAGAAGTCCAGGTGGGATCGACTGGGTTCTTTGTTTAGGGTCTCGCAAATCAAGGTGCGAGCCAGGCCCGGCTCCTACCTAGGGACGAATTTGCTTCCAGACTCATTCAGGTCCTTGGTGGAATTCAGTTCCCTACAGCTGCAGGACCGAGGCCCTGTCTCCTTGCTGGCTATCAGACCAGATCCTCTCTCTTACAGCTCCTTAAGGCCACTGGCATTCCTTCTCCCGCGGCCCGTACACCCTCGTGCCAGCAACGACATAACAAGTTCCTCTTGTCCTTCAAATCTCTCTGACTTTCAGTTCTGCCGTGAGTCAGGGAAAAATGTTTTGTTTTGTTTTGTTTTTTAAAAGATTTTATTTATTTATTTGAGAGAGAGAGAATGAGAGAGAGTGAGTACATGAGAGGGGGGAGGGTCAGAGGGAGAAGCAGACTCCCTGCCAAGCAGGGAGCCCGATGGGGGACTCGATCCAGGGACTCCAGGATCATGACCTGAGCCGAAGGCAGTCGCTTAACCAACTGAGCCACCCAGGCGCCCGAAAAATCTGTTTTTAAAGGGTTCATGTGATTAGAATAGGTACACTTGGATAATCTCCTTTATTGGCTAACTCAAAGTCAAGTGACTACAACCTTAAATTACATCTGCAAAATCTCTTTTGCCATGTAGCAACATAATCATGGGCATATTATCTCATCACAGTCAAAGTCCTGGCGGGGCGGGGGGGGGGGGGGGGGATCATGGGTGGTCATTTTTAGAATTCTGTCTACCACACCTTTGCATCACAATAGAAAATGTACTTCCAACTGTGGGTTGTGCCTGAAAAGCTTAAAGGTAATTTTGCCACTGGATCAGAAAAACTTTAGGGTCCTTTCCAATTCTAAAATGCTGAAAATCGAATATTGAAATGCATTAAAGAAATAAAATGTAAGGTTATTTTAAAACTTGGAAAGAAAATAATACGAATTTTAAAATTGGTTAAAAAAAAAAAGAGAGAGAACTGAAGTTTCTCCTGGTTTAAAAACAGAAAGATGATTTTGCAAAACTGTCACCTTTGGGGGGGCCAATTTTCTAGTCACAACAAGAGTTTGAACATTTAGGAAATAATGAACCATAAAAATGGAAATAAAGGTTAGTGCCACCTAAGCGACAAATCAGTAATGCCTAGGGAAACAAAAAGCAAAGAACTCTGATCCAGTGACAATTTCTATAACACAAAACTCGTTTCATTCTAGACACAAAGATTAGAGAGGAGGTAAATGAGCCAAATGAAAAACCAGCTCATATACAGATTACTCCACCCAAAGTTCATTAAAAACTAGGACTAAGGATACAACTAAGGATCAGGCTGGCAGGGCCTTCTCAGGAGGGAGTCAGCTAACTGACTTTAGTATAAGATGGTTCCCATCCCCAACACACAAATCTAGTGACAGAGGAGGAAGAAGGGGAAAAGAGGAGGAGGAAGTGGAGGAGGAGGAAGAAGAAGAAGGAGAAGAAGGGAAGAGGGAGGAAAGGAAGAAAAAGAAGGAAGAGAGAGGCAGGCAGGCAGGCAGGAAAGAAGAAAAAAGAACCTAGCATATAGTGGGTGCTAAATAAATATTTGCTGAATGCAAGTACAATGTAACAGATCATAAATATGTCTGTTAGCCTTCAGAAAATTCACCTCCCTAGCCAGAGTAGTCTTTCTAAATTTTAGCTACTCTTGGGCTAAAAATTACCCACAGCCTGCCAGTAGGCTGACACTGGATCCAAAGTGGGGCAGTCTTCAAGAGGTGGGATAACCATTCTTAGGAGTCACAAGAAAATGAGGGCAGGCAATAAAAGTGTTAAGACCAAAAAAAAAAAAAAAAAGTCTGTTAAATATTGGTGGAACTGAATTTTGCCGAAACGTTTAGTCTGAGTAATTATAACTTACACAGTGGCAAATATACAAGTTGACAGAATGTCCCTCAACAGAATTCCAAAGACTGGTTTCCAGCAAAATAAGCCAAGATTCTGCCTATTGGTACTAACCAATAGAAAGAACACATTGATAGCTGTGAATGACACCATGGAATGAGAAGCTCCTAACAGCCATAAATATAAAATACTAGCCATAGTTCAACCCTTATCAAATGCACAGTGTCATGTTTTCCACAGTTTGCAAGGCTCTCATGCATTGTGCTACTCTACAATGAAAGTTATTGGGGAAAAATACGCATTTTGTAACCTTACAAAGATTTTTCCCTCTCAAGTGTGTTTTTATTCAGCTAACTAACTCAAAACTCCTTTGTACAAAAACAAAAGTTGTACTCTTCTTATTCTTCACTCATGCAATTAATAGGAAAAGCAATTCAAATTAGAATTCAGAAGACCTTTCCATTCTACAAATAAATAATAAAGTTGACTCTTCACCTCATCAAGATGTGAGCAACATCTTCTATATTTTCAGAATTGGATCAGTACAACTTTAGGTACACTTAAAAAAAACTATTGTAATATTTTAACTGACAGATAATAACCACTGCTTAAATTTCTATTTATATTGTTCTACAGCTTCCAAAATGTTTTCATTCTTTTTAGTACCTAAAATCTCTGGTAGGGTAGAAAGGCAAGTATTATCCCCATCTTACAAGAGAAAGAATTGAAACTTAAAAGTAATTTGCCAAAGGGACACCTGGGTGGCTGTCGGTTAAGCATCTGCCTTCGGCTCGGGTCATGATCCCAGGGTCATGGGATCGAGTCCTGCATTGTGCTCCTTGCTAGGCGGGGAGCCTGCTTCTCCCTCTGCCTGCCGCTCCCCTTGCTTGTGCTCTCTCTGACAAATAAAATCTTTTAAAAAAAAAGGGAAAAAAAGTAATTTGCCCAAGGTCACAGAGTTCTTCAATAGCAGTGCCTGGACTCAAACCAAGATTTTTTGATATCTTGTTATTCCTGATCTTTTGCCTACAGAATATCTCTACTCAAATGGTATGGACACTAAAACGAAAGATGCTTCTAAAATTGCGTAGCATTTTCCTTCTATTTACACAAGGAAAAGTAAAATCATAGAATAATTTGTCAAAGAAAAGCACTGATTTTTATAAAAATTCTTATGAAATAGACCAATATAAGAAATCCAAAGCTACAAGAAATACAAAAGAAACAAATGGCCATGTATCTAATATTCTAAACTAGAATATTTATTTAGTAGTCAAATAAAATATTGGACACATTAGTAATTTACATGTTCACATAAGCTATTTAAGTATTTCAATAACCTACTGTCCATCCAAAAATGGTATTATGTTCTTAAATATAATTCCAGGTGATAGTTAAGCTTAGAGAAAAGGAACTGAAAAAAAACTCCAAATAATCTTGAATATACACTGAATTTTGTGTTAACATTCCATAGGCAATGCAGGGCCTGGGATACAGTAAATACTTAAAGAATGTATAATTTTTTTAAATGTGCATTTTGCAATTTTAATGAGTGAATAATTATTTAATTAACAATTTCAACAAATTATCATTCTTAGCTATAAAGGGAAGTTTTAAAAAAAAATCATTCCACAAACAGGAAAGTATTTACTTAGTGGCAGAATACTGAAATTGAGCATTTCTCAAAGTATGGCCTATTCACCGCATAAGGTGTATACACCTCACAGGCACAAGGACAGTCTACTGGCAGCTCCTTCTAAGGTTCCAGATCATTCAGAATCAACCTGCAAGCAGGGACAGTGGGGCCTGGCGCCTAAAGAGAGAAATAAGAGAAGCCCAACATAAGAAAACTAGGAGAAGGTTCAAGAGGAGGAGCCAGCACCAAAGCCCTGACCCCTGGCTCAGTCTAGAGACTGGACAGGCAGAGCACAAGTCCTCACTACCCGCCTTCAGCTGTGCTTGCACACCAACCTCCTCTTCCCACCTGCCCCCACCCCTTTATTACTGCTCCTTCCCTAGAGATGTTCATCTTTAAGAAATAATTTCTACATCCCGGACGACCACTAAGACCCCCTTTTCTTCCTGTCCTTCATCCAGTTTCCTTCTAAATAAATATATTGCTATTTCAGTGTTTTTTAAGCAAATCGTTTTAAAAGAATATTAACCATTAGCAGGAACGTTTCAGGAACGTGATAAAAATCATCAAAATAATGCATTAATGGGCGCCTGGGTGGCTCAGTCGTTAAGCGTCTGCCTTCGGCTCAGGTCATGATCCCAGGATCCTGGGATCGAGTCCCACATCGGGCTCCCTGCTCGGCGGGAAGCCTGCTTCTCCCTCCCCCACTCCCCCTGCTTATGTTCCCTCTCTCACTGTGTCTCTCTCTGTCAAATAAATAAATAAAATCTTTAAAAAAATAATAATAATAATGCATTAATATTACTAAAATTTGAGAGTATCACCATGTACAATGTAAGATAAAGGATTCTAAGGAACTGGAAGACATTATTTCTTCCAATTTTCCTTCAACCTCATAAGTCATATAATGCCTAAGTTTCCTTATCTATAAATAAAAGTTACAGTTCAAAATATCACTATTATATTATAGATAAGTGGGATGTCTTATTCCTAAGTGATGGATGCTACAGTATTTAAAGGTAAAATATAATGTCTACAACTTATTTTCAAAAGGCTCAATGAAAAATGTGTATATATTTTCCATCTTTATATACATGTACATACTATAGATAAAGCAAATGCAGTAGAATATTAACTGTTGAATTTAGGTAGTGAGCAGGCAGATCCTGGTTCACTGTGCTATTCTTTCTAATTTTAGATTTCAATTTTTCATAATAAAAGTTGGAGAAAACAAATTAGATATGTGCTCAGAATCTGTGCTTACGATGATTATTAGCATCATAAGTTAAACTTTCAAAAATATTTTTGCAAACATCATCAGAACATTGAGCTATGCATCCAAACTGGTTATATATCAAGTGCACGTTAAAACAAAGCTAACTTCCTACCATACAAGAAGACACAGGTGGTGTTCTAGCACACAATTACCTCCAGTCGGGAACTGCATCTCCAGCACACTGCATCACGCCCAAACGGCTTAGTGGGACTCGCTCAGGGACAGCAGGCAGGGGCTCTTATCTGTTGACTGTGTGTGACTTTGACAAGTCACAACTTCTCTGGGGCTCATATACCAGTTTCTCTCACGGTGCCCTCCTCTCCATCCCTTGCAGAATGATTCCAGTCCTCACGAATTCCTGCCTAAACTACGGCAGCAGCCTCATATACCATCCATCCGCTGCCAAGCTTGAGCCCTTCAACATCCTAAACAGAGCTACCAAGTAATCCATCCAAAACACATTTGGTCCTGTGATTCCCAACTTCTGAATATGCAGGACAAAGTCCAACACTCTGAAAATATGGCGTATTTTAAGCCATTCCAAGATTTAGCCCCAACTTCCCCTCTTGCCTATCTCCTACTCAATGCCCTTGCCTATTATTCTAGGGTTCACCAAGGCTAAGCTGACAAACCAACTGCACTCTCCCCCAACTCCTGACTCTTCGCTCCCTGCCTTTGCCCTTGCTGTTCCCTTGGAGAGCAACTTCATCCTTCCTTGGATCACATAAGCAACTGCTTAATGGGTACAGGGTTTCCTTCTGGAGTGATGAAAATGTTCTAGAACCAGAGATGATAGTTACGCAACATTGTGAACATGCTACATGCCACTGAACTGTTCACTTTAAAATTACTAATTTTAGGGGCACCTGGGTGGTTCAGTCAGCTTAGCGGTCTGCTTTCAGCTCAGGTCATGATCCCAGAGTCCTGGGATCAAGTCCCGCATCGGGCTCCCTGATCAGCGGGGAGTCTACTTCTCCCTCTCCCTCTGCCCCTCCCCACTGCTCCTGCTGTCTCTCTCAAATAAATAAATAAAATATTTTTTAAAAAATAAAATAAAATAGGGATGCCTGGGTGGCTCAGTTGGTTAAGCTTCTGCCTTCGGCTCAGGCCATGATCCCAGGGTCCTGGGATCGAGCCCTACATCGGGCTCCCTGACCGGCAGGGAGCCTGCTTCTCCCTCTCCCACTCCCCCTGCTTGTGTTCCCTCTCTCGCTGTGTCTCTCTCTGTCAAAAAATAAATAAAAATCTTTAAAAATAAATAAAGGGGCACCTGGGTGGCTCAGCTGTTAAGTGTCTGCCTTCGGCTCAGGTCATGATCCCAGGATCCTGGGATCGAGCCCCGCATCGGGCTCCCTGCTCCGCAGGAAGCCTGCTTCTCCCTCTCCCACTCCCCCTGATTGTGTTCCCTCTCTGTGTCTCTCTCTGTCAAATAAATAAATAAATAAATAAAAATAAAATAAAGTGATTAATTTTATGTGAATCTCACCTCAACTTTTTTAAAAAACAGCAACAGCAGCTCATCCTGGTAAAAAAAAAAAAAAAACACACCTTCACAGACTCCTCAGCCCCAGACTGGATCAGCACTGAGAACACTCCCCTGTCACAGCAGTTATGACTTTGTAAACTCATACTTTGAGCCTCTTATCTTCCTCATCTTCTCATTCCCTCATGCTTAGCCTAGGCCTTCAGGAAACATTTTTTTTTTTAACAAATGAAATACAGAGACACCTCTTGGGGCAAGAGGCTACAGCAGATAGTCTTTTGAAGATCTAGATCTAAAAGTCTACAAAGGCATGTATTAATTGGAAAGGAAAAGATCAGGAAAGACTGCTGTTCATCTGGTTATGAAGGATAAAAATGGAAAGACCCTTGGTGAGATTTTTCAGTTAGTAATAACGAGAACTAACATTTATTGAGTTCTTAACTATAATTATTAATCCCATTTTCCAAATGAGGAAACCAATATATTTCAGTAACTTGCCTAGGGTCACAAAGGGGCAGCAAGACTCAAACCCAAGTGGGTTGACACACTGCTCTGCCTCCATACTGCCCCAGGCACGGTTGCAAGAGCTATGAATGGACATTCTTTGGCCCACAATTTGGCTTTTCTAAGGCTGAGAAAACACTCCATTTTCCACATTTATCTATTTAGCCACTGCCACAAATGTTGTTTCTATTTCATAAAGTGCTTTTTTAAATATAAAATGTTAATTTTTAAAAAGAATCCAACCGTAAAAAAAAAGATGAATCATAGAAAGATCTCTTATTAAAAACATCTCTCACATGTAAATTAGCAAGTGTTTGTGGGCTCTTCCTTCCTTACAGGGCTGAAAAGATCAGTGCCTAATACCCTCTCTAGAACCCAACTACAGCCAGTAGGCTTCCCCAGTGGAGACTCATTTTCTAGGTACCCCCAATCTCTGCACAGGGTAAGTACCCTGCAAATGAGAAAATCACGGAATAACAAAAACAAGCCAGAAGAAAAATTATACACTCACTGTTTTAGTTAAGAAAGCATGATGTATATGTCCTTCCCCTCTTCCCTCTCTTTAATAATGTCACAATCTGGTTTAAAAAAAAAATGAACCAAAAGTCACTGAGATTGAAAAAAATAATTATTTGTGTACCTGAATGGGAAAACCTTACCACAGAGGTAATGTCAAATCTTGACAACATATCAATAAGGTCAATATTAAAGACATATCCCCACCCAAAAAAAGTATATACCCTATGGTACACACTTGTGCATGCGCATCTCCAGATAGTAAGCCCACAATTTTCAGTTCTACTGGATTCTCAACACTTGTTTCACCCATATATCCTCCTAAATATTTAAAACCATGAATGGTAGGATAATATGTTGGGCAAATACACACACACACACAAAAGCAAAAAGGCAAAAGGGATAAGAATATCACAGATAATATGACAAAGTAGAATTCAAGACAAAAGTTGAATGGGACAAATTAAAGGCTTTTATACCACTAGTTACAGTCCACAGTGAATATAAAATAGCCAACAGTCTTAATGTATCAATTACCACAAAATTAAGTGTATAAAACATACACAACATAGCTATAGTGAGACACGCACTACGCTCAAAGCTAAAATAAACTAAGTAGCAAAAATAAAGATGTAGGGCGCCTGGGTGGCTCAGGTGGTTAAGGGACTGCCTTCGGCTCAGGTCATGATCCTGGAGTCCTGGGATCGAGTCCCACATCGGGCTCCCTGCTCAGGGGGGAGTCTGCTTTTCCCTCTGACCCTCCTCTCTCTCATGCTCTGTCTCTCATTCTCTCTCTCGCAAATAAATAAAAAATCTTAAAATAAAATAAAAAAGATGTAAAGCCCTTAAAGATCAACATGAACAAGGTATTAAAAGGAGAAAATGGTCAAAGAACAAACAGTTCCTAAAATAAGAAGTGAAAGTGGCAATAAGCATAGAAATATGTCCACACGCCCTAATAATCAAAAACACAGATTAAAGCTATACTTTGTTAAAGTTCATTTTTTCTTCCAGTCAAGTTGACAAATATGTTCTAAATCATATTACTGGAAAGGTGTAGTGAATGCAACAATTTTATACACTACTGGAAGGAACACAAATTGGTTTTGAGACTTAACATAAAAGGCCTTCCTTCCCCCTAAATACCCCTCCCTCCAATTTTCTTTGTTATATGGCTCAAGATACAAAGGCTATAATAGCTTTAAATTTGAAATTCTATCAGTTGACAATAGTTAGTAACATGGGTTCCAGAGTCAGGCTACCTGATCTTCACTTACTAACTATGGCACTTTAGGCAAGTAAATTATTTAACTTTTGTCTATAAAATGATAGCAATGGTACCCACTTCTTAGGGTTGCTGTGAAGGTTAAGTAAGGTAAAGTAAAGCACTCTGAACAATAATGGGGCATACATACTCAATAAATATTGGCTATTGGCACTTGGATTTCTTATAAGTAATTTCTTTTTAAGTAATTCACTAGCATTTGCTTAGTATTTCTAATGGGACATTCATATCTGCTCAAATCATTTCAAATTACTTATAATTTGAAATATGAGGGTTATTAGAATCAAATACGATTCAAAAAATTATACAGGGCGCCTGGGTGGCTCAGTTGGTTAAGCGACTGCCTTCGGCTCAGGTCATGATCCTGGAGTCCCTGGATCGAGTCCCGCATCGGGCTCCCTGCTCGGCAGGGAGTCTGCTTTTTCCTCTGACCCTCCTCCCTCTCATGCTCTCTGTCTCTCATTCTCTCTCTCAAATAAATAAATAAAATCTTTAAAAAAAAAAATTATACATATATAATTACTGTGGCATCAAGGTAATTAAATGCTGATTGAACAACAAAGAGGCAATCTGGAAACTTTAAAAAGAGCATAAGCAATGGTTTATGGCATGGCATGGTGAATTGTTTTATTCTTTACCTTCAACTGCATTTTGTTTTCTATGCTGAACATATGTGACCTTTATGCTGGGGGGGGGAGGCGGGTGTTAAAACAATAGACAGCCATTTAGATTGACTGGTTCAGTCATACACTTACTCTCTCTCAAGGGCACTTAGCAGGTCTGATTCGCTTATATAAGTACAGCTCATCATATTTCATCTTTTGCCAGAGCTTTAGTAACTCAACTATATCGGTTCATCTTCTGCACATCATTTTGGAGACTATACCATTCGGGAATAAATTAGTCAGCATCAGTAATATTCAAGATTTCTGAGGATAACAAAAGTCCAAAAGACAAAACCGATTTTGTGACAACGAACAGGTAAATTTATTCTTGTATTTTTGTCTTATATATTTAAGCCTAGAAGAGGAAAGCTATATAAAGCTTTTAATTATTTTATGATTTAGAAAAAATGAGGCAATAAGCGTGTATTATTCCACCTTTCTATTTACAATTTCAGTAAGTGCATTTCAGTCATCATTTTTTGGCAAATTAAATTCCCTACAGAAATCAATGTGACTGCTCTTGCACAAATAAGCTCAGGCAGGTGGAAATTTTCAACCATTTGTTATATTCCTTAGGTGTCAGGGCAAATGTTTGCATGATTACTAATGGGATACTTAAGTCCTCCATTATGATAGAGATGAAACACATGAGTTATAATGTTTAAATCTAAAATTCTTGGGTATAGATTTCTTCTCCAAGCATTCGACTGTAAATTAAACAGGGCTGATAAGAATAAAATGTTGCTGGCTATTAGCTAATTCTAGGAAGAAAGGGAAAAGAAAGGTGAACCTGTTACCTCACCAACAGAGTAATTTCTTTAGATGAAACTTTACCCACTCCAGTCAGAAATCTCTCTGAACAAGGACTTAAACTTGTCAAGGAATCCAAATTTTTAACTCAGGTTAAAAAAAACAAAAAGGAGGGGCGCCTGGGTGGCTCAGTTGGTTGAGCGACTGCCTTCGGCTCAGGTCATGATCCTGGAGTCCCGGGATCGAGTCCCGCATCGGGCTCCCTGCTCGGCGGGGAGTCTGCTTCTCCCTCTGACCCTCCCCCCTCTCGTGTGCTTGCTCTCTCTCATTCTCTCTGTCTCAAATAAATAAATAAAATCTTTAAAAAAAAACAAAACAAAAAGGAGGGCGCCTGGGTGGCTCAGTTGGTTAAGCGACTGCCTTCGGCTCAGGTCATGATCCTGGAGTCCCGGAATCGAGTCCCGCATCGGGCTCCTTGCTCAGCGAGGAGTCTGCTTCTCCCTCTGACCCTCCCCACCTCATGCTTTCTCTCTCTCTCAAATAAATGAATAAAATCTTAAAAAAAAAAAAAAGGAAAAGCTTTCCTTCAACTATTTACCCCTACCTGCCCCCTCCAGCTCCTTACGCTGACTGAAATTCTCATCCACACCTCATCTGCACCAGCCCCTACCATAACACCAAAGTTCCTTTCCAAACTGGTGCTCCCTCAGAGCACTATCATAATTTCACAGCTCCACACTTGCTGTTCTCTTGCCTAGAAAGCCCTTCAAAGTGTCCATCTGGCCCAGGCTCAACTTCACCTTCCTGCCTCCTCCCTGACCCCACCCTACACATCTGCGCTCCCACAGCAATTTATATACACCTCCATAGATGGCTTTTAACATAAGGTATTATTATTTTTTGTTTAGCTCTCTTAAAAATTTGAAGGCTATTGGGGCACCTGGGTGGCTCAGTCGTTAAGCGTCTGCCTTTGGCTCAGGTCATGATCCCAGGGTCCTGGGATCAAGCCCCGCATCAGGCTCCCTGCTCGGCCAGGAGCCTGCTTCTCCCTCTCCCACTCCCCCTGCTTGTGTTCCCTCTCTAGCTGTCTCTCTCGCTCTCTGTCAAATAAATAAATAAAATCTTTAAAAAAAAAAAATTTGAAGGCTGGGACTAGATTTTTCTTATTACAGAAATTTTTGAACGTATACAAAATACAATAGCATCACAAAAAGTAAATGCAATAGTATCATGAACCAGCCAACTACAACAATTAATTCATGACCAATCCTATTTCAACTATACCTCCCCTACTCACTTCTCCTACCCACTTACTCACGGATTCTTTGGAAACAAATCCCAGACTTCATGTCATTTCATCCATAAATAGTATACTTCTAAGTGTTTCTCTGAAAGATAAAAAAGGCTTTGCAAACATAACCACATTACTACCACTGTCACATTTAAATCTTTTTAGGTAATAATTCCACAAAGCCATCACATATCCAGGTGGTGTTTACATTTCCTCAACTGTCATAAATTACTTTTTTATTATTTTTTAAAGATTTTATTTATTTGAAAGAGAGAGAGAGCACAAGCAGGGGAAGGGGCAGAGGGAGAGGGAGAAGCAGATGCCCCCCAAAGCATGGAATCTGACGCGGGGCTCAATCCCAGGGCTGCAAGGTCATGACCTGAGCAGAAGTCAGATGCTTAACCGACTAAGCCATCCAGGCGCCCCTATTTTTATTATTAATCAAAGGTCTACATGAAGTCTATCATTACAATTGGTTAATATGTCTCCTAAATCTTTTAATCTCCAGATTTCTCCTCTATTTTTTCTTCTTATAATTTATTTTTGAAGAAACTAGGCCATTTGTTCTAAGAGCTTCCCAAGATCATAATTATATCCATTGCATCCCCATGTTCCTCCATCCCTGTGTTTTCTGTTAAATGGATTTAAGATCTAGAAGCCTATCATATTCAGGTTTGGTTCTTTTGGCAAGACTATTCATAGGCAGTAATGAATATTTCCATCAGGAGATAAATTACATCTGGTTTTCTTTCTTTTTGAGACATTAGTAGCCAATGATAATCACTGTCTTTGCCCTAGATCTATCAATTCATTAGGAGGTGTAAAATTGTGATATACTAATTCTGTCTCCCTTCTTCCTCTATTAGCTGGGATAAAACACTTTGCATAAAAGAGAAACTTCTCTCATCGAATATTTGGTTAGCCTCAGGAAAAGCATAATACCTCTTTCTTTGTTTTTATTTTCTGGTTCTTAAAAGAATATATCGGCTCCCTAGCATCCTCCAAAAGTAACAACTTTCTCCCTTTTTTGTAATCATTATTATGAATTCACAGATTTAAAGATTTTGGTACACTGTCATATTATCCTTATTGATGATGGAACCGTCCCATTGCAGGTCAAGTGGGAACCTCTTCAAGTTGGCTCCTGAGTCCTAATCTTTGATAGCCTCCTTGCTTTCTAGGGGGACAAAGGATTCCAGGCTCAACTTGCACATTTTCTGCTTCCAACTTGGAATTACCTATTTCTTCACAAAAGACCTAATTATTAATTCATTTTTAAGTCTAACTTACGTGTTCCATAAATGTTTTCCAAATTAAATAAGGTAACTGCTTACCAAGTCCAATTCCTGAGCTAATAATTTTAAATTTGAAAATACGTATCATGCACAATATAGATATACAATCACTATTCCACTCTTATTAAAAGAATTTAAATTGTTAACTACTCATCATTTAAATTCTTGGACCCACTGTCTACCAAAAGATGTACCAAAGCAACTCAACCATTCTGCTTTGGTATTATAATAAAATTCAGCAATTCAAATCACCATGATGACCTGGGGTTGACATCAAAAGTATAAAAACAGGGCTTCTTCCTTCAAGAACCACAAGAAATACAATGCAGGGAAACTAACCCTAGGGAACTGTCTGAATAAAACTTTAAGTTAAACATTTTTAATCAAAGGTTGGCATCTTTAATGAAATTGAGTAAACAGTGCTCAGTTAAGTATCATGAGTTTAAATGTAACAATCTATGATCTTATTTACATTACCCCAAAGTCATTGTTATAATAATATTAACATCTTTTCAAACATACTCCAAACCCTAAGAGGAAAAGACAAAACCCTCATTTTCAAAATCACAACTGAGACAAAACATAATCCTTTATGCTTTCTAAACATCTCAAACTTCATTTTTTTTTAAAGATTTATTTATTTGAGAGAGAGAGAAAACGTGCATGGGCCCAAGAAAGCAGGGTTGGGGGTGGGAATAGAGAGAATCTCGATTAGCAGGGAGCCCAATGCAGGGGTCCATCTCACGACCTTGAGATCATAACCCTGAGATCATGACCTGAACTGAAATCAAGAGTTGGACACTTAACCAACTGAGCCATTCAGGCTCCCCAAACATCTCAAACTTCTGTTCTTAGTGGGAACCAAAGGAATCTTTTTGAAGATATTTTTCAGTTGCTATATTTGTAACTCTAAATGTTTTTAGAAATACCAATATTTTTTCAGGGTCCTGAGACATTAACAAGATGTTTTAGAACATATTTGGTTGCTCATTTATAGAATTCATTGTTCCAAAATCAGAGTAGCCTAGAGAAATGGCAGCAAAAATAACCACAGAGCCTCCCATATCAGAGATAACTTTAACAATCAAGCATTTACTCCACTACAAATGTTAAATGTAGGTGCAGTTTAAGTGGAACCCCCTTCCAAAATGTCTGCTTACAATATTTATTTGCAGTACATCTACTAGTTCTTGAAATATAGCCCCTTAATTTTAATTACTCAATTTTCCTAGTCTGAACTAGGTGAAAACGGAATAGCCTATTCTCACTGTACACATAATTGTATACATAATTGTACATATAATTGCACATATAATTGACTAGATTTGAAATGGCATTTAGTCATTTAATTATCCCTTTCAGAAATCTGAAGCTCCAATTTAGTGATTAAGATAAATGTCAACGGGCGCCTGGGTGGCTCAGTTGGTTAAGCGACTGCCTTCAGCTCAGGTCATGATCCTGGAGTCCCGGGATCGAGTCCCGCATCGGGCTCCCTGCTCGGCAGGGAGCCTGCTTCTCCCTCTGACCCTCCCCCCTCTCGTGTGCTCTCGTCTCTCTCATTCTCTCTGTCTCAAATAAATAAATAAAAAAAAATCTTAAAAAAAAAAAGATAAATGTCAACAACAAAAATAGTCTTATTTTATGATTAAAAGAGGCAGCTATCTCCAGATTCAGCTAGTACAGGACAAACTCTCAACTGTATTTTGCCCACAGTTTATAATTATGAACTACATTTATGTATATGTGTATAAACATAACCTCTGTTGAGTGAACTCTAAACTCACTGGCGTATTTATAACCATGGTACTATTTAGAATATTTTAAATGATTTTTTCTACATATAATTTAGCATGTTAAGATTCTATATTTCACATACCATAAAACACTCATATACCTCAGTCTATTGTTAATGCATCTCTTCCAGATACATAAGCTTAAACAAGAAAAAAATATTTATGAAATACACATTTAAGATTTTTTTCCTCAAATCAAAGTTGTGCAGAGCATACTGTGATTATTTCCATGATAATTAAAATGACTGCTTTAAGATTCAAATTAGGTAACCATGGGGGAGGAAAAAAAAAAACAAGATATATGCCCCTTACTTTATGCCAGAATAAGATTTTATATGGATCAAACATTTAACTTAAATGTTAAAAAATGAAACAAATTAAAAAACTAAAAGAAGCGGGGCGCCTGGGTGGCTCAGTCGTTAAGCGTCTGCCTTTGGCTCAGGTCATGATCCCAGGGTCCTGGGATCGAGCCCCACATCGGGCTCCCTGCTCGCCGGGAAGCCTGCTTCTCCCTCTCCCACTCCCCCTGCTTATGTTCCCTCTCTCACTGTCTCTCTCTGTCAAATAAATAAATAAAATCTTTAAAAAAATAAAAATAAATAAAAAAATAAATAAAAACCTAAAAGAAGATGGGATTTTTTTTTTTTGTTTAATATTGCAGAGGAGAATGGCCAAGATGTAATGTAAACCAAAAAGTCACAAAAGGATGACCAATTCAATTGCATAAAAATAACCACTTTCTGCATAGCAAAAGCCACCATAAACAAAATCCTAAGACAACCAATTAAGAAAACATATTATTCATATTAAAATGGCTAATGTCCTTGATATAGAGTACGTACAAATGAATTTAAAAAATCAACAACCCAATAGAAAAATGGAAAGGATAAACTCTTCATGAAAAAAAAGAACATGCAGTGGGCTCTTAAAAGCATGGAAAAAGTAATTGCTCACACATTGGGTACATGAAGGAAATTTAACAACATTCTTCAGTATTACAAATGCACCAAATCCTTTAACCCAGCAATTCCACTTTTAGGAACTGATCCCACAAGTGTACACACACATACACACAGATGCACATATACACAAACTTGAAATATACACAGGCTGATTCATCATTGCATATTACAGCAAGGATTTGAAGGGAGATGCTCTGAATGGGCCTAATTATTTACACTTTAAAAAAAGATACAGAACAAGTACAGTGTGCTACCATTCTCATAAAGGGTGAATATTTATATTCATATTTGCTTGTATATGCTAAACTCTCTCTGGAGGAACATGCAAGCAACTGGTAACACCAAGAATACATACACATGTGACCAAATCTGACATTAGGGATTATGGTATAGGTTGAGAGCAAAAGGGACCTACTTCTCAGTACATTCATTTTATTCTACCTTGGTTTGGTTTTATTAGTCATGACCTCAATTATTTTCATTTAAATATTTCACAAAATTTATTCTAATATTTAACTTAAACAGAGATGTTCACGTTTTCTAAGCAGACAGCTTCTACCTTTTTATACTATGTATTTCTCTTGATTTTTATGCTATTTTAAGAAAAAGAATGCTCAGTTTATGTTCCAAATGTATAAAATGCAAACTGGCATGTTGATAATAGCAATAACAATTAAATACTCTGCATTTCTAGAAGAGAAAACAAGATAAAATTAAGGTATAAAAACCCTCCAAGTGGAATGTGAATCTGTAGTGCAAGCCGAAGAAAATGGGAAAATACAGCAAATAAATATAAAAAAGCTATCTTTTATAAAGCTGAAACACAACCTGCACTACCAAAAAGTTGAATCTTTAACACAACTACAGTGACCTCTGACATCACTAAATGACATTTGTCAATTATTATCTAAAAAGCAATGTGAAACAAAGTAATCTCTCCTATGTGCTTATAAAATAATTTCACGCTTTATTAAACAACATCAAATCATCAAAGATCATGCCATCTATAGCTTTCCTTTTTTTATTGGAAATTAAAGAGCCTAGTTTTGCCACAATTTCCTGTTAAGTCTAAGTAGAATCATCCCAGAAATAGGCGGAGAGAAAGCCACAATTCTGAATTAACTCATAACCAAAAGCGATTCATTAGTATTCTCATAAAGAGCATATATAATCATTTGGTAAAATCTGTGCAACACTATAAAGGTCCTTTTTAATTACTCCAAAAGGGCAACCGGGCAGTGTGAGCATCACATCTCATCTACGTTTCTGACTCTTCACGACTTTTTAAGTAACGTTTAATACTACAGAATGCTGACGATATTGCCATTCTTCTGACTTGCCAAATTATCTAAATCCCCAGCATCTGCCGTCAGGCTGTTTCTCAAGATTTCTGATCTGCCAACTAAAGAGTCTAGGGCCTGAGTGCTTCTTAGCGTGCACACGGGGGCCGGGTGGCAGATGAACACGGAATGCCTGCCCCACACGATCTGTCCCACAGGTGAAACTCGGCCCCACAGGACAACCAACTTCCCAGTTTCACCACCGCTTCCAGGATCACCACCCCGGGGCTTTGTCTTCATCGACGCCCGATTCCGTCTGCCTTCCTCAGAAATCAAACTTCCCCACTTCCCAGGAGTCCTTTAACGACAGCGGCCAGCCGCGACGCCCCCCTGCCCGGCCCGGCCCGGCCCGCCAGCCCCCGAGTCCCGGACGCACGGAGGGTGCGGAGAGCGGCGGGCTGGCGCGGAGTCCGCTGCCCCGCCCACCCGGGCTGCGGGGTGCGAGTCCCCCGTCTGGCCCCCGCGGGCCCGGCCCGACAGAGCGCGCGTGGGGAGCCGGGCCAACCCCGAGCGAGGGAAAGGGCCGGGTCGCCGGGCGTAGGGGGGAACCCAGAAAGCCGGGATGGAGGAGGGAGGCCCCTTGAGGCCCGGAGCGCCGGGGTTTCTCCCAGGAGCTCGGAGACCGGGGGTGAGGGGCGGGTGCTGCGCCGGGCCGGCGACGGGGACGGTCCCCAGGGTCCCGGCCCCAGGGAGGAGTCCCGGGCCGACGGAGCGGGACGGCTGAGGGAAGGCTGAGGAAGGCGGCGCGCGCTTCCGAGCACAGGACCCCGCGGCTCTCGGGAGGGCAGCGCCGGCTGCCCGGGACTCGCACGGGCCGCGGGACTCACCGCGCTGGCGGTGGCGGCGGCGCCGGACGACGCGGGGCCGGACGCGTCCTGCCTCCTCAGGCGGGACTTGAGGCTCTTCATGGCCAAGTCTTCGCAGTCCGGCTCCCGGCGGCGCAGCGCGCCCGAGCCGCGCGCGAACCTTCAAGTGTGCGGGCTGCTAGCGCTCGAGTAGGCGAAGGAGGCGGCGCCGGCGATCCCGGCCCCACCTGCCACCTGGGGGCTCCCGGCTGCCCACCGCTCCCCGGCCTGCGGCGGGGCTCCCCTCCCGCAGCCAATCCTGCCGCGGCCCTGGAGGGGGTGGGGCCGGAGCCGACCAATCGGAATCCGGGAAGGGGGCGGGACTTCCCTTTCAAACTTAATAACACCCTTCCTTTCCCTGCGGGAGGAAAAGTTTGGAACTTCAGCTGCGCGAGTGCGGGAGGTGAGCGGCCGCGGCAGGGACGGACGGGAGATCCAGGCTCCAGGCCACCGGTGCCAGCCTACTTTAATGATGGAGTCTCAGCTCTAAAGAGAGCGTGGGGTCCAAGCAAAACCCGCTCTCGTCTTGGCCGAACCCACCCCCCTCCTACCCACGTGCTCTTTCCCGAATTAAGTTCCCTTCCTTTCCTCTGGTCCCAGGAAGGACACACAACAGCTTTCAACTTCCCTTCCATCCGCCGATATTTTACCACACAAATCCTAGTGCCTGGAAACAACACGCACCAAAACTCCGGAAACAAGTAACAACCTCTAAGGAAAAAGGTGCTGGCGCTATGGAAGAACATACAACTAAGAACATACTTTGAAAGACATTACAGTAAATGTTAGATGGTCAATAATTATTTGATGAGTGAAGAACCTGCTGCTTTGGAGAGAAAGAGATGGTATGGGGGGATGGGGAGAGCATCCGTAAAATACAGTGGTAAAGACAGTGGTAAAAAGAAGGAGAGACAAAATTTGTGAAAAACAAATAAGTATACCTGGAGCCCTTTGTGCTCTACCAAAGACAAAAGAGGAAACAGGTCTAGCGCTTTCCATATGGTCACATTCTGCTGTACTTTTTGCTTTCCCACTTGATCTTCCCTCCCTGCTGCAGTATTCCCTACTTAATCTACTGAATTAATTTGTATGCCTCAAAAAAAAAAAAATAGTGTGGCTCAATGAGAATCTAGGCTTTCAATAATATTATTTTAGCTAAAAGTTTATAAATTAACTCGGATAGTAATACGTTTCTTGGTTCTTAGCTATAATTGCCCTCCGCCCAAAAGAATATTTAACTAATATCTATTAGATGTCTTTAACAGCAGTCTGTACAGACATCATCTCGTTTTGTTTAATCATCACAACTCTTCGAAATAGACAATCCAATCCATTCATTCATTTGTTCCACCTACACATATGTTTAAGGAGTACTATACAATGCTAGTTACCAGAGGAAAAATGGTAACCATAATATGTCCTTTGCATCCAGGAAGCTTACGATCTAGTGTGTAAGACAAAAAAGAAAACAGGTAATACCACTGAAGTATGCAGAGTTTGCCTCAGTTGCTAGGAGACAACATAGATAGCCAAGTTCTCCAGTCTAAGGGTTTCGAAAATGACCTGATGGAAGAAGCAAAGCCTATTTTGATACTTTAACTTATTTTTTTTTTAAATGACCCACATAGCCAAAGTGATATAAAAAGTTGTCAAAGGAAAACATATCATGGCCTTTTCTTCAAGAAATTTTTTCATTTTCTGTAGAAATACATTAAAGCTAATTAGTTAATTCATCCTGCCCAGAAACTGGGATTAATGAGAATCATTTAAAGGAAGGATGAAGAAACAGGCTGATGAGCAACACCCAATAATTTGCTTTTAACATTATGTCTTCAAAACTCTCGGCTGGAGTCAGTTTTTCACAGCAAAATATTTGTTCTAGCATGCACCCATTTGAAAAGACAAACAGTCCATGTTTCTAACAATGGATTCTCTTTGAAAGGTCAGTTGCTTTCTTTGGAGTTTCCTTAGAGTAACTCAAGGTTTTATTTAATTAACTGTAAATGGGGCGCCTGGGTGGCTCAGTCAGTTAAATGACCGACCGACTCTTAATTTCCCTTTGGGTTGTGATCTCGGGGTTGTGGGATCCAGGCCAGTGTGGGGCTCTGTGCTTAGCAGGGAGTCTACTTCTCTCCCTCTCTGTCTGCCCCTCCCCCTACTGTGTTAGCTCTCTCTCTCTCTCTCTCCAAAATGGATAAATAAATAAATACATACTGTAAAAAAAATTTTTTCAGAGCTTTCTTGGAGAGGCAGCATTCAAAGACTGTGTTAGCCCTTAACAAAAAAGTAAATAACAATGAACTACCTGAGAAAATTATTAAATTTTGTCTTGATTAGTTCTATGGAAGGAAATTTTCTTGACCCCTCCTCCTTCCTCAAGATCCACAGCCCTTCAGGTTTTGGTGGCTGCTTATAATGTCTGTGGACAGTTGTGTCTCTGTCCTCACCTACCACTGCAGAGCCAAAATTATCCCATATCTGGATTTTATAGAAGTTTCCCAACCAGTCACCCAACCTTCAGTCTCACCTTTCCCATCACCAGTAAATTATCAGTCATCATCAAAAGTCTTACAAAATATTCCTCCCTTGCTCAAAAACTTTCAGCAGTTAATGAATAAAATCTAACTCCTTTACTTGGCATTTAAGGCTCTACAACATGGACCCAAACCTGTTCTCCAGCTGGCAATCCAAACAAATTACTCTTCCAGCCATTCCTCAAACATGGGTCATGCCTTTCAATTTCCACATCTTTATGAGGCCTCCTCCAGTCATTTTCTACCTACATTCATCTAACAAAATCCTACTCCCTCCAGGAAGGATTGGAAGAGGGCTTCTGGAGTACTGTACTAGTCCATCTGGTTACATAACTAGAGTGCTGGTTATGGAACCAGTGTGTTCAGTTTGTGAAAATTCAGTTAGCCTATAGTCTTTATATGTACACTTTTATGTGTGTATGTTATAGCTTAATAAAAGGTCTCTTTAATCATAAATCTGTTCCAAGTGCCCTCCTTTCTAATAGAGCCTTCTCTGATCACTCCACTGAAAGTGATGTCTCCATCTTCCAAATGGCTCAACTGTAAATCTCATAGGATACTAATACGTAAGTTCTGAACAAGCATTATTTCACTACTAGACTTCAAACTCCTTAAAACCAGGAATAACCGATGTATGTTTGAATTCCCTTCAATCCTTGACATATAGTAAGTGCTCAATAAATATTTCTGAGTGAATTGATGTATTCTTTTCAAGTGAATTATGGTTGTTTGTTCCGTGTATTCATGTGATGCAGGACTGGTACTCCCCCTGTTGTGAGTACTGGCTGTCTTCTGTAGCATCCAAGTTCTCATAGCCCTGGTAACTGGCTTCTTTTCTGTTGTTACTGCATAAAGTCAAGGAAACAGACAGAGCCACAAGTCCAGCTTGCATCAGTTTCCAAAAATGTTGGGCAAGTTATTTTTATGAACTGTCTGCATGATGTCCCCATGGTGTCTGTGTCCAGTGGCCTTTATGGATTTTTTCCAGGCTAGAAACCTGATAGCTGATGTCTGCTTATTCCCATTTGAGAACAGCTAAGTAAATAGCAGTGGTTTGAATATGGAGTAGGGCTTTTTATATTGATCTGGAAGCCCCCCACATGAAGTAAAGTCACTATTATTAGCATTCAGCCAGACAGGTTTGGTTTGGTTTTGTTAACTATTATCACCATCGTTTATTTTTATCTTCCCTGCAGAGCAAAAGACACTTATCAAACCTACATGGATTTTTATTTGTTACCATACTGAATCTGTATGAAAGTTTTTGTTTTGCTTCTGTATTATAATTTATAAAACAAGGAAGAAATGAAATTTTAACGATTATTTTAATAGGTTATACATGCACAATGTAAAGAAACCTCAAATAATACAAAAGGGCAAAGTTAGTCTCCTTACCACCTCTATCCCTCGGCCCCTGTTGTCAGGGAACTTGTGTTCTAGACTGGGCAACAAAGCTCAATTGAAGAACGACTACTCACGGACCTGTAGAGTAGGATGGCAGATACGGATGGTATGCAGGGAAGGAAAAGAGCAGGAAATAAGTTTTCTTGAAGAGATGGTACCCGAGGTTGGACGGAGCTTCAGTGCGTGCACACAGGTGAGAAGGAAAGCCAGGGGAAAGAGGATATCCAGGGGACCAGCCAGAGCAGGTAAGAGAGTACAGTCGGGAGATGCTCACTGATAATAATCTGATGATAATGGCAACAAGATGACAAAGACCATTCCTTAGAAGAAGAATAAAGAACTGACACACAAAATCAGAAACGTACACATAAAAAGATCCCTTTTGAAACAGGAAGATCTTCCAGACAAGCCCCGGTTATGAACTTCGCGTCCAATGACTTCCCTCTTCATTTGTAGAGCTTCCGGCTGCTCCTGGTCGCTTAGGGAACCTGGCCAACAAAGCCGTCAGTAAGTCCTTGGAGGGAACAATTGTCTCCCAGCTCAGATGCCAGGGCAATAACTGCCAGAGCCACGTGTGGCCACGGGGGTCACAAGGAAGGGCACCCCCAGCCACAACTCCTACTTCAGCACCAGGAATGCGGGGCCTCAGGCAGTTCTCACACCCTGGTCTCTTGCCACATTCAAAACTAAAACGCATTGCATAAGAGCTTTTAAAAAATAAGTAGGTCATCTTTGGCACTCATTTAAAAACCATCTGCATTTCTAGTGAGCTCTCCGATGACTCCATCCTAGAAAGCTAGAGTGGGAAGAAGAAAAGTGGGAAGAAGGGATAGCTTCTGCACCATAGACACTTGTGTGCGTTTTCTTCGTTACTCAGCTTAAAAACTTCTAGGGATGTCAATCCCTCTTAAAGAATCTTCTCTAATTTCTCCCATGGAGTGTTGTTTTGTGCTCCAGTCTAGCAATCTTAAGCCGGATAGCTATCTCCCAAGGAGGGCTGCTTTCCATCTCTCTCTCTCTGTCCTCTGTGGCATTTACAGACTGCCTTCCACCTATGACACGCCAAGTGTGTCATTGGTTTCAATACTGAAAGAGAGAGCAAAAAGCAGGGAGGGACATGGTCAGGAACTTCCTCTCCATAATTGAGCTTACACCTAAAAGCAGTTGGAATACTCAGTTATTTCTTTGAATTCAGGTTTAATATATATTAAAAAAAAAAAAAAAAAAAAAAAGACCAACCTGTTTCATTTGCTGAAAATGAACTTTCGTTATCAAGTCTTGATTACATGAACTCTAGAAATACTGTTGGCTTCACGTTAATGAGATCGATGGCCCTGCATGTGCATGGGTCAACGGCAGAGGCTCTTGATTGCCTCTTTTAAAATTGTCTTACTCATCCTGGAGCCCAGATAAATGTAAGGAATTTGGTTCAGGGATCAGTAATTGTCTGACTCCATAGTAAACCTTCCTGGACCTTGGAGTTTTCTTATCTTAGCTAGGATACCAGGATATGCACAATGAGCCAAAAGACTCCCAAGATTCCAGCACTCCTGAATAAGTAGAGTAGATAAGCTTCTTGCTTTTGAGTTGAAAATATGGCAAATAAAGATCTCCATAGAGTTTAAATGAAAGTTTTACTTGTCCTCCTTATAATTTCCCCTTCCGGATCTCCAGAGGGACTTTTAAATTTCTGGCAAGGTATTAGTAAATACTCTTCATTGAATAACTAAATTACTGGTAAATTATGTGACTAGTATATCACCAGTTACCACGTGCCAATCTTTGCTACTCATCCTGATTAAAGAACATTGCAGACAAGATAAGTCAAGATAAATCTCATGTTCAAATGTACTTGGTAAATGACCCGAGATTTATGATGCACCTTACTTTTTAAGATTCTATTTTTTTTATTTGACAGAGAGAGAGAAAGAGAGAGAGAGACAGCGCACACAAGCAGAGGGCAGGGGCAGAGGGAGAAGCAGACTCCCCGCTGAGCAGAGCCAGGCGGGATCAATCCCAGGACCCTGAGATCATGACCTGAGCCAAAGGCAGACACCCAACCAACTGAGCCACCCAGGCACCCCTATGATGCACATTTAACAATGATCATATTATCGCTTAAATTAAAATTACTGTTGACTATAGTGGTTTAAATTATGACAAAAGGAAGGCTATAGGCAACATACTGGATATGTAGATGTTCTAACAAAGTTGTATGTAAACATGGTTTATTATATATATTATGTTTTATGTTATATAATATTGTATATTATATATTTTAATGTACCACTTGGAATTATTTCATAAAATATCTTTACAATTTAATATGTCTTTATGTAAGTGCTGATTTTTATGTGAAAATTAAATCCATAAAGTATAGATAAAATGTGCATTTTAAAGGTTAATCTTAAAAATTAGTTCCTTGCACAATACCATAAAGGATTTATGGGTGGATGGATGGATAGATGGATGGATGGATTTGGTTACCAAAAGACTCAGACTTTTGCTTTCTGGAAAACAGTAGCTGGCGAAAAAATTTTCCTGCGTGCCCCTTCTTTAAAACTACTTGCATCAATGTTTAAATTATCATAAAAATGAAAATATAATTTGTATCAAATTGGCAAGTAATATTTAATTACAATGCTGATTTGAGAGAAAATTTTTAATTAAGATATGATTCTTGCACACAACATCATTATTCCACATCGATATAAGCCATTAGGGCTGTTTTAAAAGCATACTTTATTCTGAGAGATTTGTCCACTATTCTGCCCTCATGGATAAGCCACATATATGTTCTTTACATCATCTATACTGGTTTATAACAATTATCAAAAGATCTTCAGTAATAATTGATCAATGTATGCTTTTCTTATTGCTGTTTTATGAATGCTGTTGCCACAAGCAAAAGACATAAAATAACTAATAAACTAAAATACCAACACATTCCGGACTTCAAAAGAGTTACGTTTTAATTCTACCATGCTAGGGAGAAGCATGTACGTATTATGCTTCACAAACTTCAAAACCGTCCCTAACCTAAACAACAATTAAGAATAGTTCCTTTGAACCTTAGAGGGTGTGGTCCATGAATTCGCCAAAGATCAAGGCACAGCATTTAAAAGCTAAGCTAAAAGGCATGTTTCTTCCACTACTGAGCCATGGAACTCTGAGAGAATAATAAACTCCCAAGATCCATCAACTTCTTAGCTTATAACTCTGAAGTGACACTCATCAGGCCAACAAATGCAAATAAGCCTGAAAGCCCTAACATCCACAGGGCTGGGCTCTTATTAGGCAAGTAAACCCCAACGGAAGTAATCTTGGGGAATTTCCAAATATGAATCACAGCAGATCACCTGCTCACACTCCCACATCAACACTTAGAGCCAGTCATCTGTCGATAGACGAGGCTCTTTCCATAGCTTGGCTATTGTGGATATTGCTGCTATAAACATTGGGTATGACGGAATACTACTCAGCCATCAAAAAAAAAAAAAAAGAAATCTTACCATTTGCAATGACGTGGGTGGAACTAGAGGATATTATGCTAAGCGAAATAAGTCAACCAAAGAAAGACAATTACCATATGATTTCACTCATCTGTGGAATTTAAGAAACAAAACAGAGGAGCATAGGGGAAGGGAGGGGAAAATAAAAATAAGATGAAATCAGAGAGGGAGACAAACCATAAGAGACTCTTAATCATAGGAAACAAACTGAGGGTTGCTGCAGGGGAGGTGGATGGGGGGATGGGGTAACTGGGTGATGGACGTTAAGGAGGGCATGCGATGTCATGAGCACTGGGTGTTACATGAATTCTACCTCTGAAACTAATAATACACTATTTGTTAATTAATTGAATTTAAATACAATTAAATTTTAAAAAAGACTTAAAGCCAGAAAGCCCCCATTCACTACCACGCCTTATCCTAGTCAACGCTATCCAGCCTATGCAGAAATGTTAACGCTTTAACGTGCTTTTGCTTAAATCACACCTCTCCAGAAAGAAATTGAAGTGAACTACAACAAATGTCATTACCATACTTCCCATAACAAAAGTAGGAAATGAATCTGAGGAAGGGAGAATTTTTGTTTACTATTAGAACAACTATTATTGCTGTCCTTGAGTCTGAAATTTGGCTTTCAGCTTCCTAAAAGCCAGGGCAAAACAAAGCAGGGAACAATCAGTAACAGCTCTAATACTGGAAAAGGAAAAGGCACAGCAAGTTCTCCATCAAGGCAAAGTTTTCCTGATGTTGCATTCTACAATAAATTTCTCACATGGGTGTGGCTTTCTATGTAGGGCAGTGAGCAATGTAGCAGACTGGCTCCTCAACTATACTTACTATTGTAGTATTTAGAAATGCCTTTGTGGGTGTCCAGAATGTTTATTCAGTCACACAGCAGTCGCAGGTTAGTCACAGGTGATGTGTGAGGCAGCCTTGGGGGAAACGGCGGGTAATGAGACAGACAAAGCACCTGCTTGCTCTCATGGAGCTGGATTCCAGCAAGAGTGGCGGGAAGGAGACAAAGTAAACATACGTAAGCAAGATAAATGCAGATAGTGGACATAAGGAACATGCTAGAGAACAAGCTACTGTAGACTGGGTGCTCAAGGAAGTTCTTGTTGGAGAAGTGACTGAGCTAAGGTCAGAATGACAGAAAGGAGCCTGCCAAGTTTAGATGTGGAAGCAGAACATGCCAGGCAGACGAAAGAGCAAATGCAAAAGCCCTAGGGACAGTCCAGCTTGGCAATGTTACAGGAGGGTAAGGTAGGCCAGGGTGGCTGAAGCATAGTGGGAGAAGAATATG
Source organism: Mirounga angustirostris (assembly GCF_029215605.1). Lineage (NCBI taxonomy): Eukaryota > Metazoa > Chordata > Mammalia > Carnivora > Phocidae > Mirounga > Mirounga angustirostris. The sequence goes on along the minus strand of NW_026991717.1, from coordinate 35,778,855 downwards.
AGCCAGACCAGTGTGGAGAGGCAGCCTGGGGCCAACATGAGTAGAAATTGCAGGCCAAAGTAAGGGTTTTGGATTGTTTTCTTACAGGAAGCTAATTAAGTTTTTCTAATAGGAAGCTAATTAGGCAGGGATTGATGGATCTTACTTATATACTGAAAAAAATCTTCCTGCTTCTAGGGAAAGAATTGATCATAACTGACTAAGAGGAAAAGCAGGAGGGCATAAACAGGATTGGGATACAGACTAGAAATGAAGATGACTTGCTGGTAGACTGGATAGGGAGAGGGAGACATCAAGCAGCTAGATGGGTGGAGATACTGTTTACTGAATGGGGATGACATTGGGAGCCCTGTTTTGAAGGGAAAGCCAGGGGTTCTATTTTGGTCAGCAGGTTGGAGCTGCCCATTGAGGAGCCAAGAAGGGAGATACTACACAGGCGGCCTAAACAGCAAGAGTGAAACTCATTGGAGAGATGGGGCTAGAAACACAACCTTGGGAATCATGGGCAAGTACATGGAGCTTAAGGCCATGGGACCAGATGACATCTATTATGGAAGAAGAAGGCCAAGGGCCAAGATGTGGGTCCTGCAACATTTAGAAAGCAAGCAGAGAAGGCAGTGCATAAGAGATGGAGAAGAAATGGCTGGAAGGCAGCCAGAAACCCAGAGCGTGGTGCTGCAACAGCCAGGGGAGGGTGGTTTTTCAACGGCCAGCCCTGCTGAATACCACTAAAAGATGGAAAGCATGAAAACAGATGAGCGACCATTGGGTTTGGCATCATGGATGCTGCTAATGACAAAACAGCTTCCATCAGTTTGGGGGAGAGAAGGCTGAGTAAACTGAACTCAAAGAGAATGGATGGAATGAGGGGGAGACTATGACCAATGTGGTGTGAAGGGGAGCAGAGAAATGGGGAGAGTAGCTGGAAAGAGGTGAGATCAGTAGAGGCTGGGAGAGTAGAGGTGGGAGCTACTAAAACTTTTTTGTAGGCTGGAAGGAGAATGAGCCAGTCCAGGGGAAGGACTGAGGAAACAGAGAAGAGGGATATGTATAGGAGTTAGACCCTTAAGAAGGTGAAAAGGGGGGCGCCTGGGTGGCTCAGTCGTTAAGCGTCTGCCTTCGGCTCAGGTCATGATCCCAGGATCCTGGGATCGAGCCCCGCATCAGGCTCCCTGCTCTGCGGGAAGCCTGCTTCTCCCTCTCCCACTCCCCCTGCTTGTGTTCCCTCTCTCGCTGTGTCTCTCTCTGTCAAATAAATAAATAAAATCTTAAAAAAAAAGAAGGTGAAAAGGGGTGTGATCCTTTAGCTAGGAGGTTGGACACGTCTTCTGTAGTAACATGAGTGAAGGCAAAAAATACAGGGTCAGATGCACATAGGTTGGCATCGTTAGTGGAAGGCAAAGAAAGAGGTCTCAACTGGATTGCTTCTGTTTTCTCACGAATTATGATCATCGGTTAAAAGGAAGATGGGCAATCAGGAAACAGGGCTTTTGAATGTTTGAGGAGAAGGAGAAGGCATAAAGTAGCCAATATTTTTCAGTCTTACAGCTCTGAAATATCAACTTGGTCTGCTGATCTACGGAATCCCCCATGTGATTCTGAGAGTAGGATGATAATTTCTCAACTGATGTCTTTCTACCAGCAAGGTGATCAGCTTACATAGGGACCCCCAATATCTAAACTACCAAGTAGCAAACATTGGTTAATTTGTGTTCCTAAGCTATAGAGGGATTGATCTAAATATTGTTCACCAAAGCACCACATCTTACCCTTATGTGTGTGTATGCGCCCCATAGCACAATGTCCTGCTACCACCGTGATAACACAATAACTAAAAGTTTTTGAGATATTACCACGTGCCAAGCACTGTGCAGAGTTCTTTACACGTGTTATTTCTTTTACTACTCCCTGCCAGTAAACGAGCAGTATGCACCATTAATCCAGTTTTATGAATGATGATGCTGAAGCTTACATAGACTAAATTATATCAATATTAGAGAAGAGGCAGGAGAGTCAGCAATTATAATCATGCCATGTAGTTATAGATGGAATTGTGTAAACAAATGTAAAACCAAAGCCTAATAAGGGATTCACACTTGTAAACAATTTGCTCAGAGAAGGGTGCCTGGGTGGCTCAGTTGGTTAAGCGACTGCCTTCGGCTCAGGTCATGATCCTGGAGTCCTGGGATCAAGTCCAGCATCAGGCTTCCTGCTCAGCAGGGAGTCTGCTTCTCCCTCTGACCCTCTCCCCTCTCATGTGCTCTCTCTTTCTCATTCTCTCTCTCAAATAAATAAATAAAATCTTTAAAAAAATAATAATAATTTGCTCAGAGGGAAAAAAACCAACTCTAAAGCCAAGACTTAAATAAAATGACCTGTTGGGTGCCTGGGTGGCTCAGTTGGTTAAGCGACTGCCTTCGGCTCAGGTCATGATCCTGGAGTCCCGGGATCGAGTCCCACATCGGGCTCCCTGCTGAGCGGGGAGTCTGCTTCTCCCTCTGACCCTCCCCCCTCTCATGTTCTCTCTCTCATTCTCTCTCTCTCTCAAATAAATAAATAAAATCTTTAAAAAAATAAAATAAAATAAAATAAAATAAAATAAAATAAAATGACCTGTAAATGATTGGCTATAGAAAGTTAAAATACTTCAGAGAAAAAGTCCAAAACTAAAAAATGGGAATTTAGAAATCCCTGTTGACACAACAAAGTCTGTTGAAAAACAGATTCAACCAGTGGTGTACTGGTAAAATGTTTCATAGTAGCTGACTTTTTGGGGGTGGTCAGTGGGGGAAACCCTGGTTTATGTAACTGCCAATTTCCACGCGTAAATACTCTCTCCATGGAGAGACAGCAATGTGACCTCAACTGGCTCAGGAAAACTCCTCTGAAATTGACCAGTCAGCTCGCGAGAGGTGGCTCCAGTCCTCCGCTGAGAGCAGCTAGTATGAGTCCTTCTAGGACCATCAGAACTCATGTTCCCTCAGGTAGGTCTAGCACCGATAATGTTGAGATCTCAGAGCGTCAGTTGGTCTGAGATTATAGCCCCCCTCCTATGAGCCAAGTAAATGAAATAAAAAGGGAACTCCTTGAATTATGCTGACTCTAATGTATTTTTGGTATCAGGGTTAGGAACAGGTGAAACAGACCATCTTGTTTTAGTCTTTGCATTTTGTTCGTATCTTCTCTTTTTTCCAAAGTATTGAAAGGATCAAGTGAATAAGACATAATCACATCTGGCGATTCAGAGTGGTCACTTCCTGTGTTTCAACATGCCTATGGAATGGCAAGCCTATGTTCTCAAGCAGTAGTTATACGACTTCTTCAAGCAAGGGAGGGCCCGAGAAGTCAGTGTTGATTTATTGGATAATGTAAGTGACTGAGTTTTCTGAATGAAAGAAGAGATTTAGCTTAATGCCATTTTAAACAAAGGATTCATTGACCTTCTGATTTCAGGTTTAAGAATATGAATAGTCATGAAAGTGAAGCATTTATAAACTCATGGGTGACTGTCATGTGAACTTTCAGAATTATGTCTTTCCAATTTCATTTCTGATTCAAGTCAGAACAAGCATGGTTTAGAGTGCCGGGTGGAAACAAGACACTTAGGTAGAATCAACTTTCAGATATGTTCCATATAGGGGTTTTGTTTTGTTTTTTTGTTTTTAATGTCAATGTTCCTAGTATTGTAGGAGTACTGCATACTAAATCAAAAACCAAAACATTCAAAAGTCTAGTAAATGCTGTCCAAAATTGAGATTCTAGATAAATATCTCATAAAACAAGTGAAGTGGTAAAAAGAGCATCATTAAAAACAGGGAGAATCAAGCAACATGAGAGTTTGTGATTAAGAACATTCATTTGTTCATACATTAAATATTTACTGGGTGCCTTGTAAGTGCCAGACACAGTTTGGACTCCTTGATCTTTGTTCCTAAAGGACAAAGATCCGGAAGTGAAAAATGCCAGTGTGGCCAGAACAGAACGAAATAAAGGTCGACAGATAGAGATGGCCTGAGGGATGGGAGGTAGAGCGGGGATCTAGGTCACGTAGTGCCTGCTAAGGATATTAATGAGGGCTTATGGCTCTTCAGAGGGATATGGGAACTGATACCATGGTTTTGCAGTGGTCCAGGCAAGAGGCAATGGTAACCAGACCAGGGTAGTAGCAGCAGAGAAGTGATCCAATTCTGGATATATCTTAAAAAAAAAAAAAAAAAAAAAAAAAAAAATTTTATTTATTTATCAGAGAGAGAGAGAGCATAAGCAGGGGGAGCGGCAGGTAGAGGCAGAAGGAGAAGCTGACTCCCCGCTGAGCAAGGAGCCCAATGCGGACTCAATCCCAAGACCCTGGGATCTTGACCTGAGCCGAAGGCAGACGCCCAACCAACTGAGCCACCCAGGTATCCCCAATTCTGGATATATTTTGAAGGTTGAACCAATAAAAATTCCTGATGGATTGAGATGACATGTAAGAGAGTCAGTTATGAATCTTCGCACCCGGAAATTGTATACTGAGAGGAGGAAGGCTGTAGATGAAGCAGGTTGTGGGGGTGGGCATTAAGGAAAATCAGGGGGTCCGTGTTGGGCATGTTTAATATGAGATGTCTATTACATATCCAAGTGGAGATGGCAGATAGGAGGCTGGATGAACCTGGAGTCCAGGAGAGAACTCTGGGATGGAGAGATAAACTTGGCGGTCATCAGCACATAGTTAGTGTGACACTGTGTGAGGTCACCAAAGAAGGAAATGCAGATAAAGAAAAGAAGGCTAAGGACTCTCTAGGACACTCCAAGGCAAACAGGTTGGGAGAAGATAAGGAACAAAGGAGACAGATATGGAGAAGTGACATCCAGTGAAGAAGGAGAAAAACCAAAAGGGCGTGGAGTCCAGTGAACCAAATGTCACAAGTGTATCCAGGAGGAGGGCGTGGTCAGCCCGGTCAGTGCTGTTAACTTGTCCCACCACTAGGGACTGAAAACTACCGCTGGATTGATTGATTGATTGATTATTTTTTTTATTCTTATGTTAATCCCCATACATTACATCATTAGTTTTAGATGAAGTGTTCCATGATTCATTGTTTGTGCATAACACCCAGTGCTCCATGCAGAATGTGCCCTCCTCAATACCCACCACCAGGCTAACCCATCCTCCCACCCCCCTCCCCTCTAGAACCCTCAGTTTGTTTTTCAGAGTCCATCGTCTCTCATGGTTCGTCTACCCCTCCGATTTCCCCGACTGATTGATTATTTTTTAAGATTTTATTTATTCATTTGAGAGACAGAGCATGAACAGAGGGAGAAGCAGAGGGAGGGGGAGAAGCAGACTCCCCGCTGAGCTGGGAGCCTGATGCAGGATTCGATCCCAGGACCCTGGGATCATGACCTGAGCCCAAGGCAGATGCCCAACAATCTGAGCTACCCAGGTGCCTCTACCACTGGATTTAGCAAGTCGTGGATGGGGTGGTGGGTACAAAGGCTTGGCTGCAGTGAATTTAGGAGGAAACAGGAAAATTGGAATAGACAATTCCTGCAAGGAGTTTCGGTGCAAGGAGGAGTGACGAAATGGGGAGTAGCTGGTGGAGCAAATAAGATGAAGAGAAGTTTTTCTGAAATTGGAGAGATTAAGTTTCCAAATAAATTCTATGTCCATGGCTCCATGTACACACGTCAGTCTTAGCAATTTTATTATTCTGTTCACATGTTTCTCTCCCCCAATAAATTGTAAGTTTCTTGAAGATAGGGACCTTGTTTTATTCAGCTCTATGTGCCCGTAGGCTAACCCAGTATATTGGTTTACTATTGCTGCGATCACAAATTACCACAGATTTAGTGGCTTAAAATAATACAGCTCTGTGAATTCGACATCTGATGCAGGTCTCACGGGGCTAAAATCAAGGTGTCCACAGAGTGTTCGTTTCTTCGCTTTTCCCAGCTCCTGGAGGCTGCCCTCATTGCTCGGTTGGTGGCCCCTTCCTCCATCTTCAAACCAGCATCACTGCATCTCTCAGACCATTCTTCCACACCCATATCTCCCTTTCACTCTGAAATCAACTGGGAGACCCTCTCTGATTGTAAGGAGGCGTGTAATTACAATGCCCCACCCCTGCCCCCAACTATCCAGGATAACAGCTTCATCTCAAGGCTCTTAATTTAATCGCATCTGCAAAGACCCTTTAGCTTTGTAACATATTCACAGGTTCTGGGGATTAAGACGCGGTCATCCCTGCAAGTCATTATTCTGCCTATCACATCAAGTGACTGACACATAGATCAGCAACATTTGTAATGCAAACCTTATACGGTTTTTCTTTTGATATTCATCACATTGCATTAGAAAGGTTTAAATTCCTCAAAAGCCTGTGATCTCTACAAGAACAGAAACTATATCACTTTTGTCCTTCACTATATTCCCAGCCCTTAACACCGGGCGAAAAGTGGGTGCTTAATTAATATTTGTTTAATGAATGAATACGTGAGCAAACCTATTCTTTCATTTGAGCTGCTATAGGGGAAATCTCTTCTTTGGGCTTAGCAGATAATATCTGACCCTTTCGAGAGAATTAGGGCTCCTGCTCTGGGAGCAGGGTGTTTATCTTCCTTGTCCTCTCTTACGTCTGATCTAACAGGTTATGCATAACGTAGCTCTGCGGAGACAACTTTTCTATATAAAATGGAAGTGTCCCAAGACAAACTTTTCTGCACCTTGCTTTTTTATTTGACCGCGTCAGTCTTTCGGACTGCTGCTTGGGATGCCATAAAATAGAAGTGCAAGAACTTAGGACACCTTTATAAATAGGGCCCTAAGGTGGTGACTCAAATGTGGTAGAATTTTGGGCATCTGAGGCAGAGAGAATGTGACTGGTCCTGGGTGGGAACAGACACGGAGGGCGCCTGGAAGCCCAGATGTGTGTCACAGGCAAATCTTAAAGAATGCAATTCGGACAGGGTTGCAACAACCAGAAAGCAGCCAAAGAAATCTGGATGTGAGAAGAGAGAAGGCCAAGAGAGCAGAAAGAATGGGCATCCAGGGCTCTTTACATCCTTGCCACCCACTCATACAGGTGCACCTTCCTCTGCTCCCTAAATGCTTCCGCCCCTTGGAGCAGACGCACGTCCTCTCCCTGCTCCCATCCCTCAGCGTGCACATTCCTATACATTTGCTCACATCCTCCTGCTTCCAGGGATGCACTGGAAACCGTGGAGCCACCCTCCTGCCTGAGCCCTCACCTATCCAGGTTTCTGGGTCACCTCGCCCGACTGGTATTCCTGTCACCTCTCTGAACTTTCTCCAATCATTCCCCGAATCCCCTTTTTGTATTCGTTCCCTAGGACTGCTGTAACGAGGACCACAAGCTTTGTGGCTGGAAACAACAGAAATATACTGTCTCACAGTTCAGGAGGCCAGAAGTTCAAAATCAAGGTGTCAGCAGAGCTGTGCTCCCCTGAAACGTGTAAGGGAGACTCCTTCCTTGCGTCTTCTAGCTTCCAGCATTTGATGGCAATTCTTGGCTCATGGACGCATCACTCTAATCTCTGCTTCCCTTATCACGCGGCCATCTCCCTGTGAGTCTCCACATTGTCTTTTTTCCTGAGCGTCTTCTCCTCGTGTAAGGATACTAGCCATATCAGATTAAGGGCCCACCTGCTCCGGTGTGACCTCATCTTAATTTTATCTAACTGCATCTGCCATGGACCTCTTTCCAAACATGGTCACATTCACAAGCGCCAGGGGTTGGGACTCGAACATATCTTTTTTTGGGGGGGGGGGGGACACAGTTCAATGTATAACATCCTCCTAATGAACAATGGTCCTCGGAGACCCCCTTAGAGTGCACGAGATCATCCTTTGAGGAAAGAGAAGAAAATATTCAAATTCTATTTCTATGTGATTTTTCTTTAAAAAAGGAAATAGGCCTTATTGATATTTAATATGTGGACTGATGCTGGTGATTTCTCCTATATTCTATCTGTCAGAGTCCCAGGCCCTGAGGGAATAGCAGACTCTCCCAAGTGCAGACGGGCTGACAGAAGTGCCCCAGCTTCTCGTACGATTTCGGTGTATCGCTCCATACTGCAATTTATGTGATTCAAGATTACATCAGTGAGACTACTCTTATAAAACAGCAACTTTAGATAGTGGAATCCTTACAATACTTGGTACTGAGATAAAGGGCGACCATGGTGTCACTCCAAAATCCAACCAGATGATGAGGTTACACTTTATTTTACAAAATTAAAGATTTTCCAATTTTGCCAACCTTTCCTGTGATGACAAATAATGGTGCGTGGTATGCTACCCAGCAAATATTGTTGGGAAAAAATGCACGTCAGGTGGAGAAAAAGTAGTTCCAGTAAGGATCTTTTTTTTTTTTTAAGATTTTATTTATTTATATTTTTAATTTATTTTTATTTAAATTCACTTAATTAACATATAGTGTATTATTGGTTTCAGAGGTAGAGGTCAGTGATTCATCAGTCTTATATAACACCCAATGCTCATTACATCATGTGCCCTCCTTAATGCCCATCACCCAGTTACCCCATTCCCCCACCTCGCTCCCCTCCAGCGACCCTCAGTTTATTTTCTATGATTAAGAGTCCCTTATGGTTTGTCTCCCTTTCTGATTTTGTCTTGTTTTATTTTTCCCTCTCTTTCCCTATGATACTCTGTTTTGTTTCTTAAATTCCACATATGAGGGAGATCATAAGATTTTATTCATTTATTTGACAGAGAACAGGAGAGAGAGAGCACAAGTGGGGTGGGGGGCAGAGGGAGAGGGAGAAGCAGACTCCCCGCTGAGCAGGAAGCCTGATGTGGGATCCAACCCAGGACTCCGAGACCAGGACCCGAGCCAAAGGCAGACACTTAACCGACTGAGCCACCCCAGGCACCCCAATAAGGATCTTTAACTTCATGCCTGGCCCCACACCATTTGGAGGTTTGAAACTCTATTAATTGCATGAACCAGGCACCTTGGAGCCAAGAAACTGGCATGGAAATTGTCCTTAAGCCACTTTCCACCCGGGGCAGAAGCAAACTAAAACCAACTCAGAGGGATGTTCCCTCCACTTAGGTCTGACATGATTCTTTCTAATTTAGTTTTTTAATGAGTAAAACATTTGCATGGTTAAAAACTAGTCAAAAAGTTGTGGGAGTCCAGACTGGAGGTTCTGGCCCATGGACTGGAGTGCAGTGCAAGCTAGGAGGTGAATTTAAAGATTTTTGGAGGATCATCCATAGCCTTTGATGACTGATGTGGATGTTTGGCGGGGGGGAGGGGAGGAAGAATGGAAAGATACAAATGACTTCCTCATTTTTAACTTGCACACCTGGGTGAAATAATGTTGCTTTTTAGTAAGAGGGCAAGCAGGAGTGGCAACAGCTTTGTGGGATAAGAAAGTTTGTTCAGCTTGGGATATGTTGAGCTAGAATTGCCTATCACGCATCCACATCCAGCAGCAAAGAGGATATTCTGGTCTGGAGCTGAAGGTAAAAATTCAGATGTTGTCAGCAGGTATAAATGGTGATCTGAGCCATAGGAATGGGTAGGAAGGTCCAGGAAGTGTGTGGAGTGATCCAAGCCTAGCAAGAACCTGGGGAATGGCCGCTGTTAGGGGATGAGTGGAGAAACACTGGCCAGCAAAGAGAGTTCGAAGGAAAGTCAGCCAACACTCGGGTCACAGAGGCCAAGTGTCAGTAAATATTAAATGCAAGTGACAGTGACAGAAGTCAACAGCCACTTTCCTTCTGCTGTCCTCACACAGAACCCGGCTCGTCCAAACACTCAGAACACTTCTGAGCCACACCTCTGCCCAATTTGCACTCATGAGAGAGCAAATAGACCCGAAGCACCCAACACAGCAAGGTTGTGTTTGCACAATCGATCACAGTTATTTGGGACATGTATTTGCTCTCCTTTTGTGGCATTTCAATATTTCAGTTAAACAATGTGCAGAGCAAAAGTGATTATCACAGCCCTGAACCTTCTATCCTAGCCGAAGCTCAGCCCATTGCTGTGAGAACCACAGGTTTCTCTAAATAATGGGGATGTTTCCTCCAACGGGGCTATATGGGATCCAGTGACCTGGAGGTCCCGCGTGCTGATCTCCCTGGCGTCAGTCTGTATGCATGATACCTGCTGGCAACTGGCTGGTTCAGCTCAGACATTATTAGCAAATTTGGGGGCAGGGGACTTGTAGCCACATCTTGGCCCATTCCCTTTACACTTCTGCGCAACTTTTGCCCATTGCTCGATATTCTTCTCAAATCAGGATGCTATCACAAATCTTTCCTTGACCATTGCAGCCTGTGGATGTTTCTCCTCCCTATGACCTTTTATCACATTTTGTCATTCACCTGGTTCTTCATGGCATTGGGCTTGAGACTAACTTCACTCTTTTTTTTTTTTTAAAGATTTTATTTATTTATTTGAGAGAGAGAGAATGAGAGAGAGCAAGCACATGAGAGGGGGGAGGGTCAGAGGGAGAAGCAGACTCCCTGCCGAGCAGGGAGCCCGATGCGGGACTCGATCCAGGGACTCCAGGATTATGACCTGAGCCAAAAGCAGTCGCTTAACCAACTGAGCCATCCAGGCGCCCCGAGACTAACTTCACTCTTGATCTTATTTTTTCTGAGTTATTTGCTGTCCTTTGGAAGGATATTGAAGGCCCTGACTATTTGGATCCATTCCCCTGGAAGCTCTGATGTACCTACATCCTTACCATAGTTATGACTAATAACTAATTACTACTTATAGAGTTGTATATAACACACAGACATATTTATAACCTATATAAACATAATTATGGCATGCTTAAAGTTTTAAGGTCAAAGGTCTTCCTACCCAGGACTGTTTTTTTTGTTTTATTTTGTTTTGTTTTGCTTTTTCTGAAGCAATTCATTAATTATTGAGGAATAGAGGTGAGGAGAGCATAGAATGGGCTAAGATCATGTCTAGGCTAGGTACAATACAAATGATTTACTTATTTCACACATTTTAATGTTAAAATGGAATGAATCAAAGAATCATATGTTATAGAAGGATAATGTGCCAGTTATGGGTTTGTTGCTTCTCATCTGCAAATCTGCCCTTCATTGCCCAGCCTGTGGTACTGGAGCTGGACCTGAAGCAATTTCTCTTTACCTGATGGCATGATGTTATGCTTTGTCCGTAGAAGGTTCTGGAGGGACACCGCAAGAGAGCAAGAGAAAGGGACTTCTCTCCTTGGTTCTGATGCGTCTTCTTCTCTTCTTACTTCTGTGGCTCTCCCGTGGCAGGGGACAGAGGGTGGGGCACGCGCACCTTGAGCAAGTTTCCGTGGCACCCCACGGGAAGCTTCTGTGGAGTTCCACAAGGGCCCTCGCTGGCCTCCCAGCAAGACCGGCAGCACTCCCAGGGGCAGTTTCTCAACAAGTTCCTCCAGTGCCCCCGTGGATGAGGACTCCTTGCCTGCCCGCCCAGCCTGTGACACCTCAGAGAATTTCCATGCTAGGATTACAGCTACACACTCAGCCTTGGGGGTGGGGACGCGCCAACTCGTCCCTTTCTCGGGTACTCTGCCTCAGTCCGAGGGTAGGCCCCAGGCTGCTCCCTCTGTGTGCTATTCCAGTACTCTTCAGAGTTCGCTTTACCCCTCAGTAACTAGTTCTCTGTTATTAGTTAATAATTCTTTATAGGGCACTTTCCCTGTTCTAAATATGTGTGGTTTCTGTCTCCTGACTGGATCCTGAATCACACAGATAGAAGGAAAGGGAGTCATTTCGTGTGAGCCCCTTGCTCTATTGGTGAGGAGATGGGGCCCAAAGTACAAGGAGATAGACCAGAAAAGTAAGCGCCTTGCCCAAATCACATAGCTAGTGAGCAGTAGAATCAGAGGTGGGAGTCACACAGCGGTCAAGTAAGTAGAGACCACACTATACCCACCTGGCTCAATGGATGCCCGTTGAGGGAATGGATTAATGAATTAAGGCTCCAAGAGCAAGGCTTTGTTGGGGAAGGTCAGGAAAGAGAAACAATGAAAGCCCAGAAATCTTTGATAGTGATGAAAAAAATTATCAGTGAGATAAGAACAGTACACAGGAGAGGCCAAGACCTCTTAACAAAGAATTTGCCAGTTGCTTCACAACGGAACAGGTTCAGCCAATAGCTTGACTTCAGTCCACAGATGGTTAAGCAATTGGGGGGGGTAATTTCTTGAAGGCATTTGTTTCCCAGATTCCAGAGTCTTGAACCGCCTTGGATAGAAGGCACGTATGTCTGTGTATCCCAGTGCCCACCCACCAACTTTTCAGATCACCCAGGGCGCCTAAATATTCACCAGATGGATGGCAGCTTCCCTGGCAGGGTCCCAACCTGATTGCTTTGTGGAATCCTAGGGGAGACAGCTTTCTGTTGTGGGTGAAAGCTAATGGCAGTGAAGAGGGCCCCTCCAGAACTACCCGATCTCCCACCCAGGCTCACGAGATCCCTACAGTCCACAGAGCAATGGCTTGGGTTCTGTAATTAACAGTCTGTCTTTTACAAGGATGGTTTTGGCTTAGTGGGTGCCAATACACAGTCTCTTTGAAGCATTGGCCTGGGCCCAAGAGTTGCTTCTGATTTCTAATTAGGGCATGTTTAGATAGCAAGAGAAGAAGGGCCAGTCTAGCATTGTGATTAGAATAAGAAGGCGGTGGGAAGGGTAAGCCTCAGACACACTTATTTTAGACAAGTTGGATATTTTTTTTTTTAAGACTTTATTTATTTGACAGAGAGAGAGAGAGAGAAAGAGAACAAGCAGGGGGGAGCAGCAGGCAGAGGGAGAAGCAGGCTCCTCGCTGAGCAGGGAGCCCTACACGGGGCTTGATCCCAGGACCCCGGAATCATGACCTGAGCCAAAGGCAGAAGCTTAACCGACTAAGCCACCCAGGCGACCCCAGACAAGTTGTTTTGACAAGTTCAGTTAAAGGGAGGGGATTTTAGGGCGCCTGGGTGGCTCAGTTGGTTGGGCGACTGCCTTCGGCTTGGGTTATGATCCTGGAGTCCCGGGATCGAGTCCCGCATCGGGCTCCCTGCTCGGCAGGGAGTCTGCTTCTCCCTCTCCCGCTCCCCCCTCTTGTGCTCTTTCTCTCTCTCACTCTCTCTCTCAAATAAATAAATAAAATCTTTAAAAAAAAAAAAGGGGGGGGAGGGGATTTTAGGGGTAGTAAGATAGAGTAGAAAGAACACTAACCTTGAAGTCCAGCTCCCAGAGGTCCAGTCGCACTATGGTGGAACTGGTTGTATGATCCTGGGCAAGTCACTTCACTGTTGGAGCCTCAATACTCTCACCTATGAAAGGTTGACCTAAATGATTTCTGGATCCCAGCAACAGCATTCTAAGAGTTATGGGACTCAGGGACTCTGGGAAGGAACTAGGAAAATACCTCTCCTCTTCATCTACTGCTCCGTTCAAGAAATTGACTCCTGTGTGTTTCAGAGTAAATGTTATTCTTTTTTTTATATTTATTTATTTTTTTAAAGATTTTATTTATTCATTCGAGACACAGAGATACAGAGAGAGAGAGAGAGAGCACGAGCGAGGGAGAGGCAGGGGGAGAAGCAGGCTCCCCGCGGAGCCAGGAGCTGGACATGGGGCTCGATCCCAAGACCCTGGGATCATGACCCAAGCCGAAGGCAGATGCTTAACCATCTGAGCCACCCAGGCGCCCCTATTCTTTTTTTTTTTTTAGAATATATATATATATATTTTAAGATTTTATTTATTTATTTGACACAGAGAGAGAGGGAACACAAGCAGGGGGAGCAGGAGAGGGAGAAGCAGGCTTCCCGCCAAGCAGGGAGCCCGATGCGGGGCTCGAGCCCAGGACCCTGGGATCATGACCTGAGCCGAAGGCAGACGCTTAACAACTGAGCCACCCAGGCGCCCCTATTCTTTTTTTTTTTAAATGATAGTTTCACTTTGTACCTGTGTAAGAACAAATAACCCAAAGTACTTTTCTTATGCATTAATTCGTTCAGTTCTTCTCTGAGCACCTTCCAGGGCTGAAGGAGGCAGCCAAGTCCTGATCACTTTTCACTTCACACTCAAAGCTCTCCTCCACAAAGCCGTCCTGCTCACTGGCACACACCAACTCCTTCTTTTCTGTCTTCATTGCACTTAGTGTCAGTACAGCCCCGTGCAGAATTAATCCTATGACCTGTTCAGTTCAGCCATGAAAGTGCTGCTTGCTCTCAGAGCCTTAATTCATCAATTCATTAATCCATTCACAGAGACGTTTGTCACGTCTTTATAACCAGACTGTCAGATTTCAAGGCTAAGAAGTGGATCTTATGCTTTGTATCTCCCAGAGTCAAGTTCAGTGTCCTGCGTGTGGTTAGTGCTCAGTTAATGATGCCTAATTGATTGGTCTATTAGCATTATGGATGTACAAAGGCAGGTTAGAGGATATTCTTGTCCTCCAGAAGGATTGGGTCTAACTGTGGGCTGTAGTCCAACCTGAAGACTGAAGTGACAATTGTCCCTTGGTCTATGATTCTTTGCACATAAATGAAATAGGCCAGCAGTTCCCAAACTATGGACCTTGGTTCCCTCATAATCTATGGGGGTTATACTAAGCATCACAAATCCTTATATCTGTAAGATGATTCAGACACAACTCAGAAGGTACATACACTTATTTTTTAAATGTATATTGTGACTGCGGGACGCCTGGGTGGCTGAGTCGGTTAAGTATCTGCCTTCAGCTCAGGTCATGATCCCCGGGATCGAGCCCCGCATCAGGCTCCTTGCTCAGCAGGGAGTCTGCTTCCTCCTCTGCCTGCCGCTCCCCTGCTTGTGCTCTCTCTCTCTCTCTCTGATGAATCAATCAATCAATCTTTAAAAAAATGTATATTGTGATTGCAAAATGCATAGCCACTTAAAAGCCTAGGATTTCATGCTATCCTTTGGTCTTTGTGAACTTTTTATTTTAATATTTTATTTATTTGACACAGAGAGAGACAGCGAGAGCAGGAACACAAGCAGGGGGAGTGGGAGAGGCAGAAGCAGGCTCTCCGCCAAGCAGGGAGCCCGATGCGGGGCTCGATCCCAGGACCCTGGGATCATGACCTGAGCCGAAGGCAGACACTGAAAGACTGAGCCACCCAGGCGGCCCAGGTCTTTGGGAATTTTTAAAAATAGGTGTTCAAAGAACAACTATTGTCATGTGGGTGTGTAAACATTTTCTGAAGTTAAAAAGGAGAGATTATCATACCCAAACAGGGTTGTTCAAACCGCTGGCACAGACAGCCAAAATTTAAAAGAGAAAGTGAATACTTTAGCATAGGTGGGTCAAAGGATTTTTTTTCCCCCGAAAGAGATGGGATTTGACTGCCACCTTGAATAATGATGAAGTTTTTAACAGCAAGACCATATCTAAGGTTAAGCCTATTTCAGGTGTCCCAATGTGTATGAAAGGAGAAAGGCCCCGAGACTCATACCCACATGCTTTAATTCTCTTCATGGCAAGGCAAGCTACTTCAAGAGTAGACAGTACACAGATGAACCCAAGCACAGGTAGATGCACACCTCCCATTAATTAACTTACTTTAAGTACATCCATAAAATTAGCAGAGATCTGAGAAACCATTCAGCTTCATAATGGATTGATATTCAGCAGTCAGAAAACTCTGAAACTTACATTATTGGAATTTTTTAAAGGAAGGGAGGAATTTGGTTCCTTTCTTTGAATTTGGTTTCACTTACATCGAAATGCTGCCTATTCACTCCTCTGCACTGCTGGGTGGAGGTCATGTAAGATGGGAAACATTTCGGCATGAAAGATCACAATGCTTAAAAATATTCATAGCCTTTTATCTTCTCCTACTTCTAGAAATTGATCTTAAGGAAGTAATTCTAAATGTTGTTAAAGATTCAGGCATAACAATGTTCCTCATCAAGTTGTATAATGTATAATTGCAAAAAATTGGAAGCACCCTCAGAATAAGGGAATGGTTAAGTAAGTCATAGTTTATTGAAACCATAACATACTGTATGAACAAATGGTCTTTAAAAGTTTGACATAAAGGGGCACCTGGGTGGTTCAGACGGTTAAGTGTCTGCCTTCCGCTCAGGTCATGATCCCAGGGTCCTGGGATCGAGCCCCTGCTTCTCCCTCTCCCTCTGCCTGCTGCTTCCCCTGCTTGTACACTCTCTCTCTCTGTTAAAAATAAATTAAAAATCTTGAAAAAAAAGTTGAACACTGCAGAATGAGAAGTGGAGAAATGAGATACAAAATTGATTGCGTGGTGTGATTTCAACTCTGCAAACAAAAAAATTAATTGGAAAATATTGAAAAGCTTATCTATCAGGATAAAAATATGATTCAGATATAAAGAGATAAGACGGGGCAAAATATTACAAGGAAACCTCTTGGTGAAGGAAATACAAAGGTTATTTCTTTTCTTTTTCATATTTTTCTGCATTTTCCAAATTAGATATTATTTACATAAGCTACGAAACCATTTTAAGAAAGCCCACAGTACTTGAGACCCCAGCAAAAAGACTCTCGTGGGGCTCCCACACCACACCAACTCTCCACCCCCAAGGTGGCCCCGTGCTCATTAGCAGCTCGGTGGCCTGAGGCCAGGCAGAGGGTGTTCTCCTGTGCTTGGCACTAAATTTAGACTACAGGTGGCAGGAAGGACACAGGAGGAAGGATAAAGATCTAAGAGGGTGGCTGCTTAGGATATCTCAGGAACCTAAATCTGGGTTGTGCTGTTGAGTGGAAATACCACGTCCCGACATCTCGGCCAGCCACGGCCCACGCAGGGTTCATCCTGAGAAGTAAGAGAGGGACTCGCTTATCTCCACAAATGCCCAGCCCATGCGTCACCAGCAGGAGTCAGTCGAGAGCAGGAGCTAACCGGACAGATGACCCCCAACTAGAGACTCTGGGATGTGCCCCTTCCCTCAGGTGCTCCGAAAGCTGGCCGACTCCACCTGTCGGGAGGTCAGCTTCCCAGCAGATTCCAAGCTGGTCGAAACCCAGGGAACGCGTAGGAGTTCTTCCCTCCATCTCGAACGTCTGACATGGAGGGGAAGAGTGAGGGCTGTGGAGTGAGCTCTATTTGCCTTCCATCTCTTCCACCAACCAGCTGGGGGATGTTGGATAAGCTGCTTGATCCTTGGCTCAGTTTCCCCATTAGCTTTGAACATAGGACCTGCAATATAGCTGATGCTTGATGCAAAGTGTTGAATGAATGACAAGGAGTAAGATAGGGTGGGCCTCGTCAAGCAGGCCCCGGGGAAGGCTGATGGGGGCTTCTCCCCGTTGGGAAGAGACATATACTGTGGTGCCGCTAGGCCTACCACACCCAAAGCCCACTTACGGCAGGTGAATTCCCTTCTGCCGGTTCAGGCAACTTTTCTGGCTTTCCTCTTGGTGGGCGGGCACAAACTGACAATCCAGTCCACCATGAGGGATTACTCTGTCTTGTCTCCCATACCACCATCTTGACTTCATTCAGTATCTGTTCAACGCATGTTAAAGAAATAGGTACTGAGGGGAGCTGGCAACATAATAGATAGGAAAGACCCAGTCCTCCTCCTTACCAAAGCTCCTTGTTCAGCCAGGGAGCTAACTGTGACTCAGAGTGCTAGGGGTAAAAGAGAAGCCGGAATCCAGTGCTCCCTGGGGGCCTCGGGTCGTGGGTGGGGGAGGCTGATGGGAAGGGTGAGGCGAGCCTTCACCTTTGCCTGGATGCTGCGGGAGTGGGGGCCCACCTGACAATTGAATGCAAAAGGGGGAGGAATAGGGACCTCGCTGCAGGGACTGGGTGAGAAGGGGAGGATCTGCCTGTTCTGGGACAGAGTGAAGAGACATAGGGGCAGAGAGAGGAGTCCCTTAATGTGGGCAAGAGAGAGCGTGCAGTGGGGGGAAGAGGGGCTGGAGCCCTTGCCAGGGAGGACGGTGTGGGAGTTTCGGAGCTCACGGTGCAGAGATGCTACTTGCAAACCAACAGAGGGCTGAGGTTAGGCTCAGAGCTGTTACAGGGTTAAACAGAGACACACTGCAAGGCAGATGGTAGGTGCAGGCAGGAGAGGGCATCTCTGCGAACGAAGCCCAGGGCTCTTAAGAACTCGCAGGGAGAGCTTCATTGTCTCAGGCACAGGGGTGGTCAAGAGCCAGGCTGGGGGAGCGCGCCCTGTGGCAGCTCTGGGTTGTGCGGTAGTGGGAACCGCTTTTCTCCATCAGTCCCACAACCTCGTTTCCTCTAGCATAGTTGCATCTTAGTCTCAACCATGATGTTACTGTATTATCTTTAAAAACGTGGAAAAGCCCCCCACCCCCATTTCCCACCACCCCTACCCTACTACACTGCCTCTGGTCACACACAGTGAAGTCCAGGCTTAAGCCAAGTGTAACCAGCCCACAAGGGTCAAGGGGGCCTCAGGGGACCTTAACCATTCGAGGAAAAATAACAGCACATCAAGGCATCCCCCAAGGGGCCAGCCAAGAGATGCCGAAGCCCACGCAAAGTTCTCCAAGGGTCAAGAGGGGTGGGAGAGCGTCCCTTGAGTGGGCCTGAGGGGAGAGAGAAACAGAAAGGAAAGGCAGCATCCAGAAGAGAGGAGAGAGCAGAGGCCACCCCCAAATGCGGCCCGAATATCTGAGTGCCCTGTGCGATAGAACGGTCCGTCCAGGGCTCTTAGTCATGCCGAATCTCTCCCTGGCCCCCACACGAACACTGACTGTGGTACCGTAGGGGTTGCCTTTCAGCCACTAAAGTAGGGGCCACAGGAGGAGTGTGTCCACTGGTCTCAGTGACCAGTCCACACCGGGAATTCAAGCAGAGGAGGGCACATGGAGTCGATCTGATGCCTGGCTGGGCTTTGTGGATATAGGGGCGAGTGTGCCCGTGTGTGTGCATGCATGCTTGTGCTCACACACACGCGCGTGTGTGTGTACGTGTGTGTGTAAGCGTGTACAACAGAGCTTGCCTCCCAGCGGATCCGGCCCACCAGCAACAACTGTGCCGGCAGTTGGGGTTTAGGGGGCTTCGGGCGAGGCCAATGTAGCTAATTTAAGTCATCTGTCTGCTGAAACTTAGTGAAAATGAAGTTTTAGTAGGATTCTTCATGTGGGCGCTGTGGTTAAACAGAAATTCCTTTGAAATGATGTCTGGAGAGTGAGTCAAAATAAGGCCGAAAGCTGGGGCGGAGTAACTCCAGGATGGAGCCCGAGCTGGCCCGAGAGGGTATTTACAGAGAGCGCTAGGCCAAGGTGGAAGAGAGACGCCGGCCTCCCCAGCTCTCAGCCCAGGGCGTGCCCCCCCCCGCTCCCTCCCCATCCGGCTGCTCTTCCTGGCCCAGAATTCTGGGGCATGGCCGAACCTCAGTAATCACAGCCAAGCCCCCCCACCCCCCGCCTTTGTCAGAATAAAGTTTCTTTTATTGCTTTTCCTTTTTAAAAAACACCGGTGCTCATGATAGGCAATTGGAAAATACAGACAAGCAAAAGGGCAAAAAAATGGTAAAATATCCATAATCTCACTTACTTTAAACAATCACTGGTAACGCTATGTTGGATAATTAAAATAGCCCTCTAGGTAAATAACATAAATTCTTAATGCTTTCTTTGGATACATTCCCAGAAGTCAAATTTGGATTCTACAATTTGGATAATATTTTGCACTGTTAACACCATTTTAGATCATTAGAATAGATACTCTCTTGGGTAAAAATATATATATCTGTGCTATTGCCCATAATATAATACAGAATATAAAATATGCATCATACAGTATGTATAATAAATGTTATACTATGTCTAATAAAACACATATAACATATATTTTATACATACATACAAATGTACTTTTTTTAAACAAAAATGAATTCATCCCGTATATACTACTTTTGTGATTTTCCCCCTTTTACCTAACATTTTCTGTGCCATGATAGATACATTTATCAACACCATTTTAATGCCTGTGTGTTATCCTATTACCTGAACCACTAAGCTTGTGTAACCTGTCCCCTGCTGCTGGACACTTAGGCTATTCCAACTTTTTTTCTCTACTAATAACAGTGTTGTAATGAACATTCATGCTGCTAAGTATGTGCATAAATTCTTAATGCCTTTTTTGAATACATTCCCAGAAATCCAATTGCTTGCAGCTTCTTGATTTTCATGCGTTAGGAAAATGAAATCCAGAAACTGGCCTAAAGAACTAGAAGCACGATTAAAGGTGGTGGGGCCGGGGAATGGACAACCCACGAACCAGGGCCCAGGCCTGTTGGTTCCAGATGCAGCACTATTTGCACTGTCCGAGATCAGGAAGGAACTCTCCAGATTCCTCGGATGGTGGAAAACACCAGCTGTGAGAATGGGGGGCACAGTTAAGATACAATTTCTTGTAAAAGCAAGGGCTTTTAATTCAGAGTCACTTATGGGAGTTACTCAGCTTCTAGAGCCTCAGGTCTGGTTACTCTTGAAATGTGTGCGACGTCTATCCGACCTGTCGGTATTTACCTGCCTTTAGCATGCTTTGACATTCCATCTCTCTACCTTCCTTCTCTCCAGCGGGCCCCAGTGAGTGGGAATATGTTTCTTTAAATTCTGCAGGAATTTCCCGGCCCATTATCACATAGCACCTACTTCTCACTTAACATCTCTGCCCTGAGATCTGGAGAACAATCCAAAGGCCTCAGCACAGAAACACAAATTGTCCTGTTTATTAGAAAGTAGGGCAAGATTCCTCCCACCCCAGGTCCCCCACCACGCGTTAGTAGTACCAACTAAACTGGGCCCCCTCGTGGCTGCACCCGGGAACTAGTCATCTTCCCCCGAGGGAGGCGGTAGCTGGGTGGGGAAGAGGGACAGGGGCAGATTTATAGAGGACTGCGAGTGGGGGTCGCAAGAGAGGAGAGACTGCGCTGGAAGTCAAAAGAATGCTGGCCTTCGAGGGCGCCTGGGTGGCTCAGATGGTTAAGCGTCTGCCTTCGGCTCAGGTCATGATCCCAGCGTCCTGGGATCGAGCCCCACATCGGGCTCCCTGCTCCTTGGGAGCCTGCTTCTCCCTCTGCCTCTCTCTCTCTCTCTCTGTCTCTCATGAATAAATAAATAAAATCTTTAAAAAAAAAAAAAAAGAATGCTGGCCTTCGAGGGCACCTGGGTGGCTCAGATGGTTAAGCGTCTGCCTTCGGCTCAGGTCATGATCCCAGCGTCCTGGGATCGAGCCCCACATCGGGCTCCCTGCTCCTTGGGAGCCTGCTTCTCCCTCTGCCTCTCTCTCTCTCTCTCTGTCTCTCATGAATAAATAAATAAAATCTTTAAAAAAAAAAAAAAAAGAATGCTGGCCTTCGAGGGCACCTGGGTGGCTCAGATGGTTAAGCGTCTGCCTTCGGCTCAGGTCATGATCCCAGCGTCCTGGGATCGAGCCCCACATCGGGCTCCCTGCTCCTTGGGAGCCTGCTTCTCCCTCTGCCTCTCTCTCTCTCTCTCTCTGTCTCTCATGAATAAATAAATAAAATCTTTAAAAAAAAAAAAAAAAGAATGCTGGCCTTCGAGGGCACCTGGGTGGCTCAGATGGTTAAGCGTCTGCCTTTGGCTCAGGTCATGATCCCAGCGTCCTGGGATCGAGCCCCACATCGGGCTCCCTGCCCCTTGGGAGCCTGCTTCTCCCTCTCCGTCTCTCTCTCTCTCTCTCTGTCTCTCATGAATAAATAAATAAAATCTTAAAAAAAAAAAAAAAGAATGCTGGCCTTCGAGGGCACCTGGGTGGCTCAGATGGTTAAGCGTCTGCCTTTGGCTCAGGTCATGATCCCAGCGTCCTGGGATCGAGCCCCACATCGGGCTCCCTGCTCCTTGGGAGCCTGCTTCTCCCTCTGCCTCTCTCCCTCTCTCTCTCTGTCTCTCATGAATAAATAAATAAAATCTTTAAAAAAAAAAAAAAAAAGAATGCTGGCCTTCGAGGGCACCTGGGTGGCTCAGATGGTTAAGCGTCTGCCTTCGGCTCAGGTCATGATCCCAGCGTCCTGGGATCGAGCCCCACATCGGGCTCCCTGCTCCTTGGGAGCCTGCTTCTCCCTCTGCCTCTCTCTCTCTCTCTCTGTCTCTCATGAATAAATAAATAAAATCTTTAAAAAAAAAAAAAAAAGAATGCTGGCCTTCGAGGGCACCTGGGTGGCTCAGATGGTTAAGCGTCTGCCTTCGGCTCAGGTCATGATCCCAGCGTCCTGGGATCGAGCCCCACATCGGGCTCCCTGCTCCTTGGGAGCCTGCTTCTCCCTCTGCCTCTCTCTCTCTCTCTCTGTCTCTCATGAATAAATAAATAAAATCTTTAAAAAAAAAAAAAAAAAGAATGCTGGCCTTCGAGGGCACCTGGGTGGCTCAGATGGTTAAGCGTCTGCCTTCGGCTCAGGTCATGATCCCAGCGTCCTGGGATCGAGCCCCACATCGGGCTCCCTGCTCCTTGGGAGCCTGCTTCTCCCTCTGCCTCTCTCTCTCTCTCTCTCTGTCTCTCATGAATAAATAAATAAAATCTTTAAAAAAAAAAAAAAAAGAATGCTGGCCTTCGAGGGCACCTGGGTGGCTCAGATGGTTAAGCGTCTGCCTTCGGCTCAGGTCATGATCCCAGCGTCCTGGGATCGAGCCCCACATCGGGCTCCCTGCCCCTTGGGAGCCTGCTTCTCCCTCTCCGTCTCTCTCTCTCTCTCTCTGTCTCTCATGAATAAATAAATGAAATCTTTAAAAAAAAAAAAAAAAGAATGCTGGCCTTCGAGGGCACCTGGGTGGCTCAGATGGTTAAGCGTCTGCCTTCGGCTCAGGTCATGATCCCAGCGTCCTGGGATCGAGCCCCACATCGGGCTCCCTGCCCCTTGGGAGCCTGCTTCTCCCTCTCCGTCTCTCTCTCTCTCTCTCTGTCTCTCATGAATAAATAAATAAAATCTTTAAAAAAAAAAAAAAAAGAATGCTGGCCTTCGAGGGCACCTGGGTGGCTCAGATGGTTAAGCGTCTGCCTTCGGCTCAGGTCATGATCCCAGCGTCCTGGGATCCAGCCCCACATCGGGCTCCCTGCCCCTTGGGAGCCTGCTTCTCCCTCTCCGTCTCTCTCTCTCTCTCCCTGTCTCTCATGAATAAATAAATAAAATCTTAAAAAAAAAAAAAAAGAATGCTGGCCTTCGAGGGCACCTGGGTGGCTCAGATGGTTAAGCGTCTGCCTTCGGCTCAGGTCATGATCCCAGCGTCCTGGGATCCAGCCCCACATCGGGCTCCCTGCCCCTTGGGAGCCTGCTTCTCCCTCTCCGTCTCTCTCTCTCTCTCCCTGTCTCTCATGAATAAATAAATAAAATCTTAAAAAAAAAAAAAAAGAATGCTGGCCTTCGAGGGCACCTGGGTGGCTCAGATGGTTAAGCGTCTGCCTTCGGCTCAGGTCATGATCCCAGCGTCCTGGGATCCAGCCCCACATCGGGCTCCCTGCCCCTTGGGAGCCTGCTTCTCCCTCTCCGTCTCTCTCTCTCTCTCCCTGTCTCTCATGAATAAATAAATAAAATCTTAAAAAAAAAAAAAAAGAATGCTGGCCTTCGAGGGCACCTGGGTGGCTCAGATGGTTAAGCGTCTGCCTTCGGCTCAGGTCATGATCCCAGCGTCCTGGGATCGAGCCCAGCATCGGGCTCCCTGCCCCTTGGGAGCCTGCTTCTCCCTCTGCCTCTCTCTCTCTCTCTCTGTCTCTCATGAATAAATAAATAAAATCTTAAAAAAAAAAAAAAAAGAATGCTGGCCTTCGAGTGAGCATCCTGGGCTCCGGTTTGCCAATGTGCTGCGTGGCTTTAAGGAAGGTGCTTTCCTACTCTGGTCCTGTTGATTTGTGGATGTAGGGGCGAGTGTGCCCGTGTGTGTCCGGCTCCCCTGTCCCTTTCTGCGGCAGCTGCTCGGCTGTTTTCCTCACTCATCTGGTACATTTGCTTAGTAGCACGGCCGAGCATTTCTTGGGTGACTCTTGACCGTCTTTTGTGTTTTCTGAATCTTACGGATGAATTACCGGGAATCGATCCGACGTCGAGGTCATGGCCAGCTCTGACGTCCGATGCCGGCGTCAAAGACCCGGAGGCACGTTTCCCGTAGCAACAAGCTTTTTTTGAGAGCTGACCACGCCCCTTAATTCAAAGTCTAGCGCAGGGGCTCCGGGAGCCGGAAGGAAACGCTGGTCCACCGCACACTCACCTCAATAATTCCCACTTCTGCCTCCTTCCTTCACGGCTTTTGGGTCACCGGGGACTACGGAGCTGGTAGAGAGGCTCTATCCATCGTGCCAGCCTGATCGAGGGGTAGTGGCATCCTCAAAGGTCACCCTTTCCCTTCTCAACCAGAAAGACTGCCGTGTCTTCCACGCACAAGGAATTCAGAGAAGCGGTGGCTTCACTATTTCTCACTCTCCCTGACCTACACCATGAGGATCAGGATATTTCCCCCAGTCCCAGCTTTCTAGAAGGTTCCTATGCTCCAGGGTGGTGGTGATAAAGACAGTCAGCTCTCCCAAAGAAGAGGAGCCTGGGGGGAAAGGAGGTGAGAGGTGCCATCAGAGCAGGTATGCATCTCACCCCAAACCTTCTAGCGGAAGGGGCAAAGGGGGCTCCTATCACGGGTGCACCGAGCTTCCTTCGATGGCATTCCCCTCTCCAAGCCTCCTCTTGGTGTTCATTTTGAATTTCTTCTGGATCCCATTTTGTTTTGAGGAAGGAGGGTGTGTTGTCACAGTGAAGTTGGCTCTGGGACTCTGGTTTCCATCAGGAGGACGCTGGCTGGATCATTTTGGGGCTGGAAGTTGGAACTTCAAAGAGAATTCACTATCCACTCCTGGCAACAAAAGACTGAGAAGCCAGGCCCCCGGGGGAAATGTCTGATGTTTTCCCCTTATTCCTTCTTCGTGAATGCAAAGTAAAACAAGTTTAAAATGGGGATTAGCAAGTAAGGTATGGAGTGGAAAACTCCAGAAGGGTTTTCAGAGCAGACTTGCTAGAGCTGAGGAGAGCATGCAGCTCTGTTCACGGCCGTGTGCAAGCCGCGATCTGGAACGGGAAGCTGGGGCTCTGCTTCCAGCCTTGTCATTCATGGGGAAAGTCACTTCCTCTCTCTGGGTCTCAGTTTCCCCCTCTGTTACCCGCCCTGCCCACCTCAAAGGGTTTGGGGAACGATCTGATGAGGGAAAGGACACAAATGCGCTTTGAAGAGAAAGCTCAAGAGCTCTGGAAATGGAAAGGATGACTGTTTGTTTTCACAAGTGGAGTTGTCTCTTTGCCATCACCCCTGGAGAGGCTGTTTGGGCCATAAGTATTTGGCCTCTGAACTTTGCTCAGACTGGAGCAGCTGTGGGTGGCAGGAATGCGGGGAGGGAGGAAATATCAGAGTCAGCGAGCATGAGCCTCAGTCTCAGAGTTGGCCAGGTTTCTAGGGGGAAAAAAAATCTCAAGTAGCTCTTTGTGGTCCTAAGGAATACACTTATGTGATTGTTTTAAATATTTCAGAGTCTGAAAAAAAGCTGCAAGGGACACATCACAGTGGACAACAATAGAGCCACTCATTTAACCTAGGCTGCACAAATCCACATGAAATGGATCTGCCCCTCTTCCATCTAGCATGCACGCACACACGCACACACGGATTATTGCACCCGCAGTGATTCAGATCGTGGTTTTTATTCTTCCCTCTTTGCATTTAGCTAGAACCTTTCCAGTCTTCAAAGTGTTTCCCAATCCTTTGTCGATTGTCCTTTGTCCATTCCTGGCTCCTACAGTAGGCACTTGGTAAGTTTCTGATCAGTGACATGCCACCTGATCTGGAGTAGACTGTTATAGGAATGGTCCACAATGAACCCTGCCCCTCTGAATCCATGTCTCTTTGGAGTCCTTTCCACGCTGACTCTGGGCTTGATTTGCCTGGCTGGTGAGACCTTAGTAAAGGTGATACAAACGAAACTTGAAAAGCACATTGGAATACGCACACCACGTGAAGAAACCTGGGCCAGCCAGCCTGCTGGGGACGCGTAGCTCCAACTACGAATCACGTGAGTAAGGCTGTTTCGACTCTCCAGTCCCCATCAGGCTACCTGAGGACTGCAGCCAGATGAAGTCAGAACGGCCCAGTTGAGCTCAGTTCAAGTGCTGACCCATAGTGAATTTTGGGTTGGTGTATCATATAGTCATAGATAATTGAGATACTACTTCTTTATTTTTTTTTAAAGATTTTATTTATTTACTTGACAGAGAGAGACATAGCGAGAGAAGGAACACAAGCAGCGGGAGTGGGAGAGGGAGAAGCAGGCTTCCCGCTGAGCAGGGAGCCCGATGCGGGGCTCGATCCCAGGACCCTGGGATCATGACCTGAGCCGAAGGCAGACGCTCAACGACTGAGCCACCCAGGCGCCCCGAGATACTACTTCTTTAAAAAGTGCATAGACACCTTTAGACCAGGAACGATAAATATGTAACATATAATCTAACAAATTTAATGGATTGATCGTGTCTTCATGGAAGGCATACTGAGTAGAATTTGAAGTCCAAGTTACTAGAAAAGAAAGCCAAAATTCATTAGTAATGTGTGCAAAGAACATGGGTGGGAAGAGTGGTGATTTGTATGCCTTATATTTGTCATCCTTGTCCCATTTTTTTCATTCAGGGGTCAATGAACAAGGAAATAATTATCAAAGTTAAATGCCAAGAGGGCCAGTTGGTAAGGGGATTTTCCAATGAGTTAAGTCACATTTCCCAGGAACAGTGATGGTGAAGGTAGGACTCCTTGAGTAAACTCAAGCAGACATTATTTACATCGCTGGAGAACACAGTTCTGGGACTGCAAAAACCCACAATTTGGGACTCTAGGTGGCTTCCCAGGTTTGCCTGGGACGGTGTACGGGTAGCTTTACTCTGCTCACAGATCTGCTCATCAGCTTCATAGGTACAGAAACTCAGTGTTGTTGGTGCATCCAGAGCTGATTGGGCTCTTGGGAACAGCCCTAGGAGACCACATCCATGAGATATTGTTAGCAAGATAAAATGCAAGGACTTTCCTAGGATACAACAATCCTTATCAGCTCCCCAGACTAAATTCGTCATCAGAAAAGCTCCATCCCGTGAAGAAGATGGAATGAGAAGAAAGGAAGTGGGAAGGTTCAGAGGGAACATTTCACACAAGTCAGGAAAAGCAGATAAAATATCTCTAACAACAGTGGTCTCTCTCTAGCAGTGGGAAACCCTGAACCTCAGTCCCGGTGTCTCTCTCCCTTGAGAATAAGTGGACACTGATCAATGGTAGACATTGATGTATCTTCTGACAGATCCTTCTGGGAGATATGCTTCCTCAGACACATTAGTATAATTGATGAAACCATTGCTATTTTTTCGGTTCAGAAGCACCTTCTGGGGATCTCACCTTCTTTAGAGTTTGCCTACCCAAGTACCTGACTGTCCATTACCACCTAGATTTATAAGGCATCTTTCCCCTTCAAAGATTTCTACATAATGCATTGATTTTGTCCATCTACCCATCCATCCATCCATGCATCGTTTCATCTATTTATCCTATAGATCATATGCCCTCAGTTGGTGCTGGGGGACACAAGGAGGAATAAAGCATCACCCTGCCTTTAAGAAACCTCAAAGGTGAGAAAGGAGACAGGAGTCTGGGTGAAGATCAGTCCTAGACAAGTCCAGGGATGACATGAGGGTACTCTAACTAAGCGTAGAGTGAGCAGAGGTGATTGGGAAGAAGGGGCAGATATCAGAGAAAGGGAGTGTTACAGAGAGAAAATGGACTGTCACTGTCTGGTCGGCAGGCAGCGAGAGAGAAGGAAGAAACTAGAATAATAAAAAATAAAAACATAGCTAAGTATTTGTTAGTGTCATCATTATTATCATTAAGAGCTGCCATGTACTGGGCACTTGCACCATGCCAGGTGCCATTCTAAGCCCTTTATATGCATGAATTTGTGTAATCCTCACAACCAAGTGAGGTAGGTACCATCATTATGTCCATATTTCAGATGAGGACATGGAGGCATAGAGGCGTAAGTAACTTGTCCAAGGTGACACAGCTCGCTTGGCAGGGACAAGATGACCCTCAGGCACTCAGTTTGGTGTCTTCGTGGATGCCTCCCAGAAACACAGGAACTATAGGAGGAAGATCCACAGAACAGTTCTAGAAACACGTGACTTGGGATGCCTGGGACCATCCGAATGGAGAGCTCCGGCAGAGATGGGGGCTACAAGAGCATCCGTCCTGGAAACATCGACTTAGACACCATCCATGTCTATGTGCGGTGGTGAGAGCCACAGGTCTGGTATGGCACGTCAAGGACAGGGCCAAGGTCAGGACCTGGATGAAGACCCAAGGCCCCTCCATGGGGGGGCATTTGGAGGAAGAGGAGCTGGGTAGGGAGTGTGGAAATGAATGGTTAAGAAGTTAGGATATGAACCAGGAACAGTAGGCATCATAGCAAGTAAGCAAGTCTAAAGTTTCAAAAAGGAGGCAATGTTTCAATAACTCAAACACCACCAAAGATAGCAAACCAATGCGGTCTGAAAAGCAACCACTAAATTAGGCATTCATGCAGTTTGACAACTAGTGATCTTGACAAAGCATCAACAACAGCTCCCAAAGCCCCTGCATCAGTGGTTCTTTTTTTTTTTTTTTAAAGATTTTATTTATTTATTTGACAGAGGGAGACACAGCGAGAGAGGGAACACAAGCAGGAGGAGTGGGAGAGGCAGAAGCAGGCTTCCTGCTGGGCAGGGAGCCGGATGTGGGGCTCGATCCCAGGACCCTGGGATCATGACCTGAGCAGAAGGCAGACGCTTTTTTTTTTTTTTTTAAGATTTTATTTATTTATTTGAGAGAGAGAATGAGATAGAGCATGAGAGGGGGGAGGGTCAGAGAGAGAAGCAGACTCCCTGCTGAGCAGGGAGCCTGACGTGGGACTCGATCCCGGGACTCCAGGATCACGACCTGAGCCGAAGGCAGTCGCTTAACCAACTGAGCCACCCAGGCGGCCCCGAAGGCAGACGCTTAACGACCGAGCCCCCCAGGTGCCCCTGGATCAGTGGTTCTTAAACTCTGGTGCAGAAGAATCTCCTGGTAGTTTATTAAAATTCAGATTCCTGGGACTACCTCCAGAGACTTGGATTCATAAGGCTTAAGTCAAGGTCCAGGAACCTAAATGTTTAAAAAGCCCTCCCCCCGACAAGGTGATTCTGATATTGTTGTTTCCAAAACTCTATTTTTTTTAAAAGATTTTATTTATTTATTTAATTGACAGAGAGAGAGAGAGACAGCGAGAGGGGGAACACAAGCAGGGGGAGTGGGAGAGGGAGAAGCAGGCTTCCCGCTGAGCAGGGAGCCCGATGCGGGGCTCAATCCCAGGCCCCTGGGATCATGACCTGAGCGGAAGGCAGTCGCTTAACCGACTGAGCCACCCAGGCGCCCCCAAAACTCTATTTTGATAAGCACTGCCCTGAAGACACAAGCATTCCTTCCCCACCTGCCCCAGGTTCTGATTTCCTGTTAAATGATCCACGAGCTCCCTGTGAGAGATCAACACCGTGAGTGGCCAACCTTTGCAGCGCATGCCTTCCCACGGAAGCCTGGCTTCAGGGGCCCTAGTGATGGAATTCTATCTTCGCACGACAGTTAGCAAAATGTTCATGCATACCACGGACCCACATGCACACCCTGCGCACACACAGGGTGGGAGACGAAGCCATTGATCCCAGAGATGAACACTTACAAGCAAATAGATATAAACACGAGTGACTGATTGAAGGAGAAAGAAGAGGAGATGAAAATAATACAAAAGGAGGCAATACTCCAGGGAGGCAAATACCACCAGAGCATATAGATGAGGTTCTTAACTATTAAGTATGGTGCATTTACCCTACGGGACAAAGTGCAAAAGGAACACAGAGGAAGGAGTAACAAATTCTACTTGGAGAAGCTGGTGAGGGCATCCCTGAGGAGGCGGCATTCGAGACCTTCCCCAGGAAGGGGTCACGGAGCAGAGAAAGGGAAAGGGAGGCAAAGAGGAGCAGGGTGTTCCCAGGAAAGATACAAAGCCTGGCTGAGGCTGGAAGGGAGGAAGTAGGGTGGAGGGAGGGAGAAGCAGATGGAGTAAGAATGAAGAAGGTTGAAACGCTGCCTTAGGCATCTCTTTTGAGGGTCTTTGATGCGTTCTAAGGAATTTAGACTTGATCTAAAGTGAAAGTGGAGAGCCCCCGTGGTTTTTAAGTGGGGGCTGAGTCTTTTGTTTAAGGGAGCTAAGGATGCCCCAGCAGGGAAGCTGGCAGACCCCTTCCTTTCCGCCCATGATGGCATCCAGGGGAAGGGAATTCTCTGGTACAGTCAGAATCCTGAATTCACATGGTCCTCGTGGGCACAGCTTTTGAGTCTGTTTCTTCTTTGCTCTGGGACCTGAAGACTCTCATTTGGGGAAAAAAACCCACAGGGAATGAGGAGGGAGAGAAAGCTGGGGAAGAAATACACTCAGCTCCAATTCCTCAAATGGAAAAAAAGAAGGGGTAACCTCTTCCTGTCTAAACATGGATTTAAAATAATCACAATAAAATGAAGTTTGGTTTTTCAGGGTGGGCTAGGGGAGGAGAACCAAAAATGACCAAAGAACAACAAAGTAGAAAAAACAAGCAGAGGAGGAAAGAATATAAAAACAGGAAGTCAGCAGGCGGCCATTCACCATGAGGTCACTGCCAAAGGCCCCAGGGGCCGAGTCTCTGCAGGTCGTGGGGCTGGGGAAGGGAAAGCCGGGGGAGCAGGCCTCTTCTCGTGGCCTCGGGCACTAGAACAGGCCAGAATACGGGGTCAATGCCAGACGCATCTGGAAAATTTCAAAAACTGTTTCTGTATAGGATGGGGGCGGGGTATTCTTAAGGCTGCCCAGCTGGGCCCTGGGGGTGAAGTAGGAGGCAGTCCTAAATTCAGGTCAGAAACTGACTCCTAGGTGGGGGCCTGTGTGACTTTGGTCAAGGGGCTCTACCTCTCTGGGCCTGTTTCCTCATCCGGGACCTAGTGTGGTTGGCCAGGCCTCTGGCATATGTGGCCAAGGATGACATTGAAATCCAGCTGTGCATTCTGGCAAGGGAAGAAAGTGTTTCATTTTTCTAATTTATACCAAAACAGGGTTCTGCCCGCCAAATCCAGAGCCCACAGGACTGTGACCTCTTAGGTACCCTTTTTCTCATATCTAGAAGCTTCCTGGGCTAATGGGGGCCCTGAAGCAGGGTGTGTGGGTGCTGAGCCCCCACTCCCCCGCCCACCAGGGAGAGAGAGTTGCATGCCATGCTAAGGAACTTGGACTTGAGCGTGAAAGAAATGGAAAGCCAGATTTGCTGGAGCTCACTTGGCCCCCCACCCACCCCCCCACTCTTCTCCTGGTCCTGCTCAATGAAGAGCCCTGCTGCCACTGTCGCCCACCTCTCAACACAGCGGGCTGTCTCGGCCACCCTGGGGGTGAGCACCGGGTTTAGGCATGAACTTTACTATACCCCATTGTGATAGGAGGAGCTGAAACAGCTCCAGGACCCACTGCAGCTGGCCGCAGAGCTGCCCAGAGGACCCAGGGACCCAAGCCGGAAGGATGAGGGAGAGAGTTAGTGACCCTCGGGGTGGATTTTGACCAGCAAGAGACTGGGACAGAGAGGAAGGCACAGAGAGACTCCTGACTCTTCTCCCAGCCCAGGTGTGTCTCCCCAGAGATATCCAACATGGCCTAGTGGTCCCTTCTTACTTGTGGGGCCACAGCCAGCTCAGAACAGACCATTCTGTAATTGCCTTTTCTCTGCCTCACTTCCCCTTTCTCTCAGTGTCTCTGCCCTGGGATTAACTCCCCCTCCCCATAAAGCTTTAGCACATAAGCTCTGCCTCTTGTTTAGGGAAAATGGCTGAGGCCGAGGGCTCCTGATGGCTGACACTGGCCACCTTTTTAATTTTTTTTAAGATTTTATGTATTTGACAGCGAGAGAGGGAACACAAGCAGGGGGAGAGGGAGAAGCAGGCTCCCTGCCTGGCAGGGAGGGAGGCAGACGAGGGGCTCGATCCCAGGACCCCGAGATCATGACCTGAATGGAAGGCAGACGCTTAATGACTGAGCCCCCCAGGCGCCCCTGACATGCCCATCTTGCTGACCCTGGCAAGTGAGCGCTTTTAGCGGTGTGACGTTTCTCCCCTCTGCGCCTGTAGGAACGAAGTCCCACTTGTTGCAGACAACTGGGCCGCAGAACCAAGAGGGCCTGGGGTCAGTCAGGGCCCGGAACGCTGGCTCTGTCACACACCAGCTACACGCACAAACTGCCACGATGGACGGCCGGACTCGGCCAAGTCTCGGTTTCCTCTCCTGCGAGGGACATGGTGATGACCCAGCCTTACTTCGTGGAATCGGGGCCGGTTAAATGACGACGTGATGTTTGTGGAAGAGTCAGCCGACTGCTGGACACGGGGATGAGCTCAGACAATGCTGTTTTTGTTGTCACGATGGGGAAAATTGAAGAGTAGGCATCCAGGAGGCCTTGGAGTCAGCCCTGCGACCGCAATTGCCGATGCGCGGGGGGGGGGGGGGGGGGGGGGGCTTGGGGGGGGCGTGGTCGGGGCGCTGGAAGATTGCCCAGACCAGATCCGGAGCGCGGGGCTTCTCTGTTGTTTGGCCGCTAATCCAGGGGCCCCTGCTCACCCGCTCGTGTACAGGCTGCCCGAGCGCGTCTGCCACCCGCTCCGACCTTGGCCTGGAGCACGTCCACCCCTCAGCCCGGAGCGCTATTTCCCCGCTCCTCCTGCCCCCACTGCACCCGCAGGAAGGACAGGCTTCTTGCCTGGCCCGTTTCCACTCTGGCCTTGGTCTTGGAGACCGGAGGCGTGATTTGGCGGGAGGTGAGGTCCAGGGCAGCCTAGGACACAGGCTGTCACTGCCCACAGCCTCAGCAGCCTGCGGAAGCCGCTGATGCCAGCTCCCATGTCAGCAACTGGCCCTCGGGGACGTTGCCACCTCGCTTGGCCGCGCTCTTGCTGGGGCCCTGTCTTCACTTTCACTGCTTCTACCCCCTCTTCTGCCCCCTGAGTCTCTGCACCTGGCCCACATCTGAAGCTGAGCACCTAGGTTTGAGGAAACTGAGGCAGGCTTGAGACCGTGCCACTCTAGGTCACCCACAGGCTTATGGGAGGGTTTTGTTTTGTTCTGTTTCACTTTTTGATGATGGGGGAGCATGCACATGGGAAAAGCCTGAAAGAGCAATGAAAGTTGGTGGAGTGTTCGTCCTGGCCTCCCCTCCCTGGATGCCCTGAGCCGCAGATGTTCAAACCAAGCGGCTTGGCCTCCTAGGAGAGAGATGAGCCACGTGTCTCACTTCTTTAAAAAAATCACTTTAAAGTCTGTTGACCCACTTCTTATAAAAGGATAAGGGGCCAAAGCCAAAGGAACAGACCCCGCACCTGTGCTCCCTCTTTTACCTCCAGGCTCAGGGATTCTTCCCTTTCCTTTTGGCATCGTGGAGGCTCAACTCTGCCACGGGGTTTGTTATGTCGCCATCTGGTGGTGACAGGGGGTACTACTGTCCTTGTTTCCACAAACTGTATTTGGTGAGAGTCCACTCTGTACCAGGCACGGCGTGGTACTTGCGGTCATCTCTTTACATTAAAAATAAGTTGTAGGAACCTGCCCTTGGGACTGGTAGTAACTGCCAATTCACCACCTTCCATAGTAGCTGCATCAGAGGACCCCCCCACCCCCTCCCACCCTTCCCACCCTATTGGAGATTTCACCCAGAACCCTGGGGGCTGAAAGGAGTCCGATGGAACGAGGGGGGCAGAATTCATTTCAGGTGCAACAGGACCTTTTCCAGCTGTGGTATTATCTCATCCCTACATGCCAGTGGTTCTTGGTACATTAGAATCACCTACAGGCTTTTAAAAGCAGCGATGCCCAGAACTCACCCCCAGAGACTCTGATTCAATAGTTCAGGCGTGAGGTATTGGAATTTTTAAAGCTCTCCGGGTGATCCTAATGTGCCGCCAGGATTGAGAAATGCTGTACAATTGGTAAGCATGGGTCAGACATCACCCTTTTTATTGTCATTATAACTGGGAGAATTATTCCTTCACATACACATAGAGCTCCCCAGTCTCCACACTCAGACAGAGCTTGGGAGCAGCCTGGTCCCATCATCTAAGAATTCCATCTGTGTCTCACATTACAAGGAATATCTTCCAAGTTTCCAGGGGAACCTTTGAGAAGGTTCACAGCTACTATGAAAAGGTGTAGGACCCGTAGGTCCGTTTTCTTATTCTTGGCCAGACCAAGGGAGCACTATTTGAAAGTAGAATGGTTGGGAAAGAGTTGAAGATAGAAGCATATTCTGGTCACCAAAAGAATGTAAAGTAAAACCCCAAGGGGAAGTCTTGCAAAGGATGGGAAGTTGGGGAGGGAAAGTTTGTTTTCTCCATAAGGGTCTAAAGTTAGTCTGTGCTCTCTGGGAATTGTCATTGCGAGGGGCATGTGTATGCTGTTAGAGCATGGATATTTGGAAGAATAAAGAGGCCCATTTTCTTTTCTTTTTTTTTTTTAAGATGTTTTTATTTATTTATTTGACAGAGAGAGAGAGAGCTCAAGCAGGGGGGAGCGGAAGGCAGAGAGAGAAGCAGACTCCTTGCTGAGCAGGGAGCCGGACACAGGGCTTGATCCCAGGACCCTGGGATCATGACCTGCACTAAAGGCAGACACTTAACCAACTGAGCCACCCAGGTGCCCCAAAGAGGCCCATTTCAATTCACATTGGTGGGACACCTTCAAGAAGACCAGATATGGGGTTCCCCACATCCCCCACAGTTTATCTGGCTCTGAGGGACTTGGAGAGCCCAAGGTCATCTTGGACTATTTCGCTGAGCCGTTCTGGACAGAGTAACTAAGATTTAGCTAAATGAACTTCGGGGGAGTTGGGTGGAGCTGGGAAATCCTTGTGTGACAGGCCAGTCTCTAAAGATGGGAGGTGGGGTTTCTTTTTTTTTTTTTTTTTAAGATTTTATTTATTTATTTGAGACAGAGAGAATGAGAGACAGAGAGCATGAGAGGGAGGAGGGTCAGAGGGAGAAGCAGACTCCCTGCCGAGCAGGTAGCCCGATGCGGGGCTCGATCCCGGGACTCCAGGATCATGACCTGAGCCGAAGGCAGTCGCTTAACCAACTGAGCCACCCAGGCGCCCAGGAGGTGGGGTTTCTAAGCACACCCCAGAGTGGGGAGGTTTGAGGAAGAAGGCTGTCTCTCCAGAATAAGGTCACGGCAACAAGATCAGGTTCTGGAGAGCACCCACCTAAAGAGCTTCCTCCTGCGAAATGTTTAATTTCTTGGATGTTTTTCCGAGAAAAATGGTATTGGTGGCCGTTTAAAATTCTCCCTCTTATACGTTGTCACTTTAATTTTTCCAACCTTTAGTAAAGTCTGATGTATTTATCCACGTTTGTGTGCTTATGTTGTGAAGAGAGCCAGAGACACAGGAGTCTGTCTTCGTGGGCCCGTAGGCCATTATTCAGGAAGGAGCAGGACTGGGGGCGGCCCAGTCCCGTGTTGACCTGAGTCGGGCCCACACAGAACCCAGAGCCACCAGGAAGAGAACAGGTCTCAGAGGGACAGAGGCCAGGGAAACTCAGAAGGGAGACAACCCCCGGTTTCTCTCCCAGATATAGAGGGGGGTGACCCTTACGATACAAGGGAGAGCCATCACTTGAGTCACACCCTAAATTCCTTCATTACTGAGGTAAAGAGGGAAGAGGACCTTGACTGAGAGAGCTGATCTAGAGATGTGATTTTAACTGAATTAGCTCGGGGGTAGCACCAGGATATTTAAGCAGAGACTTCCCATCGGTATGAGGAACATATGTGAAAAAGAGAAGGTAGGAAATTTGAGACCAGAGGTAAAAATTGGAGAATCTAAGCAGTATGAAAAACTTCTGGGTATAACAGCTTTTGGAGACATAGACCAAGTCCTAGCCCTTTATCTTCCATATGAAGAAACTAAGACTGTGACGGGGGCAAGGGTCATTGTGTCCCCGAGGCTGCAGCATTGTTTGGCCCGAGATCTATGACTTGATCCCACCTCTCCTGACTCCCAACTCAGGTCTTGTTTTTGTCTTTTTTTCCCAGATGTCATCTTGATCCTGGTAATTTCAACATTGACCATGGTGAACACATGAAAGACAATGTATGGGATGTTTTGGGGAACTCACCAACCAATATTCTTTCACTGGGTTTTGTGGTGCTGATTAAAGGTAAGTTTTATCTTCCATTTTTCTAAAATCTATTTTTGTTTTGTTTTTAGTAGCCTAATGACCAATGTGTGTGTAGGCAGAGTTAAATGTGAGTCAGGACTCACCCCTTTGCTTTCAGTGCACTCCAAGACTTTAGGACAGCATGGGCAAAGTGTATCAAATGGTTTCCATTTATTTTTTATCTTTTTCTAAGGATTTTATTTATTTGTCTGACAGAGAGAGACACAGCGAGAGAAGGAACACAAGCAGAGGGAGTGGGAGAGGGAGAAGCAGGCTTCCCGCAGAGTAGGGAATGCGATGCGGGGCTTGATCCCAGGACCCCGGGATCATGACCTGAGCCGAAGGCAGACACTTAATGACTGAGCCACTCAGGTGTCTCAAGTGGTTTCCATTTAAAAGGTAACTTGAAATTGAGCCATGGAGCTTGGCTTCAGTCCTCATGTTAAGTAATTCCAGTGGAGGTGGCCTAACCCTTTCATGGAGGAGACACTCGCCCAGGCCCAAGGTGACCAGGGTTGAGAAGAGGAGAAAAAAGCAGGAGGGAGGTGCAGAAACATCCAGGACATAAATGGAATGCCCCCTTTGAATGAGAATTGGCTAGCCAGGGACAGCAAAAAGGAGGGAGTCAAGGATTCTTAGAGCTGGGGCTTAAATCTCTCTCTCTCACCCTCTCCCTGTCTCAGTCCTACAGGCTAATGTTTGTGCAGCCATTTTGTCAGCCTGGACTTGGGAGTTTGGGTTGGTGGTTTTGCTGCCAGCCAGAGGGTCCAGCAAACAGATACCCCTACTGGCGCTCGAGAATCACCTCTTTTCAACATTAAATGAGAAGCCACCTAAAGTGGTGACTCACGGGCCTCCCAACAGCCTTGACCACAGTCATTTTCCAGTGTTTTCTGAGGTCAGAGATGCCAGCCCTTCCCAGGGTGGGTAAGACTCGCTTTTCCATGAGGGGTTGGGACAGCAAAGAAACTAGCTCCGGGGAGGTGCTCAAACTTGCTGGGCCTCCTGAGTGGTGTGTTTATAGCAGCAGGGCCCAAGCTGTGAGCTGGGGGAAGCGGGCAATAAAGCTTCTGTGGTCTGGGTCAGGTCACCCTGGACCTGGGACCGTCTGAAGGCCTGGAGATACCATGCTTGCCTGTTCTGAGACAGAAGGCCAAAACACATTGGATGAAGCTCAGTCCTGCATCATCAGAGTTAGCCAGACAAGGAAATTCTGTCCAACCACAAGACAGAGCAGCATTTTTAAAAGATTTTATTTATTTATTTGAGAGACAGAGAGAGAGAGAGCACGTGTGCAAGTCGGGGCGGGGGTGTGGGGGGAGGAAGGGGAGAGAGAAGGGGGAAGGGGCAGAGGGAGAAGCAAACTCCCCGCTGAGCAAGGAGCCCTAGGTGGAGCTCGATCCCAGGACCCCAGGATCAGGACCTGAGCCGAAGGCAGACACTTAACCAACTGAGCCACCCAGGCGCCCCAAGACAGAACAGCATTTTATTTTATTTTATTTTATTTATTTATTTATTTATTTTTAAAGATTTTATTTATTTATTTGCCAGAGAGAGACACAGCGAGAGAGGGAACACAAGCAGGGGGAGTGGGAGAGGGAGAAGCAGGCTTCCCGCGGAGCAGGGAGCCCGATGCGGGGCTCGATCCCAGGACCCTGGGACCATGACCTGAGCCGAAGGCAGACGCTTAACGACTGAGCCACCCAGGCGCCCAGAACAGCATTTTTTTTTTTTAAGATTTTATTTATTTATTTGAGACAGAGAGAATGAGAGAGAGAGCACATGAGAGGGGGGAGGGTCAGAGGGAGAAGCAGGGAGCCCGATGCGGGACTTGATCCCAGCACTCCAGGATCATGACCTGAGCCGAAAGCAGTTGCTTAACCAACTGAGCCACCCAGGCGCCCAGAACAGCATTTTAATAGCAAATTTTCTTCCCCTTCCCAGTCCTTAGTCCCAGTCAAATGTTCCAGTTATTTGGACCTCTTCTCTCAAGGTATGATTAATTTTCTTTTTAATTAATGATTTTGAAAAAAAAAAATCCCTTTTTCATAGCTCACTATTATACATCCATTTTCCACATAGCAGCAAGGGTGATCTTTAAGAAACACAGATTTGTATCCAGGTGTTTCGATGGTTCCATCTGGGCTTGCCCATCTGTCTGACCTCGCTGACCTTACTGTGTTTGCTGTGGACTACCCCCAGATCTTTGAGCTCCAGCCACAATTGCCTTTGGTTCATTGCCCAAGCACTTCAGGGTTGGGGGGCGGGTGGAATCAGCCACATACACACCTGGAACCACCCATCAATTGCTTTAAAAAATTTACATGCAATAAACTCTGCTTTTGTTGTACAGTTCCATGAAGCTTTACACATGTACAGATTCTTGTAATCACTACCACAAACAGGATACAAAACAATTCCAACACCCAAAAGAATTCCCTCGTGCTACCCCTTTGTACACCCCCGGGCAACCACTGATCTGGTCCAATAGCTCAACCTTGTCCAGACTGTCATATGAAGGCAATCATACAACATATAAGCTTTTGAGACTGGCTTCTTTCACTTAGCGTAACGCATGTGCGGCTCCTCCACATTGCTGTGGGTAGCAACAGCTTGGGCTTGTCTCTAATTTGTGCTGAGTGGTATTCCATT
The DNA here is from genome assembly GCF_029215605.1 of Mirounga angustirostris. Lineage (NCBI taxonomy): Eukaryota > Metazoa > Chordata > Mammalia > Carnivora > Phocidae > Mirounga > Mirounga angustirostris. The sequence continues at coordinate 35,739,923 of NW_026991717.1, read as the reverse complement.
GTATGGATGGATCACAGGGTTTTTGTTTTGTTTTGTTTTGTTTTTCTCATTTACTCACTGAAGAATATTTGAATAGTTTCCAGTTTGGGGCGATTATGAATAATGCTGCTACTAAACATTAGTGCACAGGTTTTTGTGTATGTTTTCACTTCTCTGTAGTAAATACCTACAGATACGATGGCTGGATCAAATGGTTAAGTATATGTGTAACTTCATAAGGAAATGTCAAATTGTTCTCCAGAATGCCTGTTCTACACCATACTCACCATACTGCGTTCCGCCAACCACACGTGAGAGTCCAGTTGCTCTACACCGTTGTCAGCACTTCATGTTGTCAGAGTTTTTGTCTTAGCCTTTCCAATATATATGTAATGGTAACTCACTGTGGTTTTTAGTTTGCATTTCCCTAAGAGCTAGTGATGTGAAAGACTTCATATGTTTATTTGCCATCTATATATTTTCTTTGTTAAGGTACATCTTCAGATCTTCTGACCATTTAAAAAATTTGTGTTGTTTGCTTTCTTATTGTTGAGGTTTCAGAGTTCTTTATATATTGTGGATACAAGTCCTCTGTAGGATATGTGATTTGCAGATATTTCCTTCTAGTCTGTGGCTTATCTTTTCATTCTCTTAACAGTGTCTTCCACAGAGCAAAAGTTTTTAATTCAATGAATTCCAATTTATAAGTTCTTTAAAGGATCTTGTTTTGTGATCCAAGAGCACAAAGATTTTCTTATTTTTTTAATCTAAGAGTGCTACAGTTTTTTTTTTTTTTAATTTAACATTTAGTTCTGTGATCCGTTTTCAGTTACTTCTTGTAAAGGATGGGAGGTATACGTTGAGGTTCAACTTTCCATATGAATATCCAATTGTTTCCAGCACCATCTGCTGAAAAGACAATTGAATTGCTTTCATACTTTTGTCAAAACTTTGAACAGACACTTCACAAAAAAAAATATACTGATGACGAGTGTGTGAAAAGATCTTCCACATTAGGAAAAGATCTTCAGTGTTAGGAAAATGCAAATTAAGACCACAATGAGTTATCACCACACACCTTTGGGACCGGCTAACATGAAGTGTTGGCAAGAATGTGACAGAGTTGGAATTCTCATACACTGCTGGGGGGAAAGTAGAAAGGTATAGCCACTTTGGAAACCAGTTTCCTTAAAAGTTAAACACATATTTACCATTATAATCGAACCATTCTACTCCTAGGTATTTACCCAAGAGAAATGAAAGCATATGTCCATACAAAGACTTGTTTCTGAGCACTTGTTTCCCAGCAGCTTTATGTGTAATAGTCAAAACAAAATACAACACGAATGTCCATCAACAAGGAGTGAGTAGGCAAAGTGTGGTACCTGAATACAATAGAACACTGCACAGCAATCAAAAAGAATGAACTATTGATAATATGCTATGACATGGATGATTCTCAAAATAATTATGTAGAGTTCAAGAGGCAAGACAAAAAAAGTACATTCTGTATGATTCCATTAATATACAATGTCAGGAAATGTAAAGTAACATAAACGGGAGAAAGCATATTAGTGACGACCAGGATATAAGGTGGGGAGGAGCAGGAAGGAAGGTTTATTAAAAGACACAAGGAAACTTCTGGAGATAATGGATATGTTCGTTATCTTGATTGAGGTAATGTTACAGATATACACATGTGTCAAAATTTATGAAATTGCCCACTTTAAACTATGTGTAGTTTGTTGTAAGTCATTTATATCTCAGTGGAACTCTTTCAAACTGACCTTAATTTATGAATCTTTCTGGAGTCTCTATTCTGTTCCATTCGTCTATGTTCAGTCCATACCATACTGTTTTGATCACTGTCATTTTTCTTATAATATGTATTAAAATCAGGTAGTGTGAGTCTTCCAACTTGTTCTTTTATTTTCAAAATTATTTTGCGTATTCCAGTTCCATTACTTTTACATGTAAATCTTTTTTTTTTTAAAGATTTTATTTATTTATTTGAGAGAGAGAGAATGAGAGAGAGCACATGAGAGGGGGGAGGGTCAGAGGGAGAAGCAGACTCCCTGCCGAGCAGGGAGCCCAATGCAGGACTCGATCCCGGGACTCCAGGATCATGACCTGAGCCAAAGGCAGTAGCTTAACTGACTGAGCCACCCAGGCGCCCCTACATGTAAATCTTATAATCAGCTTCTCTGTGTCTACAAAGAATCATACTGGTATTTGTTCGGGATTGCCTTAAATCACCCAGATGAGTTGGGTGAATTTGACACTTTAACTATAGTGAATCTACTTCTTTTTCTTCTAGAGAGAGAGAGAGCGTGAGCATTGGGGTGGAGAGGGGCAGAGGGAGAAGGAGGGAGAGAATCTTAAGCAGGATCTTCGCCCAACACCAAGCCTGACCCAGGGCTCAGTCTCACGGCGCTGAGATCGTGACCTGAACCAAAATCAAGAGTCGGATGCCTAAATGAGCCATCCAGGTGGCCCTATAGTGAATCTTCTAATACATGAACAGAATCTGTCTCCCCATTTATTTAGATCTTTGCTTCTTTTATCAGTGTTTTATAGTTTTTACCATAGAGATCCGGTGACATGTTTTGTCACAGTTACAGCTGAGTATATCATATTCTTCTTGGAGCCCTTATAGCTGGTAATGTTTTTGAATTTTTGAAAGCATTTTGAATGTCTTGAACTTCAATTTCTTTTTTTTTTAAGTTTTGGACACATTACATCCGTTATTTTATTTTTTATTTTTTAAAGATTTTTATTTATTTATTTGAGAGAGAGAGAGCGTGCACAAGTCAGGGGGACGGGCAGAGGGAGAAGCAGACTCCCCACTGAGCAGGGAGCCCAAGGTGGGGAATCCATCCCAGGATCCTGGGATCATGACCTGAGCTGAAGGCAGATATTTAACTGACTGAGCCTCCCAGGTGCCCCTAAACTTCAATTTCCAATTGCTCATTTGTAAGTATAAAAAAATGATTGATTTTTATATGTTGACCCACTCCATGACCTTGCTAAACACACTCAGTTCTTCTAGAACTAGATTCCTCGGCATTTTTTATTTAGATAATAGTATCATCTGTGATGGGGGACAGTTTTATTTCTTCCATTCCATCTGAATGCCTTTCTGTCTTATCTTCTTACACTTGCTAGGATTTCCAGTACAATGTGGAACAGTTGTGGTCAGAGCTGACTGACATCTTCCAACGATCACTTTCTGAAAAAAAAAAAGATTTATGCCATTTGCAACGACGTGGATGGAACTGGAGGGTGTTATGCTGAGCGAAATAAGTCAATCAGAGAAAGACATGTATCATATGACCTCACTGATATGAGGAATTCTTAATCTCAGGAAACAAACTGAGGGTTGTTGGAGTGGTGGGGGGTGGGAGGGATGGGGTGGCTGGGTGATAGACACTGGGGAGGGTATGTGCTCTGGTAAGTGCTGTGAATTGTGCAAGACTGTTGAATCTCAGATCTGTACTTCTGAAACAAATAATGCAATATATGTTAAGAAAAAAAAAAAGAAGAAGAAGAAGGTAGTAGGAGGGGAAGAATGAAGCAGGGGAAATCGGAGGGGTAGACAAACCATGAGAGACGATGGACTCTGAAAAACAAACTGAGGGTTCTAGAGGGGAGGGGGTGGGGGGATGGGTTAGCCTGGTGATGGGTATTAAAGAGGGCATGTTCTGCATGGAGCACTGGGTGTTATGCACAAACAATGAATCATGGAACACTACATCAAAAACTAATGATGTAATGCATGGTGATTAACATAACAGTAATAAAATTTAAAAAAAGATTTATTTATTTATTAGAGAGAGAGAGAGAGCATGCATGTGAGTGGGGGAGAGGCAAAGGGAGAGGGAGGGAATCTCAAGCATACTCCCTGCTAAGTGCAGAGCCTGACATGGGGCTCAATCCCATGACCCTGAGATCATGACCTGAGCAGAAATCAAGAGTCATATGCTTAACCAACTGAGTCACCCAAGTGTCCCTCCAATGATCATTCTTAATGTAACAAAGACAGCCAGACAGCAAGTCCCTTTTATGAGATGCAAAAGGGATACACAGTCAGCTATGAACTATTCTTGGCAAAACTTGAACCTGAGACTGAGCAAGCCTTTAGCCAGAGCCAACACCAGGGGATGCCAAAGAACTTAGTGATCAAAATAAATAACATTTTAACACAATATTTTTAAAAATCAAAATTAATGCAAAAAAATTAATGACAAACAAAATATCAGAATTTTAAATAAAGACTAAATCAGTATTACTGGTTTTTCCTTTGCCTCAGTTTTCATTATGGCTCAACTCTATTACTGATCTTGACCCTGGTCTAGAGTCGAGATCCAACAGCCATTTTACAGAAAACACAGTGACAGAAGAAACATCGAATGAATCCGGTATGTGGTAAATTACAGGTCGATGACCAGTTTCTTCAATAAATAAATTGCAAGAAAAAAAAAACAAAGTTGCAGTCTTCCCTGAGTGGTAGTTGCACAGATGTGTTCATTTTATGGTGCTTCAGCAAGTTGTCCTTATGATATGTGTACTTTTCAACAGTATGTTATATTGTAATAAAAATGTTATTTAAAAGCCGGAAGAGGGGTGCTTGGGTGGCTCAGTCATTAAGCGTCTGCCTTCAGCTCAGGTCATGATCCCGAGGTCCTGGGATCGAGCCCTGCATCGGGCTCCCTGCTCGGCAGGAAGCCTGCTTCTCCCTCTCCCACTACCTCCTTGCTTGTGTTCCTGCTCTCACTATCTCTCTGCCAAATAAATAAACAAAATCTTTAAAAATAAATAAATAAATAAATAAAAGACGGAGGAAAAAGTACCTAAATCCAAGTAGTTACTAAGTTCAAGTGACTAGATTATGGATATTTATATAATTTTATTTTTAATGTTGTTTCAGAATGTTTAATAATTATTTTATAATTTATAATTTTATAATTGTGCCATATAATTTATGTAACTATAATTACCATAAAATGTATACATAATTTATAATTTTATAATCTATGCAATATAATTTTGTGAATTATAAATTTATTTAAGCAAAAGTTTTAGAAAAGCTTACCTGGCCCTTAATTATTAGACATGTATACTGAAGTATGCAGGGGTGAATAGAATGAAGTCTGGGATTTATTTTTAAATATTTCAGCAATTAAATCCAGAAACTTTGCCCTTAAAAACAGAAAAAAAGTAAAAAAGAAGGAGGAGGAGGGGGAAGAAGAGGAGAATGAGAAAGGGAGGAAAAAACGGGCCAAAGGAAGTAGACGAAGAAAAAATAGTAATTGTTGGATCTGAGGAACATATTAGAGTTTCTTACACTCTCTACTTTTATATTTGCTTGAAGGTTTTTCATTATAAAATTAAAAATAAGTAAGATAGCCTTTCACACCCACCTGCTATCATTTCCTACCCCATTATATTGTTTTATTTTTCCTAACTATTTATTACTTGAAATTATCTTGCTTATTGGTGTATTGCCTGCCTCCTCCCAGAAGAATATAAACACCACAAAAACAGGGTGCATCTGAGTCTTTCACTCCTTTATTCCCAGCAACTGTAACAGTTTAAAACAATGAACTTTATCAGCATCCCACATCCAATATGATTTTTCAAACAGGTGAAGTGTTGTAGTTGAGGGTATTTATTTATTTATTTATTTGACAGAGAGAGAGAGCACGAGCAGGGGGAGGAGCAGAGGGAAAGGGAGAAGCCAACTCCCTGCTGAGCAGGGAGCCTGACATGAGGCTCGATCCCAGGACCCTGGGATCATGACCCGAGCCAAAGGCAGATGCTTAACCGACTGAGCCACCCAGGTGCCCTGCGGGTAATTTATTTTTGATATTATTGCAAGAATAAGATCCCAGTACAATTTCACTTTTTCTGTCAGAGAGATCCAACTCTTCACACGGGTGTCCCAGCTCATTTCTCCTTGGAGGGTTGGCCAGATTTTGATGGATACAGAAGCAAAATCCCCCTCAGGAGTTCTTTGCAATCATTTCCTGGCCCCCAAATCTGGTTATTTCTAAACTGTAATGGCTACAAAACCCAGTACTTCATTTGACCTACTGATGAATTCTCCTGTGAAGTTGTTAATTTCAAAGAACTTTGTGGTTTGATAGACTCCATCTTCCTTAAAAGTATTTTATTTTATATATTTTTAAAGATTTTATTTATTTATTTTAAAGAGAGAGAGAGAACAAATGGGGGCGGAGGGGCAGAGGTGGAGAGAGAATCTTAAGCAGGCTCCATGCCTAGCATAGAGCCCGACTTGGGGCTGGATCTCAGGATCCTGAGATCACGACCAGAGCCGAAACCAAAAGTCTGACGCTGGACGCCAAACCGACTGAGCCACCCAGGTGCCCCTTCCTTAAAGTATTTTAAGGCTATACTAGACAAAGAACAGATGTTGCACTCTGCAAATCTGCAATTACCAGCTTCTGATCAGTTCTCAATGTCAAAGTCAGCTTCTCCATCTTGTGAGGAGACTGTGCAAGTCAGAACAAGCAAGTTAAGACATTGCTCATTTAAAGTAAAAACGCAGTAGAATTTTCTTATATTTCTTGTGGTTAAGGACAGAACACATCTGCTTGTCTGTCTCCTTTATTTTCTTTTCTGGCTTGTGGGCTTATGGACTTGTGGTATTAGAAGAATCATTTTTGGGTAAAGAAAATATGTATTCATTCCTTTATTTTCTTTTCTGGGTTTTGGGCTTATGGACTTATGGTATTAGAAAAATCATTTTTGGGTAAAGAAAATATGTATTCATGTTCATAATGGTTGGTATCTGTTCTTTCTCTGAAGTCTGCCCAATGGCCACTTGAGATGACATATGAGAGACTCAAGTGCATGTGTATAATTGAATTCATCTGGGCACTTGCTAACTGGGTTTGCCCTTCAGAGTGTATTCTAGGTGTTTCAGCCCAGGACCAGCACCCTCATTTTACACACAAGACAGGCCACTTTGGTGGTCTCTTGGCCCTGACTTCCAAAGATCCCAACTGGCCCTTGGCCTCCATCCCTAAGGTCCTCCCCATTTTTCCTAGGAACTCATCCTCCTTTTCAGATTACTTGGCGGTTCAGAGCTCAAGAGTTCCCATCCCTGTGCGGAGAAAGGGGAACCCTCCTACACTGTTGGTGGGAATGCAAGCTGGTGCAGCCACTCTGGAAAACTGTATGGAGGTTCCTCAAAAAGTTGAAAATAGAGCTACCACATGATCCAGCAATTGCACTACTGGGTATTTACCCCAAAGATACAAAAGTAGGGATCCGAAGGGGTACGTGCACCCTGATGTTTATAGCAGCAATGTCCACAATAGCCAAACTGTGGAAAGAGCCAAGATGTCCATTGACAGATGAATGGATAAAGAAGATGTGGTATATATATACAATGGAATATTATGCAGCCATCAAAAGGAATGAGATCTTGCCATTTGCAATGACGTGGATGGAACTGGAGGGTATTATGTTGAGTGAAATAAGTCAAACAGAGAAAGACATGTATCATATGATCTCACTGATATGAGGAATTCTTAATTGCAGGAAACAAACTGAGGGTTGCTGGAGTGGGGGGTGGGGTGGGAGGGATGGGGTGACTGGGTGATAGACACTGGGGAGGGTATGTGCTCTGGTAAGCGCTGTGAATTGTGCAAGACTGTTGAATCTCAGGTCTGTACCTCTGAAACAAATAATGCAATATATGTTAAGAAAAAAAAAAAAAAGAAGAAGAAGAAGAAGAAGGTAGCAGGAGGGGAAGAATGAAGCGGGGGAAATCGGAGGGGTAGACGAACCATGAGAGACGATGGACTCTGAAAAACAAACAGGGTTCTAGAGGGGAGGGGGGTGGGAGGATGGGTTAGCCTGGTGGTGGGTATTGAGGAGGGCACATTCTGCATGGAGCACTGGGTGTTATGCACAAACAATGAATCATGGAACACTTCATCTAAAACTAATGATGTAATGTATGGGGATTAACATAAGAATAAAAAAATAAATAAAAGCAATAAATAAATAAATAAATAAATTTCACTACTTAAAAAAAAAAAAAAAAAGAGTTCCCATCCCTGACTTAATCATACAGAGTGTGCTTTTACATACCTTATGTTGGAACATACAGGTACTCCAAGGGCTGGAGTATTTCCAGACAAGTGGAATTGCCAAACAGTGCTGAACTGTAGAGCCTTTGGAATCTATTTGGCCTATGCGAGGATTCGCTTGGATGTTTGGAAACACTAAATTTATATTGCACTGTACAATGTTTTTCAGACTGGAGGGATATCAGTTTTTATTCAGTATCCATTCAACAAATATTTCCCGAGCTCCAGCCATGGGCCAGACACTATCAGATGATTTGAGATACGTGGTTCCTACCTCATGGTTCATAAACCAGCAAAGAAATGCTGGAAGAACAATTGAGTATAACGCAAAAATAGTAGTGCTCTTGATAAGTTTTGCCCATCCTTCTTAGTTAGGATGAGTTAACTGCTGACAGTTTTAGTGGCAATGCATTTTTTGGGGCAATTTCTCTATTTGAGGATGGTATGAAGTGCTTTCCATATCTTACCCCTTTTTAATCTTTCCCAGAGCACTGGTGTTGTAGGTATTATCACCCCCATTTTACAGGCAAGGAAACTGAGGTTGAAAGAGGTGAGATAGGCCTCATAATTTGGCAAGTGGCAAGGCTGGGTCTTAAACTAGGGTCTTTCTTATCCCCCAACCACGGGAGCGTGAGCTGGACTCTATGCAGGTACCAGGTTCTGGGGGCTATGCTCAGTGTGGACACCAGGGGGCGATGAGAGAGAGCAAAGCAGTGGAAGGAATTTGCCTCCGGGGCCACCTCTGAACAGTCACCGCAAATTGACCTTCTCAAACTCATCTTTGTTTCTTTTTTGGTTTGTTTTTCAGCGAGGGAGAGGGCATGCACGGGCACGCACGCACGGCAGGGGTGGGGGGCAGAGGGAGAGGGAGAATCCCAAGCAGGCTCCACGACCCTGAGATCATGACCTGAGCAGAAATCAAGAGTCGGACACTTAGCAGACTAAAGCCACCCAGGCGTCCCTCAGCTCATCTCTGAAGATGCATTAACTATAAGCTCAGTGCTGAGAAGGTAGGTCCGAGCCTACCGCACGTTCCAGTTAGAGATAAGAGCAAGTATCACTTGGGATTCTTCTTTTGCTTCAAGCACGTCAGCTCACCGCTTCTTTTACCCATAGTATGCAATGTTTGTGGAATTTAATGGGATGTTTTTGTACAGTCACAAGACACACGTCTCGCTTGCTTCCACTCAGCCCATTGCTGATTCCAAATCAGGGGTGTTGTGCAAACAGCTGCTCAACTAGAAATTGCTCCAAGTGAATGCAGCTCCGTTCACCCAGGGGCTGGATGCACACTCCAGGCACGTGCCCCGCCACCCCATTTTTTCCAGCCCCCAGAGCAACGCGCGGCTGGCACGGCCACTGCTCCTGGGGGAGCATCCCGAAGGACTGACCCACCAACAGGACCGTCATCCCGAGGGCTGCTGCATGCATGAGGACCAAGTACTCAGGCTGTAGCCAACCGGGGTACTTCTCCATTAAGGGAATGAGCACTCACCAGGATTGCAGTCAGTGCTGGGAATAAGAAGCGGACATTCCCCATTTCAGTCCTGTCCTCCTTAGAGCCGGGTCACTGGCTTCTTTCTCGGAAGCTTTTCCATCCTGTTTACAACTCACAAGGAGGAAAACATGCAGCTGAAAACTACTGGGAAAAGCTAGTTCATTTTAAGGCAAGTATTTAAAAATAATCAGTGACCAACATGTCTCCAAAGAGGACTGTTTGGAATGTTCCAGTCCCGTGTGGCTGAAACCAGAGCCTTTTACAACCTGGCCACACCCTGGAGTGATGCAACAGTCCGTGAGACACGGGCTGGGACACCTCTCTGGATGTGAAGCGGGCCTTCCTGCCCAGGAGGTTCCCCTACAGCCCCACAGGTGGTGGGTCAACCAAGAGCCTTACCCCCAAGATGCACAGCACGGCGGGGGGCGTGAGGCAGTTTGGCCCTTAGTTTGTTTGGCGAAAAGGCAGCCAGCGATTTTTTTTTTTTTAATAGGGAAGTGATGCGAACAGAGCTCTAGTTAAGAAAGATGGGTTTGGTGGCATTCCGGGGATAAGTTAAAGAGGAGGATTGGAGACAGGGAGACGTTGAGGGAAGGGCAGATGAATGTAAATAAGCACCTGGGAACACAAGGAGCACGTAGAAAACATTTCAGGGCTGGAACTAACAGCCCTGAGTTGCTGATTGAATATGTGCGGTGGGGGCTGAGAAGCTATAAATACGACAGCCTCACATTCTCTGCGTGTTTATCATGTGCAAGTAACTAAGCATTTCACAGGGCTTAACTCACTTAATTTTGACAAATTGTATGAGGTAGGAATGATTATCATCCACCTTTTATGGGAGAAGAAACTGATAATCAGAGAGGCTAGGTCATCTGTCAAAGGTCCCTAGGATTTGAACCCAGGCTGTTGGAACTCCAGAACCTGCAATCCTTCACATAGGCCACCCAGTCTCTTCCCCAGTCTGGGAGACATGGAAGATGATGACGTCACTGGCTGAGATGGGAAGTCGGAGGGGGGTGGGGCGACGGTAGACAAGGTGGTGTCTGGACACGTGCAGTGTTTGGATGTTCTGCCTGCACCATCAATGGGAGATGTCCAGCAGGCTTTTGGTCCCAGTGTGGAGGAGCTGGTTTTCATTAAAAATAACAAAACATCTGTACAAATACTGTTGGCTGGGTTTCCCAGTCAAGCTATTCAAGAGAGGCCTGCCGTGCTAACAAACAGGAAGCCCAGGCCCCAGCTGAAGGTTTGGCCCGAGACTTAGAGAGGTCAGGTTCATCAGCAGGTGCTCAGGGGCTCAGGACCACTGTGAGTGGGGAAGGGTGAAGTGTGCCAGGAAGGGTCTACCAAAGAGAGTGGGCCCAAGCCTTGAAAAAGGAGAGGATGGATGTCTCTAAGCCTTCCTCAGTTTATCCCTCGGCCCCTCCTCATTCCAACAGACCAGAGCTTCTCAACGCTGCTTGCCCGTTAGAATTACCCGGAGAGTTTCAAAAACTGCTCAACCCCCGGCCTCACCCCAGAACCAGTGAAATCAACTATCTCAGTGTGGACACAGGCAGTTTTGAAAAGCTCTCTAGGTGGTTCTAATGTAAGGCCAGGCTTAAGCACCAGAAAAATGGAAGAAAGGTTTGTCCTTGGGGATGACCAGAGAGCAGGGTAATGACTAACACCTACAAAGTACTTTTCAGCGCATAAAGCACTCTTGAATACAAAGCCTTATAGAAGGAGCGGCTTAATGTCATCCACTGGTTGGATGGGAAACCGCGAATCAAAAAGAGAAATGACTTACTCAAGGTCAAAGTGTTATTTACCGGAAAAGTCAGGCCTACGACTCAGATCTGCTGACCCCCCAATTCACAGTTCTTTCCTAAGGCCACACAGGGTAATACTGCAGATAGAAGGCCAAGTTCTTCTGTATTCACCTAAAAAGGTGAGGGTGTAGGCATTTTTTAAAAGCAATTATGAGGGGCGCCTGGGTGGCTCAGTCGGTTAAGCGACTGCCTTCGGCTCAGGTCATGATCCTGGAGTCCCGGGATCGAGTCCCGCGTCGGGCTCCCTGCTCAGCAGGGAGTCTGCTTCTCCCTCTGACCCTCCCCCACTCTCTCTCTCTCTCTCTCTAAAATAAGTAAATAAATCTTTAAAAAAAAAAAAAAGCAATTATGATCCATAGGAGTGAAGCTAAAAATTCAGCAGCTGGTGTGCTGGAGGATAAAGGGGTGGTGAGGCCCAGATGGCTCCATGGCCCACGGGCAGGGGGGCAGCTGTGGGGAAGCACTGGCAAGGGTAAGTGGGAGCCCAGTGAGGAGCAAGCACAGGAAGAGGCCTGGAGCTGGGCTGTGGCACGGCCCTGGGGGAGTGGGGTCCAGACGCAGGCCGTTGGGCCATCTACGGCTACCAGTGGTGCAAATGGCAAATCCAAATAATTGCCGGAGGCATTTACCAGTTAATGGGGATTCTGGGACTTAAGGGACACCCTATCTTACTAACCAGATAATAATCAGCTGCTGATTTTTATAGAACACTGTAATTAAACATACACTCTCTTTTTTTCCATTTTTGCAATGGCTTGAGGTATTACCCCACTTCAGCAGCTTCATATGTAAAACCACTATAATATCTCAGAGACACTGACAGAACAAATGGAAGAATGTGTCTAGCAAAATGCCTTAGCACACAGGAGGTGCTGAGTAAATATTAGCACCTTCTGTGGTTGTTTCTTCTTTGAATGTGGATGGTGAGGTTCAGAGAGGCTGCATACCATCTGGTGGTTAGGAGTATGGGCTCTGGAGCTGGACTGCTAGGTTCAAGCCAGCTCCACTCATCTAGCTGTTAGGCCCTGGACAAGTGAGTTAACCTACTTGTTTCTTCCAGTGTAAAACAGAGAGAACTATCTGGACCTTCCTCGGGTGGAAGTCTCTAAGCATCGTCCCTGGCATCTAATCACCGTTCAGTAACTGTTCACGAATTTCATTCGGCAGAACTGGTCTAAAATCCCCCAGGAGCAGGTGGCTGAGCCAGCACTAGAATGTAGGCCCTTGCTCTTTCTGCCACACCAGGTGGCGTCCAGAGACAAGGGACATCAGCCAAGGAAAAGGAGGCAGTCCGGGGACACATCCGGAGAGCTTGATCTCCAATAAGCTGCCTTGGCCTGGGTGGGACTCACCGTGCCAGGCGACGTGGTTCTCCAACAGCCACACTGACTGTGGGGACCTCTCAGGCTGCCGGGGCCGCGGGGGGAGCCCCAGGGCTGCCCTGGGCACCTTCGAGAAATGCGTCTCCGCTCAGCTCCTCAGGGCCTCCTGACCTAACACCCACAGCCTCATCACACAGCGCAGACATTTGTCATGCCTGACGCCTGTGACCTATGACTTCAAGAGCCAGCACTCCCAGTCGGATGTTTTATTATTTATTCACTTGACAGGAATACACATTTGGTCCTGTAAGACACCATGCTACCGGCTGAATGAGTGGCCGTTACACAACAGAACTCCCGTGGGCTCTCTGGAAGGCCCTGCGTGGCCCGCCGAGGACAGCTCAGTCGCCGCGGGGAAGAACTCTGCCCTGAAGAAGAGACCGGCGGCCTGAGCGGCCCCGGGGAGCCTCCGACCCGCAGCCCTGCAGGGCCATAACATTCAGACGCATTGGGCATCAGCAAAATAATAGTCATGCTGGTTGTTCTGAACTAGAAGATGTTCTTAAAACCATAGCGTACCAGACAACTTATATGCATTACAAATATATAAATTAAGAGTCTACACATATACAAAAATCTCTCGATGGGGACCTAATCGCATTCTCTGCCATGCCAGGTATTTCGAGGGAGCCGGTATTAAAAATAGAAGGTATTTATACATAGGCCCTGCCTCTCTCGTGTCCACCATGGAAGCCCCTGGTGTTGTCAGGGCCCCTGGGCAGTCTCAGCACCCCCACGGGTAACCCGTCTGCAGTCTGCATCTTCCGGGACAGCAGGGGACTCACTCCGGGGCTCTTCTCCTGGGTCCCCATCTCAGCCAGGCGGCGCCTCCGAACCCACGGGCTACCCGAGGGAGTGATGCTGCTGTCAGAGGAATAATCCGCGCACTTGCGGAAGACCTCAGGACTGGGGCCACAGTTCAGCCGCCCCTCCTCGGCCAGAGGGGATTTTCTGGAAACGCCTTTGCGTTGAGCCAAGGGGCTGCTCCAGGGACTCGAGCACGGGGAGGCGTTCGGGCTCAGAAAGAGGTTCTGGGGGCCAGCAGGGCTGAGCTTGTTGGCGACCGCATGCCGCCGGCCAGCCATGGGCGACGTGGGATTGCTCTCGGGGTCGGAGGAGCTGTTGGCGGAAGACTCGTCACCCAGGTACTGCAGCTCCTCGACTCTCTTGTTCAGGGACTTGTTCGGGTGGCTGCCTGCGGTGGGCTCCTCGTCCTGGTTCTTGTCTTTGAGAGGTTTCTTTTTGGGGGGCTTCATGCCAATCAGGACGGCCTTCATGTTCTCCCTGCCCTGGGATTCTGTGCTCATGAACTCGTGGGCTTTAATGGCCGCCTCCACCTCCTCAAACTCCACAATGGCACACTCCTGGGTCCCCACCTGGCTGTACCGACTGCTGATCCTCCGGATATCAGGGGGCAGCTCCTTCCCTGGTTTGAGGATCCGCACCGACGAGATGACGCCAAAGGTCCCGAAGAGCTTGAGCAGGTGCTCCATGACCTTCTCCTGCACCCTCCCGTTCTTCTGGGGGATGGCCAGGGCCCACAGCTTGGGGGACAGGTGGAGATCGTAGACCAGGAGCATCTTGCTCGGGAGGTTCTCATTGGGGAAAAGCGGGACGGGGGTGGTCCTCCTCACCTTCCGCTGGTCCTCATTCAACTCGAGGGTCACCGAGTACTTCAAGGCGTGCGCCGTGGTTCTCCAGTCCCGGGTCAGGTGTTTCACCTGAACAAGACAAAGCACATCTGGAATGGTACCTATTTGTCCTGGCCTATCTCGTGGGCTCTGCCATCTCCCTCCCTCCTCTCCTCACCCCCGGGAACACTGGTAGCTAGCATCGTAGCTCGTGGGCACAGGCATTCAAAAGTCTAGTGAGCAAACGCACCCACTTGTGACAATGTCAAGCTAGGCAGCACAGTTTAGAGCAGTGCCATCCAACAGAACTCTCTGGCAATGGAGATCGTCTAGTGCACCCACATTTAGCGGTTCAGGCCCTGCCAAAAGGCTGTTAGATACACAAGTCCAAGGCCCACCTCCAGCTGGTGGTAACACTTGAAGTTTCTCAGCCTCTTAGTGCCTCAACTCCCTCATCTGTCAAATGGAGACGCTTATCAGGTCCACCTCACAGGGTTGTCGTGAGGATCAAATGAATAAATCAAAAGATACCTATCTACACGCAGACATACATTATACATCCACATACAAAACAGAACAGTGTCTAGCTCATAGTGAGTATTCATGTGCTATCGTTACTTCAAATATTATGTGCATCATTTTGACAGGATTCGGAGATTTTAACATCCAAACACTTCTCTGAAGTCGTGTTTCTCTGTTTACGCATTTGATACACAGAAAGTTCCAAAAGATCTTTCATATTCCACTGCAATATCTCGTGAAAATGATGTGGACGGTTTCGACTTGGAATAAAATCCAAGCAGGGCCTCCCGGAGAATGATGAAACAGTCCCTCCCTCCCTTCTCCTCCCTGAGTGGAAATTGTGCGTATTGACGTGCAGTATAGGAAGGCTGTGTTTATATTGTAAAGCAGTAATTTTCAAGAGGCCCACTTCCGCTGGAGGGAATGCCAGGGAGAATGAGTCATCCCATCCCACAGGAACAGTGGAGGCGGGTGGGGTGGGTAACCTGAGCCAGGAATGGCAAGATCACCCTGAGTCCTCTGAGTCCAGGCCAATGCAGTCGCCGTGCAGAGGAGCTGAGACCAGACAGGAACTTTCCAGAACTCAAGAACGGAGGCTCGCTAACAGGGCAGCATGGGGGGACCTTGCAGAGCTATGAGTAGAGGCAGGCTCCGGCAGAAAGGGGGTGTCCACTCTAGCCTAGGTCTCGGGGGAACTGCAAGTTCCCTACACCCGGAATCAATGGGCTGATCTCTGTGACACACACCGGGGACAGAGGGTCAGCAAAGGTCCAGGCAAAGGGTCAGACTTCAGGTGAACGGAGTCAATCAGAGATCCAGAAAGGGTGCAGAAAGATGCTGACCAAAGGTCACGGCCAGATTGTGAGGAAGCCCCAGGTTGTGAGGCAGTAGCACTCAGAGGATGACACAGGGGGGAGGGACCCTTCTCCAAAACCAGTCGGGAAGGGGGCACTCAGGAGAGGAAGAGCAAAGCTAGTGCCGAAGCCTGAAGCCTGAGCAAGGAGGGCCGGAGCTGCCTTCCTCCGAGGGCTGGAGAAGCTGATGGAAGACCACATGCAACCGAGACGGAAGAGGGCTCTGGCAAGGACCCAGCACCCCTCCAGAGCCAGGAGCAGGGTCCACTGGGAAGTGCCAGTTAGAGGCTGAGCATCCTCGGGGCACCACCTCAGATGAGGAGCCCGGGAGGTGCTTTCCTTGTGCAATTAACTAGAAGAACTTTCTAAGATTTTCAGAAACTGACATTTGCCTGTTTGTCCTATGTGTCTCCTGTTATGATCAGCAGGAAAACCTCTGGAATGAAAGGGGCCTTTGTTGTCACTGTGGAGGCGCTGGGGAGTCCATGGCGACTCTGCGGCCAGCTTTGGACAAAGAAGAACCCTCCCAAACGGAGCCATAGCAGCAGCTTCAAAAGGCAAGAAAGTCAGGCTGACTCTTGGGGTCCCTGGGGAGGAATAAAGGGAGGAGCCCTGGCTGCTCTGTTGTGGGGTCCCCCACAAACACTTTCATGTGAGGGTTCGCTCACTGTTCCCTGGACACCTGTGATATTGTGATGTATCATTTCGACAGGACTTGGGGATTTCCATGTTCAAATACCTCTCTGAAGTCGCATTTCTGCATTTCTGCATTTGACGCAAAAGATCTTCCAAAGGATCTTTCATATTTCAATGCAGGAGCTCCTGAGACTGGCGTGGACGGTGTCAGCTTGGAATAAAACCCAACTTGGGGCCTCGCGGAGAATGCTGAAACAGTCCCTCTCTATTACACATGTACGCTGCTCTTTGTCCCCCTCCCTGGCACGGAGCTGCTGGAACCCTGGCAAGTCCTCCGGGACAAGAACACTAGGACTATCTTTTGTTCTAATGAGGCGATGCTGGGCAGCCTCCTGGATGGCTCCTGGTTGAGGGCCCGTCACCAGAAAGACCAAGCCATGGTTAGAAGCTTGGAATTTTCAGGGAAGGGAGAAGGGCAGGAAACTGAGTTGATAGTTGATCATGCCTCCAGGAGGAAGCCTCCATAAAAATCCCAGTCCTGTGGGCTTCGGAGCACTTCCAGGTTGGTGAATACACCCATATACTGAGAGCACCCCAACTCCTCAGGGACAGAAGCTCCCACACTCAGGGCCTTGTTCTGCATATGTCTTCAGCTGGCTGTTCATCTGTATCCTTCATCATAGCCTTTATTAAACTGGTTAATCTAAGCAAGTGTTTCCCTGAGTTCTGTGAGCTCTTCTGGCAAATAATCAAATCCAAGGGGGACGAAGTGATGGGGACCTGTGATCTGTAGCCAAGTTGGACAGAAACTGTGGGTCACCTGGGTGGTCACCTCCTACTGGCCATTGGCTCCTGCAGTGGGGCAGTCTTGTGGGACTAACCCTTAACCTGTAGGATCGGATGCTATCTCCGGGTAGATACAGAACTGCTTGGTGGGGAGCCCCCTCCCCCAACATAAACATCTGGTGTCAGAGTGTTGTGTTAGAGGGGGAGAGCATAGGAGCCATACAGGAGGATGGAGAGGCTTTTCCTTCGCAACAGGAAGAGCCCCTTCCCTGCTCCTGTACCTTGAAAACTCCTACTCATCCAAGATCCTATTTCAACGTCACCCCTTCTAGAAAGACTTCTCCATCATCCAGGCAGGGTTACTGGCTCTGATGAACAGGACTTTGTTCTTTCACTGCCTAGGGTCATTGTGCAATCCTGCATGGATCTCTCTCCTTCCCTGGACTCTGCAAGGGCAGGGGAAATGTCACCTTCGTGTCATCTGTCCTGTGTCCACCGCAGCAGTCGGGGTGCAGAATGGGTATGTTTGGTGACTGGGTAAAAGGACAGAGCACAAGAGGAGAGGGCAGACTCTAGCAGCAGGTGAGGCAGAGAACGGCTCCAGGGAGAAAAGCTCTCCTCCAGGGCTCTCTGGCAAAGTGCAAAGGCAGCCTGGCGCGGACCCAGCTGTTACATATCCCGTTATGCAACAGGCCATGGGCTGCTTTTCCATTCTAGTAAATACGCTTCCCCCACAGAAGACACGGAGTTCTTATTCCAGCTCGTCTGTCCACGCTTGGAGACAGAGGGAATTCACACAACGGTCCAGCTGCTGGGTCTGCTGCCTACATGGCGGCAATCACCATATAGCCCACTTCGCCATACTGATGAGGATGTTGGTCTTACACACGGCAAAGGCTGCAGGAGTCTGGAAGGAGGCCCATCCCCCAGAGTTCTAGGTGCTCCTCCTCTTTCTTATTTATTCAACTGGACAAGGGAAAAGCCTGAGTTTCACACAATTCGAGGCCCAGGAGGTGTCTCTCAAGGCCACTGAGTCCCCAGCACCCTCCCGGCCACCCACTCGCCTGGCAAGAGCGCCTGAACTTTACCAAGAACAAGCACTATCATTGCATAACTGCCATCCGCTGACATCTGTCCCAACACCCAGGCCCCTTTTAATACTGTGGGAAGAGAGTCTTCATAAAGATCCTAAATCCCTGTTCTGGATCATTTTTCTCTATTTCAGGCCCCAGAGGGGTGGAAAAGAATCGCCAGTCACGAGGTATCGAAGGGGCAAAAAATATTTAGAACTGCAACCCCCACAGCCCCAGAGTCCTCGAGTCAGCTTGTGAGAAGGAAGCCTTACCTTTTTGAAGGACGTGAGGAGCTTGACACTCACGTACCCCAGTTTGTTCCTCCTCACGTGCTTGAGCAGGAAGGCGTCCTTCTCCAAGTTTTCATCAGAGAAATAGAATTCGATCTGATCCACCAGCTTCCTGATTAACTCCTGGTCCGGGGGCTTCCACTCCTGCTCGCCTTCCTCACGCTCGTTCTCGCCCCCACTTGTCGTGGCGCCACTGGGACCAAAAGGAGACACCAGGGGGTTACAGGCTGAATTGCTGTCCGCCCCCCCTCACATGCCCAAATTTCATATGTTGAAGTCCAAAAGCCCTGTATGTCAGTATGTGACCTTACTTGGAAAGAGGGCCTTGCAAATGTCATCAGTTAAAGACAAGGTCGCACCAGACAGTGGGGGTGGCCCCTAATCCAATATGACTGGCGTCTTACAGAAAGGGAAATCTGGAGGCATGAGCGCACAGGAAGAATGCCATGTGAAGGTGAAGGTGGAGATGGGATGCCCCAGAAGCCCAGGAACAACAAAGGTTGCCAGGAAACCACCAGAAGCCAGGGGAGTGGCCTGGGACCCATCCGTTCCCAGATCCTGGAAAGGGAGCGCTCTTCTGACCCCTTGATTTCTGACTTCTGGCCTCCAGAACCATGAGGCAATCAATTCCGTCATTCTAAGCCACCCAGTTTGCGGTACTTTGTTTCTGCTGCCCTAAGGAACGGCACTGGGTCACACTTGACCTGGACTCCTCAGAGGGGGTGATCGCCACACGGGGCTGACTTTTGCCCCACTGGGCGAAGAAATCATGCTTCTGTTTTTAACACGAACGGAGAGTCATTAAAATGACAACACGCTCTACTAGCATGTATGTGCTCCTGTACCACGGACAGGATGCTTTTCACATCCCCTTTTTAGTCTTCCCTCCCGCACTCCACCCCCCAAATCCTGATTTCTAGAAGATAATTTGGCAGAGTAACTAAGAGTCCCAATCCTAGAGTTAGCCCATGTAGGTTCAAATCCCGCCACCACCATTTATTAACTGAGTCAATGCAGGCGAGGATCTCCCCTGCCACACCTCAGTCCCGTCATCTGCACATTGGCATGACAGTCACTCTCCCGGTAGGACAGTCAGAAGATTAAATGAACTGATACATAGAAATGCCACACAGGTGCCTGGCACGCCCTTAGAACCTGGGAGGTGGCACTCACTTGCCCCTCAGATCTAGGATTGAAATTCAAATTTTCTGTCCCCAAAGCCAGCACGCATAATACTTTCCACGTTTTGTTGGGACCCTGCCACAGAATCTGAAACAATCCCATTCACTCGGACCCTTCTAAATGAAACCCAAACCCACCAGCAGCTCCACCTGAACAGACTTCTTCCCCCCCTCTCCCTGAGAATATTAGGATATGAGAACGAGCCAAAGAAATCCTGAGCAAAGCTTCTTTGGAAGGCAAATCTTTCACCGAGGGATGACAAAAACTTCAAAACCATCAACATTCAAGGACTTTGTGATGATCTGCATCATAGTTGACACCATTAATTAGAAGCTTTTGAAGGTGAGTTCTCTCTGGCATATTTAATGGCCAAATTAAATTATGTATTATACAATATCATATATATCTTATTCGATAAAAAGAAATGGTCAAAAATTACTTCCAGAAAAAAACATTACTGCTTTCCTATGTGGCAGCTTGATTTCTAGTAACACGACTATCAGACCCAGAGTCCCCATGAACATGTGCTGAATCACGAGAGCATCTCCTGGGATGGATGCAGACACCGAGTCCGCCTAAAGCATTCAGGGTGCTTCTACTCTGTTGGGAGAACCTGAGGGCTCAGAAAGTTCACAGCAGCATCTTCACAATAGCCAAAAAGTAGAAGTGTCAGGGGCGCCTGGGTGGCTCAGTCGCTTAAGCATCTGCCTTCAGCTTAGGTCATGATCCTGGAGTCCTGGGATCAAGCCCCGAGTCGGGCTCCGCGCTCAGCAGGGAATCTGCTTCTCCCTCTCCCTCTGCCTCTCACCTCCGCTCGTGTTCTCTCTCTTGCTCTCCTCTCTCTCTCTAACAAATAATCTTTCAAAAAAAAAAAAATAATAAAAAAGCAAGCAGTTAACATTTCCCTTAGATTGGGATTAAACCCTTAAATAAAATAATCAACTAACACAAAAAAGGGGGGAGGGGGCTCAGAATGTAAAAATCAACGCTTTGGAACAGGTACATAAATGTATGTCCTTCAACTCCAGCAAAATTTTCACCGACTCTAACCACCCCCCCCACCAAAAAACAAAACAAAACAAAACAAAACAAAAACCCAAAAAACCCCACACAATTGTTGAAGAGTCAAGATGAGAATAAAAATGGAATATTCTGGCAGGAGAGAAAATACTAAATAAATCTGTCTCCCAATTTTTCCAATTCAGAAATTATGATTAGCATAAAAGTAGGCGTTGGTTGATTTTAAAATGAAGAGTTTAGTTATTTGCCTGCAGACAGTCTGGAAAAGTTTTTGAAATACCACACCGATGTCCCAAAACAAACATGTACTGATGGAAAAAAAAAAATGGTCTGAGAGACTAACTTTAAAAGTATGTTTTTTAAAAAGTCTTTTAAAAATGGGATGGCAGGGGTGCCTGGGTGGCTCAGTCGTTAAGCGTCTGCCTTCGGCTCGGGTCATGATCCCAGGGTCCTGGGATCGAGCCCCGCATCGGGCTCCCTGCTCAGCGGGAAGCCTGCTTCTCCCTCTCCCACTCCCCCTGCTTGTGTTCCCTCTCTCGCTGTGCTTCTCTCTGTCAAAATAAGTAAATAAAATCTTTTAAAAATAATAATAATAAAAAAATAAAAAAATAAAAATGGGATGGCAAACTAAGGGAATATATTAAGGCTGCCTATAAGATAAAACAGGTCAAAGGCAACTTAAACATTAGACAAACTGAATATTTTATAAGTTTCTAGAAGATAGCTGTGGTAGACATTAGTCAGATTCACCCAACATCTAATAGCAAACTCTTTCTCACTT
The DNA here is from genome assembly GCF_029215605.1 of Mirounga angustirostris. Taxonomy (NCBI): domain Eukaryota; kingdom Metazoa; phylum Chordata; class Mammalia; order Carnivora; family Phocidae; genus Mirounga; species Mirounga angustirostris. The sequence continues at coordinate 35,718,355 of NW_026991717.1, read as the reverse complement.
GCCTTCCTTTATTATGGAGGCTATAAAAAACCAAACCAAAACAAACAAACAAATAAAAACCAACCCTAAACATGTACTTTCTCAGCCTTGGTTACAGGTAGTAGCCATCTGTCATGGTATGGCCAATAAAACACAAGTGAAAATCTTTTGGCCCTGCCTCTTCCCCTTTTATCTGTTTTGAGTGTGGGTGTGATGGCTGGAGCTGTAGCAGCTATTTTACTACCATAAGAAAAAAAGCCAAGAGAATCAGCTTGGCCTCATTTATTGACATTATTGGCTCTGATATTATTGAGTTGCTAAACCAATTCCTCTATCTACCTACCTGCAAATTTCTGATTACATGAGAAAAATAAAATCCATTTGTTTAATTCACTTGTTGGCTGGGTTTTCTATTACTTACAGACAAATGGCAGGATAGTAATACTGCACTGAGAAAAGTGGTCCTCAAACATGTCAAAGGAAAAAGTGTCATTGGAACAATCAATGGAATGAAAAAGGAGAAGCAAGATGGGCAAAACCGATTTTCACTTTATTAGAGAAAGCTTATCCCATAATTAGAAGTTAAAATAGATAGGTTGAGTACACCAGATACAATAACCTCAAATGCATGGTAAAGTCTGAGCCGCACTGACAAGGATGAGAATAAATAGCCAGAGTTGAGGTGAGGTATGGGATAATGAAGAGCGAAGAGTTTTGAGTGGACTCAGGTATTGGCAAAATGGTCTTAGTACAAATAGCAAGTATATCAGAGGTGACCAGACCATCAAAGGGACCCACAGCCTAGCAAGTCCTACTCCCCACCTAAGGTAGTTGACGCTATTATAAAAAGTAAATGCATAAACAAATAAAACACAATGGAAGGATGGGGATGCAATTTCTCAATTTCTCCAGTGCCCATTCTAGAACGTCCCATTCTTCCCAAGGTCTGCCATGGGAAGCCAGCCCTTCCTCCCTGCAGATGACTCTATCTCAAACTTGATTGAGAAAATCAATCAGACTTGCCCAGAGCTCCCTTGTGCACCCCTTCCTTCCCGAAAACTCGTTCTGTATGTCTGGGCATCTGCCAAAGCATCCACTGGCCATATCCAGGTGCCTTTTCTCCACCTTGGTCATCTGCAGGATGGGACACAGCTGACCCCTTTCTTCTCAGTAGTCCTCCTGCTAGGCTTCTGTGACTTGTTCTTTTCTGATTCTTCTCCCCCATTTAACTGCCCTTCCAGTCTACTCAATCTGCTCCCATGTCTCCAAGGATCTATCCTTGACTCTTTGTCCCCAGGTGGCCTCTACACACTTCAGCCCCTGTATAGCTCATCTAATTCAGATCTGCCTCCTCCCACCCCTCCATCCTTCTCTCACTCTTGGGCCCCCCTCCTCAATTCATCTACCTGCCTGCCTGATGCTTGGATAGCCTGTTAGCCCTTCAAATCCACTATGTCCAGAATTGAACCATCACCTTCTGCAGAGCTGGACCTCAGGGAATACTGAAGCCTAGACCTGCCGAGGGACATTCCATCTGGGAAGCTTATCTTCCTTTCATACAGTCTCATGGTAAGCAATCCACACTGGGGGGAGAGGGGGTGACTCTGCATCAGTTCTTTGCACCCAGTGAGAAGACATGGAGGTTCCAGAACACGTGGGCAGTCCTGGGGAGGTGATATAAAGCCCTATGCAAGTGCAGTGGTGAGCTTCCTGCACCGTAGGACCCCCTCTCTACACGAGTGCTCTCAGCGGCAACTGTGCATCTCCAAAGGGGGACCTTGGAAGAGAGGCAAGGCCTTTTTGCATATCTGGGAGCATGCTGCCTTGTCTCCTGATTCATGCAACAGCCTTTGAATGAAAAAGACCCTGTATCCTTTATGAACATTAAAGAAGTTTATATCCCTTAAATATGAATGTTGGTAACTTTTTGTCAATTACAACTGTCCTGTACAGACTATCTTTCCTCCCAAACTGCCCCATTAACTACTTTCCCTATTCACTCTTCTTTGCATTTAGGCTCCAAACCCGAGATGCATCTTTTAGCCCTCTCTTTTGCCCCCACACTGAGCCAATTATCAAGTGTTAATTTTTTTATTCTGCATTGTCTCCCATCTGTTCTCTTTTCCATTCCAACTGTCCTCATTACTTCTCCCTTGGACACTATTAATAGTTCAGCAAAAATGAATCTTCAAGTAATACATACACATAGCAAAAAATAAAACAAAACAGTACGTAACTTAAAAAGAAAGCAACAATTCCCAGCTCCACCTCTCCTCCCTAGAGGCAACCTCTATTCAACCATTTCATTCTTAATGAGACTTGCCTTGTGGTTCTATAAATTATGTTCATGGTCCTATTTCTCACTTGGCAATTTTCGACATTCTCTATTCATGTCCTATTATATAAGGTGAGGATTTGGAGTCACTCATCTCCCAAAGCCTCTTCTTCTAATTTTTAAAATTTTATATTATTTTTGGGTTTTTTATTAGCCTTCTAATTGTTTTAAAATAATACACACTTAAAATTCTTATTCCATCAACACTAAATGATAGGTCTTGCTTTCTCACTACACCTGACGTGTGTGTTATGACCCTACCTTCTTCTCCTCTCCTTCCATTTCCAACCTTTCAAATTCTATCAGATGTATCTTTATTTTATTTTGTCATGGTTCGTTATGTTTACATTCTATTCTGTAACTAATATTCATGTTTTGTCTACAGATACTAAAAGTTGAAAGTCAACCCATTGTGTTTATTTTTCTGGCTACAAACATGACTCTGGGCAGGGAAGAGGTGTTGGCTAAGATTACATTTCTTTCTTAAAGTCCTATTAGTTGACTGACCACCTGGATCGATCCTCTATGTCCCTATCCTCTCTTTCATATTGTCTGTCTTTGCCTTTGTCTTTGACTTACATGGCAAGACGTTTCCTGACATGACCTTCCAATCTTTGTTGATGAATTGCTTAATTTCAGGAATTATGTACTCTCTAAGAACTCTTTTATGTCTTCAGATTGCTCCTTTTAAAAAGCATCCTGTTCTGGTTTTGTGGATGCAATATATTAAATTCTCTTTCAGTACTAACCAGAGTGTATATATATATATATATACACACATATATAGTTGTTTTTTTTTATGGTCTCTTTGTTTCCAACAGTGTCACCTCTATATCCTCTGGGATCAGTTTTTCATTTAATTTCATGTAACTGGTTTTCCTCATGTAACTGATAATCAACTCATCTTTTTATTAAAAAAATTTTTTAAGCAAACTTATTTTAGAATAATTTCAGACTTACAGAAAAATTGTGAAAGCTTCTGTTATCAATATTTTGCATTAGTATGGTACATTTAATGAACTGATATCAATACATTATTATTAGCTGAAGTCGATTTCCAAATTATTAGCTGAAGTCCAGGTTATTCAGATTTCCTTAGTTTTTTTACCTAATGGCCTTTTTCTCTTTCAGGATCCCATCCAGGATACTATATTAGATTGAGTCATCATGTCTCCCCAGGCTCCTCTTGGGTGGGACAGTTTCTCAGGCTTTCTTTGTTTTTAATGACCTTGACTGTGTTGAGTAGTCCTGGTGAGATATATTGTAGAATGTCCTTCCTTTGGGATTTATCTGATATTTTACGATTAGATGGTGTTTATGGGTTTTAGGGACGAGAACGACAGAGGTGAATTTCCATTCTCATCACATCATATCAACATACCTGATCATTGTGGATGTTGACCCTGCCTGAAGTAGTGTTATCTGGTGTCCTCACTGCGAAGTTACTACCTTTCCCCTCCTTCCATACTGTGCACTTTGGAAGGGAGTCACTGTACACAGTCCATACTTAGGAAGTGGGGAGTTGGGCTCCATGGCTATTGATTTTGAAAAATGAAGGAAGGTCTGGCTTGCTTTCTCTTGGTGGGTGAAGTAGGTTCCCTCCACAGCCATATACTGTGATTCGCTTTCTTCCTAGGTGGTTCTATAGCCGTGGGTGGGGCATGCCAACTGGCAGGCTTCACTGTAGGGTGGACAGACAGGGAATTATTAAATAGGGGCTTTATATGGCGGAGGAGTTACTCTGCAGGTACCAGCTCTACCTTAGCCGTCCTAGCTCACCAGGTAGTTCACTTGATTCCTTTAGAAAATAATCCTATTTCTTCTTTTTCTCCTTGGAAGTAAACAGTATGGTGGTTGCTACTTTTCATGGTCAGGCAGAGAGGTGAGGCAATTGTTTTAAAGGCAGACTTTAAATCACCTCAGATATCAGCATTCCTTTTAATCCCTACATCCTTTCACACATTTCCTAACCAGAACCTTTCTAGGGTTCTGTCTTCCCGCCTCCTCCCACCTCCCCCCACTCCACTCCTGTTGTGTTTTGGGTTAAGCCTCTTCCACTCTGTGCCTTATTACACATTTTGAAGAACGGCTATGTCGCTGCTCTACTTTAATACTAATACTCATGTTTTCTATCCTTTTAAATAAAATCCAAAGTCCTTAGCTCTTTATTCAGATTCATTTCCAATCTGGCTGTCACCAGCTTCCAAATGTATTTCTGTCTATTTCCTTTCAGATCCTTTGCTCTAAAACAAAAGCAAGTAAAAGACTAATAGGTCTCTAAGTGTCGCAAGGTTTCTGGACTCTATCTCTTGGTGCGTGCTGTTCCATCTCCTTGAACACCTGGCCTCTGTCTCTCAGGTCCAAATCCTAGGCACACGTCAAGCTCCATCTCAAATGCAACTCTCCCAGGAAGGAAATCATTTCAACTTCTCCTAACACCTTGCCTGTATCAGAGCTACTATGTGCATTTCTAGTTAGTGCCCTGAACCCTCAGCGCCTGGAGGATAGGATTCACATTGGTTTCTTTCATTCTGGCACCAACCCAGAGCCCTGCACATAGTGGGAATTTACAAAGCATCACCAATGTAAAGTGAATACCTTCTGTTAAGGGCAAATCCCACCTATCAGAATTCTCTGAGACAGGAAGTATGTTACTGGTGAATATGTTATGAGTAGCCTTTCAAGAGGACTTTGGAAAAAATGTACATTTAAGTTTTATGTTCACATTATTGTTTCCTTTTAAATATATCACTGTAGGGCGCCTGGGTGGCTCAGTTGGTTAAGCGACTGCCTTCTCCCTCTCCCACTCCCCCTGCTTGTGTTCCCTCTCTCGCTGTGTCTCTCTCTGTCAAATAAATTAATAAAATCTTTAAAAAAAAAAAAAAAGAACACATCAGTACCCCTAATTTACAATGATATATTTATTTTTATTTTTTTTAAGATTTTATTTATTTATTTAATTGACAGAGAGAAAGACACACAGCGAGAGAGGGAACACAAGCAGGGGGAGTGGGAGAGGGAGAAGCAGGCTTCCCGTGGAGGAGGGAGCCCGATGTGGGGCTTGATTCCAGGACCCTGGGATCATGACCTGAGCCGAAGGCAGATGCTTAACGATGCTTAACGACTGAGCCACCCAGGTGCCCCGATGTGTTCTTTTTTTAATAGCTGTAAACCTCCTAGAAATGAAAACAAAGGGTAGAAACAAGGAGGTACATTTCAAAACAGGTGATTGGGCTCCATGGATCAGTGTTGAAATATTTATCGTATTTGTAAATAATCTAGAGAAATAAGTACAGCATAAAATCTCCAGGGTTGCCTTTCTCATAAAATCTCAAGATAATCTGGAGATATTAGTTGAATGGTTAATCAAACATCACCTTATGAATAAAAATATCCAAAATAAAATGGTGGAATAATGAGCTCCTCACTATGGTTTTCAACACAGAAAAGATTTCCTGGACTCATCATCTATCCTTGCAGATGGTCTAATATGGTGCTTTGGCTACCAATACCAGGAAAATGGTGGACAGCAACAAGGTGGATATTGAACAAAAAAGACAAAGCATCATTTATGAAAATCACCAGGGTCCGGTACAATCTGTGTATAGCTCCTTTTGACTTGCTATAGGAAAAGGTTCTAAAGGTAACCAAATTGATAATGCAATATAAGAACACAAGGACAGACTCAAAAGATAAAGGTTTTTCAGAGAGACAAGTGGGAAACATATACGGGGATGTGTCCAACTTTGGAAAGGCATTATGGGAACAATTATATTTTGGATACCACTAGCGGAGGCCCCATGCTATGTCTGGATGGCCCATGGGTTCTTATAGACTTATTACAGACATCATGACCCTTTTTTCTTACCCGGTCTTCTGCCATGCTGTTCTGACATAATTCCTAGGGCCTGGGAAAGGAGTAAAACTAGTGGATGTCTCTGCGGGTCTAAATAATGGTTTGTGGTGTGAAGCAGAGATAATGTATGCAAAGTATTTAGTTCCACATCTGGTACATAATTGGCATTAATAAATGGAGCCTTTCACTATCATCACCCAGAACAGAGAAAAGATAGCTTATGTAATGTCCCTGAAACATCATGGAGAGAAAGGAACCTAGATGTTTCTGTTGTTAAATGAAGGTATGCTTCAGTGATTTTATTATTCATACTAATATTTGATATTATAATTTTAAATCATTTTCACACATTGTAAGACAAAGCAAACAAGTAAATATGTTAATGTTAAGAATCAAGACTGTCAGTGCAAAAAAAATAAAAGAAGTAAAACAAAAACCCTGTAATGTCAAATATGAGTTGGAATTATCAACATAAACTTACTTTTTATTTTTTATTTTTTTTTAAAGATTTTATTTATTTATTTGAGAGAGAGAAAATGAGAGAGAGCAAGCACATGAGAGGGGGGAGGGTCAGAGGGAGAAGCAGACTCTCTGCCGAGCAGGGAGCCCGATGCGGGACTCGATCCAGGGACTCCAGGATCATGACCTGAGCCGAAGGCAGTCGCTTAACCAACTGAGCCACCCAGGCGCCCAACATAAACTTATTTTTTAAAATGTATTTCCTAGCTCTATTGAAAGGGCCTAAAACCAATGTTGCCCCAGTGGAAATTAGCACTCTTAATTCCAGGTCTTGGTTTCTAAATACCTTCCCGCTAGTATTTACTAGCCACAGGGATTCCTGTGGAAATGGCTGGATCCCATGACAGGAGTAGGAAAAGTACAAAGTAAGGCCAGAATATCTAATATCACAAAGCAAGAAAGTGCTCAAAGACTCAAGGGCATGTTCCAAAAGGCTATACTGAAGCCAATCTGAAGGGGTGCCCCTACTTAATCAGGGACATTTTGAACATCAAAAATAATGATTGTAACTAATTTTTAAAAAGTGAATAAACAGGGGCGCCTGGGTGGCTCAGTCGTTAAGCGTCTGCCTTCAGCTCAGGTCATGATCCCAGGGTCCTGGGATAGAGCCCCACATCGGGCTCCCTGCTCGGCGGGGAATCTGCTTCTCCCTCTCCTGCTCTCCCTGCTTTTGCTCTCTGTCAAAATAAATAAATAAAATATATATATTTTTAAAGATTTTATTTATTTATTTGACAGAGAGAGAGACAGCGAGAGAGGGAACACAAGCAGGGCGAGTGGGAGAGGGAGAAGCAGGCTCCCCGCAGAGCAGGGAGCCCGATGCGGGACTCAATCCCAGGACCCTGGGATCATGACCTGAGCTGAAGGCAGTCGCTTAACCAACTGAGCCACCCAGGCGCCCCAAATCTTTTTTTTTTTTTTTAAAGTGAATAAACAGAAGTCCATGAATCGAGGAGGGCCAAAAGGAGGGCTCTAATTTAAATTATTTGATGCGACTATTACACCCACTCCTCTCTTTGAAAACTGGTCATTAAGCATTTATGTTGCCTCATTAGAAGGAACTCTTGTTCAATTCCAGATGATGAGGCAAAGCTCTCTTATATAGAAGAATACCCGCCAATAAATGTACAAAGGATAGGGGCGCCTGGGTGGCTCAGTCATTAAGCGTCTGCCTTCAGCTCAGGTCATGATCCCAGGGTCCTGGGATCGAGCCCCGTGCATCGGGGGCTCCCTGCTCAGCCAGGAGCCTGCTTCTCCCTCTGCTGCTCCCCCTTCTTGTGTTCCCTCTCTAGCTGTCTCTCTCTCTCTCTCTCTCTGTCAAATAAATAAATAAGAATTTTTTAAAAATGTACAAAGGTTAATAAAATTAGAAAATCACCAATTTGTAATTCCTGAGGAACTGACTCAGGCAAGGATCATCAGCGGATGCTAAAACCATTAGGTGAAGGGCCTTGTTGAAAGAATATTCACAGGAAGCCCACAGATTACTTGTTAATTGCAAAGGGAGAGATGTACCTTCACAATGAGAGATCACCTTAGTCAAGTAGTCAAATTAGAGCATCACTTTGGTGAAAGCCGCCTGAGGTGATGCAACAAAATGTCTGTGGCATTGCCTGAGATGTTCTTGCCAAAATGTTTAATCTGAATTGAATCAGGCCCTTAGCATACCTTCCAATTTACAGGAAACGGAGTACAAAGGAGCAAGTTAAACTAGATGATCAGAACAAAATCAGACCACTTTAAACTGGAAAACGTTCAACAAGACATCTGGCCTCTTATTTCAAAATAGCAACGCATTAGAAAAAAAAGTGTGAATGTTCTAGATTGAAAGATTCTAAAGAGACATAATAGGCAAATGCCACCACCTGGACTGGATTCGGTTTGGAGGGGAAAAAGAAACATCTATAAAATACAATGTGGGATGACGGGGGGGTGGTGGGGAACCCAAATATGGGACTTGGCTATTAGATCATTTTAGGGCTTATACTAGGGAATCATTGTTAATTCTCTTAACTGCAGTAATAGTATTGTGGTTTTACAGGAGAATGTCATTAGTAAGAGCTCCCAAATAAAGTGCTGAGGGTACAGTAAGTACTGTGTATATTTTCAAATGGATCAGAGTAAACCACTCCTAAGTCCATCAAACAAATATGGCAAAATATTAACAACTGTTAAATCTAGATGGTAGGTGTATGAATGCTCACAATACTACTCTTTCACATTTTATGTTTGAAATTTTTATTTCAAAAAGGTGAGAATAAAAAGACAGACACCTTTTTAGTGAGAGAGGTGTGGGGAGAAGACTAAAGAACATTTTTCTTATTTTCATGTATTGCTTGTACCCCAGGGAAAAGCCAAGTATTGGGCTGAGTACTGGTCGTATAGAGAGGACTAAGGCGAGGTCATTGCCTTCAAGGATCTCGCTAATTGGGGGAAAACCACACAAACACTTCAACCCAATGGCATAATGCAATGATAGAGGCATGCATTCGTTCAACAGATATTTAGGAGCACCCACTATATGCCAGGTGCTGAGGATACAATGAGAGCAAGGCAAGCATGGTCCCTGAATTCACGATGAGAGAGACACCTCTCATATTGTTGTGAGAGAGACAGAACTATACAGTTAAAATTGAGGTAAATGGTAGCTATAAAATGTGCAGAGTACTAAAGCAACTCCAAGAACAGGAAACAAACGCTTTGGGGTGGGGACTGGGGGTTGTGGGGATGAAGCAGTGATGTGTTTTTGTTGTTGTTGTTTAGTTTCAGAGGTAGAACTTAGTGATTCATCAGTTACATAGAACACCCTGTGTTCTTTGTGTCCTGTTTCATCATGTGCCCTCCTTAATGCCCATCAACCATTTACCACATCCCCTCACTCCCCTCCCCTCCCCTCCAGCAACCCTCAATTTATTTCCTAGAGTTCAGCGTCTCTCATGGTTTGTCTCCCTCTCAATTTTCATCTTATTTTATTTTTCCTTCCCTTCCCCATGTTCATCTGTTTTGTTTCTTAAATTCCACATAGGAGTGAAATCATAGGGTATTTGTCTTTCTCCGACTGACTGATTTCGTTTAGCATAGTACCCTCTAGGTCCATCCACATCATTGCAAATGGCAAGATTTCATTCCTTTTGATGGCTGAATAATATTCCTCTGTGTGTGTGTGTATCACATCTTCTTTATCCATTCCTCTGTGGACAGACATCTGGGCTTTTCCATAGTTTGGCTACTGTGGACACTGCTGCTGTAAACATTGGGGTGCATGTGCCCCTTTGATCACTATGTTTGTAACCTTTGGATAAATACCTAGTAGACGCAGTGAGTTTTAAGGCTAACTAGAGATCAATCAATCAATCAGAGACCCAGAGGAGGGAGTACAAAGGCAGGCAGACACAAAACTGTACCCTCTGTTCAGGAGTCTAGAGGGGTCAGTGCTGGGGGAGCACAAACTGCTGAGACAGGCAGGGAAAGAAGCAATGGGCCAAGGAGATGAGGGTGAGTGCCACATCTCAATAAACAGCTTAAGGAAACTGGGCTTTCTCCTGAAGGCTCTGGAAGCCAAAAAGTGTCCACACAGGGCAGGGGCTGCTGCTGTGGCAGGCTGGCCCAAACACGGGGACAGCATGGATCCTGTTCTTGGCTGCATTCTCATGCTCTGGATGTCTGCCTGCTGGGCTCTGTCAGCTCCAATACCCTGAAGAGCCTCCAGGGATTTTCTGGGGTCAACTCTCTGCCAGTGGGCAGCAGGAAATGCTTCAAACTGAATGCTCCGTGAGATTCCAGTCCCTGGAGCTGGGAGGGAAGGGTGGCTCTGGAGGGGGGGGGGGGGAGTAGGAACAAGAAGCCCACCCAAATAAGGATCATGTTCTCCTCATTTCCACAGGGGGATCCTTCCAGGCCCAAGAAATAAGTAGGGCTTTAATCCCTGCTAATGGTGCAATCTCAAGACTTAGTCCCCAGTATAGGGGGGAGCTCTCTGCCCCAACTAACTACAGGCAAATGAAATCAGCAGCATCAGCCACTCTGAGCTCCTTTACGTAACCTCTGAAATTATTTGACTAGGTGGCCACCTTCTCCTCAAGACTGAGATGTCAGTGACTATGGACTCATTATTTTTATTCTCACCACAGAGCTGAACAAATGAGTGAGTGAATGAATCAGGCTTTACAGTATATAGAGTGCTGACAGGTCTACTGTAGCTTCTGTCATCTGCTATGGCTCAGCATTTCTGCTCTAAACTCTTGGGCTGGACTTTCCTCCTCAGATACCTCTGTCTCCACTGAACTGCCCTGAATCTCTGGGTGACTACATCCAGACCTCTCCCACCGGGGAAGGGTCAGCCAGTGATGGGGAATCCCTGGGTGCCTACATCCAGACCTCTCCCACCGGGGAAGGGTCAGCCAGTGATGGGGAATGGCTCTGGACCCAGTATCCTCATGACCTTCAGTTGAGTATTCTGCCAATGAAGTAAATTATCTACCTGCCAGGGAGTGATCCTGCAGAGCCCTGACAACTAAAAAGCATGTGCCCAGAAACCCCGAAGAAAGAGGGTTCTTAAGAAGTTCCTGTGGGCATTTCCCGGAATTTGCAAGTTCTGCCATTGCTCTACTCTCGTGGTTATGGATACTCCATACTCTTATCTCCTTTCAACAGCAGGAACAAAACCACAGACTCGAAAGGTGCCGGCGTTGGTGGACACAAGTCCAAGGTCTCCGGCTGATGACCGGGCTCAGGGCCCGAAGGCACCGTTAGATAGGTGGCTTCCTGTGCCATAACAGTTCCAGACTGCCCCCATCACTCAGGAACCCAACTAGCAAGATGATGGTGCAAGCACAGAAGTCGGGTGGGGGAGGCTGCGTGAAAACGGGAATCCCCGGCCCGCGAGCATGCAAGCAGCGAGCCTTGAGCTGATTCCAAACCAGAGCAGGAGAGCTCTCTACGCCGTGAAATCACTCCTCGTCCCCCAGCCGCCAAGTGTCCGCGGGGCTGGGCTGCCCCCACCCATTTGGACTGATAAGCAGACAGGACGAAGGAGGCAGTGAAGGCTAGTGGGGTCCCTCTCGGGGGGAGCTGGGCCAGTCTCGGAGGGCAAGACCGGGCTGGGATGGGCTTTGGGGAAGGTCCCGGGTGAGCGCACGCAAGGAGAGCCTCCTCCGGGGGGAGAAGATGGCGAGGATGGCCCAGGAAGGAATTCCTCCCGGGCCCCAGGGCATGCCCCCCCGTCCAGGCCCCTCCGAGCCCCGCCGCCAGCCCCGGGAGCTCGGTCGGGCGAGAAAGCTGCGGAGCGGGGCACCAACAACCGCCGAAAGCAGGTTCGGCCTCGGCCGGACGCCCGGAGCGGCGGCCCCGCGGCGGGGCTGCCTGGGGGGACTTGTCCCGGCGCTCGCGCTCGGCCGGGACCCGGGGCGGGCTCCCCTCGGCCGGGCCGCGCCGCCGCGCCTACCTGTGCCCGCGGCTCGGCTCCTCCTCGCTGGCGCTGCCCCAGCCGGGGCTCAGGTACCGGGCCGGGTCCCCCGCGCCGCGCGCCTCCGCCCCGTCCTCCTCGTCCTCCGGCTCCTCCACGTCCTCGGCCTCCTGGATGGCGACGCGGATCTGCACCGCCGTCTCGGGCCCGGGCAGCGTCTCCTCGCCGGCCTGGGCCATGGCTCGCCGGGCGGCCGGGAACGCGGCGCCGCGGCTGCCCGCGCGCCCCGAGGCCCAGCCAGCCGGGCGGCGGCGACTGCGACGAGGGGGCGGGGGCGCGGCGAGCGCGCCCGGGAGGGGACGGGGGTCGCGGCGCCCCGCCCCGCGCCTCCGCCGCCGCCGCCCCGGTCGCCAGCCGCGCGCCAGAGCGGGCGGGGCCGCGGAGGGCGGGGGGGGCGGGGGGAGGACGACTTCCTCCGCGCGCCCCGCGCCCCGCCCGTCCCGGAAAGATGGCCCGACCCCCGACGCCTCCGGCGCGCGCCCGCTGGTCCCTCCTCCTACCGGCTCGGCTCCACGCGGCCCCCGAGAGGGGAGAGGGGAGGGCGCCCCACCTCTGACTTCTCAGCGGGCGGAGGACCCTGGGGGGTGGCATGGCCCGACAGCACCTTAAGGGGCGTCTGTTCCTGCTGGTGTCTCCCCCCACGGTCCTGCCAAGACGACCGAAATCTCCACCGTTAGCCTCCTTGGCACGAACACCTTAGGTTGTGCGCCCTGTGAGGTCAGGGACTTGGTTCCTGCCATGCCCTAAACCCGTGGTTCTCAAAGTGTGGTCCGCGGACCAGCAGCACCGGCCCTACCTGGGAACTTGTTAGAAACACACGTTCTCGCGGCCCAACCAGAGCTCCGGAATCAGGATCTAGGATTCTGAACTTTGTGTTTTGACAAGTCTTCCAAGTGATGCCAAAGTTCACTAAAGTTTGAAAGCCACTGCCTTGTAATGCCCTTTTCATTTGCTTCTTAGAATATGCCCTGCTCACAAACAATGAATCATGGAACACTTCATCTAAAACTAATGTTGTAATGTATGGGGATTAACATAAGAATAAAAAAAAAAAGAAAAAAAGAATATGCCCTGCATATAGGAAGCCTTCAAATATTGTTGTCTAAGGGAGCTATTGAAAGAGAGCTATTGAAATGCCAGTATGTTCGAAAACCCTGTTCATATTTAGCTTTAACTGAGTTCCATAGCAACCCTGCACAAGTGACCCAGAAACGAGGGACATAAGCATAGACATAAATAAAACCTGAATGTGCTTTCATGAAGCTCTTCATTTACCTCCTTAAGCATCATTTATTATGTTAATTTGCCAACCCAGGGCTCTAAAAGAACAGACCCCTCGACCGATACGTTTTGACAGAGGGAAGCAAACCAGAGAGGTTCAAGAAGTGGGGTCTCTTGGAAAGCACTGTCCTTGTAAAACAAAAAACAACAACAACACCGTGCATGGGACTCTGGGGTTCTGGGGCTGGGGCCCCAGGAGAGACCCAGAGGTGCTGCACGGGCAGCCCTTCTTTTTAAGATTTGACTGGAAGCCCTGTCCCTTTCTTTGTCAGATCTCTCTTTTGATTGAAGGGGCCAGAGAATGAGTAAGTGAAGGAAGAGAGAGACCTTTGGGATCTGTACCAGAACAGCTCACAGCCTGCGTGTAAACTACAGGGAGGAAGAGGCAAGAAGTGCACAGGATCTGGTCCAAGCAAACCGTGCCTCCTGCCAGGACTGTAGAGTTCACAGAACTTCTCTACACCCGGTCCTCTATGATGAGCATGAAGAGAAGAGAGATTTGCAGCCCTCTCCACATCTCCCGTTCTGATAACCTTAGTTTCTGATTTTCACAAAGCAATCCACATTATCTCATTTAAACCCTCCAATGTGGCAAAGACACAATACCCACAGTAATGGCTCATATTTGTACCAGATTCTACGGCTTATGAAGAATTCATACATACCCACCTCAGAGTTTCCAATTGCCTGATAAGAGTCCCCTGGGGAATGTTCTGAAAATATAGATTCCTAGGCTCCTATAGTTTAAGAACTGGCAGTTGGTGGGTGAATCTCGTCTGCAGAAGTGTTCTCTTTTTTCTAAACTCTTGGAGTTTAGAAAAAAAATAAATGAAATTGACATGCCCTTAGGTTGAAATATATCTACTTAAGCTGTCTCTGATATTTGTTTCTGACTTCTCATAAAAGAATTTTGAATCTAGAAAGGATGTCAGAAATCATCCAGTCTTGAGCTTCCCCTTTTAGGGAATGGGTATCCCTAAGAATAAACCTTTCTGCCAGGGCTCCCCTGAGTGAAGAACCATACACGCACATGCACACATACACACACACACACACACACACACATAACCGCTTGAAATATATACTTGGAATTGAATGCAAAACTTGTATAGAATTTTTAAAGCAACTTCACATGAATTTTTCATTTGTAGTAGTTGGTTTAGCATGATGCCTGGGGGAGGGAAGGACGGACACCGCCATCTACATTATGGGTAGTGCTTCATGGGAGGAGTCCAACTCAGTCACTCTTCAGATGAGGAAAATGAGTTCTAATGAGGCTCACTGGTATTTCTTGTATGCTTAAACAAATGATTCAGTGGGTAAATTTATTACTGAGAGAAAGACCTCTCTGTCCTTGTTACAGCCCCCATCCTGTCTAGCAGAAAGCCCTGCATCTAGAAATGTTTGTTGATTTGATTTGATCTGTCCTACCCACACACCCATCCTTCGTGCCACTGGTGAAGGAATTTTAAAGGGCCTCTCTCATTTCTAACTCCTTCCTTCACAGAGCTGTGGCCAGGGGATGAGGCCAGCCCCACCCAGGCCTGTGTTGAGCATCACGGCAGGAGTTTCCATCAGCTCTGAGATGATTAGCAGAGACTCCTTCAGCAAAATCATGACCTCAGCCTAGAGTTGGCATCATTCCCTTTCCCTAGAATCCTGAGGGCTCATTTTTATAACAAACTCAAAGTGGGAAATAGTTTTCCCCCATAGCTTCTGAAGATGGAACAGAAGGAAACACTAATTAACAAGTCATCAGGATGGACTGAGGTTAGGTTGAAGCAAAAATTCAACCCTGGGAGACCATTTCAGTAAATGAAAGATTGTTGTTTGGGAGTCAACTGGAAATATTTTTGAGTGTCCCTGGCCCTAGAGCAGCAAACCAAGGACTCAGAGTAAGATACTGATGTAGGGAAATTGGGAGTGTGCTAAGTATTGAAAGGAAAAATTGGTAAGATGGGGGTGGGGGTTCAGCAAAGGGTCTGGTTTTAACTGTAGGGGAAGGAGGGTGATTTATTTGCTCACGTAATCCTTTGTTTCAGTGTGTAACAAACACCAGGCCTCGTGCTAGCCTCAATTTTGTAAAATGACTAAGACATGATCCATGAATACCAGGAGATGGAGGGAGCCTAGAAAAGATGGCCTTCAGGAATAGAACGTGTGTACTGCGTTAAATGCCATAGCAGAAATCTGTACAAAGACGCACAGCCAGGAAACATGACTGAGGATGTCTTGAAGCTCCCAGATAAGCAGTAGTATGTGGTGGAAAAGCATGGCTCTTGAATCAAATAGACCTGGATCCTGCCACCAGCCTTGCCATGCCTTAGCTACATAACCTTCCTGCTGTTCAGTTTTCATACCTGCAAAATGCTCTGGATGATCCTTACCTCATTGAATTGGGTCTGTAGATCAAATGAGATTGCGGAAGACAGTCTAGCGCAGCATATGGCGCAGAATAGACGCTCAGGATCTGACAGCATACGCCATGATGTGGCCTTCTAAGTACCTCCATCCAAGGAAAATCTTAGCCTGAATGGGGAACGCAAACATTCTAGTTCCTGATACGTGTCTTCATCCATTGTCAATTAAGTAATTGGTATTTTGGGGGGGTCAATATAGCAAACTCCAATAAGTTGAAGTAGCCTCTCAGAGCCAACTTAATTCTGAATACACTGACAAAACAGAGTACCTCTCTGGGCAGGAAGTCAGCATCTTTCTATAATCTATTTCTAGATTCAATAAGAACCAAGATACCCATCCACAGGCAATGAGGTGTTTTATGAGACTTGTCCATCAATATACATTCTCCCTTGCTTAATGAAACCAATCCCCAGCTGTAGATGGTTACAGAACCACCTAATTAGAGATTATATTTCCCAGTATGCTTTGTGTATCTTTATAGCTACACAACTAAATTCTGGCCAATAAGATGTGAGCAAAATGTTTGCTCCCACTTCTAGGTTGTGTTTCTAGAACTGTGGGTCTTCTTCCCTGACCTTGTCCCTCTGCCTATTAGCTGGAGCAGCCATGTAGGACCCGAGGATGAAAGTGCAGGAACAAGTAACCAGCGCATGTTAAAGATAGCAGAACCAGGGCACCTGGGTGGCTCAGTTGTTGAGCATCTGCCTTTGGCTCGGGTCATGATCCCAGGGTCCTGGGATCGGGTCCCGCATCGGGCTTCCTGCTCAGCGGGAAGCCTGCTTCTCCCTCTGCCCCTCCTGTATTCCCTCTCTCACTGTCTCTCTCTCTGTGTTAAATAAATAAATAAAATCTTAAAAAAAAAAAAAAGATAACAGAACCAACAGCCAAGCCCTGGACTTGTTCAGGGGACCATAATCTGGACCATCTTTTGAGAAAAAAAGAAACTCACACTCTGTTTGATCCTGTATTTTGAGATATTTTTGTTACAGCAGCTTAGCCTGTATCCTCACTAGTGCCTGAGGATTTACTAAGATTGAATGAGATAATGGATGAATGTATCTAGTTCAGGATCCAGGACATAGTAGCCACTCAATAAATTGGTGTTGAGTTTGAATTTGAAAAATTTGACAACTCAATAACACGTATTGCATGGCAAAAGTATACACGTTATGTGGTAAGAATGAGGTAGAATTCAAAAACGAATAGAATGTGGTCTCTCTTTCTAGGAGCTCATATTCTAATAGGGGAATTGGATTCTTTATTCTTTCTTCCCATCCCTTCGTGAGAGTAGCATGACCAGCATGATTAGTGGAAGACTAGCCATCGCAGCAAGTGGAAAAAACAGTGGGGGCTTCCAAAAGGATCTCAGCTCCTGTCTCCCACCCCCCTAAGTTTGAGGTCCCTCCCCGCCCAAAACAACCACATCTCAAGTTTGGGTCCCACCATGTAAAAGTAACATCTTGCTGTTATGACATTATTTCCTTTTGGCATATTATAAAATTGTGTTGGCACACACTTCAGAGAGAGTATTTAAGCTTTGCCTGCTGTGTGTGCCTTGTGGAAGATTAGCTTGTCAAAAGGATGGGGAGTATGAAACATTCAAAATAGATGGATTTGATGTAGGGGGAGGGAAGCGAGCATAGGTCTAGGAGAGTATTCAGAAATGGCAAGGTTTTGGTCACTGGCAGAAATGCCAAGAAGCACAAACAAAAGTGCTCATTATCTTATTGAGGCAAAGCCTGGAGAACTTATACAAAGCTGGACCACACAGAGCGAGAGAGCCAGCTGCATTCTCTCGGAAGGGTGAGCCCACCCTTGGTCCTCACAATTCTTAGGAAGATACACAGGGGCCAATGCATCTCTCTGATTGGGGTGAGGGCTCTAAGAGGTCAGAGATCCTGCACGTTAGAATCACCTGGGGAGCTTTAAAACACTCTGATGCCCAGGCTGCGTCAGAATCCACTCAATTAGGTTCTGGGGGTGAGACGCGGGCATCAGAATCTTTCAAAGCTCCCAAAATGATTCCAATACGCAGTATAGTTAAGAATCTCTGTGTTAGATCTTCTGAGCTCCTGTTCTCCAGACCCCTCCCCTCAACAGGTCTGGAGACTGCCTACTGGCTCACCTGACCTCCAGGAGGAAGTAGCCAGGACAGTTCAATCCCAGAATTTTCCTAGAGTTTACTGAGATATTGGGTGACTCAAAGATGAATTTCTCTGTTGTACTATTTCTTAGCAGGAGCCGGCTTCGGACCGGGTTGCTGCAAACAGTTATGCATGTTGTGCACAGCACAAAAATGCTTGGAGAAGGGGCTGAAGGGGCTGAAATTACAGCCTAAACTCTGCTCACTGAGGATGCCCCTGGCCTTGAACTTGGTGCAACTAGGAAGGGAAAGGGTGCCTATTTCTAATTCTCACAAAGGAGCTGAAGGGCTAGTAGTGTTCCTGGTTCAAGCCTGCCCGAGGTAGAGGCAAAGAGATTCCAGGACCATCTGCATCATGATTACCTGGGATCTTATTAAAACACAGTTCCTGGGCCCCTACCCCAGATCTAATGAATCAGGTTTCTGGGGATGGTGCCCTAGAAATCTGTGTTTTAAACAATATCTGAGGTGGTATCCATCTGAAGTCCGGTGACTGCTGGACTAGGGTGGGATGGTCTTCCAATAAAAATAAATTGAGTACCTCTTTCATGGCAGGCCCATGCCACCTTTCAGAGATTTTAGAGCAAATAAGACCCCGTCTCTTACTCAAGCATCCCCATCTAATGGGAGACAGGAACAGAAAATGTAGGCCCAAGCGAGGGTTCAGATGGATCTGGCATATACGGAGAACCAGAGAGCAGACCCAGAAATCTCTACAGGAGGGACTGAAGCTCCTCCCAGGAGGATAGTCATCCCAGGGAAGTGGGAGCCGCCAGGCACCACAAGCCAGACCCACTAACAAAGCATCCATTGTCAAAAAGGAGGAGGGAGTTGGAGGGACAGCTTAGAGTCTGACATGTGTTTGTGTGTGGGCCAAGGCCCCACTGCCCACCCCTGTTTATGCCCCGTGGTTATAGATCTGAGTGTGAATGGAAAGCTGGGGCTTATGCATTAAAACTGAAAGGGTTGAGGGGCACCTGGGTGGCTCGGTTGTTAAGCACCGGACTCTTGATTTCAGCTCAGGTCATGATCTCGGGGTCCTGGGATCGAGCCCCGCAACTGAGGAGTCTGCTTCTCTCCCTCTCCCTCTGCTCCTCTCCCCTGCCCCGCCCCCTCTCAAACTAAATAAATAAAATCTTAAAAAAAAAAAAACCCTGAAAGGGTTGTTTCCCTATACCCCTTTAACTATTTGGGCAGAAAGAATATGACTTTGGGACCTCACCGATTGAACATACACACAAAGGGGGAGGCATTCTTTGCCACTGCATACAACAACATCTCACAGTTCTGGCGCTTCCTGTGCCCCTCCTTGGCTGCAGGAGGGAGACTGTGGTACCTGGTGGACACAGCTGTGTCCAGGGCAAAGGGCATTGTCTAGCAGAGAAGTGCTGAGATGATAGAAGAAGGATAATCTGTAGACACCAGGTGATGCCTAGCTACACTTGTCCATTCAGACATGGGAGACACCATAGGAAATGCCCACAGATACTTGGGGAGTATATGGGGGGCCCAAGATCCTACTCATCTTTCAGATTTCAGCGAAAATATCACTTACTTGGGTAGACCTTCCTTTCTGGAGTCAGCAGTTCAGTGCATAAGATAATAAAATCCATAAACTCAGATGTGGAGAAAATGTAACTCTTTGGGGTAACAGAAACTGAGTATCAGCTTTAGTTCAGGCTCTTCCCATAACTTGAACTTGGATAAAGATTTCAGGCAACTGGTCACCAGTCATCTGTTTGCTCAGGAATCCGTCTACTGAGATGTCTATATCATCAGTCAGGGGCTCTTTTGACTGCTTCAGTGCCAAGTTTGGGGCATGTGGATCTTTGCTAGGCTCACTATGATCCCATGTGCCTAGCGTCAACACCACCGACACACACTTATTTTCCTCCCTTTTAGTCTTGCTTCCATTCTAGAGGAATCATTTTCTGGTTTAAGGAGAAGTTGCTTCATCTCAACACTATCCTGCTCAATGGTTGCTGGCTTCTTTCCCAAAACTTTGTATTACTTTTATAGAGAAAGGTTGAAATGATAATAAATACACATCCCTGAAAACTCCACTGGATTAATAATTGTTAAAGTTTTGGGGCACCTGGGTTGCTCAGTCAGTTGAGTGTCCAACTCTTGGTTCCGGCTCAGGTCACAATCTCAGGGTAGTGAGATTGAGCCCCACATTGGGCTCCGTGTTCAGCAGGGAGTCTGCTGGAGATTCTCTCTCTCCCTCTGCCCCCCCCCCACTAAAGTAAATAAATAAGTCTTTAAAAAAAAAATTGTGAAAATTTTGCCATCATTGTGGCCTGACCTCTGTGTACTCCAGCCTATATCTTCTAAAAAGAAGGGCATTTGCCTACATAACTGCAATACCATGGTCACATCTAACAAAATTATCTATAGTTCCACGAAATCACCAAATATCTAGTTCATAGTCACATTCCCCCAAAATGTTCCATTCCAATAATTTTTTATGCTTAAAAATAAACACCAAGATCCAATGAAGAGTCACACGTTACATTTTCCCTTTATGTCCTTCTAGTCTATTCTAATCTAGAAGATGCCTCCAACTTTTTACGTTGTTGTTGCTGCTTCACAGCATTGCCTTTTTGAAGGATTCGGGTCAGTTATCCTAAAGGACTCAGGCTTTTGGAAACAAAAGCCAGAGAACTCCACTTCAAACTTTTTGTGAGGCAAGAAAGTGTAAGTAACCCATCCTGGTTTTGCCCAAGACTGAGGGTTTTCTCTGACCATGGGACTTTTAGTGCCCAAACCAAGAAAGTGCCATGCAAGCAAGGATGAGTTGGTCACACGAAAGGCAAGGAGGCACAAAATTGGATATTTGCTTCAATGGTCACAAGGCACAGGGTAAAACTCTGAAAATCATAACCCAATATGGTACAGCCACACTTGATCAATAAATACTTTCATAGTGTTCTGTGCTGACCCTTTCAGAGTGCTCATATATAATTTTGACTCTGTTTGATGTCTAAATTTCCCAAGAGGTAGTAAATGCCATGAAGGCAGGAACACGTATGTCTTCCTCATGACTCTAATCCTACTGTATCCCGGTACTTCTGGTACATATTAAGCACTTATTAAATATTTATTGAATGAAGGAATACTTGAATGATGTCAAAGAATTTCAGAAGTGAATGTACAAAATAAAATTCAACATCTATTTTTGGAAGGACCAGCTAAGATATTTTTAAACAGTAAGACCGCAAGCACTGGTTGGGACCCTCCATACCTTAATTACTGACTATTATTATTAGGTTATGTTGTCTGCATGCAAGTGTTTTGTTTTGTTTTGTTTTTAAGGATTTTATTTATTTATTTGAGAGAGAGAGAGAGAGAGAGAGCATGAGCGGGGGGAGGGGCAGAGGGAGAAGCAGGCTCCCCGCTGAGCACGGAGCATGATGTGGGGCTCGATCCCAGGACCCTGGGATCACGACCTGAGCCAAAGGCAGACGCTTAACTGACTGAGCCACCCAGGCACCCCTCTGCATGCAAGCATCCTGTGCAACTGTCTTGGCCTTACGGGTGAGACTCTGGAAGTTTAAGTTTAATCTTCAAGATTAAATTCAGACCTTAGCTTCTAAGTTCTCAGAGGCTTCATGCAATGAGGGGATGGAAAAGGGTAGGGAGTATCTGGAAATGTGGAGGCAGAACCCATTGCTAAGTAACACTGGTCCATGTACCAGGGTCCTAAGGAGATCAATCACACTGTAAGAAATTTCCATTAAATCAGGTAGAAATTAAAATAATAATTCTCCTCAGTTTCTGTCCTGTTCTCCAGATTTGAATCCCTCAGTGCCATTAAATGATTGGTCTCTGAGAGACCAAGAAGGAGGGTTTGGGGTTGGGAGGGCAGTTGAAATCTGGTATAATTCTGGACATGGCCTGAGTTTTAGGTCAAGTCTAGCCTTTGGGAAGTCTCCTGGACCAGGGATTTTGAGACAGACTTTAAGTAGCATTGGGTACCTGTTGGTAAAGAATTCAGTTGGAGGCTGATCTGGGCTGGAATCTTGAAGGCTCAGTGCCCAGGATTGGCAAGGTCCAAGCAGATGACTCCACATCTCATTGCATGCTTTCTCATTCCTTTCTCCCTCCAGACAGGAAGCTCTGGCTGGGACCCAGGCTAATTCATGAAAGGATGGCTTTTTGCAGAATTCTTAGTTCAGATGCTCACTAGAGAAAGAGGCGTTGGGGTCACTGTGAAATATCAAAAGACTGATAGACAAGAGCATTTTTTTCTTTTTCTTTTTTAAAAAGATTTTATTTATTTATTTGAGAGAGAGAGAATGAGAGAGAGCACATGAGAGGGGGGAGGGTCAGAGGGAGAAGCAGACTCCCCGCCGAGCAGGGAGCCCGATGCAGGACTCGATCCAGGGACTCCAGGATCATGACCTGAGCCGAAGGCAGTCGCCCAACCAACTGAGCCACCCAGGCGCCTGCGTTTTTTTCTTTTTAAGATTTTATTTATTTATTTGAGAGATAGAGTGAGAGCACAAGCAGGGGGAAGCAGCAGAGTGAGAGGGAGAAGCAGGCTCCACGCTGAGCAGGGAGCCCCACGTAACCTCCGATCCCAGGACCCTGAGATCATGACCTGAACGAAAGGCAGACACTTAACCGACTGAGCCACCCAGGGGCCCGAGAAGAGCATTTAGAGAAGAAAAGAACTTCCTCACTGTGAAGGGATTTTGAACTGCATGATGAGACTGGTTTTTTTCTTCCGAGTTTCAACAGAGTATTATTTATGTGTTCTTCATACTAGGGTGGGGGCTGAGACAGTGAGAAGACACCAAGTCCTGTAAGGAGATAAAGGGGATGATCTTTTATGAAGCAATGACCGTGTGCTCTGCGCGTGACCTCATTTCGCCCTTGCAGCAGTCCCGATGAGGTACTGCTCAGAAACTGAGGTTTAGCAAAATTAAGTGATTTGCTGAAGGTTATACGTGCCTGGGATGTGGCAGAGCATGAAGATTTACACATGTGCTGTCTGATTCCAAATCTACACTTTCCCAGTTCTCCCACCTTGCATTCTTCTAGAGGAACAATGGGACTAAGGCCCGAACAACCTCAGAAGTGGGGTGGGGGCAGGGGGCATTATCAAATCCAGGTGAAGAAGACAGCCATCGCTGCCACGCTGTCTGAAGGGCCCTGGAAAGACTGAAAAACCGCAATTTTTTCTAGTGCCTACCGCACTGCTTTGAGATGAAGATTGGGGACCATGCCTCTCAGGACCATTCGAAATGAACGAGTTTGACCCAGAGCTGCTGGGGCGAGGTGCTCTGTACTCCTCCCTGTCACCTCTATTCTGATACGTTCCAGATGCCCGAGCAGCCTCATTTCTCAGTATGAGCTGTGAACTTGGGAGCATTGTGTTTTTCCTTCTCTTTGGCTTGATTGTCCTTTGCCCTTGGGGGAGAGGGAAAGGATAACTAATGGCCTGGAGGGTAGCCAGATTTTTCCATTTTGCAATCTCCAGCCACAGCTGCTAAAGAAAACTTATATTGTGTTTTCATTCAGCGGGGAAAACATGTTTTGTTTTGCACTCTTGCGTAACCATGAAACATCTGGGGTAACTTAGCTTAAAACTTCCCTCCAGGGTCTCATTTAGGCTAAATGATATGGAAAGCTGTTCACCTTGAAATGTAAGCTACAACAGTGTAATAAGTCATTAGCACATGTGTCTGGATGCATACCCAGTAGGGAGTCATACAGGACTTAGAACTCGGGCCCTCTTAACTAAAACTACTGCCTTCATCCTACGTTACACTGTTCCTTATAAATGATCAGGGCCCAGAAAATGGCACTCAGTGGGGGGGTAATACTTGGGAGGGCTTAGAAAGGACTCTTCAATGCTTTCAACTGGTGGTTCTCAATCTTGAGGGGCATCAGAATCACGTACAGGACTTACTAAAACGCAAGTTGGCTCCACCCCCCAGAGTTTGTGAGATGCAGTAGGTCTAGGGTAGAGCTCAAGTATTTGCATTTGCAATAAGCTCCAGGTGATGCTGATGTTACTGCCCTGGGGACTGTATTTTGAAAATCTCGGCTATAAACTTTGGTCAGCCTAAGTGGGGCATTAAATACAACACATGGGATTGGCAAGCACTGTATGTAGTGGCAATGTCCACTTTCATGTTTGTTTTCTTTTTCTTTTTTGTAAGATTTTATTCATTTATTTGAGAGACAGCGAGCCCAGTTGGGGTTGGGGTGGGGGAAGGGGCAGAGGAAGAAGGGGGCTCCGCACCGAGCAGAGTGTCTGACCCAGGCCATGATTCCAGGACCCCAGGACCTCAGGATCGTGACCCTTGCCTAAGGCAGGTGCTTAACCAACTGAGCCATCCAGGTGCTCCTGTTTTGTTTTTCTAAATGGGTAAGAGCTGGTGCTAAAATGAGCTGACCACACAGCCATTGCTAATGGGTGGACCTGTTGGTACAAACTTTCTAGAAAACTAATTGGAAGTAGAAAAATACTTATTGGGCATTGATCTAGCAATCCCACTTCTAGGTATCTCTGGAGGAAATAATCAGAAATATGCACAAAGATTAAGGTACAGGAATGGTTTTTTTTTTTAGTTATAATGTCATTTCTCTTTTATTCAGTCATAATATAATGTGGTTCAAAACTTACTTTCAATATTAGATCCATGGTTTCCTTTAGTACTTAGATATGCTTGAGAACTGAAGACGTTTACTCATTTTAATAGACTTAAAACATTAAAAGTTTTCATTGCCTATTGCTTTTTGAATCTGTATTTTTGGGGGTGTCTGGGTGGCTCAGTCAGTTAAGCGTCTGCCTTCAGCTCAGGTCATGATCCCTGAGTCCGCATCATGCTCCCTGCTCAGTGGGGAGCCTGCTTCTCCCTTGGACCCTCCCCCCCCCCCCCCCCCCCGCCTCGTGCTCACTCTTTCTTTCTCTCCCTCTGAAAAATAAATAATCTTTTTTAAAAAGTTTGTTAAAAAAATAAATCAGGGGGCGCCTGGGTGGCTCAGTTGGTTAAGCGACCGCCTTCGGCTCAGGTCATGATCCTGGAGTCCCGGGATCGAGTCCCGCATCGGGCTCCCTGCTCGGCGGGGAGTCTGCTTCTCCCTCTCCCACTCCCCATTTGTGTTCCCTCTCTCGCTGTGTCTTTCTCTGCCAAATAAATAAATAAAATCTTAAAAAAAAATAAATCTGTAGTTTTGAATTCTTCAGTATAATCTTTTTTATTAAAATCCAATTAATTAACATATAATGTATTATCAGTTTCAGAAGTAGAGGTCAGTGATTCATCAGTCTTATATAACACCCAGTGCTCATTATATCACATGCCCTCCTTTTTTAATAAATATTTTTTAAAGATTTTATTTCTTTATTTGACAGAGAGACACAGTGAGAGAAGGAACGCAAGCAGGGGGAGTGGGAGAGGGAGAAGCAGGCTTCCCATGGAGCAGGAAGCCCCATGCGGGGCTCGATCCCAGGACCCCGGAATCATGACCTGAGTCCACGGCAGACGCTTAACGACTGAGCCACCGAGGCACCACCATCACGTGCCCTCCTTAATGCCCATCACTCAGTTGCCCCATCCCCGCACCCCCACACCCCTCCAGCAACCCTCAGTTTATTTCCTATGATTAAGAGTCTCTTATGGTTAATACATGTATACTGTTATAAACAGCATATCATCCAAGCAAACACACTGAAATGTTAATGGGATGGCAATATATTTGTGCTATGGATGTCAATCATTTCCTCCCTACCCTACCTTCTAAAATAGTTAAGTATGTCCTACCCATAGCCCCACTCTTCTAAATCCAAAAAAGGATTTTTTTTTAAGTTTCTTTTTTTAAAGATTTTATTTATTTAGGGGCGCCTGGGTGGCTCAGTCGTTAAGTGTCTGCCTTCGGCTCAGGTCATGATCCCAGGGTCCTGGGATCGAGCCCCGCATCCGGCTCCCTGCTCTGTGGCAAGCCTGCTTCTCCCTCTCCCACTCCCTGTGCTTGTGTTCCCTCTCTTGCTGTGTCTCTCTCTGTCAAATAAAGAAATAAAATCTTTAAAAAAAAGATTTTATTTCTTTATTTGACAGAGAGAGCGCAGAGAGAGAATGGATAGGAGTCATGGGGAGGAGCAAGGGAGAGGGTAAAGCAGACTCCCCGCTGAGCAGGGAGCCTGATGCAGGGCCCCTGGGCACTCTCTCTCAAATAAATAAATAAAATCTTAGAATATTTTGTTTCCTTAAAAAGCACAGTGGGGAAAGATCGTAAATATTAAGCTGTAATTCTTTTGTCCCTGCTGTGCTTCCAGTGATCTCCCTTTTTTGCTTTGAGTTAATTAGAGAGGGTTTCTTTTCCTTGCAATTGCATCTTAAATTAACAGGTGACTTCTGTTTATTCATACAGGTTTGTTTTATCTTAATCTCCCACACTGAATGTATTGTTGCTTTTCTTACAGGGAAATATTGAAATGGAAACACAGAGCTGCAGCTGAAAAAGAATTACTTCCTAGTTGATTACTAGCCCTCACTGACAAACCTTCCTATTTTTGACACTCTGACCTTCAGGGGTTTTCCTTGGTTTCTTTCAGTTTGGTTCAAAATCCAGGGTACAGTTCATTTTCAGTTTGGGAATGTCCATGCAAAGTTTTTGCCCGGTACTGAGCTAAGCTCTGTCATTTCCCCCAGCAACTCTCTGAGGATTCGAACGGCAAAGACTGATGCCCAGTGAAAGATGCGGAGTGTGGTTCTCCCCGTGTCCTCAGAGATCGGAATGGGTGAGTCATCAGCAAATTGAATCGGGAGGGATGGCTGCAGAGCAGCCCACCTTTTGTCATAAAAATCTTGCTGCGACATGACATTAGTTCAACTGTGGTTTTTCACTTTTAGAATATGAGTGAATGCCATAGAGCTGCTTACAAACTCTGTCTTGTGACACGTCAGACTCATGTGAAGTCGCATCAACCAACCCCAAGGGTAATAAGGTTTAGGACAGGACTATTTGGAATAAGCCTGTTAGGTAATTCTGATCCCTCTCAAGGTCCTCATCTCAATCTCTCTTCCACTGGGAATCAAATTGTAACTAATGCACGGCTGGAATCTTACGGCACATCAGAATTTTTAGATATGCTGTAAGATATTTAAGGGAAGGGCTGATTCTGCCATGTTTGTTGAATGAATGACAAGCCATTCATATTGTGCTGAGAGCTGAGCCAAAGGGATGAGTACTGGCAAGTAATGTCCTGAGGGGTCCAGGGGACCCAGACTGGATTAGAAGCCTGGGATGATGTTGGAGATAAAGTCGTGATACAATGTAGGGTTTCCAAAAGTGGAAACCTTTCTTTCTTTCTTTCCAGATTTTATGTGTTTGTCAGAGAGAGAGAGAGAGCACAAGCAGGCAGAGGGAGAAGCAGGCTCCCTGCTGAGCAAGGAGCCTGATGTGGGACTCTATCCCAGGACCCTGGGATCATGACCTGAGCCGAGGGCAGACACTTAACCGACTGAGCCACCCAGGCGCCCCAAAAGTGTGTGTTTTCTGAAAGGATAAGGAGACTGTCAAGACAGAGAAGGTTATTGGCACTTTAATAATAGAGGAAAGGGGCGCCTGGGTGGCTCAGTTGGTTAAGCAACTGCCTTCGGCTCAGGTCATGATCCTGGAGTCCCGGGATCGAGTCCCGCATCGGGCTCCCTGCTCGGCAGAGAGTCTGCTCCTCCCTCTGACCCTCCTCCCTCTCATGCTCTCTGTCTCTCATTCTCTCTGTCTCAAATAAATAAATAAAATCTTTATAAAAAAAATAATAGAGGAAATTCAGGGCACCTGGGTTGGCTTGAGCATCTGACTCTTGGTTTCAGCTCAGGTCATGCTCTCGGGGTCCTGGGATCAAGACCCACATGGGGCTCTCCACTCCATGGGGAGTCTGCTCGTCTCCTTCTCCCTCTGCCCCTTCCCTCACTCACACTCTCTCTAAAATAAATAAATCTTAAAAAAAATAATAGAGGAAATTCAGGCAGAGAAAGTTAAGTTCCATTGACAGAATCTAAAAAAGCTGTCATGTCCATGAGGAGAATGGTCTGGATCTGCAACCATGCAGTGGATCTGATGAGGGAGCAGAAGGCAAGCTGAGGACAAAGCAGAAGCTGACACCCCACCAACCACACCCCCCACCCCCACTCCCAGGTGGGATGTATGCCGCATTCCTCAGGCACTCCTCATTGCCTTAAAGCTAAGGGAAGGAAAACAAATTGTTAACTTATAGAAATTCCAGTCCTGCAGGACACGAGTCTCCCTTATGAATGTCTTAGTGATTTACAAGAAAAAAGCATTCTTATCAATAACCTAACTTCCAGAAGGAAATGTAGATAAAATTAAATGTCCTTAAAACCTGCAGCCCAGGGGCCCCTGGGTGGCTCAGTTGGTTAAGCGGCTGCCTCTGGCTCAGGTCATGATCTCAGGACCCTGGGATCGAGCCCCACATCGGGCTCCCTGCTCAGCAGGGAGTCTGCTTCTCCTTCTCCCCTTGCTGTGCTCTCTCCTGCTCTGTCAAATAAATAAATAAAATCTTTAAAAAAAAAAACAAACAAAACCTGCAGCCCATTGACAAATACTTGAGACAGGCAGAGTATAATGTTCCTCCAGAAAACTCCCAACTCTCTTAATGTGAATGCTCTGCTAGAGGGAAAAACAACCTTAACTTGACAATGGCAAGGCCTCCAGTATCTTGTAGGTCCTCTGTAGCATATGAAAGTTCTTTTGAAAACCTCCCTTTTTCCTTACCCCCAGCTCCCAAGTATATAATCAGCCACCCCTCACAACCCCAGTGCAGTATCTCCTGCCCAGGGGTCCTGTCCCCATGCTTTCATAAAACCACCATTTTGCACCAAAGACATTTCAAGAATTCTTTCTTGGTCGTTGGCTCTGGACCCCACAAACTCACCAACTTTCCAAAAACTACATCATTTGGTGCCCAACATGGGGCTTTGAGTCTTTTCGTTTGGACTCTGAGCTTTGGTGCCAACTTGGTGAGTACTTTCTCTTCTCTTCCTTTACTCTCGTTTCAGGGGTTTTTCAATAAGACCATTTTGGAACATTCATGTCGATTGCTCAGGCTGTAATCCTCTAGCCTATGGCTACTCTACAGAGGGGCACGGGGAGGGAGAAAGCCTGCCTTTTGGCTGGAAGTTAGTACCCTGGCCGGGATGGTAATAAGACCCAGAAACTTGATGCCCTCTCTTTATTCTGTCCTTATACAAAGTTGTCTGTCTTGGGTACAGGACAGCCACCTAAGTGATAAGCATGACTGCCAATCTTATGACTCCCATGTGAGGTTTCCTCCTCATTGGTCTAATATGATCCCCTTCACATCCCTGGTGCAGCCATTTCTGGCCATGAGACCTCCACTGGGAGCCAGCCAAAACCAGTACCCGGTTGAATTAAAACCCAACCGGGGATCCTTTCCTAGGGAAGTTGGCTATAAAGACTACATGTATTGGAATGTCACTTAGACCATGATGGATTTCTATCTTTATGGTCTTCTGTCAATGTCCTCTAACTACTTGAGTTATAAAATTAGGTAATTTCCCCTTGTAAAACTTTTGTAGTGTTCTCCATGGGTTAAAAATGGCAAGTTCTTCAAGGCCAGGTAAAATAGGACATGACCTTCAAGGCACAATATTTCAGTCCATACACCAGGCACCCATTTGTAGCCTAGGATGCAATGGGGAAGCAGGGAGATGCTAGCATCCCTCCTACAGGGGCCTTTATTGGTGGCAGTGGTCATAGCAATTTTGTTTGGGGGATGCCTTGGGTTGCTTTGACACCAGGAACCTCTGACTTATCCTGCACATGGGACACCACCTGGGAGTCAGGGGGAATTTTCTAGGTAATGGAACTTCTCTACTTTTCTTCTCTTTTCTTCAGTTCCCAAGGAATCTCCCTTGGGGTGCTTTTAACCCACTGGAAACAATTCAGATTGCAAAATTTAGGCAAGGACTGAGCTCCTATAACACTACATGGCCTCGGTGGAATCTATCAGATCTCTTCTGCAGGAAATAGGGCAAATGGACCTAGGGTACATTTGATGAAGAATAGTTTGAAGAAAGGCAGGCAGGGACAGAGGAAACCACCCTTAAAAGGATTTTACACCACCCTGGAAGGAGCCCTCCACCTTTTCCATGTGATTGATAGATGACAAAAGCCTGATTGGATGACAGATGCAGGGAGGGTTAATTAGATGAAAACAGCCTGCTAACAAGCCCATAAAAACCCCGAGACTTAGAAACTCTGATGGCAACCCTCTCGGGTCCCCTTCCTCTTCGGGAGCTTTGTACTATCACTTTGCTATTGCTCAATAAACTTTGCTTTCCTGCCCACCACTCTTCTCCTTGTCTACCTCTTCATTCTTCAAAGCAGCATGACCAAGAATCATGGGCACCAATGGAAAAGAAATCCCGTGACACCTTCATTGCTCATACCTAGGCCTTCATTGCCCTACACCAGGACCCTGACCTAAGGACCTCTTGTAGAACATGTTTGGTCAGCAACCAGGCTAGTGAACTCCCTCCTGACATACTGGATGATAATTACCTAAATAGATCTCCTCCAAATAAACCCAGGCCATCCCTTGCAAAGGGGACACTAATTCACTCTTCCTCCTCCTAATAGATGTGGGGCCTTCTCCCTCATTTCCCAGCTTAATGGCTATAATTGGAGCCAACTGTGGTTAGTCTACCTTGGGATGGGGACTTTAAGGAATATTCCCAAGCAGCTGCTAAAACTCCCTTTGTTTCGGGGAAATTCCCTGTTTTCTCTGGTCCAACATGGACTGCATATTTCCACTTTGGTGGGAAAAACCACGGTGTCTGCTCATCTGTGTGAGCTGATGAGGTTTGGAATCGGGAACTCTTTCTTTGCCTTTTGGTGTGTCTCACCTCTTCTGCCTTCCCCTCCCCCTCCTCCTGTTCTGCACCAACTTGGGTTTGGCCTGTGTAGATGGTTCCTATACCTCAGGCACCATGGCTCCTACCCTAGCTACCAGGGAGTGAAGAGCACCCCTTGGACTTAACACCAGTGACTTCAGACTTCTCCACCAGTGTCTCAGGTAAAAAATGACAATGGGGAGGATATAGGTGGAACATATTTGGTATTTAAACTGATTTAAGTTTGTTGGTTTAATTAAGATAGACCTATATCTTTAGAGTTGTCAGCATTAACTATGAAACTTTTATTCTATCAAGTTTTGCTAAAAGTCAAATAAGCTGTGTTACCCCTGTTGCAATTTGTTAGCAAAAAGATGACTTAAGATGATGGTTAACCATCTTGTCTGTCTCAAAGTTTTCATGGGTAATTGTTAAGATAGCTTTCAAAGTCTTTGGTAACCTGAAACTTTAAAGTTTTGCTTGGATGATAAATGGGATTAAATTCATTGGACATCTAGGTCTTTTCCAAATAGGATAAAGTGCTAAAGCATTGAGTACTGGATGTAGGCTTGTGCTTTTGACTTCTTATTACAAAAAAAAAAAGGATATTTGCATCTGTTGGTAAACACGCTTTGTGCTTAATGGATTCATTAATTGCCCTCTAAAAAGTTCTGCTGTAACAGTTCACAACTGGTTACTACTTAGTCTTCACTGGAATCTAAGGTTTCTAAGAGTGCAAAATTCTGCTAATGTAATTAAGACTGATGGAAATAAGGGAAGCAACTCTGTGTGTGTAAAAAAGATGAAAGGAATGGGCATATATTTTTGTTAAAGGTAAAATAAGGTAATTTTGTCCAAAATAAGACTGGTTGTTTGGAGGGAAATGTCTTGGGACAAAATCTGAAATGCAAAGGAAAGTTGTAGAGGGTTTGTGAGGGGAAATCTTTGAAAAGTAATTTTAGGTGTGGTCAGAATGAACTAAAATTGAAATGAATGGATTTTATTTTATTTTATTTTATTTTATTTATTTATTTATTTATTTATTTATTTTTAAAGATTTTATTTATTTATTTGACAGAGAGAGAGACAGCGAGAGCAGGAACACAAGCAGGAGGAGTGGGAGAGGGAGAAGCAGGCTTCCCGCTGAGCAGGGAGCCCGATGCGGGGCTCCATCCCAGGACCCCGGGATCATGACCTGAGCCGAAGGCAGACGCTTAACGACTGAGCCACCCAGGCGCCCCGAAATGAATGGATTTTAAAGTACATCGGTATGAAATTGAAAGTCTGCTTCCTCTCTGTTCCAAAAGACAAGTTTTCCTGAATTGTTGGTCTGCTCTTGATAAAAAATGTAAACAAAGTTGTTTGCTCTTTGCCCAGAAAAATCAGTTTCTATGTTTTGCCTTTAGTAGGTCTTTAGTGATCTTAATCCTACTTAGGCAAGTGTTTTAAAACTTTCTATGGGTTTAACAAATTTCCCCAAGATTTACATTGTAAACGAAGGCTTGTTGACTAATTAGGCTTGTTTATTTGGTATGTTACCTTGTGGTATAAGGTCATCATCACTCGATATCCTAGTTACTGAAGTGTATGTGTCACAGAAATAACTGAATTTCCTTGTCAATTGCATCATAATAAACTCTCATATCAGATCGTTAACAAGGTCCATTTCTGAGTTTCTGTCATTTATAATTGTCCTTATTCTCTTACAAAATGAGTTTCATCTATAAGGAAATTCATAAAAAGGATTTTTAAAGCAAATACAGGTTTTTGATGTCTTTAAAATCCTAAAACTGAAATGGGTAAGAATTTCCAGAACTAACTAAAGCTGCATTCAAATTGAACAAGAATAGTAACATGGGACTAAGTGAATTGGGAAAAATGATTATAGGTTTTTGTGACTCTTGTTTAAAACACTGCTGTTTCTCTAATGTTTGCTCTTCCAGATTAAGGAAACTTTCTCTTAAGCTATTTTATCTATGACTTACAGAAACATGATAAAGTATTCATTTGTAAACAAATTCAAGCGTTTAACTTTTCTCTCTACCTGAACCCTCTAAAATTCAAAAATCTCAGTAAGTATTCTTTCTTCCATGGCAATCATAGTCATTTGCATAAGTTCAATAAGAATCGGTTCTCCTTAGCCAAACTATAAAAAGAGCCCATATGTCCATCGACAGATGAACAGATAAAGAAGATGTGGCATATATATACAATGGAATGTTACGCAGCCATAAAAAAAAGAAAGAAATTTTGCCATTTGCAACGACGTGGATGGAACTAGAGGGTATTATGCTAAGAGAAATAAGTCAATCAGAGAAAGACAATTATCATATGATCTCATTGATATGTGGAATTTAAGAAACAAGGCAGAGGATCATAGAGGAAGAGAGGAAAAAAATGAAACAAGACAAAACCAGAGAGGGAGACAAACCATAAAAGACTCTTAATCTTAGGAAACAAACTGAGGGTTGCTGGAGGGGAGGAGGGTGGAGGGATGGGGTGGCTGGGTGATGGACTTTGGGAAGGATATGTGTTGTGGTGAGCAGTAGGTGTTGCATAAGACTGATGAATCACAGACCTACTGTATCCCTGAAACAAATAATATGTTATCTGTTATTTAAAAAAAATAAAGTATAAAATAAACAACAAAAAAATCTGTTGTCCTTGTAACAGGACACCATTGGAAACATTGGTTATTTTACCAAGGCTTTGACAGGAATGTCGTATTTAAGAGACATGCATAGACTCAGATATGACCAAACGGCTTTAAGGAACTAAGGTTGACTTTATGAAACATGGAGCCAATAGAGTCCCTTGGAAATGTTGGCCTGATACCTTGCTCACAGAATTCCCAGCAGCCTTACCAGGTAAGTAAAGAATGTCACTTCCTGGCAGGTGCAGGAACCTCAGGATACTTTGGGGACCTTGACAAGTGGAATTCACCTAAATCTACAGGTATTGTAGGCATGTCTGATGGCAAGTACTTGGCCAGGCTTCTGGCCTGGAGAGGCTACTAAGAGTTCAACCTAGAGATTCCTTATAAAAAGTCCCAGCAAAGCAGGTTCTAAAAGATCTATATGATCAATCATTCTTGCTGAGCTTATGTAAATAATTAGGCCAAGTTTGTTAAAATTGGACTTGTTTTGCAAACAAATTAGTCTTGATTTGGCTGTCTCTAGAAATGAGGGTTATTTTAGAGAGAAAAATTGTGTTTCAATAATCCACGTTTGCAGATGTTAAATCCTAGTTTTGATTTTCTTTGAATGTTGTTTGCCTAAGCTAGACAACTTGAGGTCAACTTCAGAGAAATTGCCACAATAGCTCACATATAGATAATCTTCATGCTTTTTATTCTGTGGGACAAAAACAGGACCCCATAGGCATATGATTAGACAACTAGAAAATGGACTAGATCCCCCAACAGTTGTATAACTATCACTTTGACCAATTCTGTGAGGCTGGGATTACAAAATTGCTGCTCAAAAGAGAGCACGTACCCCACTCCATGGGGTTAGCTGTGGACTTGTGGAAATAGTGGATGATCCCACTTTCTTTATGATTGAATTGGATGATGCACTTGGGGATGCCCCCATCTCTTAAGACAAGCCTTCTCCCACTTGCCAGTGATTCCTTACAATTAAGATATTGTTGAGGCTGGACTTCAAACAAAGAGGGATTCTTGATGGTTTCATCCCCCATAGTCATATTTGTCCTAGAAGCCACCTCTATTGATGTACAATTGCAAATAAAGGTTTTAGCCAAGCATATAACAGCCCTCCTGGTAAAAGGAGCCTCAAAGCTCACTATGGGACAATTCCTGACCGTAATGACTTCATATCAGGTCCAGAGTGTCTTAGCGACCAAAAGCCACCAATAGATGATGGGACTTACTAAATACCAGGCAATGCTTAAAATAATACTTAAAACCGGTCAAACTTTTAACCCAGCTACCCTCATGCCTGGACCTGACCATCATACTTCTATAGAGCATAACTGTTCAGAGGCTATTAATCTTGTTTATTCTAGCCAACCAGATTTAAAAGATGTCCCTATTGAAAATGCAGATGATGGGGCGCCTGGGTGGCTCAGTTGGTTAAGCGACTGCCTTCGGCTCAGGTCATGATCCTGGAGTCCTGGGATCGAGTCCCACATTGGGCTCCCTGCTCAGCAGGGGGTCTGCTTCTCCCTCTGCCCTCTTCCCTCTTGTGCTCTCTGTCTCTCATTCTCTCTCTCTCTCAAATAAATAAATAAAATCTTAAAAAAAAAAAAAAAGAAAATGCAGATGACAGTTGGTTTACCAATGGCAGTAGTTTCATGGAAAAGGGAATAAGAAAAGCTGGGTATGCTATAGTCAAACTCAGACTGTTGAGGTCAAAGCCCTGTCAGCAAATATGTCTGCCCTAAAAGCAGAGTTAATCACACCCACCTGTGCTTTGCAACTGGCAAAAGCCTTAAAAATTAATATTTATACTGACTCCAAATATGCTTTCCTAGTCCTACATGCCCATGGAGCAATTCAAAGAAAAGGGGATTATTATCAAGCCATAACTCCCCAATCAAATATGGGCCTGAAATTATTACACAAATTCAAAGGATGGCCCTCCAAAACCAATAGCCCTTAATATCCTGACTGCACTTCAAGGAGGCCCAGTATTAGATGGCTGGCTCCTAATGGGACCCAATAGCTATGTGACTCTAACTTGTGGCCCTGGCTTCCTTCAGGCCAGATAGGCCACTGTACTCTGGGTTTTGCCTGGATGCACAGACACATTATTAAAACCATTAGCAACCCAGCCAACCTTCCAAATTTAAAATGATGGTGGACATGTTCTGTGTCTCACTGGTATGACCATCGTTGTTCCTTCTTTGGGACTGGAGGATGTTGTCTGGCACATGGAAGCTCTTACTAAGTACATGGTCAAAGCCCTAAGTGACACTCAAAATAACATATCTCTTAAATACTAAAGTAATACAAATGTGTAAAGCAGCTTTACAAAATAAAATGGCATTAGATGTTTTAACTGTTGCATAAGGTAGAACTTGGGCTATCATAAAACCAGAATGCTGTGTATACATTCCAGGTTATCACAAAATACTTCTGGGTTTCTACCTGACATAAATGCTCAAATTGGTGCTTTAAACGATCTCTCTCTTTCCTTTAATGATTGGTTAAAACTCCTGGACTGGAGGATAATTATGGTTAACTATCAATGGGTGTTTTTATCAGGCTTCTTTTTCTCATTATTAACCTTATTTTGTTGTCTTTTCCAGTGTCTCCCTTCCTGGTGTCCAGACTCCTTCACTGCCATAACTTCCAGCTGACAGATGATCCTTTCTACTCTAGGAGGTTCATATATGCTGCCCATGTTGGATTCAGTTGCCCCCACCTTTCACAACTCCCCTATACATTTCTTGACTGACCAATAACTGACCCATAGGTAGGGACATCTCTATGCCCCTACTCAGCAGGAAGAAGTTACAGAAGATGAGACCTTCCACCTTCAACAACCTTAAAGATTTCAGGGTCAAAAATTGTTCAGGGGGGAAATGATGAGGGAGCAGAAGGCAAGCTGAGGACAAAGAACCAGCTCACATCCCACAACCTGCCCCCACGCCCAGATGGGATATATGTGACATTCCTCAGGTATTGCTGACTGCCCTAAAGCTAAGGGAAGGAAAACAAATGGTTAACTTATAGAGATTCCAATCCTGCAGGACAGGAGGCTCCCTCAGTTTACAAATGTCTTAGTGATTTACAAGAAAAAAGCAATATCAATAACCTAATTTCCAGAAGGAAATGTAGATAAAATTAAATGTCCTTATAACCTGCAGCCCATTGACAAATACTTGAGGCAGGCAGAGTATAATACTCCTCCAGGAAGCTCCCAACTGTCTTAATGTTAATGCCTTACTAGAGGGAAAAACAACCCTAACTTGACAATGGCAAGGCCTCCAGTCTCTTGTAGGTCCTCTTTAGCATATGAAAGTTCTTTTGAAAACCTCCCTTTTTCCTTACCATCCCCAACCCCATAGCATATAATCAGCTACCCCTCACAACCCACAGGTCCTGTCCCTGTGCTTCAGTAAAACCACCATTTTGCACCAAAGACATCTCAAGAATTCTTTCTTGGCCTTTGGCTCTGGAACCCACAAACTCACCAACATACCCAAAACTACATCAGATCTGTGCGTAAAGAGATAGGACTTTAATTCCCAAGACATTGCAACACCTGTGAAAGACACGACCCTTGATGATGGATTGCTATGTGGAGGGCACCTAAGTCTAAACCTGCGGCTAACCCACTTTAGGAACAGCCATACTCTGCTTCTCCTACACTTAAATAAAATATCACGTACAGTCAGAATGGCTAACTAGACCTAGATAACAGGAGGATGAGGAGGGAACTAGAAAATACTGATTGCCATTTCTTTAGGGAGTCTTTACCCCTTCATATATATCAGGGAGTGTTTCCTATATACCACACTACCCCACAGTGTAATGACTTAAAAAGTAACCATTAATTTATCTCACAGTTCTGTGGGTTGGTTGAGAAGCTTTGTCTGGATGGGCTTGGCTGATAGGCTCAGGCTCACTCATGTTTCTCCATTTAGCTGGCATGTGAGCGGCGGCTGGATGATCTAGGATGTCCTCACACATGTTTGGTATTTAGAAGTGTCTTGGCGGGGCGCCTGGGTGGCTCAGTCATTAAGCGTCTGCCTTCGGCTCAGGTCGTGGTCCCAGGGTCCTGGGATCGAGCCCCGCATCGGGCTCCCTGCTCGGCGGGAAGCCTGCTTCTCCCTCTCCCACTCCCCCTGCTTGTGTTCTCTCTCTCGCTATGTCTCTCTCTGGCAAATAAATAAATAAAATCTTAAAAAAAAAAAAAAAAAAGAAGTGTCTTGTCAAGGGTCTGGCTGTCTTTCCTCTCATTCTCTAGCAGCCTAGATTGGGTTCGTTCACATGGTAGTTCCAGGGTTCCAAGCACAGCTAGAGGACAACCCCAACGCTCGAGCTCTTTCAAAGGCCCAGCATGAATCACCTTTGCCAATGTCCCATTGACCAAAGTGAATCATATGGCCAAGTCAGGCTTAAGGAGTAGGCAGACAGATTTCGCCTCTTGATAGTTGTGGAAGAATTTATGGCCATTTAAAAAAATCTACCACAACGAGATCGTAGGGTCGGTAAAGAAATAAGTCAGTAAGCCCTTAGAACTGTAGAGAAATGGTTCAAAGGAGACAGTGCTTGGCTCTAGAAATTCTTCATTTCCTGGTGTTAACAAAACAGAACCTGAGTGTCATTCAGCACAGCCAGGGAACACTCTGTTGAGGGATTGTCCTGGGTTATGTTATCTCAGCACCCAGCACACTTTTGAGGCTCTAAATAGAACTGTAAACACCATCTTGGCACAATCCAGGAAGTGTCCTAGATGTCTGGGGTCCTTTATTCTAAACAAAACACGACAGCTCTACTCTCCCTTTCTAAAGGGAAAAAACACTTGATTGATATTATAAAAACCTAATGGAAACAGAAAGAAGAAAAGGGAAATCTGCTCATAAATGAGGGCAATAGTAAGTGATAAAGGAGAGTAAGACAAAGTTATATCAATCGGGTACTTACAGCATCCAACCTCATTAGCTGGGGAAGCCCCGTGGAGACAGCCAGGCTGGGGTCCTAACTGAGAGGCTGGGGCAGAGCATCCTCCCTTCAGGTGAGACTTCCAGCTGATAATCCCCATAAGGGCCACATTTGTAGGGCAAATGACAGGGTCTGAAGTTAAACACTTGTTTGCCCCTGTGCAGTTTGGAGCGAGCTGCATTCCTATGTTATCATGTCTTTACATATTCAAGGAGCCTGGGCTAGGTGTGTTTGCCTCCCCTCCTGGATTCCACTGGGGGGTGGTGGGCAGCCCAGCCTGGAGCCGGAGGGGATGTAAGGTAAGATTTTCAGCTCTTGACGTCTAGACCAGAAGGGCCAATTCTGACCAGGAAGCCAGCTAATGTCAACTATTCAGGCTCCCAAAGTCACTTATGCAGCACAAGTCTCATGAACAACATTCTTTAGCCTCCTGGCTTACCTTCGGGCAGGGTGGTCCATTATGTAGGACAAATCACAGAAACCTCCATCCACATGATACATCCGTCTATTTTGAAACTAACCAGCCAGGGACAACTTCCTTGGAATATCTGAAAACCCATCCCTGCTGGTCCAGATGGGAAAGAGGAGCTACTTTTTCTTCTCAAGGGCAGGGATTAAGAACAGGGGTGGGGGGACAAATTGTAGATGCACGAGTAGCAGTAATAAGGTAGGTTAGTTGTCCTGGACTCAGGAAACGGAAAGATATGAATGGTAAGCCTGCTCCCAGTGGGAAGTCATCAAAATTAATAATATTCTGGAGAATATGACCTGGAGGAAAGGTTAGGGAACATTTAAAGGACAGGTGGGAGATATTTGATAGTATCTTGAAGCGGATTGAATTATTTTTTAAGGATGATAAGCTAAGGGTGATTCTAATCTCAGCTCTGCCACTAACCAGTTAGATGATCATGGACCTAATTTAGTTTTTTCATTGACAAAATGAAAAATTTCGACTGGGGATTTTTCCAAAGTTCTCTCCAGGTCTAACATCTTCAGAGAAACTAGAAAAAGAAGAAAAGGATTGCTTGACGTATCCATGAAGAGAATGAGACTGTGTTAGGAGGAATCCCCTTCAGAGAGCATTGGAATAAGTATTAAGGAAGACTTGAAATCTCTAGAAGTTTTTAAATTTGATAGATCCTTATCATTCATTCAACAGGTATTAACTGAGGATCTACCACAGGCCAGACAGAGCAGTCAGTGAATGACGGCAGCTTGTTCTTGCTCCTGTGGAGCTTACAGGATCATTTGGGTTTGATCAAATGATTCTAGAAAAAAATTAGGATTTGTAAGCACATGCAGCTTTATTATTCAGTTGTTTCTGATGAAGAGTGGGATTGGGTTTGCCAGAAATGGGGAGACTGGATTGCTGAGACAATTGTAGGCAGGGATTACATCAGATAACTTCTCTGATCCTTAGTTTCTTCTTCTTCTTCTTCTTCTTCTTCTTCTTCTTCTTCTTCTTCTTCTTCTTCTTCTTCTTCTTCTTCTTCTTCTTCTTCTTTTTAAAGATTTTATTTATTTATTTGACAGAGAGAGAGAGACAGTGAGAGCAGGAACACAAGCAAGGGGGGAGTGGGAGATGGAGAAGCAGGCTTCCCGCTGAGCAGGGAGCCTGATGCGGGGCTCCATCCCAGGACCCGGGGATCATGACCTGAGCCGAAGGCAGACGCTTAATGACTGAGCCACCCAGGCGCCCCTGATCCTTAGTTTCTTCATCTGCAAAATAAAAAGGACTGACTAGAACATTCGTAAAGTCATATT
Source organism: Mirounga angustirostris (assembly GCF_029215605.1). Classification (NCBI taxonomy): domain Eukaryota; kingdom Metazoa; phylum Chordata; class Mammalia; order Carnivora; family Phocidae; genus Mirounga; species Mirounga angustirostris. The sequence continues at coordinate 35,678,067 of NW_026991717.1, read as the reverse complement.
CAGCTCCAAAAATGTAATGTGGCAGCCCAGCAGTTCTTAGGTGCTTTAGCTCGCAACCCCATCTAGTGTCACTGTATGAACTTAGTAGAAAACATCCACCAGTCGTCCTCCTACTGATTGGAGGAGGGGCAGTGAAGAGACCAGACGGAGCTGGAGATGGGCTTGAGAATCAAGATAGTAAGGGAGTGATGATAATCCTAGCTAACACTGACATGATGTTTGCTATGCGTCACCCAGTGTTCCAGGTGCCTCCTATTCATGTAATTCTCGTAACAAACCTGTGATAGAGGTACTAATAACACCCCTACCTTCCAGGTGAGGAAACAGGGCACAAAAACGTAACTTGCCTAGTAAGTGGCAGAGCCCGAGTTCAAGCCCAGAGGTGGTCACCAAAGGCCATCCTCTTCTCCACCATACCTTCCCGCCTCCAACTAAAAGTTACGGCATGCTTCCCATGTGGCAGGCACTCTTCTAGGAGTTCTGCATATTGGACCTCATTTAATCCTCTCAACAAAAATATGGTGTAGGTACTAAACCCACTGTTTTTCAGATAAGAAGACATAAACCCAGGGAGATTAATTTGTCTGAGCCCATATAGGTGATTAGTGGTGGAGCATCAGTATTCAGCCAGGGTGAAAACCCCAAACGCAGTCATGCTGTTAGAATTTTTCTCCCACTTTCTCAAATGTCACTGTTTCATTATTTTGGGTACAAAAGGGAAGAGGCAAACATCAAATGTCAGGCAAAGCCTTGTGTGTGTGTGTATGTGTGTGCGCGCACGCCAATTATCTGAAGAGCCAATTCCTGAATATCCAGAAGTTGTTAATTTGACAAATGGTTAATGCAGGCTTGCATGCCTTTTCTTGGTCTCTCCTGCTTCTCATTTTGGAGCAAATTTGCCAGGTAAGTAATGAAAACATTGAGTGCCACAGGAGGTTTGTTTATAAGTTGTCCTTTAGGAATCTTATATCATGGTTTCAACAATCACTTTTATGTAAATACCTCCCCAGACTATATATCCTAAACTCACCACTCTAATCACCTGAGGAACACAACCACTTTCCCGTTCCATTATCCTCTCAAATTCAACATTCAGTACATATTTAGCAAATACTTACAAGCACATATACAAAACCTTGGGCTCTACTAATGAAAGATAGTCCTTACTTTCAAATTTTATAGAGCCTACTGGGGGAGGTAGGTAGATAGTCACAACACAAGGCGATAAATGTGATGGGCTAAGCATGACACACTTTGGTGTATGCAGTGACATTTCATCCAGTCTTAAGATAGAGGTAAGAGTAGGGTCAAGGTAGGTTTCTCAGATAATTGACACCTAAAACTTAAATCAACATCTTTCTCCCCAAACTGGCTGCTTCATATTTCTAATTGTCCTGTCATTTTAGCTACCCAGGCTTGGAAACTCATTGTTTACTCTGTCCTTGTTCACAAATCCAGAGTCTAACCTAATATTTGTAGTCAATTCTTCCTTCTCTGTATTACCTCCATTCTTTGCCTTCCCCACTCTAGTTCAATCTTGGATCTTCTCCAGCCAGGACTACTGCAAGTCTGTCATTTGAACTCCAGCAAATTCTCTCCTTGCTGATTCTTCCTGCACCACAATCCAGATTCATTTGCCTAACGTACTCCCCTGCTCAAAAATCTCAAAATGTCATTCAGTACCCAAAGGATAAAGATCGATCTCTTTGTTCTGACAACATTCTGCCCCTAACTTTCTCCTCCCTCCATCTGAATCTCCCACAATTCCCTTGTAAGAGCCTGTGCCTTCAGTCTAAAGATACTACCACCATCCCTTCAAGCCACCCACTCTGCTCTTTCTGCATTCATGCCTGTGTTGACTTTTGCTTTGCTCAGTGTTTTGTTTTTGTGTTTTGTTTTAAATGTAGCATATCTATATCCTATCTCTCCTGAAAGGGCGATTCCAATTTTACCTATTCTGTGAAGCCTAGCTTGAAAAACTACAGAATTTATTTTAACATGTATTGGCCTTTTCTTTGGTCAACTTTATAAAGGTATAATGTACACAGGTACAAGGATATGTTACCAATGTGACTATCACCACATCAAGATCTAAAATACCCACATGACCCCAAACATTTCCTTCTCTCCTTTGCGAGTAGTGTCTTCCCTGCTCCAGTCCTAGGCAACCGCTGATATTCTTTCTGTTACTACAGATTAGTTCTCTCTCTCTCTCTCTCTCTTTTTAGAATTTGGTGCAAATGGAAATACAGGGTATGTACTCTTATTTGAATCTGGATTTTTTCACTCAGCATAATGTTTTCAAAATTCATCCATGTTGTTACAAACATGTTTGTTCTCTTTTATTGCTGAGATTATTCCATTGTCTGGATGTACTATAATTTGCTTACCCATTCACCTGTTGATGAACATGTGGCTTGTTTTCAGGTTTTGGCTCTTATAAGCATTTGTGTAAGAGTCTTTGTGTGAACACATATTTTAATTTCTCTTACATAAATACTTAGGAGTTGAATTGCTTGGTGGAATGATATGGGTATGTCACCTTTATAAAAGTTTGTCAAACTGTTTTCTAAAATGGTTTTAACATTTTACATTCCCATCAGCCATGTATGAGAGTTCCAGTTGCTCCTTCTCTATCCAACATTTGGTTGTTCTAAACCCTTTGTCTTTCCATATTGTAAATTGTTCTGATTTTCTATTTCACTTTGCTAGTGTATAGAAATACAGTTGGTTTTTATACATGACTTTACTAAACTGACTTATTAGTTCTATTAGCTTTTTTATAGATCCTATAGGCATTTCTATGTACATGATCTCTATTTAAAAAGACAGTTTTATATCTTCCTTTTAATTGTGTAAGACTGTTGAATCACAGACCTGTACCTCTGAAACAAATAATACATTATATGTTAAAAAAAAAACAAACAAAAAAACCCAAGAAGATAGCAGGAAGGGAAAAATGAAGGGGGGGAAATCAGAGGGGGAGACGAACCATGAGAGACTATGGACTCTGAGAAACAAATTGAGGGTTCTAGTGGGGAGAGGAGTGGGGGGATGGGTTAGCCTGGTGATGGGTATTAAGGAGGGCATGTACTGAATGGAGTACTGGGTGTTATACGAAACAATGAATCATAGAACACTACATCAAAAACTAATGATGTAACATATGGTGATTAACATAAAATAAAATAAAATAAGAAATATCTAGAATAGGAGAATAGGCAAATAAAAAAAATAAACTTCTATGCATATTATTATTTTCTTTTTGCCTTTACTGCACTAATTAGGATCTTCAGTGCAATGTCCTTGCCTTGTTCCTGATCCTTATTCCTGATAAAGCGTTCAGCCCTTGAACATTAACTATGATATTATTGATATATACATCATGGTTGCCATTTATCAGACTGAGAAAGAAAGTTCCCTTCTATTCCTAGTTTACTGAGAGTCTTTATCATAAATGGATGTTGATTTTTTGTCAACTACTCTTTCTAAATCTAATGAGATGATCATGTGATTTTTCTCCTTTATTCTCTTAATTTGGTGATTGCATTGATTGATTTTTGAGTGGGAAGCTAACCTTGCTGTGTTGAGTTAAACTATACATGGACATGATGTATTATTCTTACAATATGTTGCAGGATAGGTTTGCTAATAGTTTGTTAAGGATATTTGCATCTACATTCACATTAGGATATTGCTTTGTAATTTCTTATAATGTCTTTGCCTACTTTTGGTAATAGGATAACGTTGAACTCATGAAATGGGAAGTGTTCCCTAATTCTTTTCTCTTGAAAGAGTTTACGTAACATTTGCATTTTTTCCTTATGTGTTTGATAGAAGTTATAAGTGAAGCCATCTAGACATAGACTTTTCTTTGTGAAAGGATTATAATCCAATTCTTTAATAGATATAGAGCAATTCAGGTTTTCTGTTTCTTCTAGTGTCAGTTTTGATAGCTTGTCTCTTTTCAGCTCCAGAATTTCCATTTGGTTCTTTTTTATAGTTTCTTTTTCTCTTCTGAGATTCCTCACGTCTTCATTCAGTATTGCTGTATTTCCGGTTTGAACACATTTGTAACAGCTCTTTTAAAGTTCTTATCTGCTAAATAAAATCTTAAAAAAAAAAGGGGGAGAGCACCTGGGTGGCTCAGTCAGTTAAGTGTCTGCCTTCAGCTCAGGTCATGATCCCAGGGTTCTGGGGTGGAGCCCTGCATCGGGCTTCCTGCTTAGCAGGGGTCTGTTTCTCCCTCGTCCTCTGCGCTCTCTCTCTCTCAAGTAAATAAAATCTTTAAAAAAAAATAAAGTTCTTGTCTGCTAATTACAAGTTCTGTTTTCATGTGTCTGCTTCCTTTTTGTCTTGATTATTGATCACACTTTTCCAATTTCTCCACATGACTAGTAATTCTTAATATTGTATGCATTTTAGATGATAAAGTCTGTCATCTTATTCTAAAGCATGATGGATTTTGTTCTAACAGCCAGTTAACTTGGCTGCACTCGTAAACTCCAAACTCTGCTTCCTCTATGATGGGTAGCAGCTAAGCCAAGGCTTCCAACTGTTGCTTTCTGCTGGGACCCCTGAGGTCTCTCCATGCAACACATGTGTACTTCAGTGGTTAGACCAGGATTTGGGTGGTTTATAAGCAGATTTTGGTCCTTTTCCCCAGTGGCTTCTACTTTTCCATGACTTGCCTCACCACTTTTCACTCCAGTAGCCCTTCATTTTCAATTCTGACTCCTGAAGCCAGTAAGATGGCAACTTTCTGCTTGAGTTCTAACTGCCCCTCACAGCATGGAATGAGGAGGGCACTCAGGTGCGAAGGCACGCAAAGGACATCGCACCCACTGTGGTTCACCTCTTTTAAGGCTGACTTGCTTCTACTTGCTTCTGATGCTCCCCAGGTCTGTCAAAGTTATTTGTTTTCTATATATGTTATCCATGGGAGGGTTAATCTGATACAAGCTTCCTTGCCACTAGCAGAATAGGAACTGCTCTATTTGTTTCCATAGGGAAATTTAGGGAGATTTAAAAGAAAATGACACCATCACCACAATCATCTCTCCAGAATTCCCAATATTTTTGACAGAACAAGCATTATATTCACACATTCTTGATATGTCTCTCTTATCTTGCCTGACTTTATGTATGAATCCAATTATGTTTTTTAAGTATAAGAAATAAATACTGGCAGATAAGCCAGCCATAAAATACATTTAAAATAGAATTTAAGCCTAGAATAAGATAAAAATTCTTGATAGTGATAGCAAATGCCTTACATGGTCTTGTCCTGTATACCACTCCAATCTCATCTCTTATCATTCTCTGCTTAGCTCATTATCTCCAGCCACCCCAGCCTCCTTGTTGTTCCTCAAATACCAGAGCACCTGCCATTCCTATCATGTGGAATGCTCTTCCCTCCAATCATCACATGATTGCTTCTTCTGATCATTCAGGTCTCTGATTAAATATTGTATCTTCAGAGAGGCCTTTCCTGATTACCCTACCTAAAAGAGCAAACCCTCTCCCCCACCCCAATTATGTTCTTTTTTTTTTTTAATTTTATTATGTTATGTTAGTCACCATACAATACATCATTAGTTTTTGATGTAGTGATCCACGATCCATTGTTTTCATATAACACCCAGTGCTCCATGCAGTACATGCCCTCCTTAATATCCATCACCGGGTTAACCAATCCCCCCCTTCCCCCTCCCCTCTAAAACCCTGTTTGTTTCTCAGGTCCGTAGTCTCTCATGGTTCATCTCTCCCTCCAATTCTCCCTCCCCATTTTTCCCTTCCTTCTCCTAATGTCCTCCATGTTATTCCTTATGTTCCACAAATAAGTGAAACCGTATGATAATTGACTTTCTCTGCTTGACTTATTTCACTTAGCATAATCTCCTCCAGTCCCATCCATGTTGATGTAAAAGTTGGGTATTCATCTTTTCTGATGGCTAAGTAATATTCCATTGTATATATGGACCACATCTTCTTTATCCAGTCATCTGTTGAAGGGCATCTCGGCTCTTCCCACAGTTTGGCTATTGCGGACATTGCTGCTATGAACATTGGGGTGCATATGGCCCTTCTTTTCACTACATCTGTGTCTTTGGGGTAAATACCCAGTAGTGCAATTGCTGGGTCATAGGGTAGCTCTATTTTTAAATTTTTGAGGCACCTCCACTCTGTTTTCCAAAGTGGCTGTACCAACTTGCATTCCCACCAACAGTGTAAAAGGGTTCCCCTTTCTCCACAACCTCTCCAACATTTGTTGTTTCTTTCCCTGTCCATTTTGGCCATTCTAACTGGTGTAAGGTGGTATCTCAGTGTGGTTTTGATTTGGATTTCCCTGATGGCTAATGATGATGAACATTTTTTCATGTGTCTGTTAGCCATTTGTATGTCTTCTTCAGAGAAATGTCTTTTCATCTCTTCTGCCCACTTTTTGACTTGATCATTTGTTTTTTGGGTGTTGAGTTTGAGAAGTTCTTTATAGATCTTGGATACCAGCCCTTTATCTGTAGTGTCATTTGCAAATATCTTCTCCCATTCTGTGGGTTGCCTCTTTGTTTTGTTGACTGTTTCCTTTGCTGTGCAGAAGCTTTTTATCTTGATGAAGTCCCAAAAGTTCATTTTTGCTTTTGTTTCACTAGCTTTTGGAGATGTATCTTGAAAGAAGTTGCTGTGGCCGATGTCAAAGAGGTTACTGCCTATGTTCTCCTCTAGGATTTCGTTGGATTCCTGACTCACATTGAGGTCTTTCATCCACTTTGAGTTTATCTTGGTGAGTGGTGTTAGAGAATGGTCGAGTTTCATTCTTCTGCATGTGGCTGTCCAATTTTCCCAGCACCATTTATTGAAGAGACTGTCTTTTTTCCATTGCATGTTTTTTCCTGCTTTGTCAAAGATTATTTGACCATAGAGTTGAGGGTTCACATCTGGGTTCTCTATTCTGTTCCATTGGTTGTATGTCTGTTTTTGTGCCAGTACCATGCTGTCTTGGTGATCACAGCTTTGTAATATAGCTTGAAATCGGGCAACGTGATGCCCCCAGCTTTGTTTTTCTTTTTCAACATTTCCCTGGTGATTCGGGGTCTTTTCTGATTCCATACAAATTTTAGGATTGTTTGTTCCAGCACTTTGAAAAATGTCATTGGAATTTTGATCGGGATGGCATTGAAGGTATAGATTGCTCTGGGTAGCATAGACATTTTAACAATGTTTATTCTTCCGATCCATGAGCATGGAATATTTTTCCATCTTTTTGTGTCTTCTTCAATTTCTTTCATGAGTGTTTTGTAGTTCCTAGAGTATAGATCCTTTACCTCTTTGGTTAGGTTTATTCCGAGGTATCTTATGGTTTTTGGTGCTATTGTAAATGGAATCGTTTCTCTTATTTCTCTTTCTATAGTTGCGTTGTTAGTGTATAAGAAAGCAACTGATTTCTGTGCATTGATTTTGTATCCTGCCACATTACTGAATTGCTGGATGAGTTCTAGTAATTTGGGGGTGGAGTCTTTTGGGTTTTCCACATAAAGTATCATGTCGTCTGTGAAAAGAGAGAGTTTGACTTCTTCTTTGCCAATTGGAATACCTTTTATTTCTTTTTGTTGTCTGATTGTTGTTGCTAGGACTTCTAGTACTATGTTGAACAACAGTGGTGAGAGTGGGCACCCTTGACATGCTCCTGATCTTAAGAGAATGGCTCTCAGCTTTTCCCCATTGAGGATGATATTTGTTCTGGGTTTTTCATAGATGGATTTTATGAGCTTGAGCAGTGTTCCCTCTATCCCTATACTCTGGAGAGTTTTAATCAGGAAAGGATGTTGTATTTTGTGAAATGCTTTTTCTGCATCAATTGAGAGGACCATATGGTTCTTCTCCCTCCTCTCATTAATGTGTTCTATCACATTGATTGAGTTGTGAATGTGGAACCACCCTTGCATCCCGGGGATAAATCCCACTTGGTCGTGGTGGATGATCCTTTTAATGTATTGTTGGATCCTATTAGCTAGGATTTTGTTGAGGATTTTGGAATCCATATTCATCAGGGATATCGGTCTGAAATTCTCCTTTTTGATGGGGTCTTTGCCTGGTTTGGGGATTAAGGTAATGCTGGCCTCATAGAATGAGTTTGGAAGTTTTCCTTCTGTTTCTATTTTTTGAAACAGCTTCAGTAGAATAGCTATTATTTCTTCTTTGAATGTTTGGTAGAATTCCCCAGGGAATCTATCAGACCCTGGACTCTTGTTTTTTGGGAGGTTTTTGATCACTGCTTCAATCTCGTTCCTGGTTATTGGCCTATTCGGATTGTCAATTTCTTCCTCTTTCAGTCTTGGCAGCTTGTAGGTTTCCAGGAAGGCCTCCATTTCATCCAGATTGTTCAGTTTTTTGGCATATAGTTGTTGATAATAATTTCTAATAATTGTTTCTATTTCCTTGGTGTTAGTTGTGATCTCTCCCCTTTCATTCATAATTTTATTAATTTGGGTCCTTTCTCTTTTCTTTTGGATAAGTCTGGCCAGTGGTTTATCAATCTTACTAATTCTTTCAAAGAACCAACTTCTAGTTTCATTGATCTGACCTACTGTGTTTCTGGTTTCTAATTCATTGATTTCTGCTCTAATTTTAATTATTTCTCTTCTAATGCGTGGCTTAGGCGTCATTTGTTGCTTTTTCTCTAGTTCTTTAAGGTGTAGAGTTAGTTGGTGAATTCGGGATTTTTCTCTTTTTTTGAGTGAGGCTTGGATGGCTATGTATTTCCCCCTTAGGGCCGCCTTTGCAGTATCCCATAGGTTTTGGACCGATGTGTTTTCATTCTCATTGATTTCCATGAATTGTTTAAGTTCTTTGATTTCTTGGTTGACCCAAACATTCTTTTATTTATTTATTTATTTATTTATTTATTTATTTATTTATTTATTTATTTGACAGAGAATGAGAGAGAGCACACGAGAGGGGGGAGGGTCAGAGGGAGAAGCAGACTCCCCGTTGAGCAGGGAGCCCGATGCGGGACTCGATCCAGGGACTCCAGGACCATGACCCGAGCCGAAGGCAGTCGCTTAACCAACTGAGCCACCCAGGCACCCTGACCCAAACATTCTTGAGCAGAGTGGTCTTTAGCTTCCAAGTGTTTGAATTTCTGCCAAATTTTTTCTTGTGATTGAGTTCCAGTTTTAGAGCATTGTGGTCTGAGAATATGCAGAGAATAATTTCAATCTTTTGGTATCGGTTGAGACCTGATTTGTGACCCAGTATATGGTCTATTCTGGAGAAAGCTCCATGTGCGCTCGAGAAGAATGAGTATTCTGTTGTTTTAGGGTGGAATGTTCTGTAAATATCTATGAGGTCCATCTGGTCCAATGTATCATTCAAAGCTCTTGTTTCCTTGTTGATTTTCTGCTTAGATGATCTGTCCATTGCTGAGAGTGGAGTATTGAGGTCTCCTACAATTAACGTATTGTTATCAATATGACTCTCTATTTTGGTTAACAGTTGGCTTATGTAGATGGCTGCTCCCATGTTGGGCGCATAGATATTTACAATTGTTAGATCTTCTTGTTGGATAGACCCTTTAAGAATGATATAGTGTCCTTCTGTGTCTCTTATTACAGACTTTAGTTTAAAACCTAATTTGTCTGATATAAGAGTTGCTACCCCAGCTTTCTTTTGAGGTCCGCTGGCATGGAAGATGGATCTCCATCCCTTCATTTTCAGTCTGGATATATCTTTAGGTTCAAAATGAGTCTCTTGTAGACAGCATATGGATGGGTCCTGTCTTTTTATCCAATCTGCAACCCTGTGCCATTTTATGGGAGCATTTAGGCCATTCACGTTGAGAGTGATTATTGAAAGATATGAATTAATTGTCATGTTGCCTGTGAAGACATTGTTTTTATAGATTGTCCCTGTAAATTTCTGTTGTATATCACTGTTGGGGTCTTTCTCCTTTTATAGAACCCCTCTTAATATTTCTTGCAGGGCCGGCTTAGTGGTCACATATTCTTTCAGCTTTTGCCGGTCATGGAAGCTCTGTATCTCTCCATCCATTCTAAATGAAAGCCTTGCCGGATAAAGTACTCTTGGCTGCATGTTCTTCTCATTTAGTACGTTGAATATGTCTTGCCAGGCCTTTCTGGCTTGCCAGGTCTCTGTGGATAGGTCTGACGTTATTCTGATGTTCCTCCCTCTGTACGTAAGGAATCTCTTCCCCCTAACTGCCCTTAAGATGGTTTCCTTGGTTCTAAGATTTGCAAGTTTTACTATTACATGCCGGGGTGGTGGCCTGTTTTCCTTGATCTTAGGAGGGGTCCTCTCTGCCTCTAGGACTCGAATGTTTGTTTCATTCCCCAGATTAGGGAAGTTCTCAGTTACTATTTGCTCAAATACATCTTCTAGTCCTCTCTCTCTCTCCACTCCCTCCGGGATTCCAATTATTCTGACATTGGAACGCTTCATGGTGTCACTTATTTCTCTGATTCTATTTTCATGGATCTGAGTTGTTTTTCCCTGGCCTCCTCTTTTCCCTTTTTATCTATTATATTGTCTTCCAGGTCGCTTATTCGCTCTTCTGTCTCAGTTACCCTAGCTGTTAGATTATCTAGATTGGATTGGATCTCATTGATAGCATTTTTAAGTTCTGCCAATTCACCTTTTATTTCTGCCCTTAGAGACTCTATGTTGCCATTAATTGATTTCTCCATTCTAGCCATTGTCTTCACAATTGCTAGCCTGAATTCCATCTCTGACATCTTGGTTATATCTGCATCCATTTGTATATCTGCAGCATAAGTCATAATCTCTGAGTCTTTTCTGTTTTGGGGGCTCCTCCTCCTAGTCATTCTGTTGATGGGTGTTTGAGGGAATGTATAGAGTCCAAATTATTGACCAGAACCCAAGCCAGATGCACCCGTTTTCTTGGGACCTTAGGGTTGCTGGCCTCTTGTTTTCCCAGCCTGTCTTCTGCAGGAGGGGCCTGACGCACTGTTACTCAGGCAACCCTGTTTGGGCGGAGTTGCCCTGCGCCCCTGTGGCGGGGATGGGCTCAGTGGGAACAAGTGTTTTTGGGGCTTTTGTTCTCTGGCGCCTTTCCCTGGCGGCTTTCCGCGTCTCTTCCATGAGTCAGAGGAGAAGAGACCGTTTCCAACCCTCTGCCTCAGAGCAGAGAGACCGCAGTCTGTTCTTCAGTGAGCTCTCCAGGCCACACCGTCTCCGTTTCTGTCCGTGCTGCTATAAACTGCAGCGTCCTGGGTTGTGCGCCCCTCCGCAGCGCTCCCAATCCTGCCTCCAGGTCGGGGCACGTCTCTGCCCTTTGTGCTTCTAAAACTGCCAGCCGCTCCCAGTTCGCGCCTGCGCGACTCCTATGCTTCGGTTTCCGTCCAGGGGGCTGCAAGTTTGCGTGCGCGTGACTCCGTTGCTCCGGGTTTCCACCCCGGGGTTGCAGTTCACCGGGGTGACCCCGGCGCTCCAGGTTTCCGGCCAGGGGGCTGCAGTTCGCGTACATGCGACCCCACTGGTCTGGGTTTCCACCCCGGGGGCTGCCCTAGAGTCCTTTCCCCACCACTACTGGTCTGCGAGTCTGCCCCGTCCGCAGCGCGCGAGGCTGTCACTCACTGGCGGTCTAGGATTCCCACGTCCAGGCACCCTCCCGGCACCGTTTATCCTCCGATATCTGCCCGCAGGATCATGGCTCTCCGCTTCGTACCTCAAAAGCAACCGCCTGCGATATTCTGTTTGTAGAGATCCAGATCTTCTTACATCTCAGGCTGGTTTCGTGGGTGCTCAGAGTGGTCTGGTAGATATCCAGCTCAATTCCAGGGACCAGCTGAAATAGGGTCCCCTACTCCTCCGCCATCCTTCGGGCCCCCCAATTATGTTCTAACATCTTACTCTGCTTTGTTTTCTTCATAGCACTATCTAAAATTATTCATCCATTTCCTTGTTTATTGTCTGGCTCCCCTCTAAAGGTAAGCACCAAGAGGGCAGAATTTTTGTCTTGCTCACCAATGTGTCCTTGGTAGCTAGAACAGTTATCTGGGACAGAGTATGTTTAATAAGTACTTATTACATAAACAAATGAAAAATGATATGGCAGGTGTTGAGGTGCATCTCATTTTTCCCCATTAAACTAATCTGGCAACAAAAGAAATTAAGATAATTGAAAATATGGAAAAAGTATTCAATATTATATAAACTATATGTTCTTCATATTTAATTTAAAATAAAGCCAGTATTTCATTTACTTTAGGACAGTGAAACATTGCACAATACATTATAAAATCATGTGAATCAACAAACCAAACATAAATTCTCAATTGGTAAAAGAAAAAAACCTAACTGAAAAGGAAGAAAGAAAGAAAGGAAGAAATTAAGAAAGATAGGTAGGTTATGGTTGTCAAAATTGTTTAACACAGAGAACTAAACTCATGGCAGTGAAATTTGGGGATAAATGGGTATATAACATTCGTTATAATTTGAATTAAGGTGATAGGCTATTTATAAGCTCAAGGAACAATAGGTACTTACTAATAATATTTAGCTTCAGAAGATTTATATTCTTAATTTTAAAACACAATGCTCTCTCAAAACAGCAAATAGTTATCTCAAAGCCAAAGCAGCAGCAATAATAATAATAATAATAATAATGTTATGTATTTACATAATCATTGTTCAGGCTCACAACTTCTATTAATATTTTATTATTCTTTTTATTAAAATTATACTGTTCAAATTAAGTCACACATGAAATTGGCTTTGGAAGAAAATCACTTTGGTATATTATTTAAACCTTCTAGGATAAAATGCATGCAAGTTCTTCCAGTCATGAGCAACTAACAAGACATGTGAGGTGTAAAATGGACATTTATTTTTATTATTCTCAATAGAAGATCAGAGTTATAATAAGTTTCTCAGAAACAATTGTAACAAATTATTCATGGTACAAAATTGCCATAGAAATTTTCCTGGTGAATGGCAGATGGGGCGACTATGTTTCACATGCTTATTTCCCAAATGTAGAATTCAATAGAATGGTATTAATAGAGGAAAACCTAATTCTTGAAATGGGGATATGTTAGAAATATAATACTATTTTTTGCATGATGTTAATAATTTCAATATAAATTAATCAAGCTAATTGGTTTGTTGTAATAGGAACCAATGCAAATAGATTTCATTAACAAGGCAATCCAAGTATATGAAACTCTATCTCTATTTAAATTAATTCCCTTTGAAAATTTTCTGTAAGAGCCATAACGTCACCAGAAATGCTTACAGGGACTGATCCACAGATCCAATAGTATTACAAATGGACAAACTAATAAATATACAACATAGAAAAAATAATAATCAAGGATAAGTCTCCTGGCTCCCAAATCATTTAATAGTATCACGCTTGGTTGTGCTTGCTATTATCTTCAAATTATTTAGAATAGTGACGTTCTAACTTGTGAATGTCATATAAGTCCCATATAAGTGTTGTTTCTACAGTAAGCTTAAATATTCAGTGCTTAATCTTGATCTGGAAATGCTGCTATTGTGGTTTTGTTTTATAACTCGATTTCCACCAAAAGGATAAAAAGAAAAAAAAAAAAAAAACAAGAGGTGAAAGTGGGAGGTGGGGAGGTTTGTGGGCAGGATTATCTTCATTATCTTGGCAGGCGGACACATTTTTGCCTTAGAGCTGAACAAATTTTGCTGATACTCAACTATCCCAAAGTGAAAGATTTACAAGAGCAAAGAAGTAATTGTGTGAGTGAAGGTTTGAAAACCTATAGGACATCAAGTCATTTGATGTTGCATTTTTAACAAGACTCTTCTTTCACCTGCACAGCTATGTAAGACAAATTGCTCTGCTCACTCTTGACATCCCAGTCTGCATCTGGCTCTGAGTCACTGGAGTAAATGTCAAAGAGGGAGGCACTTCTAGACCGCAATCCGTTGGTCTGAGTAGTGGCATTACACAGTTGTTTTCCAAGCACTTTCACTTTGGCTTGAATACCTGAAAGAGAATAAACACATTTGCCTGTGAATTACATTTTGCTTGTCATTTATCTTTCGTATACAAAAGATCAATTCAATTATCAGTCGAAGAGTCCAAACATACCAACACTGCGGTGAGGGGGTCTTTTCAGAGACATTTGTGTGCTTTTATGCACTGGGCCTTCTTCACAGTGAGTAGGTACCGAAGTGACACCATAAGATAGATTATTAGCAGGGACTTGTGTTTGTTTAACTTCATTTTCATATGTAATCTAAAAATATAAATCAGAGGAGAACCATATCAAAGGTAGCCTAACTAGTATGGTTTTATCTTTCAAAAGTGAGAAGTAGTAAAAGAGTAAAAATAATAGTTTTCAAGGTCACATAGTAGGAAGACTGGAGTTTGAATCCAGGCAAGCTGGCTCCAAAGTCCAAGTTCTTAAGAACTCTGCCATACTGTTCTTTACTATTTGTAAATCATAAATTGCAAAGCATTCTGGTCAAACAGAAATTTAGAGGTTATTATTTGCTTACAACTCATTATTTTTTCCTAAATCAATAGCTATAAGAGATAATACTACTAGGATTAAATTACTGGATATCATAGCAGTAGCATTATTCTAGAAAGCCTAATCATCGGTCCTTTATACCTTACAGAGAAATACTTAAATAAAATAATATGACTGGCTTTAAATGTTTTTATGCTTTCCTGAGAAAAATTACAATGTGAAACAAAAATTTTGATTTGCGGGGGAAGTAAGAGGTAGAAAGGAGCAGGATTTGGATACTTAGAAGGTAACATAAGCAATTGTACTACTAGGTATTTATCCAAAGGATACAAACATAGTGATTCGAAGGTGCACATGCACCCCAATGTTTACAGCAGCAATGTCCACAATAGCCAAAATATGGAAAAAGCCCAGATGTCCATCAACAGATGAATGGATAAAGGTGTGGCATATATATATTTATATATATATATGCATATATATATATTTATATATATATATATAAAATGGAAAACAATGAAATCTTCCATTTGCAATGACATGGATGGAACTAAACGGTATTATGCTAAGCTAAATAAGTCAGTCAGAGAAAGACAAATATCATATGATTTCACTCATGTGTGGAATTCAAGAAACAAAACTGATGAACATAGGGGTAAGGGAAGGAAATGTAAAATAAGATGAAAACAGAGAGGGAGGCAAACCATATGAGACTCTTAACCATAGAGAACAAACTGAGGGTTCCTGGAGGGGTGGGGGGTGAGGGGATGGGGCAACTGGGTGATGAGCATTAAGGAGGGCATTTGATGTAATGAGCACTGGGTGTTATATGCAACTGATGAATCACTAAATTCTACCCCTGAAACTAATAATATAGTATATGTTAACTAAATTGAATTTAAATAAAAAATTTTAAAAAAAGAAGGTAACATAAGACTGAGTACCTAGAAATTATGTGGAAGAGGCTAAGAAAGGATATCTAGAATATGTAAGGGGGCCTGTGGGAAGAAATAAGAAGTGATAGAGAAACCAAAAACAAAATTAAAGTGCTCTGTAATTTTATCTAGTGCCCTGGTCGTGGCAATTGCCTTTGAACCACTGAAAAAATATTTTAGCTGGCATTCATAGTTGCTGTAATACTGTAATATAGGCTATTAACACCCAAGTTAAAGAAACTTTGTGAAGAATCCCTCCTTTTTTTTTTTTTTAAAGATTTTATTTATTTATTCATGAGAGACAGAGAGACAGGCAGAGGCAGAGGGAGAGGTAGGCTCCCCGCGGAGCAGGGAGCCGGCATGGGACTTGATCCCAGGACCCCGGGATCATGACCCAAGCTGAAGGCAGATGCTTACCTGACTGAGCCACCCAGGCACCCTGAAGAGGCCCTTTGTAACAGGAATAATTACGCCTAATATTACTGAGGACTTAAATCAAAGTATGAGTCTTACCTTTGTGTTTATAAAATTATGACCAATTCCTATTGGCTATATCTACTTCTAAGCCAAGCATTATAAAAGTCTAGCGTAAGTACATATTTCTTTACAAAACAGGTTTATGCCTGAAAAAATGGCATTTTAGAAATTTAATCAGGCTTTTAAAAATAACTTGTTCCCATTAGAATAATAATACCTTTTATCACTGAGAAAAATTTGCACCATACAGAGAAGCAAAAATAAACTAAAAATTAGCCATCATCTCTTTATCCGTAGCTAACAACTTTGTATTTTGGAACTTTTTTGGTCTTTTTTTTTTTTTTAATTGGGATCATCTCTTTTATAATCTTGTTTTTTCCTTTAATAATCATGTTTCTATGTTATTAAATATTCTACATAATTTTTATGGCTGCATACAATCTGTTGTACAGATATACTGTAATTTATTAAAACAATCTATATTAGAAATCTTAGAACATAAATCTTCTGTGCACATATCTGATTCTTACTTCTTCATATTAAAAGGTTAAGAAGCAGAATTTCCAAATATATATTGATCAGCTGGAACATGAGTCAAAAGAAAATATTTGAAATTAGGCAGAGAGAGAAAAAAGTTTGGAAAATATAGAAAAGATCACAAGAGACAAAGCAGATAAGATGAAAAAGTATCATATATGATATTAATTGTAGTACCAGAGGAAAAAAGAGAGAAAATGGGACAGAAGCACTATTTGAGCAAATAACATCTGAAAATTCACCAAAATGGAGAGGAGACATTAAGACATGGTTTTACAAAAGTACTATTTGTACTTATCAAAATAAAAACAAAGGAAGCCATACCTATGCACTTTACAGTAAAACTGGAAAACAAAGAGAAAAAATTAGAAGCAGCCAGAGGAAAAAGATACACTCTCTTCAAAGAGGCAATCATAGGAGGGAATGCCAAAACTCTTAAGGATACAGAAAGACTGAAAATAGGGGCGCTGGGTGGCTTAGTTGGTTAAGCGACTGCCTTCGGCTCAGGTCGTGATCCTGGAGTCCCGGGATCGAGTCCCGCATCGGGCTCCCTGCCCAGCAGGGAGTCTGCTTTGCCCTCTGACCCTCCCCCCTCTCATGCTCTCTCTCTATCTCATTCTCTCGCTCAAATAAATAAAGGATGTAAAAAGATGTACTATGCCAACACTAACCTAAAGAAAGCTGATGTTGCTATATTAGCACTATATAACAGAATTAGATCAAATTATGTTAGAATTAGATCAAATATGTAAATTCAAAATTACAGCAGAAGATTTTTAACATGCCTCTCCCAGTAATTAATACAATTAGGTAGACAAAAATTTCATAAGGATAGAGAACTTGTAAACATGATTAATAGACATATATAGAACACGTACTCAACTGCAGAACACATATTCATCTGAAGTGCATATGGAACATTTACAAAAACTGACCTATGTTTTGCCTAATACAGTTTCAATAAATTTCAAAGGATTAAATTCATATGCTGTATAGGCAGAGGGAGAAGCAGGCTCCCTGCCCAGCAAGGAGCCCAATGCGGGACTCAATCCCAGGACCCTGGGATCATGACCTGAGCTGAAGGCAAATGCTTAACCGACTGAGCCACCTAGGCACCCCTGAGAAACACATTTCAAGAAAGAAAAATTATAGACTGAGTTTGCCCATGAACACAGATGTAAAAATCCTATTAGCAAATTAAATCAAGCAATATATAAAAGAGCAATAAGCCTTGGCCAAAATGTGTTTACTTCAGCCATGCAAGTTTGGTTCTATATTTCAAAACCAGGCAATATAATTCACCACAATAACAGAATAATAGACAAAATATATGATTATAAATAGATTCAGAAAAAGCACTTGATATAATTCAACATCATTTATGATTTAAATCTGTAGCAAAAACTAGTAATAGGCAGGAATATTTTTTTATGATAAAAAGCAGCTGCAAAAAACCCACAAAACTGTAGCAAAAATCATATCAAATGGTAAACTTAAAGGCCTCCCCTCTGGAAATAAGAATGAGAAAAAGGATTCCTCATCACTTCTTTGGTTCCCAACACTGTAGTGAAGTTTCTAGTTAGTGTAGTAGGAATAGGAAATAAAAGCACAAATACCAACAACTATTTACTGACATGCTATAGACACGTAGAAAATTGAAAAATATCTACAAATTATTGGAATAAATAGGTTTACACAAGGTTTCTGGATACAAGGTCAACAAAAATCAATTTATCTACATAAATACATAAAAAATAAAATTTTAAATACTGCTTATAATAGCAAAATCAAATAGGAATAAATCTAATAAAATATGCACAAAACCTTTACATAGAATGCCATAAAATATTTTTAAGAGGAACATAAAAACCCAGATTAATGTAGGGATATGCTACGTTCATGGATTGGAAGAACTGTTATTGTTAATATGCTCTTTCTCCCTACATTCATTTATAAATTCAATGTAGTCCCAATCAAATCCCAGTAGATAATTTGTGGAAATTGACAAACCAATTCTAAGATATATATGGAACTTCAAGGAGTCCCAAATAGCCAAGACATCCATGAAGATGAGCATGGTAAGAGAAATCGATCAATTGAATGTTGGCTCTTAATATAAGCCACAGTAATTAAGGTACTGTGATAATGCTGCAAAAAATATGCAAATGGATAAATGGGCAGAATTTAAAAGTGTGGAAACAGACTTAATGTGTACATAGAAACTTATGACAAAGTTGACACTGGAGGACAATGAGGAAATGCTGTCCTTTCAATAGAAGACGCTGAGTCAACTGGGTATCTATAAGGGAAAAAAATGAAACTTAAACCCTATCTCACATCACACACAAAAGTCAATTCTGAATGGGTTGTAGATCTGAATGTAAAAATTAAGAACAAGTTTATAGAAAACAGCATAATAGAATGTTCTAAGCATTAAGCATATAGAAAAATATTGGTAAGTTGGTCTACATTAAAATTAAGAATTTCAGTACATCAAAAGACACTATTAAGAGGAAAGAGGCAAGCCACAGTGGGAGAAGATATTTGAAACATATTTAACTGACAAAGGAAGCCAGAATTTATTAAGAACCCGAAATCAAGAGTTAACCTGACAGAAAAATGGGCCTATCACCAAAGAGGCTATCTACATGTACAATTAACATTTGAAAAGGTGTTCCCTTACTAATTTCATTTACAAATGGGAAATGCAAAGTAAAGCACCACTACAAACCTTGCAGAAGGACTCAAATGTGAAAGTCTAACAAACCAAGTGCAGGCAAGAATGAGGAACAATGTAAACTCTGATGCTGCTGGTAAAGTGTGAATTGGTAAGACTATTTTAAAAAAACACTTGGAATTATTTATTGAAGTTTAACATAATACTATGTCCCAGCAATTCTAGGTATATACCATCAGAAATGTGTGCACATATGAAAAAGACATGTTCAAAAATGCTTATAGCAGCATTACTTATAATTGCCCCCAAATGGTAACAACCCAAAGGTCCAAATAGAGTAGAACAGATAAATTTTTTGGCATATTCATACAATGGACTGCTACATAATAATGAAAACAAATTACTGCTGTATGCAACAATATGGATGACTCTCACAAATATAATGTTGAACAAAGAAGCCAGATGCAAGAAATACCTACATAATGATTCTACTTTATGAAGCTAAAAAAAAAAAAAAGCAAACTGGGTTTCTTCAAGAAGGAGGGAAGGCTGCAGCTCAGGTGATACAGGGGCCCCTGGGTTGTTAGCAGTGTTCTATTTCTTTGAGTCATCTAGTGGCTACAGTTGTTCAGGCTGTGATAATTTAATGACAATATTTGTGCACTTTCCTGCATATTTGTTACACTTCAGTTAGACAGTTAAAAAATACAGTTGGATAAAAAAATAAGAAATTAACGGTTAAGGAAAATAATCATAGTCTCATGAAGCAAAATATCAGATAATGTATAGTGCTCCTCAGAGCCCCCTTTCTCCTGGGAGATAGTCCCTCATCTTTTCTCAAGCTCCCTACAGATAGGGAACATTCAGTTATATTTATCTATATTAAGCACCAACTACCCAGAACAGTGTCTACAATAGCCCCTCAATAAATGCTGTAGAATGCCTGGAAATTTGATTTTTAGTCAGTTAGTCCTGGAATTGGAAATGAGTGGGGAAAGGAGCCAGAGGTGGTACAAGCAAACTTAGCAATGTTACTGGGGTTCTCAATCCAGACCTGGCGAAAAAGGGATTGCTAACAACTCTAAACTCTTTTTAACCTTATATACTTTTAAAGTAACTATTAATAAAACTAACACATAGTTTCCTAATAAACAGCAAGTATATTAATGTAATATGGATTGTTAGAAATGTTGGCTGGATATATTACATTAATATATATAATATTCTAATTGCAGAGTAGGTTTGGTATGTACTCCAGATTTCCTCAAGGTTAGCCTTTGTTATAAAATCTTTGATTGTTTCACTAGCCTGGCTTTTCTTCTCCCAAGTTTTGATTAGGTGGTATAATTTTGAGGAAGTAAAATGGTGTAAGGGTGTGCATGGCATGTTTAATGTTCCTCTCTTTTACTACATATTTGCATTTGTGTATTATATATGTGCTTAGGTAAAGGTTGGGTAAGTAGTGATAGTGGATAGATAAAGGGACAGATGTCTTGACTGGTATATAGCTGGGTGAGAAGGGTAGCTGGCAGAGAACTGAAAATTCTATTAAAGTACAAAAAAGTGTTCTTAGAGTCACATAATCATTCCACAAATATTTATTGAATTCCTAAAATTTGCAAAATATTGTCTAGGTACTGTCAATACAATCATGAACATGTCAGATAGGATCCCTGCTCTCATGGAGCTTACATTCTAATGTGAAGACAAACATTAAGCAAACGACACAATTATTTCATGACAACTGTGATGTGTTGTTGAAGTACATGTGCTACTGAAGCATATGAAATATATGAAGAATGAAAATATGTAATTAGGGGACCAAAGGGAAAGGATGTTTGAATTGATTTTTAAAGTAAAAAGACTTAATTGATGATGATGGTGAATGGCAGGAGCATAATTCCAGGGTATCACGTGAAACAAAAGAGTGAAGGCTTGTTGGTAGGAAGGAACATCGCATGTTCAAAAACAGAAAAGATCAACATGACTGGTGTATACTGAGCAACAAGGACAGTGGCCTTGGATAGGACTAGAATGGTAGGCAGGCCCAAAAAGCATGCAAGGACTTGTGGGTTGTGTTAATACTTTTGCTCTTTATCCTAGTAATTTCAGGATACCTTAAAAGTGTCTTAAGCACCCACTCCAACGTAGGGAGCAGGCTGGTATTTCAGAAAAAGTTTTGGTCTGGCAATTGGACTTAGAGCAAATATTACAGGCCCGTGAAGAGATTCTCAATCTCCTGGATTGACATCCTTGTGCATAAAGTGAGTCTGGACTAGAAGAGCACTTAGTTTCCCTTCAGCTCTAAAATTCTACCAACGCATCTGAATATTCAAAGCCAAAATGTCAGTTACAGATCAGCTGACTTCTTGGTGAACTCTTCCCACCTCTAGAAATGAACACCTTTTAGATCCAATTAAAAGTCATAATTTAATCTATGTAATGGTGACAGGGCTGAAGTCTGATTATCTCAAATAAGGCTGGGAAGTCTTCATTAAGATGGGAAGTGGGGAAGAAGATATAGTGAGCAGATGCGAAGTAAATCTAGTCAATGCATATGAGGATTAGTAAGTTAGCAGAAGAGGGCAAGGTGGGAAAATTCAGCTCACTGTGATGTTTTAACCTACAGGAAGCTAGTCAAGAGGAAGTTTAGGAGCAGGAAGGGATTGTTTATCAGCAAACCCCATCTTCATCCGTAGCTCCGCATCCCCCTTCCCTCACCATTTTGGCAGTTATAATCATTTCCTCAAGCTCAGGTAACATGTTACGCAAAAACAGTTTCAAGCACCCCTTTCCTTGAGATTTGCTCAAATGGAACCCTTTCTATTTAAAAAGTCTGCAGCGGACTGTGAAGGTGACTCTAGAATCTAAAGGACGAGAGAGTGAGTCTGTCTGAGGCTGGGGGAGAAGGAGGTAGAAGGAACTATAATTCCATAGTGTTCATGTTAAATAAGACCTGGAGATCACGCTACAGCACCCTCCTAATTTTACAGATGGGAAAACAGAACCCTTCGAGGTGAGGGGACACTAGTGGCAGAGCCGAGCCACAGGCCGGGGTTCCGTCCACGACCCTCGGTGGACTTCTGATGTCCCTTTACCTGTGAAGGCGCAGCCCTCTTCCTGGCCCGGAGGGGCGTACAGGCGGCCGGCCCCGGGGCGGCCTCTGCCTGCCTGCCTGCCTGGGGCTCTCCTCCCTTTGCGGGGCCGCCCGCGTGCTCTGCCTCTTCTTCCCCCTTAGGTGCTGGGGCGGACACCCGGTGCAGGGTGGGCACGGCGCCCGCTACGAGCCTCAGGCGCTGGGAGAAGCGCAGGTTCTTCTGGATAACCGAAGAGACGTCAAAACAGGCCGGAGCGAAGTGGTCCGAGCAGATGACAGAGCGGTCATTGCCCCCGTACCAGTCGGCGCGGCGGCCCCGCACGAAGCGGTCCCACAGCAGCCGCACGGCCCGGTCCTTGGGGAAGCGGAACAGCGACTTCCCGGACTTGGTGGTGTTGCCGCAGTGGGCGGCCACGCAGCGGGCCGGCATGGCAGCGGCCTCGGCCTCCGCACGCCCGCGCGCTCCCAGCCGGGGCGACGCGGTCCCCCTGCGCCGGTCCGCGCCGCGCGGCGTCGGTGCCCCTACCTCCGGCCACCGGAAGTGCCGAGCTGGGGCCCCACGGGGGCGTACGCCGTGCTCGGATATCGGCCTCCGCCCGCGCGCGGCCGTCCTCCCCCCAGGGCAGGTGGCCACCGGCAGCGGGATCCAAATTTCGCGCGGGCGGAGCTGAGGTGGGCCGTAAAGAGGAACGGACCGGAAGTGGTGGTTGTCACAGCTACCGAGGCGGCCGCCCTCTTCCCGGTCTCCTCCTCCCCACACCCGGCTCCTTTTGTAGGAGGCCAGGAAAGCAGGACGAGGAAGTGCGGACGCACCGGACCCGGGCAAACATCACCGGAGGCTCTACCGACCCGGTTGGCCAGTTGATTTAGGAGAGGACCAGACCGGAAATGGTCGTCTCCATGGTAACCCCTGAGCGGGTTGCCTGGGAGATGACCCCTTTCTGTCTCTGAGTCTCCGCTATATCGTCGCTTCTAAGGCAGATTTAACAGATCCTGGACTGTCTCCTGCCATGATTCCCGGGAAGTACCGCTCTGTTTCTGGCCGGGCTGCGAACAACGTAAGTTGGGTCTCCTGCCTTCCCTTTCTCCCCATTCGTATCGTTCTTTCTGACTGGCGTCTTTGTCCTAGGTGATGGGCTGGTATTATTGGGACCAGGACCGCTGAATATACTCAAGCTATTGTCTGACCGAGGCTTGAGATAACGTGGACTGGACCAAGGCACTTGGAGGGTATTTAATATTGTATGATGGGTATTCAAAGTCCTGTCCAGGTTCTTGGCTTCCCAGAAGGTGGAGCTGGTCTGCTGTGAAAGGCTAAGGTTCATTTCAATTCTTTTAACCAATCTCCCACCCCTTTTCTTAATTTAGAAAAAAATGTATTATTAATAGGTACTCCCCCTCCTTCACCTGTCCCATTGAGATATTTAGGTAGACTTGAGATGGCAGGTGTCAAAAACCTGAGGTGCTAAGGTAGAGGGTTAAATCGCTGCAGACATTTTGGAAAATAAATCACAGTGAAACCTTTTAATTCTTAGTCGTGATTTTATTGTTTTCAGCAGATCCTCAGAACATGATCATTTACCACAAACAAAAAGCAAGCATTCTGTTTTATTCTAAGTGTTTGTTATATCTTTATCTGTACCAGTTTGGGGAGAAATATGTGTGTATATAAGTTAAGAGCATATTTTATGCTATAATTTTTACATTGCAGGTGAACTGTGGGCTTCATCTGGTTATTCAAACATCATCGCTTCCTGAAAAAAGCAAAGTAAGATTTAAGCAGATTTGTATTTAAATCGAAGATAAATTATTTTGTAATCTACACAAATAGCAGCATGATTTGAAGAGTAGAGCTAAAATAATTTTTATTTTCTGCCCACATAAAGTCAAAGCCTCTTTTAAAAGCCTCTTTTAAAAACTGATTCTTATTTCACCAGTTACAAGAGGTGAGTTTTGTTTTGTTTTTTTTTTTACATTTAAACATTTCTTAAGTCAGGATTCTTCTTAAAATTGATGGCACATCATAGTTGAATTAGGAAAGCTTTTTCTTTCTTAGTAGTGGTAAAATGATGGTATGTCTTCCTACTGATGGCATCTTATAATGGATAAAATGTGATAATTTGGGGGGAATACATCTACACATTCCATTTAAAATCAAGGAGAACGTAATAGATTAGCAGTGAAAATATATTGAGCTTAATGCTATTTAGAAGAAGATACGAACATAAGATTTTTTTCCCCCAAATTTGCACACAGTATCCCCTGGCATTTGCATTATTTCTAGCTTTAGATTTGATTTTTGAGATACACATTTTTCTTTCCCTCCTGTCTCACCTCAGCACTCAGACATTCTCATCTACCTCCCACAGAACTGTCTCAAGACACAAAACAATTTTTCCCCCTTTGTCCAAGTTGGATACCTCCAACCATCACAATTCAGTTTTTTTCCTAAAAGATTATTCAATAGATGTCACTGGGGGAACTCTAAAGTGAAGGACAGAGTTTACAAACAACAGCATGAGGAGGGTAAGGAGGGGCATGAGGAGTGTTGATGGAAGGACACCATTAGTCAAGGGGGCAGTAGTTGATTACGTTATATGTGAAAATAAACACTTGGAAAGTAGACCACTTGATCATCTTGAATAAATAGCAATTAGCTAGGTTAATTGAAAATATTTTTTATTATAATTGGATGTAATGGATTCCCTCCAAAGTTTTGCTAATTGATTTTGCTGGAAAAATCCTGTTTTATCATTACAATGTATTTCTAGGAACTATGTGCCTTGTCCAGATTGTTTTCAAACCCATTTACTTTCTCTAGAGTGGACATATGTTCTGAGAAAATACCTTTAGCTCATATAATTCATAAAGTTATAATGCAAATGCTGTTATAATGTTTATAGTATGGATGAATCAGAAGCATCATAACTCTTTTAAGATAGGTACTTAGGGTTTTTTGGTGGCTAATCATGAGTGTTTGTTTTGGTTTTGTTTTTCTCAGTCCTCCTATCAAATAATTTAAAATCAATTTAGAGAAAACCCTTCTTAGAAGGTTTAGATATACAATTTTATTATACTTGGATTCTTAAAAGGAATTCTAATGATAAAAATATAGTGATTTTTTCTTCAACAGAATTTACTTTTTGTCATGGTTTTTGCTTTTGTTTTCTGGAAAATGGTTCTTTTAATCATTGTGTTTGTGGTGAGGGTATGGAGGAATTGCAAGTGGTTTGGAGCATAGTTTCATCTGACCTCATGAAATTGACTCTGATTGTGTGTGTGTGTATGTGTGTGTATTAAAAAAACTCATAACATAAAATTTGCCATTTTAGCCATTTTAAGTTGTACAAATTAGGGGTATTAAATACATTCACAAGGTTGTGCGGCCATCATCACTATGTAGTTCCAGAACTTTTTGTCACTCAAAAGAGAGTCCCTGGGGGCGCCTGGGTGGCTCAGTCGTTAAGCGTCTGCCTTCAGCTCAGGTCATGATCTCAGGGTCTTGGGATCGAGCCCGACATCGGGCTCCCTGCTCCGCCGGGAAGCCTGCTTCTCCCTCTCCCACTCCCCCTGCTTGTGTTCCCTCTCTCGCTGTGTCTCTCTCTGTCAAATAAATAAAATCTTTAAAAAAAAAAAAAAAAAAAGAGCGTCCCTGTACCCATTAAACAATCACTCCCCATTTCCTCTTCCCACCCCCTTTGAAAACCACAAATCTGTTTTCTGTCTCTTTATATTTTTTTATTATCAGTTTTTCATAGATGGAATCCTATGCTATGTGCCATTTTGTGTCTTGCCTCTTTCACTCATCGTGTTTTCAAGGTTCATTTCTGTTGTGGCTTGTGTCAGTATTGTATATAATTTTATAATTATCTTCATTACTTACTGTTAAATTTTTCCCCAAATAATGTTTTTTAGGTTGAATTCAAGCTAAATAAAGAAGCACCGTCATTCTCTGGTCGACTCTTGCAACATGATCTTGAAAGAAACTACTCAAGTAGGCAAGGTATTGTTCAGCAAGTAGAGGTCAGATATGGCTTATCTTATTTGAGTAATATTTGCTTAATAATCTTGACTACCTAAATTCAAATTGACCTGAATTAAAAATGAAATGGTTCATTAACCAATGGTTCATTAATCAGATTGGTTTGGTATTTATTTGGATCAGAACTGATTTTATATATACAGTGTAGTAGATTATTTCAATACAGAAAAAGCAGTTGTACTGTAGTTTGAGGGTGGGATTTGCACAACAGAATGGGAAAGAATCTTTCAAATACTGTCTTAGAACTAGGAAAAATGGCTAGTTAATGAGGGTAAGAGTATGGGAACACAGATGTCTAGGAAATAAGGAAACAGTGGAAAGAGTGAAAAGTCAGGAGTAGAAAAGAAAATCTTTCCCTTACTAGTGCATATAATTATAGATATTTTATATCAAAGGCCTTACACTTTGGTGTGCATCACCTGAGATTTTATTAGAAAGGCAGGTTCGTAGTATTCCCCTTCCTTTCTTCCTCTTCCCCATTCTGATTTTGTAGTTTTTGAGTGGGATTTGGAAATGTGCGTTTTAATGTCTCAAGTGATTCTGATGGATGTGGTTTGTGGACCGCCCTTTGAAAAACATGGCCTTATATGATCTGGTTATATTTCTGAAATGTATTTTTCAGTTCAAGGAGGAATTTCCTTAGCACATTTGAGTTGTTAGTTGGTTGTTAACAACTGCTAGCCATCTGTAATGGGCTAATGTTAAACACTACAGAATCTTTATATAATGTGCCATCCCCACCTCCTAGGAGTTTGTATGAGGGGGTTGATCTGTATAGGCATGTCCAGATTGTTCATCTCATTACTGCATGAACATATGGTCATCTTGAATATTTGATTAGTTTTTCTTTTTTTGTTTTGTTTCCTCTTGGGCCCAACTAATTTGACATGACTTTTCTCTTTCTTATATCTACAGTCTTGTCTTGGCCAACTGCTAGACAATGGCATCAACCTAACTGCAGTTCCACACTACAGGGAGCATCTGCCTTGCTCTTTTTGGTTCAGTTCAGTACATATTTATTGAGTGTCTACTATGTGCTAGACACTCTGTTAGGAGCAAGACTTTGATTTTCTTTTTTTTTTTTTTAACAGAAATAGTATGTGCAAAATAGATTTCCAATGAACTTTTAGTAAATTGGAAAATCAATTAATTAGTTTATTGATTGCTTACAGAATTTGGATTCGGGCAAGAATATAAGGAGTACAAAATGAGGGGCACCTGGGTGGCTCAGTCGGTTAAGCGCCTGCCTTTGGCTCAGGTCATGATCCCAGGGTCCTGGGATCAAGCCCTGCATCGGGCTCCCTGCTCAGTGGGAAGCCCGCTTTCCCTCTCCCACTCCCCCTTGCTTGTGTTCCCTCTCTCGCTGTGTCTCTCTCTGTCAAATAAATAAGTAAAATCATTAAAAAAAAAAAACAAAAAAACCCAAAAAACAAAAACAAAATGAGGTCTATCTCCCAAAGAGCTTATAAATTTAATTGGGAAAATAGGGGCTTCATATCTGGTAAATTAAATAGTGACATATGAAATAACAGGAGATGTTTTTGCCAAATAGTAATGTGGTTTATATGTAGGGTGAAACATCCCACAAATATATATGAATTTTGATACACAAATATATGTGCATATATGTGGGTATTTATATATCCACATAAGTGTGTGGATGTGTCAATCATAGATCACTCTGGTTTCCAGTCATTTAAAGGATCTTGTTTGTGGGTTTTAAGGTGTGTCTCCCTAATCATTCTCATTTCTTGCTATTTCTTGTAAGATATATATCACACTGATTGTGATAGTAAGCTCATCATGGGGATAAGGATTATGACTTCTGTATATAATAGGAACTGAAAAGTATGAGGATAAAACGCCTTTAAGCATAAATGAAACTACTCTTTGATTATTTCCTGTATACCCCAAGTCTTTTAAAGTTTTAATCTGCCTCTTAAATTGAGGATTGGCTTGAAGCCTTAACAAAATAATTTAAAAACCTAACTCTGATGCTAATAAGAGAAATCAAGGTTGTCTGTTGTTTGGTGTTTTACCTTTATCATCTTTAGGTGACCAGCTACACCTTAATCAGTTAGTCCTTATACTAATTTTTGTTTGTTTCTATTTTTTTTCAACTATCTGAATTTTGATTTCCAAATCAGTGTACTGAATCATGGTTGCTTTGGTATCCTGTTAGGAGCTGAATCCTGTTACAAGAGCAGTTCATTGGTGAACATGATGTCGATTCTGAGTTACTCTAGAACATCATTATTAGTTATCTTGATGTTTCATGATATTTAGAAAAGTGGAGTATGAGCACTGATTATTTTGTACAAGAAGTTACGTGTGTGATACTTCAGTTTGTGCTCTGTAGACCCATAGAAGCTAGCAAAGACCGTTGCTTGACAGCTTTTTAATAGTATCTCTACGGAACTTGATTTTAAGTTGTCATCATATTGTCTGATGGTCTCCCAAAGAGTATGTTAGCATCCTAGATTTGTTTTTTTCTTTTCACCTTATTGGTCTGTTTAAGCAGAAGAATTCTGTGGTAACTGTAGTTTCTATTTTACTGCTTATTGCTCCCTTCAACATCAATTGCTTCTTTCAGGAAATTTTCTCTTTATAGAAGATTCTTATACAGTAGATCTCTGATGTTCAAACTGGCCCCTTTGACCCATTATTCAAATCTTACCTCATTTCTGGAACTTCCCAGCATCTCTTCTTGACCATTCTACATTCTTGTGGGTCTTTAGAATATACCTTAATATCCACCTCCCCCCAAACCCATCTTAAGTGGAAAATAACTGTCACATTCATGTGTGAATATATAGCAGATACTATTTTTTATTCTGCGTTTTGTGTACGTTGTTCTATATAGTCTATTAATTTCATATGTGTTTGCCAGTTAGATTGAAAGCTACTTAACTGCAGTCAGGTTTATAGGACCAACAGCCTATAAACTTCATAGGAGTATCATATACCCTGTGGACCCTAACTACAAATATACAGTATTTATCCACATCCATTGGTCTCTGCAATATTTTCTACTAATAGTAGTTGAATATACAAAGAAAAAGTGATACATCTGCTATCCAAAACTACTTTCTCTCTATTTCCAGTAGCAAAGTCATGTATTGTGTAGCTTTGTGATAAACTTTTTGATATTTTGAAGGAGATGGAAGAGTAATAAGCCCTTCACCTCGTAATAAATCATCATTCATCTCATCCACAACAAACGTGACAGAACTATGTGGTCTGGAAATGAAAACTACCATGAGCTCCTTATCAGCATTTGGAGATTCTTCCATTCAGACACCTTCAAAGTCCAGAATCCGGCAGGGCTGTCATAGTGCTGGCCCAAATGTATCTGGTAATGAGGGACTATCATCTCAGTTTTAAGAGTTAAAATTTAGTGCTAGGAGTCAGCCTTATAAAGGGGTAAAGATAGCACTAGAATAGTTCTGTACTTGCAACCAATCTATGGGGCAAGGGAAAAATTATCTGATATATACAGAACATGTAGTTTAGGGTTGAGGAGGAAAGAAACAAACTCAAATGTAGTAATTAATTTTAAGTGTAGAGAGCTATGGAAACTGTACTTTCCAGAAAAGATATTTGTAGGTGCCAAAGTTCTCCAAATATAAGGTGACTTTAGTTTCAAGATTTTAAAGGCTTTTCTTAACAAGTAATTTGTGTATCATTTTCAATAGGTGATCATATTCATCTGGCGAGCTCATCAATGCCATCATTTCCCATTCTGCAGCGTTCTTCTGAAGAGAAAATTCTTTACTCAGACAGGTTGACCCTGGAAAGGTGAGGACAGTTTCTTTTTTTTGTTCTTTTTTTGACTAGATAATATATAAACATGGTACAGGATTGGAAAGATAGAAAAGTCTTTCTCTCTTCTCTTGTTCTCCAGCTCCCCAGTTCTCCCACATAGGTATAATCATTGTTACCAATTTTTTATTTATCCTTCCATAGGTATGGGGAGGGGTTTTTATAGCTGTGTAATGTAACAGAGCTTACCTATACCCTGAAAGAGTAGTATAGCAATTCTAGACTACGACATTGATAAAAATGGATTTTAGGATAGAAAAAAGTACAGTGTAGTCCTCATATGGGCCCTCTGGGCCCTGTCCAGTTGAGTTCTTGTTACCTCACTGGCCTGACCTCCTGATTTTTCCTTCATTCACTCTGCTGAAGTTACCCTTGCCTCCTTGGTGCTGCGTGAATACACCAACCAGGCTCATACCTCAGCACTTCTGCACTTGATGTCCCCTACGTAGAATGCTGTTCCCCCACATGTCTGTAGGCTTACTCCCTAACCTCCTTCAGGTCTTTACTCAGATGTCATCATGTTGGGGATAACTTTCCCCAGCCACCATCTCCAAAGCTACTACCCATTCTACCCTGACACTCCCCAACCCCCTTCTTTGCCTTATTTTTCTTCTTAACATTTATCACCCTCTAACATATGAAGTATTTTAGTTATCAAGTTTATTCTTTGTCTCCTCCTACTGGAATATAAGCTCCACAAACACTGGGAGTTTTGTTCAGTTCTGTATCCCCAGCACCTAGAACAGAGCCTGGGACAAAATAGACTAAAAATTTTTTGAACGAGTGAATATATTTAGGATTTGATCCCTAGCTTTAAATCTAGGAAGCCCTTGAACCCTCTTACGCTGTTGGTGGGAATGCAAACTGGTGCAGCCACTCTGGAAAACAGTATGGAGGTTCCTCAAAAAGTTAAAAATAGAGCTACCCTACAACCCAGCAATTGCACTACTAGGTATTTATCCAAAGGATACAAACATAGTGATTCAAAGGGGCACATGCACCCCAGTGTTTACAGCAGCAGTGTCCACAATAGCCAAACTATGGAAAGGGCCCAGATATCCATCAACAGATGAATGGATAAAGATGGATAAAGATGTGGTATGTTATACATACATAACACATATATAATAAAATGGAATGTTTTTTATGTGTGTGTGTGTGTGTATAATGGGATATTACTCAGCCATCAAAAAGAACGAAATCTTGCCATTTGCAACAACGTGGATGGAACTAGAGGATATTATGCTGAGCTAAATAAGTCAGAGAAAGACAAATAGACAAATACCATATGGTTTCATTCATATGTGGAATTTAAGAAATAAAACAGATGAATATAGGGAAGGGAAGGAAAAAGAAAGTAAGATGAAAACAGAGAGGGAGACAAACCATGAGAGACTCTTAACTATAGGAAATAAACTGAGGGTTGCTGGAGGGGAGGTGGGTAAGGGGATGGGGTAACTGGGTGATGGGCATTAAGGAGGGCACTTGATATAATGAGCACTGGGTTTTATATAAGGCTGATGAATCACTAAATTCTACTCCTGAAACTAATAATATAGTATATGTTATCTAAGTTGAATTTAAATAAAAAATAAAAAATAAAAAAATTTAGGAAGCCCTTGGCAATAGAATGGTGGATGAAGCACCCCTATCCTACCTTAGTGCTATAACCAGTCTAGACAAACCATCGCTGCTATGCATACCTTTAGCTTAGCAGTGTGTTTCCAAGAACAAATTGTTTTTTTTAAAAGACTTTATTTATTTATTTGAGAGATAGTGAGCAAGCAAGAGAGAAATGGAGTAGGGGGAGGGGCAAAGGGAGAGGGAGAAGCAGACTTCCCGCTGAATGGGGAGCCTGACATGGGGCTTGATCCCAGGACTCCGAGATCACGACCTGAGCCTAAGGCAGATGCTTAACCGACTGAGCCACCCAGGCGCCCATCCAAGAGCAAATTGTTAAGCAAACTTCTTACAGTAGCAGTGCACACCTGACTGAATTGTCATAGACCATCTGTGTGTGTAGTTGGGAAAAAACTCTCTGGAGGGTGTGATGTATTGTAGGCAGAGCACCACTTGAGGGCACTAAATCTCATGACAGCTTTGCAGTATTGTTCCAGCATCAAGTAGGAAATACAGAGGCAAAAGTATTGTCCAATATA
The DNA here is from genome assembly GCF_029215605.1 of Mirounga angustirostris. Taxonomy (NCBI): domain Eukaryota; kingdom Metazoa; phylum Chordata; class Mammalia; order Carnivora; family Phocidae; genus Mirounga; species Mirounga angustirostris. The sequence continues at coordinate 35,645,832 of NW_026991717.1, read as the reverse complement.
CATTTGGTATTAGGGCAGGAGGTGTAGCAACTCAGGGATTTTGTTGGCCGAACAACCCCCACCCCCAACCCCCTCCCGGCGAGCCCTGGCTTATTATGTGTGTGTGTTTGCTTGTTTTGCTGCATGTCAGGGACTTAGGGGGCTAGGGGATGGATAAGTGAGCCTTGCAGTTGGGACTTAGTTATTGGATTTGGAATCTGAGAAAGTGACTTTGTTTCAAGCTATAGTGACTTATGTAAGAGGGAGGTCCGAGATTATTTATTTTCCTTTCTCAGTGATGAGTGACTCAAAGATTGGATGAACTAGAAGTTGGGGGTATTGGTAAGTTAACTGAGAAACAGAGGAAGACTGAAGCAGGAAAAATGAGACAAAGTTTTTTGCTAAGTGGATAAAGACATCAATTTTAAACTAGAATACTTGTCATTTATTAATTTATAATTTATAAGACAAGGAGCAAATGTGGTAGTATTGAATGCATGAAATGAATTCTAAATACTAAGCACACATTAAAAGAATTCAACTATTGTCTATTATGTTTTACTTTTCTTCTATTTTAAGCCGATTTTTTCAGGGTCTGTATTTTTAAACATCATATATATATTTTTTAAGATTTTATTTATTTATTTGACACAGAGAGAGAGATAGCAAGGGCAGGAACACAAGCAGGGGGAGTGGGAGAGGGAGAAGCAGGCTTCCTGAGGAGCAGGGAGCCCGATGCAGGGCTCGATCCCAGGACCCCGGGATCATGACCTGAGCCGAAGGCAGACGCTTAACCACTGAGCCACCCAGGTGCCCCTAAACATCATATCTTTGTCAACCGTTCACCTTCAGTCATTTCTTTGTGCTAATCATCTTTTCTCTGTAAATGAGGACGATTCTGATCACATCCACATTTCACTCATGCTTGTAGCATTCTGATTTATTTTCTTTAAAGGTTACATTTGCTTGATTTTTACTGAAAGGAAATAGTTCTAATAAGTCTCTCCATTAGAGTTACTCACACACTGATCAATACAGCGACATTTTCCTTGAACACTGTTGAAAACCTCAGAGTAGAATCACCCCCCTCTGGCCATTTTATTATAGTAGTGGGATCCTTAAAGGGCCCTGGATGTATTTACTTCACATGTAAGACATAATAACTTTTTGCATAATGGAGGCTTTACTGTTTCAAATACAGCTGAAAGCATGTATTAGTAAGGTTACATCCTATCCTATAGCATTCTAAATGTTCTTCAAAGTCTAAAGTTAATGTTGAACAAGTAAACATTCTTAAAATCTAAGCTTCTGAGGAAATGTGTTATAAGGACCACATTTCCATTAATGGATTTCAGGATGAAACTGTTTCCATCAAAGTGAACTGTAGATGGCTGAATTTCTTACTTTTCCTAAGATGTTATCCAGCTCAAGAGTCTATGATTCTATGAGAGACCTGTGTATAAATTGTTGTTTTTTCCCTGATGACTTAGTTGTCTGGACAGTCTGTATCAGTCGATTGATGGCAAGGGCATCTCTTGTGTTATGTGACATGGCTCTTTGAATCATTTCAATTTTGAGAAGGCAATTACATTGAGTGTTTTCTGATGTTAATTCAATTTTACGTGAAATAATTGATATTGGAGATTTTTTTTAATACAATGAGAGCTTAGACTTAATTGTAATAATTGCCTTTGTCAAAGTATATTGTCTTTTATAGAAATGATTTACAACTAGATCTAGGAGGCTCAGTTCCTGGAGGCAAGAAGTGGTTCTGTTTATCTTTTTTCTCCTCATAGCATGGGAACACAAAGGTACTATTAATAATATTTGTAATAATAAAACGAGGAGGCAGGTTGTCACATCAAGACTTTATTAACTTTTTAAAATGTTTTCTAGGCAAAAGCTGACTGTATGTCCTATCATTGATGGAGAAGAACACCTTCGTTTGTTGAACTTCCAACACAATTTTATAACTCGGATCCAAAATATTTCTAATCTACAGAGGCTAATATTCTTGGATTTATATGATAACCAAATTGAAGAAATCAGTGGGCTTTCTACTCTGAGATCACTCCGTGTCCTTCTGCTGGGGAAAAACAGGTAATCTTTGTAGAACAAATTTGTTTATTTACTTAGGGCTAATGTTGAGACTTCCAGTGTTTAGATGGCAGCTCAGAATTGAATAATACTTAAGAAACTAATAGACTGAAAAAAAAAGAAACGAATTGACTAAAATTTGTTAAGATTATTTGAATGGATTAAGATTCAGTCATAATTTGTTTTATGAGATTCAATCTGATAGTCAAACCAAATAATATTTATTGAATGTGTATTTTATTATTTCCATTGCTTCCCAGTGCCATATTTTATATGGAAGTAAATAGCAGACTTTGGCCTTAACTTTTTGTTTTCTCGGGCTATCTTGTAAGTGTGTGTATTCACTTTGTGCTTATGTGTGTTTCACTTATAATTCCTCCCAGTGCGTGACTGCGGGTAGACATTTGATATTTCATGTTTGTCAAATTACTGATTGATTCTTGTTCAGATGGTGTTTTCAGTATGTATTTACCATTACATCCTATATGAACTTCCCCAGTTCCTTTTGTAAGGCTCTATTATGTAGTACAGTTACACAATTTCTGACTAATTTCCTTGGTATTTGTCTATGACTTTTCATTCTCTTTTGCTGGATAGCTTTTGCAATGCCTACAAAGAAGAGCTGTTTAGCAAACTCCAAAAATGATTTTTATATTATCAAATGATGAATTTTAGATACCAAGCTTGGTTCCACCCCCCCCCCCCCGGCCCCCACCGACAGCATGGATCTCGAATTACTTCTTTATTCTCACTGGCCAGTGGTAATATAGGGTGCTTTTTCCAAGATCATGCCCCAGAATCCTAGGCTCTTGTCTGTTCTCTGTGGTTTCTTGGAAGTTCCCACCAATGTAGTTTATCGCCTATACTTGGTTCAAGCATTAAACTGAGCATTATGGTAGCTGGAGGGAATTTGGGGAAATTATAGGAGCATGGAGTCTTAGAGCATAAAATGACCTCAGAGATCAGTTCTCTCATTTCACAGATGAAGAAATGGAGCTATAAAGGGACTTTTGCAAGGTTAGATATGTAGAAGCTGTACACAGTAGGAGTACCCCAGCGGAGCAGTTGAGTGAGGTGAAGTAAGATGTCAACTTTTCATACATTTAAGGCATTCCCTTCTAGGTGCTCCCTGTTGTCTCTCCCAGAGATTTCTTAACTAGTTCCTGATCCCTGGAGTTTGTGATTTGTTTGCGGAGCTTCCATTTATTCTTTGGCACTATTGCCTTATGCACTTCTTTCAGTCCTTCAGTATTTCCTAGCGGCGTTTTTAATCTCCTTTGCTAGTTTTAAACATAGTGTCTAAGAGCTGCTCCTGGGTCCCAGTGTTTTAAATCAACTCTCAATCTACTTTTCTTCCTGCTTCTACTTTGCAGCTTCTCTGGCTTCTTGGAAATAACCTTTCTAAGGTTTTTAAAAAATAATTTGTGGATCAAAGACACCAGTCCATCTGACCTTCTGACCTTTCCAGAGGTCTCTGCTCCTCCAGTTCTAAGGGACCTAATGCCCTTTTCTGTATCCTTACCTTGGCCAAGTAAAAGCAATCTAATGCAGTCTCTTCCTCTTTCTGCTTCATCTTTTTGTTCATTTTGTTTGCATTTGGTCATGGTTTACTTTATTCTTCACATAAAGAAAATAGCCATTAAGCAATTTTAGAGCTGTTAGTGTTCTCGAATAAAAAAGAAAGTCAGAAAGACAACTTTCTACATTCTCCCAAAATGCATATTTCTGAAGTATCAGAACAATGCACATCTGCCGTGTTCTCAGGTCAGCTGTGTGAGTCTTGAAGATACGACTCTAACCCGAGGCAGTACTTTAGTGAATTTTAGGCAAATCTGGCTGAGAAATGCTGGAGGAGAGAGCAGCTCTTCTGCCACCCTGTCTCTCCAGGTTTGTCTTGGATGAACTGTTGCCCCCTGCTGGGCGAGTCCGGGAAATTTTCTCCCTCTCACTTTGCAAAGCACTGCACTATCTTATATCTTAGTCCAAAACAATGGAGCCAGATGTTACAATCCAGGGCAACCATATTCCTCTAAGTTCAAGCAGCTCCAACAAAGATTTCTGCCCCAAAGCTAAAACGACTGTGCTCAGATTCTGTATATGAGGTTTGCATTGCTACCGAAGAACCCCCAGTCCTTTTGTACCACTGTGCTACTGAAGTTCTTGCCATCTCACTCTTCTGCTTTCTGTGTTCCTGTTTATCCTTGTGAGATCTTCTGGTGCCCTCATGATCACAGGATAACAGATAAAACTTCTATGCATTTTTTTCTGATCACCCAGGACTATAGATACAAAACTCTCCACCAGGCTCTGGGATTCCATATTCCTTTCCTATTACTTCCTTGAAGGTCTCCACTTAAGGATTTGTCTCTAACACCCAAAAAGCCTAGCCTTCATATAGGTTCTGCAGTGTGGTCCTTATGCAGGCCTCAGTATCATAATGTAGCCTGCAAAGATGGGCTCTGATGTACTAGGTATTTCAAGAGCAAAGCAGGTGAAGAACAACTTTGTTAACAGTTTTGTCTGTTTTCCTATCTGATAGTGTCAGCATAAGCTTGAGAAATTCTTTTAAAATACTAAGGAAAAATAGGGATAGGAAGAACAAAAGATAAGATGGGGGAGTGGTGTGTGTGTGAGAGAGAGAGAGGGAGAGAGAGAGAGATAAGGGAGAGAACTGCTGTCATATTGTGATGTGGCATAGTAGGTGTATGATAAATATTTTTTATACACCAAATTGGATTGAATTGGTTGTGGTGATGTAATTCTGGATTTGGCAATGATGGCTGAGGTCACATGGAGATGGAAATTCTCTAAGTTTAAACTGGTATTATGTTTACATGTTAATCAGCATATATGAAGTTTCAAGGGATGATCCAGGTTCTGGAAACATTTAGGAAGGTAGAAATGGTTCTTTGAGGCAGTAAGCACTGGCAACAGAAATAAATAGTGATAGGCAGATGATGATCAAGATGGATTGCATGACCTGCATTTCTACCCTTTCTTTGCCATTGCTCCTTTCTTTTTACTGAATTATGGCAGTAGGAGAAAGTAGGATCTGTAGGAGGGGAAAATATAAAAGGGAAATAGTTTTTGTTTTGTTTTGTTTTGTTTTGTTTTGTTTTGTTTGAACTGTCCAGTTGGAGGCAGCTGGACAGGTAAGGTAGCCAGAAAAGGTAGGACAGAGGGAGGCAATGGGTGGGCCCTAATCATTAAGGAATATAAGAAGGGGCATTTTAGAGATAAAATGCTGTGTTTTAAAATTTATAGCAGTGTTTTAGCTTTTCACAAGATGGCAAATCAAAAATTCCAAATATTTACAAACTGAGCAGGTCCAGTAGAAAACATTTAAGTGGTGTCTAATCTGTGAATGTGATAAATAATCCTCTTATGAATACTCTTGGACATAAAACTCATCTATTTAGTTAGTATATGTTTATTTATTCATTAAACAAATATTTCTTGGTTCCTACCCAGTGCCAGCCCCTTTTATAAGTGCTGGGGATGGAGTAGAGAATATGTTAAAATTTCTGCACTCTTGAAACTCACGTTTTGGTTTGAGGAAGGAGATCATAAGAAGGTAAACACATAAACAATATAATTTTAGGCAAGGATAGGTGCAAGGAAGTCCATTAAAGTAGGGGAAGGAGAGAGTAATGGGGATAGGAAGGGGGAGTGAACCATGCTAAGTTCTGGGTGAAGAACTCTGAGGAAGAAGGAGCAGCGAGGATAAACACCCCCAGGCAGAAATGAACTTGTCAGGTTAGAGCTCCAAGAAATCCCCTGTGGTTAGAGCAGAGAGAGCCTGAGCCGTGATAGGAGATAAGCCTGGACAAAGAGTCAGCCGCCACAAGGTTTAGGGCCTTGAGAACTGAGGTAAGGAGTTTAGATCATATTCTGAAGGAAACTGCCTTGAATAAGTGCCTTGTCCTAAGGTTCTTAGAAGTAGAATTGCTTTTTCCTAAAGATACAACTTTTAAGCTGTCTTTGGGACATTTCCTCCAATGGGATTGCATCTTTACCATTATAATTAAATCAATGGGAAATATGTTTTTGTTTTATATATGTATTTACATATAATCTCTCTCTATATACATATTTGTATAGCTATATCTATAGCTGTCTCTCTACTTATCTATAGAGAGAAAGAATAAATTAAAATGAGTTTTGCCTTAGCATGTTTTGATTTACAATAAATTTGATACATCTGTATTTCTACTCCACTTATTCTGATTTTCAGAATCAAGAAAATTTCAAATCTGGAGAACCTCAAAAGCTTAGATGTCTTGGACCTTCATGGAAATCAGGTATTGTAAAGCCTCTTTGTTTCTTTCTTTTCAGCAAAAAAGTCTGAGAAAATTTGGTATTATAAAAGTTTTTTTTTTTTATTATGTTATGTTAATCACCATACATTACATCATTAGTTTTTGATGTAGTGTTCCATGATTCATTGTTTGCGTATAACACCCAGTGCTCCATTCAGTACGAATGATACTTGTGTTGAAGTATTTCAAGAGATACTTTACTGGGGTGCCTGGGTGGCTCAGTCATTAAGCATCTGCCCTTGGCTCAGGTCATGATCTCAGGGTCCTGGGATCAAGCCCCGCATCAGGCTCCCTGCTCAGCGGGAAGCCTGCTTCGCCCTCTCCCACTCCCCCCACTTGTGTTCCCTTTCTTGCTGTCTCTCTCTGTCAAAAAATAAATAAGATCTTAAAAAAAAAAAAGAGTTGCTTTACTGATTCACTGAAATTTCTAAGGCATTAAGCCTGTTTATTTAAGATATGGTAATCCCTTAGCAGTAAATGACAGATGAAACTCCTAAAACATTTGGAATCCTTAATAGTTATGATAATTTCATTTCTTATTTAGTCTTTTATTTTTATTTTATTTTATTTTATTTTATTATTTATTTATTTGACAGAGAGAAAGAGAGAGAGAGCACATAAGCAGGGGGAGTGGCAGGCAGGGAGAAACAGGCTCTCCACTGAGCAGGGAGCTTGACATGGGTCTCGATCCCAGGACCCGGGGATCATGACCTGAGCCAAAGGCAGACGCTTAAGGCACCCCTAGTCTTTTATTATTTTTAAAATACATATTTTCCAACCCTAGACCAACAATTAGAATATTACCAATGATTTTCTTCTACTTAGGTATTCCTCCTTTATTCTGAGGCCACCACTATCCAGGATTTCACATTTATCTTTCCCTTGTGTGTTTTTTTAAGTTGGTTTTATCACATATATGTGTCTAAATAATACCTTGTTTAGTAGTATTGTGTTGTAATTTTAAAAAGGTATTATACTGTATATTGTCATCTAGTGTTTGCTTTTTGCATATAACATTAGCTTACTGAGATTAATCTATTTTGATTAAGTAACTGTAGTTTACTCCTTTTTGCTGTTGTAAGTTCCATGGAATGATTATATGAAAACTTTTTTTCTCCAGTTTATTATTGATAGACATTTAGGTTGTTTCCTTTTGTTTGTTTCCTTTTAGGAATAGCCCTTCTAAGAACATTCTTGTATGGGTTTCTTCCACATACCATATGTCACTCTAGGGAGTGAAACTGATAGAACAGAGGTTATTTAAATGTCTAACATAGTGGGGGTGGGAGGGATGGGGTGGCTGGGTGATAGACATTGGGGCGGGTATGTGCTATGGTGAGCACTGTGAATTGTGTAAGACTGTTGAATCACAGACGTGTACCTCTGAAACAAATAATACATTATATGTTAAAAAAAAAAAAAAAGAGGATAGCAGGAGGGGAAGAATGAAGGGGTGGAAATTGGAGGGGGAGACGAACCATGGGAGACTATGGACTCTAAAAAACAAACTGAGGGTTCTAGAGGGGAAGGGGGTGGGGGGATGGGTTAGCCTGGTGATGGGTATTAAAGAGGGCACGTACTGCATGGAGCACTGGGTGTTATACGCAAACAATGAATCATGGAACACTACATCAAAAACTAATGATGTGATGTATGGTGATTAACATAACATAATAATAAAAAAATGCAAAAAAAAAAGATAATGTCAAATTGTTTTTCAAAGTGGTTGTACCAGTTTATATTCCCACCAGTAATGCAGGATAAATCCTGTTGCTTCACATTCTTTTCAACATTTGGAATTGTCATACTTCCTTTTATTTTTATGACTCAAGGATTTATTAAGTCATACATGCAAAACATACTGCTAATTACATTAGCAAAAGATCAATGTAAAAACACCCCGCAATTCTACAACTGTCCATTTAAAAAATGTTGTTCTAGTAGTTGAAAGGTCCAACCTTATATTCTTGCCAGTGGGTAAGTTGTACAGAACTTCATTAGCACAAGCACAGGCTTCCAGAACCTCACAGACCCAGAGGAACATGGTTAGGCAGAGCAACAGGAAGTGTGTGTCCAGGGGGGTAAGACCAAGAGGAGGGTCAGCATTAGTCAAGGTACAGTGTTGGTGATCTGGCAAGGCAGTGATGCTAAGAAAGTTCATAGTTTAGGAATACCTAAAATATTTCAAAAACTATAAAGCTGCAACATGTCATTTTTGCACCTAGTTACTGGAAAACTAAGTAAAGTGCTTATTAGCTTTGAATAAAGTAACAAGGAAATAAGAATACACCTTTACGAATCTACAAAAAAAATTTCTAATGCATTATCAGAAAGATTTTATAATAGAAGGAGGCATATTGCTCATTAAGAAGGGATTCTTTAGGGGCGCCTGGATGGCTCAGTCGTTAAGCGTATGCCTTTGGCTCAGGTCATGATCCCAGGGTCCTGGGATCGAGCCCCGCATCGGGCTACCTGCTCAGCGGAAAGCCTGCTTCTCCCTCTCCCACTCCCCCTGCTTGTGTTCCCTCTCTCGCTATCTCTCTTGCTGTGAAATAAATAAATAAATTCTTAAAAAAAAAAAAAAAGGGATCCTGTAAGAAAAGCACTAAGTTAGCAACTATGGGAATGACCAGTTCAAAGATTAATTATATGCCCAATTTCAGGAGGGATGGCAGGTCTAAGAAAAAGCTTAAAACAGTGATAATACCGATCTTTCCTTATCATTTACTGCATTTGACAGAGATTAACCTTTTAAGATTTTATCTGTGACACTTTTACTCAGTTTAATTATTTTTTTTTTTAAGATTTTATTTATTTATTTGACAGAGAAAGAGATAGCGAGAGAGGGAACACACTCAGGGGGAGTGGGAGAGGGAGAAACAGGCTTCCCGCTGAGCAGGGAGTCCGATGCGGGGCTCGATCCCAGGACCCTGGGATCATGACCTGAGCCGAAGGCAGACACTTAACGACTGAGCCACCCAGGCGCCCCTACTCAGTTTAATTATGATGTGTACAATGTAGTATAAATTAACCTCCATATTTTGTCAAAATAATTGTCTTCATTCTTTGATCACCTCCCATGCTGCTCACACCCCACCCCAGTGCATCCACAGCTAGAGCAGATACTTCATCAGAGGGATGTGGGAGTAAGAGGTCTGTTCAAAATCTCAGCAATAGCATATACACTACGTTTTTTTAAAAAGAAAATCTCACTACAGGGGTGCCTGAGTGGCGCAGTGACTTGGGTGTCCAACTCTTGGTTTCGGCTTGGGTCATGATCTCAGGCTTGTGAGATCAATTCCCAAGTGGAAGTCAGCGCAGTCTGCTTGAGATTCTCTTTTCCCTCTGCCCCTCCCCCATAAAATAAATAAATTAATTAAAAAAAAAATCTCACTACAAAATAAAAAAGATTGATCCAAAGAGTTTTGAGTCCTTACACTCATTCCATTATGACATAAAGTCCAGTGTTAGGGAATGGATGCAGGCTGATAAATTACTGGTATGTTAGATGGCAACATTTCATGATTGTGAAATGTGCTGCTTTCTTTTTTTTTTTTTTTAAGATTTTATTTATTTATTTGAGACAGAGAGAATGAGAGACAGAGAGCATGAGAGGGAGGAGGGTCAGAGGGAGAAGCAGACTCCCTGCTGAGCAGGGAGCCCGATGCGGGACTCGATCCCGGGACTCCAGGATCATGACCTGAGCCGAAGGCAGTCGCTCAACCGACTGAGCCACCCAGGCGCCCTGTTGTGCTGCTTTCTTATCAGAAACTAGTTAGTGTCTCCATTTCCAAACATGAGACATTGCAGTCTCTTCTTCTTCTTTTTTTAGAAATAAAAATAAGATTTTATTTGGTAGTGAAATATACCAAGTGTAGTCAGGAAATATCTTTAGGTTTTAGGGTTTTAGGCGATTTGTGTATTTTCCTTAATACTTTTATGTGTTTTTCAGGTTTTGTGATATAAACATGTCTTTTTTTTATTATGTTAAGTTAGCCACCATAGAGTACATCATTAGTTTTTAATGTAGTGTTCAATGATTCATTAGTTGCGTATAACACCCAGTGCTTATCACAACACGTGCCCTCCTTAATACCCATCACCCGGCTACCCTGTCCCCCACTCCCCTCCCCTCTGAAACCCTCAGTTTGTTTCCCAGAGTCCATAGTCTCTCATGATTTTTCTCCCTCTTTGATTTCCCTCCCTTCAGTTTTTCCTCCCTTCCCCTATGGTCCTCCGTGCTATTCCTTATGTTCCACATATGAGTGAAACCATATGATAATTGTCTTTCTCTGCTTGATTTATTTCTCTTAGTATAATACCCTCCAGTTCCATCTATGTTGATGCAAATGGTGGGTATTCATCCTTTCTGATGGCTGAGTAATATTCCATTGTATATATGGACCACATCTTTTTTATCTGTTCATCTGTTGAAGGGCATCTCGGCTCCTTCCACAGTTTGGCTATTGTGGACATGGCTGCTATGAACACTGGGGTGCATGTGGCCCTTCTTTTCACTACATTTGTATCTTTGGAGTAAATAGTAGTGCAATTGCTGGTCATAGGGGTAACTATTTTTAACTTTTTGAGGAATCTTCATACTGTTTTCCTGTAGTCTCTTCTTAAAGACAAAGATCTTGAATGGCTTAGTGCCTAGTGTTCTCAGCACAACAGTGCAACTTAGTTCACAAGCTATTTTGGCAACTCTTAATCTGAGCAAGAATAGGAGCTCTTGAAAAATAAGGCTTTAAGAAAGCTTGCCATTTTAGGGCTAAATTTTACTATAATGTGAAAGTTTGAAGTCTTACCCTTTAAACAAATAAAACCTAATTCAAAATGGTTTTATGGAAAAAGTAATCTGTAACAAAAACTTGGCACTATGTGAAAGGCTCCACCATTTTTGAGCAAAGCATATAAAATTTCTGAGGTGGACAGGGCAGGAGAGGGGCCCACACATTTATAGCAGCAGGCATTTTCTCTTCCTCTTCTTGACTGGAGGGCAGAGAACCCTCAAAGAGCTTCATCCAACACTGTCTTGAGGCCTTGCTTCATGAGAGCTGAAGCACTCAGGTGTTTTCCAGCACCGATCTCCTTAGCCATGGCCAAACCCCGTGGCTAGGTGATGGGAGTTGGCTTCTTCTCCTGCAGTCGCTCAGTCATGTCTTTGTTGTCCTTGAGATCAAGTTTAGTCTCTACCAGGATGATGGGGGTGTTGGGACAGTGGTGTCGCACTTCAAGGTACCACCATGCTCGAACATTTTCAAATGATGCAGGATTCATGAGAGAAAAGCAAATTAAGACCACATCTGTTTGTGGATAGGATAAGGGACATAATCTGTCATAATTTTCTTGTCCAGCTCTATCCCATAAGCCCAGATTCACCCATTTTCAACTATATTTGAACTATTTGAAATATAGTTCAATATGGTAGAACAACAATGTTCTACCATAACATTGGCAGGATAGTTGTCAAAGACAGTGGGGATGTATTCTCCAGGGAATCATTGGTTTAACTGATCGGTAGGCAACTTTTACCTGTAGCTCTGTCTCCCACCACCACACACTCGGTGGCTGCATCTGGGCTGCTTGCTGGGCTGCCGTGGCATCGGGGCGCTGAAGCGAGAAGCGGTGGGCTTGGGGGGTGGGGTGTCAGGGCTGCTGTCTAAGCCACATCACCCTCCCCCTACGGGAAGCCAGAGCCAGCAGCGGCCACCACCCAAAGCTCTGGAATTGTCATACTTCTTAATTTTTGCCAATTAAATTGGTATAAAGTAGTGTCTCTTTGTGGTTTTGATTTCTATTTCCCTGATTACTATATAATCTGGACTCTTTATTCTGTTGGGTCAGTCAGTTTGTCTGCCTCTTGGTCTGTCTGTCTGAATTTGTCTGAATCTGGTTTGTTACGTTCCCCCTCCTTCTCAGAGCATCTTGGCTGTTTTTTAGTCCTTTGTTCTTCCATTGAAATGTTTGTCTTTGAAATGGATTTATTTATGAACAGCTACATGAGCTACACTCATGCAGAAGGTAGAGCCTCTCATGAGGTGGTAAGTGTACATTCTGGGATGATCCATGAGTCCTTGCCTGTTAATGAACAAGATCTGTCACTGCCACCTGCAGTTGGTTAAGTGCAAACTTCAGTATGATCTCTCTAGGCTTTCTAACAACTGCTAGTCCCAATCATTTTGGTGAAAAGCTAATGGAATAAATGAAAACCTTGACAGATCTAACTAGACCACATCCGCTAGGTTCTAATCTCACCCGGCCCCATCTGTGTGTATCTGTGTGTGCCCAGAATGGGAGGAATGTTGGTAGCCTGGGAACTGTCCAGCTCTGCAGGCTGATTAGTGGCACTCTAGTAGAGAAGTTACCCAGTTAGGTGAGGGTGGAAGGGGAAGAAGAATTAAAGAGTTTTGTCAGTAAAAGAATATCGTATGCAAAAGCACTGAGACTAAAAACAACACGATATTTTTTACTGCTTGAGAATTTAGCATGTGTTGAAGAACAGTGAGAAATGAGGGGAGAGAAGTAGCAGAGGCCAGATTGGGGAGGGCTTTGTATGCCACACCTGAGGAATTGCTATTTTATCTTGTAGCCCACTATTTTTATTTTTATTTTATTTACTTATTTTTTATTTTTATTTTTTTGTAGCCCACTATTTTTAAAACTATTCATAACTAATTGCAACATTTTATGGTAGCAATTTTTAAAGTTTATTTTAAAATGTATATATGATAATTAAACATATTTATGTAGTTCTCACATTATATTATACCTTTAAGAATTCATTTTATTTATTTTTTATTATATTATATTTTATTTTTAGAGCAAGAGTTGGGGGTGAGAGGCAGAGGGAGAAACAGAGAGAATCTTAAGCAGGCTCCATGCCCAGCATGGAGCCTAACACAGAGCTTGATCTCAGAACCCTGAGAAAATGACCTGACCCGAAATCAAGAGTCAGACGCTTAACCAACTAAGCCATCCAGGCGCCCCTACCTTTAAGAATTCATTGGGCATTACCCAAGATCTATGAAGGATCCTGGTTTACGAATAACAAACATATCACTTGATCCATATGTAATGTGTGGGAATTATTTACCAACCATTATGTTGATGAAAAATGCTCTGTTCCTTGTTAGCTGACCTGTGTTATGTCATGTAATTTCAGCTTTGTGTTGTACTTATTCTGTGTATTGAGATTAAGTATTTGTACCACACAAATTATTTCTCAAGGCTCTATAACTACAAGAATGAAGTTTTACGTGAAAATCCAAGTCTTGTTTCAAAATATCTAAATCCACTAAGCAGAAATTTGGAGTATTTCAAAGCAAAGACAGCCATGGTGACCTTAGGCTTCTAAAAAGTCAGGAGATAAATTATTCAAGATGAAACAATGTCCAATTCTAAAAAGAAAATAGCATCAGGTAGTTAAAAACGGAAAAGAAAATTAAGTGAATATTTTTTGTTTTTGGAGTTTACTTTTGTTAGAAATAAAAATGATATTTGGTGTACATCGTGAAATGAAACGTATTTGGTTTATGGATGTGAAAATGGTCTGAGGAATGTTAATAGTGTGCAAGAGACAGATTGGGGGATAGAAAGAGTTGGAGGAAAGTGAAACTGGAGACAGAACAGTTGAGAGACTAATCCAGTAATCTTTGTGAAAAGTGAAGGTGGCTCGACCTGAAGTAGTAACAATAGGGATTTAATAAGGGGGCAGATTGGATAAATATTTAAAAAGTGGAAACATCAAGATTTAGCAATTGATTATATTTGAATAATGAAGAATACAAAGGAATCTGAGAGGTTGGCTCTCAATTTCTGACAGAATTTTTTTGGTCTTCCAGAATTTGTTCTCTCGGTAAAAGCATTCTTTAACGTGGACACAAATGTGCTTCAGGAAGGATCTGTTCTTTCAAGGCCATCTTTTCCTTCAGGGAGAGTTTGTCCTTTCTGTGACTGCTTGACTGAAAGCAGACATTTGCCCTTTAGCATTGCTGAGTCAGAAGGTTGTCTTTATCCAGACGAAGCAGTCTGGGTTACTCTTATACATAAAGATGAGCCTGGAGTATCCAGCTTTCCTAGATGTATTAAGAAGCCCTGCGGTCTCCTGGAAACCCTCTCTCTGATCAGTATGACCCATGATTGGACTTTCCAACATTCCCATCATTTCTTCTTCTTGCTGTGAAGTTTATTAACTAAACAAGAGCTGTGCTCTCACCCTACGCCACCTTTTGCCTGAAATTTTTATCATTTACTGTGACTTTGTCCATGGCTGCAATGCGTAATAGGCTCCATCAGAGACGTTGCACACAATTCTGGCCTATCTGATTGCAAACCAAGAGGCCAAACAATATCCCCAGTGATTTTTTTAAAAAATTACATCTTGATACCAATATTTTAGAATTAATAATGTTCCTTTTCAGAGTTACCAAACTAAATAAAAGGCAACTCACAATGTAGGCATTCTAATTATCAGTCCCACCTGGATGAAGGAATTAGAGAAAGGTGGTTTTCTAAGAGAAATGCCCCAGGTTTAGTAGCAGAAGGGGGAAGACTCTCTATGTATGTCATATAACAATTGTGCCCCTTCATTCTATATATTTCTGTCTTTCCTGTTCTCAGGAAAGTTTTATTTTATATATTTAAATATTGCTCTTTCATTCATGTTTGTTACATCTATATTATTTGTCTTCCATATCCCCGTCTTACCTTTTATTCTTCCTATCTCCATTTTTCCTTAGTATTTTAGGAGAATTTCTCAAACTTATGATGACATTATTGATTTTTCAGTGTCTATTTTGCATTTTGCTGATTCCGTACATTTAAAATTCTATCACTTATAAAGTTTTGAAATGCTTTTGTCTATGTCTCGTTGTAAATAGTTCTATCATCTACAAATACTGATTACCTTGTTTCTTCTTTTACAATTTTTATTTTCATTTTACATTAGTTAGACCAAAATCTTAGGATAAATTTTAAGGCATAGTCAGATGTCACCTTTATATATTACTGAATTTATAATAAACATAGGTTTTCCCTTTTGAACCTAGATGGAATCTAGATGGTATTTCTTGAATGTAAGAGAAGGTCCAATAACAACCTACAGACTGGATTATAAATCTAAGAAAATGTTCTCTTATCCAACATCTGTTTTGAAGTGTTAAATAAAAAATTCCAATTTTTTTTTCATCTGTACTGGGATGACAGTGTGGATGAGAAAGTTAATCCCTAGTGATGGTGAAAACCTTTTTTAATGTTTGGAAGAAAAGTGTCATGTGTATGACTCACTGTTAAGTAGATGGTTGACGAAGTCCCCCACAAGGACCCCTACTTATGTGTCATAGAGAATCATCTCACTGTGCTTGCTCTGTTACACTAGTGGGGCTTAAAATCCTGTTGTGCTCTCCTCAGTTCATGGGGATGGCTTTTCCTTACCCTACTTTACTGTGCAACTCAGAGCTCCTGTGCTGCAGGTCAGAGCTTGCGTGTATGTGCCTGTTCCGTGACTCAGGTCTTCTTGTTCTGAACACTCAATTTCCACCATATTGCACTCTGGCTAAATGTTATCTGTCGCTTCTCTTAAGCACTTCCACTAATAAAGAATACCCACCCTCACTCTCCACTCGGGATCCTAGTTCCTTGTATCTTTTTTTTTTTTTTTTTTATTCTTATGTTAATCCCCATACATTACATCATTAGTTTTAGATGAAGTGTTCCAGGATTCATTGTTTGTTCATAACACCCAGTGCTCCATGCAGAATGTGCCCTCCTCAATACCCACCACCAGGCTAACCTATCCTCCCACCCCCCTCCCCTCTAGAACCCTCAGTTTGTTTTTCAGAGTCCATCGTCTCTCATGGTTCGTCTACCCCTCCGATTTCCCCCGCTTCATTCTTCCCCTCCTGCTACCTCCTTCTTCTTCTTCTTTTTTTTTTTTTTCTTAACATATATTGCATTATTTGTTTCAGAGGTACAGATCTGAGATTCAACAGTCTTGCACAATTCACAGCGCTTACCAGAGCACATACCCTCCCCAGTGTCTATCACCCAGTCACCCCATCCCTCCCACCCCACCCCCCACTCCAGCACCCCTCAGTTTGTTTCCTGCAATTAAGAATTCCTCATATCAGTGAGATCATATGATACATGTCTTTCTCTGTTTGACTTAATTTCGCTCAGCATAACACCCTCCGGTTCCATCCACGTCGTTGCAAATGGCAAGATCTCATTTCTTTTGATGGCTGCATAATATTCCATTGTATATATATACCACATCTTCTTTATCCATTCATCTGTCGATGGACATCTTGGCTCTTTCCACAATTTAGCTATTGTGGACATTGCTGCTATAAACATCGGGGTGCACGTACCCTTTCGGATCCCTACTTTTGTATCTTTGGGGTAAATACCCAGTAGTGCAATTGCTGGATCATATGGTAGCTCTATTTTCAACTTTTTGAGGACTCGTTCCTTGTATCTTTTCCATTTAGACTCTTGACGGCTTTCAGGATTCTGCAGTATAAATGGAAAGAACAAGGGGGATGTGGTGGCATTCCTTTTCCTTGCCTTTTCTCTCAGAGGGCTGTCTTGCTTGTTCAAAACATTGTGAGCTTCTGCCTCGGGCTCACAGTACATTTTTATTTGGGAGGTAGTATGTATAGTTCTTGTCACCTTTATCTGGACCTGGCACAGTATTGGGTTATTAGAGATGCCCCCAAGGATGGACTTGTTGATTATTTGATAAAATTTACTTCAAATATTTACTATGGTGAAATTATAAAATATGTTCCTTTAGTTAATTTTCTTTTTTTCTGAAGATTTTATTTATTTATTTGACAGAGGAAGAGAAAGAGCACAAACAGGGGGAGTGGGAAAGGGAGAAGCAGGCTCCTCACTGAGCAGGGAAGTCTGACGTGGGGCTCAATCCCAGGACGCTGGGATCATGACCTGAGTCAAAGGCAGATACCCAACTGACTGAGCCACCCAGGTGCCCTTCCTTTAGTTAATTTTCACAAGTTAAATGACTTCTTATTATCTACAACAGAGGAAATTGGAAATATATATATTTTAAAGATTTTTATTTATTTGAGAGAGAGCCTGAGAGCGGGGTGAGGGCCAGAGGGAGAAGCAGACTCCCCACTGAACAGGGAGCCCGATGTGGGGCTCAATCCCGGGACTCCAGGATCATGACCTGAGTCAATGGCAGACGCTTAACCGACTGAGCCACCCAGGCGCCCCTGGAAATACATTTTTAAGTATCTTCATGTAAACCTGTCACTGAATCCAGTGACTATATATTTTATTTTAAGGGTTTTTATAACATGTGTATCTGTGACTTATGCCTGCTAATTATCCCTTTCTCATTTTTTAACAGATTACCAAAATCGAAAATGTCAGTCATTTGTGTGATTTGAGAGTTTTAAATCTTGCTAGGAACCTTTTAAGTCACGTTGATAATCTTAATGGGCTGGATTCACTAACTGAACTTAACCTGCGACACAATCAGATCACTTTTGTGGTGAGTATTAAAATGGAATCGATATGTAATTTCTGCCTTTTCTTCTAAGGAAATGAAATAAACGTTATGGCATTGCTTTATGCAAAGTAAGAATCTACGGTAACTTAGTTCTTTTCTGAATTTAATTGTGGATATGATTATTAAGCTTTGTATTTTGATTTGGGAAGTGTTAAGGTGTTTTTCATTTTAAAAGATAAATGTAAAATTAGCAACAGAAATATTATCAATAAATGAATTAGCTAATATAAATGAGTAGTGAATTCTTTCCTGTTTTATCATGGGAATATAATTAATAAGAAAAAAGGTTATTGGTGACTTAAAGTTGATAAATTGTTGTACCAGGAGGGAAAAGGCTCAGAGAGGAGAAGCTAAGGGCTGTGAAGACATGGATAAATATAATTTCCTTTGCAGTGTTGAAAGAGGCAGGCTGGTATAGTGGAAAAAGCATTGCATAGGGCATCAGAGACCTCGTTCTGGTCACAGCTTCATCTCTCATTAGCTGGGTGACCTTGGGTAAATCGTTAACTCTATAAGCGTTGGTTTACTTTTCTATAAAGTGAGGGCCTTGGGTTAGATTATTTCTAGGATCCTTTTAGCTTGTTGAATCTGAAGAAAGACATTAAGGTGGTCAAGAACTGGCATGTGAGCAGGAGAGAACAAGTTCGCACTGTGGGGGCAAAACTACAGGAAGGCGACTCTGGAACTCTGAAGATGAACTTTGTTAGATTTATAGCTTTACTCAAGTTCAGCCATGAAATAACAGCCTGATGCTCCGGTATTTTGTACTTGTGCACATGTGAAAGCACTAGAAATAGGACTTTTGACTGTATGATGTGATACAGGCTAAGAAGACTTCTAATGTTAAATATATATATTTGTGTTCTTTTTAACAAGCTTCCTTTCTTTACATGAAATAGAAAAATACTAGGTTCTCTCTGGATATCATTCAAGTACTTTTAAAGGCACAATCTAACTCTTAACTTTTTTGAGACATTGAGTTCCTTAGTAAATAATTAAGTATAACATAAATGGTACACTTGGAAAGGTTGAGGGACAGATGATGTCTTATCTCTAGGCCTCATCGTACAGATTGGTTTCATTTTGAAGTTTTCCCAGAAAATCAGAGCTCAGTAATACTCACATCTTCTAGGAGGTTGGGATAATTTCAGAACCTTTTTCCAAGACATGGATTTATTCCAGAGCCCCTAAATTCTGTTGGATTTAAATATTGGAAATGGCTTGTTTATTTTAAAAGACATCCTGATTGAGTTAATCTGTTAAATTGCTCAGTGTCTAGGAACTGCTCAGGCTGGACTTGATCTGTCCTCAGGACATTGGGTATGGTAAGAATCCAAAAAGCCTTGGTAGAATGAGACACAGAAATCTATTGACTTTCACGTATTCCTGTCTCTGTTCTTTTATTTGGAAAGTACATAATGTGTATCCAGGAAATTGCTTACTGAATTTCCCAATGAGTATTATGTCTGATCATTACTGTTATAACTCAGGCAGCAGCCAACATCTATGGAAAAGGAAATTGTATTAACTTCTAAAAGTTAAGAAGATTTAATAAGTATGATGCATATGGTATCATCATGATAATAAGTATCATGCATATTAATTTATAGGAAATTTGAATATATATGTAAGGATATATATATAAGACTGGATCCAACTTTTGTTTCTTTTTCAAAGCATCCTTTCCTAAAACAGCCAAGAGACTTTTAAATCTGAGGATTCATTTTTTTTTTCTTCAGTGTCTCTTCTTTCCTCTAGGGTCAGTTATTACACTTATTCTTTTGCTTTTTTTTTTTTTCTTTCATGGTTTTGATTTTCCTCAGTGGCTGGTATTTCTTAAATGAAGGACTGTGTTAAGTAGTGACTGGGTCTCCTGTGCAGCTGAATAGGTCTTTTTAACTCTAAGATCTCTCCTTAGAATGACCCCTGGATTTGTGTAAGTTGTCGAATTCCACACATTGGCAGGCTTCCCTTTAGAGTGAGTGGAAGGGAAAAGGGAGGCTCACTCTGTAATTGCCAAAATAAGAGAATGACTATATGGAGGATAAAAGGACTTTACTATGCAAACAATGAAACATGGATCACTACATCAAAAACGAATGATGTAATGTATGGTGGTTAACATAACATAATAAAATAAAAATAAAAAAAGGACTTTACTATCTTCTGGGCGAAGTGAAACTGCCATTCCTTTTCCGCCTCTGGTTCTAACGTAGTAGTTATTAACCATCTCCATGGATAAGACACCCACACTCTCCATCCTTCCTTGACAGATACTCTTGTTTTGTTGAGAGAACAGAGCCTGAGGCTCCAGCTGAGGGTTTCTGCAGTGAGCTGCTCTGTACATGGCCTGTGTGTGTGTGTGTGTGTGTGTGTGGCAGGGGCGGGAGTGGGCTGAGGCTGAGGTGGGTTTGTTGCTCTCTGGTAATGGCGGTTAAGTAGACAGACCTTTAATTACACATCTGATTAGCCACAGTTAACCACTGTCCACTTCTGCTCTCTGCGTGTACTGAGCGTGAGCGCGGAGTAAAGCGGCATTCGGTCAGAGAGGATTGCTGTGGCTGCGGTGCTGCATGTCTCTTGCCAGTTCAGAGCTGTCTGCTTTCTGGCTTCCAGAAATTCATCAAAAATGTGCGTCTCTTAACAAGGACTCTCTCGTTTTTAGCATTTCCATGGATTTACTCATTTTGTGTATTTTTATTGCTTCGCCCATCGAATCTTGTAGAAGAGATGAAACAAATGCATTACCGACTTCACTATCTTATCGGAAAACTTCTCTGATTTTTTTGATGTAGAAAAGTTTTTGTGTGTTTGTTTATTGTAGTTTAAAGTCACTGATCTTTTTCTGGGAGATGTTATAAATTTCAAACCAAATGTCTTTTTTGTTTATATGGTAGCTTTCCCTTTTAAACAATTGTGAAACATTTCAGACATTCTGAAAAGAAGATAAATAATATTACCAACATGTGTGTCTATCTACCAATCAACTTAATAAATAAAAGCCCTTCAGATATAGTTAAGGCCTAATGGGTAACCCTCCCCCATCACATTCCCGCCCTCCTTTGCAGAGGTAAGCACAATTCTGAGTATGGTGTTTATCCCCATGCATGTCTGTTTCCTTTTCCATATATGTATGTGCCCTTTCCTAAACAATATCAAGTAATTTTTTATATGCTTTTAAATGTTCATCATACTGTACATATTTTCTATAAGTTGCTTTTATTAATATGCATATTAATATGCTTTGAGATTTGTCTGTGTTGTTATCTGTAGCTCTGGTTCACTAATTTTCATTGTTATATAGCATTCCATTGTATGATTGTAATGAACTATTCATTCTACTTATGGACAGTAGTGTTTCCAATTTTTTATTATTAAAAAAGTGTCACAAATAACATTTTTGTACATGTCTTTTGGTGGATATGTATAACAGTTTCCTTAGGACAGTGGCTTTCAGACCATAATCTATGATAATAAATAAAATTTACATTAAAACCCAGTTATTAAATACCTAGTTATTAAATACTTATATGGGTATGTTATAAATAATAGAAGCAAGCATTTCATGAAGCTATACCTACCCTTGCTCTTCTATCAAAAATATTGGTCTCAACCTACTGAATTGATTTCTAGGCCAATGAAAAGTTGGTCGCAACCTGTATTTGTCAAACAATGCTCAATGGTAGAGCTTGGGAGAGGCATTGCTGGGTGCCAGGATTACGCTCATCGTTTCATTTTATCAGATATCATCAAGTTTTGTTGAAATCTTGATACAAAAATTTGGTACAACCAAATTACATTTCCATCAGCATTACCTGGGAGTTCCTTTAACTTCACGTTTTTGTTGGTACGTGATATTGTCAGACCTTTTATTTTTTGCCAGTCTTTTAACAATGAAATTATAATGCATTGAGATTTTAATTTGAATTTCCCGTGGCTGAATGCCTTTCATCTTTTTTCTTTTGTGATAATTGAGGTTGCCTCTCATTTAGATTGCCTGACTAGTCTTATCCTTTGCCCACTGTAATGACAGGTTTTTGTTTTTTTTTCTTTTTCCTCTTGATCAGTGGTATTTCTTTCTTTCTTTTTTTTTTTTTTTTTTTAAGATTTTATTTATTTGACAGAGAGAGAGAGAGCACAGATAGGCAGAGAGGCAGGCAGAGGGAGAGGGAGAAGCAGGCTCTCCGCTGAGCAGGGAGCCCGATGCGGGGCTCGATCCCAGGACCCTGGGATCATGACTCCAGCTGAAGGCAGACGCTTAACCGACTGCACCACCTAGGCGCCCTGATCAGTGCTATTCTTTTGTTTCTGCTGTATTTTGAGGAACAGAAGTAAAAATTATCAATAGTTTTATTTATTGTTTCTGTTTTTTTTTTTTTGTTTGAAAAATCCTTCCTTAAAGGTTGAGGACCTAAAGATATTTTTCTGTATTGTCTAACAAAAGTTTTGAAGTTGCTGTATTTGGAAATGATTCATTTCTTGTCGTATAAAATTGAAATCAGTTTTGTTTTCCTTTTTCTCATATGGATGGCTAATTGTCCCAGCACCATTTATTGAAAAATGGATTATTTCTGTCCTTCCGTCTCCCCTTGGCAGTATCTCCCTCTAGCAAATTAAATATCCACATCTGCATGTGTCTGTGCCTGGCCTCTCTGGTCTGTTTGATTGATCTCTAACTATCTTAATAACTGTAATCTCTGTTATGTCCTAAGAATTAGTAGCATGAGGTCCCCAATCTTCCTTTCTCTTCCCTAGACTTCCTTTCTTCCTTTAAAAAAAAATCATGTTATTTATTTTTTTCTTTTTCTATATATATTCCAGAAATAGCATGTCAAGTTTCATGAAAAACCCTACTGGTCTGTTTGATTGGAATATTTTTGAATTTGAAGACAATTGACATTTTTGATATTGAACCTTTTTTTTTTTTTTTAAGATTTTAGTTATTTATTTGACAGAGGGAGAGATAGCGAGAGCAGGAACACAGGAAGGGGAGTGGGAGAGGGAGAAGCAGGCTTCCTGTGGAGCAGGGAGCCCGATGCGGGGCTTGATCCCAGGATCCTGGGATCATGACCTGAGCCAAAGGCAGATGCTTAATTACTGAGCCACCCAGGCACCCCAATATTGAACCTTTAATATCATAATATGCACACGGCATATTAATATGAAGGCATAATATGAATACAGCATATCTCTCAGTTCATATATGTCACATTTAATGATTTTTATTCTTCTCCATAGATAGCTTATTTGTTTTTTGCTGGCTTTCTTTCCAGATATTTTATACTTTTTTGCTACAGTTGATTTTGGTTCATTTAGCAACCATGCTCTGACACTTAATAATTCCAATAATATATCTGTAGGTTATCTTAGATTTTCTATTTAGAAAATTTAATTTTTTTGTGAACAATTACAGTTTTTCCTTAATCATTATATGTCTTGTGTCTTCTTGTTTGACTGAGCTAGACTGAACTTCCAGTTTGACCATACCTCCAGTACAAAGCTGAATAAAGAGGCAAAAGTGGGCATCCTTGTCTTATTCCTGATTTTAAAGGAAACATATCACTAGCTATGTTTGCTAAGTGCCATCTATCAGTCTGAAGAAATTATCCTCTATTTTTAGTTTGCTTAAGTTTATATTATGAATGGTTATTGCATTTTATTAGTGATTCTTATACAGCTCTTAGACTGGTCATATGGATTTATTCTTTAATCTATTAATTATGGAAATTATAAGATTTTGTAATGGTAAGTCATTCTAGCATTTTTGGTTATTATGCACTTTATCGGCTATATTTCATATACATTCCTGGATTTTGTCTATTAATATTTTATTCACAATATTTACATCTATGTTAAGTGAGATTTGTCTGTAATTTCTTTTTATTATTTTCTGGTATCAAGGTCACACTAGCCTCATAAAATGAATTGAGGAGTGCTTCCTATTTTACTATTTGGCATGAATCTCACTTTATATGAAATTAAAGATGATCTGATCCTTGTATACTTGGAGGAACTTACCTGTAAAATAGTCTGGGTAGTTTTAAACTATTGGCTCAGTAATAATAGTATCAGTTTTGATATGTTATAGTTTCCTTTCATCTAAATTCATTTTTTTTTTTTAGCTGCTCTCTCTGTTGTCATGTGCCTGTTGTCGTTTCTCATAATGCTTATTTATACTTTCTTATTTTTTGATTAGTATTGCCTGAGGTTTATTTTACTAGTAGTTTCAAAGAACTGGCTTTGGCTTTGTTGAACTTCTCTTATAGCTTTAAAAAAATATTGTTCTATTGATTTTTGTTCCTAACTCTCTTATTTTCTCCATTTGCTTTTTCTTTCTAAAGTTTTGTGTTGGATATTTGATACAAATTTTCAGTCCTTTTTAGTTTCTAATATAAGGACTTAAGGCTATAAATTTCCCTCTAAGAACCACGTTAGCTTCTTCCCACAAATTTTGAAATTTGGTATTTTTATTCTAAATATTTTCTAAGTTCCGTTATGATTTCTTCTTTGATCCATGTGCTATTTAGAAGTATATTTGAAAATTTTTTGATATGTATGGATTAATTATTCTTTTTTTGTCATTCTTTTCTAATTTAGTTGCATTGTGGCCAGTGAGTGTGGATTATATGTAACCTGTTCTGTGAAGTTTGTTGAGGTTCACTGTATTGCCGAGTATGCAGTCAACATTTACAGTCAATACACACTATCTATATGTTTCCCTAGTATGAGATCAGTGTTTGAAGCTGTTTCTAGGTGCACACAAGGTCAAAATTGATATATCTTTCTGGCAAATTGTTCCTTTTGTCATTGTGTATTAACTGTCTTTATTTTATTTTTTTAATAGTATTTTTATTTTTATTTATGTAATTTTTAATTTTTTAATTATGTTAATCACCATACATTACGTCAGTAGTTTTTGATGTAGTGTTCCATGATTCACTGTTTGTTCTCCATGCAGAACGTGCCCTCTTTAATACCCATCACCAGGCTAACCCATCCGCCCATCCCCCTCCCCTCTAGAACCCTCAGTTGGTTTTTCAGAGTCCATCGTCTCTCATGGTTCGTCTACCCCTCCGATTTCCCCCCCCTTCATTCTTCCCCTCCTGCTATCTTCTTCTTCTTTTTTTTTTTCTTAACATATATTGCATTATTTGTTTCAGAGGTACAGATCTGTGATTCAACAGTCTTGCACAATTCACAGCGCTCACCGTAACACATACCCTCCCCAATGTCCATCACCCAGCCACCCCATCCCTCCCACCCCACCCCCCACTCCAGCAACCCTCAGTTTGTTTCCTGAGATTAAGAATTCCTCATATCAGTGAGGTCATATGATACATGTCTTTCTCTGATTGACTTATTTCGCTCAGCATAACACCCTCCAGTTCCATCCACGTCGTTGCAAATGGCAAGATCTCATTCCTTTTGATGGCTGCATAATATGCCATTGTATGTATATACCACATCTTCTTTATCCATTCATCTTTCGATGGACATCTTGGCTCTTTCCACAGTTTGGCTATTGTGGACATTGCTGCTATAAATGTTGGGGTGCACGTACCCCTTCGGATCCCTACATTTGTATCTTTGGGGTAAATACCCAGTAATGCAATTGCTGGGTCGTATGGTAGCTCTATTTTCAACTTTTTGAGGAACCTCCATACTGTTTTCCAGAGTGGTTGCACCAGCTTGCATTCCCACTAACAGTGTAGGAGGGTTCCCCTTTCTCCGCATCCCCGCCAACATCTGTCGTTTCCTGACTTGTTAATTTTAGCCATTCTGACTGGCGTGAGGTGGTATCTCATTGAGGTTTTGATTTGGATTTCCCTGATGCTGAGCTATGTTGAGCACTTTTTCATGTGTCTGTTGGCCATTTGGATGTCTTCTTTGGAGAAAGGTCTGTTCATGTCTTCTGCCCATTTCTTGATTGGATTCTTTGTTCTTTGGGTGTTGAGTTTGATGAGTTCTTTATAGATTTTGGATACTAGCCCTTTATCTGATATGTCATTTGCAAATATCTTCTCCCATTCTGTCAGTTGTCTTTTGGTTTTGTTGACTGTTTCTTTTGCTGTGCAAAAGCTTTTTATCTTGATGAAGTCCCAATAGTTCATTTTTGCCCTTGCTTCCCTTGCCTTTGGCGATGTTTCTAGGAAGAATTTGCTGTGGCTGAGGTCGAAGAGGTTGCTGCCTGTGTTCTCCTTTAGGATTTTGATGGACTCCTGTCTCACATTGAAGTCTTTCAACCATTTGGAGTCTATTTTTATGTGTGGTGTAAGGAAATGGTCCAGTTTCATTCTTCTGCATGTGGCTGTCCAATTTTCCCAACATCATTTGTTGAAGAAACTCTCTTTTTTCCATTGGACATTCTTTCCTGCTTTGTCGAAGATTAGTTGACCATAGAGTTGAGGGTCCATTTCTGGGCTCTCTATTCTGTTCCATTGATCTATGTGCCTGTTTTTGTGCCAGTACCATACTGTCTTGATGATGACAGCTTTATAATAGAGCTGGAAGTCTGGAATTGTGATGCCGCCAGCTTTGCTTTTCTTTTTCAACATTCCTCTGGCTATGCGGGGTCTTTTCTGGTTCCATACAAATTTTAGGATTATTTGCTCCATTTCTTTGAAAAAAGTGAACGCTATTTTGATGGGGATTGCACTGAATGTGTAGATTGCTCTAGGTAACATTGACATCTTCACAACATTTGTTCTTCCAACCCATGAGCATGAACGTTTTTCCATTTCTTTGTGTCTTCCTCAATTTCTTTCATGAGTATTTTATAGTTTTCTGAGTATAGATCCTTTGCCTCTTTGGTTAGATTTATTCCTAGGTATCTTATGGTTTTGGGTGCAATTGTAAATGGGATCGACTCCTTAATTTCTCTTTCTTCTGTCTTGTTGTTGGTGTATAGGATTTCTGTGCATTGATTTTATATCCTGCCACTTTACTGAATTCCTGTATGAGTTCTAGCAGTTTTGGGATGGAGTCTTTTGGGTTTTCCACATAAAGTATCATATTGTCTGCAAAGAGTGAGAGTTTGACTTCTTCTTTGCCGATTTGGATGCCTTTTATTTCTTTTTGTTGTCTGATTGCTGTGGCTAGGATTTCTAATACTATGTTGAATAGCAGTGGTGATAGTGGACATCCCTGCCTGACCTTAGGGGGAAAGCTCTCAGTTCTTCCCCATTAAGAATGACATTCGCTGTAGGTTTTTCATAGATGGCTTTTATGATATTGAGGTATGTACCCTCTATCCCTATACCCTGAAGAGTTTTGGTCAAGAAAGGATGCTGTACTTTGTCAAATGTTTTTTCTGCATCTATTGAGAGGATCATATGATTCTTGTTCTTTCTTTTGTTAATGAGATACAATAGTGTCACGTTGATTGATTTGCAGATGTTGAACCAACCTTGCAGCCCAGGGATAAATCCCACTTGGTCGTGGTGAATAATCCTTTTAATGTACTGTTGGATCCTATTGGCTAGTATTTTGGTGAGAATTTTTGCATCCATGTTCATCAAGGATATTGGTGTGTAATTCTCCTTTTTGATGGGGTCTTTGTCTGGTTTTGGGATCAAGGTAATGGTGTCCTCATAAAACGAGTTTGGAAGTTTTCCTTCCATTTCTATTTTTTGGAACAGTTTCAGAAGAATAGGTATTAATTCCTCTTGAAATGTTTGGTAGAATTCCCCTGGGAAGCCATCTGGCCCTGGGCTTTCGTTTGTTGGGAGATTTTTGATGACTGCTTCAATTTCCTTAGTGGTTATAGGTCTGTTCAGGTTTTCTATTTCTTCCTGGTTCAGTTTTGGTAGTTGATACATCTTTAGGAATGCATCCATTTCTTCCAGGTTATCTAATTTGCTGGCATAGAGTTGCTCATAATATGTTCTTATAATTGTTTGTATTTCTTTGGTGTTGGTTGTGATCTGTCCTCTTTCATTCATGATTTTGTTGATTTGGGTCATTTCTCTTTCCTTTTGGTAAGTCTGGCCACTGGGGTTTATCAATCTTGTTAATTCTTTCAAAGGACCAGCTCCTAGTTTCATTGATCTGTTCTACTGTTCTTTTGGTTTCTATTTCATTGATTTCTGCTTTGATCTTTATTATTTCTCTTCTCCTGCTGGGTTTAGGCTTTATTTGCTGTTCTTTCTCCAGCTCCTTTAGGTGTAGGGTTAGGTTGTGTACTTGAGACCTTTCTTGTTTCTTGAGAAAGGCTTGTATTGCTATATACTTTTCTCTTAGGACTGCTTTTGCTGCATCCCAAAGATTTTGAACAGTTGTGTTTTCATTTTCATTGGTTTCCATGAATTTTTTTAGTTCTTCTTTAATTTCCTGCTTGACCCATTCATTCTTTAGTAGGATGCTCTTTAGCTTCCATGTATTTGAGTTCTTTCCAACTTTCCTCTTGTGATTCAGTTCTAGTTTCAAAGCACTGTGGTCTGAAAATAGGCAGGGAATGATCCCAATCTTTTGGTACCAGTTGAGACCAGATTAATGACCTAGGATGTGATCGATTCTGGAGAATGTTCCATGGGCACTTGAGAAGAATGTGTATTCCGTTGCTTTGGAATGGACTGTTCTGAATATGTCTGTGAAGTCCATTTGGTCCAGTGTGTCATTTAAAGTCTTTATTTCCTTGTTGCTCTTTTGCTTAGATGATCTGTCCATTTCGGTGAGGGGGTGTTAAAGTCCCCCACTATTACTATATTGTTGTCAATGTGTTTCTTTGCTTTTGTTATTAATTGCCTTATATAATTGGCTGCTCCCATGTTAGGGGCATAGATATTTACAATTGTTAGATCTTCTTGTTGGATAGACCCTTTAAGTAGGATATAGTGTCCTTCCTCATCTCTTATTACAGTCTTTGGTTTAAAATCTAATTCGTCTGATATAAGGATTGCCACCGCAGCTTTCTTTTGGTGTCCATTAGCATGGTAAATGGTTTTCCACCCCCTCACTTTCTATCTGGGGGTGTCTTTGGGTCTAAAATGAGTCTCTTGCAGACAGCAAACGATGGGTCTTGTTTTTTAATCCAATCTGATAGCCTGTGTTTTTTGATTGGGGCATTTAGCCCATTTACATTCAGGGTAACTGTTGAAAGATATGAATTTAGTGCCATTGTATTGCCTGTAAGGTGACTGTTACTGTATATTTTCTGTGTTCCTTTCTGGTCTATGTTGGTTTGAGGGTCTCTCTTTGCTTAGAGAACCCCTTTCAATATTTCTTGTAGGGCTGGTTTTGTGTTTGCAAATTCCTTTAGTTTTTGTTTGTCCTGGAAGCTTTTTATCTCTCCATCCATTTTCAATGACAGCCTAGCTGGATATAGTATTCTTGGCTACATATTTTTCTCATTTAGTGCTCTGAATATATCCTGCCAGTCCTTTCTGGCCTGCCAGGTCTCTGTGGATAGGTCTGTTGCCAATCTCATGTTTCTACCATTGTAGGTTACAGATCTCTTCTTCCGAGCTCCTTTCAGGATTTTCTCTTTGTCTCTGAGACTTGTAAGTTTTACTCTTAGATGTCGGGGTGTTGACCTATTTTTATTGATTTTGAGAGGGGTTCTCTGTGCTTCCTGGATATTGATGCCTGTTTCCTTCCCCAAATTAGGGAAGTTCTCTGCTATAATTTGCTCCAATATACCTTCTTCTCCTCTCTCTCTTTCTTCTTCTTCTGGGATCCCAATTATTCTAATGTTTCATCTCATGGTATTGCTTATCTCTTGAATTCTGCCCTCGTGATCCAGTAGTTGTTTATCTCTCTTTTTCTCAGCTTCTTTATTTTCCATCATTTGGTCTTCTATATCACTGATTCTCTCTTCTGCCTCATTTATCCTAGCAGTTAGTGCCCCCATTTTTGATTGCACCTCATTAATAGCCTTTTTGATTTCGACTTGGTTAGATTTTAGTTCT
This sequence comes from Mirounga angustirostris, assembly GCF_029215605.1. Classification (NCBI taxonomy): domain Eukaryota; kingdom Metazoa; phylum Chordata; class Mammalia; order Carnivora; family Phocidae; genus Mirounga; species Mirounga angustirostris. The sequence goes on along the minus strand of NW_026991717.1, from coordinate 35,615,995 downwards.
TTTGTTTCTCCAGAAAGGGTTTCTCTAATAACTTCCATGCTTTTTTCAAGCTCAGCTAGTATCTTTAAAGTGATGATTCTAAACTCTAGATCCGACATTGTACTAATGTCCATATTGAGTAGGTCTGTGGCAGTTGGTACTACCTCTTGTTCTTTTTGTTGAGGTGATTTTTTCCATCTTTTCATTTTGTCCAGAGGAGAACAGATGAATGAGAGAACAAAATGCTAACAGGGTAACAACGTCCCCAGAAAATATACTCTAAACAAGTCAGAAAAGATCTGAAGCCGGGGGAAAAGAAAGGGAAAGAAAGGAAAAAGAAAAAGAAAAAAAAAGAAAAAGATAAAAACAAACAAAAACAGAACAAAACATAAAAAACAGAATATGATCAAATATGATCAGGCTGGTGCATAGATCAGTGCCACACACTAGATTTTGGGTGTATTTTGGTCTGTTAGAAGAAAGTGCCTCCCAAAATTTTAAAGAAAGAAAAACTTATATATGTACAAAAATAAGGGATGCTATGATGAAGGGATGGAATATGACTGTAAAGATGAAAATTATAAAAAATTTTATAAAAGGAATTGATATGAAGTTGTTTGAAAAAAAGAAAGAAGAGGATTTAAAAAAAAAAAAGGGAGAGGATGTGATCAGGCAGGAGAGTAGAACAAAACCATACACTAGAGATTTAGGGTATATTTTGATATGTTAGAAGAAACTATCTCAAAAATTTAAAGAGAGAACAACTTAGATATATATATCAAAAATAAAGGTAACTACTATGAAGGGATAGAATATGACTCTAAAAATGAAAAATAAAAATGTTTTTTTAAAAAAGGGATTGATAAGATGTTGGTTGAAAAAGGGAAAAAGAAAAATTCAAAAAAAAAAAGTTAAAAAAAATTAACTTTGAAAGACTACAGAATCATGGTAAAAAAGCCATGGATTCTATGTGCATTATTCCCCTAGCGCTGGAGTTCTGCCGTTCTCATTGATCGGTAAACTTGGTCTTGGCTGGCTGTTCTCGCTGATCTTCTGGGGGAGGGGCCTGTTGCTGTGGTTCCCAAATGTCTTTGCCAGAGGCAGAATTGCCCCGCCCTTGCCCAGTCCTGGCTAAGTAATCCGCTCGGGTTTGCTCTCGGGAGCTTTTTTTTTTTTTTTTTAAAGATTTTATTTATTTATTTGAGAGAGAGAGAATGAGAGACAGAGAGCACAAGAGGGAAGAGGGCAGAGGGAGAAGCAGACCCCCTGCTGAGCAGGGAGCCCGATGCAGGACTCGATCCCGGGACTCCAGGATCATGACCTGAGCCAAAGGCAGTCGCCTAACCAACTGAGCCACCCAGGCGCCCTCTCGGGAGCTTTTGTTCCCTGCAAGCTTTCCGTACAGCTTTGGATGTGGAGAGTGAAAATGGCGGCTTCCCAATCTCCACCCGGAGGAGCTGAGAACTCGGGCCCCGCTCCTCAGTGAGCCCGCAGAGAAAAGCAGTCAGTCACTCCCGGCTCCCCGGTCTCCGGCCGCACTCTGTGCTCACCCGGCCTGTGACCGCGCGTTTCTATCTCTGGCACACGACCCCATGTGGAGTCTCCAAACCCATCAGATCCCTGCGGTGCGCTCCCACGCCACTCCTCCCGGGGGAGGAAGGGCAGTCTCCCTGGATCTGCCGCTTGTTGGGTCCCTGCTGGGAAGCGGTGGCCCGACTGTGCCGCGGATCACGGTTTATGGCCACCCCGAGCTGAGAGCCCGCGCCTTGGCTCCGTCTCTGCAGCTGGCTTCCCCGCTCCGATACCTGGGAGCTCTGCCACACTCAGGCACCCCGGGTCTTTCTGTGACCCCGAGGGTCCTGAGACCACACTGTCCCGCAAGGGTTCCACCCCCTTCTCAGCCACTGGAGTGACGTCCCTCAGCGGAGCAGACTTCTAAAAGTTCTGATTTTGGGCTCCGTGGTTCTGTCACTTGCCAGAAGCGGCCGACGGAGGCCCCCTCCCCCGCCGTCTATCCTCCTGAACATTGCCTGGGATTCACTTCTCCACACGTCCTACCTTCCAGAAAGTGGTCGCTTTTCTGTTCACAGCGTTGTTGCTATTCTTTTCTTCGATCTCCTGTTGAGTTCGTAGGTGTTCAGAATGGTCTGATCCCTATCCAGCTGAATTCCTGAGACCAGACGAAATCCAGGTCTCCTACTCCTCCGCCATCTTGCTCCGCTATTAACTGTCTTTATTACCTTCATTGAGTAAGTATTTTATGAGTGTGGACTACATGCCAGGCACTCTTCTAACTGTAGTATAGGTAAAGAAGTTAATCATACTTTTTGACTTAACATTTATTTAGTCTGATGTTAATACCAACTTTCTTTTGGTTATTTTTTTCCTCATATATCTTTTATTGTTTAACCTTTTTTAATTTTTAATTTTGGCATAAATTCAGAAAAGGATGCAAAAATAGTGTAAAGATTCCTTAAATAGTAACATTTTAGTACATTTGCTTTATCCTCTCTCTCTCTCTTTTTTAAGATTTTATTTATTTGATAGAGAGCTTGCACATACATGAGGGTGAGGGAGGGGCAAAGGGAAAGGGAGAAGCAGACTCCCCACTCAGCGGGGAGCCAGGGCTTGATCCCAGGACTCTGGGATCATGACCTGAGCCTAAGGCAGACGCTTAACTGACCAAACCACCCAGGCACCCCACTTTATCCTCTCTTTTGATTATTCTCTCTGTCCTTCTGTATCTACAAGTCTCTGTTTTTTTCTGAACCATTTAAGAGTAAGATGCAGGCATGTTGCCCCTTCATCTCCACATACTTCAGTGTGTATTTTCCAAAAACAAGAATCCTCTTATATAACCACATTATAATAATCAAAATTAGGGAATTAACATTGATAGGATACTATTATCTAATCTGTAGATCCCATTTAGGTTTTCTTAATTATCTCACTAGCAAGGACGCCTGGGTGGCTCAGTCAGTTAAGCGTCTGCCTTCGGCTCTGGTCATGATCCCAGGGTCCTGGGATCAAGCCCCACATTGGGCTCCCTGCTCAGTGGGGGGCCTGCTGCTCCCCCCTGCTTGTGCTCACTTGCTCTCTCTCTCTGACAAGTAAATAAAATCTTTAAAAAATTATCTCACTAGCATCCTTTATAGCAAAAGAAAATCCAAGATCACTCATTGTATTCCCATAGTTATGTCTCCCTGGTCTTCTTTAATCTGCAAGAGTACTTGCATCATTCTTTGTATGTCATGACACTGACATTTTTGAAGAATAGTAGTTTATTATTTTGTAGAATGTCCCTCAGTTTGAGCTTGTCTAATGTGGCCTCATGATTAGATTCAGATTATGTACGTTTGGCAGGAGCAGCTGCAGAAATGATGCTGAGTTCTTCTCAGTGAGTCATATTACATATTCTTTTACTTTCAACCTTTTTCTTATAAAGAGTGCACAACTTCTTTTTTAACTTACAATATGAGAATCTTTCTTCTGACTAGGGCCTTTAGTCTATTATACTAATTGCGATTACTGATAAATTCACCACTTTGCTGTCATTTCATGCTGTTTGTCCTGCATTTCCTGTGTGTGCATGTGCACCTTGCTGTGGGTTGTTGGAGTTTTCTCTGTTCTTTCTTATTCACTTTAATGGTTACTCTTAATGTTTTAAAATACACACTTGACTTAAATTATAGAGTTAATACATGTCCCTACCCGCTTCTTAAATAAGGACCCTAGAATCATTTAATCCAGTAACACTGTGCCGTTTTACATGTCTTTGTTTCCTAGGCTTTCTTTTTATCTTTTTACTCCCCAAATTAGATATTTTAATTGTTGGTGTTTTCAGTCAGTGCTTATTTGGATTCACCCACATGCTTGTTTGGGTTTACCACTCTTTTGAAAATATATAATTTAGAAAAATTTCCTTTAAAATGTCTCTGATGGTAAGCTCTCTGAGTTTATCTTTGTCTAATAATGTGTTTATTTTGCCTGTATTCATGATTGATGGTCTGACTTGATTGACAGTTATTTTTCTCCCAGGTTGTTTGAAGCTCATATTTCATTATGTTTGAACTCTATTATTGTCATTAAACTGTCTACTATTTTTTGTACATGATCTTTTTCTTTCTCTGGTAGCTTTTAAGATTATTAAGATTTCTTTTTGCACTGGGGAGGGTATGTGCTCTGGTAAGCGCTGTGAATTGTGCAAGACTGTTGAATCTCAGATCTGTACCTCTGAAACAAAATGCAATATATGTTAAGAAAAAAAAAAAGAAGAAGAAGAAGAAGGTAGCGGGAGGGGAAGAATGAAGCGGGGGGAATCGGAGGGGTAGACGAACCATGAGAGACGATGGACTCTGAAAAACAAACAGGGTTCTAGAGGGGAGGGGGGTGGGAGGATGGGTTAGCCTGGTGGTGGGTATTGAGGAGGGCACATTCTGCATGGAGCACTGGGTGTTGTGCACAAACAATGAATCATGGAACACTTCATCTAAAACTAATGATGTAATGTATGGGGATTAACATAAGAATAAAAAAAAAAAGAGGGCCTAATTCTACTGAGAAGAAGATAATTAGTTTTGGTGAAACATTTTAAGCAGTAACAACAACATTAAAAGTTATAGGTCGAATACTTAAAAAAAAAAAAAGATTTCTTTTTGAAGTTCTTCAGACTCACTAAGATGTGTAGGGATGTGGAACTACCATATTTCACCAATTTGGGATGCACATTTTTCCATATTTCACCAACTTTGAAATCTGGGTATGTTTTACAATGCATGGCATCTTAAAAGCACTATTGGACAGGCTACAGCAATTTCATTGCTAAATATATGTGAACTTGGTTATAACTGTTTATACTATGCTCATTTCAGTTATTGGTACTACATGTTTTGAATTTAATCAGTGTTCAAAATGTATTTAAAAAGATTACACCAATGGGGCGCCTGCGTGGCTCAGTCAGTTAAGCATCTGATTTCAGCTCAGATCATGATCTCAGGGTCTTGGGATCAGGCCACCTCACGCTCCATGCTCAGCAGGGAGTCTGCTTCTCCTTCTCCCTCTGCCCCTCCCCCTGCCCGTGCTCTCTCTCTCTCTCTCAAATAAAATAAAGAAAATCTTTTAAGAAAAGGGTTACACCAAAATTTGGCATGGAAATGAAACATTTCTGTGTTCAAAAAGGCATGAACAACAAAGACATAAATTTAATATTAGTGAAACATACTTTTTTTTGAGGAATGACTGCAATTCCACATTTTCTTGCTAATTAACAGTCAAATACTTTAAAAGGAAGAAAACCATGTTTGGTGAAGATGTGTTCTATTGTGTTACCAGGATAGATTCAGAGAGTTTGCTTATCACATGCCAAGCAATGCACCTGAAGGCAGGAGAAATTGAGCAAACTCCTTGGAAGAGATGAAAGCGTTTCAAAGCAACAAGAAGCTGTGGTATAATTCACACTGGTGTCTTAGACCATTTGGGCTGCTATCTGTCACAAAATACCATAGACTTGGTAGCTTATAAACAAGATAAATTTATTTCTCACAGTTCTAGAGGCTGAGAAGTCCAAGATCAAGGTGGCAGCATGGTGGCATTCTCGAGAGCCTTCTTTCTGGTCCATAGCTGGCACCTTTTCACTGTGTCCTCACATGGTGGAGGAGGCTAGATCTCTTATAAGGCACTGATCCTGTTCATAAGGAACCACCCTTGTGACTTACGTACCTCCCAAAGGCCCCACCTCCTAATACCATCACCTTTGGGGTCAGGATTTCAACATATGAATTTGGGGGAGAGACAAACATTCAGACCACAGTACTGGTGTTTCTTTACTTTAACAATATAAAAATACACAGAATGGGTGTCACTAGTTTGGAAGAAAGTTCTGTAGATGATAATAGAGCACATTTTTAGGATATCCAGCATCACCAATGTTCTTGATGGCACAGAAGACAATATGATGTGAAAAGCATGGACATTATTAGTTGAATAGTGATTCAAAAGTTGGACTCTAGGGGTGCCTGGGTGGCTCAGTAGGTTAAGCGTCTGCCTTGGGCTCAGGTCCTGATCTCAGGGTCCTGGGATCGAGCCCCGCATCGGGCACCCTGCTCCGTGGGGAGCCTGCTTCTCCCTCTGCCTCTACCTGCTGCTTCCTCTGCTTGTGCTCTTTCTCTCTCTGTCAAAAATAAATAAAATTAAAAAAAAAAAAAGGAAACATTTCTTTCTCTCCAGAAAGTTCCCTTGTACCCCTTTCCAGTCAGTGCTTTTCCCTGCCCTAGAAGTTTCTTACTTCTATATTCATAGATTAATTTTGCCTGTTTTTGAACTTTTCATGAGGTATATATATAAAAAATATGTACTTTGTTTACTAAACATGTTTTGATATTCATCCATTTTGTGGTGTGTATCAGTAATTTTTTCTTAATGAACTGAGTTGCATTCATTTTCTAATTATAATACAATTTGTGTTTTCATTCTTCTGTTAATAGTCATCTTGGTTATTTCCATTTTTGGCCCTTACAAATAAAGCTGCTATGAATATTCTTGTAGTCTTATTTATACATTTATTTTGGTGGACATGTACCTCATTTCTCTTAGGTAAATACTTAGGAGCGTCATTACCAAGCCATAAGGTAGGTGGATGTCTAAATTTATTAGAAACTGCCCAAACAGTTTTACCAAGTGATTATGCCATTTTACATTCCAGCAGCAATAAATGGGTGTTCTAATTGCTCTACATCCTTGCCAACATTTGATATTGACAGTCGTTATAGTTTTAGTGATTCTATGATTCTCACTGTGGTTTTAATTTGCAGTTCCTTGATGAATAACTGGTGATGTTGAGCATCTTTTCAAGTACTTTTAGGCCATTCTAACATATGACGTATCAGTTCAAGTCTTCTGCCCATTTAAGAAAAAATTAGGTTATCTTTTTATCATTGAGTTGTAGTAGATCTATATTCTAGCTTCAGGTCCTTTGGGATATGTATTGGGTGTATTTACAGCATGGCTTGCTTTTTTGCTTTCTTAATAATGTTTTTGATATGTAGAAGCTTACATTTTAATGAAGTACGGTTTATCAATTAGTTTTCTTTTATCACTAGTTCCTTTTTTGCCCTGAACAAGACATTTTTGCCTATCTCGATATCATAAATATGTTCTCCTCTTCTTTCTTCCAAAAGGCTTATAGTTTTACCTTTAACTTAGGGTCTTTGATCCATTTTTAATTAAATTTTGTGTATGGTGTGAAGTAGGGATCCTGGTTAATTTTTCCCATATAGGGATATCTATTTGCTGCACACCTTTTGTTGAGAAGATCTTTCTTTACTCATTGAATTGGTATCTTTGTTGGAATTGAGTTATAATCAAATGGGTCTTTTTGTAGACCTTCTCTTCTGTTCCATCTATTTGTATATACCATTATGCCAGAACTACACCATCTAACTTTATGGTAAATGGAGATATTTTGGAGTTCATTCATTTAATGAATTTGTTTTGCTTAATTTTTATGTATGCATAAGAATGATATTTGATTAAAAGATGGTTAAATAAATCTAAAAGAACTCTTTGAGTAATAATGAAATAAAAATTCTAAGTGATATTTTATTATTGGTTAATTATTATACTATTGGGTATTTTATTATTGGTAATCCCCAAGTGTTACTTAAAATAATTTTAAGATGATATCTTAGATTTGATCAAATATAGTAATTTTACTAGCATACCTAATATTTGTCTTTCCTGAATTGCAGATTTCTATCTTTCATTAATTATGGGAGCATACTGAATCTTTATATTTTCAAATATTGCCTTCTTCCATTTTCTCTTTTACTTCTTAAACACCTACTAGATATAGTATGGATCTTCTTGTTCTATCCTTTTTTTCTTAAAATTTCTATCATTTTTTTCTTTCTGCTACATTTCTGCATTCTTTTTACTTCTTTAGTGCTATCAGTATAGTTAACTCTCTCCTCAGTTCTGTCTAGTCTGATTTTCAGTCCATCTACTGACTTTTTAATAATGACCATAATTTTTTGTTTCTAGAATCATGTTCTGCATGATTTTTTCATAAATGCCCAGATCTCCTTATTAATAGTATCTTATATTTTTTCATATTTAGATTTCTTTTATTTCTCTAATAATTTTAAACATTGATCTTCCATAGTCTTTATCTAGTTACTATATTTTCCTAATTTTTGAGCAGTTCTACATTTGCTGCCTGAAGTTTCTGCTGACTCTTGCTCATACTAATTTTTCCCCACAGATTAGTAGTTTGGGATAGTCAGAATGCTGTAAACCCTGCGTTGGGTTTTGTGTCTTTCCAGAGAGTGTTGCCAGGAGTGTTAGGGGGATGAATGCCAGGAATCATTTTTTATGACGAGTCTTGTTAGATCATGCATGTGATGGAAATTTGAACTACAAATTCAAGTGAGGAAAGACCTATGATTATGGAATCCCTATGGGGATTAAACTGTATGTAGAAAAAATCAGACTGGGAAAGTAGCATGCAACTAGATTGAAAAAAAAAATATCTCCATACGATGGGTGGTAAATAAATATAAAAGGAGATGTATATATATACATATATATACACACACGCATATATATATATATATATATATATATATATATATATATGTCTTTGGTAACAGAGCCAGAAAATAGACTTTTTTAGTTTTTAATTTTTTAAAAGATTTTGTTATTTATTTGAGAGAGAGAGAGAGAGAACGCATATGGGGGGGAGGGGCAGAGGGGCAGAGGGTGAGAGGGAGAATCTCAAGCAGACTCCCCGCTGAGTGCAGGGCTGGATCTCATGACCCTGAGTTCATGACCTGAACCAAAATCAAGAGTTGGATGCTTAGCCGACTGAGCCACCTAAGTGCCCTGAAAGTAGACTTTTTTAAATCGGCATTTAAATGTACAGTTGGACTTCTTGATATGATGGCTTGCACATATGATTTCTCATATAATATGTTTCTGTGTCAAAAGTGTTGGCTGTAGCTAGTACTTATTTTGGAATTAATAAATCTTTTTATAAAAAGGAGTACTTTTTTGCTTTTTTTCAGACTTATTCAGTGCTTAATAAATCTCTTTTCAGTTCCCAAAATAATTATCCTATATATTTATGTGTTTATTTTTATTTATGACAGAATAGATAACAAAATGAGAGTAGCTATGAGGTTTTTTTAGTCCTCTTTGTCCTACTTGATGCACGCCAAAGTCTCCATCTCTTCACCTTTCTTCCTTATTCCTCTGCAGGAAGCTACTCCAAAAATAGCTTCAGTAATAGATGTTCTACAAATGGTCAGATTGCTGAATCATTTAGTTCTTTTGTGAAGTTTAAGAATATGGAAAATCGTGTCTGAACAGAGTAGGACAAGCATGTTTCTCAAATGGCAAGTCACTGTTCTTTTGAAAAATAAAGAATTATAATCCTCTCAATAATCTGTAGTAATTTTATTTAAGTCTAATTATAAAGGATTATATTTTTAAAATATATAAAATTGTTTTGAATCTTCAAAAAATGTTGTGAATGTAATCTTAGAATTGTGTTTTGTTAAATATAATTTGAGACTATGAGCAGATTAATAACACACAAAGTATAAATATTCCCTTATATGTAAATATTTTATTTTGTCTTCTTTTTCTCCTCTTAGGTATGTTAACATTGTTGCTTCTTTGCAATAGTTTCTCTGCCCGTGAAATAGTTACCTCCAGAAAAGATCTGTTGGGAGGGCTTAATAATTGACAATTAAATTAATGTGCTTTTTCTTCAAGTTATTAGGATTTAGCTTACATTATCCTTAACCCTCCATTTTGCCTTTCCCCATCATTCCAAAATAATTATATTTTTTGGATAAGTAGATTGTCAAATGCTCGCTCCCCCAGAATATCACCGGGATAATGTGTTAATAAAGAAAAGCTGAGATTATTACTTATTGGCAAGAAGAGCACACTACCTTGACATAGTCTTAGTGATGTCTTCAAGGGGAAAGGCAGGATATTTATTTTTGAGATTTCTTGGGGGGTCTGGTTTAAGGTGGGTATTTCAGTGAAGGGGCTTGATTCATATTGATGAATTTATGATATAATAGATTAGGATTGTCCAGCACAGCAAGATGAGCTTTGCAAAGTGAATATTGGATCATGGTATTAAACCATGAGATGTCATCCTAGGATTTCTCTTTGTCTCCCTCCAGTGGTGAATCCCCTTCCTGGATCTTACGTATCTCCATCTTTGGTTTCCTCTTTCATATTAGAGGAGTCATTTTCTAGTGGCTTTCAATGAGTCTTTTTTTTTTTTTTTACTGTAAATAACTCATAGATAATTGATATGATAAATGTTTTCTTTTTGTGTATTGTAATGCTAGAAATTCATTACAATGTATATCTCAAAATTGCTAGCAAGATTAAAGTTGTAATTTTCTTATAGAAATGAAATTTGGAACAACAAAAATCATTGTGTGATTATGGGTATTTTGCTTTTTAAAGTTCTGGAAGGGCTGTCTACTTAACTGGTTATAGGGATATATGTAGTTAAATTCTGAGTTTTAGTTTTTCAATTTGTTGTAAATATTTGAGGAGGGGCTCTGGCTCATGACCCTGAGATCATGACCTGAGCCAAAATCAAGAGTTGGACACTTAACTGACTGAGCCACCCAGGTGCCCCTGTTGTAAATATTTTTTATAGCTCTATCATGTAATGACAGCTAATGATTTTGAAAATTTGATAAAGACTTCTGGTAAAATTTTATTTCATAAATGAAGATAAATACAAAACATTATAATTTAATCAAATAAACCTTAAAAAACCATTTCTTACAAATCATAGACTGACGTAATTTGAGTTTATATTCCAATAGCAAAAACTTATGTCTTGAAAGGTGTCTGTAGTCTCTGAAGGTGGTAGGCTGGAGCTCAGAGAGGCAAATGTATTTTTTTTTAAGGTGCCTTGATTTAAAGGAGATCCTGGCTACTGTTTCTCACCTTCTCCCAGTCAGATGTCAACAAACAATGCTTGTGCCCAGAAATATCTCAGGTAGATTTCAGGAAGAATTTGGGAGAAAAAACCCCAAGAGTACAGAGAGGGCTTTCAGTTTGGCTATGACCCATATTTTCAGAGACCAGATAGGAAGCAAGCCACCGTTTCTTTGGGAAGTAGAGCCCTGGAATAAGATGAGACCTACCACCGGTCCGTTACTCCTCCACCCCACTTCCCTGTCATTTCTGGCAGTATCAGAGAGAGGAAGCTGTAGAGATGACTCAAGAAGTTGGCCAACATATAGAGCTTATCACCCACTGTGGGGAATTTGGCTGCCTTCCTGTTTTCCGCAGACTTATTCCTTGGCCATGGTTGAAAAACTCTAAAAACCTCTTACTCACATCTATGGAACGGGCTTTTCAGGGGTGGGCCTGAGAATGGTGGTGCCAAATGAATGGTACACATAGTCCACGTTCTGATCACTGGCAGTTGTATTTGTTTTACACTGTTTAGGGTCTGCGGGGTTGAGAAGGTGTCGGAGAACGGTGCACAGGGAAACTCGATGGGAGAATGTCTTAAGCCAGATTCATTTCTCCTATGACCTCTCAAAAACCAGTGAGATATGGCTGTGCTACAATTCCATCACTTTTATATTTTCTTTGTATAACAAGCTTTCAAAAATAAATAAGTGAGGCATTTTTGGAAAAGCTAGGCTTGGCTGTCATTTTAATGCACTTGCCTTAATTCTTACTGGGGTCTTGGAAATGGTAGTTTTAAAAGGGAGGAAGGAAAAGAGGGAGGAAGAAAGATAATGACTTACAGAAACAGTAAAACAAGTTTTGATTTGGGTTTAAATATTGGGCACAATAATATGTAAAATACATATATTAGCATTATTCCAACTCATATAACTAGGAATTATTGTGATATTGCCCTTAAAAATGAAAAACGTTTCGGGGGCACCTGGGTGGCTCAGTCGTTAGGCGTCTGCCTTCAGCTCAGGTCATGATCCCGGGGTCCTGGGATCGAGCCCCACATCGGGCTCCCTGCTCAGTGGGAGGCCTGCTTCTCCCTCTCCCACTCCCCCTGCTTGTACTCCCTCTCTCGCTGTCTCTCTCTCTGTCAAATAAATAAATAAAATTAAATTAAAAAAAAAAAAGAAAGAAAAACGTTTCTTGTACACCTGAAACTAATGTAACACTGTATGTTAATTATGCTTCAAAAAAGAATCAGTCCTAGACAAAAACAAAAAACAAAAACGAGAGAGAAATGTCTCCTGAATTTTCATACTCCATATTAACAGCAGATATTTTAGATGGGTCATAATCCAGCAAATTAAAGTGAGTCTTGAAAAAAAATTTTTTAATGAAAAAAAAAAGAAAAACATTTTATATGGGAAGTGCCAGTGTGTAGAATTTTAACGGAAATCAGGATAACAAATCTTGTCCTGTCTCGGCCTCTAAGGCAGTATGTAATCCTGGGTCACCTTTCCACCCCACTCCCACCCTACCTCTGCAACAGCCTCAACTGTTCGCTTCTCATGTGCATAATGAGGTTGTAGACTAGGTAATCACTAAGCTTCTTAAGGTTCTATTACTCTAGTGTATGTCAGACTTTTAAGAAGTCTGTGTCTTTTCATTTAATGAAGTTAGGTAGCTTTGTATTTATTTTGTGATTTAAAAAAAAAATCATTTGAGCCAAAACATCTCAATATTTGCTAAGGATAAAACTACATTTAAACAGCCGTGGTTTACTTTGGGATGCTGTACCTAAACAGAACAGGGGTGATTTCTAATTGTAAGAATGTCTGATGTTTGCTTAGATTGGAAATTGCCCTTCAGTGACACTCATTATGATCTGCTATTCGTTTTATGGGGGAATTGCCAGCATATTGGTTCATTTATAACTGGGTGGTGTGTTTCCAAGGGTTTGAGAATAGTGAGGGAAATTGCTTTGAAATTCTCAGCACTGTTGTGAAAGCTAATTGCATAAATTTAAAATTTTAAAACATTTGAGCAGCTTCCTTTTAAAAGTGATTTTTAACAAATGTTAGATCCTACTATATTTGTGCTACAGTTGAAATGCTGAAGTAGCATTTTGGCTTCTTTCCCAAAAGCATGCTTAAAGAGGCTAGCAGCATCTCTCCCTATTCTCCTCAGTGCTTTTTACCTTGCGAGTGGTGCAGCTTGCTCTGCGGATGAACTGCCGCCCTCCCATTTAATCTGCAGTGGAGAAGAATGGAGCTCAATGTCTGGTAGAAAACAGTGCTCTAGCAAGGTTGCCGGAAACAGAAGTGAATATGTATTGCAACAGCTGAGCAAGAAGACATGTATGATAGTTTTTTTCTTTCAGCTGATAAATTTTTGCTTTCTGTTTCCTTCTAGAGAGATGTGGACAATTTGCCCTGCCTCCAACGTCTGTTTCTCAGCTTCAACAATATCTCTACGTAAGTGGAAACTCCCAGTTTGTCATTTATTAATAACCTGGCTGTGTGGGTTCTGGTGCTTTAAATGAGGATTGTAAGTACCTTGGAAAATCTTATTGTCATGTAAGATTTTAAATTTGAAAATGATAGGGCCAAATGACAAAGTTCTTCGTGGAAAAACAAAGCTCTGGTGGGGATCAGAGACTCTAAGGCTAAAATGATGAAATTAGTATAGCATGTGCTTTTTCTTTAATTATACTTTAGGGTTGCTCTTTTGCAAAATGTGTATGTGGAAATGTCAACATATATTTTGCTGTCCTTTGTTTGACACTTACTGCACCAGTCAGTTGAATTAGAATTTCTTCCATAAATTATCATCTACAATCTGTGTAGCTACTAAGCAATTTTGATATAGCAGGCTATATTTGTCCCTGAGCCTCTTGCTAATTGGGCCATAACTTCTAACTTGCTATCCCTACTTTAGAACTATTGCTGCTAAGAAACAGTATATCAGAGTATATAAATGCCTACATTTTGTTTTCCAAAGAGCTGAAGTGTATCATCCTTTACATTGTGATGCTGTCTCATTCAGTGTCAATGTGGAAGATCTCAGCACTGGAGCTGAGACAGGCATTCAGGCTTTTCGAAGCAAAAAGACCTCTACTCCTTCCCTCATTCTTTCCTTCTCCTCTTTCCCCCAGCCACTCAGTTTGAACTATGCTTTGAACTGCCCGCTCTGTTCTTTAGTTTAACTTCAAGGCTGTACTTTGCACCAGCTTTTTTAAGAAGGTAAGAACTAAGTATAAAACAGTTCAGAACACATCTCTTCCTGAGCTCAAAGTCTATGCTTCTGAAAATTAAGAACCAGTGTAGGGGCACCTGGCTGGCTCAGTCAGTAGAGCGTGTGACTCTCTATCTCAGGGTCATGAGTTCAGGTCCCACATTGGGCGTAGAGTTTACTTAAAATAAATAAATAAACCTTAAAAAAAAAAAAGAACCAGTTTAGTTTTCGTGCATTTTTTTTGTTTGCGTATTTTTCCTCCCCTATCAGATCTAAGTGTTAACTCCGTATCTCTGTGCTAGCTCTAAAAGTTAAGAGATTAAGTCCAGGTAGTGAACTTTGCATATGGGCATTATTTAAAAGAAAATACCCTTATTCTGTCTCTCTTCTCTTCTGTGGGAAAAATATTGAAGTTTTCTGTAAGACTTTTCATACTCTTTTCAGTTTATGCTGAGTGCTGTTCCAGTGGTCTTTCCATCTGTTGGGGAGGTGGGATTTCTGACAATGGCAGTGGAAGGGACACTTAATTTTCTTTAGGGAATTTCTTCCTAAAGACCATTAGCAACTATTTTGAGAAGATAGTTTCTCACTCTCACAATATTTGCTGTTTAAGGTGCTGGAAACCCTTAGATTCCCCCAACTTATGGTGGAATGCATTACTTTTGATTCTTTTTTTTTTTTTTTAAAAGATTTTATTTATTTATTTGACAGAGAGAGACACAGCAAGAGAGGGAATACAAGCAGGTAGAATGGGAGAAGGAGAAGCAGGCTTCCCGCGAAGCAGGGAGCCCGATGTGGGGCTCGATCCCAGGACCCTGGGATCATGACCTGAGCTGAAGGCAGACACTTAACGACTGAGCCACCCAGGCGCCCCTACTTTTGATTCTTGCCTTGATTGTGGGGAGTATTTAAAGAGAGATACAAGTTTGGGCGTATAGGGGCTATGATATTCCCAGGTTCCCAGGATACTCGAACTTCTGAACTTCTGGCTCTATATAGAGTTGGTTTGAATTGCTTATATATAGGGAATTTTCTTCCCAACCTGGAAAGGAGTTTTACCACCCAGAAAAATAAAGATATGATTAATGGGATTACTATTGATAACTTTATTTTTTTAAAAACACTTTTACATGGTAGGTTTTCCATGAGCTGTGAAAAGCTATGCTTCTTGATAATAAACCTGTCGGTTCGATATACTACTTTTTAAGTTGGACCTCTGATTTTCATATGCCCAAAATCAATGATCTTTTGTGCCTTAAAGAGATAAATTACCAGAGGAAAGTTGTATCTGTCACATATATAATATATCCTTTGGTCATTGTCGCATTGTCATTAAGGAATATTTGCTTTGTAGGGGCAATTAAAGGTAATCAGTGTCATATGCTTCTCTGTCCTCCTCCCTCTCTTACAACTTTCTTTAAAAAGCATGATTTCCCAAGAAATTGAGCTAGTGGTGAGTCAACAATTTTAGTGGTTTCATTTTCTTACTAATTGTTTTCTCTGTGTTTCTACATAGGCTTAGCCCTTTACCTTTCTTTAGTAATTCCAGCTCACTTGCTTTTGAGGCTCAGTACATTTTCTCTTCTGTTCCTGTTGACACGTGTGGTCCAGGAGATGGTATATAGATTAGATTTGATCTGCTGGGGGAAATAATTGGAGAGTGCAAGCCTTGAAAACATTTCTGTTAGCTTTACTCAAGACACAAACATCTCAGATAGCTGGGCATCAGATGACTTGTAGTGATAACTGTAGTATCTTTTCAGGGCCTCCGTGTCCTGCTATAGTCCTGGCATAGTGGAGTTGTCTGGTTTTACAGTTTAGTGGCCCAGGAGTGACAGAGGTCAAGAAGAGTAGAAATAGCAGCATAAAGCTGAAAGTACCTTTTAGGACTCCCTCTGGGAAACTCACAGATACTATTCAGCCAATGAAAACATCCAATTAACTGTATATCCATTTCAGGGAGACAATTATGTATTGACTGTTATATAGTAGGGCTTCCTAGTTTTTGACCAAATTGTTGGATTCTTAGAGGGCCATTTGCATAAACTATTAGGTACCTGGTGGAAATTCGGAAAGTTCCAAAATGTGATGGCACCCTATTGAATACAGAGAATTCCAACATGGGTTAAGTAGGTACTTATATTTATTTATTAAAAAATTTTTTTTAAAGATTTTATTTATTTATTTGACAGAGAGACACAGCCAGAGAGGGACACAAGCAGGGGGAGTGGGAGAGGGAGAAGCAGGCTTCCCGCAGGGCAGCGAGCCCGATGTGGGGCTCGATCCCAGGACCCCGGGATCATGACCTGAGCCGAAGGCAGATGCTTAATGACTGAGCCATCCAGGCGCCCCTAGGTACCTATATTTAATGTCATGTGTACAGAACCCCTTTTGTATGTTTTCCTGCAGCTATTAGAACACTGCATTTAGCACCACCAGGAGGCATGCAAGATGTGTTTAGAGAACGAATGACATGTATCTATGTTTATGTAGCTGAATAGAATCAGTGCTTCTGAAATTAAAATATCTCTCAAACCTGAGGAAGGCAGAGACACAAATAGGTAATTATTATACAGTGAGTTAAACTTAGTTGTGGCGATCTGTGGGGATATTAGAAAATGTAAATCAGCCTGAGGAAGGGAAGCGAAGGAAGCCTTTCCAGAGGGAAATGATACCTGGACCCAGTGCTAAGGGAAGAGTAGGCATAAGTGGAGCAAAGGGTACTTGGACATTTCTGGTGGAGGACACAAGCTGGGCAGAGTTGATGCAGAAGGCTCAGGGCGAACTCACTAGGTTTACCCTCTCTGGACCTGCAGTGAGGTCCTTGCTCTCCCTTTCTCCCTCCCCTCCCGGGCCTTCCTCCAGACCACAGAACACTGGAGGGACCTGCCAAAGTAGGTTTTATGATGATCACCCTGCGAGTAATATTCTGTGGTTAATCAAGGGGATCTGTTATATCTAATTAATTCTTCAGACATGGTAATTCCCCCATTATTCACCTCTTCTTCTGAGGTACTGTTTGTCTGTTTGATTTGTTTTGTTTTTCTTTGCTCTCATGATCTTAATTTCCAAGTAGTCTAATTGCATTTTTTTTCTAATGACTTATTCTTAGTTTATGGTTGAGAGAAAGTTTTCTTTGATTTCTAGAATTTACTTTTTCCCCCTCAGAGTTAATCCTGTATTTGCTCTCCAAACAAAATCAAACAAAAATGCTCTTTCTTTTTTTGGTTTCTTTATTTCTTTGATTTTTGGATGGCAGTTCATATTTACAAATGAGAGTCTAGATGGATTTGTTTTGTCAGCAATGGTTAGAAAAAATCACTATAAATGCAAATTGAGTATAGGATCTCTGCAGAGGGCATAGGGTAGGGAGGAGGGAAGATAACAACTCAGTTGGCCTTTCCTTTATGGTGAGCACAAGAAGCTTGCCTTCTGGAAATGGAGGCTCCTTTTTCATCTTGGCCCCCAGAATTTACCCAGAACACTGCCTTTCCTCTCTCATCATTTTCAACCTTTGGACAATTCACAAGGCAGCGACTCTGAGAGTGAGATGCTGGAAAACTGTTACTGAAGGCTTCAATAATTACTGGACAACTGACCCACATCTGTTGCCAACATTTGCTGCCTCTGATGTAGGGAATATTCTAAGGTCCTGCTGGCAACACTTACAATGTAAATGATCCTGTTCATTTCAGGATTTTAGCAATTTGGGGTTTTACTGATCCCATCTGCTTTATATCTTCCAGAAATTCCTTAGTGTTCTGGTCTGCTGATGGAACTCTTCCTGGTTTTCTAGTACTGCTATGGATATTTTCATGCTTTTATGTTCATTCATTTCAAAGAAATTTTGAGAGGGTGGAGAGAGGTAAGTGCATGTGCTCAGGCAGCCATTCTCATAACTGTCTTTTCTTTGAGTGATTTTCCCCAAATAGGCTACACATAAAAATATCCTTGGAAGCTTCAAAAATACATAGTCACTGGTTTACTGCTGGGTAATCTGCTCCAGCAGATTTGGAGTGGAGCCAGGGATCTGTAATTTTTTTTTTTAAAGGTTTATTTATTTATTTATTTATTTGACAGAGGGAGACACAGTGAGAGAAGGAACACAAGCAGGGAGAGTGGGAGAAGGAGAAGCAGGCTTCCCACTGAGCCAGGAGCCCGATGCGGGGCTCGATCCCAGGACCCTGGGATCATGACCTGAGCCGAAGGCAAGACGCTTAATGATTGAGTCATCCAGGTGCCCCAGGATCTGTAATTTTTAAAGGCTTCTCACAGTATCCTGATGTGCAACTCAGTGCTAGATTTGGGAACCAGTGAGTTATGGCGCCCCAAAATGAGAATATGTGTTAACATAGGCATCACGCAAAATTTCCTTCACGAGGAAAAGCTTTATAAACAAAAATATTTGTCAAGGATAAAGTAAAGATTTGTGACCCTCAGAAGGTAGTTTATGATCTCTTCCACTGAGATGGTTGCAGGGTGCTGCTCTTCATTACAAGGTTAAGTTGAAATCAATTCTTCTTTTCAGACTCTCTCTCCTTTCATTCTCCAATGTAGAAAGTTTTTACAAGCTTTTTAAAAAACAAACAAAAAAACAAAAAAGAAGAAGGGTTTATAATTCTAGTGTCTTGATTGCCTAAAAGGGAATGGTTGCTGTTGCTTCTAAAACTGAGGGGAATTCAGTATAATTGGGAAAGGAGTCAAATACTAGTGAGGATCAAATATCAGCTCAGGACTCTTGGGCTTGTGTATTCTTTTTTTTTTTTTAATTTTTTTAATTATGTTATGTTAATCACCATACATTACATCATTAGTTTTTGATGTAGTGTTGCATGATTCATTGTTTGCGTATAACACCCAGTGCTCCATACAGAACGTGCCCTCTTTAATATCCATCACCAGGCTAACCGTGAGAGACGATGGACTCTGAAAAACAAACTGAGGGTTCTGGAGGGGAGGGGGGTGGGAGGAAGGGTTAGCCTGGTTGTGTATTCTTTTTTAAAATTGTGGTAAAAAAAATAAAATAAAATAAAATTGTGGTAAAATACATATTAATGTCCCATTTTAATCATTGTTAAGTATACAGTGCAGTGGTGTTACATTCACATTGTTGTGTAGCCAATCTCCAGAACTCCTTCATCTTGTAAAACTGAAACTGTACCCATTAAACAACATTTTCCCTTTCTTCCCTTCCCCAGCCCTGGCAACCACCATTCTGTTTTCTGTTTCTGTGAATGTGATTGCCCTAGATACCTGATGTAAGTGGAACCATACTGTATTTGACTATTTGTGTCTGGCTCACTTCACTTGCATAATGTCCTCAAAGTTCATCCATGCTGTAGCATTTGTCAAAATTTCTTTCCTTTTAATTATTCTTGAGGTAGTGTGGAACATACTAGAAGATGGAACTTGCAGAATGAGCCATGTCTACCTCTCCATCCTCATTGCCTTCCCATAATGCTCTAGACTCCTGGTCCACTGAGCTTCCTTAAAGGTAGCATGCTCCCCTTTGCCCACTCAGTCTTTGTATCTACAATGGCTTCTGGCAATAACATTTTTCTACCTGCTCGGTGCCTGAATAACTCCTGATCATCCTTTAGATTTGAGATTAAATGATACCAAGGGTTCTCAAACTTTAATATGCCTAAGAATTATCTGGAGAGCCTGCTAAAATGCAGCTCTCCAGGCCCATCTTCCATGGATTCTAATTCAGTAGTTTTAGGTGGGGCTCAGGAATTTGCATCTTTAGCAAATGATGTAGCTGACTTAAAAATACCACTTGTCTGTGTTTTTTAGTCTTTGGGTCAAAACCCATAGAGGGATCCTAAAATCAATCTTGTGGTTAAGGCTGGGAAGATAAAAATGGAATAGAAAATATCAGTTTGTTGCACATTTTCAGGACAAATATTGTTTCATGAAAATTTTCCAGTTTTAATTACATATGGGTGTGTGTATGCATGAGTTTGTGTGTGTACATTATTTTACTATAGATATGTGGGGACTGGGTTACAATGTAAATATATTTCTCAGTATGGATTGAGTTTACAAAGTTTGAACAATGCTATGGTGTCTTGCTACACGCTTTCCTCATAGCTTCCTGTACTTCTACAATTATTGCAGTTCCATAGTTTATTGAACTGTATTTATTTTTTAAAGATTTGTTTATTTATCTTAGAGAGAGAGAGAGGAAAAGAGCACGAGTGGGAGGGGCAGAGGGAGAGGGAGAGAGACTCTCAAGCTGACTCCATGCTAAGCTCGGAGCCTGACCCGGGGCTCCATATCATGACCCAGAGATCACGACCTGAGCTGAAACCAAGAGTTGGACACTCAACCGAGTGTGTCATGCAGGCGCCCCTGAACTTTCTTTTTAAATTGTTCTCCCTGCTAGACTGTAAACTTGACAAAGGCAAAGGCACATATCTAAAATGCTCACTGCAGTCTCTCCAGCGGCTACTATGTAAATAATATTACTATTTTATCAAAAAATTTTCCAGAAGAATTAATTTAATCCCTCAAGTAGAAATATTTTTCTCTGTGGTTTCAGAACATGTTTTGGTGGGTCCTCTTTAACGCCATTACTAAGTCATTTGGACTATTTTTAATGCCTGGACAGGTGAGGTTTAAAAGCTTATGCGATCAAAGTAATCTTGGCAGTTGTTTCTGGCTTCTAGGTCAAGCTATTGATTTGTCAGTAAAGATCTTGCCCAGAACTTCTAGAATAGAGGAAAATCTGTAGAACCTTCCCATTAGAGGGGTTGTATCAAGGGTAGGGTCACGGGTGTCATCGGCCCCAGGGTACGGGTAAGAAGGAGTTGCAGTGTCTGTAGGGCATTCGAAAACAATAATAAAACTGAATAATAAAAACCTGCCCATGTGGGCCTCTCGTACCGTACCTCCTTCCTTTTCTTAGTAAGACTATGCTATTTGGACTCTGCTTTCTCTTTATGATGTCACTGAAAATTTTAAGCTAGGATTACATTTTCTTTTGGGGGGCAAGAATACTGTTACAAGTTCTCTAATGATCTCTTTTAGTAATTGTATGACTAAAGGTCACCAGACTGCAAGCTTTGGGTGTGACTTTTCCTTCTTTATGGTTCTCTAGGGCAAGGGTATCCTCCAGGCTATTTTCAAAATTTATGAAAAATGGTTCATAATTTTACCTTTATTAGGAAATCATTCTCTTTGCATTTTTTTTTAAGATTTTATTTATTTATTTGACAGAGGGAACACAAGCAGGGGGAGTGGGAGAGGGAAAAACAGGCTTTCTGCTGAGCAGGGAGCCTGATGTGGGGCTCAATCCCCAGACTCTGGGATCATCACCTGAGCTGAAGGTCAACGCTTAACAACTGAGTCACCCAGGCGCCCCTCTCTTTGCATTTTTTCCCAAACTCTATTTCAACTTGGTTAGGTACACCATATGAATTATATATTCAGGAAGAAATCAAGTGAGAGAAACTCAGACTACCCTGCAGTTGTCTCTTTTAGTACTAGTTGATATTTTAAGGAGGAAATTGTTTTACTGACCTTCAGAATGTATTGGTAGTTGTTAGGAACTCAGGTTGTTATATAAAGTGTTCCTATAGCTGAGGCTTGACTCTCCTTGTGCTTTCCAGGATTGGAGGTGTTGCTTATGTCATTTTGGCTTGAAGGAAATTAATTTTTCTTAGTTCTAATATCCAGCACACTGTTAAAATGGCTTCACATTTTTTTCCTTTCTGGCTCAAGTTAACAGATAACCAACAATAGGCCAATTTTCTTTCTAACCTAATAAAACAGAAATCAACAGAATAACACAGAAACCAATTATTGACAGATCTTTTCTGACCGCCTACTAAGAAAAGTTTTAAATTTAAGAAATGACTACATATTGGGGTGCCTGGGTGGCTCAGCTGGTTAAGCGTTTGCTTTCAGCTCAGGTCATGATCCCAGGGTCCTGGGATCGAGTCCCGCGTCAGGCTCCTTGCTCTGCGGGGAGTCTGCTTCTCCTTCTCCCTCTCCTTCTGTGTGTGCTCTCTCTCTCTAGCTCTCACTCTCTCTCAAATAAATAAATAAAATCTTTGAAAAAAATTAAAAAAAAAAAAAAGAAATGACTACATACTTGCCAAGGAAATTTCTGATTTTACTCCTCTTCAAGGTGTTTGCCTGATGGCTGACATGTGATTCACCTTCACACAAACATTTAATTGCATTTTTCTAAATGTGATAGGCATCATCTAAAGAGGACCTACAAAAAAAGTTCTAAAAATAGGGGCCCTTTCCTTTCCTTTCCTTTCCTTTTTCCTTTCCTTTCCTTTTTCCTTTCCTTTCCTTTTTCCTTTCCTTTCCTTTTTCCTTTCCTTTCCTTTTTCCTTTCCTTTCCTTTCCTTTTTCCTTTCCTTTCCTTTCCTTTTTCCTTTCCTTTCCTTTCCTTTCCTTTTTCCTTTCCTTTCCTTTCCTTTTTCCTTTCCTTTCCTTTCCTTTCCTTTCCTTTCCTTTCCATTCCATTCCATTCCATTCCATTCCATTCCATTCCATTCCATTCCATTCCATTCCATTCCATTCCATTCCATTCCATTCCATTCCATTCCATTCCATTCCATTCCATTCCATTGCTGTTTGACTCCTCCGCAGTGAGCAAAACCCCTAGGGTATGCTAAGGCATAGTCCCTTAGTGTCTAATCCTTAAGGCTACCTGCAGCTTTTCAGTCCTTTCAGAAAGAAAATAGGTGAACAAAAGTCCACAACTAATGACAGATTGGTTCCATCACTTCAGAAAAACAGACTTGAGGTAAGATAAATTTGTTTTATTATGTTTTGAGTTGACATAATTATTGGATCTAAATTTATTTAGAGCATGGAACTTTTACTAAAATTTTATATCATCTCCCATGTACACCTTATTTCAATATTGCCTTACTACAGGTGACTTTTCCATTTAGATATCAAAAGTAGAAATTATTCTAAAATACCATAGAATATAAAAATGTTTAAAATGGATCTGTCGCATTTTCTTCATTGTTTTTAGGTCATTTAATTTGTTAAATTACCATGCTATATGTAATACTCTGCATTCTAATATAAAGTCTTGTTTGAATTTTTCTACCCTAAGTGAAGGATTATAGTTAGTTAATTTTCTCTGTTTTATTTTTTTTTGTTATAATCAAAATGACTTTTTCTTTATGTCAGTTTTAAGTATTGGTTGATCTCATGCTGGACAGATTAGTGCCTTACAGGTAGAATATTAACATCATGATACCATGTACTCTTAAGTGGCAGTATTATTGAACGTATTGGAGATTTTTTTCTCATTTAAGGGAACTAACATTACTGCCATTCACACATTGACATTGTAAGATTATTCTATAGATAAGGGAGCATTAGAAACCAATCTTTTTTATATATACCTTATATACCTTTATAGTATTTTGTACAGTTATAAATTCTATAATTTTTTTGCTTTAAGCAGCATTTTTAAGTGAACAGAGTATATTTGCTTTATATCTTTTTTTTTTGTAACATTTTTAATTTATTTAAGTAATCTCTACACCCAACGTGGGGCTCAAACTCACGACCCCAAGGTCACAAGTCACACACTCTTCGAACTGAGCCAGCCGGGCGCCCCTGCTTTATATCTTGTGATATACTACATTGCATATAAATTTTACTGCCAAGAGAAAGTTACTTAAGTGACACAAATAGAGATTAAAGGCTTCATTCGGATGTATTATCAGCAGCACCTGAAAACCAGGCGACTCTCCAACTGAAGCAGGATCAGAGATTGTATAGGATTGGAAAGGTGATTATGGGATCTTGCTGTTTTACCAAAGGCAGCAGTTTTCCACCTCACTCTCCAATAGTGCTTGGGGGTTGTTCCTTTCTTAATGCCTCTTGCTTGAGGACTCCATAATGGAACGTATTTTCTGAGGACTATTTTTGCAAACCTTGTGGTTTATTGAAGAGCCTGAGCTCATAGAGCAGGGGTGGTAGTTAGTAAAGAAGAAAGAAAAGGGGACAAAGGTACAAGGCAGTAGGGAAACTTGGGACCCTCTATATATTTGTGGTAATTTCTTTTGTATTAC
Source organism: Mirounga angustirostris (assembly GCF_029215605.1). Lineage (NCBI taxonomy): Eukaryota > Metazoa > Chordata > Mammalia > Carnivora > Phocidae > Mirounga > Mirounga angustirostris. Next base: position 35,591,777 of record NW_026991717.1, on the reverse strand, counting down.
CTTTGAAGGAGGGAAGGGCAGAAAAAAATCAAGTGGATAGCAGTTCCTTTTTATTATTATGACAGCCTTATGTTATTATTCTATTTGTATCAGCATCCATAATCACTTAAAACATCAATACTGTGGTACAAAAGTACATACAAATGCTGTCATGGATTTTATTTATAGCGTTATGAAGGAACTTCACTGGAAGTTTTCCAGATACTTATTATCATCATAAAGTTTGATTTTCATGAGTGTGGAGGTAATATTTGTGTGTATATGTGTGAGAGTTATTCTCAGAGGAAGGATGATTATTGAACTCACATTAAACTAAGACCCTGTGAGCAGGCTGTTTGCACACCTCGTCTCAGTCTGGGCTCACACATGCACAGTTGAGAGGCTGATAGCTATTTGGGGAAGAGAATTAATATTTTTAAAAGCATTGATGTATTAAAGGCCCTTTGGGTTTTGTTGTTGGTAATGTGATGGTTCTAGAAGTTGCAGGAAAATTTTTGGTATGTATTACTTAGGGGAATTTTGAGTCTTAAAATTACTTATGATTAGGGGCGCCTGGGTGGCTCAGTCGTTAAGCGTCTGCCGTCGGCTCAGGTCATGATCCCAGGGTCCTGGGATCGAGCCCCGCGTCGGGCTCCCTGCTCAGCGGGGAGTCTGCTTCTCCCTCTCCCACTCTCCTTGCTTGTGTTCCCTCTCTGGCTGTCTTTCTCTCTGTCAAATAAATAAAACCTTTTAAAAAAATTACTTATGATTAAATATTATATCGGGTGGTTGTTTCTAGGTTCAGAAATAAACAAGTATGATAAATGAGACCAACGTGTTTTGCGATTTCCTTTTTGCTCTACAAATGCAGGGAAATACAATGTATATTCAGAAACAAACTTAAGGTATGTTTAAATCCAAAATGCATTTAAAAATAAATTTAAGGTATGTAAGTAGCTTCCTCTAGTGCTATTCCTTGTACTTGTCTTTTTTTTTTTTTTTTAAAGATTTTATTTATTTATTTGACAGAGAGAGAGAGAGAGCACAAGTAGGCAGAGTGGCAGGCAGAGGGAGAGGGAGAAGCAGGCTCTCCGTGGAGCAGGGAGCTGGACGTGGGGCTCAATCCCAGGACCCTGGGATCATGACCTGAGCCAAAGGCAGCTGCTTAACTGACTGAGCCACCCAGGCACCCCTCCTTGTACTTGTCTTATAGAAATACTTCCAAAAGGGGTTTAAAGTAGTGTACAATAAAAATCCCAAATACAGTGAACATCAACATTTAAAACAAAGGTAAATGAACAGATATTGAAAGGACTGAACACATTGGTAAATTCACTTCAGGAAAAAAAACAAGCTCAAAATTAATTATGCCAGAACCCCAAATGCCTACTTCTACCTGGAGGAACTTCTTTTAATCCTTTATCATCCAATCCACACCCCAAACAAGGAGAATTGTTTCCTTTTTCTGATACTTCTACAACATCTCTTAGTATACTGTAATAGCTGTTTTTATATGTGTCCAGTTAGGCCACATTTCACTTATCTTTGTATTGGTCATATTTCATCTAACATTGTAGGCATGTAATAATCATTATTGTTTTAATTAATGAATGAATAGAACCCAAATCTGAAGCTGATATTTTCCAATATTCAGATAATTCTTAACAGCCATATTCAATATGTTATTTAGTTGTCTGAGGATTCAGTTTGCAGCTACTTCATCATGGCTGTCCCCTGGGATGTAGACGGCTAAAAAGTAAATGAGACAAGGAAGCTAATTTAAGATTATTTTATGCAAAAATAGGATGATTAGTAACACCTGTCACAAAGTATTACAGCCCAAAGGCTGTCTTCAGTGACTTAAGATTCCATTGAGATACTTTTTAAAAATTTGAGTAGATTCAAAGTTGCTTCTTGGAGAAAAACTGAGACTTTGCTTGAGGAAGTTCCTAAATTATCTGGTGCAAAAATAAGGTAGCCTTCTATTTGAGCAGAAATATGCACCTGATTTTCATACATATATGAAAAATATAGAAATAAATATATTAAATATATTTAGAAATATATATGGAATCTATAGAAATATATATGAAATATATATGATATGTATAAATGAAATACAAAGATATGTTGTTATTAATCTTGGGGCTTGTATAGGAGCTGCTTTCATAACTATACCTCTTCTCCTCTAGAGAAGAAGAAAGAGAGAAGGAGAGAGTGAGAGAAAGAGAAAAAGAAGGCTCTTTGGTCAATTACCCTTTGGAATGTAAACAAATGACTCCAGATTTTATTATTATTATTATTATTATTATTATTAATTATTATTATTATTATTTAAAGATTTTATTTATTTATTTGACAGAGAGAATGAGAGAGAGAGCACATGAGAGGGGGGAGGGTCAGAGGGAGAAGCAGACTCCCTGCCGAGCAGGGAGCCTGATGCGGGACTCGATCCCGGGACTCCAGGATCATGACCTGAGCCGAAGGCAGTCGCTTAACCAACTGAGCCACCCAGGCGCCCCAGATTTTATTATTTTTTGAAATGTAAACACACAGCTCTGGGAGATAAATGTCTTTATTATTCCAGACTTGTCTATCTACATAATCACCCTTGAACCCAGGTGCCAACATTCTTTTCTTAGAAAACCCTGGCCATACAGGAACAGGAACAGCTTCACATTGTTTCTCCATGTAGAGTAGCCCTACACCTAAAGCATAGCCTTTCTGGGGCCTCAACTATATAACCTGAGTGTTCAGTGAGCTCTTTTCACTGTGTCTGGTTGGAACTCCAGTGTCTCCCAACTCCACGTGACCTATAGGTACTCTTCATCTCACAACCTCAAGAGTTATATTTCGCTGGGCTTCCTGGAGTCTTGCCCTGTCGTGATGCATCGTAATATTCAGCCAAATACTTAAAAGACCTCTATGCAGATTTCTAGAGTTTCTTTTCTATATAGCTCCCTCTTCTCCCTGAAAATCCCAACAGCCTCAACAGACCCAAACTCTGACCTCTGTTTCATCCACCCAGTGAAACCTCTGTTCTCTTTTTGACTCCACTTCCCTGAGTTGTGATCTGGAAAGTGCCTCCAGGCAGAAAGCCAAGATGAATGTGGCTTTCTTGTTTTTCTCTTCTCCAAGGATCACAGCCCTTCCTGCCTGGATATTCAGTGTTTGCTTCATGCATTTTGTCCAGTTTCATAGTTGTTTACATTGGTAGAATGAGTCTCATACCATCATTGCCAAATTGCAAGTTCTTTCTATCAGATTTTCAAATTATCATGTTATGTATCATCTTCGCCGTCTGTCTGGTACTTAAAGGATATGAATTCCCTTTAAATTAACAGTGTTCCTGTAGGTAGGAACCAATTATATAACCTAATTCTGAATTGACAGGTGTACAGTTTGTCTGAAAAGACTTCCTGATATTTAAAATGAACAGTTTAGAAATGGGCTAAAAATAGATTCTTTAGATTCCTTAAACTGCACTCTAGTATCATGTTATTTGTTCAGAAAACTTCATGCTCTGTCTTTATTACTTTATCTTCCTATAGAAGTAGTTTCAAAAACTATGGTTTAGCAGATTCTAATCTTTACTGAAGAGACTGAGGAAGGAACTAATTAAACCACAAAACTCTGGTTGGTGAAAGATACAGTTGAGCATAGATTTTATTATGGGTCAGAGTGAAAGGAAGCACTACACATGTATGATTTAAATTATTGATACTTTTTATATGCACACATGATAATTATGTCTACATTTAGTCATTCTTGAGTCCCTGTCTGAGATTGCAGGATCAATGTCATTTTCAAAAGAAAAATATTTTCCCCAAAATTTTGTGATGGAAAAATACAGGTGATTTAAAAGCTGTGTTAAATTAGGAATAAATTTATAAGGATTGTGTATTTCCATGGAAGCTGCTGACTTTCAGTGTTTGAAAGGGTGATTGATAATCATACTCTTTCTCTTCTGCTCTAAGTTATGAATCAATTGAAAGATGCAGGAATCAGACAAATGGAATACAAAATAACAGAATGTAGTTTAGATATACATCTACAATAAGGCTTCCTAATATACCTGTCCTGAATTGGATGTTTGACTCACTTTGCCACTGGCAGAGGAATTGGAAAACTGAGAGCAACCCCTCTAGAGGAGGGGTGGAGCTGAAGAGAACACCCCTATCCTGGAGACTGTGTGGCCTGAAGAAAGAGAACCTACTACAGTTATTATGTATGCACTTTTGGGAGTTTACCTTTTAGAAAGAGTGTGTGTGTGTGTGTGTGTGTGTGTGTGTGTGTGTGTGTGAGAGAGAGAGAGAGAGAGAGAGAGAGAATATGTTATTAAATGGATAGAATTAGTTGCTTTCTCCATATTAATTTTTAGTATTAAAAATGACTTTTATGAAGGGCTGAAATGTAACTTGGTCAGGAAGGAAAATTATTGCTTGATCTTGAAAGTCAGTGGATTTCTAATCAAGCCTTGGTTGAAAGAGGAGGCTATTTAACCCTTTAAGAAATCTTGTTTACAGCCAAATAAGGGAGTTGGGAGTTGGGATTCCCTATAAATAAGGAGGATACTTCTGGATTCTTGCTTTGAAGGGAAGTGAATCAGTTAGGCTTGTTTGTCCTGGGCACATAAAAAAGTATCACAGTGACTTACAGTTCAAAATTGTCAACTAATCTCTAAGAATTGTTTTTGGTAAAACTTCCTTCTTATGCTTTAAAAAGAAATTGACAATGTCACTTGTAGACCTCATGTTAAGGACCATAGTTTTTAGGTTAAGTATCTCCTAGAAAGCCCTGAGCAAATCTGTAAGTAAGATTAATGATATTTTTTGCTAGTTCCTTTGATCTTGTCTTTGGGGTTTGCTTTTTTGCACTTAAGGAGAATCGCCTTTTAATTCTCCAAAATGACTCACTTGAGGGATTATGAGAATGATGCCAGTTTTTCAATAGCTGCATGGGTTCAGGATCTAGGACTATCTTTGGGATATCCAGAAGATGGTAGCTAAAAACTGGTCCTCCTTCTCCTTTACAATTTCATTAAAATATCTTCTTCATTTCTTTCATCTAAGAATTTAATATTGTTTCCCAGTTGGTTGTTGAACATTGATTATGCAGTTCTATATGTAAAACACTAAATAAGGCATTGTGGGGAGTGACAGGAGATACATTTATGGCTTCTGTTTTCTGTAAGTGTATATATAATCTAATGGCAGAGAATACACAAAGAACTGGATAATAGAAATGTAAAACAAACGAACCCTGCATCTTGTAGACAAGCCAGCAGGCCCAGCATCGGAGTCTATCCGCTTTGCAGCTCTGGTATAAAGAGCAGTTCTTCCCTGATAACTCTGGCAGAAAGTTTCTGAAGGGCCTTCATGTTCATTATTGTGACCCTGGACTAGCAGCATCAGCATTGCTGGGGAGCTTATTAGAAATCCAGACTCTCAAACCCCTACCCGAGGCCTACTGGATCAGAATTGTCATTTTAAAAAATTCTCAAGTGTACATTACAGGCTGGGAAGCACTATTGCAGACGATTCTGATGTGCTTATTTAGGTCGGGTGCCCAGGCAGAAGTCATCACTCTGGCCAGGGGCATATAGTGCACACTGAATGCTCAAGCCCGGGACGTATGGTCCCTACCCCTAGGGCAGTGGGGGTGGGATCAGGATGTGGATTGGGTTTACCACAGAACAGAGGTGTTCTATTGCTAGGGGAAGGGAAGCTGAGCAGGAAGATAATAATAATAGGTACCCAGTAAACTTATTTCCTCTTTCATGCCTGTGCTCACATTAATGTTAGGACTAGCTGTTCACTAACCCCTTCATGTTGGGCTGTTTCATCCCATTTTGTGCATGTGCCTGTGCGCGTGTTTGAGTGTACTACCCCCAACCTCACCTCACAATGCCATCTGTCTGCTTGACCCAGATATCAGAGATCTTTCATTCTTCCACAGCATGGCTCTTCTACTCCACCTCAAAAGCATATTAACGCTTGCAGGGTTAAGTACATATATACCTGTGCCTCAATCTGACTTCACTTCCTTGCACTCTCGGTAAACATGTGTGCCTCCATCACTGCCTTTGGTTCTACTACTAGGGCGTTAATCCTTGCAGTCATGCCTTTTCAAGTCGTGAACTGTTAAAATGCGTTTGTATTTTACTAGAGGGAGTCATACTTTTAGCCCTAAGGAAATAAAATCCTAAGTGACCACTTTTTAGAAAATTTTTACATACAGGGAAAGACAAGGTTATAATCATTTACTATTATTACTAATTTTTTAAAAAAGATTTATTTACTTATTTTGGAGACAGAGAGAGCGAGCGAGAGAGTGAATCTCCAGCAGACTCCCTGGTGAGCGCAGAGCCAGAGACAGGCTCGATCTCACAACCTGAGATGATGACCTGAACTGAAATCAAGAGTCTGATGCTTAACTGAGTAAGCCACCAGGTGCCCCTATTATTATTCATTTTGATGCTCAAATTTTCCCAGAATTGTCAAGCTGGCTCCTGTTGTCTTTTGATATGTCCTTATTATTTTTTAAACTCTTCCTTACTTTCTTAGCACATCAAGATATTCCAGGCTCATCTTTTGCAGTCCTGGCTTTGGAATGAAGCAGTTTTCATTCCTTTTAGTGACAAATGGTATTTAGAAAGCAAGATTTGAGTGCTAAGTATGTTCATGGTTATTGCAGTATCCTTGCTTCTAAGCTTTCTCAGTGGATAGTATTAGGAAGTGTGTGTGTATGTGTGCGAGTTTATTATACATCTTTATCTGTCTGTGTATATTAAAAACTGTGGCTTCATACTGACACCCTCCATGAATTCAATCATGAATCTTCCAATTACGGTCCACTACCACTGGGCTTACTTTAGCCATCCACCATCATCCCCTTTCCATATTTATAATTACTTTTTCTGACATTGATTCCCATTATACATATTTATATATTTGCTCAACATTTGAATATATAGAAAATAGTTTCAGAATTGCTAACCCATACTTCTCTGGGAGGAAAAAGACTACTAACCAGGGTTCAATATTATTTACACTGTTTTGTCTTTAGCTGAAAATACAATCAAAGAACTGTGTTCAGAAGTTGCTCCGGTTAGTTCTCCTCCACTGTTTTCAGGGTGTTACTCATTTGAACAGTAAAATTTATTTGTTTCTGTTTGTATTCCATTTTTTTTTTGTTTTTTTCCCCCTTAACCTTGCTATAATTTGATATATTTATTTTTCTGTTTGTGTAATAACATGGTTCCAAAACTCAAAACTGTACAAAAAGGTATCACTCAGAGATCCATCACTTTCCCATTCTTTCTACCCCACACCCAACTCCTCTCCTTTCCATTCTGTTTTCACCCACACCTATAGGAAACCAATCTTGTAAGTTTCTGGGTTAGCCTTCTGTTTTTGTAGACAGCAGATACATGAGTACTAGAGAGGAATTCACACATTTTTTTTTTTTTTTTAGTTCTTGTATGCTTTTAATGTTTGCATTAGAGCCCTGATCCACTTGGAGGTTATTCTTGCATAGTGTGAAGTTTGGAGCAAATTTAATTGTTTTTCATATGTCTATTCAGTTGTCCAGAGCCATTTCTTAAAAAGCCCATCTTTGCCCCAGTGATTTGGAGTTCTTTATCTTTAGTAGCAACTTGTCTAACTCAACATTAAGAAGCTTTTGGTATTTTTATTGGGATTGCTTTAAAATTATAAATTAACTTGGGGAACTGATCTCTTTCTTATATTAAATCATTCTATCAAGAACAAGTGATGTAGTTCCATTTATTTAAGTTTACTTACATATCTTTCAGGTGTGTTTGGAAGTTTTCCTCATATAGATTTCACACATTTCTTGTTAAGTTTATTCCTGAGTGTTTTATCTTTTTAAAAATTAATTAATTAATTAATTATTTTTTAATTAACATAATGTATTTGTTTCAGGGATACAGGTCTGTGATTCATCAGTCTTCCTATTTTATCTTTCTTGTTGATATTATAAAAGAGGTTTTCTCTACCATTATGTCTTCTAATGGGTCATTCTTTGTGTATATGAAGGCTATTAACACAGATTTCTCTGTGTTAATATTACATTCTGCTACCTTACTTAATTCTTTTATTGTTTGGGCTAGTTTTATCATTGATTCTCTAGGGCAGCACTGTCCAGTAAAAACCTGCTGAATAGAATGGAAATATTCTATAACTGCTCTGTTCAGCATTTTAAATGGCCATTAGTCACATGTCACTATTTAATGTAAAATAAAATTAAGTCAAATAAAAATAAATAAAGTAATAAAATTAATTATTTAAATCCTCAGTCACAGTAGCCACATTTTAAGTCTTCAGTAGCCACATAATGTAAAATATGTAAAATAATGTAAAATAGGGTGCCTGGGTGGCTCAGTTGGTTGGGCGACTGCCTTCGGCTCAGGTCATGATCCTGGAGTCCCTGGATCAAGTCCCGCATTGGGCTCCCTGCTCAGCGGGGAGTCTGCTTCTTCCTCTGACCCTCCCCCCTCTCATGTGCTCTCTCTCTCATTCTCTCTCTCAAATAAATAAATGAAATCTTTAAAAAAAAAATGTAAAATAAAATTAAGTCAAATAAAATTAAATAAAATTAAATAAAGTAATAAAATTAATTATTTAAATCCTCAGTCACACTAGCCACATTTTAAGTCTTCAGTAGCCACATATGTCTAGAGGCTACCATATTGGTTAGACAGCATATTTCTATGGTTTTCCAGGTATACTATATGTCATCTGCACATAAAGATAGTTTTACTTCTTCCCCAATTTTCATACCTCTAATTTATTTCTTTTATTTAATAACATTAGCTTTTACAGTAAAATATTGACTAACAGTGGAATAGTGGGCATGTTGGCCTTATTCGTGATTTAACAGAAATGCCTCAAATGTTTCCACATTAAGTAAAATGGCCAACTGTCATTTATTTATATATATATTTTTTAATTTTTTTATTCTTATGTTAATCCCCATACATTACATCATTAGTTTTAGATGAAGTGTTCCATGATTCATTGTTTGTGCATAACACCCAGTGCTCCATGCAGAATGTGCCCTCCTCAATACCCACCACCAGGCCAACCCATCCTCCCACCCCCCTCCCCTCTAGAACCCTCAGTTCGTCTCTCAGAGTCCATCGTCTCTCATGGTTCATCTACCCCTCCGATTTCCCCTATTTATATTTTTATCATGTTAAAAAAGAGTGTCCATCAACTTCTATTTTCTTGAGTGTTTTCTTTAAAAAATAGATGTTGAAATTTTTCAAAGGCCTTTATCAGTATCTATGGAGATAGCCATATGATTTGTTTCCTGCAATAAATTAATATTATATATTGTATTAACAGATGTCCCAAAACTGAACAAACTGCACTTCTAGAATAGATAGCATTTGGTCAAGTTGTATAATTTTCTTAATGTTCCTAATATTTTATTTAAAACTTTCGCAACAATACCGGCAAGTGACTTTGAGCTATCATTTCCTCTTGTTTAAAAGTACTATTTTTACCAGATTTAGGTGTCAATGTTATACTTGCTTCATAAAAAGGATGAGTAAGTTTTCCTTAATTTTCAATGCTCTTGAACAGTTTGTGAAGTATTGGTACTATCTGGTCTTCGAAGTTTTGGTAGACTTTCTCCATGAACCCTCGTATGTGTGTTTGTTCAGAGAACCTAGGTTGATAAAAATCCCTGATTCTTTGCAGGCCAAGTTGTCTGTGTTTCAACTACTTAACTTTGTTTTTATGCTACATAAACAATACAAAATGAATGAGGAGGGCTGTGTTGCAATAAAACTTGATTTATGAGGTTGCCTGGGTGGCTCAGTTGGTTAAATGTCTGTCTTCGGCTCAGGTCACGATCCTGGGGTCCTGGGATCCAGCCCCACGTCAGGCTCCCTGCTCAGCGGGGAGCCTGCTTCTCACTCTCCCACTGCCGCTTATGCTTTCTCCCTCTCTCTGTCAAATAAATAAAATATTTAAAATAAATAAATAAATAAAATCTTTTAGAAAACCTTGATTTATGGACACTGAAATTTGGATTTCATATAATTTTCATGTCCTGACATATCATTCTTTTGAGTTTTTTACAATTATTAAAAAATATAGACTTATTAGTTTATTATGGGATGTACAAAAACAGGTGCTAGACCATGTTTGGTCCATGAGCTATACTTTGCTGACCACTGGTCTTTCTGAAACACTTTATATAGTCTATAATTGGGTCTTATTTTGATAGCCAAATTGAAAATCTTTTTCTTTTAATAAATGAGTTAAGCCCATTTACATTTATTCATATGACTGAACTATTTCTGTCATATAATCTTACATTTTAATTCTAATGTGTGTTATGTTTATACTTGCTAAGTTTCTTTGCATGATGGGTTTTCTTTCTTTTCAAATTTCTTTTGGTATTTGGAAAGTTTTGTATTTTTGTTCTGTTGGTTACTTTTTACTTAATATCATTTAAGTGCCCTTAGTCCCAGTTTTTTTTAATTGACATATAACTGACATATAACATTGTGTAGAATTTCAAGTGTACAAGATGTTGATTTGAGGCCCTTACCTACTGCAAAACCATTTCCACCATAGCATTAGCTACAACCTTTGTCACGTCCCATAATTATCATTTCTTTTTTGGGGTGAGAACAATGAAGATCTAGTCTCTTAGCACTTTTGTTGACTACTTTCACTCTGCTGTGAAAGATCTCCAGTCATCCGTTTTTATTTCCTCCTTTACTAGCATGTCATTTTTAATGGTATCCTTTAACTCTTACATATTGTCTACACAATAATCATTAGCTTATTTTACTTTCCTCTTTCCTTCTCCAACCTTCCATTTTTTAGCTGCATTACTTGTACTTTCCTGCACATAAAACACATGATATGTAATACATAACATGTTGTTCTTCCACCGAGGTTCCTGTCTTTATTTCAGTCCTAGAACAACAGTCAGTTCTTGTATGCTCATCACTAGTGCTCTCACTCAAGCTTACTCAGTCATCTCTCCGTGGGGGAAGCCCAGCCAGTATATTCCTCAGCAAGGGCTCATGGGGACTGAATATTCCCATATCTTGCCTGTTTAAAAGTTTTATAATACTTTGGTACTTGAAAGATAGCTTGTCTGAGCATGGAATTCTTGGTTCACTCATTATGTCCTTGGGTTTTTAAAAAAAAAAAAAAATACAGCTGCATTATTTCTTCACATTGTAAGTTTAGGGCATCTGATGCTAGTCTGAATTTCACTTTTGATCTTTGTGCTTAGACGTCCACGGCCTCTTTTTCTTTTCTTTATTTTTTCTTTTATTTTTAAAGTCTAATTGTTTGTTAGGATATGTTTTCAAATGGATCATTCTGGTTCAGTTTTCCTAGGTACCTTGGACCTTTCCCAGGTACCTTGTTGGACTTTTTCAATATGTACATTTTGGTCTTTTCTTTTTTTTTTTTTTTAAAGATTTTATTTATTTATTTGACAGAGAGAGACACAGCGAGAGAGGGAATACAAGCAGGGGGAGTGGGAGAGGGAGAAGCAGGCTTCCCGCTGAGCAGGGAGCCCGATGTGGGACTCGATCCCAGGACCCTGGGATCATGACCTGAGCCGAAGGCAGACGCTTAACGACTGAGCCACCCAGGCGCCCCATTTTGGTCTTTTCTTATTTCCAGAAAGTTTTCTTGGGTTATGGTAAATATTAGTTCTGTTCAGTTCTTTTGTTTTTATGTTTAGGATCTTGAATTGCACATACTTGTTTGCTTCTTTGGTTTTCTTCTGGTTCAACCACTTTACTTCTGACCCATTTTATTTCTTTGCTTCATTTTCATTTTCTTGGGTTTTTTTCTGGCTTTCTTCTGTGTTCCTTAGTAACATTTTATTTGTATCTATTCTCCCTTGGGGACTTTGTAATTTAACCTTTGTGTGATGATTTTCTTTTCCTTTCATTTCTTTCCTAAGTTCAATCAACTCTCTTGTCATTTCTTCCTGTTTATTGTCCAAATCTGCTTTTAAGTTTTGAATTTCTCATTTAAGGTGGGTTTTCCCAGCTCCAAATTCTTACTTGAGGATATTTAATTCAGTGCGGAATGTTGTGTTACATGTTTCTTTGGGGGGAGGTGAATTTGATTTATATTCTTAAAATACTTTGTATATATTTATTCTGGTTTTGCCAGTTCATTTGTGGGTTTGGGTGATTTGTAAGAATCTTCCATCAAGGGGCACCTGGGTGGCTCAGTTGGTTAAGCCTCTGCCTTCGGTGCAGGTCATGACCGCGGGGTCCTGAGATCGAGCCCCACATCAGGTTCCCTGCTCAGTGGGGAGTTTGCTTCTCCCTCTCCTTCTGCCCCTCCCCCTACTCATCCTCTCTCTTTCTCTCTCTCAAATAAATAAATAAAATCTTAAAAAAAAGAATCTTCGGGGCACCTGGGTGGCTCAGATGGTTGGGCGTCTGCCTTCGGCTCAGGTCATGATCCCAGGGTCCTGGGATCGAGTCCCACATCGGGCTCCCGGCTCAGCGGGGAGCCTGCTTCTCCCTCTGACCCTCTCCCCTCTCATGCTGTTTCTCTCTCGCTCGCTCTCTAAAAAATAAATAAATAAAATCTTTAAAAAAAAAAAAAAGAATCTTCCATGAAGGGTGTCTTCTGTCAGTGCAGTGAGGCAACAGTTGGGGTGTGTGTGTGTGTGTGTGTATAAAGGGGTTGTATATCCTTTTTAATCTTTAAATTTTTGGTTCTCTTTTATCTTACAAATCTCTAAATTTCCCCCTTTGCCTCTTCACTGTCACCATCCTGTCTCCAAAGAGCTCGTCTACTTTCCTTTCTATCTTCTCAGAAGCAATGATTTTTAAAGACTGCCACCCCAAATCATGTGCTCTTTAAAGTCCTTTCCTTGTAGTACATGCTCAGATCTAGTAGCACTATTCCAAAATTGTTGTGCCTCCTGCGGACTTTCTGCTGATGGTTTAGAGTAGTCTTACACCTACTGCTAGCTTCCCTTTTCTTTCTTCCACATAATTTTTCCATATTGCACTTCCATATTACCTGCTTACAGGTAGTAATTTGATACTTGAGCCTTCTCTGTCTTTTAGTTATGTTATGGGCATTGGTTTTATGTAATTTGTTCTTCTTGGTAGTTCGGTGTTGTTTTTTGGAGGGTGGGTTTGGGAAATCAGTTCGTCTCTTTATTTACCTCATATATATGCATATGTGTATATTATATATATATACATATATATATATAATCTCTCTCTTGCTCTCAATATCTCTCTCTCTCAAGTAAATAAAATCTTTTAAAAAAAAAAGACTTGATCTTGGACTTCTAGCCTCTAGAACTATGAGAAACTACATTTCTGTTGTTGAAGGCACCCAGGTTGTGGTACTTTGTTGACAGCCCTAGCAAACTAATACTACAAGGATATTCATCATAGACTTTTGAAATAACAGCTCAAAATGGAAACAACACAAGTGTCCAACAATGGAAGCATAAGTTATATTGATCTCTAAAACTACCTATCCCACCTGCTTTGGCATTCTCTTTGATGGCAGCAAAGGACAGCAAGAGTAGTCAAGGATGCAGACTGCTGCCATCGTAAGTAACCCGAGCCAAGTCATGAAAATTATTAGTAGAATAAGCTCCACTGTCTTTCAGTTTATGGCTTCCTCCATGCAATTGGTGGAATAGAAAGGCACCACAGATTAAGACATGCGTTTTATTTGTCCTGCTCATGAACATGCCAAAGAGAAAAAACTTGTGCCTGCAAATTTTAAACTGCATTGGCTCAATATATTCCTTTTCCCCCAAATGGTTTTATTCTGTCTTTTCTACACAGATTCCTCCAAACTCTACTTCGGAGCCTCCTTTGAAATAAGACTTAAACAGTTCAGTATTCTTTTTTATTTTCTCTCCATTATTATCCCTAATTACCATGCCAAGACCAAGATATACTTATTTATATCTGATAAATAATTGTTTTTGCCAACAAAACCTTACAATATAGTCCCCAAAATTCATTACCACAAACAAAATCTCTGTCAAGTTTACTTCTCATATATGTTTTTATAATTTCTCTCCACTTTAATATAGTAGAGTCCTCCCACAGATGATAGAATTCAGCAAGTTAAGTAAATAAGAATATGCCCCAAATATTGAAATATTAGGCACTTATTAAAAATAATAATATGGAAATAGTGACATGAAAAGCGTTGGTAAAATGTAAAGGAAGCGGTATACGAAGTTATTTTATATAACATGATCCACATTTTGTTAAAAAATATATAAACAAGTATATCTTTAGAAGAAATGTCACATTGTTTCATTTTGGTCTTACACTTTTCCAGATTTTCTTAATGATTATGTATTTTATAATAAAGAGGGAAAAAAAGGAAGGCAGAAAGGAATAGCTAGGGAGAAGGCTGCTGATGGAATCTCATTCCACAGTTAAGATTTTTATTGCATAATTACAGGATGAGGTAAGGTTTTATTTAAAGAAAAAAACACTATTATTATTTCATTCCATGTTTGTTATAGCAAAGACAAACATGTGTAAAGTAAAAAGTGAACGTGCCATCCCACAACCCCCAGGCTCAATTTCAGAAGCACAACTCTGTTAAGAGTTTGGTGAGAACTTACTAAGGAAGGATTCTACCAGATTTTTGTTTCTGTGCCAATACCATTGACACATGAATAATATTTTTACAAATATAGAATCATGCTTTCTAGACTCTTCCTCACCTTGCTCTTTTAGTTAGCAATGTACTGTAGCTATTTTTCCATGTTAGTACTTGTAGAAGGGGATAATGTAAAAAATGTCACAAGTGTAGCATGGTATACTATAGCAGGGGTAGTGTACTGATTCAGAAATTTTAACCAGTATAGCATGGGTACTGTTCAGTCAGAATAAATGCTAAACTGGGTCTCAAGGCTCCTGCTGTGCCAAGGGTTAATCTTTTTGCTGCCAAAACAACAGAGATTCAGGGATAATGAGGAGTGTCAGGTAAGGCAACTTGAGGGCAGTGGCCTTTACCAACTGGCATGGAAGTATTTCAGAATTTTAACTAATACAGTGAGTTATACCAGGTGATACCAGCCTTATATGTATATCTCATTCTTTTTAATGGCTACTTTCAATTTCACTGTATGGATTAATTTTAATTTATTTTACGAGCCCCTTATTGATCGTTGTTTAGACAGTTTATCATTTTTTGTTGTTACAAGCAATGGGGCAGTACACATTTTTGTACATACTATGTTTGTGAACATGGGCTGGTTTATCACAATGTGACCTTGGAGAAAACATCTTTCTTCTTAGCACTGTGAATGTTAATATTTATTTCTTAATATTAGTGAGGAATTGTAAGGCTCACATTAGAAATCTTTAAGGGTATATGAAGTTTACATCAGTAGTCTCAAACCTGACTCTGCATTACAGTCATTTATAGAACTATTAGAATAATATAACCATGACCCTGCCCCTAGCAATTTTGATTTAGATATGGATGGGTTCTAGGTATTTGTGTTTTATAATAAGCTCCACAAATGATTTTGATGCCCAGTCAGTATTAGAAGCTACTGAAATGTGGAGGAATTAATATTTTAAAATAGGACAAGATTATACAATTTGGAGATGTATAACATTTAGATAAAAAGTATTGGTGAAGGGCGCCTGGGTGGCTCAGTAGGTTGGGCGACTGCCTTGGGCTCAGGTCATGATCCTGGAGTCCCAGGATCGAGTCCCGCATTGGGCTCCCTGCTCGGCAGGGAGCCTGCTTCTCCCTCTGACCCTCCCCCCTCTCATGTGCTCTCTGTCTCTCTCATTCTCTCTCTCTCAAATAAATAAATAAAATCTTAAAAAAAAAAAAAAGTATTGGTGAAGATATGAAGCTACTAGAGCTCCTATACCTGCCAGTGAGGGTGTAAATCAATAAATCATTTTGTAAAGCTCTGGAAGTGTCTATTAAGTCAAACGTAATGCCATACTTTATGACTCAGCAATGCCACACCTAGGTATAAACTCCACAGAAATGCTTAACATGTTCACCTGAATGTTCTTAGTTGTGCTATTTAGAATAACCTCAAATACAAACAATCCAAATTGTCCTCCCACAGTAGAATAGGGAAAGGGAGTTTAATGGAGTACTACCTGGCAGTGAGAGTCCTTAAGCTACAGCTACATGTAATATGGATGAATCTCAAAACATATGTGAAGCATAAGAAGCCAGATTCAAATAAGTGCATATGAAAGATTTAATTTACATAAAGTTAGTAGATAGGCAAACCTTATCTGTAGTTAGAATCAGGATAGTACTTACTTTGGGGAGGAGTAATAGCTGTAAGGGGACACAGGGGCGGGGGCATCAAGGTGTGAGTTATGGGGGAGGAAGAATTTTCTTTCTGCTTTTCTAGTATCTTTGGCTGGTTTAATAATTACATTGAGATAAGACAGATTAACAGGAGAAAAACAAGTTTAATTATATATGTACAGGAGCCCCATGCAAATATGAGACCCAACGGCAAATTGAGCAGTAGAGGCTTATACGCCATCCTGAGCTAAGGAATGGGATGGGGCGTGGAGCTTCAAAGGGGAGGAGGATGATTCACAGGACGATAAGAAGAGCAGATGTTTGGTAATTAGATGTTTGCCCTGACATACGTATAGATATGTATGCCATACATATAGATATAGATGTTTCAGTAAAAAATTTTCTCTGGTAATAGCTCTTTCTGAGCCAGGCCCCCTATCTAAGTTCTTTTAGGTAGTTAAGGGAAAGGTAAAAGTTTTTCTTGGATTTTGTGGGTCTTAATTGCCTTCAGCTCAGAATAATCCACACACCAAAGTGGCATATTTTGGAGTCATGTATTCTGCTCCTCTTCAGTCCCACTTTTGAAACTTCCCCAAGAAGTTTCACAGTCCAGAAGCTGAATTGGTAGATTGGTCCATTTTGTTGAACCAGTCCCTTAGTCTCGAGAGTAGGTCAATTCAGTTAGACAATTGTGTCTCCATTCAGAAGGCAACTGTGCATGTGGGCTCCCAAATTTAGGTCTGTGGTTCAAGCAATCAGGTATGTAGTAAGAGACATTGCTTTGGAAACAAAAGAAAATTGTTAATGATTGGAGCAGATTATAATCCCAGTTTCTGGGATTCTGAAGGCAGCTTGTCAAGAAGATATGTAGAGTTTGGCTCAAAGCAAACATCTCTAGATGTTTAGTAAGGGCAGGTGGTGGCAATCTGATAGATTTTCCTGATTTGTAGTTTGAACGTCCCTGGTGATCTTTCTGAGTGGTATAGCAACAGGCATGAAGATTGTCCATATATGTACTGTTGGGGTGATTTCTCTGAAGTTTATATCAAATTGTCCAGCTTTAGTTTACATGGCTTCAGAAAAAGAGCAGTTTTAGTTAGTGATTCCAAGTCAGAAGGATGGAAGAAAAGTTGGAAATGTTAGTTTGGAGAGTTACAGCCAAATATTGGAGGAAACTAAAAAATTCAGGTTCTAGTCCAGTTTACCAGTAGAAAACAAAACTTCAAAGACAATTAACAGTATTAGAAACTACTATCCAGACAGGTGTATCACTGAAACATAATTTTTCTCTCTACAGTCATACTCATGTCAGAGATAACTTCAATAAGAATAATTTGTTGAAACCTAGTTTCAATAAACTTGGCCTTATTCTTTACATATAAAGTGCAGCAAGAATGATGGATCATGTAGAATCTTTTAATCTGTTCTTTTGGAACTTTTCATAAGGAATCTCAGATTGTCTTTTTAAAAGCCTTGTGAGGCTAAGAAGCCAAACCAGGGTCTCACCATCAGACTTTGTGTGCAATACCTATAGATTTGGGTGAGTTCCTCTCCTTGTGAGGCCCCCAAAATATCCTGAGGTTTCTAAGCTTGCCAGGAAGTGGCCTTCTTTTCTCACCTAGTGAGACTGCTGGGAACCCTGTAAGCAAGGTACTGGGCCAATTTTTCCAAGGAGTTTTATTGGCTCCATAAAGTCAACCTTAGTTCCTTAAAGCTGTCTGGCATATCTGATTCTATGCACATTCTCAAATATGATATTCCAGCCAAAGCCTTGGCAATATAACCAATGTTTCCAGTTGTGTCTTATTACAAGGAGAATAGATTCTTACTGAATTTATGCAATTAACTATATTGGCATGAAAATAAGAATACTAAATTTCCCAATTCTGGAATGATCAGATAGGGAGAAAAAGTAATTGTTTCATCTTTGTTCACAAAGGTATATCTTACTGAAATTTTTGATAGCTTAAGAGAAAAGAAAACAAAGGTTTCCTTAAACCTGAAAAAACAAAACATAAAAGAACCAGCAATGTCTCAATGAAAAAAATCATAAAAATTATTAGTCATCCTTCTCAGCTCATTCAGTCTCATGTTATTAATTCTTATTCGACTTGAATCCAGTTTTTCCATTAGTTCTGTAAATTGTTACCCAGTTCAGTTTTATGATCTTAAAGTTATCAGAAATCTGTACATATCAAAAGTCCTTTCCTTGAATCTCTTTGAAAATGAAGTACTTCAAGGGGCTCCTGGTTGGCTCAGTCATTAAGCGTCTGCCTTCGGCTCAGGTCACGATCCCAAGGTTCTGGGATTGAGCCCTGCATCGGGCTCCCTACTCGGCGGGAAGACTGCTTCTCCCTCTCCCACTCCTCCTGCTTGTGTTCCCTCTCTCGCTGTGTCTCTCTCTGTCAAATAAATAAAAAATCTTAAAAAAAAAAAATGAAGTACTTTTGAAGGAACGCTTTTGCAAAGCATCAGAGTAAAACAATAATTATCTGTAAATGACAAAAAAACTTGAACGCTTTTGCAAAGCATCAGAGTAAAACAATAATCTGTAAATGACAAAAGCTTTTAAAATGCCCATTGTTAAAGATCTGATGAAATTCATTATAATGAAATTGGTAAGGAAATGTGTTTATTTTTGTGGCTCACATCTTGAGATAATAACTGGAATTATGATGATAACATAATCAGCAGTGCTCATACCAAATTTTTACTGGAGTTGCTATAGCCAAGGAAGAAGTTCCACAAATGTTTTCTCCTGCTAATGTGCTAATTTAGAAAATGGAAAGAACTCTCCCCACTCTTGCTTCCATCAGATCCTGTAGGCATAAATCCAGGAGACTGATATAGTAAGAATTCTTACTTTATAATGGCTTTTGTCAGAGGTCCCAGCATCTCTCAGCTACAGTATCTTGAAGCAAGCAATGTCCAGCCAGTGAAGGTCCTTTCATGGTCACCAACTGTAGGGGAGGAAAAGTTTCCTTTCTACCCTGCTAGGTTCTTCGGCTGGTTTAATAATGAAATTGACATATGACAGATTAACAGGAGAAAAACAAATTTAATTACATATGTATAGGAGCCCCATGTAAATATGAGGCCCAAGGGCAAGTTGAGGTTTACTATGCCATCCTGAGCTGAAGAATGGGATAGGGGCATGGGACTTCAAAGGGGAGGAGGATGATTCACAGGATGATAAGAAGAGCAGATGTTTGGTAATTAGATGTTTGTCCTGCCCTGCCATATATATAGGTCTTTCAGATAAAGAGTTATCTCTGATAAAGCTCTCTTTCTGATCCAGGCTTCCTATCTAAATTCTTTTAGGTAGTTAAGGGAACAGTAAAAGTTTTTCTTAAATTTGCTGAGTCTTGATTGCCTTCAGCTCAAAATAATCCACATTCCAAAGGTTATGTATTTTGGGGTCACGTATTCTACTCCCCATTAGGGTAATATTTTGTTTCTTAATCTGGAGACTATTTACATGGGTATGTTCAGTTTGTACAAAGTCATCACATTGTACACTTATGATTTGTAGGCTTTTTTGTATGTATAGTACATCTGACAAAACGTTCAAAAAATACTGTAAAATCATCAATAGAAGGAAATTCCTCTATTCCTCTATTAATAACAAAATTATTTCATGATAGAATAATAACTATCCTTCCATTAACTGTAAAAGAGAAATTTGGTCTGCAGTGGTATGCTGGAGCCAGCTTGTGTGGCTCACTAGACCAACTTAGGTGCATCTTTTCAATTCAGCAACATCATCTTGGTAGCTTGAAATCGGCTCTGTTGGGAATATTTACACCATGGAAATTGGCAAATGCTACATCAGTCTGTTGTTGTTTTCCCAGAAAACTTCTTACCCATACAGTACAGTACTTAGATCTCTTTGCACACGGGAATGTTATTTGGCTTGCTTTAGAGACAGTGTAATTTTTAAACAATTAGTATAAATGTTGAAAGTGGTTAAGATGAGCATGCTTTTTAGAATTGTTATCACACTTTGAAACTGCAAAGAATCCTTCTCTTTTTCTTCTATAAATTTGAGGAGACTTATTTGTATTCACATGTCAGTTCATAAGAGGAAATATATCATCAAGAACTTTGTTGTCACTTTAAATTTGGCTTCAGTGTCACAAATTAGCATTATAAGAATATTACCATGACTTGAAATCTACTCTTGGTAATAAGAGTCATTGTGAATCTCCTGAGACTGAAGCTATGTTGCTTTATTCTTTTTACTGCTAGAAAATGAATAAGGTAATAAAGCTAATAGAATTGTCACCTACAATTCTGAAACACTCAGTTCTGTGCTGGTGTCTTTTGTCAGCCAGGTGCATACAGACATAATAGATACTCTCCTTGTTGAATTGTTGTCAAGGGCATTGTTGCAGCAAAAGATGCCTAAACACACAGTTTAAATTTTTCTCTATTCTCTTTAATTCTTTATGTCTCTACCTCCTTCTTTTCACTTTCTTTTTGTTTCTGTCTATAGCCATAGTCTTCTATTTATTTCTCTGTGGTATCACTTTAGCTTCTTAAAATCTTTTAAACACTGTGACAAGTGCGTTTAACTATTCTAATACTTTTCCCAAGGGAAATTTGGAGATTTTTTTCATGTATGTAAAATTTTTTAAAATTGTTTCAGCCATATTTTTGCTTCATGACAAAAAATAATGGCTTATTTATTAGAAAGTGTCTTTACATTCTTTAAAACCATCTTGTTTCTAAGAATCCCTACTACCATCATGTACTAAAAATAATTTTAGTGACTAAGTGACTAACATTACTTAACAAGTATCAAAATAGATAATTATTTAAGGAGCACCAAAAGAGAGAAACAAGAAAGTGAAAGAATTGTAAATGGAGGGAAAACAATGTGTGCTAGTTTTGCTTACTGTAATGCCAAAACTCATTATTGGGTTCACCTGTTGTTCACCTTTTCCATTTTTAATAAAGTCCCTCATCATCTTTTCAGTATTTTAGCAGTCATTGATGATCATTGTCTGGATCTGCTATTTCTTTAGGGATTACAAAATGGTGATATTCCATCATTCCTCATCTTTTTAAGCTGTATTTCTTCTGTAAAGAAAACTTTGATTGACTTTTTGATTACCCTGAAGAACAGTTTATGCAGGAAAGGCATGTAAATGCTTGATTCCTTTTATTTCCATTGACTGCCTTTGACTTTTTCTATTTTAATTTTTAAAATATTTTTCTAGTCTGTGGAAGTTCTGTGTCTTTTCAGATCTTCTTGGAGTTTACTCGTATTTTCAAACCTGTTTTTCTTTCTTTTTTTAAGATTTTATTTATTATTTAGAGAGAGAGAGAAAGAGTGCTAGTGGGGGGGAGGGGTAGAAGGAGAGGGAGGGAGAGAATCTCAAGCAGACTCTGGGTGCAGAGCCCCACTCGGGGCTGAATCTCATGACACTGAGACTATGACCTGAGCCGAAATCAAGAGTTAGAAGCTTAGCAGCCCACTGAGACACCCAGGTGTCCCAACCTGTTTTTATTTCTTGAAATATAATGTTTTTATGTTTTTGTTTTGTTTTTTAAGATTTATTTATTTATTTATTTATTTATTTATTTATTTATTTATTTGACAGAGAGAGAGAGAAATAGTGAGAGCAGGAACACAAGCAGGGAGAGTGGGAGAGGGAGAAGCAGGCTTCCTGCCGAGCAGGGAGCCCGATGTGGGGCTCAATCCCAGGACCCTGGGATCATGACCTGAGCCGAAGGCAGACGCTTAACAACTGAGCCACCCAGGCGCCCATATAATATTTTTATATCCTATGTTTCATAATCCAATTATGTGAAAAAGTCTTAGCCAATCTATGTCACCTGTTGTTTCTGCTGGCTGTCAATCAGAGTGTTTTATTTCCTTTTGAACTATGAGCTATAAATTTTTTGGTACTTTATCTTTAGAAATTCTTTGGGGTCTTGTATGAAGGTAGGTTCCTCCATGAAGGAGTTTCATTTGTTTCTGTCAGATGCCTATAAGGCATAACCAGCCTTAGATGTCTTCAAAATATCAGTTCTCTTAAAATATTTTAGACCACCCATTTAGTGTGGGTTCAGGCTGCAAATTGTGGTTTGTGGTTACGAGTAATCAGGAAAGAATTTTCCTCCCCTTCCCAGCCCCAGGTTTTGAGATGGGCTATATATCTCGGGTAGTGGGTAGGAAAGTTTATAACTAATTAACTCTATATTGAAAGTCTAGTCCTTGGGTCTCAGACTTATGGATAAGTCTCCAGTTAGACTCTCCAACTTGGGTAGCCCCTGGGATTTCTCTTCTGTTCCCCAGCTTTGAAGATTGTATGAACCAAAGTTCAAGTTCATTGGGTTCAATAAATGCCCTCACAGCAAAAAGGTTAGTTTCAACATTCTGGTTACCTCTTAGGGTTCCCACCTTTACTTTTTTTTTTTTTTAAACCTGTGTATTTCTCATTTTTTTTTTTAGCAGGTCATGGATGTACTTGAGAAGATTTTTAAAGCATATCTTATGTCGCATTTTTAGTTGTTTTTAGCAAGAGCCTCAGCCCACAAACTTCATTCTTTCAGACAGACAAACACCTTCATTATGTGCTCTTTTCTTGAACTATGCTTCATTCTTTAATCCTTAATTATATGTTATTGTACATTTTTCTAGGTATTTTATATTGTCAGTTGTGTATATTTTAGTTCTTTTGAGAACACTTGATTTATTCTACTGTTCCATTTCATTTCAGCCTGCTAGATACATAGTACAGTAAAATTTTCACTGATCAATATAAAATAAGTGAGGTTTTGTTAAGATTATTTCAGAGTATATGGTACTTTAATGGTATGAAAGAGTAAAACCCTTTTTCTAAAGTGTCTAACTTACTTTTTGGAGAACTTTCTAATTGGAGAAATTTGACTGATATTTGGGGATTGTTAGTTAAATATCTATGTGGTATACATGCATATATGGGAATTTTATTTTCTCTGTATTTTATTAAGTAAGCAAAATGGACTGAAAGATGTTCTTTTCCTTTTGAAATGTGAGTTTTGGTCAGTAGGGACACATTGTTCCTCTGTAGGTTCTTTAGCAGATAGGAAGCAGATGTGGCATTGGGAGGAGACCACTAGGGAAAGAACAAATGCATGAGTAATCTGGAAAAAGATTAAAGACAACTTATGAATTAAATGTCAGCCTTTAGACCCAAGCTTTTCCATTTTTGGTACTCAGAAGAGGCAAGCAACTGAGTATTCTTTTTTTTTTTTTTTTTAAAGATTTTATTTATTTATTTGAGAGAGAGAGAATGAGAGACAGAGAGCACGAGAGGGAAGAGGGTCAGAGGGAGAAGCAGACCCCCTGCCGAGCAGGGAGCCCGATGCGGGACTCGATCCCGGGACTCCAGGATCATGACCTGAGCCGAAGGCAGTCGCTTAACCGACTGAGCCACCCAGGCGCCCTTTTTTTTTTTTTTTTTTTTTAAGATTTTATTTATTGCAACTGAGTATTCTTAAAAAGAAAGAGACTGTCCTTAGAAGCCAGTAGTACTTCACTGTACTTACTGTCCTATTTCCAGGTGTTTTTGTTTTACACCCTGATTTTGATCTTCTTTGGTTCGGTCTGATGTAACCCTTCATTAGCCTGGATTTGTACTTAACGAGTCTTCTTTCATTTGATTAGAGAATGTCTTTAAAATCATATGTACTTTATCATTGCATTTCTAGGAATGTATGGCATGTTTATTGGTCAAATGCCTTGCATATGGAAATGAAATTTGGTGAGGAATCTCCTGGATCAAATATGGATTTATTTTTACTTTAATAAAACTATTCAAAGCATAAAGACTTTAGTCTGAATATCAGTGCTAGCAGCTGACCTGGAAAGGGTTGCCAGGACGGTACCTGCTAAAGATTGTAATGATTTTCCTACTCCTGGTGCCTCTTTGGTTGTGTTTGAATTATAGACATAGACCAGGTGGGCATCAGCAGGTCTTCTAGATCTCTGAAGTACTTCATAATGACTACATTCCCTGGACATAGGATTTTCTTCTATATTCACTAATGTGCTTTATATTTTAATTCAGTGAAGATACCGTGTAGTTTTGTGTTTAACACTGCCCATTTGGTAATTATTGGACTAATTACATTCCCCAAAGGAATACTTGAGCGTTAGGGCTAGGAAAAGTTACAGTCATTTTAGTTTAAAATTATGCTTGCAGTAAGAAATAAATCATAGACTCATAGGCGCCTCGGTGGCTCAGTCAGCTGAGCATCCGACTCTTGGTTTTGGCTCAAGTCATGATCTCAGGGTGGTGGGATTGAGCCCCACATCAGCTCTGCACTCAGCTCAGAGTCTCCTCAGGATTCTCTTTCCCTTTCCCTCTGCACCCTCCCCCACTCACACTTCCTCTCTAAAATAAATAAATCTTTTTTTAAAAATATTTTATTTACTTGTCAGAGAGAGAGAGTGTGCACAAGTAGGCAGAGGAAGAAGGAGGCTCCCTGCTGAGCAGGGAGCCCGATGTGGGGCTCGATCCCAGGACCCTGCGATCACGACCTGAGCCGAAGGCAGACGCTTAACCGACTGAGCCACCCAGGTGCCCCTAAATAAATAAATCTTAAAAAAAAAAAAAGAAAGAAATCATAGACTCTCTGCAGTCCAACTTGTAAATAAATATTAAATAACAATAGGGACGCCTGGGTGGCTCAGTTGGTTAAGCATCTGCCTTTGGCTCAGGTCATGATCTCGGAGTCCTGAGATCAAGCCCCATGGTGGGCTCTCTGCTGGGGGGTGGGGGGAGCTGCTTCTCCCTCTCCCTCTGCCACTCCCCCTGCTTGTGCTCTCTCTCTCTCAAATAAATAAAATCTTAAAAAAATAAGTAAATAACAAAATCAGGATTTACCTACAATAAAATGAAGTTTTCCAGCCTCTCTATGCTTCTGGATGTATTATTTCCACTTTTCAGTACACTTACCTGATTAGTGACAGATATCAGATCATAATGATTCCTGATAGCATGATATCTCTTAAATAATTCTAAGACTAATGTAAGAAAAATTATTTATTAATTTTTATGTCAAGGATAAGCCTTTTGAAATCATGTCCATTTATCATATTCTTTCATTCATTCACCAAAACTTTATCCCACACTTAACTAGATGCTAGGCACTATGTTAGGTTTTGGGATAGTGTTCACAGCACATTTTTAGCCCTCAAGAACCTTACAGTTTAATTCTGTTTAGATATGCTGGGCCATTGAAGAAAAATGCTCTTCAGCATAGAAGAGTTCTCTTGCCTCTACTGGCTCTGTTGCCTCTCCTTTTCACATTACTTAATTTCTTAAAGTTTGAACTTAGTATCCTATCCTGTGGTAGTTGGAGGAAAACTTATTGAAAGCTTTTTTGAAACATGTCCTCACAGCCATGGGTCACCATTATAACATACTGTTCCAGATAAAAGAGACCTGATACATGAAAAGATGATCTGTCAAATATGTATTTTTTCGTATATTTAAATTTTTTATTTTTTTATTTGTAAATTGATATACTGATATATAATTTACATGTAATAAAAAACACCCATTTTAAGTGTAGACTTTAAGGAATTTTGACAAAGTATATGTCCTTGTAACCACCACCCAATCATTAACCCAAGAGAGAAACCTGGGTGTTATTCTAGAGTCCTCTCTTCCTCACATTCAAAGAAGTACTAGTTTCTGTACATGCTACACCCTGGCTTCCACAGAACCTATCCTCTCTTCTTTATTCTCATGGCTTCTACCTTAGTTTTTGATGTGTTAGACCCTTTCTCTTTTTTTTACCTTTACTTATTGCAATCTCTAATTAGTTTTTTGCTCTTAACTCATTTCTTTCCTTTATACCTCCCATAATGTCACTAATTATTCTAATAATTACTAATTATTCTAATCCTATTAGAACCCCCCTCCCTTGCTTAAAATCCCTTGATGACTCTTCCCAGTTTGCATTCTCAGGCATCAATTTCTGAGTAAGAGATTGTTCCTTAGCAACTGACTTGGTGGTGACATTATTTATCAGATAAGAAATATACATAGAGAAGCAGATTTGTGGATGGAAGATGATGACTTCATTCACTTAACACTGTAGAAGAAAAACAAATTTGCCTTGTGTTTCAGTTTTGAAATTATCAGAAGCATCTTTATTTGATTTTAGCCTTATGGAAACAACTGTCAGGGAAGAAGAGAAGCATTTTTTTAAACATCCTTTAAACACCAGAAACTATTCTGAGATATTTTATATTGATGGGAAGAAATAATTTTGTTAATGCTAGGTGGGAAAAATTACAATGTTTGTTCAAGTTTATTTATGCTTGTAGTGATTGTTAATTTTAACTTAATGAACTCTCATTTTCACCTGTATTCACTGGCCTTTTAAAAATGCCTTCCCAATTGATACTGTTCAAATGTCAATACTACCAAAAGCCATATATAGATTCAATGCATTCCCTATCAATATTCCAGTAGCATTTTTTACAGAAGTCAAAAAACAGTCCTAAAATTTATCTAGAACCACAAAAGTCCCTGAAATAGCCAGAGAAATCCTGAGAAAGAATAACAAAACAGAAGGCATCACATTTCCTGATTTCAAGCTACACTATAAAGCCATAGTCATCAAAACAGTATGGTACTAGAATAAAAACAGACAGTTCAACCAATGGAATAGAATTAAGAGCTCAGAAATAAACCTAAGTATAACAGGTCAGCTTATATTTGACAAGGGAGCCAAGATTACTCAATGGAGAAAAGGCAGCCTCTTCAATAAATGGTACTGGGAAAATTGGATACTCACATGTAAAAGAATGAAACTGGACTCCTATCTTACACCACTCACAAAGATTAACTCAAAATGGATTAAAAACTTAAATGTAAGATCTGGGGGGCACCTGGATGGCTCAGTTGGTTAAGCGTCCAACTCTTGATCTTAGGATTGTGAGTTCAAGCCCTGTGTTAAAATATGACACCTAAAGCAAAAGCAACAAAATAAAAAATAAACAAGTAGTACTGCATTGAACTAAAAAGCTTCTTTTTAGCATCAGCAAAAGAAACCATCAACAAAGTGAAAAGATAACCTATGCAATGGGAAAAATATCTGTAAACCACTTATCTGATAAAGGCTTAATATCTCAAATATATAAAGAACACATACAGCTCAATAGCAAAAAAACATATAACCCAATTTAAAAATGGGCAAAGGACCTGAATAGACATTTCTTCAAAGAAGATATACAAAAGGCCAACA
Source organism: Mirounga angustirostris (assembly GCF_029215605.1). NCBI lineage: Eukaryota > Metazoa > Chordata > Mammalia > Carnivora > Phocidae > Mirounga > Mirounga angustirostris. The sequence continues at coordinate 35,564,235 of NW_026991717.1, read as the reverse complement.
GGTATATGAAAAGATGCTCAAGGGAAATGCAAATTAAAACCATAATGAGTTATCACCTCATGCTTGTTAGAATGACCATCATCAAAAAGACAAGAGATAACAAATGCTGGTATGGATGTGGAGAAAAGGGAACCCTGTGCACTGTTGGTGGGATTGTAAATTCATACAACCACTATGGAAAACAGTATGGAGGAGCTTCAGAAAATTAAAAACAGAGCTATCATATGATCCAGCTATTTCACCTCTTGGAAATATACCCAGAGGAAATGAAAACTCTAACTTAAAAGATATCTGCACTGCCCTGTTCACAGCAAGATTTTTACAATAACCAAGCCATGGAAACAAGTGTTCCATAGATGGATGAATGGATAAAGAAGTTATGGTTTATATACATACATGAATATACCTGAATATTATTCAGCCATAAGAAGTAAGGAAATCCTACCATTCGTGACCACATGGATGGACCCTGAAGCATTATGCTAATTGAAATAAGTCAGATAGAGAAAGACTGATAGGTACTGTATGATCTCATCTATATGTGGAATCTAAAAGCAAAAACAAAAACCAAGCTCACAGAAAAAGAGATCGGACTTGTGGTTACTAGAGGTGGAGGGGGAATTGGAAGAAGGTGGTCAAAAGGTCCAAACTTCCAGTTATTAGATAAATTGGTACTGGGGCACCTGAGTGGCTCAGTTGGTTAAGTGTCTGACTCTTGGTTCTTCTCAGGTCATGATCTCATGAGTTGTGGGACTAAGACCCGTGTTAGGCTTCACGCTCAGCACAGAGTCGGCTTGAAGATTCTCTTTCTCTGCCCCTCCCCCCACACATGGATTCTCTCATCCTCTCTCTCTCTGTAAAATAAATAAATAAATCTTAAAAAAAAAGATAAATCAGTACTAGGGATGTAAAATATTATATGATGATCACAGCTAACACTGCTGTATGATATATAGGAAAGTTGTTAAGAGAGTAAATGCTGTGCGGGTACCTGGATGGCTCAGTTGGTTAAACTTCTGATGCTTGATCTCCAGGTCTTGATCTCAGGGTTGTGAGTTCTAGCCCCATGTTGGACTCCATGCTGGGCATGGGGCCTACTTAAGAAAAAAAAAGAAAAGAAAATGCTATGAGTTCTCATCACCAGGAGGAAATTTTTTCTTCTCTTTTTTGTTCTTTCTTTTCTTTGTTATTGTGTCTATATGAGATAAATGGATGTTAGCTGAACCTATTATTGTCATCATTTTACAATACATATAAATCTAAGTATTATGCTGTATGCCTTAGACTTATATAATGATGTATGTCAATTATTTCTCAGTAAAACTGGGGGAAAATGTCTTCCCATAATTATCTAAACATGTCTCAAAAACCATAGCAAGTGTATGAATTGTGAGATATACCTATTAGATGGTAAAAATAATCTCTAAGGTAAAATAATTGATAGGAGAGGATCTTTTTACCTTGAGTGAGAGGAAACATGGAAGAAATATTTAAATGTGACAATAAAAAAATAATGAACTTTATTCTTGCTATAGACCTTGCCTTGACCTTAATTGCCAACATATTATTTATTTTTTATACCATAAATATTCTATATCCTCTAGCTTTTCTTAAAACAGGAAGAAAGAGATATTCAATATAGTGCCTTAGTAAAGAAAGTATTTTTAGGTCTAAATGTTTACATTAGTTATTTTTTTTAAGATTATTTATTTATTTATTTATTCATGAGAGACAGAGAGAGAGAGAGAAGCAGGCTCCCAAGGAGCAGGGAGCCCAATGCAGGACTCGATCCCAGGACTCTGGGATCATGACCTGAGCCAAAGGCAGACCCTTAACCATCTGAGCCACCCAGGCGCCCTACATTAGTTATTTGAATAGTCATTGAATGAGGATGATTCTAATATAGATGATTTTTACTAACCTGCTCTGGGGTATTATTTAGAAAAATGAGTATTCCCTTTAAAAATGGAAAGTCTTCAAAAAATTAAAAATAGAACTACCATATGATTGAGTAATTCCACTTCTGGGTATTTATCCAAAGAAAATGAAAGCACTAACTTGAAGAGATATCTGTATGTTCATTGCAGCATTATTTATAGTAGCCAAGATTTGGAAACTAAGTGTCCATGGACAGGGGCACTTGGGTGGCTCAGTTGGTTAAACGTCTCACTCTTGATTTTGGCTCAGGTCATGATCTCAGGATTGTAAAATCGAGCCCTATGTCAGGCTCCACGCTGGGCACGGAGCCTGCTTAAGATTCTTTCTCTACCTCTGCCCCTCCCCACCACTTGTGCACTTTCTCCTCCTTAAAAAAAAAAAAGTGTCAATGGACAGATGAATGGATAAAGAAAATGTAGGATGGATAGCTGGATAGATGAATAGATAGATCGAGATATATGTAATGGATATATATTATTCAGCCATAAAAAAGAATGAAATCTTGCCATTTGCAACTATATGGGTGGACTTTGGGGCATTATGCTAAGTGGAGTAAGTCAGACAGAGAAAAACAAATACCATATGGTTTTACTTATATGTGGAATCTAAAGACAAAAACAAAAACCAACAACAAAAAAGCAAAATGAGCTAATACATACAGTTAACAGATTGGTGGTTGCCAGAGGCATGGGCTGGCAGGGAGTGAAATGGATGAAGGAAGTCAAAAGATACAAACTTTCAGTTATAAAATAAATTAGTCATGGGAATGTAATGTATAGCATATCGACTACTATTAATAATACTGTGTTGCATATTTGAAAATTGCTAAGAGAGTAGATCTTAAAAGTTCTTACACAAGAAAAAAATTCTGTGAAAAAATTTTGTAACTGTATGGAGATGGGTGTTATACTAGACATATTGTGGTGGTCATTTCACAATCTATATAAATATTGAATTATTATGTTATATACCTGAAATTAATATAGTGTATGTCAATTATACCTCAATTTTTATAAAGTCCCAATCAAAATCCCAGCAAGTTGATCTCAACGAATGGATTCTAAGGTTTGATGTGAAAGCTAAGACCTAGAATAGCAACACAATACTGAGGAACACAATTGGAGGACTCACACTAACCTATTTCAAGACTTAACTGTTAAGGTACAGTAATCAAGACAGTGTAGTATTGGTGAAAGAGTAGACATATATATCAATGGAAAAGAATAGAGGGCCTAGAAACAGATTCACACAAATATAGTCAAGTAATCTTTGACAGAGGAGCAAAGGCAATTCAATAGAGAAAGGGTAGTCTTTTCAAGATGATACTGGAAAAATTGGATATTCACATTAAGAATCTAGACATAGACTTTATACCTTTTATAAAACTTACTCAAAATGGATTGTAGATTAAATATAAGACACAAAGCTATAGAACTTTTAGAAGAAAACTTAGGAGAAAATCTAGGCATTCTTGGGTTTGGTGATGAATTTTTAAATATAACACCAAGACCATGATACATGAAAGAAAATTGATAAGTTGGGCATCATTAAAATTAAGAACTTCTGCCCTGTGAAAGGCACTATTAAGAAAGTGAAAGTGAAAAGACAAGTCACAGACTAGGAGAGATATTCACAAATCTTATAATCTGTTAAATTATATGTATATAGGTATATTTTATATATATCCATGATATACAAAAATTCAACAACACAAAAACAACAGGTGTTGTTAGGGATGTGGAGAAAAAAGAACCCTTGTACACTGTTGGTGGGAGTCCAAATTGGTGTAGCCACTATGGAAAACAGTATGAAGAGTCCTCAAAAAGTTAAAAATAGAACTACCTTATGATTCAGCAATTGCACTACTATGTATTTACCCAAAGGATGCAAAAACGCTAAAGCAAAGGGATACATGCATCCCTATATTTATAGCAGCATTATTTACAATAGCCAAGATATGGAAGCAACCCAAGTGTCCACTGATTGATGAGTGGATAAAAAAGATGTGTGTGTGTGTGCATATATATATATATGCATATATATATATATATGTGTGTGTGTGTGCATATATATATATATGCACACACACACACACACATATATATACAAACACACACACAATGGAATATTAGCCATAAAAAAGAAGGAAATCTTGCCATTTGCAGTGACATGGATGGAGGTAGAGAGTATTATGCTCAATGAAATGTCAGTCAGAGAAAGACAAATCCCATATGATTTCAGTCTTATGTGGAATTTAAGAAACAAAATAAATGAGTAAAGGGAAAAAAAGAGAGGCAAACCAAAAATAGACTTTTTTTTTTTTAATTTTATTTATTTGTGAGAGAGAGAATGAGAGACAGAGAGCATGAGAGGGAGGAGGGTCAGAGGGGGAAGCAGACTCCCTGCCGAGCAGGGAGCCCGATGCGGGACTCAATCCCGGGACTCCAGGATCATGACCTGAGCCGAAGGCAGTCGCTTAACCAACTGAGCCACCCAGGTGCCCCCAAAATAGACTTTTAACTATAGAGAACAAACTGATGGTTTCCAGAGGGGAACGGTGGTAGGGGAGGGTTAAGGAATGCCCTTGTCATGATGAGCACAAGCTCAAAAATAAGGAAGCAACTCAATTAAAAAATGGGCACAAGAACTATAAATGCAAAGAAGATATACAGATGGCAAATATGCATATGAAAAAAACGTTCAACATCCTTTGACATTAGGGAATTGCATTTTAAAATAATGAGACACCACTACACACCTACTGGAATGACTGATATAAAAAAAAAAACAACCTGACAAATACCAAATGCTCATGAGAATGTGGAGCTGGTAGGAATGCAAGATGTTATAGCCACGTTGGAAGACAGTTTGGCAGTTTCTCGCAAAGCTAAACTTAGTCTTACAATATAATCCAGCAATTGCAATCTTAAGTATTTACCCAGTTTGAGTTGAAAACTTATGTTCACACAAAAACCTGCAGATAAATATTTATAGCAACATTATTCATAATCACTAAAATCTGGAAGCAACCAAGATGTCTTCAGTAGGTGAATGGATAAACAGATTGTGGTACATCCAGACAATGGAATATTACTCAGTGATAAAAGAGAGAGAGCATGTGCTCTCTGAAGACACAAAAAGACATGGCAGAACCTTAAGTGCATATTGCAAAGTGACAGAAGTCAGTGTGAAAAGGCTATATTCTGTATGATTCCAGCTATATGGCATTCTGGAAAAGGCAAAACTTCATAGTAAAAAGATGAGTGGTTGCCAGAGATTGAGGGAGAAAGGAGGGTTGAATAGGATTGTTTAGGGTCATGGAGCTATTCTGTATGATACTTATGCATTTGTCAAAACCCACAGAACTTTAAAGCACAGAGTGAAACTTAATGTATGCAAATTAAAATATTTAGGAGGTTAGAGGATTCCAGGAAGGAATGAATATAGACTATGACAAGAGAAGCTAAGTGTATTTCAACTGTATGAAACAGCCTGTTGAAAGGGGTGGCGGGAGGGGAGGTGCTGACCTAAGTAACTTTGAAATGAATGTGTAAGACTAAATGCTAAGGGAATTACACATAACGGCTATACTTCATAAAGTTGTTTCCCATGGGGATTCAGGTTGAAAATTCTGATACCACTATGTATATGTTCTAGAATTGAACAATTAAGTAAATGGATCAGAGCTGGTGAGAGATTTCTCCTTGTTGGAGTAGGAATTTACAGATAAGCAAGGGAAAGAGGCTAGAGTGATCCTTTTGATAACAGATTAGAGTTGGGGAACATCAGTGTGAACTCATGTTTAGCTTAATATAGACATAGATGTTACATATTACAGATAATATGTATACACACAGGTTAGTATGCACACATATATTTCCTTGCTTTGTCATCAGAAGACATGAAAAAAATGACACCCCAGTGGCGAAAAGTATACCTAGCCACCAGATCTTTGGTTCCAGTACCATTCTCCAATAAAAGGAACCATGACTCCTTGGAGAAATGTTTGATTCTAGGACTGGGGTAGGAAATAATATGAGTCTAGAGAATCTTATAGTGCCAGAAAGTAAGGAATGAATGAATGATTTGTAAATTATTTGTAAATAATTGTAAATTAATTGTAAAAAAAATGTACAATACTACTACAAGATGTTAATAATAGGGAAAACTGAGTGCGGAGTATATGGGAGCTCTGTATTATCTTAATTTTTCTGTAAATCTAAAACTATTCTAAAATAATAATGTATATTAAATAAATGAAAGTACTATTGGAAGGTCTCACAATAATCCAGTGGTTTCTGTCTCTCCTGCAGTTTTGAAAGTGTTTGCTGCCTTGCTGACTCTTCTTCTCTCTCAGACATCACTTTTGATGGCAATCCAATAGCTCAAGAGTCATGGTACAAACACACTATCCTTCAGAATATGATGCAGCTGCGCCAGCTGGATATGAAGAGAGTCACGGTGAGAGCTCTTCTGAAGTGCTTACCATCTTGTCTTTACTGTGGATTAAGAGACTGGGTGCATATTCTTTGCTTAGAAATGCTTCTTAGTTTTAATAAACTATGGATTATCATGACTATATAATTCATAATTACAATTACAAATATTTTACCACCTGTCCCTTATTCCCAATTTCATTCAGGGCTGTTAAATAACAAAAAATTCGACTGAGTAAATTTAAAAGATCTAATTGGCTTTATTAATCAATTCATAAATTGGGCAGCATCCCGTCTAGCAAGTGGAGGGGAGCTCTCAATGACTACAGAAAAAGGAAGGTTTTTAAAGGTAGAGGGGGAGTGGAAAAAGGGAAATTATTGGCAAAGGATCCATTGTTTTAGGCAAGGTCACCCTTCTAAAGGGAAGGGAAGGGGCCTATCAGTAAATTTCCTAGTCCTGACCAGGAAATTCACAGGTTGACTGGTTACAGATTACATTTCTGGGGGCGTCTAAACTACAGTTAGGTTACGTAGTAAGTCTTGGTTTACTGGCTTGTGGCCTTAACTTAAGTGATGCCATTTTGGGTCTGTGGTTTCCTTTTTAACAGGTTTTTTTTTTAAACTAATAATTAATTAGTCATCATGATTGTTTGATCACCACAGTTGTTTTATTTAAATTAATCATCGTGATTGTTTTTTATTCTGGTTAATACCCAACTAAAAATTTATCTTGGAATGGATGAGTAAGAATGGCATTAAGTTATGTAATGTAATGTTTCAGAACATGGGTGCCAAAGCCAGACTGCTTGAGTCTCAATCCTGGCTTGACCATTTTCTAGCCAAATGACCTGTGGCAATTTACTTAACCTTTCTGTATCTCATTTTCCTCAAAGTAATGGGGGGCGGGGGGGTCATAATTATGTCAGGGTTGTTGTCAAGATAAAATAAAGCCCTAAACCTTAGAACAGCATGAGGCTCATAGGAAGCATCGCATGGAGCTGTTGTGCTTGTTATTGACGCCATACCTCTCAAAATAGCTCTTTTTTATTCATTCTATCTGCATGTTAGGTATGTTCTATACTTCGATGTTTTAATATGACTCCTGATCTAAGCAAAATGCTATATATGCACCTTTTAGGTGTACAGTGCACATTTGCATATTATAGGCTTTTAGGAGTTCTGTAATAAAGAAATTTGCCTTAATTTTCATTGCATATATCAGATTTATTTGAACATTTTACTATCTCAGATATCATCTATTAATGATCTCAGTTTGATAATCTCAGAGCTAGAAAAATATCCTAAGCCTCCACTTGTTTTGTGACTTCTAGACTCTGCTAATTTTGATGTGGATTCTGAGTGGTCAGCTAAGTTTATTCAATTGCCAATTGACTCATTGCCTATAGCCATTTTCACAATGTGTGCATTTTACATTTCTGTCTCAGCAATATCATGGACATCTCAGGTGACCAGCGGATAGTTACAAGTGTTGATGAATTCGTTAATGCCAGGGGTCTTCTGGGGGCTCTGCCTCTTTTTGTTCCAGCATGGAGATACAGTTCTTTGTCCTCAGCTTGTTCAAATCTATCCTGTAAACAGGGTTTCATACTTTCACCCTTATCTCCATGTGTTTCTTTTTTTTCCCAAAGATTTTATTTATCTATTTGTCAGAGAGAGAGAGCATAAGCAGGGGGAGCAGCAGGCAGAGGGAAAGGTAGACTCCCCACTGAGCAGGGAGCCCGATGCGGGGCTTGATCCCAGGACCCTGGAATCATGACCTGAACCAAAGACAGACACTTAACTGACTGAGCCACCCACACGTCCCTCCATGTGTTTCTTAATTAAGCATCTTTGGTACTTAACAATTACTCTTCCTGGTGAGGTTGAAATGGATGGGGTAAGAAATGAAGCTAACTCATTTATATAAATTAGTACTTAATTATATATTATGTTTCTCACAGTGAACTTATCTGTCAGTCTTGCCTACCCAGCTGATGTATACAATCCTTAAGGTCAGAAGCCATTCTTCTTCCTTGCCTGATATATATACAGATATCCTATACATGTTTATTTCCTTTCCTTCCCTGTCTCACACAGTGCTGAGAATGTAGTAATGTTCATTAAAGTCTTAATTGAGTGAAGTTTATCTACTTCCATGCCTGAAATAAAGGAGAATGATGCTATATATAATCATTGTCTTTGTACATTCCATGAGTGTTTGCCTGGTGAGAAATGAGAGAAAATCACCTGCGATGGGAGCAGGGCCAGCTGTTCTGCTAAACACAGAGCGGGATTGTACATCTGCTTCTTCACAGTTTAATTTGAGAAATTTAAAAAAAAAATTCATGTCTTACTAAAAGCTTTACTTGAGGTATAATGGGCATAAAATTAATTGCACATGTTAACTGTACAAGTTGATAAATTTCAACATGTATATCACCTGTGAAACATCACCATAGTCAAGCTTTTTCATAATCCACTACCCAAAAAAGTTTCCTCATGCTCCTTTGTTATCCCTCCTTTCCATCCCTCCCCACCCAACCTCCATGCCCAGGCAACCACTGATTTACTCTTTGTCATTATAGGTTCAAAATTTCCATTTTCTAGAATTAATGGAAACAATTTCAGAGTTACAGAACAGTTGTAAGTACAGTAGCAAACTGTACTTTTTTTTCTTGAACTATTTGAGGGTAAGCTGCTGATTGGATTACCTAACAATCCTGAACACTTTAGTGTGTGTGTTCTGCAAGCAAAGACATTCTCCTATATAAACACAACATAACCAACAAAATTAGGAAGTAAACACTGAATAATTACTAGTGTCTAATTCTCACACCACTCTCAAATTTTACCAATTATGTCAATAATTTCTGTGTAGCTAAACAGTCCGGTTTGGAATTATATATTGCATATGGTGCATTTGGTTGTCAGGTCTCCCTCATCACTATTTTTCAGGAACAGTTTCTCAAGTCTTGACTCTAACATTTATGAAGATTACAGTTTCTGGAAGGACCCTCAATTTAGGCTTTTTGATGTTTCCTCACGATCAATTTTTATAGACTTTTGCATAAATATCACAGAAATGATTTTGATTTTTCTCATTTCATCCTATCAAGTGGTACGGTATTCTATTTATCCCTTTATTGATGTTGGCCACCATAATTAAGATGATGTCTGCCAGCCTTCTCCATGTGAAGTTATTCTCTTTCCCTTTGTAATCCCATTCCTCATAAAAATTTTGGTTTATTCATTTATTCATATCAGTATGGACTCATAGTATTTAGTCTTACCTTTTATTTATGACTTTTTAGTAACTTTACTGTTGAAACAGCATACCTTTTTTCTCAGTAGGCTTTTTTTTTTAAAGACTTTATTTATTTACTTACCTAAGAGAGAGAGATTGAGAGTGTACTTGAGAAGTAGTGTAATGTCCTACAGTTATACAGATTTCATTGGTAAGCAATTGTGGTTCTTTAAGAATGGTAGGTATATTTTTTTCTTTGAATTTACATGTATCATTATTTTTTCAAATGGCTACTAAGTTGCTAGAACCTGAACACTTAATAAGTTGTTTACTAACTACTGAGTAAACAGAGCTATTAACACATTTCTTTTGACTTACAAGCACCATGAAAAAATTCCTGAGCATTCTTAGGCACGTTGAACTGAAAAGTTCCTATAGTAGGATCTATATTAGACATTAGAGCTGACAAGATCAGAATCATAATTCATTCATGCCCTCAAGTTACTCACTGTCTAGTGCAGACAGGTTATCATGCAAAATGCCAAGCTAGAGAAGATCAATTGATAGATATGTATATTTTTGTATATACGCTCACACACATGTGAGCATGTACATAGGCACAGCACAGCAACACTGAAGGGTAAAGGGGTGCCTGGGGGGCTCAGTCAGTCAAGCGTCTGCCTTCGGCTCAGGTCATGATCCCGGGGTCCTGGGATCGAGCCCCGCGTTGGGCTCCCTGCTCACTGGGGAGCCTGCTTCTCCCTTTCCTCCCCACTCGTGTGCTTTCTCTCGCTATCCCTGTCTCTCTCTCAAATAAATAAATAAAATATTTTTTAAAAAATTGAAGGGTAAAGCACCCCTACGTCTACCAGGGAAATAGGAAAAGTTCCAAAGGAGAAAATACTTGACTGGGGCTTGAAGAGTGGTTCAAAAGAAGGAAGATATATCTGTGGAGAGTGTTCCAGGGAGAATGAAGGCATGCAAAATGCAGAGAGAGGTAAGGAAGGGAATATAGCAACTGACAGCAGTTCAACATGGCTGAGCACTGAGTATACATGGAGGAGAGTAGCAGGACAAAGGGTGTCTGACAGGCCAGGCCTAGGCCATGAAGGGCATTTTGTCATAATGAAGAGTTTCGCTTTTGTCTTGGGCATAATAGGAAGCCCTAAGAGTTTAAGGTGGTTAAATTATATTTGCCTATTAAAAAAATTGCCTATCTTGGTAGCAACCCAGGGGATGAATTGGGGAGGATAGGATGGGCGAGATGAGAAGCAGGGAGATAAGTTAGAGTGAGAGCTTCGGTGGGGGGGTGGGCGCTGATCTGGAGGAATGGCAAAAGATAATATGAGGCCAAGAGAGAATAGAAGTCGATGGCCTCAGTTCCTGTTTTGCTTTTGTTATCTCTGTTAAGAATGGCTTTTAGTCTGTAAAAAGTAGAAATAAATATTAAGATGAGGAAAGTGAAGCCTAGGATAGGTGAACAGAGAAGTTTGATCTAGAGCAGGGGTTGGCAAACTTTATCTGTAGAGGGTCTGATAGTAAATATTTTAGGCTTTGGGGGCCATACGGTCTCTATTGAAAACTACTGAACTCACTGTAGTGTGAAAGAAGGCATAGACACTACATAAATGAATGCGCATGGCTCTGTTCCAATGAAACTTTATTTACAAAAATAGGTGACAGACGGATTTGGCCTGTGGACTGGAGTTTGCCAGTCTTTGATCTACAGTATTGAATAAACGTAGTGAATAAATGGCTAGACCTTTGAAAGTTTTATCGGAGAAGCAGTGTAGAATAGTAGAGTACCTGCAAGGTAAGATGAACTAATCTGTCTTTTTATCATAGAAGGAAAGAATATAAATTTCACAAATCGTGACAGTAAACTTGATGCCGAGTATGAAGGAACTCGAAATTGGATTATTAGATGAGTTGTGAGTACTAAGGGGATTGGTCACTAGGAGGCAGCATTAGTTCACTAAAAACAATTCATCCTCGACAAAATTAATTTTCTATTTTAGCTTTTGTAAATAAGCCCTCTCAGAGGAGTGTTAGAGATAGTGTTTGGGTATTTAAGCAAAGCTTTTGACAAAGTCTTTTACGATACTGCTCTGAGTAAGATGTATGACAACATAGTGAAGTGAATTTGTGATTCGAGCGTTCCTATGGCACAAGAAGTATGGATTAATGCCAGCCTGTAGAAAAGTCTGTACTGGCGTGCCTTGAGGCTTTTTCCTTGGGACCCTTTGATTCAAGATTTTTGTTAATGACTGAATGAGAATATTTCTTTTATTCTGATAAAGTATGTGATTGACAGGAACTGGAGAACTTGGAGATGCTGATATACTGGTTAATCAAAACAGAATCCCAAAGTAGCTCAATAATCTACAGCAAGGTTTGGCAAACTGTAGCCTGTGGGCCAAATCCATCCTGCAGACTGTTTTTGAACAAGAGAAGAATGGTTTATATATTTTTAAAGCATTGTATTAAGAAAGTAAAGAAAAGAAAAACAACATGTGATAGAGATCTTTTGTGACTCACGAAGCCCAAATATTTACTATCTGGCCCTTTACAGAAAAAATTTGCTGACCTCTAGTGTAGAAAAACAAGCAGAATTTAGCAAGATAAAAATAGATACATTGAAAATCCTGATCTTGACTCCATGACAACAAGCAATTCTCAGCACAAATGCAGATTTATGTGAGATGGGACTTAGCAAATTAAGTTCAGATTGAGTTAATTGTGAGATATGATTATTAGAAGTTATGTGGTTTAAAAGAATATCATTTATCAAAATAGAGAATTCAGAAAAATAGACACAGTAGTCGCCATTTTTTTCTTCGATGGTCAGATTACACCTGGACTATTAGTGTTAGAGGGGTGACAACAAACTGGAGTATTTCCAGAGAACCTGGCACAATTCGTTGACAGAGGAGAAGACATAAGGAAGATATTACAGTGGTCTTCACATATCTTCACAACTGTCCATAAAAAAAAGAGAATAGACAGTGTATAGACAATTGTAGAATAGAGAATAGACATTGTATAGACAATTCTAGGATGGGCAGGATTTTTTCCTTTTAATTTCTAAGGCAGTATTTTGCTAACACAGACACTATTCTCAGAATTCTGAAATAGACACAGTTTCACAATTTATAAAGTTTTCACTTCAGACGCACATTCAGTTGGCTTAATATGACCTTGTTTACAATTTGCCCTCCAAAAACTGGAGCAGTCTGAGACAGAAGTGAGTTTTCTGTTGTGGCAGACGTTACTAATGCTTACTGATACATTTTGATCCTCCTCTTTTGGGCAGGTGGGAGATTATATTTCCCTTCCCCTTTGAACTTAAGTGTAGTTGTGCAACTTGCTTTGGCCCTTGAAATGTGAGCAGAAGTAATGTATGTAATTTTCAGGCAGAAGCGTTTAAAACCCAATGTGTGGCGCACTGGGTGTTATACGCAAACAATGAATCATGGAACACTACATCAAAAACTAATGATGTAATGTATGGTGTTTAACATAACATGATAAAATAAAATTTAAAAAAATGCAATGTGTAATTTTCACTACTTTTCTCCTGTGTGATGGCCATTGTGGGAGCATGTATTGAATTGAAAATGCCATTGGATCACAGCACCTGGGAATACTTAGGCACTACAAGGAGGACGGTTGCAGGGTTCTTTGCATGATCAAGAAGTAAACTTTTGTCGTAAGCCAATGTAAATTTTGAAGTTGTTATGGTATCATAACCTAGCTTGTTCTGGCTTTTCCCCCACCTAGTATTTAACGGCTTAATATCCCCGGGCCAAGAGAAGTCAGGTGATACGGCTTCCATCCTTCACTCTGACATTAACTAGGACCTAGAAAGATCAGTTTTCTCTGTTATAAAAAAAAAAGATCATTTGAATGAAAGATACGAACTGTCTCTTCTAGACAAAAACTCCGATTTTAAAGTCTGTTTTAATATTTGTTGTAGTCAAGGAAAACAATGTCTTTTATAACTATCTTAAAGTATATGGTTAAAAACCCACATTGCCATTTTTTTTTTTAATTCCACATAATAAATTACTGTGTACATTAGGACTACTATTATTTATTTGGAGCAAAACTTTTTCTTGTATAAAATATGCATTGTTTTAGGGCCTTAATAGTCTGCTAACAGAGTATAATCTAAGTTATCAAACACTTATTAAATCACTGTACTTATTAATTACTTTGAAATAATTTCTACATTTTATCTTCATAACAGACTGAAGTAAGGGAAAAAGATTTTTTGGTCCTAGATAGATCCTTTTGCTTTGCTATATAAAGGATATGGCTTTTATCCCAGAAATTGAACTATTATCATGAAGATGCCAGAAGTTTACAGTTTTTTTTCCTTCTTACCAACAGATTTATAGCTTATCTTTACAATTAGAGGTTTAATTTTTGTTTCCAAGTTTAGTTACTCTATAATTATTTGGGTTGAAATATAGTCATTAGATGTATAAATTCCTTAAAACACTCAATATTTGAGTTGATTTGGCATGTATCCAATTTTCTTAGGTTTAGCCTTCCTTTTAAAGTCCTACTGCCTTTAATAGAAGCTCAAATTCTTTTTGAAAATCTGATGAAATCATCCCTTAAGTATGTGTAGGACGTGATCCATACAGTTTCCAGTACTGTTTGAAATTGGCTCTTTGAATAACCAATCTGTTTCTAGTTCACATTTTATAGATGAGTCAACAATTGAACATCAATATATTTTGCTCTTTTAAAAAGTTTGTTCTGAAATAGGGTATACTTAATGGGTACCAAATCAGTACTTACTGAACAAAAGAGTTTAATATAGTTGTTAGTCCAGCTACGTTGTGAAGCTAGGAATCAAGCTTCTGAATGTCTTGAGTTCACCTCAGAAGCTCTGCTTAGCTTCGAACACCAAGAATAACTATTTTCCATATCGTAAAAGATTTTAAATTCACAAGTCACATTCAATTTCCATTCCCCTTAAAACAATTAAATCATATAGCAGATTACTATTGAGTTTTAACCTTTTTTATCTTCCTAAAATTAATAAAATACATTTAAACATGTCCTTATTATAAAAATACAAATTCCATTTCTCACAAGCTATGTCTTCTGGTCCTGATCTGGCTTTGTCACTAGCTGTATGACCTTGTATAAATTATTAACCTTCTCAGAGTATTCATTACCTTGTTTCTAAAATTAGAGTCTTCCAGTGGATGCATCTCTAGTTTTCTTTTTAACTTTGTGGTAATTTCTCTTTGTGCACTTTTATGTCCTTCTTTAGTCTAGGTCTTTTCTTTGTATTCAGAAGCATTTATAATGGCTCACCCCCTTGAATACATTTTCACGGCCTCTTTGTCCTTCCTTAATTCTAACATGATATATATATACTGGTCAGGGTAGGCTAGATGATGCTGTAGAAACAACTTCTCTGACCTCAGTGGATTAAGGCAACAAAGTTTATTTCATGTTCATACTGCCTGTCTGTAGTATGTATGTATATATGTGGTCTGGAAACTTTGCTCTGTGTTGTCTTCATTCCAGAACCAAGGCCTACGAAGTACCCACAATGTGGAGCTTTGCAGGTTCTATAGCAGAGGTGAGAGAGAGAACAGCTATCCCATACATTGTCTTTGAAAGCTTCCTCCCGAATAAACTTCCTCCAGAAATAAACACATGTCACTTTTGTTCATCTGACATTGGTCAAAGAAAGTCACATGACAGCACCTAACTGATAAGGGGCAAGAATTGCCATCTTACAATATTGCCTGGATGTGAGAAGACACAGGAATATTTGGTGAACAGCTGTTATGACTATCTGTCATGTTTTAAATCAAATGCTGACTTCTGGTAGGGATGGAAATCAGTGCCACACTTATGGAGGGCAATTTGTAAACATATCAGAAGTCCTAGAAATAGGTCTTCCATTTGATTTAGTGGTTCCAGTTTTAGGAAATTGTTGAACAGATATATGAAGATGTATATTTAATAATCAATTCTTCAAATATATATTTATTAACTATCTACGATGTACCAGGAGCTGACATGGTCCATACCTTCAAAGACATATTGGGGTAGGAGAGGGGAGAGAGAGTAGCAGAGATTAAAATGGAACAGGTTAAGTGATATAGTGGGGAGTATAGGGTGCTATGAAAGCATATGGGAAAATTTCTTCTGACCTGTTTTTCCATTACCTGATTCTCTCTTCAGCTGTGTACAGTATGCTCTTCAGCTCCCCTCCATTGGATTTTTCATTGCAGTTTGTATAATTTTTCATTTCTGTAAGAGTTCTCCTTCAAATGTGCTAAATTACTTTTTATGATTTCCTATCTCTGAAGATATATTCAAGCTCGTCTTTTAGGAAGGAATTGTTTTTCTCAAATTGTGACATCATTTTGAATACTTACAAATCTTTTGATACTAAAATTTTAAATTACATGTTTATAGTTTACTAAAATTTCACAATCTTTAGGGGAAAAAACATGATCCACACTGTGTATACAGATTGTAACTTGAAAAAATGTGTTTATTGGGCACCTGGGTGGCTCAGTTGGTTAGGCAACTGCCTTCGGCTCAGGTCATGGTCCCAGAGTCCTGGGATCGAGTCCCACATCGGGCTCCCGGCTCAGCAGGGAGGCTGCTTCTCCCCCTGACCCTCTCCCCTCTCATGCTGTTTCTCTCTCTCTCTCTCTCTCTCAAATAAATAAATAAATAAAATCTTTAAAAAAAAGAAAAAATGTGTTTATAGTTAATACTGTAAGGTGATACAGAAATGATAAGATATGAGTCGGTATGTTGGAATTATGACTGATTTTTGAAATTTTTTTTAAACTCTAATGTTATTTTATGGTTTTTAGAATTTATTTTTTTTATTTTTTATTTTTTTTTATTTTATTTTTTTAAAGATTTTATTTATTTATTTGAGAGAGAATGAGAGAGAGAGCACATGAGACGGGGGAGGGTCAGAGGGAGAAGCAGACTCCCTGCCAAGCAGAGAGCCCGATGCGGGACTCAATCCTGGGACTCCAGGATCATGACCTGAGCCGAAGGCAGTTGCTTAACCAACTGAGCCACCCAGGCGCCCTGGTTTTTAGAATTTAAGAAATTAGACTGACCAAATCAACTTAAAGATAATGTAAAAGTAATAATATTAATGGTGAATAATTTATTAATATCAATGGAGAGTTTTAAAAGGCTTTCATACTTGTTTTAGTATTTAAAAAGCTCTGGTTTGCATCCATAGGTCAAATAAAAGTTGTGAGAAATAACTCTTGTCATTTTTATCATTATAGTAGAAAGTTTTTAAGTCTTATATGTGAAACTGTAATACATGGCATACAAAGAAAAACTATGTAAACCTGCTTCCCTGTTGCTTCTTGCTCTTCTCATTCTATTTTCTTTCTTGTATTAGCTGGGTTCATCTCACATCAAGAGTTGGGAGTAAAGTTAAGAGCACACAGTTCTTTAGAATTGGGAAGAAAAAAGAAGAGGAAAAGACTAACTTTCTAGGAAGGCATATTAGCAAGTAGTATGCTTCTCACAAAGAAAACTAGATTTGTAGAACCAAAGAAATCGCATAGAAGAGGTTAAATACTTAATAATACTTGTAAACGTTTTTTGCTTTTAGGAAGAAGAAAGGCGTATGGCATCTGTTGTAGCCAAAAAGGAGGAAGAGAAGAAACGGGAAAGTTATAAACAGTCCTTGCTTAAGGTACTTTCCCTAATGTCTGCATGCATGTGCTCACACTCCCACTGCACTGAAGCTCGCTAGCTAGTCAGCTGGAAAAGCAGTTTCCCAACTTTGTAAAGTTTTCACTCCTATTGGTAGAATTTTTTTTATAAATAAATACCCTTATAATTTTCATAAGTTGCCTATAAATAAGCCTGTACTTGTGAAATGCAACAATAATGTACATTATAAAACACATGCGAAAGCTACAGATTTTAAAAGGAAGGGATAAAAAATAAAAAGAACACAAGTTACATTTTTTTTTTCCACACCAGTGCATCACCTTGTGGATCCTTGTGCCATGTGCACTTCATTTTGGAAACCACTGTAATCGACCATCATCTTTACTGAGATATTTTAATGAGCTCTGATGCATGGGTTTCTTTTTTAATAATTGCTCTTTAAATTTAAAAGCTTTCTCTATTAGCTTCTCTTATATAGAGGTGGTAAAGATTTTGAGGATTTAAGAATTAAAATTTGTTTTAAACTAGTTTTAAATGATTTAGCATATCATCATTTTCCTTAAATATTTCCTTTTAAATATTTTATATTCACATCATGACTCAAATAAAGATAGCTTAAAGTTTATAGCTTGTACTATGTTCTAAAACTAAGGATATCATGCTGATTGTCATGTAGGTGCTTTTCTTTTTAAAATGAAAATGCCAGGGCGCCTGGGTGGCTCAGGCGTTAAGCGTCTGCCTTCGGTTCAGGTCATGATCCCAAGGGTCCTGGGATCGAGCCCCACATCGGGCTTCCTGCTCTGCGGGAAGCCTGCTTCTCCCTCTCCCACTGCCCGTTTGTGTTCCCTCTCTCGCTGTGTCTCTGTCAAATAAATAAATAAAATCTTAAAAAAAAAATAAAATGAAAATGCCATTTAGAATTCAAAAGATGACTAGTAGGGATACAAAGTTGTACAAAATAAACCTAGGAAACAAGGGAACTTGGTGCAATGGAAATGTATATCTTGATAGGGGTATGGGTTACAAAGGTGTATGCGTTCCTCAAAACTGATCAAAGACTACTTGAATCTGTGTGTTTTACTCTATGAAAACTGCTCCTAAATTAACAAAACAGAAAAAGAACTTGATCCCAAGCCCTCTCAGCTCAGGACTACTACTTCAAAAGTATTTAGAACTCTTAACCTGTTATGATACAATTTTCTCATTTGCTGTTATTTCTAACCTCCTGACTCCCCCCCAACTTACCTGTTTTCCCTCATCCCATTAATTAGATGTACCTAAGCCCCTTCTTGATAGCTCTATCTTTTTATTGACTTAGCAAATAGAATTTTTAGTCTTTCCTCTATTGGAATATTTCTAAGGGTTGGTCAAAAACACACTTTGGTTTAGAGGAAATACAGTTGGCAAAATTTTTTAAATGTGTAGGTAGGAGCAAGATTTACCATTGCCTATCTGGTAAAGTTTACTATTGGTAAACTTTCTGAATGGTTCATTTGGAAAAAGTAGTAGAGTTGATTCTTGAAAAATATGAGTTTGAACTATGCAGCTGCACTTGTTACATGGATTTTTTTCAGTAAATACAGTACAGTACTGTAAATGTATTTTATCTTCCTAATGATTTTCTTAATATTTTATTTTCTCTAGCTTACTTTATTATATGAATACAGTGTGTAATTAATCTAACATACTAAATATGTGTTAATCAGCTGTTTATATTATTGGTAAAGCTTTCAGTCAATGGTAGGCTATCAGTAGTTAAGTTTTTGAGGAGTCCAAAGTTTTACACAGATTTGCAGCACCCCTGACCCAACCCCCATGTTGTTCAAGGGTCCACTATATTTCCTATTGTACAGCTGCTGTACATAAGCTGCCTAAGTGAATGAATGAATAAATGAATAAAAATATATAAGTAAATAAATAGACTAAAGCTCTCAGACCAAAAGAATACTTTTGTATGAGTTCTAGAGCATGGAAAGGAAGAATAAACAAAGAAACTCCATTGGTGATTTAGCTTTAAAGCTACCAGTTGAGCCTGGTGTTAGGCAACAGATTGCCCTTCACTCCACCTTTCCACTGAAATTTTTTTTCTTATATACCCAATTCAGATGCTGTTCACTATCAGCATTTTTGGAAATATGCCATTAAACATTTAGCCAACATGGTTTTTGCATGTTTGGAAAATTTTTATGAAAACTTCAAAAAATAGTGAATGCTTCTCTTGAAGTCACTAAATAGGACTCTTTAATTATGAGGGTTATTTAGCTTTAAATTTTTTTAATTAGAGGAGAAGCATGGGAAATCAAGAGACCTGGATTCTAGCCCTAGCCCAGATTTGAGATCATGATACCGAAGACCCTCAGCATTTGCTGGCTGTTGTTTCATTCGACAACACATACTGATCATTAAGAGAAGTGGGTGGGTAGTTATGAAGGGACTGGAAGAGTGCATTGACACATATCTTCTGTTACTTTTCTACCTTTCTGTTTTCCTTGCAACCTTGGAAATGAATGGAAGTGATAGTTACAGGCTATACTGGTATGGTATTGCTCGGACTATGAAGAGTAGACTCAAGTGGCAAAAGCTGCAAATTTGGAATCTTCTAAAATAATTATCACCTTAGCACAGACTTGGCAATGTATTGTTATGTAGCTTTAGAAACGTGACTATAACTGATAACGCCAAATGCATCCATGATCTTTGAGCGGAAGATTTCCTTCGGATACCCCCCTTCTGCCTTGCAGAATCTCTAGCCTTTCTCGGGCTTCTTTTTTTTTCCTGCACCATAGATACCTAGAGCCCTTATGTGGCGCCCTGGCCAGCCAGTGACCGACCCCCACCTGACCCCAGGCTGCACTCCTATTTTAAAATATGTCTTCCCTCTTCCTGGCCCCAGTAAAAATATCCATTCTTTTAGTCAACCTGGTGTTGATCTAATTTCAATAACCCAAATAAAGGAAGCTTAACTTTGGGGTGGGTATAGGAAAGTGTTTGTATTTTCAGAGTATCTTATAAATTTGCTAACATGCTCAGTGGTATAAAGATATTGTGTATCTTTTTTCTAAATACCGCTATATCTACCTCATTAAGAATATTTCTTTCTGCCAACTCCCAGTGAGCCAGAAAACCAAAGGCCCGAAGCCAGCATGACAGCCATCTGCTGTGAACTCACTGCCCCTGCCTCTTTCAAAGTGGCCTGGTACTGAGCAAAAATGACACTACTTAGGTTAAGAATTGGGTTGTACCAGTTATCTATGAATAACTAAAATAGAATTCCTTAAGGTAAGATGCCTTTTAGTGTAGATTTGGGAAAAAAAATTTTTTACAGTAGAATAGCAGATTCCTACTTGCTTTAGATAAGGAAGACCTACATAAAGTGTCCAAAAGTCTCAGAAGTAAATGCATATTAAGTATAACCCATTTAACAGTCAAATTTGAAATACCAAGCAATAGAAAAAGAACTCATGCTAAAAACATTTTTAAACACAGAAACAGAACTTTTAGAAAGTTTAGCTTTAATTAAGCTTTGTCATCACTTTTCATTCCTACCCAATGCCATTTTTCGATGCTAAAATTGTCGGTGTCCAAATATAGGCAGAGAGATGGAACTAAACGTTCGTTATTCTGCATGTGTATTTGCACTGAGGAAATGGGCAAAGAATTTTCCTAACCCTGACTCCGGAGGCAGCAGGTGAGGAGGGGTCGGCGTCACGCGGCTCATCTGTCCTTGGATGAGTTCTCTCAGTAAAGAGGAAAGGGAAGATGTCTGCTTTCAGCGCTCTGACCATATTGACATGCCATTTAAAGATGCTAACTTTCGATCATGGACACTTTACCAGAATATTGATTATTTTCCTTATCAATTTATATAAGCTGAGTAGAAACATTTCAACCTTGCACATTTTCTTTCAGTAGTGTAGATCTGCATTTCTCAACATATTTCTGTGAGAGCATGGAGCCCCAATACCTGAAGTCCGTGGTTCTCACAGTGAGGTCCTTGGGGCAGTAGCCTTAAGGACAGCCGGGAGCTTTTAGAAATGCAAATTCTCAAGCTCCGCCTCAAACACACTAAATCAGGATGGGGTGAGAACCAGCAATTGGTGTTTTAGTAAGTTCTCCAGGTGATTTGAGGCACCTTAAAGAAAAACCACTATCCTAAGGCATCCATTGCATATAATGAATTAACTAACTTCTTTTCTATTTATCTGGGATGGTACTAGTTGCCTAGAAATATTTCAACCTAGTACAATTTCTTTTCATAGTCTTTCTGTAACAAGTAGTTTTCAGACATTGTAATTCATTCTGTGAAGCTCGGAACATCGATCAATCCCTCTTCTTCTCCCCACCTTTCAACCAAGATTGTTCCATCATACTGGCCTGAATTATTGGGTAGGAAAATTAAGATATTATTAGTTTTCTTCTTGCTATGTTTAAATACCAAGGCATATAAATGTCTTTCAAATTAAAATCTTAGATAACAAGTGTAAAAATTTCTGTCAAATTAAACTTAGAGAGTGAATTTTCATATCTTCAGTGGGAGTAATTATTATTTGTGTGTAATTTTTTCTCTTTAAGGATGATAGACCACTGTTGAGATGTTTGAATGCACAGGGTAAATAAAGGCCACTTGTACTTTGAGGGTACTATTTGTAGCTACTTTTAAGGAATAGACTCCTTTTAAAAGTATGATAAGTAGTATAAACGATGTGTTTCGGGGATACCCTCCTGCTATAAAAGTTGCATTATATAATTCTTTTTCATAGGAGAAGAAAAGGTTAACAATTAACAACGTAGCTCGAAAGTGGGACTTGCAACAGCATCGAATACCCAATATTGCTCCAAATCAAGAGAGAAAAGTTCCTGACTCTTCTCAGGACCCTTCTCAGCTCCACGGAAGCACCGTCTCTGCATTTCCAGAGGAAACAGGGTATGCAGTGGTATTCTTTCTAGGTACCAGTGTCTTTGGAGAACTAAATTTGGAGCAGAAATGGCAAACCATTTCACATACAATTGTTTAAAAATAGTTTTCTTAAGAAAACCTACTGAGATCAGAATTTTAAATTTAAAAATGAAGACAGAAAAACTAAACATATAAATTGACCCCTAATGAAAACACCCTTCAGTGGTTTCCTGTTTTTCATAGGAAAAAAAAAAATCTCAATTACCTATTGTAGCCTAGAAGGCCCTCTACCCACCTCACCTCTTTCATCCCATCCCATCAGCCCCTGTTGCGATGCCGCGTTGTTGGCTTGCAGTTCAGTTACTCCCTAGCTCGGAGCCTTTCTCCTACAAACAGTTGTACTGTCCCCTGCCACTTCTTCCCTCCCCCTGACCTAGCTAACGCCAGCCCGAAGGTCTTAAAGTTGAACCTCCCATCCCTCGAAAAGCCTTCCCTAACTACATCCTGGAGACTCAGCTAGATCGGATACCTCTTACCTCTCAGTACTGCGTACTTCCCCTTATCAGCACTTACCATAACCATAATTAAATAACGAGTGGGTAATTAGTTGTTTCATATCTGTCTTCCCCACTAGAGTGTAAGCTTGAAGAGGAAAAGAAACCGGATTCTGATTCTTGATTGTCTTGACCTCTTTCATGTCCCCAGCAGCCAGCATGAAACCTTACTCCTAACTAGTAGTAATTAAGCAATTTTGGCATAAAATCTGAATAACTACTCCAGTTGTGTTCTATAATATCGATCTATTCCAGTGGCTCACAACCTCTTTTCTTCTATAACATATGTGTCACATAAAATATAGCCCTGGTTTATGAGGAAATCTGAGTACACTATGTCGATTTTACATATTTCTCTTCCTCTTAAGAGAGCCTATTGGAATCAAGTAAATGAGAGAGATATAAAGCATATATACCTTTATAGTTTATTATAATTTTAAAAACATATAATTTATACATTTGCATAATTTAAAACAAAGCCTAAAAATCAAAGATGAGATGCATTTCAGTTTTGTTTCATTTGATGAAGTACCATTATCTAGTGACCTTAACCAAATTCTGAAGCACAGTTCATACTAAATATAATGTACATTTTCTTTCAAGTTTTTAGGTCATATTCTTTAAACTTTTCATATACAAAGAACGTCATGAAGAAAATAACAAGAGGCATTAGACTGATATTTTGGAAGTTTTCTTGGAGTTAAAGAGTGTGACATATATTTAGACAAATATACTTCAAAAATTTTAGTTACAGGATTAATTCAGATTGATCAGTGTACTCCCTCCAGCTCACTTGGGTATCATATCCGTATGTTGAACTTCTCAGCTCTTTGAGCTAGCAAAATAAAGCAAAAAGAACAGAAATTTTAATTAAGTGATAATTTATATAACAAATATATATCATTCTTATATTGCCCTAGAGCTTTATTTAATATCATTTTACTTGATCAGAACTATAACACATAAGATAATAAATCATCACTTTAAAAATCATGGTATATCTCCATATTTTCAGGTCTTGTTTGGTATCCAGAGGGAGCTAATTAAGGAAGTGTTGAAAGATTGAAGGAAAATTCTGAGGAACTAAATGAGGTTAGAGACCATGAAATTGTAGCAACTATAGTCTGAATTGTCGAATGAGTATTCCAGGAGCACAGAATAAGTAGGAATAAGAGTAGAAAAGCTATATGTTTGATAAAGAGTAAGGAGAAAAAAGATCAAAGATAAAGAATAAAAAATTCAACTATAATGATAAAAGAAAGAAATGATGGGCCATATGGTCTAGGCTAGATTTTTAAAGTATGAAAAATAGAAGGTTGCCAACAGATTAGGAGAAAATTTAGTATTTCTAAGACTGGAAGTCTAAATGAAGTTGAAGATGAGAAGCATATGAAGGAGTGAGTTGAAATAGTGGGAATTTATGGTCAGAGTTAAGTTTTTGAAGTTGAAGCTTTAATTTAATTTTTATTTATTTTTTAAAAAGATTTTATTTATTTATTTGACAGAGAGAGACAGCTAGAGAGGGAACACAAGCAGGGGAAGTGGGAGAGGGAGAAGCAGGCTCCCCGCCGAGCAGGGAGCCCAATGCGGGGCTCCATCCCAGGACCCTGGGATCATGACCTGAGCCTAAGGCAGATGCTTAATGACTGAGCCACCCAGACGCCCCTGAAGTTGAAGACTTTAAAGGTGGAGCATACCTAAGAGCAATTTGGAGGCCATTATTGTGGCCATGGGAGTGGGTTGTTAGAGAAGAGTAGAAGTAAGAGTCATCAGAGAGAGATCAGTTGAAGCTATTATTGTAGATATTGAAGTTAGTGATGGTAGAGCTAGGTGTGGAACCGGGAACCAATTCAACAGTGCTCAGCCTTATCTCCTTCCAGTCTAAGTCATGTATCCTATACTCCTGTTACAGGGCCGTTCACTGTTCACGTTTTACTAGGGTTGGCAGCGACAGTGAGTGCAGAAGTGGCTTTGTTTATTAATTGGCTCTTTTACCTGGGAAAACGATCTCTAATAGGTATGGGTTGCAGACTGTTAATATGATCTTCCCTGCACTTTGAACTTTTCAGGCAGCTCATGGCCAAAAGTTCTGTGACCCTCTAAAATAATTTAAACTTATGGAGTCTTCACTTTTATGGTCTCAAAAACAAGCATTCAGTTCCAAGAGAAAGAGGAAGTATCTGTTAGTGAAAATCGTTATGCCTTGTAGTTACTGCCAAGAGTTTCAGAATTTTTATTAGAAGTTCCACAAAGTCAAAGGCCTTTTAAGCAAGAAGCACAAAGGAAGACTTTGGGAGAGATGGGAAAAGTGATGTATGTGTTCAGTGGAGAGGATGTGGAGAACAATAATGAATCATTGGAAAGGGATCCACAATTTCTGGCAAAAAATTTTTTTTTTACTGATGTAAGTTCACAGTGCCATGGAGACACCATTACATTATCTTGGTCTGACCCTTTTAATGACTTAAAAACTGTGAAGTCAAGGAGACAAAGATGATATTTGAAGTCAGAAAAATAAAACTCTAAAGGTAGTGAATTATTGGTAAAACTTAATGCAAAATTACTTACAACTTCTAGTGGTAATAGATAATTTCTTCAATTTAGTTTGTGGTTGTCTGATTCATGTAAAATCTCTTACATCAGAACGATAGAAATATTTCTAAAAGAGCTGATTATACCTTGTACGTGTATATACCAGGGACTCTTAGTGGAGCATCCAGATTGACTTCTTGAACTTGGAAATCCTTATTTTATACTTGAACTCTCCACACCATTTGACATAGTTGATACTGTTCATCTTGAAAAGCTCTTTGCATTGATTTTTCTGATAGCACATTCACCTGATTTTCCTTTTACTTATGTGGTTGATGTTTGTGTGTGTTTTTTAAAAATAATATCTTGCTAACTCCTTTTTGACCAGATCTCTACCTGTATATTATGTTTTCTCAACTTAAAAGATTTAGATAAACTTTTTGCTATAATAGATGAGGATTCACTCACTTACTTGTTATCCCCCCAACACTGTATACCTAGAGTTCTTTTATTGATAACTTTTGTAATTTACTATAATTAAATCTCTATTTCTTTTTCCATCTGCTATAAATATTAGCTCTCAAATTTGCATTATGCAAGATGCATCTACCCTTTACTTCTCCCACTTTTTTTTGCATTGCAGCTTTTTATGAGCTATATTTTTCTAGTTTCCCTTGTAATTTCTTCATTGACCCATTGTTTAAGAGTTTGTTAATTTCCATACACTTGTGAATTTTCCAGATTTTTCTCTGTTATTGATTTCTAGTTTTATTCCATTGTTTTTAGAGATGTTTTATGTGAGACTTGTTTTGTGGCTTAACATATAGTCTATTCTGAAGAATGTATCATGCACACTTGAGAAGAATGTGCATTCTAATGTCATTGGGTAGAGTCTTCTATGTATGTTAGATCTAGTTGATATATAGTGCTCTTGAAGTCCTCTATTTCCTTATTGATTTTTCTACCTAGTTATTCTATCCATTATTGCAAGTAGGGTATTGAAATCTCCAACTATGATTGCAGAACTATTGCTCCCTTCAATTCTGTCAGTTCTTGCTTTAGATATTTTGGACATTAAGTGCAATATGTTTATAATTGTCACGTCTTCCTGATGGATTGACCCTTTTATCGATATAAAATGTCCTTCTATGTCTCTTGTAACACTTTCTGACACAATGTCTCTTTTGTCTGATATTAGCAGCTACGCTAGCTCTTTTGGTTATCATTTGCATGGAATATCATTTTCCATCCTTCCAATTTCAGTCTGTTGTGTCTTTTAATCTTGTAGACAGCATATAGTTGAGTCTTGTTTTTTTAATCCATTCTGCTAATTATCACCTTTTAGTTGGAGAATTTAATCTATCAAATCCTGATAAGAAAGCACTTAATTCTGTCATTTTGCTCTTTGATTTCTGTCATATATATTTTTTGTTCCTCAGTTCCTCCACTATTTTTTTGTGTTCAAGGACTTTTTAGTGTGCCATTGTGATTCTCTTCTCATTCATTTTTTTTTAATTTTTTTATTCTTATGTAAATCCCCCTACATTACATCATTAGTTTTAGATGTAGTGTTCCATGATTCATTGTTTGTGCATAACACCCAAGGCTCCATGCAGAATGTGCCCTCCTCAATACCCATCACCAGGCTAACCCATCCTCCCACCCCCCTCCCCACTAGAACCCTCAGTTTGTTTTTCGGAGTCCATCGTCTCTCATGGTTCGTCTACCCCTCTGATTTCCCCCCCTTCATTCTTCCCCTCCTGCTACCTTCTTCTTTTTTTTTTTTTCTTAACATATATTGCATTATTTGTTTCAGAGGTACAGATCTGAGATTCAACAGTCTTGCACAATTCACAGCACTTACCAGAGCACATACCCTCCCCAGTGTATATTACCCAGTCCCCCCTCCCTCCCACCCCACCCCCCACTCCAGCAACCCTCAGTTTGTTTCCTGCGATTAAGAATTCCTCGTATCAGTGAGGTCATATAATACATGTCTTTCTCTGTTTGACTTATTTCACTCAACATAATACCCTCCAGTTCCATCCACGTCGTTGCAAATGGCAAGATCTCATTCCTTTCGATGGCTGCATAATATTCCATTGTATATATATACCACATCTTCTTTATCCATTCATCTTGATGGACATCTTGGCTCTTTCCACAGTTTGGCTATTGTGGACATTGCTGCTATAAACATGGGGGTGCACGTACCCTTTCAGATCCCTACTTTTGTATCTTTGGGGTAAATACCCAGTAGTGCAATTGCTGGATCATATGGTAGCTCTATTTTCCACTTTTTGAGGAACCTCCATACTGTTTTCCAGAGTGGCTGCACCAGCTTGCATTCCCACCAACAGTGTAGGAGGGTTCCCCTTTCTCCGCATCCCCACCAACATCTGTCGTTTCCTGACTTGTTAATTTTAGCCATTCTGACTGGTGTGAGGTGGTATCTCATTGAGGTTTTGATTTGGATTTCCCTGATGCTGAGCGATATTGAGCACTTTTTCATGTGTCTGTTGGCCATTTGGATGTCTTCTTTGGAAAAATGTCTGTTCATGTCTTCTGCCCATTTCTTGATTGGATTCTTTGTTCTTTGGGTGTTGAGTTTGATGAGTTCTTTATAGATTTTGGATACTAGCCCTTTACCTGATATGTCATTTGCAAATATCTTCTCCCATTCTGTCGGTTGTCTTTTGGTTTTGTTGACTGTTTCCTTTGCTGTGCAAAATCTTTTTATCTTGATGAAGTCCCAATAGTTCATTTTTGCCCTTGCTTCCCTTGCCTTTGGTGATGTTTCTAGGAAGAAGTTGCTTCGGCTGAGGTCGAAGAGGTTGCTGCCTGTGTTCTCCTTTAGGATTTTGATGGACTCCTGTCTCACACTGAGGTCTTTCAACCATTTGGAATCTATTTTTGTGTGTGGTGTAAGGAAATGGTCCAGTTTCATTCTTCTGCATGTGGCTGTCCAATTTTCCCAACACCATTTGTTGAAGAGACTGTCTTTGTTCCATTGGACATTCTTTCCTGCTTTGTCGAAGATGAGTTGACCATAGAGCTGAGGGTCCATTTCTGGGCTCTCTATTCTGTTCCATTGATCTATGTGCCTGTTTTTGTGCCAGTACCATACTGTCTTGATGATGACAGCTTTGTAATAGAACTTGAAGTCTGGAATTGTGATGCCGCCAGCTTTGCTTTTCTTTTTCAACATTCCTCTGGCTATGCGGGGTCTTTTCTGGTTCCATACAAATTTTAGGATTATTTGCTCCATTTCTTTGAAAAAAGTGGATGGTATTTTGATGGGCATTGCATTGAATGTGTAGATTGCTCTAGGTAGCATTGACATCTTCACAACATTTGCTCTTCCAATCCATGAGCATGGAACGTTTTTCCATTTCTTTGTGTCTTCCTCAATTTCTTCCATGAGTATTTTATAGTTTTCTGAGTACAGATCCTTTGCCTCTTTGGTTAGATTTATTCCTAGGTATCTTATGGTTTTGGGTGCAATTGTAAATGGGATCGACTCCTTAATTTCTCTTTCTTCTGTCTTGTTGTTGGTATATAGGAATGCCACTGACTTCTGTGCATTGATTTTATATCCTGCCACTTTACTGAATTCCTGTATGAGTTCTAGCAGTTTTGGGGAGGAGTCTTTGGGGTTTTCCACATAAAGTATCATATCATCTGCATAGAGTGAGAGTTTGACTTCTTCTTTGCCGATTTGGATGCCTTTGATTTCTTTTTGTTGTCTGATTGCTGTGGCTAGGACTTCCAATACTATGTTGAATAGCAGTGGTGATAGTGGACATCCCTGCTGCTTTCCTGACCTTAGGGGGAAAGCTCTCAGTTTTTCCTCATTGAGAATGACATTTGCTGTAGGTTTTTCATAGATGGCTTTTATGATATTGAGGTATGTACCCTCTATGCCTATACTCTGAAGAGTTTTGATCAAGAAAGGATGCTGTACTTTGTCAAATGCTTTTTCTGCACCTATTGAGAGGATCATATGATTCTTGTTCTTTCTTTTGTTAATGTATTGTATCACGTTGATTGATTTGCAGATGTTGAACCAACCTTGCAGCCCAGGGATAAATCCCACTTGGTCGTGGTGAATAATCCTTTTAATGTACTGTTGGATCCTATTGGCTAGTATTTTGGTGAGAATTTTTGCATCCATGTTCATCAGGGATATTGGTCTGTAATTCTCCTTTTTGATGGGGTCTTTGTCTGGTTTTGGGATCAAGGTAATGGTGTCCTCATAAAACGAGTTTGGAAGTTTTCCTTCCATTTCTATTTTTTGGAACAGTTTCGGAAGAATAGGTATTAATTCTTCTTGAAATGTTTGGTAAAATTCCCCTGGGAAGCCATCTGGTCCTGGGCTTTCGTTTGTTGGGAGATTTTTGATTGCTTCAATTTCCTTAGTGGTTATAGGTCTGTTCAGGTTTTCTATTTCTTCCTGGTTCAGTTTTGGTAGTTGATACATCTCTAGGAATGCATCCATTTCTTCCAGGTTATCTAATTTGCTGGCATAGAGTTGCTCATAATATCTTCTTATAATTGTTTGTATTTCTTTGGTGTTGGTTGTGATCTCTCCTCTTTCATTCATGATTTTGTTGATTTGGGTCATTTCTCTTTTCTTTTTGATAAGTCTGGCCAGGGGTTTATCAGTCTTGTTAATTCTTTCAAAGAACCAGCTCCTAGTTTCGTTGATCTGTTCTACTGTACTTTTAGTTTCTATTTCATTGATTTCTGCTCTGCTCTTTATGATTTCTCTTCTCCTGCTGGGTTTAGGCTTTATTTGCTGTTCTTTCTCCAGCTCCTTTAGGTGTAGGGTTAGGTTGTGTACTTGAGACCTTTCTTGTTTCTTGAGAAAGGCTTGTATTGCTATATACTTTCCTCTTAGGACTGCCTTTGCTGCATCCCAAAGATTTTGAATAGTTGTGTTTTCATTTTCATTGGTTTCCATGAATTTTTTTAATTCTTCTTTAATTTCCTACTTGACCCATTCATTCTTCAGTAGGATGCTCTTTAGCCTCCATGTATTTGAGTTCTTTCCAACTTTCCTCTTGTGATTCAGTTCTAGTTTCAAAGCAGTGTGGTCTGAAAATAGGCAGGGAATGATCCCAATCTTTTGGTACTGGTTGAGACCTGATTTATGACCTAGGATGTGCTCGATTCTGGAGAATGTTCCATGGGCACTTGAGAAGAATGTGTATTCCGTTGCTTTGGGATGGACTGTTCTGAATATGTCTGTGAAATCCATTTGGTCCAGTGTGTCATTTAAAGTCTTTATTTCCGTGTTGCTCTTTTGCTTAGATGATCTGTCCATTTCAGTGAGGGGGGGTGTTAAAGTCCCCCACTATTACTGTATTGTTGCCAATGTGTTTCTTTGCTTTTGTTATTAATTGCCTTATATAATTAGCTGCTCCCATGTTAGGGGCATAGATATTTACAATTGTTAGATCTTCTTGTTGGATAGACCCTTTAAGTAGGATATAGTGTCCTTCCTCATCTCTAATTACAGTCTTTGGTTTAAAATCTAATTTGTCTGATATAAGGATTGCCACCGCAGCTTTCTTTTGGTGTCCATTAGCATGGTAAATGGTTTTCCACCCCCTCACTTTCAATCTGGGGGTGTCTTTGGGTCTAAAATGAGTCTCTTGCAGACAGCATATCGATGGGTCTTGTTTTTTCATCCAATCTGATAGCTTGTGCCTTTGATTGGGGCATTGAGCCCATTTACATTCAGGGTAACTATTGAAAGACATGAATTTAATGCCATTGTATTGCCTGTAAGGTGACTGTTACTCTATATTGTCTGTGTTCCTTTCTGGTCTATGTTGCTTTTAGGGTCTCTCTTTGCTTAGAGAACCCCTTTCAAGATTTCCTGTAGGGCTGGTTTTGTGTTTGCAGATTCCTTTAGTTTTTGTTTGTCCTGGAAGCTTTTTATCTCTCCTTAAATTTTCTTTTTTTTTTTTAAGATTTTATTTATTTATCTGAGACAGTGAGAATGAGAGACAGAGAGCACATGAGAGGGGGGAGGGTCAGAGGGAGAAGCAGGCTCCCTGCCAAGCAGGGAGCCCAATGCGGGACTCAATCCAGGGACTCCAGGATCATGACCTGAGCCAAAGGCAGTTGCTTAACCAACTGAGCCACCCAGGCGCCCTCTCCTTAAATTTTCAATGACAGCCTAGCTGGATATAATATTCTTGGCTGCATATTTTTCTTGTTTAGTCCTCTGAATATATCCTGCCAGTCCTTTCTGGCCTGCCAGGTCTCTGTGGATAGGTCTGTTGCCAATCTAATGTTTCTACCATTGTAGGTTACCTATCTCTTCTCCCAAGTTGCTTTCAGGATTTTCTCTTTGTCTCTGAGACTGGTAAGTTTTACTCTTAGATGTGGGAGTGTTGACCTATTTTTATTGATTTTGAGAGGGGTTCTCTGTGCTTCCTGGATTTTGATGCCTGTTTCCTTCCCCAAATTAGGGAAGTTCTCTGCTATAATTTGCTCCATTATACCTTCTGCCCCTCTCTCTCTTTCTTCTTCTTCTGGGATCCCAATTATTCTAATGTTGTTTTGTCTTATGGTATTGCTTATCTCTTGAATTCTGCCCTTGTGACCCAGTAGTTGTTTATGTCTCTTTTTCTCAGCTTCTTTATTTTCCATCATTTGGTCTTCTATATCACTGATTCTCTCTTCTGCCTCATTTATCCTAGCAGTTAGCGCCCCCATATTTGATTGCACCTCATTAATAGCCTTTTTTATTTCAACTTGGTTAGATTTTAGTTCTTTTATTTCTCCAGAAAGAGTTTCTTTAATAACTTCCATGCTTTTCTCAAGCCCAGCTAGTATCTTTAAAGTGATGATTCTGAACTCTAGATCTGACATTGTACCAATGTCCGTATTGAGTAGGTCCCTGGCAGTCGGTACTACCTCTTGTTCTTTTTGTTGAAGTGATTTTTTCTGTCTTGTCATTTTGTGCAGAGGAGAATAGATTAATGAGAGAACAAAATGCTAGCAGAGTAACAACGTCCCCAGAAAATATACTCTAAACAAATCAGAAAAGACCTGAAACAGTGGGAAAAGAAAGGGAAAGAGAGAAAAAAGAAAAAGAAAAAAAGAGAAAGATAAAGATAAAAACAAACAAAACCAGAACAAAACAAAACAACAACCACAAAAAAAACCAGAATGTGATGAAATATGATCAGGCTGGTATATAGATCAGTGCCACACACTAGATTTTGGATGTGTTTTGGTCTGTTAGAAGAAAGTGCCTCCCAAAATTTTAAAGAAAGAAAAACTTATATATGTACAAAAATAAGGGTTGATATGATGAAGGGATGGAATATGACTGTAAAGATGAAAATTATAAAAAATTTTATAAAAGGAATTGATAAGAAGTTGTTTGAAAAAAGAAAGAAGAGGATTTAAAAAAAGAAAAAAGAAAAAAAAAAGGGAGAGAATGTGATCAGGCAGGGGAGTAGAAAAAAACCATATAGTAGAGATTTAGGGTATATTTTGATCTGTTAGAAGAAACTATCTCAAAATTTTAAAGAGAGAACAACTTATATATATATATATATATATATGCCAAAAATATGGGTAACTACTATGAAGGGATAGAATATGACTCTAAAAATGAAAAATAAAAATGTTTTTTAAAAAAAAGGGATTGATAAGATGTTGGTTGAAAAAGGGAAAAAGAAAAATTAAAAAAAAAAAAAACAAGAAAAAAACACAGTTAAAAAAAAATTAACTTTGAAAGACTAAAGAATCATGGTAAAAAAGCCATGAATTCTATGTGCAGTATTCCCCTAGCGCTGGAGTTCTGCCGTTCTCATTGATCGGTAAACTTGGTCTTGGCTGGCTGTTCTTGCTGATATTCTGGGGGAGGGGCCTGTTGCCGTGGTTTCCAAATGTCTTTGCTGGAGGCGGAATTGCCCCGCCCTTGCCCCCTCCTGGCTAAGTAATCTGCTCGGGTTTGCTCTCCAGAGCTTTTGTTCCCTTCAAGCTTTCCGTCAGGTTTGGAGGTGGAGAGTGAAAATGGCGGCCTCCCAATCTCCGCCCTGGAGGAGCCGAGAACTCGGGGCCCCGCTCCTCAGTGAGCCCCCAGAGAAAAGCTGTCAGTCACTCCCGGCTCCCTGGTCTCCGGCCGCACTCCGTGCTCACCCCGCCTGTGACCGCGCGTTTCTATCTCTGGCACCCGACCCCGGGTGGAGTCTCCAAACCCAGCAGATCCCTGTGGTGCGCTCCCGCGCGGCTCCTCCCGGGGGAGGAAGGTGAGTCTCCCTGATCTGCCGCTTGTTGGGTCCCTGCCGGAGGAGCAGGGGCCCAACTGTGCTGCGGATCATGGTTTAGGGCCACCCCGAGCTGAGAGCCCGCGCCTGGGCTCCGCCTCTGCAGCCGGCTTCCCCGCTCCGACACCTGGGAGCTCTGCCGCCCTCAGGCACCCCCGCTCTTTCTGTGACCCCGAGGGTCCTGAGACCACACTGTCCCGGAGGGTTCCACCCCCCGCTTAGCCACCAGAGTGACGTCCTCGGCGGAGCAGACTTTTAAAAGTTCCGATTTTGTGCTCCGCGGCTCAGTCACTTGCCAGAAGCGGCCGATGGAGCCCCTCCCCCGCCGTCTATCCTCCCGAATATCGCCTCGGATTCACTTCTCTGCACGTCCTACCTTCCAGAAAGTGGTCGCTTTTCTGTTCAGAGAGTTGTTGCTCTTCTTTTCTTTGATCTCCTGTTGAGTTTGTAGGTGTTCAGAATGGTTTGATCCCTAGCCAGCTGAATTCCTGAGAGGAGACGAAATCCAGGTCTCCTACTCCTCCGCCATCTTGCTCCGCCCTCTTGCTCCGCCCTCCTCTTCTCATTCCTTTTACTGTATGGATTTCTTAGCTATTGTCTCAGTTGTTACCCTGGGGATTATAGTTAACATCTTAATTAATAACAATTTAGTTTGCATTAATACCAACTTACTTGCAATAGTATATAAAAACTTTGCTCCTATATAGTTTCACTCTGTTTATGTTATTGTCACAAATTTTATTTTTATACATTATGTGCACATTGACATAGATTTATAATTATTATTTTATGCATTTGTCTATTAAATCATATAGAAAAAAAAGAAAATTTACCAATCAAATAGAGTTATATTGGCTTTTATATTTACCTGTGTAATTACCTTTTCTGGTATTCTTTATTTCTTCATATGGCTTTGAGTTACTGTCTAGTGTCCTTTTATTTCAATCTAAGTGACTACTTTAGCATTTCTTGTAGGGCAAATGTACTAGCAATGAACTCTCACAGCTTTTGTTTATCTGGAAATGTCTTACTTTCTCCATTTCAAAGTGCAGTTTTGTTGGATATAGAGTTCTGAAAGTTTTTTCTTTCAGGACCATAAATATGGCATCCTCTGCCTTCTGCAGAGGATTAATTAATTATTATTAATTAAACAAAGAAATTTGGGGGCGCCTGGGTGGCTTAGTTGTTAAGCATCTGCCTTCGGCTCAGGTCATGATTCCAGGGTCCTGGGATCGAGCCCCGCATCGGGCTCCCTGCTCTGCGGGGAGCCTGCTTCTCCCTCTCCCACTCCCCCTGCTTGTGTACCCTCTCTCACTGTGTCTCTCTCTGTCAAAATAAATAAATAAAATCTTTAAAAAAAAAAATAAAGAAATTTGTGCTGCCTTTACTACATTCCAGTTTCTTTGAACTTCTTGTTTATCTATTGAAAGGAATTTACTCTTCTTGAAGCCTGCTATCTCCCTGACCTAATTTAGTCTTATTATTTCCTTTGGGACCATTGTTTACAGTTTATTATTTTACATCATATTACTAGTAGCTTTTTCTTGCCTTATGTATCTTTCTAATATCCTCAAGTACTTCTCTAGATGGTAGAGTTACTCAGATTGTAGTTCTGGGCCTTCTTTTCACTCTCTGCTTTCCCCCAAGCATTCTCATAACGTCTTTGCCTTTAAATAACATTTGTATCTTGAAGATACCCAATATATATACCTTCTCTTTTATGGTTTACCCATTTGGGTTGTATTTAAGAAAAAAACAATCCTTTACTACATTGAGATTATAAAAATATCCTCCAATTTTATCTTCCTAAATAGGTTTAAAATTTTGCTTTTCATATTTTAGTTTTTATTACACTTGGAATTGATTTTTAAGTTTGAGATTGAGGTCTGATTTGTTTGTTTTTCTCATTAGGAGTAACTAATTGCCCTACTGCTACATACTGAGTGTTCTTTCCTTCTCCCACTGATCTGCAATGCCACTCGGCCTGTTTTATTGACAGTGGGAGAAGTAGGTTGTAGGGTCCTCTAACAGATCTTCAATTAAAGCCCCGTATTCAGTCTTACTTCTACTCCCATCTTCTATCATATCTACTGTTCTTTCCTTTCCAAAAGTCCTACTGGGCAGTTTGGCTATCATCTTTGTTCTTGTCCCCAGTGCATATTCCAAACAATAACTTCCTTTGTTTTTCTTCATCATTCAACATTTTTTACTTTCCAGCTTCCAGAAGTTTTCTGAAACTTCTTACAGCAGGTGGTCCCTCCCCTACCCCCACTGTTGTACTTGTTGTTGTGGGTTTGCATCAGTTCAATTACTTTAATGGGGTTTTAGAGGGAGATTTCAAACACATGTGTTCAGTCTTTGTGCTAGTTTATCTGAAAGTACACAGTGAAATATTTTAAATTTTAGAAGCTGTGTTACTATATTCTCTGTCTTTAAAAATGTAATTAAATTTCATCTTTCTAAAATGATATAAGCCTTACTCTTTCTGAAGGTAGAAAGCTAGAGGGTCACAAAGTCCCTTCCTTAGGGTTCCAATTTGTTTTTTAATACTACATAAGTTTTTCCATTTTTAACAATCCCATTTATAGTCTTT
This sequence comes from Mirounga angustirostris, assembly GCF_029215605.1. Taxonomy (NCBI): domain Eukaryota; kingdom Metazoa; phylum Chordata; class Mammalia; order Carnivora; family Phocidae; genus Mirounga; species Mirounga angustirostris. Next base: position 35,528,049 of record NW_026991717.1, on the reverse strand, counting down.
AGTTTTTCATAATGCCAAAAAAGTGGCTAATTCTTGTGTTAGAGTATCTGTGACCTTTGACTTATGGGTGTGTAACAAATGCCTGGAAACAAGTATCCATGAAAAAATTATAGGCACATAAAGAGAAGAAATTCTATAAAACTTTGGTATATCCCATTAATGATTTCACTGTTCACAGTACTTGGGACAGCTCTACAGTAAAATGACATATTGCAGGTTTCTTTCTCCTGCCAGAAATGGGAAAGTACTTGGTGTAATGTTTTCTTTGCTTACATTGGATGCATGCAGTGAAGCTGGTTTATTTTCGGTCATTTCCTGTCTATGAAGACTGTGGTACTTTAGCCAACACTACCATAATAAAATATAATGCATAAAATGAATTTCCACACCTACGAATGTTGTAATAGAAATTCATAAAATACATTATCATAGGAATCAGCACCACTTACTCATTGGGAAAAGAATCTTCCGAAATATCTTAAGTCTTTCTGTTCTAGCTTGTTATAGAAAGCCTAAGGATTTTTAAAAACACACCAGAAAACCCCATAATCCTCTGAAATATTGTCTTTTTTTTTTTCGATTTAGGCATTTAAGAGTATATTCTTTTTTTAGCGTGGCTTTCAGGGACTTGTTACTTTATTGCATTAAATTAATTACCCCACTTTTCTTAGAGAAGGCATAAAATATTTTTCTGACTCATTCTATATAAAGATCAAGTGACTAAATGAACATTTGTACTTGTAATTAACGACTTGATTGTGAAGATCTTGAAGAGAATTCCTATTTGTTAGCAGATTGCCTACTGTTCAATAAATATTTGAGGTGGGAAATATATGTGGAAATGTATTGGGCTTTATGGGAAAACAAATTTTAAAACATGGATCCTCCATAGAAGAATGCCACATTTCTCAGAGTGTTAATTTAGACTAGACAGGGGTTGAAAACTAGACCACTTGACCCAGTCACCTACTCTAAAAATTTGAACAACATTTGATGCTTTCCTCTCTTTTATTCCCCAGTGTCAGTCACTAAATTCTGCTTTTCTTTTTTTTTTTTTTAAAGATTTTATCTATTTATTTGACAGAGAGAGACACAGCGAGAGAGGGAACACAAGCAGGGGGAGTGGGGGAGGGAGAAGCAGGCTTCCCACTGAGCAGGGAGCTCGATGTGGGGCTCGATCCCAGGACCCGGGGATCATGACCCGAGCCGAAGGCAGACGCCCAACGACTGAGCCACCCAGGCGCCCCTGCTTTTATTTTTTCTTAAACATGTTATTATCTATGTTCTCTTCTTTTATTAATAATAATCACTAAATTGTATTGAGTTGAGAGCATGAGATATGGTTTTGAATACTTCTAGTTTATAACAACTTTGAAAAAATATGTATTATAATCACCATTTACATACAAGGAACCGAAACTACAAAGAAACTAACTTGCTCCCTAAGTCCTCTGTTTATCAGTGGCAGATCTGGGATTTGAACTAAGGTCTGGCTGGTGTTCTTGCCAATTCCATTTCCACTAACATGACCTCCTTTCTGTTAATGCCCTTATATGATCTAGTCAACACCATAGCACTGCTTTTCCTACTAATCTAATCTCCCTCCATCCAGCCTCTCCTTGCTACATCTTCCACAAAGTTGGCCAACTTATCTCTCAGAGGTAGAGCCTTGAGGATCGAGAAATGTCTTGTTCATCTTTGTAACCAGCACCAGCACCTAGCTCCGTGGAGACACATTGGAGATGCTTAAAAATATGCATCAAATATGGTCCTGTTACCTTTTTATTTTGCTCTTTTATTACTTTTTCTGCTCTTCAACCTCATAGGATAAAATCTGACTTCTCAGCTTCATCTTCAGCTGCGACTCTTCCATATATTTCAGTGTTTTAGCCATATTGAAATTGTTCTTACCTGAATATGGTATATGTAATTAGTCTTCTGTGCCTTTCTTCATTTAGTTTTTCTTACCTGAAGTGTGCTTCCTCCTTCTAATTCTGGTGAAATTCTACTATTCATCTTTCAAGGATGAGTTCAAATGTTACCTCCTTTTGAAAACTGACTTCTCCCCACTAGAAGAATTCCTTCCTCTGTATTCTCATAGCATATCATTTAAATACTCAATATATGAAAATGAGCATATTGTATTACAATTAATATATATATTTGTCTTGTTCTCTACCCTCCATCCATATTGGGAGCTCTTTAAGGGCAAGTAAGTCTTAATTAATTTTTTTTTTTTTAAGATTTTATTTGTTTGCGAGAGAGAGAATGAGAGACAGAGAGCATGAGAGGGAGGAGGGTCAGAGGGAGAAGCAGACTCCCTGCTGAGCAGGGAGCCCGATGCGGGACTCGATCCCGGGACTCCGGGATCATGACCTGAGCCGAAGGCAGTTGCTTAACCAACTGAGCCACCCAGGCGCCCCAAGGGCAAGTAAGTCTTAATTTATCTTTATATCCCCAGTGCCTATCATAATACCTGACACATAGTAAGCTCTACAGATAAACCTATTTGTTTAAGAGAGGTTGAGGTCATTTCAGTTTAATTTTATTTCATGTGTTTATTAAATTAATTGCAGAATATGATTAGAGCAGTTATATTTCTGGGACTATAGCCCTATAAAAGTGAGGAAAAGTTTTGATATACTCAACACTTGTACATGATCTCTATACTGACTGTCCTTATCAATACAGATGAGGTAGTTGCCTATGACAGAATCCTTAGCAGTGCCCTGTGTATAATGGGCTTTCAGCAAATGTTTGCTAAATAAATGAACTAATGAAATAATATGTATGTATGTATAACTGCAAAAATGTGGACACACCAACTAAGCATACAAGGAAAACTCAACATATAAACAAATTTTTAGCAAACTTTCCAAGTAATTTTTTATGCAAATCAGAGCACATCTTCCCCAAAGAACAGGTTCCTCTACTCTATGTTGGCCAGAGTTTGAGGCGAAACCCAAGCCTCATTCAGAAAATAACTGAAATGGGTGAGCTATTGTGTGACCTGTTTAACAGGTGCTACATATCCTGTTGAGAAGGATGAACCTTTCTGTAGCCCAGAAAACTCACCATTTGTTTTTTACAGAATGCCCATGTGAAATCTATGTAAGTTAGAGATTACCTCTGCTTTCTTTTGTAACCGTATTACTGTTTTGCTGAGTGTAGGCTTATTTATTATTTCACTTATTTTCCCAATAGTTTGCTTGACAAACCTTTATACAAAATAAATAATCCCTTTCTGGTGAAAGACTTTTATCTTGGAGTTTATATTCTTTAACTTTTAATCATATGGAAAAGAAAAAGAAAGGTAAGACACTTCCAAAGGACTATTCATAGCTGCGATTCCCCATCATTTTTACATTAAAATGAACTTGGTTTGCTGGGTATCATGGCCATTAGGCATCATTGTATCAACTAGCTAGGTTTTGGGGTTTTTTTTCTTTCCTTGACCTTATTTCTTCATTTGCCTTTGCCTCACCTGAGAAAACCTTGCTAACCCTTATAATCTGTATCTGTATCACTGATTCTGCCCCTTTGCTGAAACCACAGCTTATAGTCAGAACATCCTTCTTAAGATTCAAGAGACAGTCATTAAAAACTTTGTAATTGTCTCACTTCATTAATTCATTCAAGAAATATTTACTGAACACAACATGTGCTAGGAGCTGTGCTAGATGCTGGATCTACTAATGTGGCAAAGTTGGAGCGCTCAAGCATCACAGTGTTTGGTAAGAGAGACAGACAAGCAGGTAATTGCCATGCAGTGTGGTAAGTGCTGTAACAGGGGTATGCACTCTCTTCAGCAAGCCTTCTATATTTTGGTGGCAGTGAAATAGAACACCTATCCTTTATCTTATTCCAGAAATTATTGTATGCTTTACATAGCTCAACACAAAGCTATCAGACAAAGTACAATATAAAGAACTCTTTTTTTTTTTTAAAGATTTTATTCATTTATTTGACAGAGAAGAGAGAGAGAGAACAAGTAGGCAGAGAGGCAGGCAGAGGGAGAGGGAGAAGCAGGCTTCCCGCTGAGTGGGGAGCCCGATGCGGGGCTCGATCCCAGGACCCGGGGATCATGACCTGAGCCGAAGGCAGCAGCTTAACCGACTGAGCCACCCAGGTGCTCCCCCAATATAAAGAACTCTTAATTCCATCTTATTTTTGTTCTGTTATCAGCTTTTACCTTTATAGGATTATAGGTTATTCAAATACTACTGCTTGTTGAATGTCTAACTACTGTCATATAATAATCATTGTCTTAAGCACTAGTCTGGCAGAAATAAAGACTCTGTGTTTTCTTGGTTGCATATTCACTTCAAATTGACTGTTATTACCCAGCTTATTATTGTATACACAGATGTGTTACAGGTTAACTGGTGCCTCTGTAAGAAGTGCATGTAAGTCCAGTAAAACATGATAAACCAACAAGGTAATGGTTTATCAGTCTTCTCCTCCAATATCAGCATTATAAAAAATTTTAAGATCTTTAATAATTCATTTATTCAACATATATTGTGAAAAGCCCATTACCAGTCCCCAGAGCCCCAAAGATGAGGAAATATAGTCTTTAGCCTCAAGGAATTCACTGATAGAGAAGGCAAATTGTAAACATATAATTGTGATATAGTAAGAGAAGTGATATATTGGAGGAGTATATAAAAGTTCATAGGAGCACAAAGGAAGGTAAAGTACTAATATTAGTAAGGGCAAATAAATACTGCTAGAAAGCAAAAATAGCAGAATGAAAACATAACAAACAAAAGCCAAGCATTGTTTGAATTTTGAGATTGGGTAAAATAAATAGTTATGTCTCTATTCACAAATCAGAAAATTCGAGTTGGATTGAGCTATTTCTTTTCTTCTGTGGCTATTATTTGGGTACCTTTTGCAGAAAATGTGACCCCTACTTTGGAAATAGTAACTATTATAATTTTCATTGGAGTATGTGAAGTGATTTTGTGTATATTATATATGTGTGTATGTGTGTATGTATACATATGTAGAGAGAGATATTAAACAGTGAATTATTTTTCATCATTTTTTATTTCAAAATGGGGAATAAATATTAATTTTACTGCTTGTAACTGTAGTATACAATTGCAGAATGTCAAACAACATTGAGGTATTCAAAAATAGAAAGTCAGAGTTACCCCTTAATCTAGCTTCTGAGAGGTAAACTATTGTTAACAGTAATTATGTGTCTTCCCGACTGTTTTATAAATATACTTTATATTATATGGTTCTTAATATAGAAATAGTATTCTGAAAAATGCAGGGTTTTTTTTTGCTAGACAGTGGAATACTTTTTAGATTAGGAAAACATATTTGTACTAACATGAAAAGATATCCATGATATACTAAATCAATTGTTTTAAAACTAAATAGGATATCAATTACCTTTAATTGATATAAATAATTTAGGTTTAAAGTAGTATTTTTTTGTTTACATGTGCCTCTTTTTGAATTAAAATGTGTAACTAGAAGAATACAAAATGTCCCAATATTCTATTGAAATTTAATCTTTGGTGCTCTGGGTTTAATTATTGAAACAAAAAAAAAATGAATATAAAATTACAAATACCTTTGCCAACAGGTTTTTATTGTCTCTTATTTACTTTTCATAATAAGACTTTCATTTAAAATTGTATGTTGCATTTTCCAGGTCTCTGGACTCAGGACTCAACAATGCTTTACAGGGTTTATCTGTCACAGATACACACCTTGTTGAAGTGGATGGGGACACACTTTCCCTGTATGGCTCAGGAGCACTGGAATCTCTAGATCGGAATTGGAGTGTTCAAACAGCAGGAATGGTGACAACAGTGTCCTTCACTTTCATAGAATTTGATGAAATCGTCCAAGTGCTTCCCAAATTGAAGATTAAATTTCCTAATTCTCTGGTAAACATTTCCTTTTAGTAGTATATTTGAATTATTCTCAGTCATGACTTGTGTGTTCAGGCCAAAGACCTGTTTTAACTTTTATTTTTGCAATTTCTATCTGGCAGGGAGACTAAGCTTTTGTGTTGATTTTCTGGATCTGGGATTTAAATTAGTATTCATAAATGGCCTTGCAGTTTTCTGTTAATATTAGAAATAATCTCTCTATAAAATGATTCTTTATGGAGTATAAAGGACCAATATAATTTTATTCAAATTATGTATTTCTACTTTATAAAGCATTCATCAGGACCTCACCTAATCCTATATTATGTATTCATTTATTCTATCCGGTATTAATGGGACATGTATATTTATATATAATTCTTACAGTAGTCCCTTAGCAACATTTAAAATAATTTTAGTAGCTCATTTAAAATTAGTTTGAGAAGGGGAAAATGGTGGAATAGGAAGATCCTAAGTTCACCTCGTCCTGTGGATACAGCTAGATAACACCCACATCAGTATAATAACCCAGAAAATGACCTGAAGACTGTCAGAACAGACTCTCCACGACTAAATGTAAAAAAGAGGACACATTGAAGAGGGTAGGGAGGGCAGAGACAGGTCGGAAGATAATGGCATGTGCCATTTTCCTCTCCCACTCCACAGCCTAGATACACAGACACCTGCAGGAACTAGCACAACACCAACACTCATGCCCCATCCCTGCAGACTTCTGTGAACATGCCCTCTCCATCCTCGCCTGGGCAGGTGGTTTCCTGAGTGGCTGCAGGTCCCCTCCTGCAGTGGATGGATGCAGACCTTGCTGGCACCATGAGCCCTACACCTGCACTCTCCTATGGGACCTGCCCCTTCTAATACACCCCTGACCAGAGCCCATCCAAAGTGGTGCCACAACCCTGGCACTGTGCAAGCAGCCCCAAAATGGGCCAACACCTCTCTCAAATGACTGTTGCCCTGGGCAGAGGGGAAGATAACCATACACACCAGTCTGACTGTGGCACCAGCAATGGGCTGGGGGCAGATATTGGGTCTGACTGCAGGCCTCACCCACCAATGAAAGCTTCTCAGAGGACAACACAGGGAAAGTGTCCTGCAGTTCAGTGCTACTGCATCTCTGGCAGACACCTGGTCTGACTCAACTCAAGCCCATGGTGGCCCCAAACTGGCCCACTAACAACACAGGGACCAAACCCTGCCCACAACAGGCAAAGAGAGCCATTCCAGATGGCTGGACTGAAGGCAAACACAGCTTAGCCACAATAGTAGGGCACACATGCAACACACATAAGAGACACCACTGAAACACTGGGTTCTGGTGAACAGGGGACATTGCTCTGCAAGGGCACTACAGGACCTCTACCTAAGGCTGCTACTTTCAAGAGCAGGAGATGAGCTGACTTTTTCAGCACACAGAAACAGATGCAGAGAGTTAGACAGAACAGGAGACAGAGAAATACGTCCCAAATGAAAGAACAAGACAAAATCACAAGAGAGCTAAATGAAATGGAGATAAGTAATGTATCTAATAGAGAATATAAAGTAATGGTCATAAAGATACTCATTGGACTTGAGAAAAGAGTGGACGACCTCAGTGAGACCCTCAACAAAGAGATAAAAAACATAAAAAAAGAACTAATCAGAGATGAAGAACTCACTAATTGAAGTTAAAAATACACTAAATGGAATAAATAGTAGACTAGAAGAAGCAGAAGAACAGATCAGCAATCTGGAGGACAGAGTAAGGGAAAGCAATCAGCTGAACAGGGGAGAGAAAAAGAATAATAAAAAATGAAAATAAACTAAGGGAACTCAGCAACACCATCAAGCATAATAACATTCACACAGTAGGGACCCCAGAAGAGGAAGACAGAGAAAAGGGAGCAGAAAATTTATTTGAAGAAATAATAGCTGAAAAATTCCCAAATCTGGGGAAAGAAACAGAAATCCAGATTCAGGAGGCATAGAGAGCCCACAGCAAAATCACCCAAGGAGGTCCACCCCACGACACATAGTAATTAAAACGGCAAAAAGTAGTGGTAAAGAGAGAATTCTGAAAGCAGTAAGAGAAGAGAAAACAGTTACGTACAAGGGATACCAGCTGATTTTTTCAGCAGAAATTTTGCAGGGCAGAAAGGAGTGGCATGATATCTTCAAAATACTGAAAGAAAAAAACCTGCAATGAAGAATGATCTATTCAGCAAGGCTATCATTAGAATAGAAGGAGAGATAAAGAAATTCCCAGACAAACAAAAATTAAAAGAATTCATCACCACTAAACCAGCCCTAAAACAATTGTTAAAGGGGACTCTGAGTGGAAAGGAAAGACTATAAGCAGGAGTAAGAAAAGTAGGAAGCACAAAAGCAGTAAAATTAAGTATATCCATAAAAATCAGGCAAAGAGTCCAAAAAAGGTTGTAAAGTATGATACAATATACCTAAAATGTGGAGGGGAGAGGAGTAAAATTTTAGTGCTTTTATAATGGGTTCAAACTTAAGCAACCATCAACTTAATAGAGACTGCTATATGTGTAAGATGTTATATATAAATCTAATGGTAATCACAAATCAAAAACCAGTAATAGATATGCAAAATAGAAAGAAATCCAAGTATATCACTAAAGGAAGTCAGCAAACCATGAGAGAAGAGAGCAAGAGAAGAAAGGAACAGGAAGAACTACTAAAACAAATATAAAACATGCAACAAAATGGCAATAAGTACTACCCATCAATAATCACTTTGAATGGAAATAGACTGTGCTCCAATCAAAAGACATAGGGTGATGGAATGGATAAAAAAGCAAGACCCACATGGAAGTTATTAAAGAAACCCTTTCTGGAGAAATAAAAGAACTAAAATCTAACCAAGTTGAAATAAAAAAGGCTATTAATGAGGTGCAATAAAAAATGGGGGCACTAATTGCTAGGATAAATGAGGCAGAAGAGAGAATCAGTGATATAGAAGACCAAATGATGGAAAATAAAGAAGCTGAGAAAAAGAGACATAAACAACTACTGGGTCACAAGGGCAGACTTCGAGAGATAAGCGATACCATAAGAAGAAACAACATTAGAATAATTGGGATCCCAGAAGAAGAAGAAAGAGAGAGAGGGGCAGAAGGTATATTGGAGCAAATTATAGCAGAGAACTTCCCTAATTTGGGGAAGGAAACAGGCACCAAAATCCAGGAGGCACAGAGAACCCCTCTCAAAATCAACAAAAATAGGTCAACACCCCGACATCTAAGAGTAAAACTTACCAGTCTCAGAGACAAAGAGAAAATCCTGAAAGCAGCTTAGGAGAAGAGATAGGTAACCTACAATGGTAGAAACATTAGATTGGCAACAGACCTATCCACAGAGACCTGGCAGGCCAGAAAGGACTGGCAGGATATATTCAGAGGACTAAACAAGAAAAATATGCAGCCAAGAATACTATATCCAGCTAGGCTGTCATTGAAAATTGAAGGAGAGATAAAAGCTTCCAGGACAAACAAAAACTAAAGGGATTTGCAAACACGAAACCAGCCCTACAAGAAATATTGAAAGGGGTTCTCTAAGCAAAGAGAGACCCTAAAAGCAACATAGACCAGAAAGGAACACAGACAATATACAGTAACAGTCACCTTACAGGCAATACAATGGCACTAAATTCATGTCTTTCAGTAGTTACCCTGAATGTAAATGGACTAAATGCCCCAATCAAAAGGCACAAGCTATCAGATTGGATGAAAAAACAAGACCCATCGATATGCTGTCTGCAAGAGACTCATTTTAGACCCAAAGACACCCCCAGATTGAAAGTGAGGGGGTGGAAAACCATTTACCATGCTAATGGACACCAAAAGAAAGCTGCGGTGGCAATCCTTATATCAGACAAATTAGATTTTAAACCAAAGACTGTAATTAGAGATGAGGAAGGACACTATATCCTACTTAAAGGGTCTATCCAACAAGAAGCTCTAACAATTGTAAATATCTATGCCCCTAACATGGGAGCAGCTAATTATATAAGGCAATTAATAACAAAAGCAAAGAAACACATTGGCAACAATACAGTAATAGTGGGGGACTTTAACACCCCCCCCTCACTGAAATGGACAGATCATCTAAGCAAAAGAGCAACACGGAAATAAAGACTTTAAATGACACACTGGACCAAATGGATTTCACAGACATATTCAGAACAGTCCATCCCAAAGCAACGGAATACACATTCTTCTCAAGTGCCCATGGAACATTCTCCAGAATCGAGCACATCCTAGGTCATAAATCAGGTCTCAACCAGTACCAAAAGATTGGGATCATTCCCTGCCTATTTTCAGACCACACTGCTTTGAAACTAGAACTGAATCACAAGAGGAAAGTTGGAAAGAACTCAAATACATGGAGGCTAAAGAGCATCCTACTGAAGAATGAATGGGTCAAGTAGGAAATTAAAGAAGAATTAAAAAAATTCATGGAAACCAATGAAAATGAAAACACAACTATTCAAAATCTTTGGGATGCAGCAAAGGCAGTCCTAAGAGGAAAGTATATAGCAATACAAGCCTTTCTCAAGAAACAAGAAAGGTCTCAAGTACACAACCTAACCCTACACCTAAAGGAGCTGGAGAAAGAACAGCAAATAAAGCCTAAACCTAGCAGGAGAAGAGAAATCATAAAGATCAGAGCAGAAATCAATGAAATAGAAACCAAAAGAACAGTAGAACAGATCAACGAAACTAGGAGCTGGTTCTTTGAAAGAATTAACAAGACTGATAAACCCCTGGCCAGACTTATCAAAAAGAAAAGAGAAATGACCCAAATCAACAAAATCATGAATGAAAGAGGAGAGATCACAACCAACACCAAAGAAATACAAACAATTATAAGAAGATATTATGAGCAACTCTATGCCAGCAAATTAGATAACCTGGAAGAAATGGATGCATTCCTAGAGATGTATCAACTACCAAAACTGAACCAGGAAGAAATAGAAAACCTGAACAGACCTATAACCACTAAGGAAATTGAAGCAGTCATCAAAATCTCCCAACAAACGAAAGCCCAGGGCCAGATGGCTTCCCAGGGGAATTTTACCAAACATTTCAAGAAGAATTAATACCTATTCTTCTGAAACTGTTCCAAAAAATAGAAATGGAAGGAAAACTTCCAAACTCGTTTTATGAGGCCAGCATTACCTTGATCTCCAAACCAGACAAAGACCCCATCAAAAAGGAGTACAGACCAATATCCCTGATGAACATGGATGCAAAAATTCTCACCAAAATACTAGCCAATAGGATCCAACAGTACATTAAAAGGATTATTCACCACGACCAAGTGGGATTTATCCCTGGGCTGCAAGGTTGGTTCAACATCCACAAATTAATCAACATGATACTATTGTATCTCATTAACAAAAAAAAGAACAAGAATCATATGATCCTCTCAATAGGTGCAGAAAAAGCATTTGACAAAGTACAGCATCCTTTCTTGATCAAAACTCTTCAGAGTATAGGCATAGAGGGTACATACCTCAATATCATAAAAGCCATCTATGAAAAACCTACAGCAAATGTCATTCTCAGTGGGGAAAAACTGAGAGCTTTCCCCCTAAGGTCAGGAACGCGGCAGGGATGTCCACTATCACCACTGCTATTCAACATAGTATTGGAAGTCTTAGCCACAGCAATCAGACAACAAAAAGAAATAAAAGGCATCCAAATCGGCAAAGAAGAAGTCAAACTCTCACTCTTTGCAGATGATATGATACTTTATATGGAAAACCCCAAAGACTCCACCCCAAAACTGCTAGAACTCATACAGGAATTCAGTAAAGTGGCAGGATATAAAATCAATGCACAGAAATCAGTGGCATTCCTATACACCAACAACAAGACAGAAGAAAGAGAAATTAAGGAGTCGATCCCATTTACAATTGCACCCAAAACCATAAGATGCCTGGGAATAAATCTAACCAAAGAGGCAAAGGATTTGTACTCAGAAAACTATAAAATACTCATGAAAGAAATTGAGGAAGACACAAAGAAATGGAAAAACGTTCATGCTCATGGGTTGGAAGAGCAAATGTTGTGAAGATGTCAATGTTACCTAGAGCAATCTACACATTCAGTGCAATCCCCATCAAAATACCGTCAACTTTTTTCAAAGAAATGGAACAAATAATCCTAAAATTTGTATGGAACCAGAAAAGACCCCAAATAGCCAGAGGAACGTTGAAAAAGAAAAGCAAAGCTGGCGGCATCACATATCCAGACTTTCAGCTCTATTACAAAGCTGTCATCATCAAGACAGTATGGTACTGGCACAAAAACAGGCACATAGATCAATGGAACAGAATAGAGAGCCCAGAAATGGACCCTCAACTCTATGGTCAACTCATCTTCGACAAAGCAGGAAAGAATGTCCAATGGAACAAAGACAGTCTCTTCAACAAATGGTGTTGGGAAAATTGGACAGCCACATGCAGAAGAATGAAACTGGACCATTTCCTTACACCACACACAAAAATAGACTCCAAATGGTTGAAAGATCTCAATGTGAGACAGGAGTCCATCAAAATCCTAAAGGAGAACACAGGCAGCAACCTCTTCGACCTCAGCCGAAGCAACTTCTTCCTAGAAACATCACCAAAGGCAAGAGAAGCAAGGGTAAAAATGAACTATTGGGACTTCATCAAGATAAAAAGCTTTTGCACAGCAAAAGAAACAGTCAACAAAACCAAAAGACAACTGACAGAATGGGAGAAGATATTTGCAAATGACATATCAGTTAAAGGGCTAGTATCCAAAATCTATAAAGAACTCATCAAACTCAACACCCAAAGAACAAAGAATCCAATCAAGAAATGGGCAGAAGACATGAACAGACATTTTTCCAAAGAAGACATCCAAATGGCCAACAGACACATGAAAAAGTGCTCAACATCACTCGGCATCTGGGAAATCCAAGTCAAAACCTCAATGAGATACCACCTCACACCAGTCAGAATGGCTAAAATTAAGTCAGGAAACAACAGATGTTGGCGGGGATGTGGAGAAAGGGGAACCCTCCTACACTGTTGGTGGGAATGCAAGCTGGTGCAACCACTCTGGAAAACAGTATGGAGTTCCTCAAAAAGTGGAAAATAGAGCTAGCATATGATCCAGCAATTGCACTACTGGGTATTTACCCCAAAGATACAAATGTAGGGATCAGAAGGGGTACATGCACCCCTTGTTTGTTTATAGCAGCAATGTCCACAATAGCCAAACTGTGGAAAGAGCCAAGATGTCCACCGAAAGATGAATGGATAAAGAAGATGTGGTATATAAATACAATGGAATATTATGCAGCCATCAAAAGGAATGAGATCTTGCCCTTTGCAACGACGTGGATGGAACTGGAGAGTATTATTCTGAGTGAAATAAGAGAAAGACATGTATCATATGACCTCACTGATATGAGGAATCCATAATCTCAGGAAACAAACTGAGAGTTGCTGGAGTTGGGGGGGCTGGGAAGGATGGGGGTGATAGACATTGGGGTGGGTGTGTGCTATGGTGAGCACTGTGAATTGTGCAAGACTGTTGAATCACAGATCTGTACGTCTGAAACAAATAATGGAATATATGTTAAGAAAAAAAAAGAGAAGATAGCAGGAGAGGAAAAAAAAAAGCAAGACCCATCTATATGCTGCCTACAAGAGACTCTTTTCAGATCTAAGGACACCTGCTGATTGAAAGTGAAGGGATGGAAAAGCATTTATCATTCGAATGAAAGTGAAAAGAAAGCTGGGGTAGCAATACTTATATCAGACAAAATAGACATTAAAACAAAGACTAACAAAACATGGAGACATTATATAATAATAAAGGGAACAATCCAACAAGAAGATGTAACAGTTGTAAATATTTATTCACCCAACATGGGAGCACCCAAATATATAAAGCAGCTAAAAACAAACATAAAAGAAGTAATCAATAGTAGTATAATAATAGTAGGGGACTTTAACACCGCATTTACATCAATGGATAGATCATCCAAATGGAAAATCATCAAGGAAAAAGAGGCTTTGAAGGACACATTGGACCAGATGGATCTAACAGATATATTCAGGACATTTCCCTCTAAACAATAGAACACATGTTCTTTTCAAGTGCACATGGAGCATTCTCTGGAATAGATCATGTATTAGGCCACAAAACAAGTCTCAACAAATTCAAAAAGACTGAAGTCATACCATGCATCTCTTCTGATCGCAACACTATGAAACTAGAAATCAACCATAAGAAAAAAATCAGGAAAGAACACAAATACATGGAGATTAAATAACATTCTACTAAACAATGAATGGGTCAACCATGAAATCAAAGAGGAAATCAAAAAATACATGGAGACAAATGAAAATGAAAACACAGTGGTCCAAAATCTTTAGGATGCAGTAAAAGCTGTTCTAAGAGGGAAGTTTAGAGCAGTACAGGTCTACCTCAGGAAGTGAGAAAAATCTCAAACAACCTAATCTTACACCTAAAGGAGGTGGAAAAAGAAGAACAAACAAAACCCAAAATGAATAGAAAGAAGAAAATAATAAAGATTAGAGCAGAAATAGTGAAATAGAAATTAAAAAAAAACAGTAGAACAAATGAATGAAACCAGGAGCTGATTCTTTGAAGAGATCAACAAAATTAAAAAAATGTTTAGCCAGATTCATGAGAGAGAGAGAGAACTCAAATAAAATCAGAAATGAAAGAAGAGAAATAACAACTGAAACCAAAGAAAGAACAAAGGATTATAAGAGAATATTATAAAAAATTATATGCCAACAAACTGGCTAACCTAGGAATAATTTATAAATTCTAGAAACATATAAACTACCAAAACTGAATCAGGAAGAAATAGAAAATTTGAACAGACCGATTACCAGCAATGAAATTGAATCAGTAATCAAAACCTTCCAACAAACAAAAGTCCAGGATCAGAGAGTTTCACAGGTGAATTCTACCAAACATTTATTTTTATTTTTATTTTTTTTTAAGATTTTATTTATTTATCAGAGAGAGACAGAGGCAGGCAGAGGGAGAAGCAGGCTCCTTGCTGAGGAAGGAGCCCAATGTGGGACTCGATCCCAGGATCCTGGGATCATGACCTGAGCCGAAGGCAGACGCTTAACCGACTGAGCCACCCAGGCATTCCTCTACCAAACATTTAAAGACAAGTTAATACCTATTCTTCTCAAACTATTCCAAAAAATAGAAGAGTAAGGAAAGCTTCCAAATTCATTCTATGAGGCTAGCATTACCCTGATACCAAAACCAGATAAAGACATACAAAAAAAGAGAGCTACAGACAAATATTTTTGATGAACAAAATGCAAAAGTCATCAACAAAATACTAGCAAACCAAATCCAACAATACATTAGAAAAATTATTCACCACAATCAGGTGGGATTTAATCCCAGGATTGCAGGGTGATTCCGTATTCACAGATCAATCAACATGATACATTACCTCAACAAGAAAGAGGATAAAAATAATACGATCTGGGTGCCTGGGTGGCTCAGTTGGTTAAGCGACTGCCTTTGGCTCAGGTCATGATCCCAGGATCCTGGGATCGAGCCCCGCATTGGGCTCCCTGCTCGGTGGGAAGCCTGCTTCTCCTTCCCCCACTCCCCCTGCTTGTGTTCCCTGTCTCACTGTCCCTCTCTCTCTCTCTCTCTCAATTAAATAAATAAATAAATAAATAAATAAATAAATAAATAAAATCTTTTAAAAAAAATCATATGATCATTTCAGTAGATGCAGATAAAGCATTTGACAAAGTACAGCATCCATTCATGATAAAAACCCTCAACAAAGTAGTTGTTATACCTCAACATGATAAAGGCCATATATGAAAACCCATAGCTAACATCATACTCAATGGTGAAAAACTGAGAGCTTTTCCCCTAAGATCAGAAACAAGACCAGGATGTTCACTCTCACCACTTTTATTCAAGAGTACTGGAAGTCCTAGCCACCACAATTAAGAAAATAAATAAAAGACATCCAAATTGGTAAGGAAGAAGTAAAACTTTAACTAATTGCAGATGCCATGATACTATACATAGAAAACCTAACAGACTCCACCAAAAACTACTAGAACTGATAAATGAATTCAGTAAGGTTGCAGGATACAAAATCAATATACAGAAATCCATTGCATTTCTATACACCAATAATGAAGTAGCAGAGAAATTAAGAAAACAATCCTATTTACAATGGCATCAAAAATAATAGAATATCTAGGAATAAATTTAACCAAGGAGGTGAAAGACCTGTACTCTGAAAACTATAAAACATTCATGAAAGAAATTGAAGATAACAGAAAGAAATGGAAAGGTATTCCGCGTTCATGGATTGGAAGAAAAAATATTGTTAAAATGTCCATACTACCCAAAGCAATCTACAGATCTAATGCAATCCGTTTCAAAATACCACCAACATTTTTCACAGAGCTAGAACAAAAAATCCTAAAAACCATAAAGAAACCTAAATAACTAAAGCAATCTTGAAAAAGAAAAACAAAACTGGAGGTATCACAATCCCAAAGTTGTAGTAATCAAAACAATATGGTATTGGCACAAAAATACACACATAAATCAATGGAACAGAATAGAGAGCATAGAAATAAACCCATGAGTATATAGTTAATTAATCTTTGACAAAGGAAGCAAGAATATGCAATGAAGAAAAGACAGTCTTTTCAACAAGTGTTGTTGACAGCTACATGCAAAAGAATGAAACTGGACCACTTTTTTTTTTTTTTAAGATTTTATTCATTTATTTGAGACAGGGCACGAGTGAGAGAGCAGCAGAGGGAGAGGGAGAAGCAGACTCCCCACCGAGTAGGGAGCCTGATATGGGGCTCAATCCCAGGACCCTGAGATCATGACCTGAGCTGAAGGCAGCCGTTTAACCAACTGAGCCACCCGGCACCCCAAAAGTGGACCACTTTCTTACACCGTAAGCAAAAATAAACTCACAATGGATTAAGGACCTAAATGTGAGACCTGAAACCATAAAAATCCTAGAAGAGAACAAAGGCAGTAACTTAATTCACATTGGCTGAAGCAACTTCTTTCTAGATAGGTCTCCTGAGGGAAGGCAAACAAAAGTAAAAATAAACTATTGGGAATATATAAAAATAAAAAGCTTCTGCACAAAAAAGGAAACAGTCAATGAAACTAAAAGTCAACTTACTGAATGGGAGAAGATATTTGCAAATGATATCCAGTAAAGGGTCAGTATCCAAAATGTATAAGGAATTTATACAACTCAACACCAGATACACAAATAATCTAATTTAAAAATGGGCAGAAGACATGAACAGACATTTCTCCAAAGACAAACAGGTGGCCAACAGACACATGAAAAGATGCTCAACATCACTCATCAGCAGGGAAATGCAGTAAAAAACACAATGAGATATCAGCTCACACCAGCAGAATGGCTAAAATAAAAAAGACAAGAAACACAGGTGTTGGCTAGGATGTGGAGAGAAAGGAATGAACCCTTGCACACTGTTGGTGGGAATGCAAACTGGTGCAGCCACTGTGGAAGGAAGTATGGAGATTTCCCCAAAAATTAAAAATAGAACCACTCTACTATCTAGTAATTGCACTACTAGGTATTTATTCAAAGAATATGAAAAGACGAACTTGAAAAAATATATGCATTCCTATATTTATTGCAGCATTTTTTATAATAGCCAAACTATGGAAGCAGCCCAAGTGTCCATCCACAGATGAATGGATAAAGAATATGTCAGTCCACAGATGAACAGATGTGTGTGTGTGTGTGTGTGTGTGTATGAGAGAGAGAGAGATGGCAAGATTTCATTCTTTTTATGGCTGAATAATATTCCAATGTATGTATGTATATATATGTGATATATAAAAGGATATATGTGATACATATAAAGGAAAAGTTAGACAAATCAAAAACCAGACTCTTAACTATAGAGAACAAATTGGTGGTTACCAGAGGCGGGGGGGGTGGCAGGGTGGGTGAAATAGGTAAAGGGAATTAAGAGTACCCTTACTGCGATGAGCAGTGAGTAATGTATAGAATTGTTGAATCACTGTATTGTACATCTGAAACTAATATAACACTGTTAACTATACTGGAATTAAAATAAAAAAAAATAAGGTTGAGAAATTAGCTTTTTCCAGTTTTTCCAATTAGCTGTTTGTGGTACTATTATGTTACTTATTAGTATGTATTTGTAGAAACTGTGAGTTCTCCCTTGAGTTTTTATTATTGTTGTGTTTTTCTGTTAGCCAAGTGATTTCCTTCACCTGCCCTCTTATAGTTCTTTTTCTTTTGCCACATCATCCTCCCTAAAGAAGATAGATAGAAGTGGAGACAATATGTTCGGAAAAGAGCATCCAATTTCACAGAAAGAACACTTACATAGGCATTTCAGTTTTAATGATTTTCTTTTCCCATGGCCAGTTTAACTAGCCTGAATAGTAATTGGCAAGATACAGGTAGTAATGACTAATTAATTCTTCTCAGAAGTATTGTGAGCCCTGTATTTATAAAGTTCTGGAAGTTTTATTTCTAGTCTTTCCTTTGTAGATTTAATTTCAGTGTAAAGCATATAAAAATCATTGTAATGCCTAAAAGTCTGAATTATTATATATTTATTTAATTTTAAGGATCTTAGTTTGCTAGTAAATGGGGGACATCCTTTGCAGACGGGAAATCAATTATAATTCAATACTGGGTGGATTAATGGATTCCATCAATGATGTATCAGATGTACTAAAATTATGTAAATTTAGTAGA
Source organism: Mirounga angustirostris (assembly GCF_029215605.1). Lineage (NCBI taxonomy): Eukaryota > Metazoa > Chordata > Mammalia > Carnivora > Phocidae > Mirounga > Mirounga angustirostris. Next base: position 35,509,321 of record NW_026991717.1, on the reverse strand, counting down.
TTCAGTTGATTTAATGTAATTGAAAACATATTAGTTAAGCCTAAAGTTTACAGATTTCTTGGGGAATGATCAGTGAAGCTTTAATGTTAATTTTTTAAGATGGTTAAATTCAATGTTCAGCTCTTTTTTGTGTTTTATTATTGCAGCACCTTAAATTCAAGGAAACAAATCTTGTAATGCTGCAGCAGTTTAATGCACTAGCTCAACTCCGCCGTGTCGACCAGTTGACAATTGATCCTCAAGGAAATCCAGTTGTCAATTTTACACTCTGGAAATACTATGTACTGTTTAGGCTGAGCCATTTTAGTATGCAGAAAATAAATGGGACAGAGGTAAGATAAACATAAGTCAACTGTAGAATTAAAATATTCCTTTTTAGGGGAAATAGTCATAATAATGGTCGGGAAATTCGGTAACCATGATAGAACTTTCTTTTTTTTAAAAGATTTTATTTATTTATTTATTTATTTGACAGAGAGAGACACAGCAAGAGAGGGAACACAAGCAGGGGGAGTGGGAGAGGGAGAAGCAGGCTTCCCACTGAGCGTAGAGCCCGATGGGGGGCTCGATCCCAGGACCCTGGGACCATGACCTGAGCCCAAGACAGACACTTAACGACTGAGCCACCCAGGTGCCCCACCATGATAGAACTTTTGAGAAATATTGTGGATCTTTCCCAAATCTTGACATTTAAGCTAAAAATCCATCAAAAAACTTCTAAAGCACTAGACAGACTTAAAAAATAGTAACCAAATCATGGTGAATAACAAACACTTCTACTGTTGTTTGTAAACATTCAGAGAAGTAAAATGTTGGTAGGATGACAGTTAAGAAAAAAAAGAACACTTATGTAGGTACTGTGATCTTTGTATTCTTCAAAGTGTTTTGCAGACTGCTGGACACATAAGAAGGATGGGGAAGCTGACCCAAAGGTCAGCTGATAAGGGTCATGGTAGAGGAAGGGAGGAATAAAGTGAGAAAAAAAGAGAATGTATGCAGGAAAAGAAAAATAATTTTAAAAAGATGAGAAGGAGAAATAAGGAAGAAAGGTAAAAAAGAGAAAGTAAAAATGAGAAAAAAAGGAAATCAAACAAGCATATGTAAATGGCTAGACTGCTTTGTTAATAGTTTGTAACAGCTGCCTGTGGATTACCTGCACTGTATGACTCAGGCCTGGAATATTATTAGTGAAAGGATATTTTTCAGATTAATTTTGCTAAGCTTGTCACAAGGGTAATCTCCTTGCTATCCAAAGACCATGTTCTCTAAGTACTATTTTGGAAGAAAAGGAATCTGTGCTTCTTCCTCCCCTGTGGAATTCCTGCACTGAATTTAAATTAATGCTCCAAAGGGCGCCTGGGTGGCTCAGTTGGTTGAGCGACTGCCTTCGGCTCAGGTCATGATCCTGGAGTCCCTGGATCGAGTCCCGCATCGGGCTCCCTGCTCGGCGGGGAGTCTGCTTCTCCCTCTGACCCTCCCCCCTCTCATGTGCTCTCTCTCATTCTCTCTCAAATAAATAAATCAAATCTTTGGGCGCCTGGGTGGCTCAGTTGGTTAAGCGACTGCCTTCGGCTCAGGTCATGATCCTGGAGTCCCGGGATCGAGTCCCGCATCGGGCTCCCTGCTCGGCAGGGAGTCTGCTTCTCCCTCTGACCCTCCTCCCTCTCATGCTCTCTGTCTCTCATTCTCTCTGTCTCAAATAAATAAATAAATAAAATCTTTAAAAAAAAAAAATTAATGCTCCAAAGAAAGAAGATCTCTAATATGCTGTTAGTATTATTAGGATTATCTCTTAACATTCAGAAGACCTCTTTATTGTAGAACGAGCTGTAATCAAGTTTGCCAGCATGGTGGTAATAGCAACTGTGTTTCCCTGCAGCTGATGCACTGCAAGTACCTCTGGCCTAGCACTCTAAAAATCTAGGAGAGTGTTAAGAGACTGGAGATCCCTGGGTCAGTGTACAACAGCCAAGTGAAATTTGCATCAACCATGGTAGGCTCATGACCACAGTATCAGCTATCTGTCGAAGATGGAGGACAAATCCAGACCTTCAGACGACTAATTTCTCCAGCTAGTTCCCAAGAGATTTGGCTCAGTCTTGTGTACTCTTGTGTATTCTCTTGGTACTTCCCAGAGAGGTTGTGAGTCATTGATCAGAACTAGTATTTAGTCCCCTGGACTGGAAGTAGAATAGTTATTTTGGCTATGGGTGAGTATTCTCCTTCATTAAAGGCCAAACTGTTGACCCCATTAACCTAAGTAGTGTATTTACCCAGACAGGGGTCACTACTAGAGATGTATTAATTATTATTTTTTCTTTTAATTTTTTTTATTCTTATGTTCCCCATACATTACATCATTAGTTTTAGATGTAGTGTTCCATGATTCATTGTTTGTGCATAACACCCAGTGCTCCATGCAGAATGTGCCCTCCTCAATACCCACCACCAGGCTAACCCATCCTCCCACCCCCCTCCCCTCTAGAACCCTCAGTTTGTTTTTCAGAGTCCATCATCTCTCATCGTTCGTCTACCCCTCCGATTTCCCCTGCTTCATTCTTCCCCTCCCGCTACCTTCTTCTTCTTCTTTTTTTTTTTTTCTTAACATATATTGCATTATTTGTTTCAGAGGTACAGATCTGAGATTCAACAGTCTTGCACAATTCACAGCGCTTACCAGAGCACATACCCTCCCCAGTGTCTATCACCCAGTCACCCCATCCCTCCCACCCCCTCCCCTCTAGAACCCTCAGTTTGTTTTTCAGAGTCCATCGTCTCTCATGGTTCCAAGAGATGTATTAATTATGATAGAACCTTGAAATAGGTAGGAATGGTACAGTATAATTACATAAAATAGAGAAGAATTCGAAAGAACCAATAGAACTTACTCTGATTTAAAGTTCCTAAAATGTCAATGCCTGGGATATTTGACCCTTTATTTAAACAGTCTAAAATAAAGCTGCTTATCTCAACCTTGACAATATGTAGTAATATTATACAATATACCTACTTTTCTTTGTATATGAGAGAGAATAATATTGCTTGAGGTAGAATTAAATTTGAATTGTGAGCATCAAGAAGAAAAGATGGAGTAGTGGCCTGCACTGGCCACTAGGTGACTATGTTAGACCAAACAACTTAGTTGTCAGCTAAAGGAAAGATTTGAGGGAACAGCAGCCTCGTTAACTCTGAGGGTCTTAGGGAAAATGTGAGATTGCACTGAATCATGTGTATAAGATGCTTGTGAATTACGGGTTTATATTTTGGAAAATGCCTGTGAAGTGTATTACAGCAGTATTAATGAATTTTTTTAAGTTCCAAAATTTAACCATACCCGGGTTTCTCAACCTCAGCTCTGTTGACATTCTGGGCCACGTAACGCTTTGTTGTGGGGGACTGCCCTGTGCAATGTAGGATGTTTAGCGGCATCCCTGGCTTCAACCCACTAGATTCTAGTAGCTCCCCTCTGCCAGTTGTGATAACCAAAAATGTCTCCAGACATTGTCAAATGTTTCCCTAGGGGCCACAATGGCCCCTGGTTGGGAACCACTGGTTATATAGGCAAACTAATAGTATTTAAAATGCAAGCAACCGTATCTTATATTAAAGAAAATATGCCCAGATATTAATCCAAGTCCCACTTTTAGCTTTTAGTACCTTCTTGGTTAACATAGGAATAAGCCCTCACAGAGAATACCTGTGACAGTTCCTTGTGGAGAGAAAGGTAGACATAGTTTTAGAATGAACAGGAGTACCTTGCCTATCTAATATTCCGTCTCTCAGAAAAGGACAATGTTATTCTTATAGAAGCAAGGTATGAACAACACCTTGGCTTACCTTTGACACATTATTAAAGTGAATCTGTTCCATTGACACTTGAGAATTTTCCCCCTAAATCATTCTACTCCAAGAAACTATAGGATTTCTGAAAAAAAAAAAAAATCATTAAGAATTTAAGTTGCCTCAAGTCTAATTCTCAGGGAACATTGCTTTGAATCAGAGCTAATTCATCACCTCGGTCATCCTCCATCACCATGAGCCAACATCTGTACATCTTCACTTCAGTTAAGTTAGGGAAGAAAGAGATGTCAATGAGAACTCTCCTTTTACAGCCCAGAGAAGGCACTTCCCTGGACTAAAAGAAAATACGTTAGAAATTTCTCTGAAATTGTGTTAATTGTATCAAGCTAGAGCCAGTGTCATTTTGACCCCTCTCCATTGTATCTCTTCAGGTGACGCAGAATGATATGATAATGGCTGAAAGGCTCTTTGGAATCTTAGCACATGTCGCATCTTCCGAGTTACCCCAGTACCGTATGATTTCAATTCTGGGTGATGCCAGGTAATCTTTAATTTCTATCATTTTTATAGAATTTCTGTTGCACTAGAAAAAAGGAATACATTCCATACACCTCTTAACTGCCACTTGTGCATCCCACAAACATTGATCCTAAATTTGTCTTGTGGCTGGCCCTCTTCAAAGTGTTGGGGTATAAAGTTGAATAAGACAAAATTCTTGCTCTTATGTGGCTTATAAGCTAATAATTTAAAGATATATGTAAGTACTTATAATGTGAATGTTTCAGATTTCAGAGAGGGCTGTAGGAGTATAGGAGAGACCAACTGCACTTTGGAAGAACATGAGGGAAAGCTTCACAGAGGAGGTAACATTTTATCTAGCTCTTCAGGAATGAGGAGTTTTTCAGGTAGAGGATATAGGGGAAAGAGATTTGCAAAGGTGCAAGGAATTGTAACAAGTTTAGTATAATTGGAGCATGGGATAATTGTGAATAGTGACAGTAAATGAAGCGAGAAAGATTGTGGTTTGATTTTGAAGAGTTTTCCAATCCATTCAAAACAAAAATGAATACTTGTGCTTTGTAATTAAGCACAACAATCGTGTGATTAGATGTATATTCTAGAAAGGCTGCCATTTGAACAGACAGAAATGGATGGACTGGAGACCAATCAAGAGGCTCATTATAGTCCAGGAGGGAGATTTTGAAGGCATGAACTAAGACAGTGAGAATGGAGAATAGGATAAATTGAAAAATACTTAGAAGAGAACAGAACCTGATAGAACACACTAAGAAAATGTGCGTGGATGGAAGGAGAAAAGTCGAGGATGCTGTGTCAGTCATGATTCAGTTATAGATAAGAGAATTCACTCTGGCTAGAATAAGCAGAAAACGACTGATATACAAGGAATTAGTTGTCTATAAAATCAACAGAAGGGACGGGGAAGCAGTCTAATGACTCCCAGAATGATACCACAGAACCAGCCCACCAAGAAAACTGCCGCCTCTGCTCAGGGAACTAGCTGATCAGGAGACTGTCATCCCAGTTGCAACCTCCAGGATCATACCACTTTCACTGCATGGGGGATCAGGAATTCCTCACTCCTGTCCCCCAGAACTTGGTTGCAGAATTTACAATTACAAATTTGTAATTTGTACCGAAGAAAACCGGGTATGTGTGTGCTGTCTCTACTTCCCCACTTAGCTCAGTTCTGATTTCAGATCTTACCCAAGTATGTCTGATTGGTAGAATCTAAATCCCATAAAAAACCTATAAAATCACTTGAGAAAAAAATATTGGAGGGACTGCTACAAAATGAAGACTGAACACAAGAAATAGGAAGCATTGAATTCAAAAACTGATGGTGTGGAAATAAGTAAAAATTAGAGGAAAAAATGAAACAAGATGAAACCAGAGAGGAAGACAAACCATAAGAGACTCTTGATCTTAGGAAACAAACTGAGGGTTGCTGGAGGGGAAGGGGGTCGGGGAATGGGGTGGCTGGGTAATGGACATTGGGGAGGGTATGTGTTGTAGTGAGCGCTGGGTGTTATGTAAGACTGATGAATCACAGACCTCTACCCCTGAAACAAATAACACATTATATGTGAATTTAAAAAATATGCTCATAATTAAGGAATTAAAATAAAAATAATAATAAAAATAAAATATGTCTAAAAAATATATTTATCAAAAATATTAATGCATAAGGAAAAATTTAGTAACCTGAAAATAAAAATCCCAGAAATTCCTAAGGGAAAGGAAGTTAAACTTTCCTAAGGTTTTTTTCCCCCCTTGGGACTACTACTTAGCACCAAAAGTTGATGGAAAAATACATGTTTAACTGTGTATATTAAAATTTTAAGGGCTACATTAGGAAGAAGGGCTAGATGGTACAGATTCTAAACCACTAAAAAGAAAAAAGATTGGGCGCCTGGGTGGCTCAGTTGGTTAAGCGACTGCCTTCGGCTCAGGTCATGATCCTGGAGTCCCGGGATCGAGTCCCGCATCGGGCTCCCTGCTCGGCAGGGAGTCTGCTTCTCCCTCTGACCCTCCTCCCTCTCATGCTCTCTGTCTCTCATTCTCTCTCTCTCAAATAAATAAATAAAATCTTTAAAAAAAAAAAAAAGAAAAAAAAAGATCAACAAAAGGCTGGAAGGGAAGAAAAAAGAAAAATAAATATGTTATTTATAATAAATATTAATGAATGGAATTCTCCTATTAATAGATAATGGCTATCAGGATTAAAATTGAGTTACATGTTGTCTTTGGAGAAATACCCCTGAAGAAAGCAATATATAAAGTTTGAAAATAAAGGGATGAAAATATATAACAGGGAAACGCCAACAATAGCAACAAACAAATCTGGGAATATTAATATTAGTGATAATAGAATTGATGACCAAAAGCTACAATCTACAAAAAAATATAATTATGAAACTTAATGTAACTAAGCTCCTAAATACATCAACAAGTACAAATATACATTGACAAATTCACAGTTATTGTGATAGATATTAATCTAATAGATCAGTAGATCAAATAAACCAAAAAAAAAAAAAAAAGAATATGGAGGATTTGAATAACACAGTTAATGTACTTTATCAAATAAATGGGTTTATAATTTTATCCCCAGACTCTTATTTCCAATTCAAAAACAAATTCTATTCAAACACCTATGAAATGTTTGCAAAAACTGGACATATATTAATCTCAAAGGAAATCTCCCATGTTTCCCGAAAAACATACTCAAACAGATCACTTTCTCTAATCATATGATAAAATTAGAAAAATAATGAGCCAAAATTTTACCCAGTTGACATTGGAAACACAAAGAAACAGGAGAAGCAGTTTCCCAGAAAATAAAATACAGTGCCTTTAAACTTAAAAAAGATGTTTAACATCAATCGAAGTCATAGACATGAAAATTTTAAAACAATGAGACAACTTTGTGGGGAAAGACTAAAAGTTTGGTGGGATACAGCATGTTGAAACAGAATTTTTATACACTGTGGGTGGTATAAGTTGAGGCAATTCTTAGCAATACCTAACAAATTTTAAATTTATATCCCCTTTGACTTAGTAATTTTGCTTAAAGGAATCTTTTTCGGATAGTGTTTTTTTACATGAGCACAAATATATGTATGTGTTCAAGGATTTTCAATGCAGCCAGTGTTTATAATAGCAAAAATATGAAAGCCACTAAATTTCAACTAATAAAAGACCAATGACAGGCCACTCAAAAAATAATTAGTGGTTCTGATATGAAACAGTCTGTAAGATGTCTTAGAAAATAAAAGTGGAAGTTATAGGACGGTTGTATAGTGTACTGCAATTTATGAGATACAGGGCAGACATTTCAAAGATGTCCTTGTGTAATTTTAAAATATTTGATTTTTTAAAAAATGACTGTCTCTAGGAGTTGAGCTGAGGACACTAGGGTTCCAAAAGTGTGTAAAAGCTTTCTTTTTACTGTATGCTTATAGATACTGCTTGAATTACCTTTTTGGGTTTTATTTCTGTTTTGGTTTTTGTTCTTTTTATTATTATTATCATATTCCTTTTTTAAAAAAGATTTTAAAAAGTACTTTAACTCTTTTGGGTTGAAGAATAAATTAAAACCAAAGTTATAAATCACATATAAATGAATTTGATAATAAGGACACTCTGTGTCACAGCCTGTGGGATGTTGCTAAAACTGTACTGAGAGGAAATGATATATCTTTAATATACTTGTTAGGAAACAAGAAAGATTAGAAATTAATGAATGAGGCTTTCAACTCAAGAAGCTAGAAAAATACCAAAGTACAGTAAAAGAAAATGGAGGCAAGAAATTCATGAAGATAAAGTAACTTTTAAAGAAAGAAGAATAGTTGACTAGTAAAAGCAAAAATTGACTCTTTATAAAGACCATTTTCTAAGGAAAATCCAAGAACTCAACTATTAAACTTTTTTATAACTAATTAGAATATATAACAAGGAAACCAGACACTATATCAGCATACAAATATAATTGGCATTTCTTCATTAAAATAATAAATTCTTGAAAATAGTATTAGAAAAGTATCCCATTTATAGAGGCAATAAAAATGATAAAATATCAGGAAATCCACCTGACATAAAGTAACTAAGAAGTAAACAGTGAAATTAGGAATAAAAAGAAAAGTCTAAAAAAATGGAGAGATGTACATTGTTAATGAATTCTGAGGCTTAATAAAAATGTCAATTTATTTTAATTAAATCATGTAATTATTAAATTTCCAAGCAACAATCCCAGTGTGATTTCTCAGTAAACTTTATTTTTATTTTTTGTTTTTTTAATATTTTTCTAAATTTTATTTTATTATGTTATGTTAATCACCATACATTACATCATTAGTTTTTGATGTAGTGTTCCATGATTCATTGTTTGCGTATAACACCCAGTGCTCCATTCAATACTTGCCCTCTTTAATACCCATCACCAGGCTAACCCCTCTCCCCACCCCCCTCAATTTCTCAGTAAACTAAACAAGATGAATTTTGTATCTTAGGAAGGCATTCCTCACTTCAAGTTTATCAAAACATTCTGCTATACTTTCTAATACTTTTTAAAGTTTTGACACATTTAGCTCACAAAAATTTAGAACTTTTGTATGATAAAAGACATCATAAAGTCAAAAGACATGAACAGACAGGGAGAATGTATTTGCAACACATTTAACAGATTTAAGAAGTCCTACAAATTTAGTAAGAAAAAGACAATTAACATGAAAGTAAAAGCAAAGGATATAAAGACTTTACAACAGCAACAAAAAAAGACCAATTATTGTAAGAAAAGATCCAACTCACTTGTAATCAGAGAAGTAAAAATTAAAACAATGAGGTTTCATTTATGCCTATGAGATTGAGTAAAAAATTTAAGAACTAATAATATTGGGGGTTTATTAGTACTCAGAGAAATATACACTCTACATTATTGGTGGAAGTGTAACTTGATGCAGACTCATGAAGGAAGTAGTTTAGCAATATCTATCATATTTTTGAACCCAGAAGTTCTAGTACTAGGAATATAGCCTATTGAAATGCACATACATGGGCACAAAAAACTTAGGTACAGGCTGTCATTGCTTTATTGTTTGTAGTAACCCAACTTTAGAAAGTAATTAAATGCCTAACAATAGGGAAAGTCAAATAAATCATGATACTTCTAAACTATGAATGTAGTATCTATATGATACTGTGTACATTACAGTCATAAGACAATAAGAAAAAGAAGAAAAAGGAAAAAAAAAAGATTAAAGTAGTTTTTCTGTTCTGATGTGAAATGATCCAGAGACAGATAGTTCATTAAATAAAATAAAGTGTAAAAGAGCATTTATATTATGACCCGATGTTATTTTTAAAAGCAACAAAATAAATGTATATGTATAAATACAGAGGCATAGAAAGGGAGTTAAAAAGATGAACACCTGGGGGCGCCTGGGTGGCTCAGTTGGTTAAGCGACTGCCTTTGGCTCAGGTCATGATCCTGGAGTCCCGGGATCGAGTCCCACATTGGGCTCTCTGCTCGGCAGGGAGTCTGCTTCTCCCTCTGACCCTCCTCCCTCTCATGCTCTCTGTCTCTCATTCTCTCTGTCTCAAAAAAAAAAAAAAAAAAAAAAAAAGATGAACACCCGATAGGATGTGGATGTTAGGAATGGTGGTTGAGTAGTTAAAGAGTGGTTTTCAAGTTTTACCCTATGTATGTTTGTGCAATTTGGAAGTTCTTATTGAGAATACATTAGACTTCTCCAATAATGGTAAGTTAGGTTGTTTTGACAATTCTTTGCACTACAAACAACTAAAAATTTGGATAAAATAAAAAATGAAAACTCCATAAAAGTACTGAAGAAGTGACAACACAAATACTTTGGATTTTGGCATTATTTCGTAAGGATTATAAAACGACTATGCATAGTGTATTTCATGATATAATTAGTCAAGTTTGAAAATACCTGGAAACAACAAGAAAATTTAAAAAGTGATCCATCAGATCTGGAAGGAAACCAAAGGGAGTTCTGTAAATGAAAAATACAACAAACATAATTAAAACTTGGGACGCCTGGGTGGCTCAGTCGGTTGAGCATCTGCCTTTAGCTCAGGTCATGATCCCAGGGTCCTGGGATTGAGTCCCGCATTGGGCTCCCTGCTCAGTGGAGAGCCTGCTTCTCCCTCTGCCTGCCACTCCCCCTGCTTGTGCTCTCTCTCTCTCTCTCTGACAAATGAATAAATAAAAAATCTTAAAAAAAAAACAAACACACAATTAAAACTTAAGAGGTTTAACAGCCAATTAGACCTAGTTGAAAAGAGAATCAGTGATTTGGGAAATAGCTTAGAGGGAATTTTGTCAAATGAAGCACAAAGAGAAAGGAACATCTGGAAAAGCAGTTAAGAAATTTGGAGATAGGGGGCACCTGGGTGGCTCAGTTGGTTAAGCGACTGCCTTCGGCTCAGGTCATGATCCTGGAGTCCCAGGATCAAGTCCCGCATCAGGCTTCCTGCTCAGCAGGGAGTCTGCTTCTCCCTCTGACCCTCCTCCCTCTCATATGCTCTCTCTCTCTCATTCTCACTCTCTCAAACAAATAAATAAAATCTTTAAAAAAAAAAAAAGAAATTTGGAGATAGAATGAGTAAAAAGGTTTAAAATATGTTTGATTGGAATTTCAAAAAGATAAAGAAGGTGTGGTAGAGGTAATATTTAAAAATAATGGCAGGGACGCCTGGGTGGCTCAGTTGGTTAAATGTCTGCCTTCGGCTCAGGTCATGATCCCAGGGTCCTGGGATCGAGCCCCACATTGGGCTCCTTGCTCAGCAGGGAGTCTGCTTCTCCCTCTGCCTGCCGCTCCCCCTACTTGTGCTCTCTCTCTCTAACAAATAAAATAAAATCTTAAAAAAAATAATAAAGATAATGGCAAAGAATTTTTTAGAACTGATGAAATACACTAATCTACACATTAGACAAGCTCAATCAATTCCAAATATATTCAACTAAAAGAAATCTACCCAAGTCACCTCACAGTGAAACCAGGAGCACCAACTATAAAGGTAAAAAATTCTAAAACAACCAGGAAAAAAGAGATTATCTTAAAGGAGTGCACATCAGCAACTGACTTCACAACAGCAGCAGTGGAAGTTAGAAGACAGGATAATACATATATTCAGTGTACTGAAGGAAATTAATTGCCAACAACCTAGATTTCTATACACTGTAAAAATGTCTTTTAAGAATGAAGATAAAATAAAGACACTTTAAAGCAAAGTAATAAAAAACAAAAGCTAAGGGTATTTCCCACCAGTATTCCTGCACTAAAAGAAATTATAAAGCCTGTAATTAAGCAGAAGGAAAGTGATCCCAGATAGAAGGTCTGAGGTGCAAGAAGAGCTAAATAAAGAGCAAGGAAAATACCAAATGTGTGGGATAAAGCCAAATGAACATTGACTGTATAAAGTAACAATAATTATGTGTTGTGGGTTTTAAAATATATAGAATTAACTTACACTACAATAGTGTAGTGTAGGAGGAAGTAGATAAAGATACAGTGTTTTAGATCCTTGTATTATCTAGGAAGGAGCTATAGTAATTAAGGTCAGATGTTAGTAAGTTAAGAGTGCATGTTCTAATTTCTATGGTAACCAAAGAATAAAGAGTGTACAGCTTCTAAACTAATAAGGAGGAGGGAGGAGAAATGGAAATGAAGAGAAAGAGAAAAGAAATATAGAACATGTGGGTCAAATTGAAAGAAAAGAAAATGTCAGATTGAACCTAAATATGACTGTATCAGCAATTCCATTTGTACCAAAAGTCAGAGGCTTAGACCAAGAGTCATTTTCTCCCCTGAGTCTGCAAGTCAGCTGGATGGCTGTGCCTTCAGCTGGGGTCCTCATGCATCTGCAGTCACCTATGGGTTGGGTAGGCAGTTCTGCTGATCTAGCCTGGGCTCTCACTTGTTCGGGAGTTGGCCAGCTATAAACTGATCTAGGGAGGCCTTAGGACAAGTTGTCTTTGCTCCACCTGGTCTCTTATGCTCCAGAAATCTGCCTGGGCTTGTTTTCATGGGAGAGGAAGGGCGCCTGGGTGGCTCAGTTGGTTAAGCGACTGCCTTCGGCTCGGGTCATGATCCCGGAGTCCTGGGATCGAGTCCCGCATCGGGCTCCCGGCTCGGCAGGGAGCCTGCTTCTCCCTCTGACCCTATCCCCTCTCGTGCTGTTTCTCTCTCTCTGTCAAATAAATAAGTAAACAAAATCTTTAAAAAAAAAAAAGAGAGAGAGAGAAAAAAAACATGCAAGGACTCCTGAGGCCTGGTCTAAGCAGGAGGTAGCCTGCTTAGCTGCAGAATCACATTGTAAAGGGCATGAATTCAAGGGAGCTCGTAATTATTACCATCAATGTTATCAATGATAAAATACAAATGTATTAATTGTTCTGGTTAAAAGCCAAAGATTGTCAGATTGAGTAAAAAAATGAAGTTCAGTTATATGTTGTTTACAAGGGATACATCTGAAACATAAGGTTACATAAAGTTTAAAAGTAAAAAAGTGAGAAAAAGTAACAACATAAATACTGGCCAAAATAAAAACAGAGTAGCCATTGAGGACTAAATAGACTAAGGTTAGAAGCAATACTAGAAATAAAGAGGATCATTTCAAAATGATAATAAGTTCAGTTCATCTGAAATATTAAGATAAATTTGCTAATTTAATTTGTATGCACCTATTAGCATAGCCTTAAAAACCTATAAACCAAAAATCGACATTACTATAACCCCACCATTACAGTGGGAAGTTTTAATATACTTTTGAGTAGTTAATTTAAAAAGGATATAAAATACTTAAACAACATGATTAACAAATTTGATTTAATGGACATTCAAAGAACATTGCCCCCAATAACATGTTCTTTTTAAGCATGCATGGAAATTTATAAAAATTGATCAAATACTATCCATAAGGCAATTATCAGCAGATTCCAAAGGATTTACATAGCCCATGTTTTCTGTTCAAAATGCAATTAAGCTTTAACTCAGTTACTCAGTGTTAACCAGGAAATCTCCATATATCTGGAAGTCAAAAAACACATTTCTAAATAACCCACAGGTTAAAGACAATTTTATAATGGAAACTACCTTGAACTGAAATATAACAAAAATACCACATTTCAAAACTTGTGGAATCAAGTTACATGATGCTATATGAAAACATTTTAGCCTTTGAAATGCATGTATTAGGAAAGAATAAAGGCTGAAAATGAATGAGCTAAACCTTTATCTAAAGAAGTTAGGAGAAGAAAATAAAGAAGTTAGGAAGAAAAAAGCAAAATAATCCTGAAGGAAGTTAAAAGAAATAATGACATTAAAAACAGAATAACGAGGGACACCTAGGTGGCTCAGTCAGTTGGGTATCCAACTCTTGGTTTTGGCTCAGGTCATGGGCTCAGGTTCCTGAGATTGAGCCCCACATCTGACACCACTCAGCAAGGAGTCTGCTTCAGGATTCTCTCCCCTGCCCACCCTACCTCTTCCCCTACTTACGAGCACTCTCTCTCTCTCTCAAAAAAATAAATAAATCTTTAACAAAATAAAAATAAAAACAGAATTAATGAAAAATTGATTATTTGAAAAGACTAATATAAGTGATAAAATGTACATATGCATTGCTTTGGTAATTAAAAAGTCAATAAAGAAAATGCAGGTAAAGATCTATATGTTACTCACTTTTTTCTTTATAAAAGTGAGAAAATTATACTACCTGAATATCCAAAACAAGAGCCTGATTAGGGAAATTGATTAACATCACAATTGAATTTTATTCATTCATTAAATTTTAATGACATAGAAAAATGCTGAGTACATAGCACTGAATGAAAACAAGTGTACAAAATCAGATGTTTAGTATGATCTTAACTTTTTAAAAAAATTCGTAGAAAAAACCTGCAAAAAAATATGTTGAATGTGAACAATGTTTTAGATTTATATAGATTTATGAGCTATAGATTTATGGGTGATTTTTATCTATTTCTTTATACTTTTCAAAATGTGTACTCCTTAAAATACTTCTAAAATTGCTGTTTGTTTGTTTGTTTTAAGATTTTATTTATTTGACAGAGAGAGACACAGTGAGAGAGGGAACACAAGCAGGGGTAATGGGAGAGGGAGAAGCAGGCCTCCCGCGGAGCAGGGAGCCTGATGTGGGACTCGATCCCAGGACCCTGGGAAAATGACCCAAGCCGAAGGCAGACGCTTAACGACAGCCACCCAAGCACCCTAAAATTGCTGTTTTATGCTTTTAAATTAGAAAAGGGTAAAGAGCTATTCTTCTTCTCTTCCTAATCTTTAGTTTGGTTTATATATAGTAAAGTAGTAATACCCCTTCACTTAGAGACACCCTAAGTCTGGTGGAAACCAGAAATCAACTTTCACAGGAGATGAGTTGCATTTCTCTGTCTAGGCTTATGGGTCTGCCAGTGATGCTCTAAACACTGTTCATATTCTTCATAATCAAATGAAGTTTCCAGTTTCATTATTTACCTCCTACTAGGATCTTGCCCCAATATGCTAACACTTGGAGGTTTTCAGGTTTTGTTTATTTTGGTTTTGCCTAAAGTTAAACCAGTATCCCATTCCATTTTGTTTTTCTTTTTTTTTTTTTTTTTAAGATTTTATTTATTTATTTGACAGAGAGAGAGACAGTGAGAGAGGGAACACAAGCAGGGGGAGTGGGAGAGGGAGAAGCAGGCTTCCCGCGGAGCAGGGAGCCCGATGTGGGGCTCGATCCCAGGACCCTGGGATCATGACCTGAGCCGAAGGCAGACGCTTAATGACTGAGCCACCCAGGCGCCCCCCCATTCCATTTTCTAACTGTGAGTAATACTGCTGAGCTGCATAATGGAATCACGAACTATTTGTGTGATTTATAAGAGGTAATATATGTTTTATGAAAGATAATGACTTAGAAAGTTTGGCCTAGGGTGGCTGGGTGGCTCGGTCTGTTAAGCGTCTGCCTTCGGCTCAGGTCATGATCCCAGTGTCCTGGGATCGAGCCCTGCATTGGGTTCCCTGCTTCATGGGGAGCCCGCTTCTCCCTCTGCCGGCTGTTCCCCCTGCTTGTGTGCTCTCTCTTGGTCAAATAAATAAATAAAATCTTAAAAAAAAAAAGTTTGGCCTACTACTCTTTAATTGGGTTGTTTTGTGCTCTGTGATTTTTAAATTTTGTATTGATTTCTTTAAGGTAGAGTTTGTTCACTTTAGAAATGGTTGAGACATGTTTATGTTGATGACTGGTAGTTGTGAAACAAAAGAATTTGGGTTGACTAGCTTAATTAGTAGAAAGATCGGGGTATTGAACTGAGTTCAAATAAATAACTCAAACTCATAAAACAGACATTCCAAAGAGCATATGCTTTCCTTGAAAGTCAACAAAAAGTAGACACATTTTAATAAATCTCATTGATAACTATATCTCTTGACTGTCTTTCTACAGAAAGAAGCAATTCCGGTATCTGCTAGAAACCAAAGGAAAAAAACCTGGTCTTGTCAATGAAGAAAACAACGATAGCAAAAGACTTGTAGGAGAAAACACAAACCGTGCTATGCTAAATTATACCACAAGAGACTTTTATAACGAGAGGCTAGAGGTAAAACCACCATCAGTCTTTGGGATCTGATGCCTGGATATCTCCCACCTGGCGTGGGACTTGGTAGTTGTATATTTCTCCCTTTGATCAGTGAAGATAACATGTTTGTGTCCTGGAAAGTTAGCCAGCCTTATGTTATGTACAGCTGGAGACAGTAGGCATCATGGCGTTAGGAAGAAGTAGAGTCCATAGTTCCAATATCTTTATTTCAGCAGAAAAAAATGTTCCAAAGAAATCTGTACCAAAAATTTAGACCAAAGTGGACCAAGGGTTCTGCTCTGTCTGAATTAAGACAAGAGATACGGGCTTGCTGTGAATACTTAACTGGCCCATGTTGGGTTGCGTCCTTGATGTTCTCATTCACTGCTTTCATTCTCCTACACCATTAACTTCTGCGTCCTTAATCGTGTGATGTCATTTTAACCTATTCTGTTTCCACTGTAGCTGCTTAGCCAGAAAAGCTGGAACTAATTCTTTACTTCTTTGTATTCAGAGGTTTATTGGAGGAATACAATGTTAGGGTGCCACAGGAGCTGCAAAGAAGAAAAGCATGCAGTGCCTGCCTTGGTGGAACACATACGAAAGCTGAAGAAACAAATCCTCTAAATAATAATAGAATGTGAAGATTCTGCAAGAGATTTTGAGGGGACTGAGGGGCAAAAGAGCAAGACAAAGAGAGCAGGGAGCACTCACTGACTGAACATCTTTAACTGATGTGCAAAGCACCGTGAGTTATATTTATATAACTCACACAGGTTTTATATATGTATTTTATATATATATATATATATATATATATATATATGGCAGTAAAATGGCCAGGCAAGTGGTTTTCAGATGTTTTTTAAAAGCCATGGAACTCTTTATTCAAACCATATTGTAGTTGAAACCCAGTATGTCAGAACAAAGCAAAAACAGCCGAGCAGCTGTTGTTATTAAGGGAAAGGAGGCTTCAGAGCTTCATTTGATTGGATTGTCTATTCTTTTCCTTTCTCCTCATCTCTCCCCCAGTCCTGAAGCATCTCTTCGGAACCCATAGGGGCTCTAAGGATTCAGCTTGAAAATACCTTGAAAAATCAATGCAATTGATATTTTTATAGCATCCTAAAAGATGTTCAGATTCTGCTTCAAATTCTTCTAGTACAAAAATTACTGCTTCATGAGTAATTTATCTTTATCACTGAACAATTCCATTGGTGAAAAAATTCTTACTCATGTGAAGCTGAAATCTGCCTCCTAATAACTTTTTTTTTAATTCTTATGTTAATCCCCATACATTACATCATTAGTTTTAGATGAAGTGTTCCATGATTCATTGTTTGTGCACAACACCCAGTGCTCCATGCAGAATGTGCCCTCCTCAATACCCACCACCAGGCTAACCCATCCTCCCACCCCCCTCCCCTCTAGAACCCTGTTTGTTTTTCAGAGTCCATCGTCTCTCATGGTTCGTCTACCCCTCCGATTTCCCCCGCTTCATTCTTCCCCTCCCGCTACCTTCTTCTTCTTCTTTTTTTTTTCTTAACATATATTGCATTATTTGTTTCGGAGGTACAGATCTGAGATTCAACAGTCTTGCACAATTCACAGCGCTTACCAGAGCACATACCCTCCCCAGTGTCTATCACCGAGTCACCCCATCCCTCCCACCCCACCCTCCACTCCAGCAACCCTCAGTTTGTTTCCTGCAATTAAGAATTCTCCTAATAACTTTTAATTCATGACCCTAGTACCACCTTATGCAGAACAGAGAATTCATTTCTTTCTCATGAAAACTCTTCAAATGCTTGGAGTCAATACCTTGAAATCCTCCCCGACCCCCACATTCATGCTTTCACTCATTCAAAAATCATGTGTTAAACACCTGTCACATGCATTACTTGGGCTGTAAGAAGTTATTGTCCTTATCCTCACAGATCTCACATCCTAATGGAGGAGATAGACAAATACAGGGATGGTTATAAATCAGTATACCAAAAGAGTATAGGAG
This sequence comes from Mirounga angustirostris, assembly GCF_029215605.1. Lineage (NCBI taxonomy): Eukaryota > Metazoa > Chordata > Mammalia > Carnivora > Phocidae > Mirounga > Mirounga angustirostris. The sequence continues at coordinate 35,491,382 of NW_026991717.1, read as the reverse complement.
AGATATCTTATCCAGGTCAAGGGAGGCTTTCCAAAGAAGAATCTTCCTGATAACAGTCTTAAATGATAAAATGTAGCTATATGCAAAGGGAAAAGGGAAATTCTGAGAAATAGCACAGTATAAATAAAAGGCATAGAAGCATAAAAAGACAAGGAGAGAGCCAGGAGCTATGAGCAATTCACTGTTAAGAAGCACAGAGACTGAGGTAGATGATATTAAAAGAAAAGACTAGAAAGGTAGTAAGAGGGCCATGTGAAAGGATTGAATTTAATCTTTGGCTAGTAGGGGCTTCCTGATGTGCCCAAAGGAGGAAAATGAAAGCCAAAATGACAGGATTGCAAGTCTTTGTCTTCTTGAAGCAATTCAGTTCCATGAGCCAAAAATTAATACTAATTTCCATAAAAGAAATTTAGAAAAATATCAAAGAGCTGTATGCAAAACAAGAACAGTTTCACAGAGAAATCAACCAATCTTTAAAGAACAGACAATTCCAGTGATTTTTAAATTGTGCAAGAGTATTGCAAAAGAAGAAAACTTTTCCATTTTTTTTAAGGCAGACATCATAACATTAAATCTAAAACCTGCCAGGATTGGCACAGAAAAAGAAAAGCCAGACCAAAAACCTAAGAATATTAATGATGCAAAAATCCTTTAAAAAAGGAGGAGGAGTATCAAGGAGACTACAGCAGAATGTTAAATGTAGTTTAGTAGCCAAGTGTAGTTTATTCTAGCAATCCAAGGAAGATTCCTATCAGTAGATTGGTTGATCTCAAGTGAAAAGTTGTGATTATTTCTTTAGACATTGAAAAGGCATTTCACACAATTCAACATCCATCCTTAATTTTTTTAATCAACAAATAGAATAAATAGAAATTGAATAGGAAATGTCATGCTTGATGGGGAAACTCTAGAAACATTAGCATTAATGGTAGACAGAATTCTGACTGAGATGTCCTCCATGATTCCCACACCCTGGTATCCCTCTCTTCAGTGGCAGTAAAACATGTGACTTGCTTCTAACCAATGGAATATGGCAAGGGTAAAAAGATTTTGCAGATATAATTAAGGTCTCTAATCAGTTGGCTTTGAGTTAATGGAAAGGGAGATTATCCTGGGTAAGTCTGACCAGGTCCTTTAAAAGAGGATTCAGACTACTGCTGGCCTTGAAGAAGTAAGCCACCCTGTGAGAGGGTACATGGCCAAGAACTACAAGAAGCTTCTAGGAGCTGACAGCAGCCCCCTGCTGGCAGCCAGCAAGAAAATGGGGCTTCAGTTCTACAACTGCAAGGAACTGAGTTCTGTTCAAACAACCACCTGGGTCTGGAAGAGGACCCAAGCTTCAGAAAGGAACACTGCTTGGCTGACACCTTGACTATAGCCCTGTGACATCCTGAGCAGAGCACCCGACTCAGCTGTGCCTGGACTCCTGATGCTTGGAACCTGTGAGATGATAGAAATGTGTTGTCTTAAGCACCAAGTTTGAGGTAATGTGCTCACAGCAGTAGAACCCTAATGCATCACTGAAGTCAGCTTCAAGACAAGGGTGTCCAATATCGCCATTATCATTTATCGATACAGACAATGCAAAAAGGCAAAAGAAAGAGATTAGTGGTAACTTGAAAGTTTCGGAAAGGAGTGCACTTACTACTTGCAGACAATAGTATTGAATCTCTGGAAATCCCAAGGTAATTAGTTGAGAAACTATAAAAGCTATAAAAAATTCAATAATGGAGCAGAAATCAACAGCTTCCATGTAAGTAAATAACAACCAGAAAGAAAAGACCCAACTCACAGCAGTAACACAAAAAGATAAAATACCTAATAATAACTAACTAATAGATGCGCATGATTTCTGTGAAGTAAGCTTTAAAACATTAATGAAGCACACCAAAGATTTATACAAGTGGAAAAACCTACCATGCTTTGGATAAGAAGGATCTAAAGCAAAATGTCAGTTTTCCTTAAGTTAATTTAAAAATTTAATATGATCTCAATAAAAATGGCAAAAATTTTCATTGAGGGTTTTTTGAGACAAGTTGACCCTATGGTACATGTGGGAAAATAAGCATAAAAACTCTGAAAAGGAAGAATATTGAGAATACTAGCACTAGTAGGTATTAAGGTATATTATAAAGTCATATCAATTCAAACAGGATGGCCATAAAGAGATAGTCTAATGGGATAGAATGGAAAATTCAAGTGTACATCGAAATACAAAAGAGAACTTATTTATTTTTTATTTTTTATTTTTTTAAAGATTTTATTTATTTATTCATGAGAGACAGAGAGAGAGAGAGAGAGAGAGGCAGAGGGAGAAGCAGGCTCCCAAGGAGCAGGGAGCCCGATGCGGGACTCGATCCCAGGACGCTGGGATCATGACCTGAGCCGAAGGCAGAGGCTTAACCATCTGAGCCACCCAGGCGCCCCAAAAGAGAATTTATTATATGATAAAGAAGTATCTCAAGTCATGTGGACTATCCAATAAATGATTTAGGAATAATTAGGGAACGGAGGAAAAAAGAAAGCTAGATTCAGACATTATATCTTACATCACATAAATTCCAAATGGGTCAGAGATTTTAAAGTTTATAATAAAAGTATAAAGGTTTTTCAAGAAATCCTGGAAAATACATATGTGGCACTGCATGAAAAAGACCTTCAGGGGGATAGAATAAGCAAAGACAAAAAAGAAATGAAAAGATGGTTTACAACTAATCTTCCTAAATGATAAAGAACTTTTAGAAATCAGTAAGAAAAGGGGCTGACAACCCAATACAGGCTATGTTACCTATTTAAAAATAAATTTAAAGTAATATACCATTTACTGTAACAATAAATACTGTATAGGTATAAATAGCAATAAAATATGTATAAGCCCTCTATGGAGAAAATTATGTAATTTTATTGAAAAACATGGAAGAAGAACTAAATAGATAGTTCATGTTCAAGGACGGGAATGTCCTATATGGGAAAGAGTCTTCCTGAATCCATCCATAAATATAAGACAGTTCTAATCAAAATTTGGACAGGGTTATTGTAGAATGTCACCAGCTGATCCAAAAGTTATCTGATAGAGCAAAGAACCTAAAATACGCCAGAGTAAAAGTGGGGAGAACTTGTCTCACCAGGTATCAAATATTGTTGTTAAGCTGTAGTAATTAAGGCAGTGTAGGAATAGACAAATAGACCTGAGAACAAAAGAGAACCAGAGCTATCCCATGTATATGAAATACATATATCCCACGTATATGGGGATACAGATAGGAGGTATTACCGATTAGTGCAGACAATTTAATAAATGGTACTGAGGAAATTAAATATCAAATCAGAAATACATATTGAACCCTTGCTTCACACCATACAACAAAAATTAACTCCAGATCAAATGAAAACCCAAGTACGAAAAGCAAAACTTTAAAGTTTTCATTGAAAAAGTAGGTGAAAATCTTTATGACCTTGATTGAATAGACTGTGATTTTCTAACACCCAAAGAGCACAAACCAGAAGAAAAAAAATGTCATAAATTTGACAATCGAGATCATTGTTTGTCTCTTTGTTTGTTTGTTTAAAACAGGAGTCGTTTCAGCGGAGTCATATAAGCAATGTCTCAAAGTGGTTTGAGCAGTAAATAAGCAATCAAAAAGTCAGGACAGGGAATGTTGACTCCTGTTTTGAGAAATGTCAAAGGGAGAAGGAATCTGAAGCCAAGTAATATTTGGAAAGAACACTTGGCCACTAGGAGACCTGGATCTGAGCCCCTGATTCTACCACTTACTACCTGAAAGACCTCACCCTAGTTCCTTAATCACTCTCTTGACTTACAGTCTAGCTTTCCTTCACTTAGACCATGCTCCTCACCTCTTGAAAAATATTTAAATCACTGCAGCATAGAGTGCTCAGTCAGTCTCTTTGGTGTATCCTGAGTTGTTGAGGGAATTAATTGTAGTGAGTTCCTCACAAATCAGGCTAAGCAGACCCTTCCATTATACATATGACATGTATAATTATACGTACAACATGTATAATTCTGTTGCTTGGTAGCTGCTCATCCATGCTCCTGCCTCATTTTAAAAAAGATCTAAGATGGATATAGAGTCAGAGAGCTGAAAGGGACTAATGATTCCAGTCCTGTTCTTAGACAGATGAGGAAAACTGGAGACTCAGATGAACTACTCAAGATCACACAGTGAGTTACTGATGGAGCTGCCTCTAGAACTCAGACCTCCTGATTACTGATCTTGGACTCTTTCAGAGTGTATCATGCCACTTTCTGAAGTCTTCCTGACCACAAAGGGCTCTCTCTTTCTGAACACTGATTAGATTTGCTGTCTAAACATCTCATTCAGCCCTTAGTTACTGTTTAATATTTTTTAGTTAGCTTTTCATATGTGTAGGCCATCTCTCCACTTAGGCTGCAGGTCCTTCAAAGACTAGATTAGAGTTTTCTCTGGGTAAGTAAGTATTAGTAGATGATGTGTAATCCTGAGCAAGTCTCTCAACTTCTGTTGACCTTCGTTTCTCATTTATGAGATGGAGATTATGGATTGTACCCCAGTACAAGAACCATTATAGCTAAAACTGTTCCACAACAGATCCCACCTTTGACTTTTTTTCCCAAACCGTCTTCATGACAACAAAGTTTCAGTTCAATGAAATAATATTGTACAGAGTTCATCTCATCAGGATTGAACTTGTATAATAATACTTGCTTTATGAACCCCACAGGGATATTGTGGGATAGGAAAAAAATAAGTATATGAAAGCATTTGAGAATGGAAAAAGCATTATTCAAAGAGCAATAACTCCTTGACGGGTCAGGGCAAGAGAGGTATCTCTAATGTGCTTTTAACGGGATCATTCTGGACAGGCAGAGTGAGTCGTCCTGGCAGATACCTGATGAGTTTAGAGTATGCTTCATGGAGTTGGGAGTAATTGGCTTGGAGGAGAGAAGAAATGATGAAGTAAAACTGCTTTCCAACAGTTACTGATTAAGGGTTATTATGGCAGATGCAATTCTGTAGCAACATGTTTATAAAGAAGTAGTGGAAGGAGCTATAGTAAGAAATTTTAAAGCACCAAAAATTGCACTATGCCAATTACAAAAAGTTTATATTATGTATAAATTATTTAACAAAATACATCCTTTAAAAATTCTTTACATTTTCGTTATTCCTAAATTATTATAAAAATTTTCCAGTCTTACTGCTAGGACTTTCTTTTTTAAAAACTCAAAATTGTGGGGTGCCTGGGTGTCTCAATCAGGTAAGTGTCAAGACTCTTGATTTCAGCTCAGGTCATGATCTCGGGGTTGTGGGATGGAGCCCCGCATCAGGCTCGCGCTGCAAGTGGAGCCTGCTTAAGATTCTCTCTCTCCCTCTTCCTCTCCCCCCCTTTTAAACTAAATAAATAACTCAAAATTGTGTTTTAAGAAAACTCAGCAATATATAAAAGAAGCATTCACTAAATATGCTGTGTGCCTTCTATTTGTGTAAATGTATTGCACGTTGTAAATATTGCTCGTTGGTAGCTTTTGATCGATCTCTGGTGATTCACACTTGTCTTTCTCCCTGGTAGTCCCTGTGTAGCCCAGATTTACTGAGTGTTAAAAGGGAACAGCTCTATGCTGTTCTCATCAACAAGCTAACTTAGTGCAGGTGACTAAGTCCCAGGCCATATTTCAGAGTTAAAGAAAGTTAGGTTCATCGGAGAAGTAGCCAGCTGGAACCATTTGTTATTTATCACCCATCACAATCTGTACATTTTTTAATGCGAGGTCAACTCATGACCAGTTGTTTTTAGCGCATGAACTAAATCAGGTCGGCATGTTGACCCCTGAATGATGAGTGATTATTTAGAGAAATCTTGTATGTCATAAGAAAATTTCCGAAATATGCCTTTGTTAGGGAAAGTTAGTGACAATTGGGACTCATCATTAACTTACGTTAATTAATCAAGAATCTAAAATATGTTTTGTTGTTTTAGAAATTGTAAAAATTTGGAAAAGGAAGAGAAATAGAAAAAAAGAGGAAAAACACTCATGGTCTCACAACTCAAAGGCAATCTTAATGATACTTCAATATATTTTCTTCCAATAATTTTCTTTATACTTTTTTATGAAAATTTCAAACATATAGCAAAGTTGAAAGAATTTTACAGTAAATGCCCATACACCCAAACCTAGATTCTGCTATTAACTTTGTACTATAGTGTCCTTGCTTTGTCCCATATCTATACATCTATTCATCATCAATCCACCTTATATTTTTTAATTCACTTCAATTGCAGACATTAGCATGCTTCTTCCTAAGTAATTCAACATGCGTATCGTTAATCAGAGTTCAATATTTGGTATAGTTTCCTCTTTTGGGGTAAAACTCATATACAATGATATACAAATCTTAGGTGTACAATGATATACAAATCTTAGGTGTATAATTTCTAAGTTTTGATGAATACATACATGTGTATAACCCAACCTCTATCAAAATTTTATTTTGTATTTTTGTTTTTCCATTTAACATTGTAATGTGTTTTCCTTGTTATTACAAGTCTTTATAAGTATAATTTTAATGACAATATCTGTTGATATTTAAATTTAACTCTTTAATTCATCTTGCAATTATTTGGTATTTTGACTTGAGTTGGAGGTTTGAATGTATTCTTTTCTAAGAAGTTAAGCCTATTGTCTCATTGACATTTATTATTTCTTTCCTCCTTCATTGATGTGAATTGCTTTCCTATAATTCTGATTGTCTGATCTATTCCACTAATTTTTCCATATATATTATGGCACTTTGCATCATCATGCCTTGATCCTCCTCATAAGTATTAATAGCCAACATAAATGTTGAATTCTTATATTGAACATTTCGTTTTGTTTCAGCCTCTAGGTGAAATTGAGGCCCAGTGCCTGAATAGCTTTAGGCCCAAAACTTCCCCTATTGTGTTTTGGACCCAGATTTTTCATTTGCAGACTTCCAGACCCAGACGTTGAGTGAGAGCATTGTTTCTCTCAAGGCCAAGTTCTGGGTCCCAGGCTATGTATGTTTCCTCTTCCTTCTTGTACACTTTTCCCCAACTTTGTCCAAATGGTCTAGGCTAATGAATCAGTGTAGTGCCACTAGTTTTCCTAACATACAGACTGAATTCAGAGTTGGTATTTCATGTATGTGTATGGATATTAACTAACCTTATACCAACTAAGATTGTCAGTATCAGGGCCCTGATACACTTAACCACTTAAAGCCACGAAGCTGTGCGTTCATCTGTCTTGCATGAGCTAAACTCCCTTACCTGAGAAAGGAGAAAGTCTACCAACAGAGAAATAGTAGTTACGATCCGGGTGGTTCCAGTAAAGAAACATCTGCTAGCAGAGCTGTCTAATAGAGGTAGGAGTGGGCTGGGAAGTAGAGCGCTCCTCATTGCTGTCTTTACTCAAGCAGAGCTCTGTGTCAAGAGTGTCTAAGAAAGTACTCCTGCTCTGAAGGGTGAAGCTCAGAACAGACTCTGAAATTTCATGTTACTCTGGTCCAGCTAATTGTTCCTTTGGCTCTTGGATTAACTATGATTCAATGCAAAACTTTCTTTTTTTAACAGGAAATAAAGGAAAAAAAGAAATTCTGCAAGATGTATATGGAGGACCTTGTGAAGGAAGCCACGGAAATCAACATGAAAAATGAGGCTCTGCAGAAGCTTTGGCCGCAGATGTTCATTGAGCTTGTTAGGGACGCAGTCATAGAAATCCGCAATAAAAATTCCTACATGAAGCTTTGCCTACAGCAGATAACTGACCAAAAATAGAAATGGCTTTTAGTTACAGTTGATTTTAGCAGTTTTGTGTTTTTGAAGGTTGAAAACAAGTAGGTTAAACATGTTGAAACAACACTGTCCTACAAATTAGAAAGCCTAGCATCAAAGCACTATTGCCTCCTGTTCCCGTAGTTAAAGGTGAGGAAGGAAGGAAGGAGAGAGAGAGGGAAGGGAGGATTGGCTTCCTATGTAAGCTGACCAAACAAACTCTGGGAACTGAGCGGCCCTGAGAGTTCACTGGGCGTTTCCACTGGCCCCGCGACTCTGGCTCTCACTTCGCCTGCCCCTGCTCTGGCCCAAAGCACGGAGTACTTGCTCAGGTTTCAGCATGAGTTGCTCTACCTACTTGCAGCTGGCAATTTCCACTTATTTGCCTTTTTATTTTATGTCATGATTTCAAAGCCAAAAATACTTTCTTTTTTATGAGTGAAGAATAAACTTATTAATAAATTAGTAAAAAAAAGAAAAGTGTGTTTGCCTCCTTTGTCCAGTCAGAAGTATCATATTATTGTATGGTCCTCTCTAGATGAGGGGGAGCCCTTCTCTTCACGTAAGTAGGAAGAAGCTCCATTCTTCCAGGGATGCATCCTCAGGGCACCACAGGGGGTCATGGGGTCACCGTGGGCAGAAAATATGAACGTGAGTACAATGCGGGCAGGAAGAAAATGCTTTGTCTGAAGGGACCCCAAGTGAATGTAAAATGCAGTCACAAGTCAGTAAGTCTGCTTCTCTGAAAGGTGTTTCTTTCTGTTGTTAGCTGTTCGGGGCTCTGGCTTCAGGTAGGCATGCATACCTGTGCCTCAGAAGGATTAGGGAAGGGCGCCTGGGTGGCTCAGTTGGTTAAGCGACTGCCTTCGGCTCAGGTCATGATCCTGGAGTCCCGGGATCGAGTCCCGCATCGGGCTCCCTGCTTGGCGGGGAGCCTGCTTCTCCCTCTGCCCTTCACCCCACTTGTGCTCTCTCTAGTTCTCTCTCTAGCTCTCTCTGTCAAATAAATAAATAAAAAATTTAAAAAAAAAGGATTAGGGATTCGTGGGTGAAAGGTTCTCATTTTCCTAATTCCCTTTGAAGATCAAAAAGGTAAATAGGATGCTAGCAGGGCTTTGTCCTAGTTCATGCTAGTGGGGAGAGTGTTTCGAGGCCATTAGCATAGCTGGAGATAATACAGCTTCAGCAAAACAACCTTACAGGTCAGTAACTAGGAATTCTCCAACTTGCTCAGATTTCCCCTGGCAGCTCTCAGGGTAGCAGGGCCGCCAGGAGGTGGCACAACGAGAGTGGAAGTTACAGGACAACAAAGTCCTACAGAAATGCTTGGAAGGAAGCTAGGCAAGCTGCTTGTGCAGCTCTCAGGAGCTCCCCCAAGAAGGAGTGCTCCAGTTTTGATGATTCATAGAATGTTTTGGGAGGCGACCTTTTAAGTCATACTGTCCTGGGTTTGTATCTTGGTGCTTACGCTACCAGTTCACTAGCTTGTGAGCCATCGGAACCACGCCTGCCTCGTAACACAACCTACCTTAAATAGTGCTGTGAGGAGCAAATGAGATGATGCGTTTCAGGTATTGATCACAAGGCCTGGCACACAGCGAACACCAGTAAATGAAGCTATTCTTCTAGAAACAAGTTGAACCACAGAAGTGGTGCTCCTGGACAGGAAGAACTATTAGAGTTTCTTGATGATCCTTCAGCCTTTCGAAATTAAAACATGAACTGTCTGTCATCCGGCTGGTAAAGGGTGATTTCTCTCTGGGTTTTCTTGTTTGTTATGGAAATGAGATCCCACCTAGAGGGTGACGTTGAGAGGAGAGACAAAGATGGCTCGTTAATGGGCTTCCAGTAAATAAGAAAGGCCAGAACTTGTGATGTCTTGGGCATGTGGAGAACTTGCCTGCTAAAGGGTTTGCAGGTGAATGGTCTGGCTGTTGAATCAGTCATCTCCCTGGCTTCCTGAATGCTGTCTCTTCTCCCCTAGGCCTCCCATCCCCAATGCTACAGGCATCTGACCCTCATATTCACATGCATTCTTGGCTTTCCCCAGTTATTTGGGGAATTTGAGGAACTGTGGGTCAGCACTCAGTGACTTGGCAGCAAGCCTACAGGCACTGCTGGCTCTACTCAGACCTAGTAAGAAGGTTTCTGTCTTCTTCCTGAAACCAAGTCTTTTTATGCCCCAGCTCTAGTCACTTGGTCTCTCATCCCTTTGTACCTGAGCCGTCTCTTGCCTGACCCCACTATCCATAGTAGATGGATTTCTACTTCTTGAATCCTTCTTTTGCCTAGTCCCAAACTCCCAATGGCTATGTCCTCCCATGTAATTCCTATCCCCTCCAACTCAACTTCCTCCCAACCCATTTTGCTTGCTGGAGTTCCTAGGTGTAGATAATCCCCAGAGGAAAGGACAAGGGGACCTGAGTCCACTGGGTGTGGAATCAAGTGAGGGTCCTATGTTGTTAGTGGTGATTCCCAGAACAACTTGTCCTCTCTACTTGGGGTTTCCCAGGGTCTTTGGGGAAGGAGAAGAGATGCACACCCCACAGTGGGGGACTATCTAGGTTAGCGTTGTTGAAGGATTGCTTTTTTCCAAAAGGAATCTCAAGCAGAAACAGAATATTGTGGTTGCTTCAAAAGCAGAAACGTCCAGCATCCCCCGTTTGGAGAGACACTGCCCCCCACGTTCTGGTTCAGCAGGTAAATGGTTAAATATGCTGCTAGACCTGGGGGTGGTTGCTAAGTGTGCCACTGGATCTGAGGCTAGTTAACTGTACTGCTGTGCAGGCTGGTGCTGGCATCAGCCTCCCCCACTCCTAAGCGGCGCTCCACTGGAGGCCTCACACGTGAGCCAGCCAAGCCTTGCCCTGCTTCCAGGCTATTCCTGACCAGGGCAGGGAATCCACTGGGATTCATGTTTTCCTCCACTGATTAATAATAATAACCATAACAACAACTAAGATTGATCAGTATCTTGTATTACCAAGCTCTTTACACACATTATCTCATTTAATCTCCCAGTGTGAGTATATGACTGTTACGCCCATTTGAACATTTGAAAACTGAGGCACAGAGAGGCTGAATACCTCAACCAAGGTTATTTCAACCAATAAATAACAGATAGGACCTGTTTTCATAGCCACTGTTAGTTTTAAGGATCTGGCATCTGAGTAAACTAAATGCAAGAGTGAAAAGAAAGAAAGGAAAGGAAGAAAATGAGGGAGAGAGGGTGGGAGGTAGGGAGGACAAAGGAACAAATGAAAGAAGAAGCTGGTTAGTCAGCAGGGCAAATGCAAAACAATACAGAGAGACTGCTCAGGAAAATACGAAGTTTAAATCTTGAAGAACAAAGGTTAGTTTTTGTAACCTGCTTTTCTGGGTCAGCTGGAGATGGAAGGGGTGCCATTGCCAAGAAGTTCAGAGCCAAGCTTGAAACTTGATCACAGCAACTGTGGTTAACCAGTATTGATGGAATATTTGTTATCTTTGATCCTGATTTTCTACTTATGTTTATGTTTTTCCGGCTCATTGTATGTGTCTTCTGTTGCAAACTACCTTGAATCATTTGTGGAAAGAGGGTAAGGATATATAACTGGTCTAAAGTATACTGAAAGCTCCAAAGAATAAATGACTCCTGTCATTTATAATATATAATAAATGACTTCCTTGGGCAATAGGAGAGTTTGCAGTTTCTCTTCAGGAGACAATGAAACTATTCATCCATCCTTTATAACAGTCTCTCTAAGCTTGATTTGGAGAGTTGACTCTTCTCTTTGTTTATCTTGAAATATTTCAACATGCAGAAATGCACGTAGAGTAGTAGTATCTCAAATAAATACCCTGTATCCACACCAGTCATAACAGATATTAATATTTTTCCACACTTGCTTCAGATTTTAAAAATAAAACATTGGAAGTAAAGATGGAGCCTCTGTTACTTTGTGCCTTCCCTAGAGGTAAGCAGCATTCTGAACTTGAAGCTCATTATTCATTCATGTTTTCATACCATTTGTATTTATGCATTTATACATAGGGAGTTTATTGAGTAGGTTTTTAAATATCTTCAAATTTTATAGAAATAGTAGCATGCAGTGTGTATTTTTCTGTGCCTTCTCTTTTCCCACTCAGTTTTATATTTCTGAGTAGGGTTACTCAGAAACATAATTGATGGCAGTAATCCTACTTTTTTTTTTTTAATGCTGTTTGATATTCAGTTTATGGCTAATATGGGGTTTATATATTCATTTTCCTATTGGTGGGTATTGAGTGATTTCTAGTTTGTAACTATTACATGCTACCTTGAATATACTTGAATATATATGTTTTGAATATACTTGTGAGTTTTGGGAGATACATAATTACTAGGGGAATTTCTGGATCATAGACACACACTCAACTGTATTAAATATTGTCAAATTGCTCTCTGAAGTGACTTGTATCAGTTCACATTCCTATAGGAGAGAATACAAGTTCCAGTTGTTCCACATACACAATGACAATTACATTTTCATATTTGCAATCTGATGTATTATGCAAAGGATGTGTATACTTGAGGGTGGTCATTGTGCACAGGAGAGATTGTTCAAGGGCTTCTTTAAAAGATGAAATTCATGTACAGTGAAATGCACTTAAGAGTATAATTTGATTAATTTTGAAAGTGTAATCAACATCCCAATTAAGATACAAAACATTTTAATTATATCAGAAAAATTCTTCTAGTCAGTCCTTGCCCTTCCCCATGAGCAACTATTTTTCCTAATTTCTTTCACCATTGATTAATTTTCTCTATTCTAGAACTTCAAAAAATGTAACAATACAGCACTTACTTTTTTGTGTTGGCTGTTTTTGAGAATGGCTCATATTGTTTCATGTATCAACACATGATTGATTGATTATTTTTTATTACATAGTATGAAGATACCACAACGTGTTTATCCCTTCTATTGGGTTATTTCTAACTTAGGGTTATTATGATTAAAGACATTTTTTACACAAGTCTTTTTTGTTCAGTGGACCTGAACATTTTAAAGGTTAACTTTATAAGGAACTGCTATACATTTTACAAAGGAGTTGTATAATTTTATACTCCCTCCAGCAATGCACAGAGAGTGCCAACTGCTCCACAGATTTGCAAGCATTTGTTATTGTAAGACCTTTTTTTTCATTTTTAGCTATTCTAGTGTGTCTTCTTCAGCCATCCTATTTATTTATTTTATTTTATTTTTCCTGATGTCTACTGATGTTGATCACATTTGTGTATGCTTTTTGGTCATTTATATATCTTCTTTTGTGAAGTAAATGTTCAGGTCTGGTACCCATTTAAAAAATTTTGAGTTTGTCTCTTTATTATTGAATTATATGAGTTATTTATATGTTCTAGATATAATACTTCTATTTTGAACTATGATAAAGTTCAGTTCATCAACTTTTTATGGCAAGTGCTTTGTAATGTTCTTTCTGAAATGGTTTGCCTGATATTCTCAAATTTGCAAAGATATTCTCCTCTGCTTTTTTCTAGAAGCTTTATAGTTTTAGTTATTACATTCAGAAATATGGCCCTTCTGGTCGCCTGGGTGGCTCAGTTGGTTAAGCAACTGCCTTCAGCTCAGGTCATGATCCTGGAGTCCCGGGATCAAGTTCCACATCGGGCTCCCTGCTCAGCAGGGAGTCTGCTTCTCCCTCTGACTCTCACCCCTCTCATTCTCTCTGTCATACTCTCTCTCTCAAAAATAAATAAAATTAAAAAAAAAAGAAATATGGCCCTTCTTGAATTAATTTTTGTGAATGCTGCAAAGCAATGGTCAAACTTCATTTTCTTTTCCATATGAGAACCCAGTTGTTCCAGCAGAATTTGGGGCAGAATGCCTTTCCTCCATTGAATTGCCTTGGCAATTTGTTTTTGAGAATCAGTTGACCTGCATATATGTGGGTCTCTTTCTAAACTTACATTCTTTTCCATTTTTCTATTCTTACACGAATACCACACTGTCATGATTATTGTAGCTCTGTAGTAAGTCTTGAAATCAGGTAACATAACTCCTTAAACTTTGTCCTTTTACAAAATTCTTTTAGCTAGTCTAGCCCTTTGCATTACCATATAAATTTTAGAATCAACTTGCCAATTTCTATAAAGAAAATGACTTTGGGGATTATTTTTGGGATTGTATTGAATTAATAAATGAATTGGGGGAGATGGACATCTTAATATTGAATCTTCCAATTCATAAATATGAGATATATCTTCATTTATTTAGATCATTTTTTCAGCAAAATTTTGTGGGTTTCAGTTTAAATTTTATTCTGAAATGAATTTATTCCTGAGCATTTCATTTTTTTACATCTTAAAGGTATTTTAAATTCTCATTTCTAATTTTTTTGCTAATATATAGTAATACAATTTATTTTTATTTACAGTTGGTCCCCATTATTTGCAGATTCTGTATTTGCAAATTCGTCTCCTTGCTAAAGTTTATTTGTAACCCCAAAATCAATACTCAAAGTGCTTTCATGTTCATTCATGGACATGAGCAGGGTGGTGAAAAATTTGAGCCACCCAACATGACCTCCAGCTGAGGTCAAGGAAGGCAACATTCTTTTTTCAGTTGTCATAATGTAAACAAGTGTCCTTTTCATGGTATATTTATTGTCACCTTTGTTGCATTATTATGTTTTTTGAGGGTGACTTTGTTATTTAAAGTGCCCCCCAAGGATAGTGCTGAACTGCTTTCTCATGTTCCTAAGTACAAGAAGGTTGTGATGTGCCTTACAGGGAAAATAGTGTATTAGATAAGCTTTGTTCAGGTGTGAGTTATAATCTGTTGGCCATGAGTTCAATGTTAATAAATCAACAATATATATCTTAAAAGATGTCTTTAACAAAAACACATGTAAAACAAGGTTATATATTGATTGATTGATCAAAATTTGCTAAAAGGTTCACAGGAATCTAACCCATTTTCTTTAGGAGCAAATGTGCAGTACTCACCAATTCATTGTTCTCAACAACTTTATAGAACATAAGTACAGTGAATAATGAGAATATACTATATTGACCTCATATCTATGTTTTATGCTCTATTAGTTCTGACAGTTTCTTTTGTGGATTCCTTAGAATTTTCCACATGAAAAAGCAGTTAGTCTTACAAATACAATGTCATAACTTCCTTCCCAGTCTTTACACCCTTCATTTCTTTTTCTTGCTTTATTGCACAGTTTAGGACTCTCAGTTCAATGTTGAACAGAAGTAGTAAGAGTGTTCATCATTGTTCCTAAGCTTACAGTAAAAGTGTTCAATATTTCACCATTATAAGGTTAGCTGTGGGTTTACATAGATAGCCTTTGTTATGCTGTGGAAATTCCCTTTTATTCTTAGTTTTCTGAAAGTTTTTATCATGAATTAATATTGACTTTTATCAAATATTGTTCAACATCTATTGAAATAATCATATGACTCTTTTCCTTCATTCTATTAGTCTTATTGTTTACATTGATCGATTTCCTAATGTTAAACGTACCTTACATTACTAGGATAATAGGACAATATTCTTTAACGTATTAGTAGATTTTATTTACTAGTATTTGTTTAAAGGTATTTGTGTCTATGTTTATTAAAGATATTGGTCTGTGGGGTGCCTGGGTGGCTCAGTCGTTAAGCGGCTGCCTTTGGCTCAGGTCACCATCCCAGGGTCCTGGGATCGGGCCCTGCATCAGGCTCCTTGCTCAGCAGAGAGCCTGCTTCTCCCTCTCCCTCTGTCTGCTGCTCCCCCTGCTTGTGCTCTCTCTCTCTCTCTGTGTCAAATAAATAAAATCTTAAAAAAAAAAGATATTGGTCTGTAATATTTTTTCTGTTGCATCTTTTTCAGGTTTTGATATTAAGATTAAGCTGACCTCATAAAACAAGTGGGAAAGTGTTCCCCCCTGCTCTATTTTCTGAAAGAAAAGAAGAACCATATCCTTTGAAATATATTATAAATTTCCTTGTGATTTATTCTTTGACTCAGAGGTTATTTAGAAGTGTGTTGTTCAGTTTCTAAGTATTTAGCCCCATTATATGAGTAATACACCTTTTCATGTCCTGTTAGTATGTGTGTGATGTCACCAGTATCAATGTCTGAAGTTTGGCTGACAGCTCCATCTTATTTCTGAAAGCTGACTTAACATCTGTATATATCAACTTAGGTCAAAATTCTTTTTTTTTTTTTTTTAAGATTTTATTTATTTATTTGACACAGAAAGGCAGAAAGGGAACACAAGCAGGGGCAGTGAGAGAGGGAGAAGTGGGCTCCCTGGGAGCCCGATGAGGGGCTCGATCCCAGGACCCTGGGATCATGACCTGAGCCGAAGACAGACGCTTAACGACTGAGCCACCCAGGCGCCCCAACTTAGGTCAAAATTCTTAAGCATGTTGTTCAAATCATCGATCTTTTTCTTTTTTTCCCTAAGCTTGGCCTATCAATTACTGAAAGATTCAAAATCTCCCACTAAGATTGTAGATTTGTCTATTTCTCTTTGTGTTTTTTTATTTTTTGTTATACACATTTTTTTAAAAGATTTTATTTATTTATTTGAGAGAGAGAATGACATAGAGAGAGAGAGCATGAGAGGGGGGAGGGTCAGAGGGAGAAGCAGACTCCCCGCTGAGTGGAGAGCCCAATGTGGGACTCGATCCCGGGACTCCAGGATCACGACCTGAGCCGGAAGCAGTGGCTTAACCAACTGAGCCACCCAGGCGCCCCTTTGTTATACACATTTAAAGGCATGTTATTAGGTGCATACAAATTAAAAACTGACACATCTTACTGGTGAGATGATGTTTTTGACATTATGATGTAACTCTCTTCCATATCTAGAAAAATTTTTTTGCCTCGAAATCCATTTTATTCAATATTAGCTTTCTCTTTTAGTAAGATTTGAATGAGATTTTTTTTATACTTTAATTTCAACCTTTCTGTATCTTTATGTTTTAGGTGGTGTGTTTCTTTTAAACAGCATATAATTTATATTTCTATCCAATCCAACAATCTAGACTTTTAAAAGGTAAATTTTGTTCATTTACATTTGCTATAATTATAAAACCAGCTGAGTTTAAATTAACCACTTCAATTTGTGCCTTTACTTACTTCACCTATTTCATGTTTTGTAATATTTTTTTCCTTTTCAATTGCTTCCCTTTGAATTACTGGGCATTTTTTAACCATACATTTTCCCTGTATGGATTTAGAAGTTATATACTCTGTTTCTATTTTTTGAGTGATTTCCATAGAACTTACAACATATATAATATAAGTATATTTGATATTTACATAATAGACAATGAACTGAGAGCTAGGGTAAGAGCATCACCAGTTCAACAATTTTATATAGACTTACTAGTGTATGCACTTAATAGTCACACTTTTATTTTTCATCTATTCATGTCAAATCATTTTACATAATTCCATTTGCCCAACATATTCATTTTCTTATCCTATATTTGCACTGGAATCAGCTCACTATTTAATTTGTTATTTGCATTAATTTAATATGTTCACCATTATTCTTGACCTCCAATAAGCCATTTTTGTGATTTGAAGCTAGACACATCATAATAGAAATGACAAATATGCAAATTAAGGAAACTCACTCATTCAATAGGTATTTATTGAGTACTTATGTTAGGTTGTGCTGTGGCTAGGGATGTAAAAGTAAGCAATACTAGATGCAGCCTCATAAAATTTGTAGTCAAGTGGACAATAGAGTGTGAATGATGAGAAGCTACATTAGCTCAGAGGAATTATACTGACTCATCCTCAGCAGAAAACAACTGATCAGAACATAGATAATTTTTAAGAATATAAAAATGAGAACATTTCTGTACATCTGTAAAATAATTAATTTTATGTTTCAAATTTGGGGAATATATATAAAAACAAGTTTTAAAGTATTTTGACCTCTCTGAAACTACCAAACTATCTGCAGGCCACTCCTTCAGACTGCTGGGGTTTACCAGTGGTCTAGGGAAAATGGTTTGAGAAATAAACATATAGTTGTGTTTTTTTAAATATTCCTCTCCAGCAGAATTTTGGCTGGTGGAATTGACTTTATTTGCTTGCTCCAGCATGGGCCTTGATTGGCATAAACTGGTTAACATAGTTGCATGCCTCTTGCTACAATCATTGTGTCCTGAGTAAAGCCTAAGCCGAACAACATATGGAATTTCTCTAGCATCAGTAACTGGCTTAAGTAGGACCAAACGGGGGAGAAGGGCAGTTTTTGTTCTGTTCTGTTGATTTGTTTTGTTTTGTTTTGAATGGTTGGGAACAAGACAGCTCTCTCTCTTTTGCTCTGAATACAAGATGTACAAATGTGAAGTCTGGAGCTTCTGCAACAATTTAATACCATGAAAGAAACCAGCCACGGGTGCCTGGGCGGCTCAGTTGGTTAAGCGACTGCCTTCGGCTCAGGTCATGATCCTGGAGTCCCGGAATCGAGTCCCTCATCGGGCTCCCTGCTCGGCAGGGAGTCTGCTTCTCCCTCTCCCACTCCCCGTTTGTGTTCCCTCTCTCGCTGTGTCTTTCTCTGTCAAATAAATAAATAAAATCTCTTAAAAAAAAAAAAAAAAAGAAAGAAACCAGCCACACCCAGAAGGGGAAGGCTGAGAAATTGAAGAGAAATGGAAAAGGAGTCCTGTTTAAACCATGCTTGGAGGTTTCCCTACCACTGAACTTTTTCTCTGTTGAGTGGCCTGCGCCAGGAGGATGCAAAGGCTGGAGTCTGGAATAATCTGAAGGTTTATTCACTCATGTGTCTGGTGGTTGATGCTAGCTACTGATCCTGACGTCCGCTGGGTATTACCCAGATACCCATATATGGCCTCTTCATGGGCTTCCTCATATCATGGGGGCTGGGTTCCAAGAGCAAGCATCGCAAGTTCTATTATGTTTTCTGACTTTGCCTTAGAAGCCACATAGTGTTACTTTCAGATCTGAGATCACATAAATTCAGCTCTGGACCAGTGGAGTATCAAAGTCATAATGTCAGAGAAGCATGTAGAATGGGAAAAAATGTTGCAGCCGTTTTGAAAACTATCATTTGCCACACATACCATGCTACTTTTCTCTAAGGACTTGGATGTTTTGTAACATTTCCTTCTATCTTTTTCACCTGGCTAAACCATACTCAACCTTCTCTGGGTGAGGTGTCCCTATCAACATGCACACAGCACTCTGTATTGCTGTAATCGAGTTTACTTACCACTTACCTGCCTATGTCCTCCACCAGTCTGTGAGTTGCCTGGCCATGGTTGTCTTCATGTCTTCATTGCTGTATCTCCAGCATATATAGCAAAACATATAGATGAATAATAAAGCTTTGTCTAGGGCTTCATGTAGTAAATCAGTTTCATTTAAATTGGATCCTCATTTTAGCAACAGCCCCCCGCTTCTGGCTTTTAATCTGCTTACATCCTGCAGTTTTGAGCACTTTGTGCTGACACCTCTATGCACCTTCCAGATGCAAAGTTTAGACTTTTATAAGCCAGGCAGCAAAGAACATTCTGAGCTACCTCATGGTGGCTTTGCTTGGCAGCCAACTGTTCAGTCTTATAAGCATCACCATGTGTGCACAGCAGAGTGAGTGGAAAAAGGAAAAATATGTAAGTCTAACACTGGTGATAAGAAGTGAAACCCTACAGCTACTACAACAGAGTCAAAGATGGAAACGATTAAGCATGATGAAAATGCCATGAAGAACAAGAAAAGGGCAACATGTAAAGAACCTATACAAAATTCTGACAATATATCATCAAAGATGGAATCTAAAAGGCAGGGCATTACTATGGATTTTATAATTTTTTTAAGCTTTCTGGGAATGAAAATCCCTCATCATATATAAATTCTCCTGTTGAACTTCTGCTTTTCTAGGAGACTTATAGGGACATAGTCTGCATTAGAAGAGTGGACCACATATCCTAAATAATATGTGAAGTTCATAGTTAGATTACACCAGCTCTGCAGGTTGTGTTTAACAGTGTATCCAGGCTGAGATCTGATGTTGAATATGGTGACAGCAGGATATGTGATATGGAGGAAGACGTGAGGACTTGACGTATCTGTGCCTGACATAAGCAGGCAAAATACCTTCGAAAATATGAGCAAAGACCTACTGATATCACTCTGGGAAACATTTCTCAAAGAATGGCATGGGGATGCCAACATCAGAATCACATGTGGGAATCTTACAATTCAGATGCCTGCTCCACCCCCTTTATTTGGACCAAATCCCTGCAGGTGGATCCCAGCATTTTTAACAGGCTCCCAGATGACTCTTGTTCATACCAAATTTTGGGACTAATGCTTTGGTAGATGCTGACATTGGGGCCATGCATCCCTTGGCCTCTTCCTGCAGTCCACTTTAGCCCATCACCATGAGAAAGTCAACCCCCAGATGATATAAGCCCACCCATATTAACAAGAAGAAATGGTTTACAAGAAAACAAGAAGAATCCAAGGAAAGTTTTTGTAATCAGCTTTGAAAATGCTAACTTTATGCATTTTCAAATGTCTGAGGTTTCTGCCTTTCTCCTCAAGCTGACATTGGGATATCAGGACGGGTAGTCATACTTCCAACAAGTTTCTTTGCTGCAGTGGTCATGCAATCCATCTGAATAGAAAACTGGAATATGGGAAGAGACTGGTGGCGAGTGGCAGAACATTTTGTAAGATTGTGACGCAGAGACTGAAGGCTTTGAGTATTTGTAGCAATAGTAACCCTCTGGCTTCTGCCCTGTGGAATGGACTGTTGGCAACAATGGAAATGGTGACAGGATAGGACTGATAGCCATGTGTGGGGCAAGTGAGGCCATTGACTTCCAGCTAATCCTAGCACTTAATGTATGATTGCAGAGATCTCCAACACTACAGATTACATCCAGTAGCTGAACTTACAAAGCTTATTACTCTAAGATGGTCAAAAGATGGACATGAAGATGCTGTAGCAAACATGAGGACTCGATGACCATTGCCCAAAAGAATCAAGCAAAACTGAGAATGGAAATACGGCACTATTCCCATAGAACTTAGTTCTTCATTTGAGTTCAACTAAAACCACTCAAATTCTGCTGTTTTTTCTGTGAGTGAATCTGTGGCTTGTATTTACAGTCTAGGAAAGAAACTGTATGAGCGAGCTTCTCTCTCTACCTTTCTGTCTCCTCCTGTCCATTTTTCCCCTTACTGTCTTCACATTTCTCCCTAATTTTCATATCTTGCTGTAAATCCTTTCACAAAATCAATCATTTTCTTCAGATCTATCTTCTCTCCCTCCATTTTTCTCCCTTTATTTTTTGTCCCAAATATTTCTTTTTTTTATGTTGTGTTAGTCACCATACAGTATATCATTAGTTTTTGATGTAGTGTCCCAAATATTTCTGTAATCCCCTCGCTTTTTCCTGTTCCCCCCTCTCAGTGTTCTCTCTCTCCCCACACTTCTCATCAGTAAGACACATCTCCCTCCCTCTCATTCCATTAATCTTTGTGTCTTTCTTGCTTTTTCTGAATGTCTCTAGCCTCTGTTTTTCTATTTCAATCTTCCCAGACCTCTGTGGCTATTTTTTTTTTATTTTTAAAATTTTTTCTTATTATGTTCAATTAGCCAACATATTATCATTAGGTTTTGATGTAGTGTTCAACGATTCATCTGTGGCTATTTTTAAAAATCTCTCTGTTGATCTTAATCTCTATGAAATTATTCTCAGGAGTACTATGTGCCAAAGGAAAGGAAAGAGTCTGACAAGTAATGTCTAAAGCCCAAAGACAAAGAGAGTAGAGACATGTTACACCTAGTTTGTCTCCTACTAGACTGAGAATTCCTCGAGGTAGGGACAGTGCTTGGACTGTATTAGGAGTATAACTGCTTAATGAACTGGCTGTTGTTACTGGGGAAAGTCTTAGTATCAGGAGATACCATTACTATAAGAAGAGAAAAGCATTGGAAACCATGGCTGATTTCTTAAAGTCACATTTTCCAGTGCAAATGGCTGAACAGCAGTGGTGGAAATTTTGCTCATCTTTTATATGCATCCTGCCATGGCCACTTTTTAAATCTGCTGTCAAGTAAAAGAAAGCAGGGCTTCCCAGAGGACAGATAGCTGCTTGTGTTGGAAAGGGGGGTGGGGAAGATCAGAATAAGCCTGGAATACCCTGTTGTTACCAGAAAGCAAGAATCTTATTTTAAAAAATGTTAGGGGTCATATCCAAAGGCCAAAGGACCCAAATTTAAGGGCTTCCATTGACCAAGTTGTAACAATTTGAGCACAAAATTGTATTGTTATTATGGTTACCTGGAGCAAGTTGAGTCTATGAAAGAACATGGACTCAATTATTCTCAAAAGAGAAAAGTTAACATAATGAGTACAAAAATATAGTTGTAATGCAAAAATGAATAAACAATTATGGATTTGCTTCTTGCTAATGGATTTTAACAAATGGCTATTGTTTATATAAGGATATTGTATTTCTCCCACTAAATTACTATTTTTTATAAAAATATACAAATATTTATGCATATATTTGTTTCTGAGGAAAAAATAAAATTATGGGACTAAGTAAACCAATAATCTAGGAAAAAACAGGAATCTATCAAGAAGAGAGAGAACTGGTTTGCTTGGCACTAGGATTAACATACGATAATTTAGGTGGAAAGAAGGTCTTACAATCAGGATCAGTGATCACACAAAATTACCAAGTAGGAGAAAGTTTTAACAGGATCTTCCAAAAAGATGAATTAGTCAAATGTCCCAAAAAAGAAGAAGATAATACCCAGACCCAATGCCCAATGCCTTATCTCACAGGAAATAAAACCACTGGATGGCTCTACTCATTTTAATAAAACACCAATAAGGAATACATGATTTTTTAAAAAGTAACAAGCCAAGCCAATATATCATACCGATAGGACGTTGGGTTTTGTAAATCTGGCAAAGTGAGACTTAAAAGTACATCCTTTCCTGAAAGACAGCAGGTTGTAAAAATAGATAAATAAAGCCCAAGTGGAAGTGTGCCTTTAAAAATCATGTTGTGGTAACACTGGAAATTAATGCAGCCTGATGATGGATCTTGTGCCTAGACCCAAACTGGATCAGCCAGTCACCCAGATCCTGTAGCCTTAGCTGAGCTGAGCAAGTGTACTTTTTCTTTCAGGTCTAGTAATATTACTCCACCCCTGGGAAGAAATAAAAATATATTACTGAAACTCTAGGAAGATATTAAAATAAGTATACTAATATCCCCTAGGAAGGTATAAAACAAGCACATAAATTATCAAAGAAATGAATAAGTCCATTGTTCTGAGGATTTAGATTACAGTCAAGTGTAAGTATAATAATAAGCTTTGTAGTCACTGCATTTGTGAAAGTTTTATGATATTGGAAGTGTTCAAGAAGTCAGCCACAGTAAACATGTAATTGCACTTTAAATGATTTAAGAGAATTTAATCAAATATAGCTTACATTTTCAAGATAATTTGCTTTTAAATAGCTGTTTATTAGGTAGATGAGTTCAATAATTTGAGCATTATACAGAATGCAAGTTTCCAGTTCCTGACAGGAAAATTTAAAAAACCTGGGCTGTGAGGTCCGTTCCCCCCCAGATCATCCCAGAGGAAATTAGAGACAGTGATTAAAAACATTTGTTACATGTTAGAATCACCCAGGGAGCTTTAAAAACTATTGATAATCAGGGGTCCTCCTTGGGCCAATTGTATCAGTCTCCAGAAACAGAACCTGGGCACTAGCATTTCTAAAATACTCTTTAGGTCCAACTCATATGTAGCCCAGGCTGAGAAACTGATAGAGGAGAAGAGAAGGCAGAGTCTGTGGAACTAACATAAAACCTTCGAGAAGGCCCTGAGGAGACCAAAGATAGTGGCAAGCTCGTGCAGAAGCTTGTGGCAGTATGGGAGGGACGTAGCAGGGGAGTAGGTGCAGTTACAGAGGGAAAATGTTGCCGTTCCCCTACATGGCTTGGGCAAGGAGCTTTTCTGGCTCTATCACTTCTGTGGACTGGGAATTGGCAAGAGCAGCCCAGATGTCAGGTGTGTGTGTGGGGGAAATGGAAGTGTTGGGGGGACATGGGGAGAATATCAGGGCAGCTTCAGGACCCTACCAGTTTGAGAATCTGGTCAGAACACGACTAGCTGCGATAAGGCATTTGCTTCTTCATTCCCTTTCTCTCCATCCCCTCAATGACTGTGGATTGCAACCTAAGATAACCTGCTTTTTCCCAAGAATTTAAGGGAGATTCTCTGAATGGAGGCAATGCCCAGTAAAGGGATGGAAATGGCGTTAGTCTGCAGGTTCTGTCATGTGTGGTACTCTCATTCCTAGAGACTTTTCCCAGCCTTCTCCATGAAGAGTCCTAAAGGTCAATATCACATAGACTATGTTCTCTGATCACAACACAATTTTGTTAGAAATAAACTACAGAAGAGTAATTATTGGATGATAATTCTCCATGGGTCTCTTATGGTTCTGTATGTTCCCCAAGTAGAGACGTTGTCAGCTTTTGTTCCAGACTATGTTTTTAAGGATGTTCATATAAGCAAATAGCCTTGGAAAATAAAGATTAATATCTCCCTCTTTGGTACAGGGCAGGTTTGCTGTCCAGTAAAATGAAGACAATGTGTCCTTCTGGGGCACATGTTGGGTGGGTTGGCTTATACCCCCTTATACCCTCTTATAAAAGATCAGTTTCCCAATCTCAAGACCCCTCAACTGTGTAGGTGCTGCATCCTCCTGGACCCACATAGGCGTAACTCTCATGGGACTTGGGAGGCAGGTGAGCCAATGAGAAGAGGAGGTGATTAAGTCCTTTGTTTCTGATCTAGGAGGCTCATGTCTTCTGCCAGCATTTTTGAAACTGTGACTGGCTCTCTTGTTAGCTTATAAGTAGGGTAAAATCCAAGACTCTTCACGGTTCTTGCTAATAAAATTTTTAAAAATCCCTGAAGTTTGGATATGAAATAGTGTACAACTAAATAATTAGGTTAAAAAGGAACTCATGAAGATATTACAGAAAACAGAATAAATTGCAAGTATGTTGAGCTAAAATTTATGGACATAGCTAAAGCAGGATTTGGAGGGAAATTTATAAATTGAAATAAATGTATCAGGAATCAAGAAAGATTGAAAACTAATGAGCTTTTAAGTGTTTAATTCAAGAAGAAGGTAAAAGAAAATTAGAATAAAACTAAAGAAATCAGAAGGAAATTTTTTTTAAAGATTTTATTTATTTATTTGACAGAGAGACACACAGCGAGAGAGGGAACACAAGCAGGGGGGAGTGGGAGAGGGAGAAGCAGGCTTCCCGCCAAGCAGGGAGCCAGATGTGGGGCTCCATCCCAAGACCCTGGGATCAGGACCTGAACCGAAGGCAGATGCTTAACGACTGAGCCACCCAGATGCCCCAATCAGAAGGAAATATTAAGGGCAGAAATCAACCAAACAACAAGAAAAACAGTACTAATGCAATATATAATAATAACAACAAACAACGGAGATCAGCAAAATTAAAAGCTGGGTTTTTTTTTTTTTTTAAGATAAGCAGGATAGTCTTCTGGAAAGACTGGTCAAAAACAAGGAGAAATCATATAAAGAAACAAAATGCAAAATGATAAAAAGGAAATAACTACAGATGCATAAGAAATTTTAAAATAATAAAGTATTATGAACAACCATAGTGTGGACATATTTGAAACTGTAGATGAAATAGATTTTGTTCTACTGGATGATGTATAAATTAATCCACAGGAAGAGCTTGGGCACTGACTCATCACAATGGATACCTACCACTCAGAAATCGGTGCTGCCGGGGGGCACCTGAGTGGCTCAGTTGTTAAGCGTCTGCCTTTGGCTCAGGTCACAATCCCAGGATCCTGGGATTGAGCCCCGCGTCGGACTCCCTGCTCTGCGGGAAGCCTGCTTCTCCCTCTCCCACTCCCCCTGCTTGTGTTCCCTCTCTCGCTGTGTCTCTCTGTCAAATAAATAAATAAAATCTTAAAAAAAAAAAAAAAATCGGTGCTGCCAGGATGCATACTGGCCAAATAAAATCACCATTTTTCTGAGATAAAAATAAAATGGCCAATTGGAGAAATATAAACATCAAATAGGCCAGTAAGCATTAAAGAAGTGAAATGGTCATCAAAGCTTTCTTCTTCCAAAAAGCTGCAGCCCAGAAAGTTTTCTAGATGAAAGTGGTACAAACTTTTAAGGGACAGATTAATTCCCTATCTCATGTATTCTCAATGGGATAAAAATTCATTGGCTTTTGTAGAGGGACAAAAACATCTTACATATCAAAAGAGTTTGTGGTCCTCTAAAGAGTTACAGTACAGATATACAGGGTGTCTGCGGTATTAAAATTTCATGGGAATTAGGAAAAAAAAAATCTAAAAAGCCTCCAGGAGGAGTGGCAGGCTATAATGGAAAAAAAAAGTTGAGAAACGCTCCTAAATTTTCTTCAAGAAAATAGAAAAAGAGCAAAAGCTTTTCAGATCATTTTAACGTTTTAAGAGGCTCATACAAGTGAATCCAAACTGGACAAGAAGAACACACATGTATGTATAGACAGCTATCCCCTGCTTTTTGAAAGTTCACGTCACATCATTTTGCTTTTATGAAAGATCTACATTAGTGCCCGTTTCGCTAATGGAAAAAATCCAAAGACGATTTTCACTTTTACCAAAAAAAAAAAAAAAAAGATGAAAATAGCGTTCAGGGTTAGTTTGGCAGCAACAGCCTGCACCCAAGGAGCAGCGAGGGTGGCCCCACCAAGTTCCTTTCTGTGCTTTATCCCGATTCATTGTGTGCATTTGTTAGCAAGATGTGTGCTAAGCTAACAGAAGAGCCTAAGAGAAGTTATTTTTGGGGTCTGAGAATTCTCAAAAAAAAATTTCCATATAAATTAATGGTAAGTGCTTCTTTGCTTTATGCCATTTTGGTGTATGAAAGGTTTCGTAGTCATGCTCTACTTTTGCATAGTGGGGGAAACCTGTAGTTATACACACATATGTAGGCATTTATATTCGTAAGTGAAATGTGCCTCTTTATATATACGGAGTCATGATCAGTTATAAAAATGAGTGCAAAAATCCTCCATAAATATTAGTTAAATGAATCCAACAGAGTATTAAAAGTATATCATTGAACTAGCTTTACCTTCCTGTCTTAAGCAATGAGAAAAACTGGACAAAATATGTGGAGCAGCTGTTTGAAGATATTGGATAATAGAAAGAGAAGGACTGTGATCCCAGAGAAGAGGTAAACCAGTGCCACAAGTCCTGTGGCTTTCTGCCTGGAGGTGCCCTCCGGACGGCAGAGGGGTAGGGAGTTCTCAAGTAAAACACAGGGGTCTCTCTGAATTGAGGGGCAGAGACTGGAGTTCTCGAGTCTAAGGTGGCTGGAAGTTGTAGGGCAGAGTTCCAGAGAGGAGGAACTACATGGAAAAACAGCTCAGTCTTCAGTTAACAGTAAGTTGTGTAGACAGTGAAACTCTTTTATATATATATATACACACAGAGATATGTGAGTGTGTGTATATGTATGCATATATGTATATATATAACTATAATATTACTAGAAGGTAGACTGTAATAATTAAAGCTGTTTACTATGAACTCTAAAACAACCACTAAATACAAAACCACTAAATACAAAACTCATAAGTCCTCAAAGAAGAAAAAATGGATTCATAAAAACATTCAATTAATCCAAAAGAAGCCAATAAAATAGGGAAAAGTTCACAGATAACAGATGGAACAAATAGAAACCAAACAGTGAGGTTTCAGAAGCATGTCATTGATGGAATAAAGTACAAATGGTCAAATTTAAAGGCAGAAATTGGATAATAAAACAACGTCTATCTGTATGCTGCTTACAAACAGCCCACTTCAAGTATAAAGACACAATAGATTAAAAATAAAAGAACAAAAAAGATACACTGAGGTAACTGATAAAAACAAAGCTGGAGTGGTTATACTAACATTAGACCAAGTAGAGGTCTGAGCAAATCTTAGCAAGGATCAAGAGGATCATTTCATAATGATGAAAGATTCAGTTCACCAAAGGACATAACAATTCTCAATGTTTTTGCACCAAGTAGCGGAGGGTCAAAATACATCCAGTAAGAAAACCCAATAGACCTGAAAGGAGGAATTGGCAGTTACAATTGTAGTGAGAGATTTCAACATGCTCTCTCAATAATTCATGGAATAAGTAGAAAATCTGTAAGGACATAGAAGACTTGAAAAACACAATAAACACTATAAACCAAACCTTTTGTATAGTTATAGAGCACTCCACTCACAGCAACATAATTCTTTTCAGGTGTACAGGGAATATTCACTAAGACACTATTCTGAGATGTAAAACAAGCCTCAATAAATTGAAAATAATTCAACTCATTCAAAGTATGTTCTCTGACTACAATGGAAATAAATCAGAAAACAGTAAGAGAGAAATACCTGAAAAAAGCCCAAATATTTGGAAACTACCATACTTCTAAGTAACCCATGGTTCAGGAAGAAATCAAACGTGAAAGTAAAAAGTATTTTGAACTAAATGAAAATGAAAACACATCAAATATTGTAGGATGCTGGTAAAGTAGTGCTGAGAGGGAATGTGTTAGAAAGCTTTCAAATTAAAGACCTGAGTTTCCACCTTAAAAAAGTAGACCAAATTAAACCTCAAAATCAAAGAGAAAGCCAATGAAACCAAACATCTGTTTTTTAGAAAGTCAATAAAATTGATGAATCTCTAGTCAGATTAAGAAAAAAGAGAAGACACAATTTACTAATATCAAGAAGAAGGAAGCAACATAATTACAGTTCCAACAGACATTAGAAGGACAACAAGGAAACACTATGAACAACTCTACACACATAATCTGACAGCTTAAGTGAAATGGACCAATTCCTTGAAAGACACAAACTGTAAAAAGCTCATTCAAGAAAAAATTGAGGGGTGCTTGGGTGACTCAGTTGGTTAAGCGTCTGCCTTCGGCTCGGGTCATGACCCCAGGGTCCTGGGATCAAGCCCCACATCAGGCTCCCTGCTCTGCGGGAAGCCTGCTTCTCCCTCTCCCACTCCCCCTGCTTGTGTTCCCTCTCTCACTGTGTCTCTCTCTATCAAATAAATAAATAAAATCTTTTTTTTAAGAAAAAAAAATTGATAACCTACATAGCCCTAAATTAAAGAAATGGACTTTTGGGGCACCTGGGTGGCTTAGTTGGTTGAGCACCCAACTCTTGGTTTTGGCTCAGGTCATGAGATTAAGCCCCTTAGTCAGGCTCTGCACTCAGCAGGGCATCTGCTTGAGGATTCTCTTCCTCTGCCCCCCTCCCCACTTGTGCTCTCCTTCTTTCAAATAAATACATCTTTAAAAAATAAAAATAAAAAATAAAGAAACTGACTTTTTACTTAAAATCCTCCTGCAAAGAAAACTACGCTCAGATGTCATCACTAGTGAATTCTATTAAATATTTAAGAAAAAAACCCCCACTAACTTTTTTAACCCCCACTACATTTATTTATTTATTTATTTATTTATTTATTTATTTATTTATTTATTTATTTATTTATACTTGTTAATTTTAGCCATTCTGACTGGTGTGAGGTGGTATCTCATTGAGGTTTTGATTTGGATTTCCCGGATGCCCAGTGATGGTGAGCACTTTTGGCCATTTGGATGTCTTCTTTGCAGAAATGTCTGTTCATGTCTTCTGCCCATTTCTTGATTGGATTCTTTGTTCTTTGGGTGTTGAGTTTGATGAGTTCTTTATAGATTTTGGATACTAGCCCTTTATCTGATAGGTCATTTGCAAATATCTTCTCCCATTCTGTCGGTTGTCTTTTGGTTTTGTTGACTGTTTCTTTTGCTGTGCAAAAAAAAGCTTTTTATCTTGATGAAGTCCCAATAGTTCATTTTGCTCTTGCTTCCCTTGCCTTTGGCGATGTTTCTAGGAAGAAGTTGCTGTGGCTGAGGTCGAAGAGGTTGCTGCCTGTGTTCTCCTTTAGGATTTTTGCCTGTGTTCTCCTTTAGGATTTTGATGGACTCCTGTCTCACATTTAGGTCCTTCGACCATTTTGAGTCTATTTTTGTGTGTGGTGTAAGGAAATGGTCCAGTTTCATTCTTCTGCATGTGGCTGTCCAATTTTCCTAACACCATTTTTTGAAAAGACTGTCTTTTTTCCATTGGACATTCTTTCCTGCTTTGTCGAAGACTCATTGACCATAGAGTTGAGGGTCCATTTCTGGGCTCTCTATTCTGTTCCATTGATCTATTTGTCTGTTTTTGTGCCAGTACCATGCTGTCTTGATGATGACAGCTTTGTAATAGAGCTTGAAGTCCGGAATTGTGATGCTGCCAGTTTGCTTTTCTTTTTCAACATTCCTCTGGCTATTCGGGGTCTTTTCTGGTTCCATACAAATTTTCAACTTTTTGAGGAAACCCCATACTGTTTTCTAGAGTGGCTGTACCAGCTTGCATTCCCACCAACAGTGTAGGAGGGTTCCCCTTTCTCCGCATCCCCGCCAACATCTGTCATTTCCTGACTTGTTCATTTTAGACATTCTGACTGGTGTGAGGTGGTATCTCACTGTGGTTTGGATTTGTATTTCCCTGATGCTGAGTGATGTTGAGCACTTTTTCATGTGTCTGTTGGCCATTTGGATGTCTTCTTTGCAGAAAGGTCTGTTCATGTCTTCTGCCCAGTTCTTGATTGGATTATTTGTTCTTTGAAACCCCCACTAATTTTAAATAAACTCTTCCAGAAAATTGGAGAGGAGAACACAGTCCCCAATTTATTCTTTAACATTACTGATACCAAAACCAGACAAAGTCATTATAAGAAAGAAAATTACAATCCAAAATCCCTCATGAACATAGATTTAAAAAAATTCTTAACAATATTTTAGCAAATCAAATCCAATACTACATAAAAAGATAATACATCATGACCAAGAGGATTTCATCCCAGGAATGTAAGGTTGGTTCAACATTTGAAAAATTAATCAATGTAATTCACCACATTAAGGACTAGAAAAGAAAAATCAGATGATTATCTGAATAGATGCAGGAAAGGTACTTTGTGCAGGGAACACAGGGAAGAGCATCCCTAACAGCTTGGGGTATGACAACAGTCATCCCTCCACATAGACATCCAGATTGCTTCTGCATTCTTGCCTCTGGGCTGACTCCAGGGAGTGGACAGAGAGGGCTTCTCTCTGCCTCATTACCAGCACTTCCCAGACCTGTTCTGTATGATGGCCCCGCCTGTTTCCTTGTCCATCAGAATTAGTCCTTAGTTTCGGCTACTGATTTCATCAAAATAGGATTGTAGGGTTGGTTTCTGGCAGCCAGGTGCTTCTTCCCCAGTCACTGGAACTGACAACCCCCTCCACCACCACTGAGGTACTCCCCCACCCCATTTGCTTGATAATGGGTAAGTGGTCATTTTAGGGCTTTTACTATATGGCAGATGAATAGTGTTTACTGTTCAACCCACCTGACTCTTTGGTCATCCTGGATGCATTACAAAAGTGGGTTTATAGTTTAGTTTCTATGTGCTCCAGGGCCAATACCTACTTTCTTGTTTTTACTCTTAAATCCACCTTAATTTTTCACTCAGTAATTTCCATACTCTAATATTTCCACAGCATGCACTCTCTAACCCAAGTTCATTGTTAGTGTAGTTTCTCCAGTGAGAGAGGGAGCCTGCTGACAAGCCCCTGGCAAGAGGGATGCTGCTTTACATTATAAAACTTGGAAGCACTATTTGACTTTTAAGACTGTATATGTGTGGGGCGCTGGGGCGGCTCAATTGGTTAAGCATCTGCCTTCCCTTAGGTCATGATCCTGGAGTCCCAGGATTGAGCCTGGCACTGGGCTCCCCACTCAGTGGAGAGTCTGCTTCTTCCTCCGACCCTCCCCCTCTTGTGCTCTCTCTCAAAGAAGTAAATAAAACCTTTAAAAAATAAAAAATTTGAGAAGAGAGAAAAGAAATATTAAAAAAAAGACTGATACATGTAATTCTTTTATAAAATAAAATAAAATCTAAAACAAAAAAAAGACAAGACATGGTATGCTGCTGATCCTCCCCAACCTGGGCCTGATGCAGGCATCACTAATCCATAATGGCATTCCTTTCTGCTGACCCACGACCTCCCAACCCCTCTTGATACCAGGCAGGCACTACCAATCAAACTAGAGTTGACTTGAAATCAGTTTTCCATTGCTGATCTTCTCCATTGGCTCTGCAAACAGATTTTGCTTTTGCTTTTCTAGCTCTGCTCTTTGTGCCTTTTCCAGAATGACTCCAAGCTCCATCCCCCTGGCGTCATCCACCATAGCTTAAGATATATACTATTCCTAAACCAAGCCATGCCTTACTGCCAGGGAACCTTCTCTGGCCACATTCTGTGGTCTCCATGCTCAGTGGGGAGGGGGATTGGACAGTATAGTGTGCAGGAGCAGATTCATTTCAAGAGGTCCAAAGAGCCATCACCCCTGAGAGAAACCCTCTTTGGGAATAATGAGTACCGCTGATGGGACACCTATTGCTTCAAAGTTCTTCAGTTCTTTCTCATTGGTCACAGGGAGTGACCTCTAATCTTTCAACACTTTCCTCTTTAAGAGGAGCAGCAACTTCCTACAGCCATTCCTGTGGTGGTTGGCTTACACCAGGTAGAAAGACCTTTCATTATATAGGGTGGATGTGGCCCGGGGAAGGTTACAGCTGTGAAAGCTGTTACCCTACGCTCCCTCCCATCAGGAAGAGCACTGACTATTTTTTTTCTTATTTCCCCTTGCAAATCTTCAGTCTCGGAAGCAAAGCAATCAATCACGTTGTCAACACAAATAGGCCTCATAAAATTCAAAGTTAAAGTCAGCACTGACAGTTTCTTCTCCCATAAAATGAGGAGGTTAGACCAGATAATCTCTAAGGGTCTTTCCAGCTCTCACGTCTAGTGACTTTATGGCTTCAGTCAACAATATAAAACAAGAGGGGAAAGCAAAAGACTTCCTCTAAAATTTAGCACAGTTTCTAGAGAAAAAGAGAGTTGACTTGAAAGGTAAGAAGCCCAAATGAATTCTGAAATGGAGCGGGAGGATAAGAATGTGCTTGTAAAATGTATCACCAGCCATGTGCCTTCCAACTGGCTCTGGATAATTTCCAAACAGTGGTATCTGACTGATAAGCATCTTTCTTCGTTAATGTAACCTTGGTTTGTTGTGTTTGCCAAAGGTTGGAAGAAAACTGAGCCAACAGCTGGAGGCCAGAAGTTCCACTCCCGCCCTACATATCTAGACTCTAGGCTTTTACATTTTCTACTACATTGCAAGGCAAGTAACTCTAATTTTTGCTTCTCTGTCCTCTGTGACTACGATACACCACATCTCCATGGCAATCGGGGATGCATTTACCTTTACCAACCCTTCCAAAAATCCATCTAGAACATGCTGTAGCAGGAGTTAGCGTTCAGTTGGGAAGTTTCAGAACGCAGCCAGTACCAGAGTGGCTTGTTCCCGGAATGCAAACACTCCTTGAATCCAGAGATGCAAGAGATCTCTCGTGGAGGAAGGGGGAGCTTTAACAGTTTCAATGAAAAAGCCGTAGGCAAGAGGAGCTTGTCTTAAGTTTGGCATAGAATTCAGGACCATCGCTTTGGGAGTCAGTGGCACTGAGACAGGAACGGAGGCCTCTGGCCGGGGTGAGGCTGCTCAGGCAGAACAAACGTGCACAGAGAGGAGAGGACACGGGGCAGGAGGCTGGTGGGGTGGCGCCCTCCTGGGTCTGT
The DNA here is from genome assembly GCF_029215605.1 of Mirounga angustirostris. Taxonomy (NCBI): domain Eukaryota; kingdom Metazoa; phylum Chordata; class Mammalia; order Carnivora; family Phocidae; genus Mirounga; species Mirounga angustirostris. The sequence goes on along the minus strand of NW_026991717.1, from coordinate 35,457,759 downwards.
TCCTAAGAAGCGTGTGTCTCCGGCCTCTTCACGCCTCACACACCCCCACTTAGGCTGGTGGCATGTTGCATTTCTTCAGTTGTTACTGAGATGTCCACTCCTTCACGTACTCGCTTGTTCATTCATTCAGTAAGCATTTATTCAGCACTTACCTTGTACCATGCATTGTCATAGGTACTAAGTTCACACTGATGGATAGAATACCGTTCCTGCCCACCAGGACTCACAGCCCTGGCTGGGGAGGCGGATGACTGCACAGGCAGATGCCCCTCTGCACAGTCTATGCCCTGGTGAGCAGATGATGTGGTGGGAGCATAGGAGAGGGGCAGCTAAGCCACCTTGATGAGGGGATACAGTGGGCTTTCCAAAGGAGGCCCAGCCTTCAGGGTCCTGAGGATGTGGTGTTGTATTCCATGGGTGAGGAAGGGGCATGGAAAGAGACACAGGGTCTTCTAGACCGGGGGGAGAGGGGGGTGCAGCTTTCACAATGGCTCAGAGACAAGGAAGAGCATGTGGGGCGTGGGGGGCGAGGAGTGGTCCAGAGAGCTCAGCTGACGAACTGACCCCACACTTCATGGTGGGCTGGACCCCATCTTCACTCAAGTGTTTACTGAGCAGCTTCTAGGAAGAAATTGGCTTGCTTAGGCTGGCCACATGGAATGATTTCACTTGATTTGATTGTATTCAACTCTATACAGTTGGGTTTAAGGAAATGTTGCCTCTTCAGAAAGAAGGTGCGGATTTTTGAACCAAAGAATAACCTGAAGAAATGGTGTAGTCATAAACAAGGCAATTGCTCAGTGAAGGGATTGGAGTCAGAGAGACCCCAGGAAAGTCTGGCAGCCGTTGGGAGCGTTCGGAAGGTACTAACACAGTGGGGAAGGGCCATGGCGTTAACTGAGCCCCTGCAAAATCAGGCACCAGGAGAAATGCTACTGACAGGTCACCTCACCACCCTCACAAGAACCTAATGGAAGGTGGTGTTTTTACACCCATTTTATGAACGAGGAAGTAGAGGGGTGGAGTTTGTCAAAGCCATTTGCCTTGCATCACTTTGAGAGGCTTGCCATGGTTTTCTGACTTGAGCGGAGACTGAGGTAAGTCATCAGAAATAAGACCCCCATTAGGCGAAGATGCAGCGCAACTGAGTGTCTGTTAAGCAGTGAGCAGCTCAGGACAATGGGATAAGTATGGTGTCAGTGTTTAGAGCAGGGCACTCAGGAGTGGTCGGGGATTTTTAGCATGGAACTTCAATTCATTCATTCATTCTATTTATTCAGTAAAAGTTTTGCTAGAGTTGCAGCTGCAAAAGCAAACAAAACAAGACTAAGATCTGTGCCCACATGGAGCTTCTGTCCTAGAGAGGAGGCTGATAATAAATAAGATAGAGAAAGGGGCGCCTGGGTGGCTCAGTTGGTTAAGTGACTTTCTTCAGCTCAGGTCATGATCCTGGAGTCCCGGGATCGAGTCCCGCATCGGGCTCCCTGCTCGGCAGGGAGTCTGCTTCTCCCTCTGACCCTCCTCCCTCTCATGCTCTCTGTCTCTCATTCTCTCTCTCTCAAATAAATAAATAAAATCTTTAAAAAAAAATAAGAGGGATGCCTGGGTCCGTCGAGCTTCAGAGTCCTTTTTTTTTTTTTTTTTAAGATTTTATTTATTTATTTGACAGAGATAGAGTGAGCACAAGCAGGGGGAGTAGCAGGCAGAGGCAGAAGCAGGCTCCCCGCTGAGCAAGGAGCCTGACGCAGGGCTCGATCCCAGGACCCTGGGATCATGGCCTGAGCCGAAGGCAGACACTTAACCGACTGAGCCACCCAGGTGCCCCAGAGCCTCAGACTCTTGGCTGTGGCTCAAGTCATGGTCTCAGGGTCCTGAGATGGAGCCCCCCCAACCATGTGGGGCTGTGCTCAGCAGGGAGTCTGCTTAAGATTCTCTCCCTCTGCCCCTCTCCCCTGCTCACAGGTGCACACACACACTCTAAAACAAAAAAACGAAAAACAAACAAAAAACAAGGTAAAGAATTTACTCACAGTAGGATAAATGGTGATAAGCGCTAGGGAGAGAAATAAAGGAAGGAAAGAAGCACAGAAACATCAGGGTGCCTGCAATTTTACATGGAGGGGCCAAGAAAGTAGCATTTGAATAGAGGCCTGAAGAAATGGAAGGCAGGAACCTGAGGACAACTGGGGAACAGTGCTCTGGCAGAGGGAAGAGCAAGGGCTAGAGACAAGAGTATGCCTGGGGAGTCCGCACACCAGCCTGGATCCCCTGCAGCTAGCTGGGAGGGAAAAGGCAAAAGAGAGGTGGCTGGACCTTGCAGGCCTCGAAGGCCATCCTGAGGACTACAGCCTTCCCTCCATGCAGGACTGGAAGTCTCTGGAAGGTCCTGAGTGGAGGGTAACCCCATCTGACTTCTGTTTCAACAATGTCCACTTGGTTTCCATGTTGGGGTCCATGGTCCGAAGGGGAAAAGGCAAAGCAGGGAGAGAATCGGGCAGCAGTGATCCAGGTGACACCGGGGAGCCACAGAGGTGGTGAAAGTGGTCCAACCTCAACATATGCAGAAAGTTGGGCCATGGATTGGATGTGGCGTGTGAGAGGAAGTGAAGGATGACCCTGGCATTTTGGCCGGGAACCAGAAGTGACTAACTGCACCAGGGCGGCAGGGCGGGGGGAGAGGGAGAGGAGGAGGCCAGGTGGGAGAGAAGGAGGCGAGAGGATGGGATGAGGAGGAGGCGAGGTTTGGGACCCAAAGCCAGGGCGTCTGTTAAGCTTGAGGCAGAGATGTGGAAGACACGAAGGTAGGACAGCTCCACAGAGGCCCGGGGCAAAAGGACTGGGTCAGATCCCACAGAAAGGATGGAGAGATAAGCTCAGAGGGGAGGTCACTGGATTTGCAAATAAACAGCCCTGAGATCGCAAGAGACACACAGTGTGGGGTGTGGATTTCCACCCAGTTCCACATGCCCCTTACTTCTGTATGGGGCTCTTTGGGCCAGTTTCTTTTTTTTTTATTTTCCTTCCCAGCTCTCTTCAGACCAGTGCTGGCCTGTGCCTATCCACTTCTCCAATACTGGCTTTGAAGCCTGTTTAATTTAATGGTTCCTTCAGGGATCTCTTGGTAATGGGTGGGAGGGTACCCTGTCCCCTGTATGGTATTTTTATGTTCATTTTTATGGGGCATTTATTTTTCATGCTAAAAATATCCTGTGCCTTTCTGGAGGTAGGGGAGCGGGGGGGAAGTGGAGTGGAAAAATTATTTCAGCATCTTGCTTACAAATCTGCTCAGTGGCCCAGAGTCCTTACCTACCGTGGGTTTGAGCACTGGGTTTCCATGACTGTTTCTGGATGTCCTCACTAACATATTCCAGCCCAGACCCTTCCTGTTTTAATGAAAGGAAAGCCCTGCAGTCCCTCCCACTCATCTTTGAAACTCTCTCCGGATGGCCTAGTGAGTTTCCATTCCAGTAGATGGCACGAAACTGAGTTCATGAAGCACAGAGAGCCCGAACATCTGTTTCTATGGGTCTACATGATGTCATTTGTCCTGAAACACCCCCAGCCTCACACACAGACAGCCCAGATTCTAAATTTGGAAGGAAACAAAAACCAGAAGGGGAATTCCTATTGGGATAACGTTCTGGGTGTGGAGAGGCACCCAAACCTGGCTTTGATGAATGGACTGATTGAGCCTGTAGACTTTAGAGGGCTAATCTCTTCTCACTGCTTCCCTAAACTCTGTCCTTTGAAAAAGAAAAGAAAAATAAACTGGGCAAAGTCGTTACTGTGTGAAATGAGCCTGGGGATTAGGATTTCCTTGGGTCTAAGAGCAATTGAGTCATTACCATTGCGTGGATTCAAGGTTGACTTCAGGGTAGTTGAGTTCATAGATCACAGGATATTTGAGACACCGTCTAAAGAAAAATTTACTGTGACCTAGCCTGAGCCAAGGTAATAACTTGCTTCAGAAAGGCAAAAATAAGTAAATAATGTGGCTGTGGAAGAATGTGGGTGTAGAGACTATGGAGAAAGGAGAAAGCTGTGCGAAGACACTTTTATGTGGCTCAGAATGAAGGGCTCCTTCCTGAGCTTCACTGGGTGCTGTCCCCAGGAGAGTCCCTGAGACAGTTCTCCAGGGTGAAGAGTGTGACTCTCTCCAGGTCTGGGAACCAGGACTTGGGACTACCAGGCTGGGACATTTTGGTTTGGGGATGGTCTGTGACAATATTTCGCACTCCAAGTCAAATGGGCTCCTTTAAAGCTTGATTCAGTAAGGGTCCGCAGTGCATGGTGGTGGTAGAAGGCAGGGGTGTGGGTGGATTGGCTGCGGGAATGTTCTGTTTTGCCAACTTGAAGCCCTAGAATCTTGACGGCAACAGCACACGGGGTTCTCCTGGTAGAAAAATATGTCCACATCAATATCGGAGGAGTGCTCTATCCGAGGACTTTAAGAAGGTAGCAAAGGAATGGTTGATGACATTTGAACCTATAATCTTTTTTTTTTTTTTTGAACCTATCCTCTTGAATGAGAACTTTATATGGTTACTCTATGGATGACCTCTTTGATTATATACATCTGTGCAGGAGAGTTAACACAGCAGGCCTGAGACTGCTCTCCTTAGAAAGAGCAAGGTTGCAAGGTTGCTTGCCTGCTTACAAGGTTGGCCCTTGGCTGGTGTGGAAACTTGGCCAGTAAACTGTCTTTTGAATGGATCTAAAGCTTTCCCTAAATGGTAAGGGTAGCTCACTGTACCTATCCTATTTATACAGTGGTGGTTTCTGCTGAACACCTGGTTTCCTTCTGGGAGTCTGGAATTTTAGTACGGTTGGGTACTGATATGACCAGTCTCCAATACAAACCTTAGACGCTGAGTTTCTAATGAGCTTCCCTGATAGACAGCACTTCATATGTGTTGCTAGAACTCATTGCTGGAGGAATTGAGCTGGTCCTGTGTGACTCTGCTGAGAGAGGACTTTTGAAAGCTTACACCTGGTTTCCTCCAGATTTCTCTCCACAGCCTTTTCCCTTTGCTGATTTTGCTCCGTGGCCCTTCACTGTAATAAATCCCACGAGTGTGTTGTGAATGAAACCATATGCTGAGTCCTCTGAGTCCCTCTAGCAAATTGCTGACCCTAGAGGTGATCTTGAGGACTCTGACAGAACACTAAACCACTATCTGAGACAGGGTGGGGTTCTAAAAATTATGACCGGATTCCCCTGCACTAAATAATTGAAAAAGTTCTTCAACCAGGTGGGGTTAAAGGAAGGTGTTGATTCCAGTCTGGATAGTTTTGTTGACCCTGTTTTTGATGACCCCTACTGGTCTTGTCCCATACCTCATTTCACAAGAGTAATTACGTCCCTGTACTTAGACCTTCCCTCCTGTGTGCACAGCACTCTCAGTCTTGATTTACTTGTCCTGGGGCAGAGGCAGATCAGAGACAAGGAGTATTTGGGTCTATCAATGGTTGATGCTGGGAACTCCCTCGCTGCTTGCAGTTCACCTCCTACACCAGCAGGAGGGTGATCATGAGGAACTGGCCACAGGTTATGTTCAGGACAGACTCCCTCAGCAAGGCATGGATGTGCACTTTTCAAGTGTGCCTTTCTCACGGAGGTTTTTCTAGATTCCAAGTTGACCTACTTCTACTTGGTTTCCACACTTTCCTTCTTTAGATATGCTAATGTAATCAGGTAACTTATACAGCATCTTGCTCTGGCCTGTGGGCTTCACCTTCTGTAAGATGGCAATATCTGTCTCTAACCTGATGTGTTGACTTGGCTCTTGAAGAGCAACTTGATCCAAGTTTGGGGGCACTCCTCACTCATGGTCCTTTGCCCCAGCTCAGTTACCAGCTTGTATGCAGAATTGCTTTGATGGCTGGTGCCCTCTTTGGACATCCCATAGAGAAAAGAGAGTTTGTATATGCTGTTCAGGGTCATAGAAAGCAACTTGTCATGCACCCAATTCTGGGTTCCCATATAGCCACTCATATGTGGAGGTTTCCCTGGTGGGACAGGTCTGTTTCTCCAGTCTCACCCCTTCTGCACTCATAGCATACACCCATGGGGATATGAGAAGGGGGCTTGGGAAGTACATAGGAGGTAATTCTTGGAAGTATGGAGGATTCACTTATGTTGTGGACCTTTGACTCTGAGGGCTGGTTTTCTAAATTTGCTAGCCCTCATTAGCTCATCCTTGAGAGAAAATAGCCCATGGGTCTGACAGCCATCATAGAGGGCCAAAGAGGAGTGGGACTCCTGGGTATGGAGGTGAAGGGAATAAGGGAGGAGAGTATGTAAGTGGCAACAGGACCCATGGGAATGGTGGGAGAAGGAAGGAGACAGTGTCTATGGATGAGGCAGCTCCCAAGGGACCAGGAAATCCTATGGGCTTGTCATCCCACTGGATTAAGGGACCATTCATGATTGTTGACCTTGTGTGGACCCTCATAAGTTGCTATAGGTGCGTTGTTGTAAGCGGCTTCAGATACGAAGTGAATGTTCTGCTTCAGCATGATGGATAGGCTGACAGTAAAACTTTTGGGTAAAGTATTGCCCACTTTCCCAACATGATGAGTTTAGTAAGAAAATCTCATAATTACCACTGCAGGAAGTGCTAGGTGACCAGGGAAATATACTAGAACTCCAGACTTTCCTATATGGAAGCTGTTTCTCCTTGTTAACCTCAGAAGTCTCTTTATCAGAGGTATTTGGGGTATACGCTTTGGGTTTCAATTAGAAGCTTTTAAGAGAACATGATGTGACAAGGGTCTCCTTTCATATCCAGGGGATCTGCTCTTTATCTCAAATGACTGTGAGCAGCAGGCCCCATCATGTCCACTGATACACATTGGCTACACACCTGGGTGGTTGGGGGAAGCCATAGAGTATTGACTAAGACCTGGCCTCTTTTTTCAGGGAGGTTGCAATCTAACACATTAAGATTGGTAAGTGAGACTAAAAAGATGCTATATTTTTTTAATACAAACATCGTTATGATCATCAAATGTTCCAACCTGTGGCGATTTCATTACCAAAATGTTTGCTTCAATTTTTTAAAGTTTTAAAAAATTTTAATTCCAGAGTAGGTAACATATAGTGTTAGTTTCAGGTGTACAATATAGTGATTCAACAGTTCTGTACTTTACTCAGTGCTCATCATGACAAGTGTACTCTTTAATTTCCATCACTTATGTCACCCATTCCCCACCCACCTCCCCTCTGGTAACCATCAGTTTGTTCTCTGTAGTTAAAAGTCTGTTCCTTGGTTTGTCCTTCTCTTTTTTTCCCCTTTGTTCCTTTGTTTTGTTTTTTAAATTCTACATATAAATGCAATCATATGCTATTTGTCTTTCTCTGACTTATTCGCTCAGCATTATACTGTCTAGATCCATCCATGTTGCTGCAAATGGCAAGATTTTCATTCTTTTTTATGGGCAAATAATATTCCATTGCAAATATATATACCATATCTTCTTTATTCATCTATCGATGGACCCTTGGGCTGCTTCCATATCTTGGCTATTGTAAATAATGCTGCAGTAAACATAGGGGTGCATATATCCTTTCAAATTAGTGTTTTTGTATTCTTTGGGTAAATGCCCAGTAGTGCAATTACTGGAACACGGGGTCGTTCTATTTCTAATTTTTTGAGGACCCTCCATACTCTTTTTCATAGTGGCTGCACCAATTTGCATTCCTACCAATAGTGCCCAAAGGTTCCTATTTCTCCACATCCTCACCAACACTTGATGTTTCTTGTGCTGTTGATTTAACCAGGTGTAAGGTGATATCTCATTGTAGTTTTGATTTGCGTTTCCCTGATGATGAGTGATGTTGAGCATCTTTTGATGTGTCAGTTGGCCATCTGTATGTCTTCTTTGGAAGAAGATGGCTGTTCCTGTCTTCTGCCCATTTTTAAATTTGATTATTTGTTTTTTGGGTGTCGAGTTGTAGAAGTTCTTCATATATTTTGGATACTAACCAAAAGGATGCCATATTTTTGAACAGAGGTCAGGTTGGTGAACCAGTCCCAGTTCTCCATGGTGGAGGGGTCCATCCTTCCACATTTTCCATCTGCAGACAGATTTGCTCAGAGGACTGCACAAGCTGTATTAATTCCTCAGAAAAATGGCTTTCTGCACCATCTGTAAGTATCTTTTAAGCAGGTCTTCAATGAATGAATTTTAATTTCTCATAATTCAAGTCAATCCAACATTTATTGAAGGCCTGCAAGGATGGGAAAAAAATGTGTTCTCTGACCTCATGTCCTCTGCTTTTACTGCTTGGGATTGGCTGTGAACCCCAAATCATTGCTTGGCAGGCAGCACAAAACCTACAGCCCCAGCTGAGCCATTTAATAGTTGCTTAAGTTGTATTTGGGGAAATTTTCTAGAAAAAAGAAGCAGTTGCCCTAAGCACCCAGGAATATTTCATGCAGCTGTATTTCTAGCCTTTGCATTTCTTCCTGTTACAAAGGATGACCTGTCACTGCCTCTGTTCAGGAACCCCACCACTTATGCACAGGTTCTTATCTCTTTTTCCCATTCAAGGACTTTGCATCTTTCTTTTGTATCATTGATTTTTCCATTTCTAGTGGATCATCCCATTGGCATACCAATATGTTGTAACATCCCTCCTTATATTTAAAAATAAATCTCTCCTTGACCTCCAATTCCTCCTTTATCTATTACTTTATTTTGCTCTCTTTATAGTAAAACTCCTCAAAACAGCTGTTGCTACTAGCTTTACTTCCTCTCTTCCTGTTCTTTCTTTGACCCTTATCAGTCAGGCTATAGTCTCGATAGTAATACTGAAACTAGAAGTTTCAAGTCATCAAAAACTCTCATCCTGCTAAATATACTGGTCACGTCACCCCTTCACATCAGTTGACCTCTTATTAGCATTTATCACAGTAAGTCATATCCTTCTTCTGGAGACCCTTTCTTTGGTTGAATTTTGGAATAGCCCATTCCCCTGGCTTTCCTCCTACTCACTGGTCACTCCTTCATGCCATTTGCTGGTTTCTTCTCCTCTTCTTTCCCTCTCAGTGTTGGGGTGTTCAAGGGCTCAGTCTTCAGACTTGTTCTTTATCTTCTCTCACTCTTCAGGTGATCTTACCCAGTCTCTTAACCATACCCAAACATTTCCTTCCAATTCCTGCAAGGCCCCCTCCTCATACCTGTCTTTTCTAGTTTGCCCCTCTCTCTAAATCAAGGGCACCACCACTTACTCAGATACTCAGACTCCAAGCCTATCCACTGTAACTGAATTTTCTTTTTGTCCGACACTCCATATCCAAACCATCAGTAAGTGTGGTTGGCTCCATCTGCAAAATTTAAGCCAAATTCAATATCTTTACATATTTTGATCTTTACTATTGTCACCCATCAGAACCACAGCCATCTCCCTCTGGACCTACTCCCCTAGCCTCAGAGTTCATCCCTCTGCATTCTCGGTTGCTATCCCTCCCCCAGTCTATTCTCTCCATGGCCAGCCAGGAGATATTTTATTTTTTTTAAGATTTTATTTAATTATTAGAAAGAGAGAGAGTACAAGCGGGGTTGGGGGCAGAGAGAACGAGGGAGAAGCAGACTCCCCACTGAGCAGGGAGCCCGATGCTGGGCTTGATCCCAGGACCCTGGGATCATGACCTGAGCCCAAAGCAGACGACTAACCAACTGAGCCACCCAGGCGCCCCAGGGAGATATTTTAAAAGCACAAATGAAATCATGTCAAACCCTACTCAAAACTTAGAATGAAATCCAGATTCCTTACCACAGCTGCCTCTCCCTCTCACCTTCTCTCTTGCTCACCATTCTCATCACACCGACCTTCATGCTTTTTCTCAACCCACTAACTTTATTCTCACCTCATGACGTTTATATTTCCTCTACCCACTGCCTAGAATGCTGTCAAGGATCTTTGCAGATCTCAAGCACTTATTACCTGATATTATAATGGTTATTCATGTGCTTACTTGTTTGTTGTCGGTCTCTAAGGCAATAGAATATATATTTCTTGGCAAGAGTTGAGTCTGTTTGGTCACTGATATATCACTGATGCCTGAAATAGGATCTGACACATGGAAGAGACTCAATAAAATTTGTTGAATGAGTGAGAAATTATAGTAGCTAGAATTCATAGAGTATTTATTGTGTGCCAGATACTGTGATGAGGGCTTTGCATGCCTTGTCTCATTTAACTCTCAAGCAACCCTATGAGAAGTTTACTATTATTTTATTTTATTTTATTTTTATTTTATTTACAAACTGGTTATTTTCCATCAACCTTTTCCATTTCTATTTCCATTTTGTTTGCCTTTGTGGAAGAAGAGCAGCTTAAGACCACTCAGTGGTTGTTCCTACCCATTCAGTGGCCTGAGCAGTGGGAGCTGCAGACCGGTCTTCAGTGGCCAGCTGGGCGCTCCAGTCTTCAGTAGGGAACTGCTGAATAGGCACTGAGGGCCGCTGCACACCTTCAGACCAGTCTGCGACTTCAGGCTGAGTAGCAGTGAACTCAGGAGCTGGAGCTGTCCATTCACCCTGAAATTCCTCCTTGGTCACAGCCTGTTCAGCAGCGGCCTACTCTTCCTTTTCAATCTCTTCAGGATCGCTGTAGAAGTAGAGATCAGGCATGACCTCCCATGGGTGTTCATGGGAAATGGTGCCAGGCATGCGCAGAACTTCCCTGGCCAGCACCCACCACATCAGACCCACTGAGTGAGTTCCCTTGTTGTTGCAAGAGATGGCAATGTCCACACAGAGCAGAGGAGAGTCTGTGTTACACAGAGCAATGGTAGGCAGGTTAACATAAGACGCCTCTGTAAGAGGCTGGTGGTCAGCCCTGGGATCAGTAACCACCAGAAGTCTCGGCTCCCGGAAGGCTGCCTGGATCTGGTTGGTGAGGGTTCCAGGAGTGAAGAGGCTGGCAATAGGGGTGGCTCCGGTAGTAACAGCAAATTTCAGCACAGCTCGCTGGCCACTATTCCTGGACCATACGACACTGACATCAGCTGGGTTTTCAAAGGCAACGATGGCCCGAGCTGCCAGCAGAAGCTTCTCCCAGGTTCTCTTCAGATTTATGATGTAGATACCATCACTTTTCTTTCTGTAGATGTACTGTTCCATTTGGAAGTCAAGGTTGGTGCCACCTAAATGGGTTCCTGCTACAAGGAATTTGAGGACATCCTCCTCCTTCATTTGCAGGACATCAAGGGCTCCAGACATTGTGAGGCTTTCCCTTTAAGTTACAATGGGAATGCGAAACAACGCCATATGGACCCTTCCCTGGATAGCGCGGAAAGCAAGAAGTTTACTATTATTTTACTCAGTTTCCCAGATGAGTAAACAACAGCATAAAAAGATGAAGAAATTTGCCTAAGTTTACACAACGAGCAGGGGATAGATGCACCCACCTTGGTCTCACCACGGGAGATTATACTGCCCCCGACGAAGGCTGCTCTTCTATCAGTTAAAGTCCCAATGAAACCATTTTGAGATCCCCTGCTTATGAATTCAGCATGTGGCCACCATAATGCTCCTTCCAGTCTAAAGGGAATGGAAAGAGCCACTGCTGCTTAGGGAAGAGTTGTGAGGACACTCTCAGCCTCCAGTTCTCCTGCCCAGCCCCTACAAATGAATTCATATTTCAGTGTGGGTGGGGGAGGGGAAGAGGAGGAGCACAGGTAGAATGGGACAGAAGCGGTCTACCCTGGAAGCTCAAATGTCTGATCTTTCAAGTCTAGGCTTTGACATGGGGCAAACACCTCAGGTTTTTCTGCTGTCTTCATCCTCCAGCTTTACTCTTCTCTTGCTGCCCTCCCTTCCTCCTCTTCTGGATGGTGGGGGGAGTTCTCTCTAGGAGACGCTCTTGGTCCCCCAACCATATGCCCTGGGTCTGCCCTAGAGCTCATTCCCCACCTAAGAATGTTTTCCTGGCTCTCTCCACCTAAGGGCAATTTCCAGCTCAAGAGTGCACTTCCTCCTGGTGGGCAACAGGCCAGAGGGGCCAGTGAGTTAACATGAGAGGGACCCCTTACCACTGAGGGACAGGAGTTGATAGAAACGTCTTCCCTGCTGCTCTCAGCAGGACAACTCTGCAGTGTGTTGCACAGTTTCCAGAGGGTCCCCAGCAGGACTGAGCCCCACTTATCCACAGCAGTAATCTAGTCATCAACACATCCTGCCTGGCTTTCCTTTCTTCCCTGTCTCCTCCCCACCCCTTCACGTGCTTCCCAAGATCACCTCCGGAGTAAGTTACACATCCTGGAATCCTTGTCGCAGGGTCTGCCTTTGGGGAAACCCCACCCAAGACAGTGTTAAACCCGCTTAAGTTTGCTTTTCTCTTCTTTTATTATTCCAGTCAATGGTCTTCAAATCATTTTGTCAATGGAGTTTGGTCCATGCTGCAGAATAAAGAAATAGATGCACCTCCAGCATTTCCTTCTGCTCGGTGAATAGGTGCACCTGGTTCAGAGATTCTTCACAGTTCGCCCCTTCTCTCCAGAAATACGGGCTGGCTCCTGATCCCAGGGTGGAGCACATCTCCCCATCCAGCAGGTCCTCGCTGTGGGTCTGCAGCCGGGGGAGTTGGTCTGTTTAATTCGGAAAATGTGGCAGCTACCTGATTATGGCTTCCTCAGGGGTGGAGTGTGTGTTCTGCCCATTCATGTTGTGTTTTCCCCATGACTCCATCCTTTGCTATTCCACAGTAAGGCCACTCTGCCATAGCAATGCCTACTTTGGGCGGCACCAGGCAGGCTGTTCCCTCTCAGCTGCAGAATGTTTCCTTAAAGAAACACAACCTGGAAATGGAATTCTGGAACGATTCCTGGATGCTTTCCAGAGGAACCCTGGCAACGTGTGCACATACCCTTTTATTTTCCGACATGGGAACAAATATTTCCCATCTTTCTTTAGTGTGGAGGCTGGTGTCAATAACTCTCCAGGGGACATGTTTCTGGGTGGCAGGAGTGGATGATGGGGGGTGAGGCTACAGCAATATCTCAGTCTGGGCCATTGGCACTGGCGCTAAGTGGGTTATTCTGTTAATATCCCAGTGGAGATTATGGACCGGACTCAGGGGAAAAGAAGATGGAGATGAAAATTCTGGAGTTATCTTCAAAGAGACAGAATTTTAAATTATGAAATGGATGCAATCTCTGTGGAAGAGAAGAGAGAGAGGGAGATTGGGACAGATGGGAGGAGATTGGGCCTTAGACAGCTTGATCATATAATTTGTTGCCCAAACTGGAACCACTTTGGGAGAGAAAGGGGCCGCTATTAGTAATGACGTTGGGACCTCAGATGTAAACCAGGCCTGTCTCGGGCACACATTAACGGTTGCCTAACAGTAGGGTCACCTCTGTTGAAGGGGCTGGGTGATGACTGCCTTTGCTACAGCCCTGACACGTGTTACACGAGAGCAGGAAGTGGCAAAGAGGTGGTCGCTTGCTATAGTCCAGAACATGTGTCCTTTTGGTGGGATCTCTGGAGGGGCCATCGTGAACTGCAAATTGTCTTCCTTTGGCTGGCAAAGGCCCCAGCCTTTTGATGGTTTTCACCTCCTTCCCTGGGGATGAGGAAGGTATGGTGAGAAAGGCCACAGAGGTGCGTGGTGCTCTCCAGATGTCTCAGGGGGAGTGGGGAATAGCTCTTGGAAAATTGATAGAATCGTCAAAAGAGTATAATCAGCTACAAAAATTGTTTAACCAAAATTACAATTGTGTGATGAAAATTAAATTTTTTTCATATGATATTAAAACTAATCATTACCACATCCATATAATTCCCCTCTTCCCCCAATTTAATTACAATATACCTTTGTCCCAACTTTGTTCCAATCCAGCCCCTCTCTTCTATGCCTTCTTACCTTTTCTGGGGCCTTGATCCATATTTAAAAAAAATAATTTATTGACCCTGACTATCCATTTTGACCTATATCTAGAAGAATATAGATATAGCACCTTCCATCCCCCACCCCTGTTTCTCCCTAACCTGTGAAACCTGGATTTCTACAATCCCCATTTTCTTTAAGTGTATTAGACTACATGGAAGAATTCTAATAACTGATTTCATCTGGGTCCATATGGTTCACAATAGGCTCACACTAGTTAAGCCATTTGTGAATGTCAGGTTTCTAAGGGAAACCAGCTATCATAGTAGCAAATGGATTCCAAGTTGGTTAAAATCAGTTTTTAACTTGTTCTAAACAGGTCAAATCCAACCTTCCTGAATCAAATTGGATAAGGCCAGCTCAAGTAGAATAAAACCTTCCAACTTGGAACAAATCAAATTGAGAGCAATTCATGCTGACTGAGACCAGATAAGCCTGGTTCTCACTTGTCCTTACTGGGTCAGACCAACATGAATCACAGCGGTTCAGAAGAAGGAAACTGGATTCAGCCAGGTGATACTGTTCCTATTGGGGGAAAATGGTGTAAAATGATTCTTGGCAGGGAGATTAATGATTCTTAGCAAAGGGATTCTAACTAAATCAAACCAGTTTAAAGTCACATTTGTCAAAGTAGCCTAATTCAAACTGGATCTAATGTCAATAGTTTTGCTTTTGCTGATTAAAACCAGCTTTGGGGGTGCCTGGGTGGCTCAGTCGTTAAGCGTCTGCCTTCGGCTCAGGTCATGATCCCAGGGTCCTGGGATCGAGCCCCGCATCGGGCTCCTTGCTCTGCAGGGAAGCCTGCTTCTCCCTCTCCCACTCCTCCTTCCTGTGTTCCCTCTCTCGCTGTCTCTCTCTCTCTGTCAAATAAATAAATAAAATCTTTAAAAAAAAAAAACAAAAACAAAACCAGCTTTGGCCAGTTTAAACCAGATCAATCTGGCCAGCATTGCCATCTGGCAAAGATATATTAACTATTTATTGAGGGGAAAAAAAGAGAGATGGATAGGTTATAGATGCCATTATCCACTATATCTTATTTACATTTTGCTTACATAGTTCATTAAAAGGTGTATATTTTTTTAAAAATCCAAAGCAAGCTCTTTACTGATTCAGTACATTATTTGTAATGTTCATTGGTCTATAGCTTACTCATACCATTAAAATGATTTCTTACACTGTTGAGTGTCCCAGATTAATCAAATTGGGGCAGTTTCTTTGCAAAAACAAAACAAAAAAAAATTTTTTTCTGATTATCTAGAGATGAGAGTCCATTGGTGGGAGTGAACTCATCCCCCTACCCCTGATCTCGCTTTCTATTACTCATGGTCACCTGTGGCCCAGAAGCAGATGACCTTCCTCTAATGTAGGTCAGAAGGTCAATAGTAGCCTAATGCTATGTCAAAACGTCTGTCATTCACCTCACTTTATCTCATCATATAGGCTTTTATCATCTCTCATCCTAAGAAGAATGAGTGCAGTACAATATTTTGAGAGAGAGACCATATTCACATAACTTTTATTACACCGTATTGTTGCAGTTGTCCTATTATTAATTATCATTGTTAATCTCTTACTGTGCCTAATTTACAGATTAAACTATATCATATGTATTTATAGGAAAAAACAATATATTTCGGGTTCAGTACTGCCATTTCAGGCATTCCCTGGGGCTCTTGGCACATAGTACATGACCAGGCATCAACCTTCTCACGTTTTTTGGGTGGGGAAATCTTTTTTTTTTTTCCCATGGAGACAAGACTAAGATTTGAAATTACTTTATCAAAAATAATTACTGAGGAGCCAGATCCACAGTAAGAGACATTTTCAAAGAGACAAGATTTGCCCAGCTCTGTGAGGGCTCTGTCCCAGTGGTGCTGTTTCTATGGAAAATATGTTGACTCTATTGAACTGCTAACCATCTCTCCATAATCTGATTATAGCTCTCCAATAAAAACACTTTCATATTTTTTTCTTCAAAGAATTTCTGAATTAAATCCCAACTTAATATAGGGATATTTGACACTTTTGCTTAGTTACAGACTTCCTGCCTGAGGGACAGTGCAAACAGGAATGAATTCAAAACTACGTTGACTGCCTACATGCCACCTAAATTGATGCATAATCACATTTATTTATCCAAATGGCAAACCAATACAGGAGCAGAAAGGAAAGATGTAGAGAATGAATGAGAATACAAGTTGTACTGCAATGGACAGGAAAACTGAGGTGTAAAGGTAATTTATGTGAACCGCATTTAAGACAAATATATTTCCCAAAGAAAATGTTGGAATTTATATTTCAAAACTGGACACCTACAAGCCTGCACACCAGGTCTGATCAGATCAAACTTGTTTAAAGAGTTTTATGCAAATGAAATTTGTTCTCAATTGTTTAAGCTGCTAGATTAAATTGGATTAAAGTGAGAATTGCCCTTTCATTTCAAAGTTTCACTGACCATGGCCTCAAGATGTCCCCTAGGAGGCTAGATGGTAAAGTAAGAGAATGCCTCTCCCCTTCTGCACCCCCGCCCCCCACCACTTCTCTATTTCTCTGGCTGCCTTTGAGAAGAACTGTTTGTGCATCAGGAGCTCCAACATGCTCCTTGTGTACTTGAAAGGAATGTGTGTTCTGCTGTTGGGTGGAGTGTTCTATAAATAGCATTTAGATTTGGTTGGTGTGTTTTCAGTTCTTCTACATCTTTGCTGATTTTCTCTCTATTTATACTATCAGTTACTGAGAGAGAAGTTTTGAAGTCTT
Source organism: Mirounga angustirostris (assembly GCF_029215605.1). Lineage (NCBI taxonomy): Eukaryota > Metazoa > Chordata > Mammalia > Carnivora > Phocidae > Mirounga > Mirounga angustirostris. The sequence goes on along the minus strand of NW_026991717.1, from coordinate 35,441,099 downwards.
CAACTCTAACTGGATTTGTCATTTTTCCATTCATTTCTATCAGTTATTAATTTTGTATTCTGAAATTCTGTTGTTGGGTACTGAGGATTGCTGCCTCTTTGATGAATTGACTCTTTTATGATTATGCAGTGTCTCCTCTTTATTCCTGGTAATTTTCCTTGTTCTGAAGTCTACTTTAATATTAAAATAGCCATTCCAGGTTTCTTTTGATTAGTGTTTGCATGGTTTATCTTTTTTCCATATTTTCATTTTGAACATGCCTATATCAATATACCTTTAGGCAATATATAGTTATGTCTTGTTTTATTATTATTTTTTAATTCATTCTTTAAATCCCTGTCTTTTGACTGGGAAGCCTGATGGACACACTCTAACATGGTCCCCAATGATTCCTGTCTCTTGAATTTATATTCCTTGCTTAGTCCCCTCTGCTGAAGTGTGGGGAGGTCCTGTAAGTTGCTCCTAACCAATACAATGTGGCAAAGGTGATGGGATGTCACTTCCTTGATTACATCATCTAAGATTATAACTTCCATCTTGATAGACTCATTCCCTTGCTGTCTTTGGTGAAGGAAGTTGCCATGTTGGGGAGAGTCACATGGCAAGGAACTGAGGGCAGCTGTCAGTCAACATCCAGCTGAAAACTGAGGCCCTCAGTCCACCAGCCCAAAAGAAATTGAATCATCCCAACAACCATGTAAGTGGGCTTGGAAGTGGGTCCCTCCCCAGTCAAACCTTCACATGAGACCATAGCCCCGGCCAACACCTTGGCTGAAGCTCCATGAGAATCCCTGAGGCAGAGGACCCAGTTAAACCATGCCTGGCTGGACTCCTGATCCACAGAAACTGTGAGATAACATTTTTTTTTAATGTTGCATTAATCACCATACATTACATCATTAGTTTTTGATGTAGTGTTCCATGATTCATTGTTTGCATATAACACCCAGTGCTGCATGCAGTACGTGCCCTCCTTAATACCCATCACCAGGCTAACCCATCCTCCCACCCCCCTCCCCTCTAGAACCCTCAGTTTGTTTCTCAGAGTCCATAGTCTCTCATGGTTCATCTCCCCCACCGATTTCACCTCCTTCATTCTTCCCTTCCTGCTATATTCTTCTTCTTCTTCTTTTTTTTTAACATATAATATATTATTTGTTTCAAAGGTACAGGTCTGTGATTCAACAATCTTACACAATTCACAGCGCTCACCATAGCACATACCCTCCCCAATGTCTAACACCCAGCCAACCCATCCCTCCCACCCGCCACTCCAGCAACCCTCAGTTTGTTTCCTGAGATTAAGAATTCCTCATATCAGTGAGGTCATATGATACATGTCTTTCTCTGATTGACTTATTTCATTCAGCATAATACTCTCCAATTCCATCCACGTTGTTGCAAATGGCAAGATTTCATTCCTTTTGATGGCTTCATAATATTCCATTTGCATGTATGTGTGTGTGTGTGTGTGTGTGTGTGTGTGTGTGTGTGTGTATACCACATCTTCTTTATCCATTCATCTGTCGAAGGACATCTTGGCTCTTTCCATAGTTTGGCTATTGTGGACATTGTTGCTATGGACATCGGGGTGCACGTACCCCTTCGGATCCCTACATTTGTATCTTTGGGGTAAATACCCAGTAGTGCAATTGCTGGATCGTATGCTAGCTCTATTTTCCACTTTTTGAGGAACCTCCATACTGTTTTCCAGAGTGGCTGCACCAGCGTGCATTCCCACCAACAGTGTAGGAGGGTTCCCTTTTCTCGCATCCCCGCCAACATCTGTCGTTTCCTGACTTGTTAATTTTAGCCATTCTGACTGGTGTGAGGTGGTATCTCATTGAGGTTTTGATTTGGATTTCCCGGATGCCTAGCGATGTTGAGCACTTTTTCATGTGTCTGTTGGCCATTTGGATGTCTTCTTTGCAGAAATGTCTGTTCATATCTTCTGCTCATTTCTTGATTGGATCATTTGTTCTTTGGGTGTTGAGTTTAATAAGTTCTTTATAGATTTTGGATACTAGCCCTTTATCTGATATGTCATTTGCAAATATCTTCTCCCATTCTGTCGGTTGTCTTTTGGTTTTGTTGACTGTTTCCTTTGCTGTGCAAAAGCTTTTGATCTTGATGAAATCCCAGTAGTTCATTTTTGCCCTTGCCTTTGGCGATGTTTCTAGGAAGAAGTTGCTTCGGCTGAGGTCGAAGAGGTTGCTGCCTGTGTTCTCCTTTAGGATTTTGATGGACTCCTGTCTCACATTGAGGTCTTTCAACCATATGGAGTCTATTTTTGTGTGTGGTGTAAGGAAATGGTCCAGTTTCATTCTTATGCATGTGGCTGTCCAATTTTCCCAATACCATTTGTTGAAGAGACTGTCTTTTTTCTATTGGACATTCTTGCCTGCTTTGTCAAAGATTAGTTGACTATAGAGTTGAGGGTCCATTTCTGGGCTCTCTATTCTGTTCCATTGATCTATGTGTCTGTTTTTGTGCCAGTACCATACTGTCTTGATGATGACAGCTTTGTAATAGAGCTGGAAGTCCGGAATTGTGATGCCACCAGCTTTGCTTTTCTTTTTCAACATTCCTTTGGCTATGCGGGGTCTTTTCTGGTTCCATACAAATTGTAGGATTATTTGGTCCATTTCTCTGAAATAGTTGACGGTATTTTGATGGGAATTGCATTGAATGTGTAGATTGCTCTAGGTAGCATTGACATCTTCACAATATTTGTTCTTCCAATCCATGAGCATGGAACGTTTTTCCATTTCTTTGTGTCTTCCTCAATTTCTTTCATGAGTATTTTATAGTTTTCTGAGTACAGATCCTTTGCCTCTTTGGTTAGATTTATTCCTAGGTATCCTATGGTTTTGGGTGCGATTGTAAATGGGATCGACTCCTTAATTTCTCTTTCTTCTGTCTTGTTGTTGGTGTATAGGAATGCCACTGATTTCTGTGCATTGATTTTATATCCTGCCACTTTACTGAATTCCTGTATGAGTTCTAGCAGTTTTGGGGTGGAATCTTTGGGGTTTTCCACATAAAGTATCATATCATCTGCAAAGAGTGAGAGTTTGACTTCTTCTTTGCCAATTTGGATGCCTTTTATTTCTTTTTGTTGTCTGATTGCTGTGGCTGGGACTTCTAATACTATGTTGAATAGCAGTGGTGATAGTGGACATCCCTGGAGATAACCTTGTTTTAAGCTAAGTTTTTGGCAATTTGTTTCACTGCAACAAATAACTGGTATATTTGTTTACACCATTTACATTTAATAGAAGAATTGATAGGTTTGTACTTAAATCACCATTTTAGTTATCTGTTTTTCAAGTTCCCTTTCCTATCTTTTCTCATATTACTCAAATACTTTTGTATTCTGTTTAATTTCCTTCTGAGATTTTTACCATAGCTCTTTGAAAGGAAACATTTTTAGTAGTTGCTCTAGGAAATACAACACACATACTTAACTTTTCACAACCTATGTGGAATTCTATTCTGCAATTTCAAGTGAATTATAGAAACTTTATTATCATGTAAGTGCCTCTGGCATCCCTTTTCATGTTGTACTCATCATAGTATTACATCTGTATACATTGACAACTCCATCAGACAGTGTTATAACTTTTGCTTTCAGCTGTCGTATATATTTTAAAGAACTTAAATTCTATTATATTTCCCAGATATTTGCCTTTTCAGTTGTTCTGCCTTCATTATTGTTACAGATTTTCCTCTGTAATTTCCTATTACAAAGAATTTCATTACCACTTCTTAGAGAATGGTTCTGGTGGCAATGAATTCTCTTCCTTTTCCTTTAACTGAGAATGTCTTTATTTCATCTTCATTCCTGAAGGATATTTTCACTGGATATAGAATTCTGGGCTGACAGTTCTCTTCTCTCAGCACTTTAAAATGTTCTTCTACTTCCTTCCAGTTTCCATGGTTTCTGATAAGAAATGAACATTCATGTGAACCTTTGTTCTCCTGTCTGAAATACATCATTTTTCTTTGGTTGCTTTCAGGACTTTTTCTTTGGCTTTTTCTTTCATTGGTTTGAGTATGATGTGTGGGTTTCTTTGATTTTATCCTGTTTGGAGTTCAGTGAGTTTCTTCAATCTGTATGTTTATGTCTTCTGTGAAATATGTAAGTTTTTCTACCATAATTTCTTAAGATATTTGTTCCCATTCAACACTCTTCTTTCCTTCTGGGAGTCTATTAACAAAAATATTAAATGTTTTGGTATTTTTCTAGGGATCCCTGAGGTGCTATTAGTTGTTGGTTTTTTTCCCCCAATTTTTTCCTCTGTTGTTCAGATTAGATAATTTTTATTGATTTATCCTTGTTATTTCCACTCACTGACTTTATTTAAGTTATTGTACTATTCAGTTCTAAAATTTCCATTTGGTTTATCTTTTTTTTTTTTTTAAAGATTTTTATTTATTTGACAGAGAGAGATACAGCGAGAGAGGGAACACAAGCAGCGGGAGTGGGAGAGGGAGAAGCAGGCTTCCTGCCGAGCAGGGAGCCCAATGTGGGGCTCGATCCCAGGACCCCGGGACCATGACCTGAGCCGAAGGCAGAAGACGCTTAACAACTGAGCCACCCAGGCGCCCCTCCATTTGGTTTATCTTTATATCTTCTTTTTTGCAGAGACTTTCTATTTTTCCATTTGTTTCAAGAGTGCTTGCCTTTACTTCTTGGAGCATGGTTATAATCACTACTTTAAAAATCTTCTCAGGGTTGACATCTGTTCTTTGTCTTTTTCCTTGTCAGTTGAGACTTTCAGGGTTCTTTATATGCTGAGTGATTTTGGTTTATATCCTGGACCTTCTGAGTATTATATTATAAGACTCTAAGTCTGGTTTAAGTCCTAAAAGGAACACTGATTTTTTTTTTTTTTTTTTTTTAAGCAGGCTATGGACCAGGTTCTATTCTGGCTGTAAGTTCCAACATTCCTCTGTGGTTCCTCTGGTTCCAACGTCAGTTCTGTTTTTAAAGTGCAGTGCCATTCAGATGAGTCTTGTGTGTGAGCTACGCAGTGGCCAGTCTTGGGCCTGGATCATGGTCTACCCTCTAGTTCAGTCCTCAAAACCTGTGTGGTATGCTGTTTAGGGTCATATCCACACATGTGTAGCTTGGAGGGGAGCCCAGGAGTTCATCCATCAGTTTATGGGATTTCTTTTCTTAATTTCTCCATTCTCTATGATCTCTGCAACACTCTGTGGCTCTGTGGAGCCTCCACTCTGAGCCCTCCAGCCAGCAAGCTTGGGATTTAGTTTCCTTGCTCTGCCACATGCTTCCTGTAACTGTTTCTGTATCTTGAGCCAAAGGACAGGAAGATGGGGGGGGGGCAGGGGACGGGGGGAGGAAGAATGAAGATTTGCTGCACATTCATGTGATCACTTCTCCTCTGCTCAAATAGAACAGTTCCCCCATTAGGGGTCTGCTCACTGCCACTGCCACCCCCACCTCCACGGCTGCCACTTGCCAGTGGGCAAGGCTGGAAAAAAAGAAACAAAACCCAGAGGATTTCTCCCTCTCTCTCTGACTCTTAGGAATCCCCTTTCTTGTTTCTTGAACCAGAAAGAGAGGACTTCTTTTGGAGCTCCTTCTGTCTGCTTCTGGAGCACATATCTAAGTTTCTGACTGCAATTGACTCCAGGCTGGGCAACACTGGAGGAAAAGAAGAATGGCAAACTCACTGCTGGTTTAGTGGAACTTTGCATTCTGGTCTCTTTCCCCGACCTGCAGGCTACAGTCTATGCTTTGGAGCCCTCGGATACCTGCTCCATCTAGTCTGTCCAGGATTTATAGTTGTATTTAGTGTGTCTCCCCTTATTTTAGCTTTTCTGGAATTAATAGTGTCTCCTTTTGCTTCTTAAATCATTCATCATTTGCTATGTGAAAAATGCTGTCTTTATATATGGCATTTATTGCAAAAGAAAAAGTTGCATTTAAAAAATGTCAGTAATAGCTCTTTGTTATGACCTAAAAGAGTTAGGCTATCCACATCCTATTTTCTGAATCTATAATTAGAGGCATTTTTCCCAAAGACAAATTCTCAAAGGAACGCATTCACACTAAGATTGAACCACAACCTCATTAGGCCTGCACAATACTTTCTTATTTGTATCCTCCTTTTTCACATTAATGGGGGAAAAAATGCTCTGAGAAGACCATAAGAACTCTGAGATTTTGAGCTTGAATGACTGGGAGAAGGTGCCTTTCACCCAGACATGGAGTGTAGAGTGGAAAACAGGGGTTCAGGTGGCAGGAGGGGAGGGGATATGTTCTGTGTTCTGTCCATAACACATCGATGGGAAGAGCCTGCCAAAATATCTAGGCAATGGGAGCCTGGAGTTGAGAGTCAGAGGTCCGACTGGGGTGGCATAAAGAATCACTCCCAAGGAAGTTATTGTGGAAGGTGTGAGGAAGAAAAATGATTATGGGAGGGAAGACAAGCTGGCATGGCAAGAGAGGAGAGGCAGGGACCGTGTCCAGAGGTGTGCTTAAGCCTCCCACGACCAAGGACTTCCCACCGCGGTTCGGGCCTCACTTCTGCATCCCTGCCCTGCAAACTGCTTCCCTCACTATGTCTTCCCCCCTTCCTGAGTTTCACTCTGCTCCCCAGAGCCTGGTGAATTCCCCCTAAGCAGCCTGCTTTCAGGGCCCTCTATCTGGAGTTTAATCAAAGGCAGACGTGGTATTTTGGTCACCATGGCAGACCCACTGGGGGAGATTTTTCTGGATCTTCCTGATTCTAGCCCCTGGTGGAGACAATCTGGGGGTGAAATTGCAGCCTTCTGTGGCCACCTGACCTGTGCAAGAATTTGCACGGGCCTCCTAATCAGCACAATTACCTCTGTATGGTGAAGTAACAAGACTTTGGAAGCACGGTGCTGTTGCCAAATTGTATTTGCAAACACCATCATATTTTATTGTAACAACCACTGTATCAATCACAGTATGCTAGGTGGTGCTGCAGTAATAAGTCCATATCTCAGTGCCTTAACACAACAAAAGACGCTACACATGCTTACACAATAAGGCAGGGGGGTGCTTTGCTCCTCAGAGACCTCTGAGACTCAGGCTAACCAAGGCCACATCTTAACCATGGTTTCCACGATCACAACATCAGTGGGAAGGGAACATGATTTGTACACTAAGACTTAAAGCTAGCCCTTCCTTCCTTCCTTCCTTCCTTCCTTCCTTCCTTCCTTCCTTCCTTCCTTCCCTCCCTCCCTCCCTCCTTCCCTCCTTCCTTCCCTCCCTCCCTCCCTCCCTCCATTCCTTCCTTCCCTCCTTCCTTCCCTCCCTCCCTCCCTCCCTCCATTCCTTCCTTCCCTCCTTCCTTCCTTCCTTCCTTCCTTCCTTCCTTCCTTCCTTCCTTCCTTCCTTCCTTCCTTCCTTCTTTCTTTCCTTACCTCCCTCCCTCCCTCCTTTCAATTTTTAGAAAGAGAAGTCACATTCCATTGGCCAAAGCAAGTCACATGGCCACACTTAACTGTGGGACAAGGGGACAGGGAAGTCAAATTCTCTCTTCCCCCTAAGGGGGAAATGGTGAACCTCAGTAATGACTACCCAAACCGTGCGCTTAAGAATTATTATCTCCGCTTAGGAGTCGAAAAACTCAGACTCCATCAAGTCATTTTTCCAGAGTCACACAGTTAATAAGTTAGCAGAGCAAGGATCCAGGTGCACGTTTGTTTAACTATAAAACCCCCACATCTTCCATAAGTCAGATGTTTCTTCTTCATGAAACCGTCACACAGAAGATGGTTCTTATTAGCTTCAAGGGAACTTCAGATGCTGACAAGTAAAAAGTTTGACCCCAATTAAAGTTAATCTTGTGAAAGTGTGTTTCTTTTTTCTCTCTCTTCTTGAAACAACCTGTTAAAAAAAAGAAAGGAAATAAAGAAAAAGAAAGAAAGAAAAGAGAAACAGAAAAAGAAAAAAAGAAAAATAAGCCCTTTGGGTTGACCTCTGACCTGCACCACAATATCTAATTGCATGCATGTCAGGGTGATGTGGTTTTTTTCTCACTGTGTGGTATTTTCCACTCATAGAACTGGGTCAGAAGAAGTTGGTGTCTTAATCTACATGCTTGTTCTTGCTTATGTTTGTTCCCTGCTTGATCCTGTACCCTTCATCCATCCTTTGGAATGTTCCCATGACAATGGAAGAATGGCAGTCCAGCTAGCCAGAAAAAAAAGGGACAGAACAAGTACACACACAGTCCAACTTCTCTTAGACTACAATTCTAAAAGGGAAGGTACAGGGCATGAGAGTACTCTCAAACCTGGGGCGCCTGGATGGCTCAGTCGGTTAAGCGTCTGCCTTCGGGTCAGGTCATGATCCCAGGGTCCTGGGATCGAGTCCCAGCTTGGGCTCCCTGCTGAGCAGGGAGTCTGCTTCTCCCTCTGCCTCTCTCTCTGTCTGTCTCTCATGAATAAATAAATAAGATCTTTAAAAACAGTACTCTCAACCCATTTCCCCACTTGAGAGAAGTCAGCAGTGAGTGTTTAGTCCCCCTCTGCAGACGAGGAAACTGAGGTACAGACAGGTTAAGTGATTAAACCTGATTAAAACAAGCTGTTACTATTTTTTTCTGAATTGTAAGTTAGTTTCCTGTTCCCTCTACACTGAAGACTTCCATTTGCTTCCCCAACTCCTGGGAAACATGCCCTTAAGTAGCCCAGCTGATGCAGGGGGAGCTCTGCCTTGTCTAAAGACCTGTGCCTTCACATGGCTTTCTCTGTGATGGGTACAAGACCTAAGAGGTGAGGCAGTAAGCCCCCTCCCCGCCTCAGGCAGCTGGTCCTTGGAGGTTGCACTCTTCCAAACGCTTTAGAAGAAATGCTTCTCAGGTCTCAGAACTCTTCCTGAACAAATCCGAAATCCATAGAAAAGTTCTAGAAAGAGGCATAAGTAGTAGTAGAAGCTCATGTCCATACTGCTGGGCTGAGCCTCTGCACAAGCCCATGAAGGAGACTTAGCAGTGTTCTTGCTTTAACCCCAAAAAAGGAAAAAACACCACTCGATTAGATTAAATATGCTTTGAGTAGGCCCTGAAATCTTCAGCTTCAGTGTGTATGAGATTTGGAACTCAAGATGATGTTAGTGGTTGTGATGGCTTTTTCTGAAGTCACGAGACCCCTAGCTTCCTCCATCTGTGGACTTATGAGGGGTGGAAATGAAAGAAACCATTTCAAATGCAGCTTGAAATTTTAAAAAAAAGAAGTCACATACTTCTCTGTGTATGTCATCTTTTCCCAGATGGATCCGAAATGAGCCACATAATTTCCCTGTTGCAGAGTTTCTGAGAGAATCATAGGTCGGAGAGCTGGAAGGGGCTTTAAGACCTGGGGTGAGCCAGTCCCCTTGTCTTCCAGCGTATAAATACCTTCCTCCCATTTTGTAGACAAGGTGACTACAGGTCTCGGGTTGGTGATTCCTATGATGACGTGGCCAGTGGGTGACGCTGGTATAGAGGCTGGGGGGCTGACCGCTTGCTTTTACTACACGGAACTGCTTCTTGCAGGTAGAAGACTCCATCGTGCAGAGAACAGTGACACAGGAAACACTAAAGGAAAAAAAAAAAAGCAACACAGGAGCCATGAACATCTTGGTAGCAAAGTCTGGTAGGGCCTCTGTATACTGAAGACAGGCAAGATGAAAGTGAGTAGGCAAGATAAAGCAATGAACTTGTAGACTGACTTTGTGAGCCCGTGGTGGCCTGGGTTTATATACAAACCATATCTGGCCAGGGTTCGCTGGCTATGCAGTATCTCTGAGACTTTATAAAAATTAATTAATTCAACAAGAAAGCCAGTTTGCTAAAGAGGGAAAATTGCCAGGGAGGCCAAGGTGACAGCAATTTCAGGCGCAGTGTAAGCTGATTACCCTCAAACAGAGAAGCAGCCTCCTGCACTGAGACCCCTCACCCCCAGGCCATCTGGGAGGCTTGCAGCACTGGTCACAAGGTCAGCATGGGCAATGGGTGAAAGACAAGGCCTTATTAGGAGAGTCTCCCAGGAAGCACGGGAAGGCAGACACAAGGCATTCCTTTAGGATGATGGATTTGTTTTATTTTGCATTTAATTTTTTCATTACAAAAGAATTGTGGAATGATGTTTTTGCCTTACCTTTTTTTTTTTTTTAAATAACAAAGTGGATTTTTTTCCCTCTCCCTTTGGATAAACACAGATCTGATCATGTCAGCTCCTGCTTAAACCCCCTCAGAAGCTTCCTCTTGCTCATTTGAAAATAACCCAACTTACAAAAATGGACATAAGCATCACCAAACTTTAACAGATTTGTGCAATATCATTTACAAAATGATATACTTCTATATTGGTTAGAATAATGGCCACTACCCAAAGCTGTCTCCTGCCTTCTTCCACTCTGGAACCCCTAGACGCCCCCCCAATCCAGCATCTAGGGCAGCAGGGGGCTCCAGGACCCCACTCCTTGTATCTGTTCTGATGGGACACCCCTGTGCCTTTGTGGTGGTCAAGGAATTATGAGCCGTGCCTGCAAAGCTTGGCACAGTCAGACCTCAGCCCATCCCTGCCCCACTTCCCTCCTCTCTCTTGGGTTCTGAGTCCTGGCCACACTCCCTTCCTTCTGCTCCTTGTGTGTGCCACGCCTCTCCCGGGGCTTTTGCAAACGTGCTACCTTCTGTCTAGAACAGTCTCTCCAACGCTGGCCTCTTTTTACTTTGGCTAACTTTTCTCATTCTCCCTGCAATCATTCGTCGTCAGCTTTAATCAGTATAGGTTGGGAGGATGAATAAAAGGATGATCAATCAGTCGTGTCTGGGAGGAGGTGCTAGCACGTGGACTTAGTCTGTAAATGGCGATTGTCTTCATCTAGGTGACTGGTGCCAGACGGACAAAGGGAGCCCGTGACCCTGGGGGATGTGGTGTCCGCTCTCGTTCTTGCTCAGCGTTGCCTCTCCTGGAGAGAAGCAGCTTCGGTCTGGGTGATGCCTTTGAGCTGTGAGTATTATCACTCTCCAAGAGGGAAGAGAGAAATAATCTGAATATTTGGGATTCCAAAAGTTGTCTTGTACCAGGTAACACGAAGTTTCCTATCTCTTCTGACCAGACACGGGGCAGGAAGGGATAAGAGCGAAGGGAGAGAGGGAATAAGAATTAGGTAATCTGAAATGTGGCCTGTCAACTCTGACGCTGGTTAGGAAACCTTGATATGCCATCTAGAAGCCATTTGCTTCTGTCCTCCAAGCTGGTGGCCACAGCTCCTCTCTTGCATGGCTGTGGATTACAGGTCAAGTAGGGGGGCAGCCCCAGGCCAGGGGCATGCGAGCTTGGGACTTGGTTTTTAGGTTGACATCCCAGATCCCCTGGAGGGAGAAGTGAATGAAGTGAACTCAGGAGGCAAGAAGGGGAGGAAAGGCTCCTTTGTACTCATCCGAGGCACTTAGAAACAGCTTAAAACCACAGATGACAAGTTTACCAGCTCACGACAGGTTGTGTTGTGTTGTGTTTTTGTGTTTCCCTTATTTCCTTATTATTTGCTGGGCACAAGCTTGCCTTGACTTTACAGTCTGCAAAGGCACAACCAAGAAAGTAAAAGGCACAATTGTATAAGCATTGTGATGGATCCTGGTACCTCGCTGGAGCCTGAAATTAGGGGTTTGAGTATGTGTCTGTTTCCCTTCAACCTTCCAGTGTTAACAAAGGAGGGATAATACAGGGGTTTCCTTCCCTGCTGGGACACAACCCCCTGAAATGCCATTAGGATGAAAACACTGGTGTTTGTCAAAAGAGTGTAAAGCAGTGTTTTTCAAAGTGTAATTTTTAGATTCTAGCCCCAAGAAATGTTCTGCTGGTAAAAGGATTCTGGTCGGTGCTTATTAGTGAAGTACAGAAGCTGGGTTACTGGTAAATCTCCCCCACAAAGATCTGCTTGTCCTAGGTTTCCTTCCTGGAGTCTGTTCACACTTGGCTCTTACTCTGGTTCCACATGCTCTGAAATCCCAGGAAGTGGCTTTCAGCAGTAGGCTGTTCTTCCTCACGCATTCGGGAGCCTTTCCCACGCGCCAACACTTTGCTGGAGGAATGACTGACTGCCCAGGATGCGGCTCTAGGCAGGGGGCACACTTAGCCAGGTGGGGCAGTGGAAGTCCTCTGTAGGATGACCAGAGCCTTTCTCATCACAACTGAAACAACCAATGGAGCGAAGGGGCACTATTACTTATTACACCAGGACCACAGGTATAACCTAGGGCTGTCCCACATGTCGCAGAGCTGACACATGACTGAAGAGTTATGTTTTTTTGTCTGTCATTTCAAGAGGTCAGGCTAGTAGTTACAGGGGAATGGTTTCAGTTCAAAATGAAAAGGAGCTTTCTAACAGAGAGCCTCCAACAAAAGTATGAGCTGTTTTATTAGGTAGTGAGCACCTGTCATTGCAGATATGCAAGAGCGTAATTAACAACTCATGCTCCAAGATGTTGTATATGGAAGACATTGACATGCCAGGAAGTCACTGGGGCTAGATGACCCCTACTACTCTGAGGCACCTGCTCTTCTCTGCCCTCTTTATTGGTAAGGGTTAGTAGCTTATCTCATACGGAAGGACCAAATCCTGCCTCTCTGATTTTACACATACATATGCACTCAGATAAAAGTAGAAATACAGTGGGACTGAAAGATGAAAAGCTTGCTGTTTTTAGCATAATTAATATTCATTGGTGCCTATGCATAATGTAAATATCTTTGTTTAAAATGAGATTGGATTTCACGGTATAGCCTTGACTTTTTTAAAAAAGATTTTGTTTATATATTAGACAGAAAGAGAGAGAGCACAAACAGGGGGATCAGCAGGCAGAGGGAGAGGGAGAAACAGGCTCCCTGCTGAGCAGAGAGCCCGACGTGGGGCTTGATCCCAGGACCCTGGGATCATGACCTGAGCTGAAGGTAGCCGCATGACCAACTGAGCCACCCAGGCGCCCCAGCCTTGACTTTAAATAAAGAGAACATTTGGGGTGCCTGGGTGGCTCGGTCAGTTAAGCACTTGACTCTTGATTTAGGCTCAGGTCATGATCAGGGTCCTGGGGTGGAGCTCCATGTTGGGCTCAATGCTCAGCGCGGAGTCGGCTTGAGGATTCTCTCCCTCTGCCCCTCCCTCCACTCGGTGTGCTCTCTTTCTTTCTCTCTCAAATAAATAAATTAACTAAAAAAATAAATGTCTATAAAAAATAAATAAAAAGAACATTTTGTGACAGTTAAGCAAAATACGATCTCTACAATTTGACCCAGTCTGAAGTGGATCAGAATTTGCTCTGAAGAAGCAGCCTTGGTCAGCTGGGTCAAGTCTGGTCAATAATAACTGCACTTTGGTTATGCAAGATGTTCACATTAAGGGAAGAGGAAGACACAAGGGAATTCCTTGTACTAGTCTTGTAATTTATCTGTAAGTCTAAAGCTTGTTTTTGCAAAATCCATATCCTTGCTCTTAAGGCCTGTTCATACCAGGCACTGCCTGAAGAACTCCCCTCATCCTTGACGACTCAGCTCAAGCAGAACATCCTAGATTTCTGCTCCCGTCCCAGCAGTCTTCAGAGACTTCTGTATACCCCCCAATGATACCACCTGTTAGTATAATTTCCTGACTATACGGCACCTCTCCCACCTGACTCTGAGCTTCTTTTGGACTGGAACATTTCTTCATTTCATCTGTAGCACTCAGTATATGTCTTTTAAATGAATTAATGAATCAATCCGATTTGAACACATTTTATTAGTTTTGCTTTGTTTAAATTGTGGTAAAATATGCATTACATAAAAATGACCCTTTCAACCATTTTTAGGTGTACAATTCAGTGGCATTAAGTACAATGTGGTATAAATGATTTAAACTGGTCAGAATTTACGAGAGCTGTTAGATCCCCTTAATCTGGACCCATGGGACCTGTGACGCTGGGAATTAATTTAATCCCACTCACACCAGGTGCCTCCAATCAAACTCTGTTTGATCAAGTGTGGAATTATTTCCTTCCATTTGAACCAGCACGGATCAGTCAGAACTGGCTCTGCGCAGGCGGCTGGCCAGTAGCAGGCACTCAGAGTTCTTTTGGCCGTTGCTCTCCTTTCTGCTCCCACACACCACACCCATCCCCGTCCAGCCTGGCTATGGGCAGGGAGCTTGCCGTCTGCAGCCACCTCCATCCGCCTGCTGTGCACCTGCACTTTCAAAACAGCTCCTGCAGACAGGCTTTAGAGGCAGGACCGACAGGCTGACTCATTCTGAGGGAGACTGCCTATAGCTGGCCAGCCTCTTCAAATGTGTAAGGTCCTTCCCACCCCCTCCTGGGGAGGAGGCTCATTTCCACTACTTCCTACCTCATCAGCTGCCATCATCTCCGTTTGAATGTAAGGAATAGAGCACTGCGTTAGGAACCAAGACACGGGGCTCCAGCACTTTTTCTGCCTTTAACTAGCTCTCCTCATGCCCTCCTTGGGACATTACTGGAAAGGCTTGGATATACAGACCAAAGTTCGATGATGATGATGATGGGGGTGGGGGTGGTTTGCAGCAGGCTTTTTCCTTCCCACACTGGTAACCTGAATAAGGCAAGAAACAATGCTGAATCACCCTGGAGTGTGTTTCATGTCTACCTCATGCCCCTTGATGATAACTTGAGGGCTCTGGTCCTTTTCTGTTGCCTTCGGGAGCCCAGTGAGTCTTACCTTGGATGTGAGTGTGCGAGTGAGGGTGACCTCTGTGGCCTTTAGAGGAGGGCTCCTCCTTTCCCTATCCTTAGAGTCCTGTCCTCTTCCCTGCTCTGGTTTACAGCGACATTTTTCTTGCTGGCTCCCTGCTTCAGCCTCAGCCCCATCCTGTTGCAGCCAGAATGATTGTTCCAAACACAAGGATGCACCTGTCCCTCTTGGACCTCAGTCCTTCAGTGGCTCCCACAAACCTCTGGATAAGATGAACCCGTAATTCAAGGCCTTCCACCATCTGGCCCTCCTTTACCTCCTGGTCTTAGCCCTTCTTCCTCTCCCGCAGCGGGTCCTGGCCAATCCGGACCACGCTTCCTTCCACTCTCGCCACCCTTCTGTCTAGACTGTCCTCCTCTTTACCGGACGATGTCTGTTGTCCTGGTACCCAGGGCTTAGTCCCGCTCCGGTTTGCAAGGGGCCCCTCCGGGGTCGCAGGGGGTGGATTGGGGGTCGGTCCTTCCCGAGGCGGCCGCCAGGGGGCGACAGGAGCGGCTCCAGATGACAGCGGGAGGCCGCGAGTGGGGGAGGGAGGAGGGACCGAAGGAGCGCGGATCCCGGTTCTCCGATCGCAAACTCCGAGCCACAGCTTTCCGCGCGCACCCGAGCCTCTGGCCGCCCGCTCAGCCCGACGCCGAACGGGGCGCAGCGGGAGCCCGTGCAGGGCGGGCGCGGGGCGGCGGCGGCGGCCGTCCATGCGGCGTGCTCGGGGCTGCCCGGCGCCGGGAAGCACGCGGGGGCGAGGCGAGGCGGCCGCCGGCCGATCCGGGACGCGGACCGCCAGGTGAGCAGAGCCGCCCGCGCCGCGCGCCGCGCGCCCCCTGCGCCCCGACCCGGCCGGGGCCGCTGCCCTCCTCTCGGGCCCGCTCCGGACCGCAGGACGCGGTGGCGCGGGCGGCGGGGCGCAGTGGGTGTGTCCGGGGCGCCGCGGGGCTGCGCCCACACGGGGCTTGGGGAGCCAGCGCGCGCTAGGTCCGTGCCGACGGCTGTGCCGCCTCTCCTTCCCTTCGCTTTCCTTCCACTTCGCTTCCCTTCCCTCCTTCCCTTCCTTGGGGATTTGCTCTGTCCCAGCGCCAGCACTCACCCCGCCACCCTCCAACTCTGAAACTCTAGGGACAGCCAACCTGGGCCGTTCCGTAGTCGGGGCCCCGCGCTCCCTGGGCCGGGGTCGAGGGGGGCCGGCGAGTGTACACCCAGCCCGTGCGCCCCAACCGCAGCCTCGCCTCCCTTCTGCCCCGGGCCGGAGAGCTGGTCGGTCTCGGTCCGCGCGCATCGAGCCCCAGCCCGGGGCCTCGGCCACGCCGTTTTCTAGAAAGCCTCAAATCCTTGTGTGTGTCTGAGCTAAGCCGCTGCAGCCCAGCGCCTCTGGGAGCCGGAGTGGATGGGTTGTTTCCGCCAACTCCGGAGACTTCCTCAAGTGCAGCCCAAGTACCTGCAGTCCCTTGGCGCGCTTATAGAATTGGCTGTTCCAGAAGTAGCTCGTGGAGCTTTAGAGATCTGCAAGTTAGCATATATTTTTTTTCTTTGAAATAACATCAGCCCTAACTTGGGAAGTGGATTTCAGGGCGTTCTCAGGCCCACTTAGCATCTGGAAATTGTGGGTCTGGTGTTTCCTAAGCAGTCTACACCCAGCCCTGGCTCCCCCCCACCCCCAGCCTCCCCTACTGCCTATTAAATGTGCATGCTTGCG
This sequence comes from Mirounga angustirostris, assembly GCF_029215605.1. Classification (NCBI taxonomy): domain Eukaryota; kingdom Metazoa; phylum Chordata; class Mammalia; order Carnivora; family Phocidae; genus Mirounga; species Mirounga angustirostris. The sequence continues at coordinate 35,424,661 of NW_026991717.1, read as the reverse complement.
TCTCTTCGAGTCTCTTTTGTGACCACCCCCTCCCGCCCCCACGCCGCACAGTAAGTGAATCTGAAGCTTCGGACCTGGGTAGCTGAAATGATTGTGGGATGCCTGTTGGAATTGGGAATACGAGACATGGAGGGAGACCCGAGAGAGGTCCAAGAAATCATCTTGTCCAACTGTCTGCACAGCTGAAGGCACCCAGGCACTGAGTAATATTCTAAAAATTTTTCAAAGCTCACACAGCTCTTAAAACCTGCACAACCTGCGTATGTCTTTACTTCATTGATTAAGGGGTGATGAAGGGCTTAATAGGATCTTACTGGGTCTCCATATACAAAGAAACAAACATTTTAAATACGCGATTTAAATACGGTACTACTCAATTCCTATAGCTTTTTGTTGGCACCATAGCTGAATTCCTTGGAAAACAAAATCCTAGCCCTGGAATTAATACGAGGAAGCAGATGGGAGTCCTGGGACTTTCCCATAAACCTCTGCAGGGCTGGAGCAGGGATTTCCCAGAGGTCCCGGCCTGGGAAATGCGTTTGGGTGATCAGAATCCTGGAGTCCCTACGGAATAAGCCACCTGGCTGGCCTCTCCTGAGGAGGGCTGGTCAGATGAGCTCACGTGACCGCCGCCACGTGCAGCCCAGAGCACCCGGGTAGTTCTTTATCTCCATGTCAATATCTCCTGCCCTGAAGAAATCTTTATAACTGGCTGCTAGGAAAAAAATGAGTAAAATTAAATACAGTCCAGAGTTTGGGAGTAAGATCAGGGTTGGATGTTTTGACTGAGAGTTTTTTTGGGGGGGGTTGTTTGTTTTGTTGCCTAGAAATGCTTATTGTCATTGCATCCAATTATCCTAGAGTGATGGGGCATTACCCACCCCCCTTCTCCGCCCAGCATTTCTCTGCACAGCACTTGCCTCCCAATTGGCTGGAGTCTCAGTGTTTGAATGCCCTCGATGCCCCCATCCCGTCCCCCACATTTAGAGCCCGCTCATTACTGAGTTCCTTCCACATTCTTTTGTGATATCGCAGGGGATCATTTTCCTGTCTCCCTTCCCTTTGCCCCCTCCATAAACCATGTCCAGGTTACAGTAATAATCTCCCCTCTTGACTCCCAGCTACGAATCACTTTCTTCATTTTAATCCATCTTCTTTCCTGCTGACAGGTTAATATTCCTAAAATTCTGATTTCACCACATCATTCTGCTCAAGAAATTACAATGGCTCCCAGGATTAACTTCTATTTAATTCTTCTCCAACCAATATTTTTGGGCATCTGCTGTGTTCTAGGGACTGCTACCACGTGCTGAGGCTTAAACTCAGAACAGGACAATATCCGTGCCCTGGATCTGTTGACAGGCTAACAGATGATAGATAGCCACCCGGGAGAGAAAAAGATGTAAAAAAAAAAAAAAAAAAGTAACCACGAAACAATGCGGAACCTTGGGGACGCAGATGAGGGAGAGGATTTTTCTGCATGGGAGGAGCTAGGAAAACTACAGCTGGGCTTTGAGGCATGAGGAGGAGTTCAAAGAGATGGGAAAGGCTGGAGGTAGAGAGGGCAATGCCAGGCGGAGGGAAGAGATTGAGCAATGATCTAGCGACGTGAATGTGCTGGTATGGACATGGTAGACAAGGCCAAGATCAGTCTTCGTCTGGGCATTGGAATTGTCTTAATTCAAGTCTGCTGATCCAAGAGCAGCCCACCTCTTTCCTGCCTGATGTACCCAGTGTGTTTATGATGGTCTTGTGTGAGCTCTAACCACAGCTCAGAAATTCAGTTCTGCCAGGAAGTGTCCCAGCCTCTCTTGCACATGCCTGTGTCAGTCCTCCCTGAACCCAGCTGAAGTGCTCCCCTGCCTCCTTTGCATTTACTGTATATGCAGCCTGACATGTCCTAGTGGGCCAGCCTCATCTCCCAGGCATCCTGAAGTTTCTCCTGACTGGCCCCTGGGCTTCTCCTTCCTGAGCCCTTCCAGGCTGTGTAGCCCGGTGCCAGGCCATGGCCAGCTCCCGACTGGGTTGGACCTTCCTTCCTTTGGTCTTCTTCTTTCCCCTTTCCCCAACCGTTTATCTCTCTTCTTCTGTGCATGCAGAATTGTGATAGGTATTTACATCTGCGTGGATGTAAGGGTTCCATACGTATTTATTGACTCTTCTCTGTGAAAATAGTGGATGAGCCGTGTTAGGCCAGGAGCCATAGTGTGACACGGGCGGGCGCCGGGAAGAAGGAGCCGCGGTGGGATGCTCTCTGGCTGGAGGATGCCTTGTGGACTCTTGCCCTCCTTCGGAACGGCCCCTTCCCTCCTCTGTGGGTCCCGTGGGCTGACGCTGGGATCCCTCCTCACTTCTGGGCCTGTGTTGCCCTTTTTTCTCTCTCCAGCCCTTCAGAACTGACTTCTCTGGTTTCTGGAGCCTCGCTGGCCCGATGACCTCATTCAGGTCACGTTTAGTGAGCGCTGGGGTGTGTTATGCCTGATGCCTTAATCCTCCCAGCAACCTGTGAGGGAGACAGTATAATCCGCATTTTACAAGGAAGAAAACTGCAGCTTACTTGCCTTGGGTCAACAACTCAGGTTTTGAACCTAAATCTTAGAACCCAGCTCCCTAAGTCAGGTGCTCTTTACATTATCTTTCTGTTTCCTGAAAGGGTTGTCTGCGGAATGTCTGAATCTGAATTAGGGTCTGCTGGGAAGACACTCAGATTACAGGGTGGAGGCCGGGCCTGGGAATTGGCATTTTTTTAAGACTGCCTCAAGTGATTGGTTGTTCTACACGCTGGATTTGAGGACCACTGCCCTAGGCTGCCTTAACAGCGAGGTTTTAGTGACAGGTGATGAGCTAATAAGCCACTTTATCCCAGGTCACAGTGTCCTTTTTTAACAGAGGCCTTGACCTTGACTCTAAGGAGTGAGCAATGGCGCATCGTGGCCCCAGCCAGGCAGAGACAGAGAGCCCTGTTTTAGTCAAAGGGATCTTTAGTTCAGTCCTGAACTGCATGCTCCCCATCCCCTCCCTGCAAAGGTACGCAAGCCCAGCCCCCACCAGGCTCCTTGTGAATTTATTTCTGGGCCTGAGCAAGGCTGAGGGAGAAGGATCAGGTAGGTTGGTTCCAGAGCCCCAAGTTTTCTGAGGTAAAAAACGGGCTGGGACCCCCAAATAGGACTGAACATGCCGTGCCAGCCCCCCCTTCCCTGCTGGCCTCGTGAGTCGCCCCTTCCTCCCCAGAGCGGGGTCTGCTCACCAACACATCTCCTTTGTTCTACAAGCTCTTATTTTGCCCCCTTTCTCAGTTTCAGCCATGTGTGACAGAGGGATGGCCAAAACCTGGGGGGCTGGTGTGAGGACGGGTGGACAGGTCCCCCAAGCATTAGGGGGAGGCCCAGCATGGAGTAGGTGCTCAATGCCTGTACTCATCCTGTTTCTCTTACCTTCTCTGTACCCAGTCAGGGTTTGGCAGGGAGTTGGCCCCCAATACATGTGCTATAAATATATATATATACACACACACATAACAGGCCCCCTCAAGTCCAGGGGTTTGTGTCGGAAGGGCCAAATATTGCAAACTTATATTCCAACCCAGCAAATCAACACCCGCAGCTGTGCAATAATAATAATAATGATGATGATGAATTATCCATTCAACATCCCCTCCCCACCCCACTCCCTTCCCCTTACTTGAGATTCCTCAAGGAAGAACCCCAGAAACAGATGGGCAGCTGTGTTCTCTGCTGATGGCTAGCTATCCTGGAAGAGTGGTTTCTTTCTGCTCATCTCTTTCCGTTTTTACCTCATCTTCCCACTGTGCATATCGCTGTCCCCTCCAGTGAGCCCTGCAGAAGCAGGTCCCTTCAGTGGTACCCCACGGTGTTCTCCCTCGGCCCTCTCCTCTTGGGCGTGGTCCAGAGGACAGAGAGCCAGGCTGTCGACGCAGAAAGGTGACCCTGGGCAGCTTGGGGCCTGGGCTGGGCAGCAGGCGGGCCTGCCCCACCCTCCCCACCCGCTGGCTGGCTGCCTGAGGGCTGGCCAGCAGTGAGGACCCAAGTAATGAGTGATTAATGGGCGCCCCATCTAATCTCCTGCCAGGGGAAATGAAGGGCCAGCCGTGGGCTGGGGCTCGTCATGACCTGCTCCAGGTGGGCTTGGAATGCACCCAGCTCAGGATGGGGATTAAGGCTTGAAAGACAGAGGAAATGAGATGTTAACCCTTTAGGCCGTGGCCCTCTGAGCCCCAGCAGGGAAATCGCCAGGGAATTATGTACAGGCATCTGATGAAAGGGGGAGCATGGCCTTTGATTTATGGCTGGGATGCAGCCACATCACCACGGTGTGTGTGGGGGGGCGCGGGGTGACAAGCCACGCCTTTGACTTAACCATTTTTCTTGGAGGCTCAGTCAAGAGAGATTAATTTCTTAGGAACATGGATACATGGACAGCTGGGAGGCTGCTCTACCTGATTCCTTCTTGGAAACCTTCCGATCCTATCAGCAAGTTACAAATTGGTAGTTGCCAAACAGACTTTTCCTCCTGAAACGCAGTGCCTCTGACCACGTGTCATTGCAAGACAGAGAGGAGGGCGTGTGGCCCTGGCTGGCCCACATCTCTAGGAGTAGGGTCCACCTTCTCCTGGGCTGGGCAGCGGGCGGAGGGATGCTGAGGGGGGGAGCCCCGCGGAGCCAGCTCCCTGGGCTCCCGCCTGGCCTCCACTAAGCTGTGGCTTCCTGGACAGTTTCCTTTTCTGCTGTGATTTTCCGGTCTGTGGAATGAGGGCAATAATAGTACAGAGCCCAGGTGAGATGCACGAGAGTGCAAAGTGCGCACTGCAGACTTAGACCCGTGGGAGTGCCGTCCTGTTCCCCCGGCTTTTCGGGCCGAGCCCAGAGACCACGCTTCTCTGCGAAGGGCGTGAGCAGCTTCTCCTCCAGGTCTCTAAGCCTTGCTGTGGGGGAACTGACGACGCTCTCTCTGATTGATCTCGTTTGTTTGACCCCTGACCCTCACATGCCTTGAATTCTGGCCCCCCTCTTCCCTCCCTCTGCTGCTGACTCCCTGGCCTCCAGCTGCCCTTTGGATGACACTGCCCTGCCCCTCGCCCCCTGCCTACATGCTCCCCGGCCAGACGCGGTGGATGGGCAGGGACGCCTGCCTGGTCCTCCTGTGGCATGCCCGCTGCGCGCCAGCCCGTGGCCAGCCTTGCTGTGACCTGACGGCCCCAAGCGAAGCGGCTGAGGGTAGAGAGGGCAGTTGCCTTGCGAGCAGAATTAGGAACAGTGGAGACAGTCTGATCCGGATGCAAGTCACAGCTCTGTCCCCTGTTCTGGTTTCTCTGAACTCCCATGGCCTCATCCTTGATTGAGGCTAATAATAGTAACACTTATCTAATGGTTGAGAGGAGGGTCACAGCCGACAGTGGACAGGAGGCCCTTTGGACTGCGGGGGCGGGGGAGTTTACTGCTGGTTATAAGGCGAGCCTTCAGCGTGGAGCTGTCTTCAAGCTTTGAGTCTCATTAGAGGGTGTGTACTGCCATCCTAGCCTCTGGCTCCTTTAGTGTCTTTGTCAGAACAGACAAGTACCCAAGGCCTGCTTGATTTTAGTGATGTTCCAGTGAGGGCCCAGGGTTTCATTCTGCTTGAAGTTCAAGGGATCTTTTGGCCTGCTGAGGAGAAGGAGCTACCATTTACGGAGCTCCGTATCAGGTCCTGGGATTTACCTGCATTAAGTTATTGCGTTCTCTCAATAATTCGTGTGAGCTAGACATTATTATTCCTATTCTACAGCCCAGAAAAGTGAGGCACAGAGAGGTTAAGGAACTTGCACCTGCTCACACAGCAAGTAGATGTCAGAGTGGTGTTTGAATTTCCAGTCATCTGACTCCAAACCGTGTGCTCTGGGCAAACTAATGGGCTAGTTAGTGCCTCAGTCTAATTGTAACCCACTGGCAAGTCTAATGGTAACCACTTAAAAGTCTAATTGTAACCCACTTACAATTTTTTAAAAATTGAGGTGTAATTCACATACCATAAAATTCACCATTTTAAAGCATACAGTTTGGTAGTTTTTAGTTTATTCACGGAGTTGTGCAGTCATTACCCGTTATGTAATTCCAGAATATTTTCATCACCTTCAAAAGAAACTCCATACCCATTAGAAGTCATTCCCCATCCTCCCTCCCCACCAGCCTCTCTGGATTCTGGACATTTCAGATAAATGGAATCCTACAGTATGTGGTCTTCGGCACCTCGCTTCTTTCTTAAGATTAATGTCGTCATCCCTCTTGAAGCATGGATCAGTACCTCATTCCTTTTTATCACCATGTAACCCACTCTTAAAGTAAAATCTAAGGCGGTTTTGCTTAGAGAAGGGATGGAGTTCCAGCCTCAAAACAGATGCAGCATCCAGGAGAGCTCATTCTTTACCGTGGGCAGATGTGAGAGAACCGGAAAAGTCAGGGCGGGTGGAGCGAGTGCTCCTGCCAGTGTGGAGGTGCAGGCGGGTGCGGGCCTGGTTGGCTTGCTGCGCCCGGGACGCCCGGGATGCCCGGGGTGCCCGGGATGCCCAGTTGCTCTCCTCCAGACACCTTGCTGCACCGCCCTTGGCTCACGCGGTCGGTGGAGTCTGTCGGGAGATGTCCTGGACAGGTGGCGTGGGTGCAGTGGACCTGTGCCCAGGAGGTGAAGCGGGCCGGGGGTGGGGTGGCGTGGGGTGGGGGCTCAGGAGCGACCTTTGTCATAGTCCGTCCAGCCTGGGCGCTGCACATCGGCTGTGGCACTTGTAACCCAGGTGGACCACAGTGGCAAACTCGGCCTGCAGATTACACCACCGCTGATTTGCTGGTTAGGTTTCTCAATCAGACTTGATTTTTTTCCAATTACAAAGATAAGGTATATTTATTGTAGAAAACTTAGGAAATAACAGAAAAACACAAATGATCCATAATTCCCCAACCAGTGATGACCATTATTTGTAATGTGTGCCTTTGTAGTCTCTCTCTACACACACACACACACACACACACACACACACACACAGTTTTATAAAATTGGTATCATGCTAAACATATTGTTTGGTTCAGTACTTTTTTTCACTTAACACTAAATCATAAACATTTTCCCTAGATACTAAATATTCAGTATTCTTCCAAAACATGGTGTTCTTAATGGCTGCAGAGTATTTTTAAAAACGTTACTTTTTGCTTAAACAGCCCCCTATTGGGGGACATGTTGTTTTTGGTTTTTCAGTATTATTTACAAATAAAAGTGCTTGTTTTGTGCGTGTCTGGGGTACTTCTGTTAATGCATTAGTGCTGTTTGGGGGACAAAAGATACAAATACTCCAAAGGTATATGACACATATGGGCCAATTGGCCTTCCAGAAAGACTGTATAATTTATGATTCCACAAATATGTTTTTTTTAACTTGACTTTTACTGTACATGTAACTTTACCCAAACTTCCCTCTCTCCTCTTTCTGCCCTCCTCGGCCCCTCTCATATCTACATAGTACACTAACTGCTTACACCCTTCTGTTTTCTCCTTGATATTTGCCTGGAAGCACATGCACATCTGTCTTTTTTACAGACTGTGATTTTGTGTAAACATTTCTCTTGACCTAGTCAGGCTTCCCATTCTTAGGCATAAATGACAATTTCCATCATTTTAATTCGTGGTCTCAGTTGTTTCTAGTTTTTCCCTAATCAAAAAATTAGTAACTAGCGGGGCACCTGGGTGGCTCAGTAGCTTAAGTGTCTGTCTTCTGCTCAGGTCACGATCCCAGATCAAGCCCCACATAGGGCTCCCTGCTCGGCGGGGAGTCTCCTTCTCCCTCTGCGGCTCCCCCTGCTTGTGCTCGCTTTCTCTCTCTCTCTCAAATAAATAAATACAATCTTAAAAAAAAAAAGAAAAAATTAGTAACTACCAAGGTCCCTGTTCAACTTGCTGTTATTTTTCTCCCCGCCACCTCTTCTTCTCCCGCCCCCATCTCGTGTTCTGTTTGGAAATTCAGTTCCCAGCCATGTAATGACCAGGTCCAAAGCCAGAGCCATTCCCGTAGCGATCCGTGCAGCTCAGAGGCGCTGCAGAGAAGATGCACCTGGGAGGCTCAGGTGGGAGTGCTGAGAAACAGAAGGGGGGCTTGTTTTCTGTCTTCCCTTTCCCTCTTCGGTTCCGTTCTGTCCTCAGGCGGGCACTGGGGCAACTCGGCACCTCACTCCTAGCAAGAGGCGTGGGGAGGTGCGGCCTCCCTGACTTGCACACAGGGAATCCTGTGAGCGTTCATCGGGTGCTCACCTGGAAATGGAATTGTGCAGTGTGTGCTCTTTGGTGCCCGGCTGCTTCCTCTCAGCAGAGTGGGGTGGGAGGTCTCGCAGCTTCCGAGGTCGTGTTCCTCTGCTGGTGGGGGCGGGTTCCGTGTGGGCAGCTCTGGGCAGTCCCTTACTCCTGCATCCAGTGCTTTCTGAGCCTCTGGGGCCCCTCAGGTAGCAGCGCCCTGCGTTGTCAACGGTGTGAACTCCAGTCCTGACTCTGCCACTTACTGCCCGTGCGGCTGGGGACAGGTGGTCTTAACCTCCTTGAACTTCAGCTTCCTCCTGTGTGAAATGGACCAGGAATCGCGGTAGGCACCGTAAGAGTTAGAGGAGACAGTGTTCATCTCTGTGATGAAAGGAAGGGCCTCCAATGTGCCTTACTTACCATCTTGAAGATAAAGAAGATGGTCTTCCTGCCTGGGGGTGGGGGGGGGGTACTTACAGCCTTGGGGAGGGGGCAGGCTGAGAGGATGATGGGTGCGATAAACATTATGCAGTAGGAAGGAAGGCTGCGGGCCAAGAGAGGGGCATCAGACTGACTGGTGGGAGTTCAGAGACTTGAGGGGGCCCTCAGCGTAACAGGGAATCAATGTGGGTGGAGGGGAAGGAAATAGAAGCCTGCTGGGTCTGATGGGAGGGCTGCATTCTTGAAGACCTCACAGGATTCAGATCTCTCATAATTGACTTTCTTTGTTCCCGTAAAATAAATGCAAAGAGCCTGCTGTGTGCTTGATACATTCTCCCAGAAAGTGTCGTTTTGCTTTAATGTTGCTTTTCCCGTCGTGGATCAGCGTTATCTCTAAGGTTGCTCATAAATTGCTCGATGAGTATCTCATGCCGGCTCTTTGGCTCCCTCAAGAACCACGCTGGTGGTGGTGGTTCATCATCATCATCTTGGTATGTTTTTAATCTGGCACCACTATTTGACAGAGGGCCTAGATCAGGGCTTGGCAGGCTTTTTTCGTAAAGGACCAGAGAATTAGTATTTCAGCTCTGCGGGCTGGATGGGCTTTGTGGCAATGAATCACCTCTGCCTTTTGAGCATGGGAAGAGCCATAGCACGTCAAGATGTGGGCCAGGCTGTGTTCTAGTAAAACCTTTTTGTTTGTTTGTTTGTTGGTTTTTCTACAGATATCTCAGTTTGAATTTCGTATAATTTTTATGTCATAAAATAGTATCCTTCTGATTTTTTCTTTCTTTTTTTTTTTTTTTAAATTTGAGGATACCACAAAACAGGCAGTGGGTCAGGTTTGGCCTACTGGTCAGAGTTTGTTGACTATAAAGCGCTTGAAAATTGTTTTAAATTATACAAGAGTGAATGCTAAAATATCCCAGTACTTAACAAAATCACTTGTAGAAGTCCGAATGCCCATAAGAGTATATAGCTTAATTCACAAATTGATTCAAACGATTGTGGGTATTTATCATCTTGGGTGATACCAAGGTAGGCAATTACTTCGACACAGTTTGTAATTCTTTTTTTTTTTTTTTAAGATTTTATTTATTTATTTGACAGATAGAGAGCACAAGTAGGCAGAGTGGCAGGCAGAGGGAGAGGGAGAAGCAGGCTCTCCGCTGAGCAGGGAGCCAGATGTGGGGCTCGATCCCAGGACCCCAGGATCATGACCTGAGCCGAAGGCAGCTGCTTAACCGACTGAGCCACCCAGGCACCCCTGTAATTCTTTAAGTAGTTATTCTAACGCGTTAAAAATTTTTAATCGTATCATTTCAAAATTTAGGCATCAAATGACTTTATTCACATTGTTATCGTCATTCCATCTCCTGATTCCAATTGTATCCCATGAAATTGTTTATTATCATATACTGTTGCGGAGTCTGGCAATTCTGCCTGACTCTCAACAGCATGATGACCTATGGTAAGGGCCTTGGAACTTGATTTTGCCTTGACTTTTTACTGTAGAGGCCCGGGATGGCATGGAAGGAGGACCCAGACGTATGTCTGGCACATGGTGAACGTGGAATAAACTTTTGTTCCCTCCTTCCCTTTCTCTTCCTCCCCACCCAAAAGTTCTGTATATTTGATCAGCCCCCAAACATGCTGAGCCACTTTGAAACTGTGGCTTTGGTTCTTTCCACACACAGTAAAGTCACTAACCTTTTTAAATGGAAATGAAAACAAAGGCTGTTAGAAAGCAGTTTCCCTTCCCGGGTCACCAGCTTTCCCTTGCAGAAGAATAAGCAGTGCTGGGCTGAGACCGCTGGCTGGCCCGCTGGGACCAGACCAGAGGCCCCAGGTCCCGGGCAGGCGCCTCCAGCTGGGTGCAGACCCAGCTCTCCAGCCAGGAGGGGGGCGCCTGGCCTGCTGGCTGCTCTGAGTTCTGCAGCTCCTGGGTGTATCTTGGTTTCAGGGATTCCAATGGTAAGAAAGCCAGGATCCTCTCCAGATGGAAGACCACCAGCCCTGAAGGTGACCGTGATGCTGTAGCTCTTGGCTCGCGAGTGTGCTTTTGCTGTGTGTCTTGGACAGAAGGCCTGTCTTGAGTAGACGTCTGTTTGTGTTGTTTAGAGGATAATGGTGCATAACCACGTGTGCTTTCTGGCCTGGGGTCTGGCAGGATGTGAAAGGAGGCAGCCACTATCCTTTGGCCAGTGAGACTTTTCATTTTGCATTGGCTGGGGGCTGGTATTCTTCCTGCGCTTTAAGAGCTTACTCTTTGGTTTACAGACAAGTGATCTTGGAACCAGGGGCATGGGTGTTGAGTCCTGACTTTGCACGAACTTGCCGGATGACCTCCAGCCATACCTTCTCCATTTCTGGGGTCACTCATTCTTTGTTCCTAAGTGCATGGTGACAACCTAGACCATTTTGGAGGGCTCTTTTCTCAGTTGAGATATGAGGGGAGCCTGGACTTTCATTCTCACCGAGCATCAATAAGACATCCCTCCCTCCCCCCACTGGGGTGTTCAGAGATGGCCTAGTGGGGAGTTAGGACTCTTTTTTTTTTTTTTTTTTGTAGTTTTTAATTTTATTATATTATGTTAGTCACCATACAATACATCATTAGTTTTTGATGTAGTGATCCACGATCCATTGTTTTCGTATAACACCCAGTGCTCCATGCAGTACGTGCCCTCCTTAATACCCATCACTGGGCTAACCCATCCCCCCTCCCCCCTCCCCTCTAGAACCCTGTTTGTTTCTCAGGTCCATAGTCTCTCATGGTTCATCTCTCCCTCCAATTCCCCCCCCCATTTTTCCCTTCCTTCTCCTAATGTCCTCCATGTTATTCCTTATGTTCCACAAATAAGTGAAACCATATGATAATTGACTTTCTCTGCTTGACTTATTTCACTTAGCATAATCTCCTCCAGTCCCATCCATGTTGATGTAAAAGTTGGGTATTCATCTTTTCTGATGGCTGAGTAATATTCCATTGTATATATCGACCACATCTTCTTTATCCGTTCATCTGTTGAAGGGCATCTCGGCTCTTTCCACAGTTTGGCTATTGCGGACATTGCTGCTATGAACATTGGGGTGCATATGGCCCTTCTTTTCACTATATCTGTGTCTTTGGGGTAAATACCCAGTAGTGCAATTGCTGGGTCATAGGGTAGCTCTATTTTTAAATTTTTGAGGCACTTCCACACTGTTTTCCAAAGTGGCTGTACCAACTTGCATTCCCACCAACAGTGTAAGAGGGTTCCCCTTTCTCCACAACCTCTCCAACATTTGTTGTTTCTTTCCCTGTCCATTTTGGCCATTCTAACTGGTGTAAGGTGGTATCTCAGTGTGGTTTTGATTTGGATTTCCCTGATGGCTAATGATGATGAACATTTTTTCATGTGTCTGTTAGCCATTTGTATGTCTTCTTCAGAGAAGTGTCTTTTCATATCTTCTGCCCACTTTTTGACTTGATTATTTGTTTTTTGGGTGTTGAGTTTGAGAAGTTCTTTATAGATCTTGGATACCAGCCCTTTATCTGTAGTGTCATTTGCAAATATCTTCTCCCATTCCGTGGGTTGCCTCTTTGTTTTGTTGACTATTTCCTTTGCTGTGCAGAAGCTTTTTATCTTGATGAAGTCCCAAAAGTTCATTTTTGCTTTTGTTTCACTAGCTTTTGGAGATGTATCTTGAAAGAAGTTGCTGTGGCCGATGTCAAAGAGGTTACTGCCTATGTTCTCCTCTAGGATTTTGATGGATTCCTGTCTCACATTGAGGTCTTTCATCCACTTTGAGTTTATCTTTGTGAGTGGTGTTAGAGAATGGTCGAGTTTCATTCTTCTGCATGTGGCTGTCCAATTTTCCCAGCACCATTTATTGAAGAGACTGTCTTTTTTCCATTGCATGTTTTTTCCTGCTTTGTCAAAGATTATTTGACCATAGAGTTGAGGGTCCATATCTGGCCTCTCTATTCTGTTCCATTGGTCTATGTGTCTGTTTTTGTGCCAGTACCATGCTGTCTTGGTGATCACAGCTTTGTAATATAGCTTGAAATCGGGCAACGTGATGCCCCCAGCTTTGTTTTTCTTTTTCAACATTGCCTTGGCGATTTGGGGTCTTTTCTGATTCCATACAAATTTTAGGATTGTTTGTTCCAGCACTTTGAAAAATGTCACTGGAATTTTGATCGGGATGGTACTGAAGGTATAGATTGCTCTGGGTAGCATAGACATTTTAACAATGTTTATTCTTCCGATCCATGAGCGTGGAATATTTTTCCATCTTTTTGTGTCTTCTTCAATTTCTTTCATGAGTGTTTTGTAGTTCCTAGAGTATAGATCCTTTACCTCTTTGGTTAGGTTTATTCCGAGGTATCTTACAGTTTTTGGTGCTATTGTAAATGGAATTGTTTCTTTAATTTCTCTTTCTACAGTTGCATTGTTAGTGTATAAGAAAGCAACTTAATTTCTGTGCATTGATTTTGTATCCTGCCACATTACTGAATTGCTGGATGAGTTCTAGTAATTTGGGGGTGGAGTCTTTTGGGTTTTCCACATAAAGTATCATGTCGTCTGCGAAAAGAGAGAGTTTGACTTCTTCTTTGCCAATTTGAATACCTTTTATTTCTTTTTGTTGTCTCATTGCTGTTGCTAGGACTTCTAGGGAGTCAGGACTCTTAACACCACCCAGTAGTAAGGAGGCTATTTATCCCCCTTTCCCTCCCACCAGTGGTGCCAGTGGAGGCCATATGAGGCACGGTAGTGAGGCATTCCTACCCCTTCCAGCCAGGGAAGTATCAATGGGACCTGCTGGAGAGCTGAACTCCTATCCCTGCTCAGTAGTTATGATGGGTCTTCCCTCCCCCTGCCAATGTCAGTGAAGGCCAAGTGGCAAATCTGGGCTTCCCTCTCCCCCGGCCATAATGGTAGGTTTACATAAGATCTAGAGCCTCATAACACGATACCTAAAACATCCAGGTTTTGATTGAACATTACTCATCATGCCAAGAACCAGGAAGAGCTCCAACTGAATGAGAAAGGACAATCAAGGCCAACACCAAGATGATGGAGACGTGAGAATTATCTGGCAAAGCTTTTAGAGCGGCCGTCATAAAATACTTCAGTGAGCAACTATGAACGTGCTTGAGACAAATGAGGAAAAAACAGAAAGTCTCAGAAAAAAAGAGCAGACATAAAGGAGAACCAAATGACAGCTTTTGAATTGAAAAATATAACAACTGAAATAAAATCTCATGGAGATGATGGAGGAAAAAATCAGTGAATTTGAAGCTGTAACAATAAAAATTACCAGATCTGAGCAACAGAGCGAAAACAGACTGGGGGAGGGGAAATAAAGGACAGATCCTTAGGAAGCTGTAGGACTATATAATGTCTCTGAAATCCTAAGACAGAAGAAAGAAGGTGGGACTGAAAAATACTTAGTGAACTAAAACTTCCTGGGGTTAGGCTAAGATACAAACCCACAGAATCAGGAGGCTTTAGTGAATCCCCAACAGGATAAACCCAAAGAAATCCGTACCGTGGTACATCATAATCAAACTTCTAAAAATAATTTTGCAAAAAAAGAATGTGGTAGGAGGAATCGGTCTGCCAGGTTTCAAGACCTCTATAGCTACACAAATTCAGACCGTGTGGTGTTAGCAATGGGTCGGGCACATAGGTCAGTGGCACAGAATAGAGAACCCAGAAACATGCCCATCTGATTGCTGACAAAGGTTCACAGGGAAATCAGGGACACAGTGTAATGATCTCAGTGATGAGCAGGATGATGGAGTGGGGAGGAAAGAGTCCTGAGATAATAATCAGAGAGGTCAGAGTCCTTCCCCCGCATGCACAGCTCATTTGTGGAAGCTGTTATTGTTGATATTTTTCTTGTCCTGGTTTGGGTCACAAGGAGCGTCAACAAAGCAGACACAAGAGACAGGAAGAGAACAGATTTGCACAGCCATTGAAGCTGGAGAAAAGGGGTATGGTAACAGTTTCATTCTGCTACACCTAATTGCCTTGTATTGTCCCCCTTGACCTCTGTGTGACCTTTGACTCCAATGACTTGCTTCTCTTGGTTTCCTTAAGTATATTTCCTAATTCATGACATGGCTGTCTGTTTCACATTATCATAATCTTTTAATCACAGCACCTGATTTCGGCTTTACCTAATACCAGCCCATCACAGAATTGTGTAAAGGAAGTAAGACTAATTTGCTAGGCTTCTGCTTCTTTCTGGGAGGATATATGGAGCCTCTTGGCATACACGGTACAGCAGTGATTGCTACAAATCATTGACTAGATTTCTATCACTTAAAAAAATAATAACATAATTCGAATGTCAATGCAGAAGCCCCAAGAGCCAAGCAAACAAAATGGCAAATCCTTTCCCCTGATGTTCGGAAGCACCAAGGGCAGAGCGTGAGGCTGGCTGATTTATGGCGGCCGAGGAGTACTGAGCCAGGACGTGTTCTGGCCGGGCAAATGCGTGCGGGCACTGAGGAAATCTCCGGGAGCCGAGGCCAAAGCCGCCCTGCAACGAGCAGGGCAGAGCACAACCTCACCCACGGCAGCACCCCCGGCTGGGACCCATGCTGCGGCCTGCGTGTTGTGCACTGGGTCAGCGTGAACACGAGCAACTTTCCTGGAAACGTGTCTATGATGTAGCGTGTTAGGAGGCCCGGGAGACAGCTATCCAGTGGCCTAGGTTCAGATCCTGCTGCTCACTTACTAGTTCTGGGACTGCGGACAAACTGCTTCACTGCTAACAGCCTCAGCTTCCTTTTCTGTAAAATGGGGAGATCGAGGGCACCTACCTCCTAGGTTGTCTTGAGAACATATATAAATGTGCCTAATTTTTTTTTTTAAAGATTTATTTATTTATTTGAGAGAGCGAGAATGAGAGAGAGAGAGTACTTGAGAGGGGGGAGGGTCAGAGGGAGAAGCAGGCTCCTCGCTGAGCAGGGAGCCCGATGCGGGACTCGATCCCGGGACTCTGGGATCATGAGCTGAGCTGAAGGCAGTCGCTTAACCAACTGAGCCACCCAGGCGCCCCAAACGTGCCTAATTTTATAGAAAACTTTTTTCCTGAAAGAAGACCACATGCACTGTGTTCCTCCCAGCCCTGAAGTCTCGCCTGGGCCCATTTTGTAGATGAACGTGGCACTTGCCCTCTACGAATCTGTTCTTTTACTGTTAGTGCTTCTGGTACACCCTTCTTCCCCGATACGTGTGTGCACGTGCACACACACACGCACATGTGCATACACGCACACGCACAGATGCACACACTGCTTGCTGGAGTGGCAAGAGGTCATTTGCAGGTGGCAGGACCTGAGTTTGTATCAGAAGGAAAGGAGGTGGAGCAGGAGGTTGGCTCAGCCTGAGCCAAAGCTGCCGTTAGTCCCATGGCCACCTGCCTTTGACTAAGCTGGTTTTTGAAATGAGCTGGCTCAGCATCCTGGGAGAGGGCCCGGGCCACAAATCTGTGGTTCCCATGCAGAGCTCAGTTGTGGGAGTCTGATCTTGTTTCCTTTGATAACTACAACCTAGGGATCACAAACTGCTTTTGGCAGAGGGTGCTGGGGAAAGATTGAGTCCTCAGACTGGGGAGGAGGGCTGGGGCTGTCTCTGGGTGTTTTTGATCCCTAGATAGGGTGGCCAGCAGCCCATCACAGCTGTTGATTTGCATGTTGGAGGCTTCTGGAGGGGGCCGGAGAATATCATCAATAGTGTAAATTTCAGAAAGCGTTAGCAATTATTGTGGAAGCAGAGTGGCTGTTCAGAGGCTGGGCTGGAGAACGGTACCTGGACAATGGAAACACTGGAGACACAGTATGATCGTTTTGGAGAGAAGGCCCTCCGAGGGAGACTAAATGTAAATTCTCTCTGTCATCAAGGAGCCCCTACTGTGCCCCAGGCGCTGTTCTAGGCTTCAGGAACATAAAAAACAAGCCTTTTAGAAGAGTCTTTACTCTTCTGTTGTCTTGTGTTATGGGGGTTCAAAGACAAACTTGAATCACAGTGATACACTGTGACAATTGCTAGATCGGCATTCTGCTGGAGACTTACAGGGAAGTAAAGACATTTAACAGGGTTTATCGAGTGCTGTAAATCAAATGACCAAGTAATATTTGGGGAAGAGAAAAGGTCTTTCTCCAGATGCATTTCTGCCTTTGATCCGTAGTATCGTGTCATTTGAAACTGAAAAAACAACTTTGTACAGAAGCAGGAACAAACGGCTCATTTATTTTAAGTATCTTGCCTTCCCGATTTTTCTGACCTTGAATATTCTCCTTAGTTACCTGGGAAACATTTTTTTTAGGACTGAAAACAAAGGTAAACCACATCAGTGTTAATGACCATGAAAATGATGCAATTCGTATTGAAATCCTTAACTCATCTGTGCTGATTACCAATTCCTCCAGGTAAGAAAGGAGAGGTAGGTGTTTTCTTAATTGAGTAACCAAGCCTGCTGTAATGTGTTTGCTTGAAAGTATCCGGGGAGTTTCAATGGCTCTTCATACATTTTCCCTAAATTGGATTCTATGGGTTTGCAGGTTGCTCTGGGTAAGCCAGCCAGTTTGCAGAATGGAGGCTCGTTGGGAAGAAATGAATCATGTGGCTGAGTTTGCCTATGACAGAGAAGAAAGGACAAGCCCTGCAAGGGGGTAGGACACAAGAGGGAGCACAGAAGATGGGGAGGGGAATGTTTTTCTGACTGGCTTCGCTCAGCTGGAAGAGGCTAGAAATGTGACCTGGCCGGGGACTCCTCGGGTCTTGGCCTGGAATACCTTGCTGCCTGGGGCCGGATTTCCTGCAAGGGCTTTGGGGTGTGATGACAGCCACCGGAGGGCTTGGGAAGGTCGGCCCCTCTGGAGGCAGCACGGGTCTGTGGTGGGTCAGCACCTTCCTTCTGGTTCTAGGGCAGTCTGCAGCCACTGATAAGTATCAGCAAGAGCAGAGAGAAATCAGATGTGGGCCCTGTTTTCTTTTTTCTTTTTTTTTTTTTTTAAGATTTATTTATTTGAGAGAGCGAGAATGAGAGAGAGAGAGTACATGAGAGGGGGGGAGGGTTAGAGGGAGAAGCAGGCTCCCTGCAGAGCAGGGAGCCCAATGCGGGACTCGATCCCTGGACTCCAGGATCATGACCTGAGCCGAAGGCAGTCGCTTAACCAACTGAGCCACCCAGGCGCCCCGGGCCCTGTTTTCTAAGAAGTCATCTTCTTAGACGTGACTTAGACGTGAAAGTCACACGTCTCTGCTCTGATCATTTAAGCCAGCCCGGTCTGGATGAGGGTAGAAGACAGTGTCAAATGATGATCTAGTGCATAAAATCTGGGCTCGGGCTGCCTGGATTTAAATCCTAACTCCCTTACCTACTCACTGGGTGGCTTGGAAAAGTGACTTAACTTCTCTGTACCTCCATTTCCCAATGGTACTCCCTTCATGAGACTGTTGTGAGGATGAAATGAGATAATATATGTCAAGCATGGAGAATGCCATTTGGCACATGGTAGCCAGTCAGTAGATGTTTGCTAATATCCTCAGCCTCATGATTATTATTATCTGAAATAATAGATTATTAAGTCACTCATCTTGGCTCACTTTGCTCTAGACGGTATTCATGGCACAGTAAACAATCATGTCCTGAAGTGTTTCATCTGCCAGCAAATCTGTGAGGCACACCCAATCCCTTAGGAGAGCATCCATCCATCCATCCATCCATCCATCCATCCATCTATCCATCCATCCATTCATTTATTTACTAAATGTCTAGCTAAGCATGAATCTCTGCTAGGTGGGAGGCAGTGAGTCTAATAGCATGAAAAGAGGACCAGCTCTGGTGTCGGTGATCTGTGCTCAAGTCCCAGGCCTACCCTCCACCCACCGTGTGGCCTCAGGTTTGTTGTGAGGATTAAATCATATGATTCATGTCCCATATCTGGTGCTTAGTAAAAGCTAGTTCCTGACTCTTCTTCCCCTTGACTGATAATGGAAGACAGTCATGGGTTGAACACTGATGTTGGGAGCCTACATCCTGGTACTTTTGTCCACAGACAACTGGAATGTCAGGTAGGGGGCACTGCAAACAGCCGGCCACGGCTCTGTGGGAAGAAAATTGGCAGAAATGGTGGCAGAGCAAGAAAAGGTGTTGGTGATGTTGGTAAAGACAGGGTAGGGCGGAACGTAGGCCCGGTGTGGAGGCTCTCGTTCTGTCAGGACCTTCAGGGGGTGGCTTTCATAAAGGAAAGGGCAGGTTCTGAGACTTGCCCCCACCACATGGTACTGGGTGCTGATTTGGGGTCTGGAACTGCCTCCTAAAATCTCTGGTCCTCATTCTTGTGGCGGTGTATCTCTTCCACCGCCCCAGGGAGTGTGGCTTTTGTCTGCGTGGTTGGTTGCTTTACATTATGGGAGTTCCAGGGGGAGAAGGCTGAGTGTGGGGGGAAGGCGGGGAGGTGGAACTGGACCCTGGAGTTGGGGTGTGGCCTCAGGGTGGGCCTCTCGGAACCCATACACAAGAGGCTGAGCAGATCCTTCACTTCCAGGGTACGCGGAAATCGGGTGGGTTTTTCCAGGAGTTCTGGTCAGGCCATGAGGAGAAGGGGCAGGAAAGATCCTCAGAGGTGGGCCTGTGGGGAAGGGGCAGCAGGATAGTGCCATTGTCCAGGGCACAGTGGCCTCTTCTGGGGTTGGGAGGTGTTTTCTGCCCTGGGTTGGACCTGTCATGACTCCTCTTTCTGTCTCCACCATACTGAGCCTTGCAACCCCCTGCCTCTTCCACCTGGTGTGTGGGGACTGTGCCGTGAGCCTGACCTGAACCAGGTGACTGTTCAGCCTTCCTGCAGATTTTTGTGGAAAGGAGACAGGGTCGGGCCTCCATCCCCCAGGGAGCATATGTTCTAACAGAAACTAGATTGTTGGATTTTTTGATCACTGTCAAGAAAAGTTATAAATCAACAGAAGCAAACCTCAAAGAGCAGAATGGGCTGCACAGATAGCATGTTTACTCAACTTGCTAGCTTGGCACAGTATTGCCAGATGAATTTTCAGGAAACCTCACTTTCTTCAAACCTCCCTGGTCCAGAACCTACAACGGCTCTTTCTTGGCCTCTCATCAGAATTCTCCTGGTGCGGCTTTTCGGGGCATTGGATAATGTGGCTTTGCCTCATCTTCATGATTTTATTCCCCCTGGTCAGGCAGAACCCTGCCAGGCCTTCTGGTCTTCCTGAGCAAGGGCATTTAAACAATTCCGTGAGCTGTAGCGAGACATGGTTACCCTCCCTGTGTGCAATGGACACCAGTGCATTTCTCTGCTCTTTCGTTCTTTTCTCTTTCATCTTAAAAAGTGCAGGTTATGGGGCACCTGGGTAGCTCATTTGGTTAAGCCTCAGACTCTTGATTTTGGCTTGGGTTGTGATCTCAGGGTTGTGAGATTGAGCCTTGGGTTGGGCTCCCCCCTTGGTGGGGAGTCTGCTTGAGATTCTCTCTCTCCCTCTGCCCCTCATGCCCCTAAAATAAATAAATAAATCGTTAAAAAAAAAAGTGCAAGTTATGACGCACAAAATTGATTCCATGACAGACTAAGGGGTTGTGACCCACTTTGAAAAGCAGAACGGATTTAGCACAATAGTAATCATAGATGCACAAGTGAACAGCAGGAAATAGCAGAGCTGCTCCCAGCTCTTCCGGACAAGCTCGTCAACCATATCGTGAGATAAAAGTAGTGAATCAAGTCTGATTAAGAAGTTGGTCAAACGATGGACTCTGAAAAACAAACTGAGGGTTCTAGAGGGGAGGGGGGTGGGAGGATGGGTTAGCCTGGTGGTGGGTATTGAGGAGGGCACGTTCTGCATGGAGCACTGGGTGTTATGCACAAACAATGAATCATGGAACACTACATCTAAAACTAATGATGTAATGTATGGGGATTAACATAAGAATAAAAAAATTTATAAAAAAAAAAAGAAGTTGGTCAAAAAACATTCTAGGCTAGTGGCTTCCAAAAAGTTGTTTTGATTGCACCCTCCATCAGTAAAAAATGTTTACACATATAAGTCCCGTGTACTGTTTGGTTATCCTTTTTAACCAATGTATGATGTGACCACATAAAACATACACACCAAATACACATCTTCAAAGGATGAGATTGGGACGCCTGGGTGGCTCAGCCCATTAAGTTTCTGACTCTCGATTTCGGCTCAGGTCGTGATCTCAGGATTGTGAGATGGGGCCCCACATTTGGCTTCATGCTGGGTGTGGAGTCTGCTTGGGATTCTTTCTCTCCCTCGCCCCCCCCACCCCACTCACACATGCTCTCTCTCTCTCAAAATAAAAGGATAAGATAAAGATGAAAGAAACCCTATTTTAAGATGACATGCTGATCATGATGGCTTCATTCTATTATCAGCAAATATCTGAAGGCAAAATACACAGAGAGGACGGGGTCCATGGTTCTTCACAGTGGCTATAAGTCTATTTTCAAATTGTGTCGATAATGTAAACTGTTTTTCTGGTTGACTTCTTGTCAGATTTGGAAACCATTGCTTTGCAGCGCACCTCCTTTCTTCAGCATTGCCCTTCCTTCCCTGACAAAGCCAGAAAAGCTCAGCTGGTACCTTGTTTTGCTACTTCCATCCACCGGAAATCTGGGGGGAGTCATCACTAGCACTTCTCTTTCCCTCATGCCCTTGGCCATTCATTTACCCCATCCTGGGGATTTATAGCTCTCGATAGGGGGTCAGGTCCTCCCACATTCGCCTTCCATTGCCATGTTGTGCCACACTGCTTCCTTCTTCCTCCCATGCCTGCGCACACGGGGCTCCCTCCTTCTGCGATGTCCCCCTCCGCACCGGCTGACACCTGCTTACCCATCAAGCCCCGGTATAACGGTCACTTACTCAGAGGGACCCTTCCCTGACCACTGCCCGGTATACTTTCTGAGGCACCTTACACTTCTTTCCTGGTGCTTATCACAATTGTCATTTTACTTCTGTTTCAGTTTGTTTAAAGTGTATAGTCCTCCAGCATCTAGACTCGAAGTTCCCTGGGGAAAGAGACCATGGCTGTGGTGTCGTGTGTGTGTGTGTGTGTTTGTCTAGCACCCAGTTCATGCAATCTTAACAAATATTTAATACTCAGAACAACCCTATGGGTAGTTCCAAACAGGATCCACACTTTACAGATGAGGAAATTGAGAGACAAGAGTGATAATGCCAAAGGTCAGCTGGTCATGAATGAGCATGTTGGTCTCACACCTAGGTCGTGCGGGTTACACTTTTACCAGATGCTCGGGACTGTTCCTTCATAACCTGCATATACTAAAGGCTGATTTTACGTCCCATCTTCCTTGCTGATGTCTGACCAGCCCTCTATAGTGATTCTTCTTCTTTTGAACTAGCTTGATTTGTGCGTGGGGTCTCTGTATAATACTATTTACGCTGTGCTGTTCTAGATAACACTGTCCTTTTCTCAGACAATTCCATGTCCCTAAATCTTATCCACCAAAGCTAGATTATAAAGCCAGACCCAGCACTGACTCATCCTTTTCTTGAATCTCATAGTAAGTAAATAATTATTGATTAGTTGATTATTACTAGGAGCTCGGCAAAGATTTTGTCCTCCTCCCAAGTCAAATCCTATCTTCGCATATACCCACTGTCCCGCCAAGAGCAAGACAATGCCTTGGATTCAGAGGAGTTTTAACTGTTCCAATTTACACTTGTTGGCCTTCTTCCTGGTGGATCTCAGTGTAACTTCTGGCTGAGACCCAAGACTTTGAGGGTCTTCAATACCATGAGTAATTTCATGAGTTGCTGATGGCTAATTAGAGGTGATTACGGTTAAGAGGCTTTACTTTCTTAATAGCCCCAGAAAGGGCTGGTGGTGACTTTTAAAATCTTGATTATTTTTTCCTAGAAATAGAATGTTCTGATTCTCATTACTGTCTTTCCTTAAGTCCTTATAATTTATCTCCCTCTCCCCTCCACCCCCCACTCTCTTTCTAGTAGGAAGGAAATTTGAAGTCCTGGGAAGAATGTGGAAACCAGTGATTTTGGAAAACTGGCTTTATTGGAGAGGACCCTGGGGCACGCCTTGAAACCTTGCTTCATTTAGATGCCTTTCCCTGAAAGGAGGTGTAGGAGGAGGGGAGGCCAGGCCATAGGTTTTCTGCCCAAGTTCTATTAGATTCCAACCAAGCCTCTCCTCCCATCCCAGGCTTTCTGATGCTGTTTATAATTTACCTTTGAAACTGTTGGCTCATTTGACAGTGTTCAGACATTCTGTTCAGTAAAGGCTTCTGAGTAAAGGGGTATTTGCCAGTGAGGGGTTCTGCCGTCCTGTTTTTACTGTGATCACACATTTGAAGCGTCGCTTGACCTCTACTCACATCGGTATCAGCAGAGCGACTTGGGGACGGATGTCGCTTGGTGCCAGGCACTGGGCTGAGCACAGCACATGGGCGTCTGCCCACTGATTCCCCACCACTGTGGCAGTTCTTCAGGCTGCGTTTTTAAGCAGTGTCATTGAGACGTAATTTACATAGCATACCCTTCACCGATTTAACACCTACGATTGAATGGTTGTTAATACATTCACAGGATTGTGTGGCCGTCACAACAGTGTAATTGGAGAACATTTTTGTCACCCCCGGAGGAAACCTCGTACCTCCCGTTAGCCCCTCCCCACCTTCCTGACCCCGGCAACCACTAAGGTATTTTTTGTCTCTATAGATTTGCTTATTCCGAACATTTCCTATAAATGGAATCATGCAATATGTAGCCTCTTGTGGCTGGCTTCTTTCACTTAGGGTAATGTCTTCAAGGTTCGTCACACTGTAGCATGTATCAGTCTGTTTCTTTTTATTGTTAGGCAGTATTTTTAGCTCTAGGGTACAGTTGGGGAAACGAAGACACACAGAGGTGAAATGACTTTCCTATGGTCATGTAGCCTTTAATAGAGGGAGCTAGATTTCCAACGCCATCTTTAGCCCAATGCCAACTCTATTAGCCGGACTCTGAGATAGTCGTACTAATAGTAATTTATTGAACATCTTTTATGGATCAATCCCTGTGCTGAATGTCCCATAAATTTGTTACCTCATGTGCATACATAATCGGATTTCGATTGGGAAATCTTGTAACCACAACTGGGCAGTGGCATTTTTGTTTTAATGTCTTCCATTTGCTCGCTTCTGGTTCCATTGGCCCACTTAGGCTCTAGGGTCTTCCTAAGCAAATGATGCTGAAAATAGTATTGTTGTTCCTTCTACAGGAGCTGGACACCACTCCCATCTGCGGAAAATTGGTAACATCTTAGAGGAGCCCTTGCTTCTTCCCGGACGCCCAGCATCATGGTTTCTCATTTCATGGGGTCTCTCAGGTAAGTGGAGCACCTTTTAAAAATGAAAACAGGAAAATAGGAAATTCGATATTTTCGTTTTACTGTATGGTCTTTATGGTAACTAGCCTCCTGGGTCTGCATGTCAGTGATCTCTTTGATATAGTCTGTACATAGGTGTGGTGAGTTTGCTCTTCACAGGGACCGCTGAGGCCTAGGGAGCTGTGTGCTGTGGGAAGAGGGGCTTGGGCCGAGGTCCAAGAGCCTTGGCTGCTACCCTGTGCTCTGCTATTTCCCAGGAGACCTCCAGGATTCAGATTTTTATTTTTGAGTAAAGATGTTCCTGGATCTGTGGATATTTATCCTGGCTGCACACTAGAATTACCTGGAGAACTTCAGATCGTTTGTGTCCTCTGGCCGCATCAGTACCAATTTTGACTTAATTGACCTAGTGTGCTTAAAAAGTGACCTCTCTGGTTCCTTCTGCTCAGAACATCTTGACCTTCACCTGCATTTTTTTATTTGATCCTGATATCAACCAGGCGGGGTAAATAGAACAAGTAGTATTATCTGTTTCGTGCATAAGAAGACCATGCGGCCAACTCCTGGATGCACATTGCTTGAGTGTGGGGTCGGGAAGAGAGCTTGGTGCTCTGGAACTGTCGTCCGTGCACCGAGGCTGTTTTCAAACTTTTTTTTTCAATTTAAAAAAATTTTTTATTTTGTTAAATTTTATTTTATTTTTATTTATTTGAGAGAGCGCACAAGAGAGCACGAGCTGGGGGAGGGGTAGAGGGAGAAGCAGACTCCCCACTGAGCAGGGAGCCTGATGTGGGACTCGATCCCAGGACCCCAGGATCATGACCTGAGCCGAAGGCAGGCACTTAATGACTGAGCCACCCAGTTGCCCCCAAACTTTTCTCTATGCTGATGGACCCTTTTAAAAATTCATCATTCCAAATGCTATGTAAAAACTCAATATACAAAATGGTCAATGGCAGTATTTTATCAAGATAAATTTATTTCCTAAGTTTGAATCTGTAACATTTACACATTATGAGCTCAATGGGTCTGTTTTGATAAACACCAACATTTAAAATCAGGATTTATGGATGATAGCTCATATATCAGCCTCAGCATCTGGATTGTTCTGTGCTTGTCTTGGCTGCATAGTATTAAAAGAATCTTGATCCCTACAGGTAAGCAGTTGCAGTTCCTTTAGGAAGTTCGTCTTGCCATCTCAAGAGACTCTCTAAATAGACTCAGAATCTAGAAAGCAGGGAAGGAAGAAGGTTTTGTTTAAAAGTTGAGTCACTAAGGATATCTTGTACTTTTTTTTTCTTATACTATACATTAGCCCTAAATGCTTAGAACTTACAATAAAAAATAAAATGGTCTATAATATGTTATTATGGTGGTGCCACATATGATTGCCCAACTGGGCAGATGCTCTTAGGCCAACGCCTGGCATTTAATTGAGTGTAGTGTGTGTGTGTGAGCTTTAATCTTTAGTTGCTTGTATAATTTTACATGAACAGACATGTGCAGGTCTGAAATCCAAAGACCCATGCAGAGCTACAACCTTCTTCATTAATGTCATTCACAAGCGTGTCACAAAGAGTCAGAGAAGTCAGGAAAAGCTCCATCCTGAGGCTTCTGCAAAATCCAGCCATTCACAGGGCAGCCCAGATCTGTTCAGGGTTAGAATTTGGTAACTAATCTAAATCAGTATGTTTGTATTTTTAAACCATAGTTTGAAAAGTAGTTTAAGAGGTATTTCAAGACACGGGCTATGTATCCTCTTTGTAGAAGCTCCGATATTCCTCTATCTAACCACAGGGGAGTGAGTGATGCAGTTGGGCCACTGGGTCAGTTCAGAACATATTTGAGCACCAGGACCCAATGGGGGACAGAGAAGTGGTCACAGTCATATACTGAACTGGATTGAAAAGAGCAGTGGGTGACCAAAGGTGGGTTCACCATGTGGAAAGCAAGTGTGAGTCTGGCCACCATCAGAAAGGCCCCTGCAAGTACTGAGGATCCTCAAAAATGTGGCAGCCGAGGCCGCACAAAGAAGGCCATGACTTGGGAGAACTCCATTTCACAGTTTTCTTCTTGATGGAATTTCAGTTGATGCCTCTGCAAAAGCAATGAACCTCTCGTAATGACCTGATTGATGGTTGGAAGCCATCTCTCTTCGAGGGCTACCCTCCAGGCTGTGCAATCTCTTGGAGAAATTGCCCACAGGTTAGAAATGAGCAGGGTGGGAGTAGTTGAAAGCTAGATGTGGCCTTGCTACCCTTGGGATGGAACTCTGGAAGTCTTGCCAGGCCTCCAGTGTTTGGATCCTTCTGAAGGGGTTGTTTGAACAGGGCTACTCAGCAGGACATTTCTTCAAGAGTTCTGCTCTAAGGAGAGAGCAAATGTGAGTTCTGAGGATGGGTAATTCTTTGCAAGGGCTAAGCTGGAGCTTTCCATGAGGTCTCCTTCTTCATAAGCCAGGTACTCATAAACCATTTTGCATTCTGTTTCTAAGGCCTTGTAAATCTAGTTTAATCTGAAAAAACCAACCAAACAAACCAAAAAACAAAACTAGAGTGACTTTTGTATAAATGCTTTAGAAAATGTTCTTGCGGAAAGGGCTATGTTTAATTTAAGAGCAAGATGTCTTTGATAACATTGGTAGATGATACATACATGCACACACACAAATATTAAGGGCTTGTTAATATTTATCAAGGCAACCAAATGCATAAAGATCAATTGGAAAAGCTGGAGGATTTCTCTACCTAAAGAGAAAACAGTCAAAATTAGAAGTTAGCTGCCAAGAAAATCCCTGAGAGGAAAAACCATTTAAGGGGATTCACAATTCTGATAGGCAGAGATTTTGTTTTAAAAATCCCTCCCCGGTTTTTGCCAAGCCACAAAGAAACAGAAAGCCAGCTTCTCCCTCATTGAAAAAGACAGAGAAGCCCTGAGTAGTAACATAGTAAGAGTATCTCTGCCCTGCTCAGAGTCTGCTGTCATAAAAGGAATCACTGTTAAACCCAGGGGCAGGAAAAAAAGACACTAAAACTTTTAACTCTTGATGGAGTTCGTTAGTGAGTTGTCACTGAACATGGGACAAGCCTGGATGCCATGCCAAATTCAGGGCAAGGAAAATCCATTTGGGCCAAAGGGTTGGTCAAGGCTACATTAGGGAGTCTTTGTCACCTGTTACAGCTTAATGAGGAAAAGATACTAAGTGAAACAGAAGTACATACATTTCTTAAAGTCTTGCTCCAAATGGTGCACATTAAAAAAAAAAAAAAAAATATATATATATGTATATCTGCACAGTTACAACTTGATGTGTTCGTTTAGTGATTGAGTGGAAGCAAACACAATTTTCTGTAGAATCAGTACAGCAAGTGGTGAGGACCACCTACCATAATGGCCAGCCAACAAAAATCTCTCTCGAGCCGGTCTGCTTGGTCAGGGGCTCATTTTGTACCTTGCAGTATGCTTTAGGATAGTCGACAGCGCTGATGTTTGGAATGAAAACACAGAGGAAAACAAAACGGTTGAAAATGCCAGACAAGTGGTTAAGTTGGCAGGAAACAACGTTGACTCGGTGAACCTTATTTTGAACGGCAGGTTTTGAAGAAATGCAGATGTAATTAGAGAGATTACAGAGGTAGATGGTGATTTTTATAGATCTTATGAAGTAAGGTTCTGGATTGTTTTAAGGGGTTTACAGGTTGATGGCCTTAGGTCAAGTGTCTGGTTTTAGTCTTCTGAAACGTAAAGCTTTTCTTTGCCATGATATACACTTCAGTAAAGTAATATTACTGTAATGCCTGTCAGCTACTTCACTTAGAAATACAATCAGAAGGAACTGGAAATGAGAAAGAGAAAGATGGCCGTTTTGGGGGCAACTGAAAAAGATTCTGAATACAGAAAGAAAAGAAGAAGTGGGTTGAGAAGATGTGTTTGTATGAGAATGCCCAAAATAGTGATGTTTGAGGTATGATGGATCAGTGAAAACGGAGACTCCCCTCAGGGATCGAGAACTATGTGGTCATTGGGAAGGATTGTGGGCTCAATCCATGTCCCTATGCCAGTGACCCAGAAATGGGGCAGGAGAGGGGAAAATAGGGGAAGGAAGAAGACAAGAAAGAGGAGGAAGAGGAGGAGGAAGTGGAAGGGAGAGGGAGGGGGAGAGTGGGAAAGGGGGAGGGGAGAGAGGAGGGGGAGGAGGATCAGAGGGAGAGGATGTGGGAGGGGGCGGAGGTGGAGGGGAAGGAAGGTGGGAGGAGGGAGGGGGAGGAAAAAGAGGAGAAGGGCCCAGGTTTGATTATTAGTATTGAACTGTATGGTGTTAATAAGGCTGGAGAGACTTTGGGTAGCCCTCATCTAAACCGCTACCCAGTTGATGCTTAGTAAATATTTGCTGAATATTGAATGAATACGTTAATAATTACCTTTTGTGTAAAAGAAAGTAGGACATTTTTCTTTCCTGATGAGGATTATTAATTACAAAAGCAGGTTAAAGCAGAAAATCATACAAATGATATACACACACCTTCAACAGTTTATTTTTAACTTAAAGCACATGTACATTCACTCACTATTTTTTGATGTGGGGCCAAGGACTTTTCTTTGAGCATGAGCCCTTGATTGTCCTTGCACAGACCACACCCATAAGCATTATCTAAGGTTTCCATTTGGGTTTCTTTAACGTGGAGTGAGAATTTAAAGACGTTCGCAAAGCAATCCGAGTTCAGATGATTCTCAATTTTTATTATTTTTGCCCCTAATCATTTACAGTTGTCTCATCCACACCTAATTTGCCAGCAGTTTTTTTTTTTTTTTCTTGGCTACTTGCCTTATTGAGTCTTTCCAAAGCATTCAGCTTCATTTTTATAGAAACAGCTAACAACTACTCTTTTCTTTTTGTGCTCTGTTTCGTGGGCTTGTGTACCATTTGAATATTTGTAGGTATTTACAAAGCCACCGGAATAAGCAGGTTTGGGAACATGGTTGACTCTGTAGGAGCACGACTCTTCTGGTGGGAGCAGAAAAGTATGAGGGTAGCGGGGAAGAACCGGGGAAGAATCTTTTATGGGATGCCTGGTAGGAGAGCCATCTGAATGGTAGGCAGAGAGGAGAGGAAATAAAATCGTTTTTTGGAGGACTGCCCTGGCAAACCCCTACCTATAAAATGATGGCAGGCATTCAAACAGTATTGATTTTTCTTTCTGCCTGGCACAGCCCTGCACCTGGATCATGTCCTCATCACTCAGTACTTGACTGTGGGATTTGCTAGAACATTCTGTACCAAAAGGGGTTCAATGGAGTCAAGTGTGATCACTGGGCTGCCAGTGACCCATTCCGTATGGACCCAAGTGGGTTGATAGGCCTCAGGGTAACATTGCCCCCCCTCCCCCAGGGGCTAGATCCTGTAACTACCAACTTGTGGAAATCCTCATTTTAGGACTGTCTTCCTTTTGCCAGTTCTTTTATTTTCCCAACAGAGAATTCTGGGATGGACTTAGAAAACCCTTTCATTGTTGGAGTGCGGCTGACGACAGCACTTTGCCTCTCTTCCAAGACTGACCGTTCGTTGCTCCCTCTGGTTCTTCTTTCTCTCTCACTTCATCCCATCCTTCCATTCTTGCACCTACTGGCTATTGGCCTGAGGTGGGACAGAGCTGTGTCGACTGCCTCCTCACTGCAAGGCTGTATCAGAAACCATCTCCTCAAGAAATCTACCATTGAGGAGGGGAATTTACCAAAGGGTGTTGTGTCTTAAAAAGTCAGGCCGTGACAGACACCTCCCTTTTCCAGAGGCCCTGGTCCAGAAAACGCAAATGGCTGCAGGAGTTGAGAACCTGGAAATAAGCAATAAAAGCCAATATGCATAGATTAGGTGTCTATAAATCCAGGCTCCAAATCAGAAACATTCACCCCACGAAAGCCAGGCAGGCCCTTTCCCTGAGCCTGCTGGTCTTGCTTTGGCTGCAGGTTAGTTCTGAGGCCAGGGCCGAGCTGAAGGGAGCCGAGTTAGGAGGACACAGGCTCATCCACAATGCAGTAAGCAATGCCTGACGGCGGGGAGGAGACAGCAGAGGGCCCACCGGATTCAGAACACCCCAGGCGTCTGCGCCTCTCAACCCGCCCTGGTCCAGTGCTACCACCTTGTGTCCCACAAATGGTTTGATACTCAGGCTGGTGGTTCTGAGCCATCCAAAAGAGGTGACTTCAGCTCAGCATGCTCTGTAGAAGAAAGCAGGAAAATAAATAGAATGCAGCTTTTTTTTTTTTTTTAAATTTGGGATTGAAATGGTTAGCTTCAATTATTTTAAAATTTAGAAGGTTCTCTAGTGAGGCTGGATAAACTAGGTTTTATCACATGTACTTACTTTCTGATTATTTTTGCAAGCATGACAGAAAGTAAAACAGATGTGTGAAGCCACAGCGCCCTAAGACTGGGGAGGAAAATCGATGTGATGAAATGCAAATGCTTGGTTTAAAGGGGTGTTGTGTTAATGAGGCCCCAGAGCACAGTGGTTAAGAGGGTCCAGGCCAAGGGTCTGACTGCTGGCATCGAAATCAGCCTTTGCCACTTAGTAGGTGTGTGTGACCTTCGATAAATGACTTAGCCTCTCTGTGCCTCAATTTCCTCACCTGCAGAGTGGTATATAATAAAAGTGTCTGGTGGGATGGTTGTGGAGATTCAATGAAATTATACCCGTAAGTGTTGAGATCCGTGGTAAACCATCCAATCTTCATTTCCAATGTCATTTGTAGCCCATCTCCCTCTCTTGTCTGCCTCTACTCTTTTTTTTTTTTTTTAAGATTTTATTTATTTATTTGACAGAGAGAGAGTGAGAGCAGGAACACAAGCAGGGGGAGTGGGAGAGGGAGAGGGAGAAGCAGGCTTCCCACCGAGCAGGGAGCCCGATGCGGGGCTCGATCCCAGGATCCTAGGATCATGACCTGAGCCGAAGGCAGACGCTTAACGACTGAGCCACCCAGGTGCCCCTGCCTTTACTCTTAACTGCTGTCAGAGGAAGGCCGTACATGGTGACAGGCATGCTGGGCAAACCTTTTTCATCTCTGGAGCATAGTAGGGGGAGATTTCACTTCAGTGCTAAGGTTTTGGCTCTCTTTTGCTAAGGTCAGTATAGTTTTATTAGTTTCCAGGTTGCTCCCCAAATATCTCTTGGGTTACACTAACTGAAGAAGAAAAGAAGTAAGATTTTTGGGTTTTGGTTGTTGTTGTTGTTTTTCTTTTTCTTTTGTGTTTTCCTTGTTTTGTTACTTGATAATGCACAAGTCGTGTTGAGTTTATTGAGATGAACCCTGGTACATGGTGGCTGTGATGTGATCCCCCCACACACCCGGAGTTGAGGATGGGTGGTGTGGGGGGTGGGGAGGGGTTGACCCAGGCCAATCCAGAAGCCCAGAGCAGAGCCCCAGTTCCATGCTATAAATCTTGTGCCAAATTTCAATGTGTGTTATTTTCTACCTGAGGAAATGAGACGGTGCAGTGTTTAAAATCTAGAACAATACTGGGGAGATGGCATTTTTTTTCCCCTGTGTGTGAAATGTTGGGTCATTTCTACTGCAAGGTGAATCGGAAAGTCTTGGTAGGAATGTGGCTTCCCCCGCCGCTTGGAGGGGAGAGTGTGATTTGTTTGCCAAAGGTCCTGGTAGCCTTCAATCTGTCAAAACGTTGCAAGCTGGGAGCAGTTTGCCAAAGCAAACTATCAAAGTGAAATAACACACGAGTTGCACACACACAGACACGCACATGCTCTCCCATTCCCCAAATATTAATTTTGAGTCGGGTCAGGAGGAGCAAGGGTTTGGGCTAGATTGTTGGTGTTTTGAAGCGGTGTGGGCACAGCTACGGACGACCAATTACGTAGGTATGTGTGAGCAGGGTGGGGTATCCTAAAACAGACTCTACTGAGCAGGGGTGGGAAACTTCCAGCCCTTGGCAGAGGTTCATCTGGCCCCTGGGGTTATATATTGCTCTGGCCTGCTGTTATTGCAGCCCAAAGAATAATTTCCCCTCTGGGGGAATTTATTCTATTCCATTCAGAGCAGAGCCCATTTAATAACTAA
This sequence comes from Mirounga angustirostris, assembly GCF_029215605.1. NCBI lineage: Eukaryota > Metazoa > Chordata > Mammalia > Carnivora > Phocidae > Mirounga > Mirounga angustirostris. The sequence continues at coordinate 35,392,486 of NW_026991717.1, read as the reverse complement.
GAGTTTATTCCAGGATGAATTTTATTGGGTACCCCTATGCATTTTAGTTCCACTAGAACCCAGCTCAGTGAAGAAAAGAAGCCTCTGAACATCTAAATATAATTTGTGTTGCATTTTTGCAACAAGAGGCACCAACAAACTTTTTGTTGCCATATCTCGTGTCGAGCTGATGAGAATAAATTTTGAGGGCATCACACAGAAATTGAAAAATACAAGTGATTTTAGTAAATCCCTCATAAACTAACTTTTAAAAGCTCCCAAAGTGAGTCTGGGCATTTTTGAATCTGTTGATTTGCACTATTTCCATTTATCTTGAAATTTCATAAGCTGTCAGGATGATGGGACATCTTTCATTAATTCAGTAAATTAAGCTTTTATTATATAGCAGACACTCGCTAGATGCTGGGGAATAAAGTAGGCACAAAACCAACTCCTTGATCTCATGAAGCTTGTAGTCTAGTGGGTGGAGGGAGACATTTAAACGAATACTCAGTCTGTGAGATAGTAAGTGCTGTGGAGAAAAAGAAATAGGCTCTTTTGTGCAGGCCAGGGAAGGCTTTATGGAGGAGGGAGAGCTTTGGGCAGACACCCGAAAGAGGGGAGGGGACGAGCTATAGAAGTATCTGGGAGTAGACCAGGCAGCTTGGAATGCCCTTCCTCTGAGACAGGGGAACACCCAGAATCTTCCCTCCTCTAATCTTCCACTCCCTGTCCTGCCCCAAGTTCCCTGGAAAGGTATGGAAGTACAGCTTGGGATGAGTGATTATACAAAAGTGCTCCTGATTGCATTATAAATACGTGGCTTAGCTGTCTGCCAAGAACTTGGAGGGGCTGAGGTGTAACACATTTATGGAGCTGCTGTTTGTTTTTTTTAACAAAACCACTCTAATCTAGTTTTTTTTTTTTTTTATGAGTAAACAGTGCCAGAATGTGTTACCATGATTCAGAGTTGTAGGCACAGGTTCATGAAAGGCTGTCTTTCACCTTGACTCATTTGAGGGAGGCCGGGCAGGTCATATTATTCCTATTTTACAGATGGGGAAACTGAAGTCCATAGAGGATTTATTTGCACAAGCCCAGGTAACTAAGGAGCATAGACTTCTTAGTTGCGACGCACATGCACCTGGGTTTGGAGGACAAACTGGATCCAGTAAGGATTCAGCTAGAACATACCTGTTCTCTTCCCACCAGCATGGGAGGGGTTGATCCCCACCCCCCACACCACCCATCCTCAACTCCTTTAGATGCCCCTGCCTTGTGGCTAGAGGACATCTTGGGCAGTTTTCTTGTTTGTTGCAGGTTAATGAGCAGTCTTGTTTTCAAGTATCAAAAAGTCCAAAGAAAGGGCACCTGGGTGGCTCAGTCCAACTCTTAAGCGTCCGACTCTTAAATTTGGCTCTGGTCATGATATTAGCTCAGGTCATGATCTCAGGGTGGTGAGATTGAGCCCCATATCGGGTTCCGAGCTCAGTGGGGAGTCTGCTTGAGATTCTCCCACCTTCTCCCTCTGCCCCTCCCGGGCTCTCTTTCTCTCTAGAATACATAAACAAATCTTTAAAAAGAAAAGTCCAAAAAAGGTGTATGTGTAGAAAGGGAGAGCCTTATTGGTGGAATGCCTGTCCTTTTAGAAGCTTTAGTTTTAGTTTTCCTTCAGTACTTTTTGGTATTCGTCTAAGACATGAGTCACTTCACCATCAGATCTGTGTACCTGTGCACTGGATAGCGCAGAAATAGAACATTTCCATTGTCATAGAAAATTCTATTGGACAGCACTGGCCTAGATCCTCAGCGAGTGATAAACCAACTCTTTGATTCTCTTCATGACTAATTTCATATTACATTTTTCTGAATAGATCCCCTGCTTGGAAGGATTTTGCATATAGATATGCTACATTAAAAAGAAAATCTAGTTAGGAAAAAAAAAAAGAAAGTCTCGTCAGACATAAAAATTTTAGTCTCTCATCCAATTGAAAGTGTTTCTCCTCCTCTCCCAGACTGGGAGAGTGGGGCCTCAGACACCTGTAGCAGGAAGAGAGGGTGGGGCTGGTTTCTTCACAGCCCAGTTCTCTACCTGGCCCCTCCCTCTGCCACTGCTGGGGGCTCCAGGGTGGAGCAGGGGAGAGGAGAGGTAACTGGGCAGAGAGTTTCCATGGGCTTGGTGCCCCTGGTGATCTGGTGTTGCTGACCTTGGGTTGGCAGATGTCTAAGTTCTGCATTCTCCTCTCCTGGGGCACTTTGGGTGGTCCTTAAGAACCTCCCCCTCATTTGGGGTCTCCTGCTACATATCTCTTTATGACCCTCCCCCAAGTCCCATACTCCATGGGTACCCACCACACATCACCTAACCCCGGCAAGCAGCCTTTGATGAGGTCCTTTCTAGACAACCTAAACCCAGCGTTTCATGGTACCTACATTCAGTTGATGGGAAAAAGCCAGCATCTTCTGTCCCTGGAAGTTCCAGAAATGTAGGCTGTCCCCCCTCCAGCCCTCTCTCTCCACTCTGCCCTCCCAGACACTCCAGCTAGGTTTTGTCCTTTAGCTACTTTTCAGGGGAGAATCTGGCACCAGTCCTTATATCCCAAACATGGGGGCTCAGATAAAGCTCTCTACATGGTAGTCCTTCTTGCTTGTCTGGGGAGGGAACTCTGACTTTTCTTCTCCTACAGGAGAGGAGGAGGCTGTGCTCAGCACTCCTGCATCTCTCTTCAAAGAAATCCACACAGGGCAAACTTCTCTCATTCTCTGGCCCACTCCTCGTGCAGGCTGGAGGTGGGGAGGGGCGACAACATGGGATGAGGGTGGGGCAGAGGGGGCACCTCCTGTTCTGGTCCTCAATAGATGGTGCAGCCCTTCCTGTTTGGAATGGGTGTCTATGTACTACCCTTGGGCCTCAGCTTTGTGGCCTCAGCCGCAAGTCTAAGACGACCATGGAAAGGATGCACCTGGCACCTCATTACATGTCCACTTCGCCCCGATTCCTGCCCCACTGCCGTCTCTGACCAGTCTGTTCACATCCATTCTGGGTAGTCTGCCAGGGCTTGGCTAATTTTCATACAAAGAGGGGCTTAGGGCAGCATTTAGGAAACTTGGAGATGGTGGGAGCCTTTTCTAACTCCACACGCCCCAACCCCCACGTTCAGACAGGTTTCCTCACGTCCACCTCCACACAGTGAGTTCTGCTTGGACTGGAGCAGTGTTTCATGTCTCACAATTGTGTTGGAAGCCTCAAAAAAGGGCGAGAACCACCCGGGTCACTCACCTGTCCTCAGGGTTAAACCCTAGAAAAGGATCCAAAAGGTAACTAAGGAGGACAAGTGGCCTCTTTGCAGGGATGCTTCTAACAATGGCATCGATGATTTCAAGCCAAGGGACTTTGGGCATTTTAGTTAACTGACAATGTTTGTCTCTCCTCTGCCTAACCAGCCGTGTGGGGGTTTCCACCTCTGTCATCCTCAGTGATCCCTCCAGAAGGTGAGGACACTGAGGGTCAGATATCAGCTTGCCCAGGATCACCCAGATGGGAATGGTGGAGCTGGGCTTCTAGCCTCAGTGTGTTCGAATCCAAGGCGTCATCCCTCCCAGCACACCCTGCTGTCTCAGGGCCAGCTGGCTCCTCTTCCTTACCTTCCCTTTATTTGATGACAAGTCCTAATCAGGGCTGGTGACAGTAGGGCTTAACACAGCTAATCCCACCCATGGAGAACATCTGTGACACGAGAGGGCCAAGAATGGGCAGAGGGAAGACTCCAAGGGAAGCATGGGGTGTAGGAGAGGAGCTTCCCTGGCCAGGCTCAGAGCCCCACTTTTAGCCGGACCTGACCAGCTCCACCAGGACCAAGCATGCACTAGCACTTTCTCTGTGTCTGTCCTCCCCAAACCTCTGAGCCAGCTTCTGTTGTTGTCCCCCTCTTACCCGGGAGGAGACTGGGGCTTCTGAGGTTACACATCCTGACCTAGAAACCCTGCTGGTGAGTGGTAAAGGGTTTGATCCCAGATCTGCCCCCTGCCTTGGCCAAGCGCACAGCCCTGGGCTGCCTCCCCTGCCTTGAGGCTGGCCCTTGGCACCTTGGCTGGGTCACATCCCGGGGAGGGGGTTGGGCTCTTCTCTCCCTTCTGGGGATGAGGCAGAGCTGCTGCCTTTGACTGGGTGCTGTTGCCCGCACTCACGGCCCTGCCTGTTGCTGTTTTTCCTTCTCAGCGTCCTGGGTTCCCTCCTGCTGCTTGGACTCCAGCTCGTCTGCTCACAGCCCTCCAATGAACACAGAAAGGTAAGCCATGGCCGTTCAGAGGCTTTGCTTCTCTGCACAAGGGGCTGGGGGCACTCCAGGCATCGCCCCGAGTTTGGTTCTCTTTGGAGGAGAGTCACCGCTAATCTTGAGAAGGGAGCACCATTTATAGAATGTTCACCAGTCCTCCTGTCCCTCCTAAGCCCTTGGAGCTTAAAAATGAAGCTGGTGCCCAGAGTCAGGGTCCGACCCGAGAGCATCGCTGGTGTTGCTGGCTGTGTCCTTGAGGATGGGACCCCGAGGGAGAGGGCACTGAGAAGACTACCCACCCGGGAGTGGTGGAGCACCAGCATGGAGCTTTGACCCCCTCTAGGGGCACTTTCAGGGGCCGCGGGTACTGATGGTTACAGAGAGAGCTAGCTAGAGCCTTAGCTGTAGCTATATGCAAGAGGAGCCCCGATGGGGAGCCCTGATCTTTGCTAGGAGGACGTAGCCCCAGGCAACCAGCAGCCAGGCAGGGAGGGAGCAGGGAAATTAAGAGCTGGCCCTCTCTTTCCTCCCCTCCTCCATTTCCCGCTGGGGACTCCCTTGAGCTGAGCCCAACCAAAAGAAGACAAGAATCCCTTGGTCTGGTCCTCAGAGGCCAGCCTCCAAGGCAACAGGGCTGGATGGAGAAGGGTGGACAGAACACGGGGGTGGGGGACACACGGACAGTATCAGGCACACCTCCCTTCAGGCTCTGTGGGTTTTGTGGCAGATGAACTATTCGCTGCTGCCGAAACAAGCTGAACCAGAACAGGTGCATGATAAATGCTTCCTTAGAAGCAGATGCATGAGGTGACTCTGAGTATGTCCCTAAAACCCCTTTCTGCTACCTAGAGCTCCTCCTCTCTGCAAGCCACAAAATGCAGACACTTCTGAGAGGGATGGTAGGTCAGGCTTTCGTATCTGAGTGCGACCGAGTTGGTTGGAAGCTTTTCCGAGAGAGGGATTTCACAGGGGAAATCCAGGAAACAAGGGCGCAGACAAGAGTATGCACAAGGGTTTGCCTAGATGAGATCCTTCTTGCAAGATTCTTAATGCTCTTGTCTGCATCGTCTGACTTCTTTTAGTTCTGTGGCTTATGTTCTGGCTTTGTTTTTCCGGACCGGATATGAACCTGTATTGTATTGTATGCCCCGCTGGGATGTTAGCTCCACAAAACTGTCTTCCCAGCTCCTGGAAGGCAGCCTGGCATGTTGTAGGTGCTCAATAAAATACTTGTTGAGTGACCAACTGAATGAATGAATGAATGAATGAATGAATAGAAAACCTTGCCAAGGTCTAAGCATCATTTTGTTAGAGTCACTGGAAATTTATACCCCTCTCACTTGGCTGCATTATCCCCATTCATAATTTCAGGAAGTCAGAGAGGACGACTCCTGTAGACTGAATGTTTGTGCCCCCCCCTAAATTCACCTCATTGAAGGTGAAACCTCATGTCCGATATGATGGTATCTGCTGGTGGGGCCTTTGGCAGGTGCTTACGTCAGGGGAGAGGAGCCCTGATGAAAGGGATTAGAGCCCTTAATAGAGTCAGGAGAGAGCTTGCTGCCTGCCCTGGGAGGATATGGGGTGGCTGGGTGATGGACATTGGGAGGGTATGTGCTACGGTGAGCGCTGTGAATTGTGTAAGACTGATGAATCACAGACCTGTACCCCTGAAACAGATACTACATTATATGTTAAAAAAAAAAAAGAGAAGATAGTAGGAAGGGAAAAATGAAGGGGGAGAACTCGGAGGGGGAGACGAACCATGAGAGACTATGGATTCTGAGAAACAAACTGAGGGTTCTAGAGGGGAGGGGGGTGGAGGGATGGGTTAGCCTGGTGATGGGTATTAAAGAGGGCACACATTGAATGGAAAAAAAAAAAAAAAAGAAATCTGCCACCCAGAAAAGGCAGCCTCCAGATTTCTAGCCTGGATCTGGATTTCTAGCCTCCAGAACTGTGAGAAGTAAGTTTCTGTTGTTTATAAGCCACCAGTGTCTGGTACTTTCTTTAAGCAGCCCCAACTGACTCTGACGAAAACGGGCACTGGGAAGTGGGGGTGCTGCTCTGACAAATGCATGAGATGGTGGAGGTGGCTTTGGAACCGGGTGGCGGGCAGGGACCGGAAGAACAGGGAGGTGTGTGCTGGGAGGAGCCTACATTGCCGTGAGGGGACTTTTCAAGGTGTTTGTGGTGCGAGCTTAGAAAGGGAAGAGGAGGGTTGTAGAGAAAGCCTCATCTGCTCAGAGAACGGTGATCCCGAACAGAAAGGTGGTGGACTGCGGATGGTGAAGGATGGGTCTCGGACAGAAATGAAGAACATGTTATTGGAAACTGGAGGACAAGCCATGCTTGGTATAAAGTGGCAAAAAACAAAAAACAACAAAAAAAAACCACACCAAAACTTGGCCGAACTGTGTTCGTGTTCTCGTGTTTGTGGAAGGTAGCACTTGCAAGCAATGAAATTAGATATTTAGCTGAAGTTATTTCGAAGCAAAGTGTGGAAGGAGTGGCCTGGTTTCTCTCGCCTGCTTGTGGTAAAATGTGAGAAAGGAGAAATGACTTAAAGATGGAATTGTTAATTGGAAAGAAAGCAGAGCACAGAACTTAAAGATTTGGAAAATTTTCGGCTAGTCTTGAAGAGAAAGAGAAAGTCTTCAGGAGAGAACACTAAGGGTGTGGCCAAGAGACCATTTGATAATGAGACTAGTCCGCCATCTCACAGAAGCCAGGAACTATTTTCCAAGGCAATGGGAGAAGGGAAAGGAGGGGATGCCTGTGCCCGACCCTCCAGCCACCACCTCTCTGGGTGGTCTCGCACTCTCTCCTCGGCTGCCCCAGGGGCTGCTCCAGCACCCGGATGAGGCGCGGGCTGTGCCCAGGGAGCTGCAGGGGTGTGGCTGCCTCCATCTTGATTTCAAAGGACCAGACCTCCCAGCAGAGCCAGGATCCCAGGCCCTAACCCTGGAGAGCCACAGGGGGGACAGGGCTGCCCAAAGCTGTGGGGGCAGGGCAACCAGGAGCCTTGGGGCCTCAACATTACCCAGCAAAGCTGCAGGCAGGAGCACGGTCCCATTGAGTCTGGAGAGCCAGAGCATCAAGCCAAAGAGGATTATTCCTCTTCGGTCTAAGGGAATTTGCCCCCTTGGGTTTTGGACTTGCTTGGGACTTGTTACTCCTTTCTTCTTTCCTCTTTCTCCCATCTGGAACGGGATTGCCTGTCCTGTGTCTGTCTCACCGTTGTATTTCAGAAGCACGAAACAGCTTTGATCAGGCAGGTTCACAGTTGGAGAGCAGATTGCCTCAGGATGAATTGTATGAATTTAGGCGATATTTAGATTGGACTTTGGACCTAGACTTTAATGTTGATGCTGGAACCAGTTAAGAATTTGGGGGCTATTCAGATGGAATGAATATATTTTGCATACAAGAAGGACATGAATTTTGGGGGACAAGGGTGGAATATGATAGACTGAATGTGTCCCCCCACATTTATATGTTGAAACTTAATCCCCAGTGTGATGGTATTTGGAGGTGGGGCACTTGGGAGGTGATTTGGTCATGAGGGGATTATTGCCCTTATAAAAGAGATCCTAAAGAAATCTCTGGCCCCCTCTGCTAGGTGAAGGTACAGTAAGAAGCCGGCTGTCTATCAACCGGGAAATTGGCTCTCCCAGACACCAAATCTGCCAGCCCCTTAATCTTGGACATCTGGGCCTCCAGAACTGTGAAACATAAATGTATGTTTTTGATAAGCCCCCTCTCCCCCCATCTATGGGATTTTTGTTATAGTAGCTGGCATGGACTAAGACAACTGTCTTTTCATTATTAAGTTACATTATTTATTACTGTTTAAAAGTATCAGGGTTGTTAATCCTAATAGTTGAATTGTTGACTCAATTGTTGAATGAATTGTTGAATAGTTGAATCAATTTGCCAGTGTTTTGTTCTTGTTGCTCAAATAGACCATCATAGCTGAAAATATTTTATAAATGATCAATTTACTTTGCTATTGTCTTAATCTTTCAAGTTAGCCTGATGACTGATTATATATATATATATATCTATCCTGAACAAAAGGTTCACAAATAGGTATTGCCTTCATCTTTCTTAAGTATTTGTTTTGAGAAATGAAAGAAAAAAGGCTTATGAGTTCCTTTGGAATGTTGAATTTTATTTTATTTATTTTTAAAGATTTTATTTATTTGAGATAGAGAGAGAGAGAGCAAGCATGAGTGGGGGGAGGGGCAGAGAGATGGAGAGAAGCAGACTCCCCACTGACCAGGGAGTCTGATGCAGGGTTCCATCCCAGGACCCCGAGACCATGATCCCAGGACTCTGAGCTGAAGGCAGACGCTTACCTGACTGAGCCACCCAGGCACCCTTGGAATGTTGAATTTTAAAACTGAGCAGAAAGTATCCCATCTAGGCATATGGTATCTCCCCAAAATATTGTTAAGAACTTTGCAGTAGAAAGATAGATTAATTTCTTTTTCAAAATCCTTTATAGATTAATTTACTCGGAGAATTTTAGGACATTTTCAAATATAATTTGACATTTTAGGACAGCTTTCAAATATAATTATATGCATTTTGACTGCCAGAGTCATTGTCATTCACCCTAGAGAAGAAAGGATTCAATACTTTCTTGGGTGTTGAATTTCTTCTTGCTGTTTCATTAGAGCTTTGTGGAACTGTGGCTGTCATCCTGCCTGCTTGTATCCTAAGAATCCTGGCAGAGGTCCTGACCATGGTAGCATCCATTTATGGTAGCATCTGCGACATGAGAAGTAGGTACTTACTAAAACAGGGGTCAGAAATGTTTTTTCTATAAAGGACCAGTTGTGACTATTTTAGGCTTTCTGGGCTACAAAGTTTCTGTTATAACTACTCAGCTGTGCTTTTGAAGCAAAAAGGCAGCCATAGACAATAGGTAAATGAATGTGCATGGCTGTATTCCAATAAAACTTTATTTACAAAAACAGGTGGTTACCTGGATTTGGCCCATGCCCACAGTTGGCAGACCACCACTCTAAAGTCTGATAGAGAGGAGTTAACTGCATGTATATGTGTTTTGGAATTTGAAGGTGGAAGTTGTCTCCTTCCGGAACTTGAAGGAACACAAAAGATTGGAGAAAAAAGTCTGTTTTTTCATTAAAACATAAGAATTATGATTGCTCTCATTGCTTAGATAAATCATAATTGACTTCCTGCTGACCCATTGTTTTATGACAAAATCCACTCCCAATCTGAGGCAGAGAGTGGCAGAAAGAATTAGAAAACCATTTATGGTAAATTCTTTAAGGATAGCATTACTAATTTGTGCATATTGCAGTTTAGTATGTATATGAAAACTACCCACTAAAAGACCTCTCTTTTTCTTTTTCATTACAATAGCATGTCCAACTTTAGCATATGGAAGCATTTCTGCAGTGTAAGTTATTCTGAGGAAAAGACATAATTTGTAAATGCTGTCAAGTAAACTGTGCTTTTCTAAATATGGCTCGGGTGACTGGATACATCTCTGTCTCACATTGGTGCAGGAGAAGAGGACTCTGGTGCAGAGCATCAGTAGCTCTTTTCAGATATTTCTATCCAGAGTCTTCCTCTTGCTCCTGCAACAAGGACAGTATCACAAAGGATTGCTCAACCTCTGTTCTTGGTAATTTTTATTTTATTTTATTTTATTTTATTTTATTTTATTTTATTTTATTATGTTATGTTAGTCACCATACAATACATCATTAGATTTTGATGTAGTGATCCACGGTTCATTGTTTTCGTATAACACCCACTGCTTTATGCAGTACATGCCCTCCTTAATACCCATCACCGGGTTCTTGGTAATTTTTAATGACACTTGGCAAATCATTGTATTTTTAAAACTTTCTGTGGCTTCATTTGCAGATAAGGTAAGACCAAGAGTAGGAAAAAAAAAACACTTGACCAAGACTTTAATAAAAACCACACGTTATTAAGGGAAACTATGGAAATTGTAGAAAGCTTTTAAGTTAATGAAATTGTTCTACAGTGTCTGCCCAACAGACATTGACTGAGCAAGTTGCTTTTATAAGTCATAATGTGTATAGTCAACATAATCTGTTTCAGAAAGAGCTGTGAAACGTCGTATTTTATTCCTTCAAATGAGAAAACATACGTATGCTTTCATCACAACTGCTCAATATGGTTTTTTTTTAAGCTTACTTTTTAAATTAAAGTATGCACATGTCTTATAAAGAATATAGAAAACAATGAAAAACTAGAAGAAGGAAATAAAAACTCACTCCTTGGGCCCCCAGCCAAAGAAGAGGGCTCTTCAACATGTTATTTATAGAAACTCTCAAACAAAAAGAACAGAGACACTACAGAATGAAGTAAGGGTGAAGTAAAATATTTGTTTTGCTAACTGATTAGCAAGTCATGATGTGAACAACAGGGGACCTTGTTTGTAATGGGTTTAGAGCCTACTATTAGTGTAGTAGGATGTGCAGCCCATGACTTCACATTGCCTGTTGACAGTGTCATACAGTTGGATATTGAACAGAAGGCCGATAGAAGGGCAAAAAGAAGTTTTTAGGCTACATGTAATTTCTTATATCATTGCTGCTGTATTCAAGAAGAAAGAAGGAAAAAACAGTAATGTTTTTAGAAGAAAATATACGAAACTATTTTCATGATTTCTGGTGGGTTAGAATTTCTTAAACAAGACACCCAAAGAACTGGACTACGTTGAAATTGATGACTTTTGTTTATCAAAATACATCATAAGAAAAAGAGGGAAAAGATAAGTCATAAACAGGTGAGGATAGTCACAATAATATATTTGACAAAAGATTCATGTTCAGAATACATATTAAAAAAAAACCCCTACTGGTCGTTAAGAAAGTTAAGCAATCCAATTTTAAAATTGACCAAAGACTTAAATACACACTTCATGTAAGAGGATATTCTTATGGCCAATAAGCATATGAAAAGGTGCTCAATCAAAATCATTAGTCCTTAGGGAAATACAAATTAAAATGAGATACCACCAGAATAGCTTAAAATGAAAAACACCGACAGTACCAAGTGCTGATGAGGATGTGGAGCAACTGGAATTTCCGTACATTGCTGGTGTGAGTTTAAAATAGTGGACCCCTTTGGAAACTGTTTGGCAGCATCTCTTAAAGCTAAACATATGTCTGTTCAGTGACCTGGCTATTCTACTCCTAACTATTTACCCAAGGGAGATGAGTGCATGTATCCACCAAAATATGCGTAAAAATGTTCAAAGCAGTTTCATTTACAGTTACTCAAAATTGGCAATAATGCAAAAGTCTATCAACAACAGAATGGGTAAATAATTATAGTGTATCCACAAAAGATAACACTAAACAAAATTAAAAAATAAACTTCTGATTCCAGCCAAGATTGGATTTACCTTCCCATCTAGAACAAGAGCACAATGGCCAAGATAGAGCAACAGGGACTGGATTTCCCCTTACCTTCTCCCTGAAACAACCCAAACCAAACATCACCAGACAACATATATGAAGCAATGGTTTTCAAAACTATGGATATTGGACAGCATAAGGCAATGATTTCTCAGAGATGGGAAACAAATAAGTTGAGCCCTAAAATTTCCCCAGCTAACTGCCTTGAGACAGTTTCTTACCCTTGGAGTGAAGTGAGAATGGGAACCCAGGCAGAACCCATTGGACTCCTTGATTTGAGGAGCTTGAGAGTCCAGCGAGACCGTGATGGCAAGAGTCTGCAGGACAGAGTACCAGAGAGTGGAGTGACACTGAGACAAGACACAGAGACTGCAGGGGTCCTCCTCAGGGAGGACCGATGAGGACAGGCATGAGACACAACAGCCTGAGATTGGGAAAGAACCGTCCAAAACGATTGAGGGAACAGTGTCCAGCACTCGTGCAGTACCAGAAGTACCAGAAGTAGTGACTCTTCCTAGCAGCCGGACTTTAAAAACTCACAATCCAGGGGACATTGGAGGGAATACTCAGGAAACTCTTGCCAAGGGGAATAATTGACCCTAGACTTGTATTGCTCTGGACCTAACTAACAAATCATAAATGAAAGGATCAAACTGTTGTTGAGTGATGTAACTATTCTAGCGCAAAGCTCATGAATATAGGAATATAAAAATATCTAGCACCCAAAAAGGTACAATTCAAGATGTCTGACATTTGTTCGAAGATGACCAGGCACCCACAGGAGCACAAAAACAGCACTGTTCTTCGTAAAGAGGAGAACAATCAATTGAAGCCAACTCAGAACTGACATGGATTTTAGAATTAAAAAAAAAAAAAGGCTATTGAAAGTTATTAAGACAGTATTTCACAATTTCAGAAAGTTAAATAGAACCATGGATGATAACTAAAAAAACCTTATCAAACTTCTCAGGTTGAAAATGACAAAGTCTGAAATGAAAAATATGCTGGATGCGTTTAATGGCAGATTGGACAGTGTAGAAGAAAGATGAATGAGCTTGAAGATAGAATGCTAGAAACTTTTTGAAACAAAACACAGAATGAGAAAAGAATTTAAAAAAATGAATAGAACATTCATGAGCATTCATGGGACAACTTCAAGTGGGCTTATATCTGTGCAATGAGAATACCAAAAGAAGAGGTGGGGAGGGGGTGACAGAAAAGATAATTTTTAAAAATTAGAAAATGTTCCAAATTTGATGAAAACTATAAACTCAGGAATATCAATGAACTCCAGGCACTAGCAACATGAAGAAAATAGCACAAGTCACACTGTAATCAAGTTGTTCAAAGCTAGTAATAAAGAGAAAAAATTCAAAAGTCCCTAAAAAAAAAAGAGACATGTTATACACAGAGAAACAAAGATCAAGATACAGCAGATTCCTTGTCTCCTGTCTCCTGTGAGGGAGACAACATTTTTAAAGCACTGAAAGAACAAAACTGTCAACCTAGAATTCTCCACTCAGAAAAAATCTCTTTCAAAAATAAAGGTAAAATTAAAAAAAAAAAAAAAGGTAAAATAAAGACATTTTTTCAGACGTACAAATGCTGTACTAACACTTGCACCACTAGAATTGTTACAGGACGTTCTTTAGGCAGAATGAAAATGGTATCAGATTGAAATATGGATCTCCATAAAGGAAATGAGTGCACCAGAAATGATAACTACATGGGTAAATGTATAAAGTTTTAAAGATTTATTTATTTATTTTGGAGAGAAAGAATGTGCATGCGCAAGTGGGGGGCAGGGGGAGGGGCAGAGGGAGAGGGAGAGAGGCAGACTCTCTGCTGAGGGAGTCTTGATTTCATGACATGGGGCCTGATTTCAGACCCTGAGATCATGACGTGAGGCAAAATCAAGAGTTGGATGCTTAACCTACTGAGCCATCCAGGCGCCCCAAGAGGGGCTCGTCCGGGATTTGAATAAATATATAAGGTTTAAAAAAATTATTTAAATCTCCTTTAAAGATCAACTCTAAATAAAGCAATAACAACAATGTGTTGGGGAATATATGTATAAGTAAAATGTTAATGCCAGAAGAGGATAAATGGAAATACAGTATTGTAAGATTCTTATAATACATGTAAAATGGCATCATATTACTTTGAAGGAAGACTGATGAGTTAAAGATGTTTACTACCAACCCTAAAACAACCATTGAAGTAACAAAACAAAGAACTTTTTAGCTCACCAGTCAAAAAAATGGAAACAATAGAATTTATTATTATTATTATTATTTTCAAATAACTCAAAAGAAGACAAAAAGGAAAAGGGATCAAATAACAGAAAGGACAACTAGAAAACAAATAGCAAGCTGGTAGACTTAAATATGATTATATTAATATTCACAGAAACAACTCAACTAAAAGGCAGAGATTGGCAGATTGGATAAAACACAAGACATACAACTGTATACTGTCCACAAGAAACACACTTCAATATAAAGACACACACATAGGCTAAAAGGATGGAAAAAGATAGACGATATTAACACTACTCAAAAGAAAGCTGGAGGGACCTTGTTACCATCAGATAAAGTAAATTTTGGAGCAAAAAATATTACCAAGGATAAAGAGGGTCATGTGATAACCAAAGTAATCAATTTATCAAGAGGACATAGTAATCCTAAACATTTATGCACCTAATAAAGAGCTTCAAATTACTGAAGCAATTACTGAAGTAACTGCAAGAAGAAACAGACAAATCCACGAGTATGGTCAGAGATCTCAGCATTCCCTTCCTAATACTGATAGCACACATGGACAGAGAAATTAGTAAGAATGTAGAAGACTTGACCATGATTATCAACCAACTTGACCTAGTGACATTTGTAGAACATCCCTCAAACAAAATCAGATATGCATTCTTTCCAGTGCATGATGAACACTTACCAAGATAGGTCATATTTTGGGCCATAAAACAAGTCTCAATATAACAAGATTCAAGTCTCAGACAGTTTATTCTCTGATCACAATGGGATTCAATTAGAAATCAATAATGGAAATATATCGGGAAAATTCCCCCAAAGTTGGAAATAACACACTTCTAAATGATCCATGGGTCAAAGACGAAATGAAAGGGAAATTAGAAAGCACTTCGACCTGAATGAAATTGAAAACACAAAAAATCAGAAATTGTGGAATGCTGCTAACACAGCACTTAGGGGGAAATTTATGTAACTAAATACCTATAAAGATAAAAAGACCTCAAATCAATGACCTCAACTTCCTCCAGAACAACTAGAAAAAGAGGAACAATTAAACTCAAACTAAGAAGGAACCAATAAAGATCAAAGCAGAAATCTATAAAATAGAAACAGAAAAACTACAGAGAAAATGATTTAACCCAAAAGCTGGTTCAGTGAGAAGACCAATAAGATGGATAAATCTTGAACCAGGGTGATCGGGGGGAAGAAAAGGAATGAGACACAAATTACCATTATCAGGAGACAGAGTGGTGAAGTCACTACAGAGTCTGTAGCTAGTAATAGGGAGAATAAGGAAATGTTATGAATACATTCCTATGAATTTAACAACTTAGATGTAAAAGACAAATTATTTGAAAGATACAAACTACCAAAACTCACTCAAGAAGAAATAGGTCAACAGGATAGTTATACATTGATTCAATCAATGGAATTTGTAGTTAAAAGCCTCCCTACAAAGAAAATGCCAGGTCCTGATGTCTTCCCTGGTAAATTCCTACAAATATTTAGGGAAGACATAATGCTAATTTTATACAATCTCTTCCAGAAAATTGAAGAGGAAGAAAACTTCCCAACTCATTGTGAGACCAGCATTACATACCAAAGCCAGATGAAGATACTACAAGAAAACTGTAGGTGGTTATCCATCAGGAACATAAATACAAAAATTCTAAATATAATTTTAGCAAATTAAATTCAACCTTATAGGAAATGGTAATGGTCATGGTTAAGTGGGCTTTATTCTAGGAATATAAGCTTGGTTTAGCATTTAAAATGAATCAATGTGTTTCATCATATTATCAAACAAACAAAAAAACTCAAACACCGTATGATTATCTTGCTACATGCAGAAAAGTTTTGACAAAATCTGACCTCCATTCTTGATAAAAACTCTCAGCAAAGTCGGAATAAAAAGAAACTTGCTTTAATCTGATGAAAGACATACACTAAAAACCTAGAGCTAAGCCTACTTAATGGTGAAGGACTGAATGCTGTCTTTGAAAGACCAGGAAAAAGGACAAGGATGTCTTCTCTCCCCATTTCTATTCTGCATTTTACTGGAAGTTCTAACTGGTGAAATCAGGCAATGAAAAGAAATATAATGCATCCAAGTTGGAAAGGAGAAGTAAAATTGTCTTTACTTGCAGACAGCAAAATTGTAGAAATCTGATAAAATCTGATAAAATAAGGAGGCTACTAGAATGAGAGAGTTTAGCTAAGTTATTGGATAGAAAATCAATATGCAAAGAATCAATCATATTTCTACTTACTGCCAATGAACCATAGAAAAATTAAATTGGTAAGAGCGTGAAAAATACGAAATACGAGAGACCTGTATGTTATAACTACAAAATGTTCAGAGAAATGACTTAAATAAGTAGAGAAACATACCATGTTTATGAGTTAAGAAACTCAACATTGTTAAAAATAACCATTCTCCTCAAATTGATCTCTAGATTTAACACAATTCCAATAAAATTCCCAGCAGACTTTTTGCACAAATTGACAAACTGACTTAAAAATCCTTATGAAAATGCAGAGGATCTAGAATAGCCAAAATAAATTTCAAAAAGGAGAGCAAAACTAAGAGTTATACTACCTAATATTTATATTATTATAAAGCTACAGTAATCAAGATAGCGTGTTACTGGATAGATAGTAGAACAGAATAGAGTACAAAAATAGACCCACAAATAGATGGACAACTTTTTTTGGACAAAGATACAGAGGTAATTCAGTGGAGAAAGGATAGTCTTCAACAAATAATGCTGGAACAATTGGATATTGGTAAACAAAAGAAAGATCCATACCTTGCACAATATACAGAAATTTACTCAAAATTGATTACAGATCTAAATGTAAGACCTAAATCTTTAAATCTTGTAGAAGAAAACAAAGGAGAAAAACTAACCAAAGATTTTTGTTTTTAGATACAGCACCAAACTCATAATCCATAAAAGAAAAAGTTGGTCAACTTTTTGGACTTGATCAAAACTAACTTCTACTGTTCTAGGACACTCTTAACAGAATGAAAGGACAAGCCACTGACTGAGAGAAAATATTTATGAATCATATAATTGATAAAGGACTTGTATCCAGGATATATAAGGAACTCCCAGTAGTCAAAGTAAGGAAAAAATAACCCAACACAAAAGTAAGCAAAAGATTTGAAATGATGCTCCATCAAAGAAGAAAGATGGTTGGCAAGTAAGCTCATGAGAACATGCTCAACGTCTTTAGTCATTAGGGAAATACAAATTGACAACATGAAACCATAGTGAGATATGACTACCCACCCAGTAGAGTGGCTAAAATTAAAAAGACTGATCATCCCAAATCCTGATGGGGATGTGGAGGACCTGGTTTCCTCATACACGGAGATTAAAAATGGTAAGTGACTTTGGAAAACAGTTTGGCACTTTCTTAAATAATTACATGCCTACCTATCATAGGATCCAATATTTACCCAAGAGGAAAGGAAATTTGTATCCATACATAGATTTGTCCATGAATGTTCAAAACAGCTTTATTTGCCATGGACTGGAAACAGCCCAAATGTCCATCAACAGGTGAATGAATAAATAAACCTTAGTTTATCTCTACTAAGAAATACTGCTACACAATAAAAAGGTAGGCGTTATCGATACATGCTGTAACATGGATGAATCTCAAATATAAGTATGCTGAGTGAAAGAAGCTATATAAAAAAGTAGACATGCTGTATTATTCCATTTATATAAACTTCTAGAAGACATAAACTAATGTGTAATGACGGAAAGCATATCAGTGTTTGGAGGGATGAGGGAAGGGGAGGAAAGGAGGATGGCCAAGGGGTACCAAAAAACTTTTGGGGTGATGGACATGCCCATTATCGTGAGGATGGTGATGGTTTCGTGGTGCACATGTGAGTCATCTCATCGAGTTGTACACTTCAAATATGTACGATTTATTGTGTGTCAGTTATACCTCAACAAAGCTGTTAGAAATAAACTGACATAAGCATCTACTGAATGAATTTCATGTGAATGCCTTCACCGAACTCCCTGAAAAAGTTTTTCTCATCGAGCATACGAAGCCAGCCACAAAAGCACCCATGGTATGAAGCCATTTATTTTTTTTTTAAAGATTTTTTTATTTATCTATTTGACAGAGAGAGAGATAGCGAGAGCAGGAAAACAAGCAGGGGGAGTGGGAGAGGGTGAAGCAGGCTTCCCGCCGAGCAGGGAGCCCGATGCGGGGCTTGATCCCAGGAATGTGGGACCATGACCTGAGCCGAAGGCAGATGCTTAACGACAGCCACCCAGGCGCCCCTGAAACCATTTATATTTATTCAAGAACAGGCAAAGCTAATTTGTGCTGAAAAGAAAATTGGAGTAATGGACACCAACAGAAGGGGTAAGATTGACCAGTGAGGGGTACGAGGAAAACTTCCAGGATGTTGGAAATAGTCTACATCTTGACCCAGGTGGTGGTGAGTTAGGGCTTAAAAGTATTCAAAGTCATCTATTTGCCATCAGCGTACTTTATGCATTTTATATATGTTATGCCTCAATAAGAGGAGGAAGAAGAGGAAGAAGACGACGCGGCGTATCAGACGGTGTGTGTGGAAGTGGTGGTGGGAGGCTTTAGAGCAGTGTGGGACTGTCCTCGGAGAGCACCCAGGAAACAAAGATGCTCTTCAAAGAATAGCATAGGGCACACTCTCATTCGTGAGTGTCCAGCGCAGAACCCTTCCAGAATTGGAAGCCGACTCTAAAGCAGGCACTGTGTTGTTCCCAGCTGGTATTTGTCAGGCCTTCTGTTTCTAATGGCATAAATATAACTGCAGGCTTCTGAAAAATTGAGAGTATTTTTACTTATGAGAAATGAAGAAATTAAAGTAAAAAGACCTTATTAAGGACTGGGAAGAATGTCTGTGTTCACTAATTCATGCTGTGCCAGATCTCTTGGATTCAAATCCCAGGGCAGAAAAATCAAAGTTGCTTCTGTTACACATGGAGCCGCGAGCTTAAGACTTCGTGTTTGGAAAGCCCTTTGTGCAGAAAGAGCACGACGTCAGGTTTTGGTTTGGGCACGATGGGGCAGTCCGGGCTTCTTAGCTTCTTCCTTGTTTAGGGCCAGGATTCCCCTTCAGATCTCTGAATTTTTTTCTGGGTATGTTTGATATCTGTGGCTAGGTGGCATGAAGTGGAACATAGAGTAAACAAGGCTGCCTGGAACCTGGCTTTGATGTTGGCCAATGCTTACTGACTTCCTGGACGGTGCAGAGTTGGACTGCCCGGCCTTCAGGGACCTCTTTGCCTTCTCCGTCCTTGGCTGACTGAACTCGAATTGGTTTTTCATCCTCCCAGCCTTGGTGCTGGCCATGTCACCAGCCCATGCCTGGTGACATTCCTTCCTAGAAGGAAGTCTTAGCCATCCTCGTCCCCAGCCTGGTGGCTCTGCCCTCGACTATTTTGTGAAACCTCACCAGCTTCGGAACCCTCCACCTGTAGATTTGAAAGGAGTTGTTAGCTTGAGGGAAAATGCCAAATCGAGAAATGAAACATGAAAGACCTAGAAAAACTTGGGTCACATATTCTATCTGTAGAAGTTTGTGAGGATGCCAAGGGACCATCAGAGGAAGCAGATGCTGAGGATAATAGAATCTGGGGAAACTGAGGCAACCACCCCACATTTTTAATGGCAAAATGATACCCACTGAGTTGTGCATGTTCCTTCCTTATGATGCCCCCTGCCCTGGTTTCTTTAAATAACTCTTTTAGTATTTACCCCTAAGTGCAGGGGCAAAAAAACCCTTTGTTTTCTATATTGTGAATATTTCTTGTGTTCTAAGTGTTTTTCCTGCTTCACAGAAACACACACAATCCAAGTTTATAAATTCTTTCCTTTGGAAATTTCTAGTTCCGTTCGTACTAGTATTTAAAAACATTTGTTATTATTGTCTGAACAAACTCTAATACCAATATCTCAAATGTGATCTTACTACAAACAAGCAGTTGCACAGAATAGATTTGTGTGTGTGTGTGTTTTGACCCTATCAAAGTGGCTTTGGGACTATAAATGGTCCTAAGAAAAATGAGTATTTTATGTACTTTGATTTTTTTTTCTTGAAATTTCCATTCCCTCCTACACTTATACACACAACCCCAAACCATAAAAAGGTGTTTTAAAAATAACTTCTAAATTCCCCACTATGTTATGCTTCCAGGCCAGATTACAGTTAAAACAAAGTTTTGACAGACAGAATAACTTATCACTTAGGCCACAAATCTTGGTCTTTGGAAAAGAAAACCACTCATAGTACAGATCTTCCGTGACTTACAAGGGGGTTACGTTCCAGTAAGCCCACCTTAAGTTGAAAATGCATTTGATTCACCTAACCCACCAAAAGTCATAGCTTAGCCTAGCCCACTTTAAAGTGCCTCAAACATTTACATTTGGGCAAAACCATCTAACACAAAGCCTATTTTATAAGAAAGTGTTGAATATCTCATGTGATTTATTGAATACTGTACTGAAAGTGAAAACCAGAATGGTTGTCTGGATATACAGAATGGTGGTAAATGTATTGACTGTTTATCCTCGTGATCTTGAGGCTGATTGGGAGCTGCCCCTGCCCCTGCCCTGCATCCTGAGAGAGGATTGTGCCTCCAATCACTAGCCCAGGAAAAGATCCAAATTCAAAATTCAAAGTACAATTTTTACTGAATGCATGTCTCTTTCATACCATTGTAAAGTTGAAAAATTATAAGTCAGGGACTATCTGTAAAGTCTTTAGGCACTGCCCTTGTGTGTATGTTAGTGGTCCACCTTCTTCTTGGAACGATGATGCTACCTGATCTTAACATTGGAGGAATTTTGCAAGTGGAATCCTTCACGTGCCAGCTGGCTTCCTTCCCCACAGGTTGCTCACCCCTTGGTTAGTTTGGGAATAGAGGAGTCAATGTCCTTTTGTTCCTAATCGTATTCTCTTTGTGCATGTTTTTACTTATGGCCAAGTTCATTTTTTCCCTATTAGCTCATCAAATACTTATCAAGTGCTTGCTATGTGAACTTTGGACTCTGAAGCCAGACTGCCTAGTTGATATCCCTGCCTAGTTGATATCTGCTGCTCACTTAATTCTGGACCTTGGGCAGGTCCTGTGCCTCAGTTTTGCCATCTTTGAAATGGGGATGATAATAGTACCTATCGCATAGGTTGTTTTAGAGGATTACATGACTTGTAAGTGAAGAGTTTAGAATGTTGTCTGAGCCATAGAAAATACTACCTTCAGTTCAGTTCTGTTGTTGTCACTGTTTGCTGTTGTTATGACACATGGCAGCCTTGTGCTTCCTGCTGGGTACCCAAACATGCTCCTTCTCAAAGTGTTTTCCTTCTAATGTCATGCATGGCCACTATCTCTACCTGAGCCTGATTTATCTAGCCCAGAGTTTCTCAGCCTTGGTGCTGTTGGTGTTCAGGGTCAGCCAGTTCTTCATTGTGGGACTGCCCCGGGCACAGCATCGCTGGTGTCTATTCACTAGATGCGAGAAAGATGATCCTCCAGTTAGGACAACCCAGAATGTCTCCAGACATGGCCCAGTGTCCCCTGGAGGACAAAATTGCCCACCTGTTTAGACTGGTACAGCCTGCTGCAGAGGTAGCACTGTGGCTCCTTCCGCTTTCTAAGGCTCCTCTGGTCACATTCTGTGTTGTCATCTTCTCCCTGAGCTTGTGTTTGAAGATCCAAGTTCCGTGTTTCCTGTGCCTCTTACCCACATGTTGGGAACCTTAGGGACAATTCTGTTGTTACGTTACGACTGAGGCCTCCTCTTTAAGATAGCCTCCTCCTTCTCAATCTCTTGGGCTTCTTTAGAAAGAGAGTGGGGGACGTGGTCTTCCCAGCACTTCTGCTCAGGGCTGCCCTTGAAGACAAGCCCCCCGGCCCTTTGCCGCTGAAGGACGGTACGGTCATCGCTATGGAGAACAAGCCGGGGTCGCCGGATCGTGCTTTGTGAGATCGCGTGGCCAGGCCCTTGGTCCGTGTTTCCCTGCTTCCTCTGCCCAGTGAGCACTGATGGTGGACTGTGAGAGAAGAATACTGCACCCCAGGCTCTGCACTGAGCACTTGATGAGGATCAGCCGGTCATTGTTCACACCCTCCCTCGAAGGCAGTTATTTTTATTCCCATTTCACAGATGAGAAAATGTCAGCTTTGAGACCACGTGCCAGTAGCAGGGGCACAGAGTCAAAGCTGGGCAGTGGATTCCAGAGTTTGTAACCCCCGCAATGCTTGTCCTCATGTCAGCCCAGGCTGTGCCTCCCCCTGGTCTCTAGAAAGCGGCATCTCACTCCTGGCATGAATGCTGTCTGAGCCCTAAGTCCTAGATCCCGTCCCGGTCACATACAGCTGTCCATCAGTAGCCTCATGCTGACCTGAGCTGTGACAGGGGCCACTTAATTATGTGACGTCACACCCGAGACCTGCTCCTCCCCCAGCCCTCTTGCTTCACTCTCTTTTCTTCCCTGCGTGTAGGCTGACGATGGGCTTCGGCTGTCAGGTCTCAGGGGCCATAAACCAACCTTGTTTATTGGATCTGAACTCTCGAGCTAAGCCCTTAGGCCACAGAACTTACCTTGCTGGCAGCAGGTGTCCTCACATCTAAATTTCCTTAATGCTAATCTCTTTAAAATGATTAATTCTATAGGTAAAAAATGATCACTTTTAATATACCTTCAGTTCTGTCCCAGACGCAGGACACCCTATAAGCCAAAAATGAAGAACTTAACCTAATTGAAAGGGCCTTTACTAGAATTTTATTTTGTCAAACACTATGTTGGCCATTAGGAGGTATGGTATCTTTTCCCCCTGATTACATTGATAGTTTATGCTCCCAGGTTATAATTTGGGCCATAAATCCATATATCACCTGATTTCTTTCTGGCCTTCCTTGCTTTTTTTTCCCCCCCCCTGAGGCCACATGGATCTGCTTTAAGTTTCCACTTTGTATTTAAACCCTTGGCTTGAAGACCATTGTCCTCTAACAGTTTTAGTAAAAACATCAGCATCTGTAGAAAGCACTCACAGAAAATGAAGGTCATAAAATGTCAAAATACAAATGAATAATGTAGAATCTTTGCCTGAGAACATTTCTGAGTAGCACAGAGAACATCCTGTTCTCTTCCTCTCTTCTCCTCCTGCACCCTTCAGAGGGGAGACACAGCACATAGATGCCCAGACCCACAGAAGGAGGCCTTATAATTTGCTCTGGAGTTATTCACGATTCAAATAGTGCAGGAGGTTTATTGAGCACCTGCCATGTGCCAGGCCCTATCTGAGGCCCTGGGGACGAGATGGCAGCATACGGGCCCCTCCCTGGAGGAGCTCAGAGCCTAATGGGGGGCAGCAAGAATAACCTGGTTGCAGCTGGGGAGATGCTGTGATCAAGTCTGACGTCAAGCTTGGGATCACAGAGCAGCACCGTGCTGGTGGTGACAGCTAACATTTACTGAGCACGTTCTACATGCTTGGCACTGTGCTTTCTACACGTTTATTTTTTAATCCTCACAACTGTGTGAGGTAGAGGTCCTATTATCCCCATTTTACAGTTGAGGAAATTGAGGCTCCAAGCTCCCTAAGCTGAGTTTTAAAAGCCAAGTAAGAATTATGTAGGAGGAAGAAGGAGAAAGCAGAGATTCTGGAGCGAGGGAACAGCAGGTACAAAGACAGAGGTGCGTGGATGAGATGATATCTGCATCATGGAGGAACTGGGAGCTGGGATCACACCATCCGTTTTTGCCCATGGTTAAATGATTTCAACCATGGGCCCGGTTTTCAGGGAAAAGCAACCACCCTCAAGTGATGGGCCACTTAATTATGTAACACACCTATGTGGCTGGGGCACGCCACTCCACCTTGAAGGGGTTGTCCACGTGCCTTTGAGCTTCGGCTTGGGGGAAATGACACCTGGGCCTCTCTGGGAAATTCACAGGGCTGGCAGGATCCCCAGTCTTCCAAGCTGGACTTCAAGTGGCCTTGGGCAACTCACGTAACCTCTGTGACATTTGCTTTGTCCCTGGGACACTCAAGTCAGTGTCTCTAGAACCTACTGCAGAGGCTAGTGCTTGATAAGCCTTAAAATGGGGATACCAGTTATTGCGAGGCATTTCGGGTGATTGATTATAGTTCGAATGAAAGCCTTTAAACTGCTCAGTGAAAGGTAAGGAATAAATAAATAATCCCACTTCTAAAGCTTCCTTAATTAATTAGCCATCACTGGTCTAAGTCCTTATGTGCAGAATTGGCAGATGTGCTGGTTGTTCTAGGAAAACCATCTTGGCCTCTGCCTCATGCAATTTTAGCTCACAGCGGGTGGGTACAGATGAGAGCAAACCAGAGGTGGAATTTTTTTCCATACCTGGAGCATGCCGTACTGGAAAAGCAGCCTTTCCAGCGGGGGAAGGCGGGCTGCATGTGCAGCAGGACAGAAACGCCCCGAGGCCCTGACTGTGCCTTGTCTGATGGCTTCTTTGCAGGAGCTGATCCCTGACACTGAGTGGGGGGAGGGTGGTGACCGCATTGAAGTATCCGCTAATAGGCAAGACCCTGCCTTCCTCCACACCCTCTCTCCTCCTCTAAAGACTTTCTGGAAAATAGAGCAAAAACAATGAGGCGACCCCAAGGGTTGATGAGAATTGCATTCCCCATGCAGCCCCGATTACTCTGTGCCTTTGTGCCTGAGGACTCCGTGAAGGGTACGGCTGTCAGGTGTCTCTCCTCCCCGTGCAGGGTAATCTGCACTGATTGACTTGTCCATTGTCCTTCCCCTGGAGCTAAAAACAAAACAGGAAAGGCTGCTTGGTGGGGATAGAGGGGAACTTGGTGGCCAAATGCTGTTGCTTTCCAGGCGTTGGACACAGGCTCATTCTCTCTGAGAAACTTACATCCAAAGGCAGTGACTTTGAAAGGACCGTGGCTGGGAATTAGAGACAGATGCTTAGCTGGCCATGAGTAGATATTAAATTGTATTAAACTATGCAAACCGCATTTCTCATGCAAGGCCTGTTTCAACCTTACATCAGTCCTTGGGCTGCATTTGCATTTCTATAGAGAACGAAATAAAAGCAGCATGTCACTTACTCATTTCTATTCATAACTGTGGGCTGTTATTATTCTAGCTCTCGTTCTCCCCTACACAGCACAGCCAGATTAATCTTCCTAAACCTCCATCAAGAGCTAGTTTAGTTCCCAGCTTTTCACTTTTTCAACTCATGTTCATAAGGCCCAGGCGCTGAGAAGAATTTAAGGATACATAAGATGGGGCTAATTTTAAGGTCACTAGACATCCTGCGCCGTCTGGGACAATCCTTGTTTATGCCTGTCATCCTGATAAAATTATTACTAGTACCCCTGTTTCACTCGCAGAGGCGATCCGGTTGTAACGATGAATTACACTCATGCCTGTCAAGGGCTTGTAAGCTAGAAGGGGTGGAGAGTATGAACGGAAATAATTCCAGAACGAGGTAGAGTCTGGAAGTAGAGGAGGGGAGATGGTGGAGGAGGGTCGCGGCCCCAGGACTGGGATCGACAGGGAAGGCCTGTGCCGGCCTGGGCTTTCAAGAATGACCCAGACAAACGGGGAAGATGGGGGAGCAGTGTGAGGAGAGGTGTGTGTTCTGGGCTCCTAGGGGGCCACAGAGACACGGAAAGGGAGATTTCTTCCAAGGAGGGTGGGAAGGATGGATCTGGGGGCTTGAAGGGCAGGTGGGGAACGTGAGCTTGGCCCTGGAGGCTGGAGGAAGCAGAGGCACGAGCACGAAGAGCCCCAGGGGACTAGGAAGTTCAGTGGTCCTGGTCGAGGGCTGGCCACCCCACTGTGAGTGGCGGATGCAGCCTTTGGACGGGTGGAGGCTGCCCCTGGACCGTGCTCTCTACCGTCCTGCCTGCCTCTCTCCCATATCCCACATGATTAACGAGGGAAATTAAAATTTCCACACATGACAGGGTGAGGCAAATGGATGTCCTGGTGTCTTTGTTCCCTCTACGCAGAAGCCTCCAGCCAAGAGCTGACATGAGCTTGCTGTTGTCACATCAGTTAAATTATTTTAGCGTCATCTTTGACAGGAAAAAACCAGAAGCCTGCGTTTAGAAGAGCAGGCCTGCAGTTAGGACAGGTCCAGTCCTTCAGGGGCCGTCAGAGAACGACTCAGCGTGGCGTGTTTATCTGGGCTCCAGGTGGGTCATGATTTCAGTAGTAACTTCGCTGGACTGTAGTCAGGGCTAAGGCCCCGTGCGGGCCGCACGGCTGTTCGTTTTGTCCTGTGTCTGCTTCTGTCTCCTTTCTTCATTCCTTTCTTGGTTCTTTCAACTAAAACCGTTTATTCAGTGCCCAAAACATGGCCATACTCTAAGCTTGCTGTTGAAACACCAATCCAGTCCTGTGAGATCAGAGCCTGCCTGTTCCACAGATGAAGAGAGTGAGCTTGGGAGAGGTCAAGGCAGATGCTCAAGGTGACCAGCCGCGTGTGGCGTTGAGGATTATCGCCAAGCAGGTGTCTGCGAATAGTCTGATTGTTTCCAGGGATGCTGTTGAGGGAATTCCACAGCAGACAGAAAGCACCAGGTTAGCGGTGCCCAAGCCTGAAAGTGCTTTAGCACCATTGGCGGAGCTTAAAAAAATCCAGGTTCCTGGGCTCTATCCCCCAGAGATTCTATTTTGGGTCCTGGTGAGCTTAGGAAGCTGTGTGTGAGTATGTGTGAGTGTGTGTGTTTAAAGTTCCCTAGAGTCCCGGTTCTCAGACTATAGATGCTTCAGCATCTCCTGGAAGGCTTGTTATTACACAGATGCTGGGCCCCACCCTTAGAGTTTCTGATTCAGGACATCTGTGGTGGGGGGTGTAGGGGAGGGTGTGGGGGAGGGTGTGGGGGGAGGGGTGCTGAAAATTTGCGTTTCCGGTGGGGCTGCCACCGCTGGTCTGAGGAGCACACCCTGAGAATTGCTGCTCTAGGGGGGGCCCATGTTCCTCCAGCCCAGGGACTGGAACATGCTGGATTGGGGGGCTCATGGTCTCTGACTGAGGCCCAAATTGTCTGAGTCTTTTTTGCTGAGGTCATAAGAGGATTAGAGATGCTGGACCCAGGATGCCCACCTAACCGGCCACTCTCCCTTCCTCCCGACCCGGGAGATCACTGTGCTCCTTTCTTCTGAGTCTGGACATGGGCTCAGTATCCCTCTCGTCTCTCTGCAGCCTGCCAATCCCAACCAAATGGACTTGGCTCACAAGCTGAACTTATTTTTGTTTGCTAAGCTAGACAGCCTAACTGGCACCCCCCAAGTCAATGATTTAAAAAGTCTGTTTGTTTCTGGAACTTGTGCCCTCTGTGTTCATTAGAAGGAACCCCTCGGGGAGTGCTTAACCTTGGTTGCCCGGTAGAATCATCTAAGAAGTTACAAAAAATAACTGAATGCTCGATGCTGGGCCCCCTCGCAGACCAGGTGGATGGGTGTGTCTGGAGGCGGGGCCTGGGCCTTGAGAGCATCCCAGATGATCCTCAGGTGCGGTCTGGAGCCGGCAGCTCTGTGCAGGCCCCTAATAAACCAGGTGTCATGCGAACTCCCCATGTCTGCCTGCAGATTCCCCTTGCACAGTGCCCCTTCTCTCCCTTCCCCGTCCCACACACCTCTTAATTTTTCTGCCACACAAAATGGAAGGGGAAGCAGCCAAAGGCCCACCTGACACCACTGTTGTCTTGGAGGATCCCTGACAAGTGGCCGAAATGGGTGGTGGCCACCGTCCCAGAGTGGTCAGAAGGAAGCTGTGTTTCTGGAGCAGTGCCCAAGGAACCGAGCTCCAGCCCAGAAGGTGTTGCTTCTCCTCGCTCACCTTATCTTTTGTGAATCTGGGGATGTGTGGTGTCCCCTGGAGAGGAAGTGTTTCCATGTAGAGACTCTCAGCCCCATAGTTTTCTCTCTGCACTCATGTCAGGCTCCTCTGACCACCTTCATCCAAACATTCCCTTCTGGCTGCCCCTCATGCCTCCCTGAACTGCCCTTTCCAGAAGTAACCAGCCCCCTCCCGAGTGACATTGCTCCTTTTGTTTGCTCTCCCTGAATCACCTCTATTGGCCACTCTCTCCTCTCCCAGCATCCTAACTTTTCTGCCTCCTCTTTGTTCCTTCTCTGTTTCCTTTACCAACTTCTTTGCCTTCTCCTGCCGCCATCTTGGACCCTTTGCACTTCTCTGCACATCTTGGGATTTCTTCTCCAGACTCAAGGCACTGGCCTGACATGTGCTGAGTACCATTCTCCCAACAGCATCCATAAACAGAAATGTGTCCACCAAATCAACCCTGTCTCCCCTATTTCTATCCCACCCTCTCTTCTGATTTCCTAGGCATGGGACCTCACCTGCGCTGAGCTCTGTGATCCGCTGGGTAACTGCCTCTGGTCCACACTGCCTTCCTGAGGCCTCCTGCTATGGCCATACTTGCCTTTGTCTCTGCTACCTTGTGCTGGATTATTGTGATAACCTTCTAGCCAGCCGCCCACTTTCCAGTCTCACTCCTCTCCCATCTGCGCACCACTCTTAGAGACCTACTTCCAGGATGTCCTTCCTCCTCTCTCTGGATGCAGATGTCCGTGGAGCATCTGCTGTGTGGCAGGCACAGGGCTGAGTACACTATACCTAGTACCCATTTCAACCTGACAGCAAACTTAGGAATCAGTAAACACTTATTATCCCTCTTTCGCCTGTGAGGACACAGATTCAGAGATGCGTGGGAATGGGGCCAAAGCTCCTAACCACTGACTAGTGTGGAACAGAAATTCAAACTCAGTCTGGGCCTCTGAGCCCTCACTCTTAACCACTCTCCTTCGCTGCCTCTCCCCTGGCCCCCAGGGCTCGGCCGCCGCCCAGTGCACATAAAATAAAGATCAAAATCCTTGGGTTGGCAAATGAGGCATTTCTAGATCTGTCCTTGCCCACCTTTGCAGGCTTACTTTCTTTTTACTCCTGGGCCCTCAGGTCATGCCCTCATTCTCTTCTCTATGTTTTCGCCCAGACCCTTGGTGACGTCCAGTACCCCAGAGCAGGGCCCCTCCTAGAGCTTCACCTTCTTGACCTCTCCAGACCTTCTGAATTTCCAAAGTCTTTTTTGTGTACTCTCGTATTTTATTTAATACGAAACTGTTGTAGACCCCTTTTCAGGTTTTTCAGTGTTATCCCGTTGGGTTCTAAACCCTTGAGGGCAGGAACTATGTCTCAGACATGGTTCAGGTCCAGGGGCTCCCAGCACGCCTCCTTGTTCAGTGGTCCTGGTCACCGGTGCACATCCATGTTGGGCGTTTTGACATCTCTTGTCCCTTGCCTCAGCCAGCGCTGGGCCCCAGGAATAAGGCCATGAGGTGCTGCCCGCCCTCAGGGAGCTGTTCTGCGAAGGTGCCCTGATCCCTCACTGGTGCTCTGTGCAGCCATAATTGCTTGTTAGATTAGTTTTCCATCCTTCATGGGAATCATTTTTCTTCATGTGTTTCTGTTTTTCAAGTTTGAATAAAATGGAGACTTGGCTGTACACCAGGGAGGTTCAGGAGAGAAATGAGCAGTGGGACCTCCCCAGCCAAACCTGCCTGCAAACCACTGACAGCACAGGAATACAAATGACTTCTGGCGGGATGGGCGGGCCTCCTGGGGGACCGGCCGCCATTGCTGCTTTGGATCAGGACCTGGGCTGGCACGGGGACTCTGAGTATCTGCGC
This sequence comes from Mirounga angustirostris, assembly GCF_029215605.1. Classification (NCBI taxonomy): domain Eukaryota; kingdom Metazoa; phylum Chordata; class Mammalia; order Carnivora; family Phocidae; genus Mirounga; species Mirounga angustirostris. The sequence continues at coordinate 35,362,795 of NW_026991717.1, read as the reverse complement.
ACCCCTGCGGCCTCCTCCCTGCTCTGTATCTGCTGAGGGTGAACTGACTGGTGTCCCCAGTCAGAAAGGGCCACCTCTGCTTCCAATGGCCTCTCGCTGATGGGCACAAATTGGTTGTGACTGGGTTGGCAGCTTGGGGCGTGAACGTACAGAACTATGTGAATAGTAGCAACAAGCACTTAAACAGAATGAGGTCAGCCGTATGAACACACATCACCTAGAGATCTGACGTAGTGAAGCAAACATCTAGGTCCAGTTGGTACAGTTCTACCTCAACTGCCAGGATTTCTAGATCCTTCACCGCCTGGGTTATGGTTCTAGGCCAGTGTCACACAATCTCGGCTACCTACAGGGAGAGCTGCTGGGGTTGGTGAGAGTGCCGAGGGATGGTGAAGGACATATGAAGGACATATGCTGTCTCTGTGCTGTTTCTTTCTTCCTTTTAATAGATGATGAAAAGTGATGCCCACATCCCTGTCCCACACGCTCGGCTTGCTTTTCATGCCACTGAGTAGAAGTTGCCTCCTTTGGCTTAGCCCCAGACAGCTACTAGCTCTAGCAGCTGAGGAGCATGGTGTGCCCACGGCCTCAGCACTAAGCCCAACTTGGAAGCATCTGGAAATAGTCTGCCGTTTCCACACTCTGGACCTGGGGGATGAATTTAGCTCCTCGGGGCACCTGTGGGAATGTTAGGGGACAGTTTCCCTGTGACCCCATCCTGGATGACCCGTTGCCCTACTGGGCCTGGTTTCCATTTGTCACTTTCTTTCTCCCTGAGATCAAGGCCTGACCCTGAATGTCGGCCCTGACTGGAGAGGCCCCCACAAACCCATTTAGAGCCTACCAGTCCCAGGCTGCACCTACTTTTTGGTATCCTCTAAGTGCCTCTGAAAAACATGCCCATCTCTGCCTTGTAAACACCAGCAGTCCCTGGTCTTCTGTGACGTCCATTTGAGGGCTTTCACACTTAGACCGTTGGATTATAAGACCCACTGCGGTGGCATCATGGTAGAGACATGAGAACCACGGAGAGCTATCATGTGGTGGCTGTTACACCTGGAATCCCAGTCGGAGAAGCTGCTCTGGGAAGAGCTTTAGGCTGCCAGAGAACAGGAACAGGAATGAAACAGGAGCCCAGGATGGGGCTATGCCCCTCCACAATGGGGGATGTGCTCTCTATGCTCTCAGGGGCACTATTTTCTTAAATTAGTAAATATTTATTGACCACTCTTATGAGCAAAGTGTCACATTAGTCTACTGCAGAAGGTGGAAAAGCAATGTTTGTGGGTGTTCCTGACAGCACTCAGGCCACGGGAGATGCTAATGTTGAAATCTTTAGGTATGTATATGAAGATATAATTTTCTACTCCATAAGACAAAGAGATGCTTGAGTATTATTGAGTTCAGTGAGGGAACGCTTCTCTGCTGGGATCCAGAGTGGTTTGTAAGGCAGAATTTGGAAGAGTTCAATAGATGGAGGCAGGTGGGGGGGACATTTGTCTGGTTAGCTGGGGGGTATGTAGGTGGATGGGGATGGGGAGAGACGGATGACAGGGAAGCCAGTGGTGGTAGTGATGGTGATGATGATGATGATGATGATTTTTACCAATTATTGAGCTAGATATGGTACAGGCATGATTTCTGTCTTACAACCCTATAAAGTGAGGACACTTAACCAATGAAGAAATTCAGGCATATCTGTGTTGAAGAGCCCACCCAGAGACATAGAGCTTGTAAATGGCAGAACCAACAGTTGAACTCAGCACAGCCTTCTTTCAAAGCCCAGGCTAAAGTAGGTGAGGGTTTCTTTTTTTTAAAGATTTTATTTATTTATTTGACAGAGAGACACAGCGAGAGAGGGGACACAAGCAGGGGGAGTGGGAGAGGGAGAAGCAGGCTTCCCGCCGAGCAGGGAGCCTGATGTGGGGCTCGATCCCAGGACCCTGGGATCATGACCTGAGCCGAAGGCAGACGCTTAACGACTGAGCCACCCAGGCGCCCCAGTAGGTGAGGGTTTCTTTTTTTTAAATCTTTTTTTTTTAAGATTTTTATTTATTTATTGAGAGAGATAGTGATAGAGAGAGAGCATGAGAGGGGGAGAGTCAGAGGGAGAAGCAGACCCCCCGCTGAGCAGGGAGCTAGGTGCGGGACTCGATCCTGGGACTCCAGGATCATGACCTGAGCCGAAGGCAGTCGCTTAAATAACTGAGCCACCCAGGCACCCCTAGGTGAGGGTTTCTAATATGAATTTGAGGATCAAATTAGGGGAGTTATGATCCAGTAACTCAATAAGAGGTGGTTGGAAGAATCAAGAAAGCTTGAGAACTGACCAGGTTTGAGGGGGCCAAGGACACTCAGAGGGAAAAGTCATGACTCCATTTTGTAGTCTTGGATATTGGCAAAGAGGCAGGACAGCCCCCGGCCCCCAGCCCCCAGGAGGAGGTGGTCTTGAGGGGCTGAGGGAAGGTATTGAGATGAGTTTGGGAAACGTGGCGATTTGGTAGTGGCAGACGTGCCAGGTAGCCATCGTCTGTCACATCCTCTGACTCACATTCTAGATACACTGTGAGTATGGATGAGCAAAAACACAGGAAAAATAAAGCCTCTTATGTTGGGAGAGACTCTGGAGGAAGTAGAATGAGGGATGGCAGTGGGAGTAGCTGTCAGAGAAGCCGGAAGAGGAATAAAAATGGCGTCATGGCACGCATGGCAGAAACCAGCAGGGGAGTTGGTTCCAAGTGAGTTGTCAAGGCCGCCATACATGTCAGAGAAGTCAAGATAAATGTCCCTGTGTGAACTTGGGAGGGCTCAGTTCAACCCACGGCACATTCACAGAAGCTGTCATTGGCCCAGCCTTACGTTTGATGGAAAAGCAAGTCCCTGCTCTCGAAAGTCTCAGGAAATCTTCCGGAGACACACTTGAGTTGAAATGTGTCTTTTCCACTTAGCCCAAGATTGTCATTCTCTGAGCTTCTGGTTCCTGATATGTGGAACGGGCATACTAATCCCGGCCTCCAGGCAGGTACTGTGGCCGGGGATGGTTCTGGGACTCAGAACTGATGCATGTACAACACTTACATGGTGCTCAGAGCTTAATGGTGCTTGCTCGGTTATGCTTAGGACATGTGATGACAAGAGAATGAAGGGCAGTTGCTGGGGACCTTCCTGCCCGCCACACGGAAGCCTGCCTTCCTCGGGCGTGGCATCCTTTCTTCAGTGGTTTGGGCTGTTGAGTCAATCATGCCTGATTTCTGCCGCCTCATGTGGCTTTTCAGTACTAAAAAGAATCTCCTATTTCTAGAACTTCCCGTCCTTTAATGTGCTTTTTGGCCCAGATGTTCTGACACAGCTCTCTTTCATTTTTCTTCTCCCAGTTCAGACAGAGACCAGAGCCCCCTTCTGTTGGTCGGTGGTGTTCTCACTTGCCCCACCAGGGGGAAAACACACTTTGTTGTGCTCCATGGCAGATGACAGGGTCCCTAGATGGCTCCGAAGGTTAAGACAGCACAGATGAGCTGTGGGGACTGGCCCCTTATCCTCTGGGGGCCCGGGGGCTGCAGGGCCCAGTGGGTATCTGCCTGGAGGCCTTGCTGCCTGGCTGCATCCTGTCAGCCCCCTGCACATCCTCACTAGGGGCTGGGGAGTGGGGAGGGGGTTAGGGAGTGTGGCCCTGTGTGCGTCTGGCACTCTTGGGAGACTAGGAAGTTGATGCCACAGAGACAGGGTTCCTGGAGAAATACATGTGTGACTTAGAAGCTGGAGGATGTGGTGGGGGAAAGAGATCAAAGCAGGGACGGGAAAAACCAACAAGGTGTGGCCTGTGAGGCTGGCATGGGCTGGGCTGCCCCAATGCAGCCTCATGCCCTGGCTCCTCCTGGTGGCCACCCTGTCCCATGTGCTTGCGCTCAGCCGCCCCCCTCCATCCAGGGCACTGAGATGCTTTTTTTTTTTTTTTTTTAAGATTTTATTTATTTGAGAGAGGGAGAGAGCAGGAACACAAGCAGGGGGAGTGGGAGAGGGAGAAGCAGGCTCCTCACTGAGCAGGGAGCCCGACACGGGGCTCCATCACAGGACCCTGGGATCATGGCCTGAGCCGAAGGCAGACGCTTAGCTGACTGAGCCACCCAGACGCCCCAGGACATTGAGATTCTTGTATGTCAGGCTGGGAGAGCCTCCCAGGGTCACCTGTCCCCCCTCTCTCTGTCTTCCCCACAGTTGGGCAGTTGCCTCTGTTTGCACAGATGGTTGGAGGAATGTGACTCACAGTGTCTTGGCGTCACAAGCTTTGGACTAGGAGGGCAGGATGGATCTGAAGGATGCTCACATCCAGGGCAGGGGGCTTGCTAACTGGGCATGGTCTACCTCTTCCACCTGGCTGGGTATCCCTAGCACCCGAGCAGGCCAGCCAGGTTGTGGCTCTAGATAGAGTTAGCTCTGTCGGCCGCTTGCGTGGAGGCCTGCTGCCATCCACGGCTACGGGTGACCCGGTCATTCCTGCCTCAGCCATTTAATGAGTCAGCGCAGCATTGCTTTCCATCCCAATGGACCAGTTTCAGTCGGGGTGTCTCCCCAATTTAACCTCAGGAGTATCAAGTTTAATTAATTGGCACAAGAAATTCCCCTATTAATAGATTCATTGGAAATCCCCTGATGTGTCATCTTATTCATGATCTTATTTGAAATGAGCCCATACCAAAATCCACTAGTCACGGACCAAGAAGCACGCTGGCCTCCCCAGGCTGTTTGCCCGGTGCCATGACACGTTAGTCAGGGCCAGAGGTGCAATCTGGGGCCCCCACAAGGACACTCCCACATTCCCATTCACTTTGGACCTTTGCTCCCTCTCACTTTGTGCCCCACCCCCTCCCTCCTCTCAGTTCTAATGCCAGTGGCTCTGGGGACTGGATTTTTTTGCTCTGCACTGGCCAGAAATGGACCTCCGCAGAGAAAAAGCCGGGGGGGGGGGGGGGGGGCGGCTGTGTTAAGGTCTCCCTGGCTTCCACCGGGGCAGGGTTTCTCAGCCTCGGCACCACGGAGGACAGATAACTGAGCAGGGAGTGGGGAAGGGACAACTGTCTTGTACATGGTAGCTTCTAGTAGCATCCCTGGCTTCTGTCGACTAGGTACCAGTGGCTTCCCCCACCCGTGGGTTGTGACAACCGATACTGTCTCCAGGCATTATCTAATGTCCCCTGGGGGGCAAAATTCCCCTCCTTAAGAACCATTGTTCTAGAAGCGACAGCAACAGTACATACAGGAGGTACAGAGGCCTCTGGAACCTTCTCCGGGTGTCTCCTTCAATTGGGAGTTTCAGGGGCAAATCCTGATGGGGGTGTCGGAGGGCATTTCCTAGAATTCTCACCACATCCCTGGGCCCAGCAGGCTTCTCTTTCATTGCTGTGGCTGTTCTTTCAGCCAGAAGCCCCCTCACTTTTCACATCGTTCTGTTGCTCCCGGAGTCCCTGTTGTCCTGGACAGGCCAGGCTGCGGCGTCCTTGACCTTGCCTGTCAGGTTGACTGGGGGAGGGGTGGTGGATAGAGCCTGAGAGATCCTGGCTCGGCCCCTCCCTGGCTATGTGATTTAGAGCACTTGGTGTGTCATGTCAGCGCTGTGTCCTGGTGAGCTCGTCACATCACCCAATGATATGATAGCCAGAGACCCCGAAATGCCTGGATCTTGCCTGTGGCATTCCCAGGGGAGAGAGATCCCAAGAACGGTAGCAGGTGGGCGACAAAATACGGTGTGTCTTGCTCTAATCCATCAGTTTTGTCCTGGCAAGTCGTTGTGCTAAACATCAGTGATCAAAGCCATTGTTCCAAAGGAAGAAAAGGATTAAGTTTCGAGAGGTTTTGCTTGTAATAACGAAGTCATTTCTTTCTGGAAGAATGTAATTAATACATTGTTTGTAATGGCCTCAAGGTATATTTTGGTAATATTTTCAGGCCATTGTCATCATAATCCATTGTTATAATCAAGAGAGTACAAATCTGAATTAAGACATCGGGGGTGGGGAGCACAAAATCAAACCTCAGTGCAGCTCCATTCATAACCACCACTGACGGAAGAATGAGACGCCATGTTGGTGCCATGTTATGGGAGCTGTGGTTTCTCCCATGCCCCAGGCTGGCTTCCCACAGGAATCTCACATGGCCGACATCTGGGTGATGGTGGTTGTGCTCACTTTTAATCAAAATTCCTGTTATACCCAGTTCATAGTATAAAGATTTATGTTGTGAGTAAAATGCCAGAAAACACTTTATCCGGGTCAGCGCCTCATGGCTCCCAACGCAGAGTTCTGATGAAGTTCTTATTGTACAGCTCGGCCTTGAGGCCTGCATGGAGCCTCTGGCCTCTTTAAGCCCAGAGCAGTGACCCACACTTTCAAGTGGTTGTAAAGAAAGAGACAGAGGACCCCATGGGGTGGAGGAAACAGCCAAAGTGGCACCTCTGCTTGCTGATAAATGTGGTCCAGTCGGCATCTGGGATTCTAACCAGTTCGATTAGCAACTTTCCTTTGGCTGAAATGAGGACGATGCTGCTATCACAGGCTTGGGGTGTGGATTAAGTGGCGTCATGCACGGACCAGTGTAGTACACACACTCGGTCTCAGGCCTCAAACGGCTCAAAAATGCAAAGGTGCCTCTAGTTTCCCCACGCTGGTACTGCCCACTCAGCGCAGAATCGGCTCGCCCTCGTGGGGCTCCCAGCAGCGCCTTTGTTCTCCCATATAATTGACTGTGAGCATTGGAAATAGTTGTGGTTTTTAATACAGTGATATTTCCTCTTCAGAGACTCTAGCCCCTAGTCCAGTTTCAACAACTGATAACTTGGTCCCAAGACATGGTTCTTGTTTCTTCCTTGTCTAATGGAGAGAGTGTTTGCATTTGCACAGGGTTTTAATGGGCTGTAAGCTATTGGCTCTGAGAGGGATTCTTGGTTCAGAGCCAGGGAGACTTGAAATGTTTGGGGAAGCCTCCGAGCGCTGCGGAGAGGGGCTCCTTCTCTGCCTGACACACGACCTGCGTCAGCATGGGCAGGTGGCGCTCCTGTTCACCTGATGTGCAGGGGGAGCTCCTGCGGTGGGACGGGCACTGCTGGAATGTTCTGGTCCCTGCCTGAGCGGGGACTCTAGACCAGGAAACCTTGTCTGCGACTATTTGGGGCGGAAGTTTCAGATCAAGCCAGCTCCTGTAAAGAGGGGCCCTTTTCTTAATCATTCCAGAAACAGTGGTGGGGAGCTCTCAATGTGGCTGCCACGGGTGGTGTAGACCATAGCGTTCTCGAGATGGAAATAGTTTCCAGAGATTTTCTCTTTCAGGCAAGACCGCACCTACGCCATCCTAGAAAGACAAATCCATTCTATTTTGAACTGCTCTGGGGAGGAGACTTTACAGCCATCCCTGGAAACAGAGTCTATTTTTAATGATGTCTGTGCATTTGCCTTCTTGCTCAAACCCCTTCAGCTGAGGTCTGTTGGCCTTTCTTTTCACCGATGGGTGATGGTGGTTGTGCTCACTTTTAATCAAAATTCCTGTTATATCCAGTTCATAGTATAAAGATTTATGTTGTGAGTAAAATGCCAGAAAACACTTTATCCGGGTCAGCGCCTCATGGCTCCCAACGCAGAGTTCTGGGAGACCCATGAAGGTCATCACTGAGGGTGGTTGTCCCGTGACGACTTTCCTCTTTTTGAAATCATTTCAACCCCAGCACTTTTGAGTAGCATCCGGCATAGTTCAGGCTTTCCATGTGTCTGCCACACAAGTCTTCCACCAGCAGAAGAGTGCAAACATGTGCACATGAGTATACACACACGTACACACCCACGTACGCATCCAGCCTTTGGGGTAGCCCAAAGTGGCCTTCAGAAGTCTCAGAATTTCCCTGAGGTGTGTTTCTTTAAAAAGTCATGGAAATGTGGCATTCTGTCCCAAAACATAACTGATTGTTTTATTCATTTATTGATGTTTTTATTTATTTATATGAGAGAGAGCGCACATGAGCAAGGGGAGGGGCGGAGGCAGAGGGAGAAGCTGACTTGCCGCTGAGCGCAGAGCCTGATCTGGGACTTGCTCCTGACCATGACCTGAACCTAAGGCAGACACTTAATGAACTAATAATCCACCCAGGCACCCCTGATTGTTTATTTATTTTTATTTTTTTAAAAAAGATTTATTTATTTACTTGACAGAGAGAGACACAGCGAGAGAGGGGACACAAGCAGGGCGAGTGGGAGAGGGAGAAGCAGACTCCCCGCTGAGCAGGGAGCCCAATGTGGGGCTCGATCCCAGGACCCCGGGATCATGACCTGAGCCGAAGGCAGTCACTTAACAACTGAGCCACCCTGGCGCCCTGATTGTTTATTTTTAAAACAATTTTTTAAATTACCAAACATTAGGACAAAATTCACATTAACATATCCCACCTTTAAAAAAAAAAAAATCCTTGAGGAAATTGATAGTTTGAGAAGATGCCACACATTTTTTTCTGGGATGTCTGGGGCCCTTGGTGCACGCTAACAACTCCATTTAAAGAAGCCTGGGTAGTGGGCATCTTGACTCCCGAAGCAGGTAGACCTGAGTTTGAATTCTACTTATATCGCTTCCTAGCTGCTTAACTTCAGGCAGATTCTATCAGCTTCTCGGTTAAAACAGCAGGATAGCATTTCCTACCTGGCGTAGGTGCATACATTCAGCAGCTATTGAGCAGGCTGTGTTATAGGGGCGGGAAATAGAGGTGAAAAAAGCTCCACAAGACCTTCACAGAAAGTGAGGCTTTTCTATTCCGGGTGAGAGGAACAGACAATAAACAATTAAGTGAATAAGAACAATTCCAAGTATAATAACTTCTACAAGGAGGATGAAATAGGGCAATGTGATAGTGACTGGGTACGTGTGTGCCTGCCCACACGTGCTCACGACTTCAGATGGTGTGGCCGGGGGTGGGGGACTCTTCAGGGAGGTGACATTTGGATTAGGATTTGGTTGCTAAGAGGAAGCCAGCTTTGCAGATTAAGTGGAGTAAGTTAGTCGAGTGCCTGGCACGTGGTAGGGGCTTGGTAGACACTAATCACCTCTCTTTCTTCAAGAATCAGGGAAATACTACTTAAACGTGGGGAGGTAGGTTTTATAAATTGTTGGAAATGACTAACACGTAGCCAGGGAATTTAAATGGATTTTGGAAAGGATACAGTCAGAATTTGTTTGCATCCCCGATCCTCACACCCCACCCAGAGACAGCTGCTCCGTGGTGCTCCTGAGTAAGCAGAGGGTTTCTGTCACTGCCTTCATCCCTGGGGCCCTGATTATCAGCATCTTTTTCTTTGTTGCAAAAACCTAAGTTTTCTGCTCCCCTGTTGCCGTCACCTGCTCCCAGGAAGCACGTAAATAGATCTTCACCTTCTTAATCAAATAATATCGGGTTTGCGTTGGAACCTATTCAATATATGGGAAGAATGGGTAATGATTATTTCCTTAAAGAGGCCTGGTTTATACTTATTCTATTTGTAAATCAGCGTAAAAAATTTAGACCTGGTTTTGTTTCACAACTTGGGGTACAGGACACATAAAAACAGAAATTATAATGGACTATATAGTAAAGTGTGCCCAAAATGCTGTGGGTGCCTAAAGGACAGAGCCATGGTCCTTGCCTGGAGAGTTCGGGCAGTCTGCAAAGAGGGTGTACCCTTCGGTAGATCTTGAAAAATGAGCAGGAATTTATCAGGTGAGGTGAGGTTGGGGTGAGGCAGGGCTTTCGAGGCCAGTGATGTGGGTCATACGAGGCTCAGAGTAGTGTAAAGGCTTGGTGTGGTTGAGTGAGAAGTTAAGCATAGAGAAGTGCGGGCTGGGGAGGCTGCAGTATCAGCCAGGCTGGCCAACTGGGTTGAGTCCTGGAAGCAGAAAGGACCTCAGGGAGGTCAGTGAACATGGGACTTGGATGATGTGATTTTTAAGAACATAATTCTGGACATAAATAGTGTGAGAGGTGGTGTTGGATGGACAGAGACCGGGTAAGAGCAAATGGGAGTGAGACCTTGACCCAACCATGGGCTGTGAGGATAGAGACAAAGGGACAGAATGCAGAGAGAGTTCTGTGGTAAAACTGTCAGAATTGTGTGCCCAGTTGGAGGAAGGGAGTACGGGATGGGACCACATCTGCATGAACCAGAAGATAGAGTGGGTAATCAGGTCCTGGTTACATGACATATTGAGTATGGAAAGCCCATGCATCATACGGGAGGATGTGTCCAGTTGGTTACTGGGAATGTAAATCTCGGGCTTGGGAGTCTCTTAATAAGGGAGACATCACCATGAAGATTATTGCTGATGCTACAGTATTTCTCTGTAAGAAGGTTTGGATAAGATTGGAAGGCCAATAATGGAACCTTAACACTTGAGGAGCAGATAGAAGAGGAGAAGCCAGCAGATAGAAGAAGAGCTGTATAGACAGAAGAGGAGAAGACAGCTAGAAGTTGAGGAGTAAAACCAGGATCGTATGGCATCCTGGAGTCAAGAAGAGAGGAAGTTTCAACCAGCAGGAGATGGTCAGGGGTCCAATACTGAGGGCATGACTTTGAAGGGACAGGAGAACTGTCATTTGGATTGTCAGCCTCTTGTCATTAAGGCACATGGAAGGAACATTTAGGGATCAGAGACCAGCCAAGTGGCTGAACAGCCATGCCATGTGCTGCTATCAGGAGAGGGGAAGTGTTTGACATTTAGCAAAGCAAATGGGCAAGAAACTAAGCCGTTGGTACATGTGTCATTCATTCATCCATGTGCTCATTCATCCACCCATCAAATATTTCCTGAGGGCCTGCCAGGTGACAGATTCTGCATGAGGTGCTGTTCGAGTAGATGGAACACAGAGATAAAGAAGCCAAAATCCCTGCCGTGGGGACCTCAAAGGGTTGTTGGGGGAGATGTGTGTGTACCCAGATAATTATAGTGCCAAGTGGTAAGTGCTTTGGAGAGATGTGTGTGACAGCCCCGGAGCAGGGGAGAGAGACCACTGGTCCTGGATGCTGGATTTGGACCTTGGACCTGGTTGGAGCTGAGTAGGAGTTCACAGGCAGGGGAGAAGGGGAGAAGGGAGAGAACACTTGAATTGCGAGCACAGCAGGGGGAAGGCGGGAGGGGAGAAAGGGCACAGCCTGCTTCATGTATGCTGTGAACATTCGGGGTCAGGGGAGAGCAGTGGTAGAGTTCGAGCCAGAAAGGAAGGGTGAGCACAGATGATGAAAGGCTTGGAAGGCCATGGCAAAGAGCAAGCTTGGAAATCATCTTTTGGAGAGTGAGAATTCCAGAGATGTTGGTAAGCAAAAGAGTAACACAGTAGGGCTAGATTTCAAGAAAATAGCTTTGGTGGCATGGGGAGGCTTGAGCGGCCGGGGGAAAGCCGGTGGCTGTGAATCCGGGTAGCATCCAAGCTCAGGCCATTTGCACCGTCACTCATTCAGCGAAGTATTTATAGAATGCCTACTGTGTGCTCTGCTCTGCGCTGGATGGGGATGTCTTTCAGGAAGATGCTTTGGAATCGCCTGTCTTCCAGGAGCCTGCTGGATATTAACCCAGATGCAGATGGCCAACCCACCAGGCAGAATTCTCTGCTGGAAAGTTGCTGATCCCCCAAGTCAACCTCTGGGTCCAGAAGCCAACACTCTTTCTTGTGTACATTACTCATTATTTTGACTGTCCCGGTTGGCTTGGGTTGCAGATAGGCAATCGTTGTTGAGAGCACAAAGCCAAACGGACCAGTCACCAAACAAAAGAACACACACAGGCGCTGCGCAGAGACATCTGCTTCTGTTTCCTGAGTAACTGCGCAGCAACGCGGGGCCGACTCGGTACCTGGGCACATGCTCTGCGTTCTGTTCGAGTTATAACTTGAGCACAGTTTCCATGTGGCTAGTGATGAAAGAGTCAGGTCAATTTCGTAAGGGGGATTGTTTCCGATTATGCAGGTCATATCCAAATGTTTACTTCATTCCATCATTTTGGCCAGGCCCTGCCTTTGAATAGCATGGAAATGCATCCAGGCCTCTTTTGCCCTGCATTTAGGGGAGATCTTCTGTGCTGAGAGCCTGCTCTTTGCTGGCGTTGGAGAACCCGGGGCACAGCCTCTGTGGGGTTGCCTCCCTGTGTTGTGGTCCTCAAAGGGAATCAATACGTGGCAAGGAATGTCGGATCTCTTCCAGGAAAAATCAGAGCCTGTTAGCCCTGGAAGGGACCCCGGCCCTCATCAAGCCCAACCGGCTCATTTTACTGATATGGAAACAGGTCGAGAGCCGCAGACTGACTTGCTCCAATCGTGGAGTGAGCTAACGGCAGACTTGGGACCAGATCACAGGGGCCCGTCCAGGGTTTCCCATGAGTCTTCTCTTCCTCTTCTTTCATCTTTCTGACTTCCCGCTGCGGCTCTCCTTCTGTTATTAAAAGTACATTTCAGATGGAGTCTGCTTCATACATGTGCGAGTCCTACATTAGGCAGGTGTCATTCCGTGAATATTTTCACGTCTCATATGATAAACTCCAAGCTGGCTGCAGCTCGAATGGCTGAAATGGAAGGGGTGGGCCAAAAAGCAGGGAATTTGAGGGTAATAAAATAATGTGGCTAGAGCATCTGGGGGTTAAGGATATAGCGGTGTATGGTGGAGGTCCCAGGCCTAGGGGATAAGTGGAGTGCTTTCCTGTTTGAGTCTCACCTAGAGGTGTCCAGTGGCCAGTGATTCTCCAACCAGAGGATGCATTCAGATTGCCGGGGAAGCTTGTTTAAAATGCATATTTCTGTCCCGTCCCCCACAACCAGGTTCTCATTCACCAGGTGTGGTATAGGAGCCAGGACTCTGTGTGTCTCAGTAGATGTGAGGTTGGTTGTGCAGTAGGTACTCTGAGTCACACATGGGGCAAGAACACAGACCAGGAGAAGGAGGACAAGGGTATGTCTGTGTTGTCCAGTGTTTGGGCCAGAGTATATACTCAATATCACATAAGTAGGTGAATGCGGGAGGGCTTGATGTGTCTAAGATCATTTACTGCAAGGATTCACCAACTGTAAGGACACAGTATTGAGAGAGAGCCTTAGGGCTGGGCAGACAGAGCTGGAATTTGCAGGGCAACAGACTCACACGTGCTTAGCTTTTGGGTGACTGAATGACAATGGTTTTTCCTCTGTGTGGCTCTTGCTTTAGCCAAGGATTAGTATTTCTCTTTCCACCTATCTCTGCCTCTCCTTTGGCCTCCACTTACTCCTCCTTTGGGATGGCTTTGTGCACAGGCCTCCTTTTAACTGTTCCTGAAATGCATTTGTAGAACTCATTCCAATAAAAATTACTGTGTGGGGGGGCGCCTGGGTGGCTCAGATGGTTAAGCGTCTGCCTTCAGCTCAGGTCATGATCCCGGAGTCCTGGGATTGAGTCCCACATTGGGCTCCCGGCTCAGCGGGGAGCCTGCTTCTCCCTCTGACCCTCTCCCCTCTCATGCTGTTTCTCTCTCGCTCGCTCTCTAAAAAATAAATAAAATCTTTAAAAAAAAAAAATACTGTGTGGGGAATTTGGATACAATGCAAGGCTGAGCGTGTTTTGCCCCAGTCTCCCATATATGGAGCTTCTTACACTGATTTTGCAGCTGCTGGCCCTGATGTTATGCTCAGACATAAGATTAGGGGGCCTTTATACTGTCGGGATAGGCGATGAAGATGTAGGGTTGAATTTGCATCTCCGAGAACACCATTGTGGTCCTTCATTTAGATCTGGTTCGAGTTTGGAGCTTTATCAAAGCATGCCACCCTCCCCCGTGCTCCTGCCCAGGGTCCCAGGTAAGAGATGCCCCACGGAGCTGCCGGCATTGTGTTCCTGCTCCTGTGTGCTTTCAGCTGTCCAAAACTGTGCTCTCTGGGCGCAGACTCCAAGGTTTATTTTTGTAATGTTTGTTTTAGGGTGTTGACTTGGTTATGTGGCTAAAACCAAACCTACTCTTTCCAGTCTCTTCTAGAATGAGACTTTAGAATTTCAGACTTTGCTTGTGACTCTATGAAGAACAGATGGTAGGTTTAATTTCATAGAAAGAAAATTAGAAACCGGTGAAATCTTACATGATTTCACATTAGTACCAAAACCAAATACATTGAAAACGTTTAGAGCTGTTCCTAGTTACAGATATACTGGTGGCGATGAGAAATTTCCAGGGCTTTCTCTGACAAGGACTGCCACCAACTCTTGGTTTACTTCTCGGTCCCTCCCACCACCCACAATCTGTTCTGAATCTTTCTTCATTTAATCTATTTACTTTTATTTATTGAGCGAGCAGTACTGTAACCATCCCTGGACTGTTTTTTTTTTTTTTTTAAATAACAAGAAAGTTTTCCCTGGGTCCAGCTTCAGTAACACATTGTATGTTTTCATTTTTCCACATCCCCTTCCAGGCTTTGTTTAGTATATGCCTACAGAATCTTTACATTATTATAATCATGGTCTAGTTATAAGTTTGTATCTGGCATTTTCCACTTACTGTTATATTACAAGACTATTTCCATATTGCTCTGGATTGCTCATTGGTTTTGATATTTCACGGGGTCTATCAAGCCCTGGTTTGTTCGACCATCCTTCTATTATGGTTGTATGTGTTCATCCCCCTTAAAAACATCATGATGAAGGAAGACGACCCCAACTGCTCGGCTTATTGCTTCTCCTGCTCTTCTCAGAGCTCAAACCCTGGCCCTGTGAACCCCCTATTCCGTCAGCCCATCCTGTTTTAGGGAGACCTTGGTTCTCTGGTTACGCTGACTGTGGTCAACTGTGGTCTCCATGAATCCTGGAGCCCTGGACTCCCCTTAACCCGAGGCTTCCGCCAAGTCTGGACCACTTGGGTCATCCCAAGCCCTGCTTTTTCTCCTCCAAATCCTGTGCCAAAGGTAGACCCAGCTTACTTCACATTACCTTGGTTACCACACTTGACATTATAATGTTTGTAATCGTTTACTGGAACCAGCCTGGGAAGCAGGTGGGTATTGAGACCTGCCAGAGAGCAAAAGAAATGGTCTCAGAGCATAAGCAGTGGGGTCAGGATGAAGGACTCCAAACCATTTGTCGTCTCTTGGCCCCTTCACTGGATATTCAAACTTCAGGGAGGGAGCATTCGATTGGCCCACATTGCTTACCTTGGCTTCCGCTGGCAGGGCCCCTGAATGCATTCCCATCACACTTCATCCAGTGTGGAGGGGTGATTTCCTAAAGGACCCAGGGAAAGGGGAATGACTGCCAGGCTACCCTACACACACGTCCTCCTGTTGATATATATTTACACAAAAATCCCTGCCTACCATTAACTTCCATACAACTGATCCCAAAATGTTGTTAGTACAGCGTCCGGCTCCAAACCCAAAGTCTTGGGGGATTTCAATTCTCCCTCTGGTTCTGCTACCACCTCTTCTTATGTGTGGCCCAAGCTGAGTTAATAGGAATGTAACCACCCCGATTCTCTCACTTCCCTGAATGCCTTCCCTTTTTTCTGCTCCCTGGCTCATGCCCCAGTATTGACTAGTTAGAGAAGCACCATAATATCAAATAGTTGCTTTTAAATGATGAGGGGGATAGTAAAAGGTCTGGAGGAAATTATCCAAAATGCACCTTTCTTCCTTGACCCCTGCCTCACTCCAGGCAGGACATGTCATAATCTCTGGGGAAGAGGCATGGCATGCCATGCGTAGTCTGAGAAACTTCTCTTTTAATTCTGTTGTCTCACCCCTACACCCACCCTGCCCCATCCTTCAGAACCTCCAGTGGAACGGAGCAAGCCCCGGTTAGGTTCGAGGGTTGGATATGTTTCTTACACATTATAAAACTTTCGACTGGTGATGTAAATTCTTCCAGAGAAGGGATGAATGGAGGTCTATCATGCCCCTGCTGGGTGACTGGGAGTGTGCTAGATGCTTTACTTACTGCATTTCATCTACCAAACAACATTGTCAGGTTTGCATTACTTTGTCTCTTGTATGTATTTTCAAAGCCCGTGTTTCATCCACTAGGGCGCTGTGTACCTCAATGACCACATCTGCAAAATGGATATAAAAATCCTTGAAATGAATCTTGTGAGTATCAGATTGGAGCTTGTGTTAAAGCAGTTCAGGCAGATAAAGGATATCTTGCTCTTCCTGATCACCTCTTCTTTCTATAAGCCTCCAGTATATCTGTCCCCTTCCTTCACTGGCAGCTCTTCTCTCTTGCATACAAGGCTGAGGCCATCCAGTATGGACTGCACCCACTCCTTTCCGTACAACAGAATATGGCATTCTTTCCAGAATATCAAATGTCAGCGGTTGTTTCTATTTCAACCTAATGTTTAGAGAGATCTGTAAATAGGTTTATTCTTTACATACTTTTCTACTTCTTGGTATTTTTTTTTCCACTAATTAATATGTTCTGGAGAGCTGTCACTTTAACACATATAAATCTACCTCATTCTAACAGGTAAATTGTATTTCATTGTTTGGATGGATCAGATTTCATTTAACCAGATTTCATTTACACAGATCTTTAGGTGGTTTCCACATTTTTTTGGTTTTGCTCTTTACAACAAATGATGCCACAGAAGTCATTCTATGTACAACTTTATGTTCCAGTTTTGAGTGTTTCTATAGGGTGAACTATTAGAAGCAGAGCTACTGGGCTAAAGGGTATGTGCATTTAAAATCGGGATAGGTATTGCAAAGTGCCCTCCAAAGCAGTTGCCCCGATTTAGACTCCCACCAGCAGTGAACGTTCTTCCCGCATCAGTATCATCAAACTTTATATTCTTTGCCAATCTAATGAGCATGAAATGGAATTCTGTTGTGTTATTTTGCATTTGTTTGATTATAGGTGATGTTCAACAGTTTTCATATATTACATTTATTTTCCTGTTGTATTGGTCAGCCCGGGCTGTTATGACAACATACTATTGACCAGGGGGCTTAAATACCAGGTATTTCTTTGTCACAGTATCTAGAGGCTGAGAAATCCAGGATCAAGATTTGGTAGCCCGCAAAGTCTCTCTTTCAGGCTTGCAGACACTATGTCCTCATGTGGTGGAGAGAGAGAGAGAGATTCCTGATCTTTCTTCCTCTTCTCATAAGGACATGAATCCTATCATGGGGTCTCACCCACATGACATCATCTAAACCCAAGGAACTCCCGAGGCCCACCCCCCTCCAAATACCATCACATTGGGGGACAGGGCTTCACCATTTGAATTTTGAGAGGGACACAAACATTCAGTCTGTGACGACCATAAACCACCCGTTCATGCCCTTTGTCCCTATTTCCATCAGATTTTTTTGACTGATTGGTTAGAAATCTTTGTAAGTAAGGAAAAACAGCAGTTTAGGGTGCATTTTAGAAGTGCCTCAGGTTTTCTGCTTCAGTTAAAAAAAAAAAAGATTTTATTTATTTAACAGAGAGAGAGAGAGCATAAGCAGGGGGAGCGGCAGGTAGAGGGAGAGGAAGAAGCAGGGTCCCCACTGAACAGAGAGCTCAACATGGGGCTTGATCCCAGAACCCTGGGATCATGACCTGAGCTGAAGGCAGACGCTTAACCATCTGAGCCACCCAGACATCTCTTTCTGCTTCAGTCTTAACATGACATGTGTGTACTGGGGAAGGAGCAATGTGCTGGCAGGTTACAAGGCTTTAAGGTTCTATTCTTTCTTTGGTTTTGTCCAATCATGATTTAGTCCTTGGTTTTGATGCTTGTCACTAACAGGTCTGTTAGTTTATCATGATTTGGGGAATACTGTATCTCAGGACACTTGAAAGATTTCCCATCCTGCCTCCCAGAAAACTCCTTGACTGTCAGAAAACAAGGAGGAAGGTGGTCACCAGGAGGGCTGGGGAGAAGCGGGTGGAGGGTGGGGGTCTGATGCAGCTAGGAGACCCACATCCAAAGCCCCCCTCCCTTTATTTTTTCTTCCTTTCTTTCTCTTTCTTTGCACTTCCCCTCCCTTCCTTCCTTCCCCCCACCCCCGTGTCTTTTTTCTTTGTTTCTGGCTGTGTACTATAAAAATACAGTTTTGGAGCATGTGGTTGGATTCTTACCATGGGGACTGAGATGGAATTTCAAGTCTCTCACCATAATTCATCTATAAATTAGAGAATTCTTATGAATAGAATAGGATGGAATGTGGTTTCATGTTTTCTTCCCCCAGGGACCCTGCCCAATTTGGCAACGGGAAGCTAAATTAAGGGTGGGATTAGTTCTAGGAAATGGAGTTTTAGTGTAGCTGCATGTCTCATGCAAATGTTAGCAACAGTGCCTTCCTTCTCTATATTCATGAGAAATCAGGAGGGCCTGGGTACCTGAAATCCCCAGATGTGCCAGACACATACTTCTGCCTTTGTTTGTTTATCCCAATTATCCTTCTAGAACTATCAAAGGGGATTAATTTCGACTCATTTTACCCTTCGATTTTCCACCAAAAGCAGGCAGGGAGGCAACATGCCACAGGGGAAAAGAAAAAAGAACCCAGGAATAGGAATGAGCAGGCTTCAGCGTCAGCCCTGTCTGTGCCCCTTACCAGCCTGCGCCTGGGCAGTCACGCAGCCTCTGGAGGCCCCAATTCTTCTCCGGAAAAGGGACAAAGTGACACCAACCTCTCAGGGTGGCTGAGGCACCCTGACAGTGTACCATGGAGCTAATGGTGCCTACGCCAGAGAGTGGTCCCTACACGAGGTGTCTGCACAATTCCAGACTCAGAGAAGGTGCTCAGCAGACGCCTGTCCACTTTTCTTCCTTGTCCTGAAAGTACTAAGCACTGCATTAGCGTCCTCGGGCTGTTGTAACGAATTACCACAAACTTGATGGCTTAAAACAACAGAAATTTCTTCCTCACAGTTCTGGAGGCCGGAAGTTCAATATCAAGGTGTTGTTAGGGCCATACTCCTTTCAGTTACGAGGGGGACATCCTTCTGGCTTCTTCCAGCTTGTGGTGGCTCCCTGTGTTGCTGCTCATGGCTGTTATCTCTCTGGTCGGCCTCGGTGGTCACACGGCCCTTTGCTCTCTGTATTTTCTCTTCTGTGTCTTATAAGGACACCTATCATTGGATTTAGGGCCCGCTTGGAAAATCCGGGATGTTCTTTTTTTTTTTTCTTTTTTTAAAGATTTTATTTATTTGAGAGAGAGAATGAGAGACAGAGAGCATGAGAGGGAGGAGGGTCAGAGGGAGAAGCAGACTCCCTGCCGAGCAGGGGGCCCGATGTGGGACTCGATCCCGGGACTCCAGGATCATGACCTGAGCCGAAGGCAGTCGCTCAACCAACTGAGCCACCCAGGCGCCCAATCCGGGATGTTCTCATCTCAAGATCCTTAATTACACAGAGAATGACCCTTTTTCCAAATGAGGTCATATTCACAAGTTCTGCAGATTAGGGCACGGGACATATCTTTTAGGGAAGGCCACCATTCAACTCACTATACACACTTTAGGGATTACTTTCTAGATCAAGACTGTGGCCTGATGAAGCACATTTTTTTGCAGTCACCTCAGCGAATCCATGATCAGTTTGATATTTAAAAATCAGGACATGATTTTTTTTTTTTTAAAGATTTTATTTATTTATTTCAGAGAGAATGAGAGAGAGCACATGAGAGGGGGGAGGGGCAGAGGGAGAAGCAGACCCCCTGCCGAGCAGGGAGCCCGATGTGGGACTCGATCCCGGGACTCCAGGATCATGACCTGAGCCGAAGGCAGTCGCTTAACCAACTGAGCCACCCAGGCCCCCCAGGACATGATTTTTAAGGGGAAGAAAGAACAAAAGCTTGTTTTTGTTTTGTTTTGTTTGTATTTACAAGCAGGCAAAAAGTCTTCTTTCCTGGATCCCCCATTTAGTGGTGATGTGTCGAATGTGTTCACTATTCACACACCCATCCACCCTGCGGCTGCTCACATACTGGCGATAAGGAATCGCAGTCCTCCTGTCACAGAACCTTCTGTCTTGCCCTTGCTCTGACCCCGTCTCCCGCTGGCTCCAGCCCACGGTACCTCCAGCCTTTTGCCTTGGCTCTCTGAACATGGCTCCCAAAGGCTGGCTGGCTGACATCAGCTCTGGGCTTACCCCTCTGGTTAGATGCTCATTTGCTCCCTGGGTTCCCTCAGCTCTGTCTCATCCTGCCTTAGTTGCTCCCTGAACCTTCAGGAACTCCAGCTACAGAGGTCATCCACAGACCGCTCTGCACTGCAATGTAGTCAAAGGCAAATGGCCTCAATTAAACAAGCCCCATGGCTTCAGGGTGACTGATTGCCTGGGGGCAAGGACTCTAACCAAGGCCTGGGCCCTCACTTTTACCGCTTACCTCAGGGGCACATCAAGTGGGTTTCCTCATCAAGTCCTTACATCCCTCCTCTGAGGTAATCTTAGCTCCACCTCTCATTTCCATGTGGTGTGAAGGAGCTCTGCCTTGGATTTGTTCTACACAAAGGGGAGGACCATCCCTGGACCTTCTCATAGCTCAGTGGTACTGTGGAGACAGAGGACTCAACCTTGAAAAGTCTTTGAGCTTTGAGCTTTGGGCCAAAAAATGCTGTCAAAAACCAAGATCTAAAGAGAAAAAAAAAAAAAAAAAAGACTAAGTTAATCATGGCTTTTTGTACTTTAGATGGAAGGGTGAGGTCCTCTGAAAAACTCACGTTCCAAGGAAAGTCATAGTGTTGGTCAGTGTCCCACAGGTAAGAAGGACATTCCAGGGCGCCTGGGTGGCTCAGTTGGTTAAGCGACTGCCTTCGGCTCAGGTCATGATCCTGGAGTCCCTGGATCGAATCCCGCATCGGGCTCCCTGCTCAGCGGGGAGTCTGCTTCTTCCTCTGACCCTCTTCCCTCTCATGCTCTCTCTCAAATAAATAAATAAAATCTTTAAAAAAAAAAAAAAGAAGGACATTCCAGGCGGAAGATCCAGAAACACAAGGGCAGCTGTCTGCTGGGGGAGAGCAGGGAGTCCTGGAGCTGTGGGACTGGGAGTTGGGGAGACTTGACTCTAAGCCCAGCTGTAGCAGCATGACTGGGGCAGGTCACACGTCTCTGAGCCTCAGTTGGCAAACCTCACCTCTGAGAGGTAAGAATGGTAGACACCACGGCCACGGTGAAGCCTGGAGATTACACCTGTTACCTGGTACTACGTGTGCACCCGACTATTATAGCTATTACCGGGACTCCTCCTCTGAGGCCTTCTTAATCCCTCTCCCCTCCCCACCCCACCCAACCCTGTGCAGCCAGTCCCCCCAGGAGGCTCCCCAATCTCGTGCTAGCTGCATAGAGCTCTTCTGCTGGGTCCAGGCCATTTGTGTGGATCTGGGATGCTTTTCTCCTGGTCCTCAGGGCCTAGCTCCATGCAGGGGAATAGCTGGTGCTCAGGGAGTGTCTGCATAATGAAGGAACACTGTGTCCCCACACTGAGCACCATGTCTGGCATAGCTATTCTCTGTGAGATGACTGGTGAAGTGAATAGGAGTGTAGAATCACCCTCCAGGTTAGAACTTTAAAACTTTCTGACATTTCTCACTTCTTCTGATTTACCACGGAAGCAGGAAAATCATCATTATGGTTACTAACAAATATTTGGTGCCAGGCTCCCTGCTCTGCACATGCGTGACCGGACTTAAATTCCTTATGTCCCCGTGAGGTAGATACCATCCTTCTTTAGAACACAGCATGGCTCAGAGAAATTCAGAAACTTCCTAGTCACACGGCTAGAAGTGGTGGCAGGGAGGTGACTTGAGGGCAGGGCCTCTAAACTGCAGTGTCCCATCGTCTTTACTGCATGGAGACTGGGCCACGGGGCCTCCCCAAGAGGTTAAGGGAAGTCGAGTCCCTCTGGCCTGCACCCCGAGGACCAAAGTTGGAGGTTAAGGGGGACTCCTGAGGGCTAAGCCTCAGTAAGAGCTGAGGGCACCACGCCGAGCTCTCCAAGGCCACGGCAGCGGAAGCAAGGACCGAATTAGGACGTTTGTGAGCCTTAGGCTTTTTTATCTTTGTGTGGCCCTTCCCCCGTTAAAAAAGTTAAAGTTCTATTTTATGAGTGCGTTGGTATAAAGACGAATATCACCCAGGCTGGATTATATTCATTTCGTTCTTCTCATTTTATTTTATTTTTTAAAGATTTTATTTATTTATTTGAGACAGAGAGAATGAGATACAGAGAGCAATAAGAGGGAGGAGGGTCAGAGGGAGAAGCAGACTCCCCGCTGAGCGGGGAGCCCGATGCGGGACTCGATCCCAGGACTCCAGGATCATGACCTGAGCCGAAGGCAGTCGCTTAACCAGCTGAGCCACCCAGGCGCCCTCGTTCTTCTCATTTTAAAACCGGCCCAGTGCCTACTAGTGTTTAACGGATGGGGCTTTCGGGTTATCCAGAGCCTCTGCGGGTGAGGCAGGAGCGGGTGTTCGGGTCCCCTAACCGGCCTCTGTCTCCGCAGGTCCCCCAGCGGATGGCGGCGGCCCAGGGCGTCCCCGAGGACGGCGGCGGCGGCGCCCCGGGCGTGTGGGGCGCCTGGGGGCCCTGGTCCGCCTGCTCGCGCAGCTGCAGCGGCGGCGTGATGGAGCAGACGCGGCCCTGCCTGCCCGGCTCGTACCGCGCGCGCGGCGCCCTGCGGCCCCGAGCGCCCCCGCGCGCCTTCGCGGGCCACGTGGTGTCGGCCGTGCGCACGTCGGTGCCGCTGCACCGGAGCCGCGACCGCGAGGAGCCGCACGCGCCCGCCGGCCCCGACGCCAGCCGCCAGGGCCCGGGGCCGCGCGGCAGCCGGCACCCGCAGGCGCGGGGCCGCGACCCCACGGCGGAAAGCAGGTACGCGCGCGCGCCCGCCCCTGCCCTCGCGCCCGCCCCCCTCCGCTTCGCGCCCTCCCCGACGGCCCGGGCCGGCCCTGCGCCCCGGCCGGCGCGGTGAATGCGTGGCTTCCGCCGGCCGGGGAGGAATTCTTGGCTCTGCGTGTTTCCTTTCATCTTTTGATTTATTTTGCAGCCCTTTCAAGCGTTGAGGCCGCCCCCACCCCACTCTGGTTCTGAATAGTCTTCAAAGTGAAGCTAATGCTGAGAAGGCCTTTCGGCATCAACCTTAGGGAGGCCCCGTGGAGGGGTGAAAGAAGGCGGGCCGAGGGGGAGCCCGCTGAGCCAGTGCGTGCTGGCAGCCGGGGGCAAGGGAGGTCGTGGCCGCCGGCCGGGTCGATGTGACGGGTTTCGAGTCCTTGGACAAACTGGACGTCTGGAGTCATACGTGCTCCCAGACAGTTGGTTTCAGGAATCTCTGCACTTTTCTAGAAAGTTTCTCCAGGGAATTTTGAGTGAACACGCTGCTGTGAGGCTATGTCTAGTTAAGGACCTAGACTTTTTTTTAGAGTCGGCATGGAGTCTGTTGGCATGGTAAGCATTAAAACGGTTGTGTAGCTCCAGAACGCCTCCCATGGCTAGGCCCGCACCAATATGCCCAACTGGGCCGTGCCAGTGGGAAAGGTAGCAAGGTCAGTGAATTAATCAGCCCGTATTTACAGATGACTCAGCATTCATTCACAAGTATTTGTTGAGTGCTCCTAGGTCCACGATAGATTCCGAGAGCTGATTAATACAAAAGCAGTAACAACAATAAACGAACATTTGCCGGGAGAACGGGAGGTGTAAGATACGCTCTCCGTGCTTCAGAAATGTATACTTTAGTCATCAAGCCAAGTTAGGGTCCATCCCAGGCAGGGCGGGTGGGATGAGCTGTCAGGTGGGCTGCCCCGCCCCTCCTGTCACTTGCAGTTCAGACATCAGCCTCCATGACCACCCTTTCCTCCTGTGGCTAGATGCTTCAGGAGGGTCCCTGTCAGCCTAGTGCCGTGGGTTATCAGTGCCAGCCACCCGGAGGTGTAGAGGAGATGCAACCCAGCCACCCTCCCCAGCCACATGCTCTTGACATGGTCAGTAGGGTTTAGAGAGGACCATTTCACAGGGAAGGTGCGTTAGCCGAATTCTGAAGGATAAACCGAATTTGGGTGGATAGAAGAAGGGAAGAGCTGTGAGTTCTAGGGCCTGGCAGGGGGAGGGGAAAGAGACATCCGCTGGGAGGATGCTTCCTTCCTTTTATCCGACCACAACCCCATAAGAGGATAGCTCCCCATTCCCTTACCTGAAATCCTTATGGCCAACGCATTTTAGAATCCAGAACTTCTCAGATTTTTTAAAGGTAATTCAGGGCATATTTCACATATTAATGGCATTTCTTCTGTGGTATGGGGCAGCGTCCCGTAATTGACTGCCTTATTACTTCTGCAGTGAAACTTTTGAAAGTTCATATTAAGTAGGATAACAAAAGATCCCCTTTAAGTCCCTTAAGCTCAGGTGTGCCGCCTGGTGAATTCTGATACCAAACCAACAAAAACATAAGGAGAAAAAGGAAAGACAAAAGCTTCGTTTTCAAAACTCTTGGTTTGAGATTTGCAGG
This sequence comes from Mirounga angustirostris, assembly GCF_029215605.1. Classification (NCBI taxonomy): domain Eukaryota; kingdom Metazoa; phylum Chordata; class Mammalia; order Carnivora; family Phocidae; genus Mirounga; species Mirounga angustirostris. The sequence continues at coordinate 35,338,355 of NW_026991717.1, read as the reverse complement.
TTTCTAATAGTTAAGATCTGTTGAATGCCTGTTCTATACCAGGCATTGTTCTTGTCCCTTGACACTGACAACTCTATGAAATAGTGTTAATATCATCCTCATTTTAGAGGTGAGGAAAAGGAGGCCCAGAGAAGTGGAGAAACTTGCCCAGAGCAACACAGCCAGTGTGTAAAGAGCTGGGATTCAAACCTAAGCAGTCATGGTGCTAAGGACCTAATCAAGTAGCAGTTACACACGAGGAATTGGAGGGCCTACGAGGTGAAAGGGCTTCCAGAGCCCCAGAGCCGAAGAAAAGCTAAGAGTTGAAGGTGCTCTGGCTCCCAGATCCCTGGAGTGCTCAGGGCCTTCTCTTACAGCCGCTGCGGTTGAGAATCTAGAAGAGCTGCCCAGGGAACAGGCTCTAGTTGGCTGCAGGCATTCTGGCCCATGTGTTTTGGCAGCGGGAATTTTTTTTCTCCTAACGTATTGACAGGGGGCCAGTTACTGTTTACTATGAAGTTCCTACAAGTTTTTATCATGCTCTTGTAATTTGACAGTTTCAGATGGAACAATCCAAATATTAGGCTGGGAGGCCTGCGCTGCCGACAACTGTCACGCTCTTCCCAGCTGACAAAAATCACATTTGCTTATATTTATCAGTCATTAGGAACTTGCATAGTATATGTGACCCCAGAAGAAATGTCAGTGTGTTCGCTGGATGACTGCCTCACTTTCTGTTTCAGGTTTGAGGTTTGAGGCAAAGGCTGTTAAGGCTTAGATGTTTAAGAAACTGTTAAGTTGTTACGCTAGGCAACCGAAAACCTAATTGGAGCCAGATAACAAGTAAAACAGAACTATTCAACCTTCCAACAAATATTTATTAAGTATTTACTATGTTGTAAGGTCCTGGGACAGACACAAAGGTGAATAAAAGCCAGGCTGGGGGCTGAAAGCTCTTACTGGCAGGCTAGACCAGCTGTTTGCAAACTCACTTTTTTTTTTCTTTTAGCATAAGAGGCCTTTCCGTAAAATCAGTGTCAGATTGGGGCTCAGTTTGTCACAGAGGGCATGCAAATGGACCAGTGATTTTCAACCTTGGCTGACCGACCATTAGAATCTTCTGTCCACCTTTGAGAAATCTCAACACCCCGGTCATATCCCAGACCAACATCTGAATCTCTAGGGGTTGCAGTCCAGCCAAGGTTGGGAACCACAGGTTTGGAAGTATCTCTCTGGAACCTTAGAGTTCTGTGGGAAAAAAACTTGGAAGTTGAATATTGTCTAGCTGAATTTTCCAGGCTCAGAGAGCACATGTCAGAATCACTTGCAGTGGGCTGGGGAGGCTTGTTCAAAGTGGAGCTGCCCCGGCCCCACCATCTCCCCTGCGTAATGGGGATTCTGTTTTGTAGGTTTGGGGTGTGCCCTAGGTAGCTTCATACTAGGTGATTCTGACATACTCCAGAATTGGAGAACCACTGATCTAGAAGGTTAGAAAAGGCACGTGTGTAAATGCCTTCCCTAAAAGACAGTGTGATGAAATAGTAATAGTAATGATGCTGGCTATCATTTTGGATCATGGCTTATGTGCAGGCGCTACATCAAATGCATTGTAACACTTATAGTTCATACAACCCGATGAGGCAGGTGCATATATTCACATTTTACAGATGAGGAAACTGAGGCTGGGAGGAATGGAGTGACTTGCTCAAAATTGCAAAAAGTGACGCTGCTCACTTTCAGCAGGTGTGGTCAGAGAAGCTGCTGCCCATGTCTTGAAAAGTGGACGGGATTTGGGAGTCAAGGCTAAAATGAACTGCATCTCTTCCTTGCAGGGTTAAGCTCTCGTAGCCAGGGAAATCTTTGCAGCACGGAGGTTCAAAAAGTTTGGCAACCACAGTCCCTGTCCTTGGGGGTCTGACACTGTGGTGGTGGATGAATGGCAAACCCACAAAATGCTTCAGGTGCTGGAAAGCTGTAGAGATAGGGCCGGGGTTCGGAACATGGGGAATCCTTGAGGGTTGGAGCAGTCAGGGCGGACCGCACAGAGTAGGTAGGATTTGAACCCAACCTTGAAAAATATGTAAAATGCACTTAGCTGGAATATATTTAGGAACTTCTTCAGTCTACTTTCTTCCATATCAGAGCTTTGTGTCATTAAAACATACACGTACATACTGCAAATCACACTCTAAAAAGCCTTAGAAATCAGGTCAGTATTGGGGCACCTGGGTGGCTCAGTCGGTTAAGTGCCTGACTCTTGTTTTCGGCTCAGGTCATGATCTCAGGGTCATGAGATCGTCTGCTTGAGATTCTTTCCCCTTCCATCTCCCTCCTTCTCTGCTCCTCCCCCTACTCATGTTCTCTCTCTCTCTCTCTCTCAAACAAAATTTTTTAAAAAGATTTTATTTATTTATTTGAGAGAGAGAGTGGACGAGTGAGAGAGAGAAAGCAGGAGTGGGGGGTGGGGGCAGAGGGAGAGGGTGAGGCAGGCTCCCCACTGAACAGGGAGCCCAAACTCAGAGCTCAATCCCAGGACCCCAGGATCATGATCTGAGCCAAAGCCAGATGCTTAACTGACTGAGCCACCCAGGTGCCCCAATAAATAAAATCTTAAAAAGAAAAAAAGAAATCATGTCCATATTTATTAGTGGTTCCCCAAGGATCTGAGCTTACTAGTTAATTTTTCTGAGCCTCAGGGGCTTCATCTTTCAAATGCAAGTAATAACAATGCCCAGCACATGGGATTGTTGAGTGATTAAATGAAATGATGTGATCATATTTCCTGGCCTGTAGTAGGTGCTCAGGAAATTGTAGCTATACCTCCCTGTAGGGCTTTAAAGGCTGGGTGTTCGTGTGTTAGAGTTCCAGTTAGAAGTCTGGTTCCCCAGGAAGGATCAAGTGGAGAGCTGGGGCCACAGAGGAAGACAGGGAGCCAGGAACTGAGGGCTAGTCCAGGAGGGTAGGACTCTGGGCAACCCAGCCTGGGTGCAGCCAGGATCCCAGGGCCAGGGCACTCCGCCCTGTGCCCTCTCTTGGCATGACCTGCTTGGAAAAACCTGCCACGAAGGGTGGCTTCCCCCCTGGGATTTAGTCAGAGCACTGGCACCTGTGGAGGCCCTGGACTGGGCGAGTTTAGCCTGCGGGTCTTGGGCAACAGGTTCCATGGTGGTACTCCCCAAGGCCTCCCTCTCTCCATGCCCAAGGCCACGTCCTGGTGATGGCTGAAGGGGGGGCGGCGTGGGGAGAGGAGGATACTCGGTGAGCCCGGCCGTCCATGCCACAGTGCAGCCGCTCACCCTTCTCAGGAGGAGCCTTCCCCCCAACCAGTTTCTGGAAATGGGTGCCTGCAGGCCGGAGGGAGCTGGAAGGAGCCCCTGTGACTTCCATAGCACATAAACCAAATGGATTTCTTCTCATTTCCAACATGTCTGGTGATGCTGAAATCCAGAGAGCGTCCTCCTGCCCAGAGTCCAAGTACACAACCCAACAGAAACCTGTTGTAAATGTCTATTGGCTCGTTTAAGTCAGCTTCCACAAAGACAGGATATGAGAATAGACCCCACTCCTGTTTGAGGATGATGCCAGGTAACTCTCTCCCTGCTCTGGCTGCGGGAGAGCCTGCTAACGGGCGTTCCTACCCTGTGGGCTTCCTTAGACTCGCCTACACTAGTCAGTTTTCCTCATCACTGCACATGGGAACTAGCTGGAATCTGGGGAATTCCGGGATGCTTGATGGCTTTAATGCCGAGATTTTTTTCAGGATAGGGAGCACTCCTCCCCTCTACCAGTGGCCATGGCCAGGTTGAGAGCTTTCATCCACTGGAGACAGTTGCAGGAGCCAGGGACCATGGAAGCCACTATTTCCATTGGGTGTGTGACACTCGGCACGTTGTCACCCTCAGATGTCAGAAGGCTCGTGGAGGGCGGGCTTCCCAGAACTTCCTGGAGAGGTGGGGCTAGTTTCCCATTGGGAGGTAGTCCGGCTGGAGGGGGGAGCCCTCACCCAGATGGCGCAGACCCACATCTCAGGAGCAGTTTGTGGCCGGGACTCAATGATTGCTTTTAGTTTTATTTCCAGTATTGGTCTTCGGTCTCAACAGGCATTTGTTTTCAGTCTCTTAACCGGACCTTCAGGTGACAGGTGAGAGCAGGAGCCAGCACATCCGGAGAGGCCTGCATGACAGTGAAGAGTTTAGCCCTGGAGCCAGAGGGCTGGTTTCTCTGCCCAGCCCCGCTGCTTCCCGGCGGTGTGTCCTGCCACGTGGCTGCGCTTCCCCCCGGGGGGGGAGGGTCACACGCCTGCTTCGTGGGTAATTCATACAAAGTACTTAAGCACAGGGCTGGGCCGCTCATAGGCCCTCAGGAGAGGCGGCAGAACCCCTTCCCCCTGCCGGGCATATTATCAGGCGTTGCATGAACAGCATTTTATCACATCCTCATCACAGTCCTTTGTGGTAGACTGGTACTGCTCCCACTAAGGGATGACAGACTCGAGGGTTGGAGAGAAAATGTCTAGATCAAGGTCACATAGAAGGAAAGCAAGAGAGTCAGGGTTTAAACCCATCTGGGCTATGTTATGCTCCTCTCAGACTTGTACTTCTAGAAAGGCTTTTTCAAAATTAAAGGTAACACTCATTGGTTAAGCTAAACTTTATTAACTAATACCTCTCTGAGATGAGGGAAAATGGGATCTTTCTCCAATATTTGGTCTAAAATTTTTAGTATACTTACAACTTATATATAAAAGCTATAAGTATACTAAAAATATATAGCATGCATATGTATGTGCAATTACATATATATATAGTAATGTTGAAACTGTCTTGTGTTTCTGCTCTCGCTATCTCTCTGTCAAATAAATAAATAAAAATCTAAAAAAAAAGCTATAAGTATACTAAAAATATATAGCATGCATATGTATGTGCAATTACATATATATATAGTAACATTGAAACTGTCTCCACCATGAGCTTTAAAGTCTACACCGGAAGCCCGAGGGACACACCAACTAGGGATAGTCAGCTGCTGGCCAGGCAAAACCTTAACATGAAGGTCCTTGCTTTTAAAGGCTGCCTCTGGATCGCAGCCCTTCATTAGTAGAGATGACATAGCAATTACCTTTTTTTTTCTTTTTAAAGATTTTATTTATTTGAGAGGGAGAGAGAGAGAAAGAGAGAGCACAAGCAGGAGCAGAGGGAGACGGGGAAGCAGACTCCCCGCTGAGCAGGGAGCCTGATGTGGGGCTCGATCCCACGACCCTGAGATCATGACCTGAGCTGAAGGCAGATGCTTAACTGACTGAGCCACCCAGGCATCCCCTACCTTTTTGTGTTTTGTTTTCATTTTAATTTGGTCAGCATTCTTTCTATATTTGCTGTGAACCAGGCACTGTGCTAACACAGAAGGGATAGACACGTGATGGAGGTGTGGTTTCTGAGGACTTCTGTGTTTACTAAGGAAGTAGCCCAGGGATGACCACCATGATGCAGTATGATGCATGTTCCACCTGTGGGGGAGCAGAGGGCTGTGGGGGCACAGAGGTGCAGCTCATTCTTGGGGAATTAAGGTAATTTCGTGGTGAAGGGTGATTTCCTTAATGGGTGGGCTTGCATTTCTCAGGTGGGAAGGAGCTGGGAAGTACTTATTTTATGGATGGGGTATGGCAGTGGTCTGGTGACACCAGGGGAATGAGAACGTCTCCTTATTCCCAAGAGGCTCGTGCTGGTGGGGTGGAGGAAGAAGTCAAGCAAACAGACATTTACAAGCCCAGGAAGGAAAGGGACAGAGAGAGGACTGGAGGAGCCAGGGAAGGTTTCACAGAGGAAGTGATGACTGAGCTGAGCTATAAAGAAGGATTTTAGCAGAGCCCGAGAGGGAGGAGGGCGTTCCCCCAAAAAGCGAACTGTAGGGATGGAGACCTGAAGGCATGTGTGAGCCTGTCACCTTCTGGAAGTCGTAAACAGTCTGATGGAGCTAGAGCCCAGGCTGTATATAAGGAAATGTCAGGGCGAGTCTGGGGAAGTCCAAAGGCTCCCTTCCAGGGAGGGCCTATCAAGCAGGATTAAGTGGATTGCATTAGAATGTCTTTGAGAAAGATAGTTCCTGTTAATACAGATGACCATCTCTTTTCCGTTTTAAAGCCTGATGAGGTCTCCATTGTATAGTCAGCCTAAATCTCTCCTTCATGCCCTTGTGATTTCCAGAATGGCCATGCCACCCCCCTACCCCATCTTCATATGTCACAAGAAGCCAGGGTTTACTGGCTTGAACAACACAAACTTACTCTCATACAGTCTGGAAGCCAGAGGGCTAAAATCAAGGTGTCAGCAGGGCTTTGTTCCTTTTTCGGGCTTCAGGGGAGGATTCGTTTCCTTCCCTTTCCCATTTCTAGAGCCTGTCTGCCTTCCTGGGCTCGTGAGCCTTTCCTTCCATCGTTCCGCCTCTCATCAAATTCAGCTGCCTCTCCTTTTTGTAAGGACCCTTGTGATTACATCACACCCACTCCAGTAATCCAGGATTATCTCCTCATCCTGAGATCCTTAATCACATCTGCAAAGTCCCTTTGCCACATAAGATAACATTCACAGGTTCCGGGGGTTCAGACGTGGGCGTCTTGGGGTGGTGGGAACATGATCCAACCTACCATAAAGTACTTGCCTTTTGGAGGTCTTAATAATACCCTAGTCATAGGACAGTTTCTGGGTTAGCAGGACCACCAGCTGTTGCCCCACATCATGTCTGATAATTTCCATGGGAAATTTAGCGTACTGTTTCCCAGAAAAAAAGAAGAAAATCCATGCTTTCCCCACCCCTCCCTTAAGTGTCTTTCTTTGGACATGCGGTATTAATCAAGGACAGTGACATTAATAAAATGAAAGGTAATGGACGCCTGAGGCAGCTGGTGTGGAATAAAGGGCTCTGTCGTCCAAATCAGGGTCCAAGGTCCAGTTCCCGATTCTCATGAATGCTTTCATCTTTGGGCAGGTCACCTCTCTGGGCCTTACTTTGCATGTCTGTGAAATAAAGGGATTCTATTCCATCTGTTAGGGTCTCCCGCTTGGTATTGGCACGTTCCTGAGGCCCAATTGCTGTTTTAAATGTTCCCACCACCGCTCTGCCATGCAGAGTCATGGAAAGAGAAGAAGGTGGCTGGAAGACACAGCTCTCAGCCACGTTTCCAGACATGCTTGGAAATGTGATGGTTTTTCTTCTCTCTAGATGCATCAACACGACTACCCTTCAAATCCCTCTGCTGAGACTTCTGTCTCATAACGTGACTTTTTCTTAAGAGTACCATCAACATGTCTGACCTTCTTTTGGTCTCCCCCTGAGGCTCTCGGCCCTTTTCTATTGAAAGCATTCACATTGCTTACCTCGGAGGAAGGAAGCCCCGGGCTGGGAGTCATTAGACCCCACTTCCTGTCTCCGCTCCATCATCTGCTAACTGGATGACCTTCGGGAGTCACTTCATCTAATCTATAAAATGTGGATAGTTATATGTCCTCTGTCTATACCACAGACCCGCTGAGAGGGTCAAATGAGGTAACAGCTGTACAAGTACTTTGAAAAACGTCAGACATGTTTTAAAACAACGTGGCTTGATTATTTTATTCTCACTGACCAGATCATCTTTGGGTTTTAGAGCCTCATGTCTCCTGTTGTAATTTCTTGTATGTGTGTGCATATGCACGGGTATGTGTTTGTATGAACGTGTATACGTGTGTATGTGCGCGTGCGCAGGTGTGTGTTTTTACTGGGAAGGTCCATTCATTTGGAAATAGGACAGACAGGATCAGGCCTAGATCACAGGCTTTCCCCTACCCTTTCCCGCCTCCCTGGGGAAATGTCCCTGGCGTGGGTAGGGATCATTTGTTTTTTTCAACTCCTTCTTTCCCACCCACTTTCTTGGAGGCTATTTGCATTTCATCATTAATAATGCTGGAGCAACATGTTCTTTCTGTCCTGAGGGCCCCTGGAGTCGAGTGGACCCCTTCATGATACTGGCTAGGAAAACTTGCTGTTAATTAAACTTCACAAAGCCACATGCCATTTTCCTGACCCTCAATCGTTACCTAGGGAGTCACGTTACATACGGGGTGGGGGGTGGGGTGGGGAGCAGAAACCACATGGCAAGGAGAAGGGAGATCTTTGGCCTTGTCTGTGTTTCTCCTTGGAAAACCTCCCCGGTGATCCTGGGCAGTTAGCAGAGCAAGCAGGTACATCTGTCTGAAATGCACACTCTGCATTTTTGGTGCTCTTTATATCCTCCTGCAGGGAAAGTTTTGTTTCTTTACCGTCCGAAGCAGGATTTCCACTTAGTCCCTGAATTGTTTGACAAGAGGTTACCCGTTGATGCTAACCAGATAAACGGTGTTTTAATATGCTTTGGTTTCTAAATCAGAAACCTTGGCTCTTTTCAGTGAGAGAGCTTTGTAGCAGAGCTGGACCCACTGGTATGTACATTTCTGCCTGTAGGTTAGGAAAGATTGGAGCCAGATTTTAAGCTTGAGTTACTCTGATCTCAGACAAGGCTCCAAAGAGCCCTAGTTCATTTCTTGTGGCATTTTATTAAGTGTCAGAAGTATTTCATTAGTTATCAGAACAAAGATCACATTTGCCATAAGAATGCTGTGTTGAACTTCCTCCAAGTCATTCATAACTCCAGGTTCCAGAAGAAAGATATGATGGGCTATGGAAAAAAATCTCACTACAATATGTATGTCCCAGAAAGGGGATCTCAGCTTTGCATCTGGGACCCCTAGGGCTTCTCTTTGGACGCACGCCTGGTGGCAGACCGAGATGCCTTTGCGTGAGGACGGGGATGGGGGACACAGCCTGGATGCCTGCGTTACTGTGGTCTCCTTCACAGATCCTCCCTGCACGTCGCTGATTCGGCCGTCGTGATGATGACCGTTTTACGGCACCTACTATGTGCCACGCCATTTACATGCATTACATGGGCCTCAACCAGCCCCATTTCACAGTTGAGGACTCTGAGCTGAGGCAGAAAAATCCCCGGCGTCGTGCTCCTGGAAGGGGCAGAGCAGGGTCTGAAGGCAGCGTTGCCCGACCCCTGTGTCCCCAGTCTTCCCACTGTCACTCCAAGCCCAGACTGTGGCGCCAGGTGATGTAGCTGTAGGTGAGAGGGTCTGGGCCACAAGTGCTGTGGCCTCTCTGTTGGTTCTCGTGGCAAAGTGCTAACCGCTCCTTACGGGCTCCTCGAGTCCTCCCTTGCTCATCCGTCCATTGGCTCTCTCCTGGACGCATGGTACTTCTGGCTCTCCTCTGTTAACCGGAACAGGAAGAGTCACAACCGATGTTTACTGAGCGTGGACTATCTGTCATGGGCTGAATAAAGGTACCAGGTCCTCATTCCCGGAGCCTGTAAATGCCAGCTTGTTTGGAAAAAGGGACTTTGCGGATGTGATTACATTAGGGATCTGGAGATGGGGAGATCTTGCTGGAAGGTACAGGTGGGCCCTAAGTGCAACCATGAGTGTCCTTATAAGACAGAGGCAGAGGGAGATATGATACCCAGACACACAGAGGAGAAGGTGTTGGGAAGACAGAGACTTGAGGGTACTGTCCTTGAAGGTTGCTGTGTTGGGGCCACTGGCTGAGGAACGCTGTGGCCGCAGAAGCCGGAAGTGGCAAGGAAGCAGGTTCTCCCATAGAACCTCCTCAGGGAACACAGCGCTGCCGACTTCCCATTGATACTGATTTCAAACTTCTGGCCTCCAGAACTAAGAGAGGATAAATTTCGGTTGTTTTAAGCCACCAAGTTTGTGGTGGTTTGTTATGGCAGCCCGGGGAAACGAATACATGGTGTATAAGGCTCGGAGCTAAACCTCAAAGAGCCCTTTTGATTAAAGTGTCTGTATTGTTCCTTTTTTGTATGAGTCGAACTCTGTACCTGGAGAGTTGAAGCATGAGCCTTGGGGCCCAGAGCTCGTAGGTTACAGAGTAGGGATTCTAAGGAGAGTCTGCCTCCCAGTCTTTTCTTCACCACTGTGTTTTTCTCCCTTCCTGCCCCAACTCTTTTCTCGTGCCAGTGCTCCCTAGGTCAGGCCTGGGTCAAGATGAGAACTTGCCCTGGGCACCTGGGTGGCTCAGTCGGTTAAGCGTCTGCCTTCAGCTCAGGTCATGATCCTGGAGTACCGGGATCGAGCCCCACGTTGGGCTCCCTGCTACGTGGGGAGTCTGCTTCTCTCTCTGACCCTCCCCCCTCTTGTGCTCTCTCTCTCTCTCTCTCAAATAAATAAATAAAATCTTAAAAAAAAAAAAGATTAGGGCTTGTCCCTAGAGCCTTCTCTTTCCTCTTTATGGTTCGACTTCCAGGTGCATGATATTGTCTGTGTTCCCTCCCAAATCTCTTTCCTACAGAAACATTGGTCCCCCGTGGGCCACGTGCACCCAGGAGCAGTGAGCTGAGATTTCCCTCTCCCTCTGAGATTGGAACGCAGGTCACCGTGGGCTAGTGCTGAAAATGTTTTCTTTCTGGATTTGGAGGGAAACGGTAATTTCTTCCCCCTGTTTTCCAGTAAATTCTCATTCCAAACAGTCCATCCCTGTAATCCTTTGTGAATGGCATTTGGTATTTATAAGCTGTGCTGTATTGCAGCTGTTTGAGCTCCTGAAGAGCTTACCATTCATTCATTCGGTAACATTTGTTAATATTACAATAATATCCGTTCGTTCACGCAGACTTACAGCTCAGACAGGTTGTTTAATGTCTTGTGGACTCAGTTTCCTTGTGTATAAAATAGGAGTAATGATCCACTCTGCTGTTTGCAGGGGTGGTTGAGTGGGGTAAACATGCATAAACCATTCGGCGGGTGTTCCGTAAATCATTGCTATCTGAATACTGAATTTATTTAAATACACGATGCTCAGTATTTTGGGGGATGGAGTAAAACTCTAGAACAAATCCCTCTTTCTTCTAGTTAACTGAGGGTGACAGACTTGCACCTAAATAACTTTCCCCTAATGCAAGGAAGAAAGTTATGCATCATTCTTCACACGTGGTTATTATGCTGGAAATATTTCATATTTATGATAAAGAAAGAAAATGAAGTGATATATGGTATGTGGATACATAGAAAGTGGTTTAAATATTCAGAGCAGGAGAGGCATCCAGAATATGAGAGAAATACAATTGCTTCCTTCATGGGCCTTTCACATAAAAGATGTTCAAGAAATGTAAGTTGCATTAGAATCACAATTGCTGTTATATTAATGAATTCAGCAGGACTTGGAGAAAATCGTTCTTCAACCTGTTTCAACCTGCTGGGGGTCAGCCTCTGGGGCGGGGGGCACTGTTTGTGGGTCCCCAGGGGAGAGGGGTTAGGAGCTTACATTTGCTTAGCACCTGCCCGGGCCAGGCACTGTGCCCCGCAGGTAATCTCACTGGGTTTCCCCTAAGCCCCTGTAGTTCTGGAGGGCAGCTCAGGTTCAGATTACATCCCACACCAGCCACGGGTTTGACTCCCAAGAGGACTCCTCTCAGTTACTCTGGAGAAATGAATGCATTTACTGTTCTCTCACGCAAAATCAGCTCCGTACCACTCAGCCCACATTCGGCTCTCTGCCTCCACGGTGACCCTCACGAGTCAAGGTTGGAGGCTCTGTGTCTCTCACCTTCGGGAAGTGCAGCCAGTGTGATAAACCACCATTTACAGAGGGCCACTGAGGGCCATGCCCTGTGCTAGTCACTTTACCTTCATTATCTCACTGACTCTGCATGCCAGCCATGGGAGGTGCGCACCCTTAGCCCCATCTTAGCGCTGGGGATGAGATGCGGAGTGACTTACCCATGGTTACACGGGTAATAAGTAGCTGACCTGGCTTGTTTGATGGAATACCTGGGCTTTTGTCCCAGTTGATCTGTTACCCTCCTTGCTTTTCAGGGATGCCCTGCCCAGCGGGGTGGGGCCGTCGTCTTGACTCTGAGTTCTCTAGTGTTAACTTAGCCTCAGCTGGAAATGCTCTCTGTTGGACCAGCACTAGTTCATTTTTTTGCTTTTATTCATGAATCCAAAAATATTCCCCTTCCTCTAGCCAGATTCGGGGGGGACACTGGATTTCAACCTCCAGATGTCCTTGTGCAGTGAACAACCTCCTCAGCTGTAAGTAGGGTCCCTCTAGCCGCTGGACACTATTGCTTTCTGTTAGCCTGAAGTTGGTTGGCTTGAACCCTCACTCAGTTGTCTTTATTCCACCCTGTCTGAGCCCACACCAAATAAAAGTACCTGAGGATTGGTCCTGGAAAACCGGGATCACTCAGATGCATAGGGGCACCAGTGAACACAATGATGACTTATTCTTAGGGACCCTCGGCTGATTTTCAAACACTCTAAACAAGAAGAAGCGGCCTGATGATAATATCCAAAGTCAGAAGCTAAGTCCTCTCCCAGGATTGCTCCAGAGGGCTGGGTCTGTTCTGGGCTTCTCCTCAGTTTTATTTTTAAGATTTTTTTTTTTTTTTAATTTGAGAGAGAGAGAGAGAGAATGAGAGACAGAGAGCATGAGAGGGAGGAGGGTCAGAGGGAGAAGCAGACTCCCTGCTGAGCAGGGAGCCCGATGTGGGACTCGATCCCGGGACTCCAGGATCATGACCTGAGCCGAAGGCAGTCGCTCAACCAACTGAGCCACCCAGGCGCCCTCCTCAGTTTTATTTTTAAGGGTGTGTGTGCAGCCACCCTATGGATCTCACCTCCTGGGAGGCCAGTGGGTGGGTCACTGAGGATAGGGTCTTCTTGAGGCTTGGCTTCCTGGTGCAAAAAGAGCCTTTCAAACTCAGAATTCCTCTCCAACCACCCTTCCGCTTCCTTTGCTAGCTTGCTTGCTTCTTGGCTCGTGGTAGTGTTCCTGAATCCCTTTGTGAAAAGACTTCTTTCCTTTCTCTCGTTAGCACAGATTAACCACTTCCCTCTGTGTCCCATCTCCCTCTTCTTCCCTGTCTTCCCTCCCCCATTTAGAAGCCTTCCAGATCCTCCTTCTCTGAAGGCTCAGAGCAAACCTGTCCACTGACTCTCACGCTGGTCTTTAGATGCCGGTCTTAAATACTTCCTGAGGCCCAGCAGCAGATCTGGTCAAGCTGGTTAATGTCTGTGACCGTGTGCTGCACAGTAGGCAGCCAGGAAAGCTTTTGTTTTCATCATCTTAATTTTTATTTCCCTAAGTGGTCAGAGTTTTGCCTCTTACCTTCCGTAGACACCAGATAATTTATTGCCCGGAACAGCTCTGGCAGGAGCTACAGTCTTCTGAACTCCTAAGAAGACATAGGCACTCCACCTAAACCACTTGCTCGCAGCCTCTTTGAATTTCTCACATGCTCTCCTTTCTCCCTTTGGCAGGTTGCATTGTTCACAATGGAACAGGGTGAGTTTCAGGACCCCAGGGCTCTCTTTCCAGTTTTAGGCTGCCGACTCCTTTTGGTCCAGCTTGCCCTGGATCACATGGCTTCTTGGTGAACACACGGTTCTGCTCCCTAGCTGCTGTGCCCTTGCGTTCTTCCTCCCCCGGAATTCGGGCTCTTGGGGCTTTCTAGGTGGTGGCCAGTGGTAACTGACTTTCAGTTTCACCGGCTCCCATTGCTTCCCACCGGCTGTGTAGGGCTGCCTTGCTTTCTTGTTTCCTGGAACTCAGAGCCTTTCATCTCTACTAATTGATCCAGAAAGGTAGGCTTTATTGACGCATTGGTTAGAATGTTGAGCAATTAAGCTGTGGTCTCCCACATATGTTATCCCAGCAAATGCTGCTGCTGGTCTCAGGGATTATGCACACAGGGTAAGAAACTGGGTAAGCCTTGCCCTGGAGAACCAGAAGACTCGTGAGGGAGGCAAGCCTCTTGCCTCATGATGTTACCAAGCTGCAGTGTTTATGCTACGGCAGGGGAGTGTGCAAACTGCGCCCCCGAGAGCACTAACAGTGTGGGGCGGCTTAGGGGAAGCACATGAGGTGCTGATATTTATGTTGAGCTTGGAAGGCTACTCCAGTGCAGAAGTAGGTAGCATAGAATTGCAGGCGGGGCCTTGGAGGCCCAAGAGCTCAGTGTGTTTGGGAAATGCTGAGTGATCCCTTATGCCTGGAAAGTGTAGGGTTGGGAGGAGGCAGGGGGAGGGTGCTGAAGACTGGAGTTAAATCTGGTAAGACAGACTGAGACCAGATGATGAAGAATGCAACAGGGCACCAAGCTGGATGTGCCTTCAAACCACCTAGGTTTGAATTTTATTTTCTAGCCAGAGATGAGCCATGAGGGTTTTATGAAATTGAGGGTAACGACCAGGGCCGTGTTAAGAAAGACAAATCCAGTGGAGAGAGAAGTCAAAAGTGCATGAGCTTGCTCATCCTGACTTGGGTACCTGATGGGTGGAGATGGTGTTAGGCAGTCTGGGAATATGCACTAGGGATGTTTGTCATCACCAAAAGTACTGAATTGGGCATTATCGTCATTGCTGTTTCTTACACAGACTGTGTTGCCCAAGACTCCAAAGAAGCTTCCACCTGGGCATGAGGCTGGCGATGGCCTTCACTGATCTAAAAACTTTCTGGGAGTATATAACTCTTCAGATGTTGACAGTGACATTTCAGAGGAACATGTGGTCCCCTGATGATTTCTGCCCCCTCAGTCTTTGGGGCTCACAGCCTGTTTATAAGCGGGTATTTTATATCCAGTCAAAACGTCTGTATAATTATTAAGGTTCCTGACTTGGTTTCTCTTTGTGATGTTGTTCGTACAGCAGATGCAACCTCAGAGAAGCTGAGGGGAGGTTTCTGTATTTGCTCCTATGATCCTCCCACACCCATACACAGTTACATTCTAAAAAAATTCAGTGGAAAAAACAGGTTAGGGTTTTCCTTTTTTTATTGCTTCCGTGTATTGAAAACCTGTGCAAAAGGCAGAACAATTTTTTTTTAAGTTTTTATTTTAATCCTAGTGTAGATAACATACAGTGTTATATTAGCTTCAGGTGTACAATATAGCAATTCAGCATTTCCATACAACACCCGGTGCTCATCACGACAAGTGCCCTCCTTAATCCCCAACACCTATGTCACCCATCCCCCCACCCACCTCCCCTCTGGTAACCATCATTGTGTTCTCTAGAGTTCAGAGTCTGATCCTTGATTTGTGTCTGTCTCTCTTTTATTTTTTCCCTTTGCTTATTTGTTTTGTTCCTTTTATTCCACATATGAGTGAAATCATACAGTATTTGTCTTTCTCTGAACTATCTCACTTAGCATAATGCTCTCTAGCTCCATCCGTATTGTTGCAAATGACAAGATTTCATTCTTTTTTTTTTTTTTAAGATTTTATTTACTTATTTGAGAGAGAAAGCGCACACGAGTGGGGGTTAGGGCAGAGGGAGAGGGACAAGCAGACTCTCTGCTCAGTGGGGAGCCTGACATGGGGATCCCAGGACCCCGAGATCATGACCTGAGTTGAAGTCAGATGCTTAACTGACTGAGCCACCCAGGTGCCCCTGGATCACATTTTTTCATGGCTGAGTAATATTCCATTGTATATATATACCACATTTTCTTTATCCATTTGTCAATTGATGGGACACTTGGGTTGCTTCCATATCTTGGCTATTGCACATAATGTTGCAATGATCATAGGGGTGCATATATCCCTTTGAATTAGTGTTTTTTTATCCTTTGCATAAATACACAGTAGTGCAGTTGCTGAATCCTAGGGTAGCTCTATTTTTAACTTTTTGAGGAACCTCCACACTGTTTTCCAGAGTGGCTGCACCAACTTGCATTCCCAGCAACGGTGTAAAAGGGTTCCCCTTTCTCCACATCCTCTCCAACATCTGTTGTTGACTGTGTTGTAAATTTTAGCCATTCTGACCAGTGTGAAGTGCTATCTCGTTGTAGTTTTGATTTGTATTTCTGTGATGATGAGTGATGTGGAGCATCTTTTCATGTGTCTGTTGGCCACCTGTATGTCTTCTTTAGAGAAATGTCTGTTCATGTTTTCTGCCCATTTTTAAATTGGATTATTTGTTTCTTGGGTGTTGAGTTTTGTAAGTTCTTTATACATCTTGGATACTACAGAAAAGACATTTTTTATGGTACTACAAAGGATAAGAAATGACAAATGAGTCTGTCTCAACTCCTCCCTCTTGGGCGATTCCCCAGGTTTCATCTGTACCCTTCAGAAATACATCCTGCCTATATGCACTTTTATACCATGTACATTTTTTCTCTGTTCTGTTTCTTTCTTCTTTATTCACACAAAGAAGAGCGTGGACATCCTCAGTTCCGTGTCTTTGGTGTCTTGTTCTTTTTTACTTAACTGTGTTTTGAAGGCCACTCTATCTCAGTATATATGCATCTGCCTTGTTCTTTTAAGCAGCCTCATGGTCCTCCAGTGTCTACATGTACCATCATTTAACTCGCTCCTTATTCCCCCATTTAAGGACACGTGGGTTGTGTTTCACATTTATAATTTATTTATATATAAGATTTATTTATTTATTTGACAGAAAGAGAGAGAGGAAAGACAGCACAAGCAGGAGGAACGGCAGAGGGAGAAGGAGAAAGCAGACTCCCTGCTGAGCAGGGACCCCCCCCCCCAACATGGGTCTCGATCCCAGGACCCTGGGACCATGACCTGAGCCGAAGTCAGACGCTTAACCGACTGAGCCACCCAGGCGCCCCTCACGTTTATAATTTATAAGTCCCAATTCAGATATGCAAAATGCACTTGATTTTTCTATAACCAGACTTGGTTCATGAGCCTCCGTGTCTGCCGCTGCAGGACAACTGCCAGTTCTAGGAGACTCCGATGCTCTGAAACAGCATGTTCGACATGATCTGTTCAGGGTTTATGCTTAGTTCAGTCAGGACTCTCTCCCTTCTTTGTATTCTAGCCTTCTCCCTGGGGGATGGGGCTCCCGCAGGAGGGGTTCCTGCACAGTCGCGGTGTCTGCTCTGCCTCAGTGTTTTCCACCCTTTGAAGTAACTGCTGCCGAAATCCCCACACTTCTTTGGGATGACCCCTTGGGGGAGGCCCCTCCGCCATGACACCTCCCTCCCGTGTCTTGCTCAGGTAGGTGGCATGTTGGACGAGGTCTTCCCCACAAAGCTGGCAGGTCCCTTCCATCTCAGGCTCCTAAATGGATCTGGAGTTTGTGTCGTACCCCACCCTAGGCCAGAGCATTCTGGCCTAATCTCTGTTTACTGCCTCTCACTTCCTCCCTCATCTGCCTGCTAATCAAACTCTTCATTTCCTTTGGTTTGAGAAGATAATTACAAGGTCCTACCTAGCATCTTCTTCATATTCATAAACCATACCTCTGCTCTTTATGCCCCACACTTTGACTCTTGACAAAGCTTAGCTTTTCAGACTCTCTCCTTGTGGTGATCTTCGGGTTTTGTTTGGTGCTGTGATCATCAAGGTCATCCCCGAAGCACTGTGTGGAAAAGAAAGGATTACTAAGAGGGAGAAATGCACTAGGGCTAGTTCCAGAAAACATTGCCCTACCAGGTGGTTTCTGGTGTCCTGCCAGTTCACCACGGCTGTAGTGAGGACCCTTGAGCCCCGTCTCTGTGTACCTTTTTTTTAGATAAATTTATTTAGAAGATTTTATTATTCATTTATTTATTTGAGAGAGAGCGAGCATATGTGAGAGAGAGCACAAGCAGGGGGAGCTGCAGGTAGAGGCAGAAGCAGGCTCCTAGCTGAGCAGGGAGCCCAACTCGGGACTAGATCCCAGGACACTGGGATCATGACGTGAGCAGAAGGCAGATGCTTAACGGACTGAGCCACCCAGACGCCCCTATTTATTTATTTATTTATTTATTTATTTATTTATTTATTTATTGAGAGTGCTCACACATGCATGCATGCACGAGTGGGAAGAGGGGCAGAGGGAGAGGGAGAGAGAGAATCCCAAACAGTCTCCATGGCCAGTGTGGAGCCTGACACTGGACTCTATCTCACGATCCACGGGATCATGACCTGAGCTGAAACCAGGAGCTGGATGCTCAGCTGACTGAGCCCCCCAGGTACCCGCCTCCGTATACTTTTATAAGCATGTAAGAATATAACTCCTACGTACGATTCCTACCGCCCAGCATCTTTTAAAATGTTTATAAAAACCTCGTAAAAGATGCATTTGGTCATACCAATGGATTTTGGAAAAAATATTTCACTTGATACTAATTGCAAATGATGTCTCCCTCCCTCTCTCCCAGTTTAAGGTGCCAAGTGGAAATGCTTTGTTTCCTCAGTGAGGGGAGGAAAGGAAGAAGGATGTGCGTATCTGGGGGGCTTGTGTGGAGGCAGCACCCCCCATTTGTAACGAGGAATCTGTGATACTTAGTTTAGTATTTCCTCAGGCCTGTCTCAGGTCTGGAGATGGGCCAGCCAAATGTGCCCGAAAACATTGGCTTGGTAAGAGTTTCGTTTTGATATATCCCAACAGTGGGAAGTACAAATATTGGCATCAAGGATTCCTTAAAATCATGTGGAGATGATTCATTAGATGTAGTAGGAGTCCGTAGGAGCTCAGACTTTCTCAGCAGCATCTGGCACAGGGACTTCTCCCCAGCACCCCTGATTCTGTCTGGCATCTCTAGTTGTCAGTAATCTCCCATCTACCCTATGGCAGAATTGATTTCTGCTTCCCTAGCCATTCAACTCATATACCTAGCTACAAAGGAATGCTGCTTCTCTAAATGCTGTGAGAGCCAGAGCCCCCAGGATCAAGCAGGGCAGGGAGACCTCCCCCTGGAGCTGGGAGAGCTGGTCTCACGGCCAGCCTCCTTCATGGAGGTCCCGCTTCCCCACGGTGCCCGGGCTCAGACTCCTGGGGCTCCTCGCAGGCCCGTCCCAGGGACTGCGGCTCTGCTGGACACAGCAGCCCATGTGTGGTTCCTGTTAGCACAGCTGAGAGAGGCCGGGCCCCGCACAGAGACTTGTCTGAGCTCTAAGGCCAAACAAAAGGGAACTCAACATGGAGAGTCTAAGAAACGCAAACAGCCTAGCTTCTGGAGGGCAGGCTTCTCTCTCTGCCTATTCCACTCAGTGCTCAGCAAAGAGGTGGGAAGCCGTCCGATGGCCACAAGCAACCTTGCCTGGTGGCTCTCCAGCTCTGACAGACATGCATGGAGGCGCCCCTGACCCCTTAATTCTTCCCTCCTTTTGAGAATAAAGGCCGAGTCCCGGCCCCTGCCGGGTTCCTCTTTCCATTCCAAGAACCTGTTCCTTCTCCAGGGGTTGATACCAGGAATGGCCTCTCCCAGTGGATGAGACTTTTATTCTTACGTAGAGGGAGGTGGCCTTATCCTCAGCGCTACACCAGCTTAACCGTCTTTTCATAAAATACAGTATTTTGTAAAGCAGAAATGAAACAAATGCGTTAATGGGAAGAGGGGGTTTTCCTTCCTTTGGCAATCGTGGTTTGAGCCATTCATTCATTCATTATTTCAGTTCTTCAACAGTTGCTCAACACTTCCTATGCCAGGTTCTCGGGATAGAAGACAAATAAGAGGTATCCCCGGCCCCGAAGGAGCCTGCAGCCTGGTAAACTAAGGCAGACTAAACAGTCATGCTGTAACTAAACAGTTCCATGGGGTCCAAGAGGAGGATGAAAGAGAAGGACATGGATTTTATGCAGTGAAGCGTTGGGCTGGAGTTCGCACCAGGAAGAGCATTACTGGGGAAGTGATGCTTCTGCAGAGTCCCGAAGGGGGAAGAGGTCATCAGTCCAGGACCTGGTGGGGGAGAAGGCAGCCTCCAGAGGAAATAGCACGAGCAGAGCGTGAGAAATTAGTGCACGGAGTGTGGTGTGGGTGGTCCGTGAGGTGCCAGGGGCCGTGACAAGACAGGCAGCCGGAGTCGTGTCGTGCAGGCTGGGTGGCAAAGTCGAGGAATGTGGACTGGACACAGAGCTGTGGGGAGAGTGGAAGGGCCAGCCGACTTCGGGCGATGGGGGGGTACGTGGGGGTGAAACAGAGCAGTGGTTTTCACAGTGTGGTCCCCAGACCAGCAGCATCAGCATTGCCTGGGAACGTGTTAGAGATGCAGATTCTCAGATCCCACCCCAGATCTCCTGAATCAGACTCTTGGCAGATGGGCTCAGTGGCCCGTTTTAACAAGACTTCCTGGTGATCCTGATGCTTCCTCAAGTTTGAGAGTTGCTGATGTGGAGACTATAGGAAGAACTAGAAGGAGAACAGTGTTGGAGCGGGGAAGATGATGAATTTGGGCTCGAATGTGTGGAGTTTGAGATGTGTGTGGGGATGAGTGGGCGAGCGTGGTCCCAAGACCCACGGCATTGGCATCACCTGGGAGCTTGTTACAAATGCAGAATCTGAGGTCCAGCCAGACCTCCTGAATCAGAAGCTGTATCTTGACAAGATCCCCAGGTGAGAAGCAGACTCTCTCTAGTCTAGAGGTCGGTTGGGTCTATGCGGTTAACACTCAGGAGAAGGGTCTGGGCAGGCAGGAGAAGTGTGGGTGTTGTCTGTTATGGGTGATGGTTGAAATGACCCATTTCCCAGGCACGTGCGTAGGGTTGAGAAGAGGAGACTAGATGTGGCGTCTGTGCTGGAATCCTCATGCTGGCCGGGACTAACATCACAAAGCTGCACAACATCACACATGATGAGGCCCTGGATGGCAGCCAGCCTGTTGTAAGGAGAACATTTCATGTGCTTGTTACCCTTTCCAAAATGCTATTTGCAGCCACTGTCTCAAGAAACAACAATTTCCCAGACACCCACAGTAGGTCACGAGAAGGACTGGGACCGGAACCTGGTGTCAGAGCCCTGCTGTTAGGGTCTTGTCATTGGGCCATCCTGTGGGGGAGGGAGGCTCTGCATTTACTTCTGTTTCAGGGTCTGAAATGTGGAACAAGCAGAGAAGACGTTACACAGGATGCTCAATAGATGTTCATAGAATCTGCTCAATAAAGGTTTGTCGGGGGGCGCCTGGGTGGCTCGGTTGGTTAAGCAACTGCCTTCGGCTCAGGTCATGATCCTGGAGTCCCTGGATCGAGTCCCGCATCAGGCTCCCTGCTCGGCAGGGAGTCTGCTTCTCCCTCTGACCCTCCTCCCTCTCATGTGCTCTCTCTCTCATTCTCTCTCTCTCAAATAAATAAATAAAATCTTTAAAAAAAAAAAAAGGTTTGTCGGTGGTTGTTGAAACAAATGACAAAAACTGCTTTCAGATTCAAAAAGTGCATTCCTATTGGTAACCTCAGTTTGATCTTTAAAACATCATTATAAGTTGATAAGACAGGAATTATTCATGGTCTAATTCTTTAAAAAGTAACAGCTTTATTGAGATATAATTCATATGCCATAAAACTAATCATTTAAAGTGTAATTCAGTGGGGCGCCTGGGTGGCTCAATCAGTTAAGCGTCTGACTCTTGATTTCGGCTCAGGTCATGATCTCAGGGTCCTGGGATTGAGCTCTGTGTCAGGCTCCCACCTCAGCAGGTAGTCTGTTTCTCTCTCTCCCTCTCCCTCTGCCCCTCCCCCTTCTCTAGTACTCTCTCTCTTTAAAACAGATAAATAAATCTTAAAAAAAATAAAAAAATGAAGTGCATAATTCAGTGGTTTTTATTATATTCACAGGCTGTGCAGCCATCTCCACTGTCTAATTACAGAACATTTCGATCACCCCAAAAGAAACCCCATACCCTTCAGCTGTCACTCTCTATTTTCCCCTCCCTAAATCCCCTGGCAACTGCTAATCTTACTTTTTAAATTATTATTATTTTTTAAATTTAAATTCTAGTTAGTTGATATACGGTTCAATATTGGTTTTAGGAGTAGAGTTCAGTAGCTCATCACTTACATGCAACACCAAGGGCTCATCACAACAAGTGTCCTCCTTAATGCCCATCACCCATCTAGCCCATCCCCCACCCACCTCTCTCCATCAACCATCAGTTTGTTCTCTATCATTAAGAGTCTCTCATGAGGAGGGCACATTCTGCATGGAGCACTGGGTGTTATGCACAAACAATGAATCATGGAACACTTCATCTAAAACTAATGATGTAATGTATGGGGATTAACATAAGAATAAAAAAAATTAAAAAAAGAAAATCATAAGGAAGAGAAAATACATTTACAGTACTGTATTTATTTAAAAAAAAAATCTGTGTATAAATGGACCCACACATTTTAAACGTGTGTTGTTCAAGGGTCAACTGGATTTAGCTCCATAATTCTTATAACTTCTTATAAGTCAATGTCTTCCAGTTTGGGTTCAGACACTATGCTTGTTATTCCCATAAAAATATTTATGTTCTATAAGAAGTGAAATATTAATCTGCCTGTAACATAGGGCTCCCAAGTGGGGTTATTTTGGGTTCACAGGTATACTTTGCACAGAGCCCCATGTTCAGAAGGGCCTCACACTAGGTTTATTGCGCTATCACTGTTCTGTCATTCTTCATAATTTTGGAACAAGAGCCCCACATTTTCATTCTGCACTGAATGCCTCACAAATCATGTAACTGGTCTTATATGTTGCAGTACAACTTCAATGGCAACTTAATGGTAAATAGACCAAGGTGTCAATCTCATCCCTGGGCCTTATAGCTATGTGAACTTGGACAAGCTCCTTGATCTCAGAAAGCCTGTTCCACCCTTGTTTACCAGATGGGGATTGAAAGTGTTTACAGGATTGTCTTATGATTGAATAAAATAAAACATGTGAAGAGCCTCGCAAAAAAAAAAAAAAAAAAGAGTCCTCATGATTTCTCTCCCTCTCTCTTTTATTCCCCCCTCCTGTATGTTCATCCATTTTGTTTCTTAAATTCCACATATGAGTGAGATCATATGGTATGTTTCTCTGACTGACTTATTTCGCTTAGAATAACGCTCTCTAGCTCCATCCACATCATTGCAAATGGCAAGATCTCATTCTTTTTGATGGCTGAGTAGTATTCCATTTGGTATATATACCCCCTCTTCTTTATTCATTCATCAGTCGATGGGCATTTGGGCTCTTTTCATAGTTTGGCTATTGTGTAGTTTACTTTCTCTGTGGATTTGTCTCTTCTGGTTAGTGCATATCAGTAGGATATGTGGCCTTTTGTGTTTGGCCTCTTTCACTTAGAATTTTTTTTTTTTAAGATTTTTAAAATTTATTTATTTGAGACAGAGAGAATGAGAGAGAGAGAGCACATGAGAGGGGGGAGGGTCAGAGGCAGAAGCAGGCTCCCTGCCGAGCAGGGAGCCCGATGCGGGACTCGATCCCAGGACTCCAGGATCATGACCTGAGCCGAAGGCAGTCACTCAACCAACTGAGCCACCCAGGCGCCCTCACTTAGAATGTTTTTGAGGTTCATCTCTGTTTTAGCATATCTCAGTACTCCGTCCCCTTTGTGGCTGAATAATAACCCATTCTTTGGATATACTGTTTTGTTTGTCCACTTATCTATCACTTGATGGACGTGGGTTGTTTCTGTGTCCTAGCTGTTGTGAAGGAAGCGGTTATGTACATTCACGTGTAAGTTTTTGTGTGGACGTATTTTTCCTTTCTCTTGGGTGTATAGCTAAGATTGGAATTGCTGGGTCATGTGGTAGCACGGCATTTACCTTTACTGAGGAACCTCCAGATAGCTTTCCAAAGTGACTGCACCATTTTACATTCCCTCCAGGTATGTGCGACGGTTCGTTTCTCTGCATCGTCTCCAACACTTGCTCTTACCTGTCCTCTTTATTACAGCCCTCCTAGTGGGTGTGCTCTCATTTTATAGGTAAGAAAATGGATGGTGCATTGTTTACCGAAGTTCATAGAGCCTAGTCAGTTGCCAAGTTAGAACTTTTTTTTCTTTAAAGCAAATACTTGTATGATGCGTGCTCTGTGCTAGGCATTATTTAAGTCTTTTGCTCTTATTATTTATTCTTTACAACAACCTGTAAGGAAGGTACTGTTATCATCTGGTTTATAAGTGCACACAGGGCAGGACTGGGCCTAGAGCTGGGGTCCTTGGGCACCTCATTTAAGGAGACAGCACTCTGAGATTCCACCGGCACCTACACGACCCTTCTGTGCTGCATCCTGTGTGCCTCACTGGCCTCATCCTAGCTCTGACCCTGTGTGAAGAAACCGACACATCAGAAGATGGAGTAATTTACCCAAAGCTGTGTAAGTTAGTAAGTGGCAGAGCTCGGATTCCAACCCAGGAAACCTGGCTTCAGAGCTCAAGTCATTAACCACTGTGCTCTGCTCACATCTAGGCCTTTGATGCCCAAACTGGGCTTTTTTCTGTTTCTTTCTCAAGACCTACGTTTCCCAAATTTGGCAAGTGAGGAATACAAAGTCAAATCCCAAAGATGGGTTATGGGGAGACCAAATAGAACTAACTGAGCTCACAGCTTGCCAGGTACCTACCGCATGTTCCCTGGAAGGGTTAACTGGCCACACAATTTCCCTTGGCCACATCTGTGCTTGTTATCCCAACGCTGCATAAATCTGCCTAGTTCGTGTCGGCCACCCTGCAAGTGTCCAGATGGACCCTGTCCTGATGGGGAAGGGGCCATCCTGAACCGTCAGGATGATGAGTTCTGCCCGCTGTAAGGAAAACACATGCTCTCTTGGCCAAGTGGGGATGAATCTGCCCTTCGATCCAGCGTCCTGATTCAAGGATGCAGAAATCACATCTCTCACAATCACACCCCGACCGGCGGCTCACTCTTAGTAGCCTGTTTATCAGAGTTAACTGCTCATTTGTTTTTGAAACATCATCTTTCCAGTGGTGATGCTGTTCCTGTGGGTTTTGCATGGTTCTCCAGTTTAGGCCGAGGCTCCTGGAAGGTAACGTGGATACAAAAATGTTCATCGGCACATGCGTAGTTTACCTCCTCGGGGTGATGGGCAGTCTTTGGAAAGACGCTTACCCAAGTCATCAGCCAACAGTAGGTTCTCCCCCTGCTGCCTATGTTCCCCAAGAGCAGGATCAAGTCAGTCCCGGTTCAGTAGTTCTCGGGAGGTGAGATGCAACAGTGCATCCTGGCCCAGGCCGGCAGATTTCTGTTATGTTAGAAGAAAATTTTACAGCTGTTGTTCTCCATTAAAATGGTCACTCTTGGGGCGCCTGCGTGGCGCTGTCGGTTAAGCGTCTGACTCTTGGTTTTGGCACAGGTCATGATCTCAGGGTGGTGAGATGGAGGTCCTTGCTGGGAGTCTGCTTGAGTTTCTCTCTCCCTCTCTCTCTGCCGCTACCCACCCCCGCCCCGCTCTTGCACACTCTCTCAAATCAATCAGTAAATCTTTTAAAAATACGATCACTTTTATGGTTGCAATTTTACCCTTTTGTTTGGAATTTCAACTCCTCAAAGCTGTGGGACTCTGGACCAGCAGCACCAGCAGCACCTGGGAGCTTGTTGGAAATGCAGAGTCTCAGGCCCCACCCCAGACCAACTGAATCAGAATCTGCCTCTAACAAGATCCCTAGCTGATTCCTGGGCACATCCAAGTTTGAGAAGCACTGCTCCACGTGTCCTCATTTCTCTATTACCTTCAGCTGGCGTCTCTACCCAGCGTTTTCTTTGAGGCTAGAATTCTTGGTAGGCTTTCAGATCTTAAAAAGAAAAGACACACACACATACAGAAATTCTTTCCCTCGCCTTTACATGATGTCATTCATTTTACCTGGCCTGCCACAAGAAAGAAAAAGGCAAATTACATCCAAGTTATATATATGTTTTTAAGACTAACTTCTTAATTGCATGTCTTAAAGCGGCATACTGGATCCCCCATCATTAACAGAGTCCCAAGTGTTGGCAAGATTAATTGAGAAATGCCTCAAGGCAAAATAAACACTGCAGCGCAGTTTAATTCAAAACCGTATCAGCTAAGAATGAAGGTGCAATTAGTGATAAAGATGTTAATAATTAGTTGTGGTCTGTTAAATTTTATATTCAGTGGTT
This sequence comes from Mirounga angustirostris, assembly GCF_029215605.1. Lineage (NCBI taxonomy): Eukaryota > Metazoa > Chordata > Mammalia > Carnivora > Phocidae > Mirounga > Mirounga angustirostris. The sequence goes on along the minus strand of NW_026991717.1, from coordinate 35,312,463 downwards.
ACATAGAATGAAGAAAGAATTTCCTCATGAGGACAGAAATTAATGTTTCACCTTGATTGCTGTTTTAATGTGCTTATTTTAATGGGGCCATCCTGTAGAAACCCTTGGGCACATTTCCAATTTTACATAAATGTAGAATTAATTATTATGGAAGCGTATAATTTTAGAGCTGGAATGACCTTCGTGGTCATTAGATCCAGCTCAGACATTTTACAAAGAAGTAAGAAATGATTTCTTCAGGTCCTGCCACAGAGTATTGGAACCTTGCTCCCCAACTCAGACCAGTGACAGTAAAACCCTTCTCACATCCCTGCAGACACAGACGCTTCTTTTTGCCTCAGAATTCCCAAATTACCGTGTGTAGTTGCTCGCAAGTCCCTTACCCCACATTACCCCATGTTCTGGTTGCTTTCTGTTGTAAGGTTGGGGACTTGGGAACCATATCTGACTCACTTTTATATTCTTGACCATTCCTAGCTCTGGGTTTTGTAAACAGTAGTCGCACAATAAATTTACATGCATTGTGGTGTGCTGGAGCTGTTGTATATCATTCGCTAGAGCTGGTTGTGTCTTCACGATGGTGGCTTGAGATTGGCCATGGCGGAAGCATTTATACCCTGGATGTAGATAAATGCCACAAACCAGGGCTATCTCCCCCCACCCTGCCCCGGAAAACCAGTCATTAAACATTCACCAGCACACAACAGTTTACATGATTTTTCTAAGGTCTCACAAGGCAACAGGTCTTGACGAAATCTGAAGATTATACCAACACGAAGATGCCTGTTCACCCAGCATTCGGCGTGTATTGCCTCAAGAGTGATGAATAGCCAACTGTTTGACCTCCTCTAATTTCTTTGGGGATTAATTTTGACCGAGAGCAAGTCAGGCCTCAGGGCTGCATTAGGGTGTGGTTGCTTAGCTAAATTCCCTTTACCTGGAAAAGCTATTTGGGCATGAATGGTAATGGAAACTAGTCTGAAATATCAGGCACAGTTGAGTGAGAAAAAAAACCCCACAGATTATTTTCAGAGAAAACAAAGGAACAGGAAGTTACTGTGGCCGAAATTACAATTATATCCTTATACTTCTCAAAAAACCTCAGTGGCTCCCTACAGCCTGCAAACAGGCCCAAAGGCCCTGCCGTCAGTCACATACTGACCACAGCTTACCGTTCCAGCCTCATTTTCCACCACTCACATCGCCCACCTTCTTTTGACTTTCCAGCCTCCGTGGAGCCCCCTCTGCGCCAGCTTCCATGACGTCCTCTTCTCCTGGAATGCCCTCCCTCTACCTCCCTGGTCCACCATAGGCTCTGTCCCAGAGTTTCTGTCCCTCCCCTGTCCCCTCCATCGTGGACCACAGCTTCGGGGTTAACACGGGACTTCCTGTGACTCAGTTCATCTCCGCTTGTGTGTCTTTCTTTAGGAGCAGGACCCGTGGTCCCATCGGCCCTGGCAAGTATGGCTACGGGAAGGCCCCGTACATCTTACCACTGCAGACGGACTCCGCACACTTGCCGCAGAGGCTTCGGAGGCAGAGGCCCCCGTCCCGGCATTCCAGGGCCCAGGTGGCATCCGGTCCTAGCCACGGCTACGGCCCGCCCGCCCACCGGGCTCCCCAGCAAGGGCCTCTGTACCAGAGTGACGGTGGCCCTCGTTCTGGACTGCAGACCTCCGAGGCCTCCCTCTACCAGCGGCCCTTGACCCACGACCAAGGCTTTCCCGCAGCTTCCAGTCTCTTCCAGGGCCCGGAACCCAGCAGCAACCACGGCATGGGGGCCCCCAGGGCAGCTCAGAGCTTCTCGCAGCCCGCCCGGTCCGCAGCCATCTCCTGCGTTGGAGCCTATCGGCAGTACAAGCTATGCAACACCAACGTGAGTACACACGGCCTCACGCCGGCCGGGGGGCCGCTGTTGCCCCTCTTTCTGCGCTGCCGTCACGTGGAAGACAGCGAGGGCCTGGTCCTTTAGGCCGTGTTAACGTACCCATGTATCTTCTCTCCTTCTCTCTTCTCTCCGTGAGTTCTCCATGGATACTTCTCCTTTTCATAAGGTTGTGACTTTAGTCTGGGTGCTGGGATGACTCCACTTTAGTCTGGGTGCTGGGATGACTCCACTACTAAGGACATGGAATTGCAAGGAACCTTAGAAAATGCTTGGGAATAATTCTTGACAGCCGGCTCTTGCTGCGTATCACACAACCTCCCTATTCTCAGGGGCACCGTATCAACAATATTTATTCTTTGTGCACGGATCGGTGGGTCAAGGGCAGTTTGGCCAGTTTAGGGCCGAAGGTGGCGGTGCCCAAGACGTGGGAGTTGGCGGAGGTTTGACCAGCACCCATACGTTCCAGTCACCGTCCTGCCATTCTGGGCGTGAGCACTTTGGATATTGTATGATGAAAAAGCCTGAGAGTGAATAACTTGCTAAAGGTTCCATAGCTGATCAGTAGCAAAGCGAATTATAGATGGGAACTATATAAGATGACCAACTGTGGTTTTTAAAAAAATATATCAGTTTAAAGAGTGTATCTAAAGGAGAAAGGAATAAGAGAATGTTCAAAGGTTAAATTTCCAAGTTGCTCTATTTTTCATTAATAATTTAATCTGCCGTAATATTCTGTTACTGGGCAACAGGACAGCTGTTCCATATTAGCTTCAATTTCCTCATTAAAAATATATTTCCTGCTATAGAGTCCATAGAAACGACTTAATTTGTGATCTTAATAATTCCTCTGAATGCCTGGATTGCTTTTTAGCCTGTTCTTCCACTGACAGACTTCAGGAATTATTAGTTTTTGTAAAGCAGTAATTTTTCTAAAGCCATTACAAATCAGTCAACCATTAAGTCTTAATCACCGCTTGCTTGTAACGGACGGGGAGACGTGGAAGATGAAAGAAAAGTCGTATTATCTATCTTGTAGAGTTGTTAGGAGGATCAAATGAGGTGATGTTGAGACAGGGCTTTCTAAATCGAAAAGAAATACTTGTGTCCATGATCATACGTGGTCCTTGTTCTTGAATATCATTACTATCCTTTTAAGGATCCTTAAGATTCAGGGGTACCTGGTGGGCTCAGTTGGTTAAGCATCCGACTCTTGATTTCAGCTCAGGTCATGATCTCAGGGTCGTGAGATAGAGCCCCATGGCTCCGTGACAGCCTCCGAGGTGGGCGTGGAGTCTGCCTCTCCCCCACTCTCTCTCTTTCTCTCTTAAGAAGAAGTAAAACTAAAATCTTCAAAAAATAAATGAAATTAATTCATCTGTAATGTAGAACACAGTCTCTCACTGACTAGTATGTTTCTTAATTTTGAAGACTACATAAATCATAAAGAGAAAGAAAAAGAGAGAGAGCATTTGGCACATATGTGGACCTGATATCTACTTAGTATTTCTGTCACTTCACCTACATTTTGCAAGCACGCACATTTTGCTAGGCCTGTGCTGCTGACAGCAGGGCCACCTCTCTCCATGTGCACGTTGTAGCTTGTCTGGGTGCTGGGATGACTCCACTACTAAGGACATGGAATTGCAAGGAACCTTAGAAAATGCTTGTGAATTTATGATGTCTGCCATCATTTGGCATCTGGCAAAGTAACACCTCTAACCCAGGACAGAGACGTCAATGTCGACAAAGGATTATATAGCTTTAGTTCCGTTTTCTTGGCTGTAACATTTCACACAGTCTCCTCCCCAGTGCACCCCATTATCCCAAGTCCCATCCTACTTACCCTTATTGAGAGATGCCATTCTTTAGAGGTTCCATGACTGCCTGTCTTCTTTTTATAAGCCCATGGCTTCTTGGCTCTTGGGTCATCCCCTATCCCCCATGAACACCTTAAGACTGCCTGTGTTAGGGCTCCCTAAGACCTCTCCTAGGTTTGATGATTTGCTGGGAGGACTCACAGCTATGACTTATTGCAATAAAAGGATACAGAGCAAAGTCAGCAAAGAGAGAGGCACGTGGGACAAAGTCTAGAGGAAGCCAGGCACACACTTCCAGAGTTCTCTCCCAGTGGAGTCACACAGGATTTGCTTAATTCCCCCAACCAATGAGTTGTGACAACGCGTGTGAAGTGCTGTCTACAAGGGAAGCTCATTAGAGACTCGGTGCCCAAGGTTTTTACTGGGGGCTGGTCACATAGGCACCCTCTGCCTGCCACATACCAGAATTCCAGACTCCTAGAAGGAAAGCAGGTGTTGAGCGTAAACTATATTGCTAATACAAATAGTTTGGGCAAAGTGAGTCACTCTTATCACTCAGGGAGTGATGGAAACTCTTCTGAAATCCAAGTTCCCAGATGCCAGCCAAGGACCAATCTTGCAAGCAGGCCTTTTTGAAGAGAGCTGTTTCAGTCCTGCTGTGTGGAGTCTTACTTGCACACTTCCTGTGTGGACCCATGTGCTCTGGCACCTTAGCATGGATGACCTCATGTGGACATTTATGTACCCTCCCCTACCAGTGGGCAACATGAAGAGATAACATGAATCTCCAAATTGTATAAATCTTCCTACTCCAAGAGGAAAGAGGTGAAGGGCAGTATTGTGAAAAATCGTACTAGTCTCCCAGGGAATACAGGTTATCACTTATGTCCTCTCCAAAGATTAAAAAGGAATATGTGCATTCAGAGATTTCTCCCAGTTCCTATCTGGGAGAAGAGAAAGAAGGGAAGTTAGGCCAGGGCATGTTGGAAACATCCCCTGATTTCAGAACTCCATCCCTTAAACTAAGTGCCCAGTAGATCCCACCCAAGTTCTCAATGGAATACCCCACTTGCTAAGACTACCCCCACAGTAGAGGTCTCAGTTGTGAGATGTATGTGATGCATATGAGGGGTGGCGTGAACTAGGGGAAATGGTTTGGCAGGCTTCCAAATCTGGAAACAGTATCTCATCACTGCTCACAGTCCCTCCCTTAACACGCTTGGGGTCCAGGGGCAGAGAAGGTGCCCAGTGCAGCGGCCTGGATGTCATTGCCCTTGGTGCTGGAGCACTTGGGGACAGGGAGGAACTCTGGGAGCACAGAGCAAGAGGCCACTGGGTTGGGGAAGACTCCACTGAAGAGGGAATAGTTGAGCTGAGCTTCTAGGGGTGGCCGAAAGAGAGAAAAGGGCATTTGGGGGCAAAAGAAACAGCTTAGTCAAAGACAGGGAGGCAGGATTGTGCCAGAGCCTCAAGGCGCCGAGACACCTGCCAGGTCATAGGGCCCTTCTTTCTTAACCTCTGGCCTCCTCCTATCCACTTTAAATAATCACAATTTTAGTGGGCATTTTGTTCTTTAACATTTCAAAGTACAGAGATTTCACATGGGCCTTGCTTGACTTCTATACATGAGGTAGATGTGTGAGAAACTTAGAAACACAGTGCAGAGTGAGAAAGCGATCTAATCAGCTGGTTTAATTGGGGTTAGGCTGCAGGGCGTCTGAAATAGTGGGCTCGGGAGCAGGCTGTGCTGGACACAAGCCCCAGTTTCCTTGGGCAAAGCGCTCAACTCCCTGGGACCATCTGGGAATTGGGGATAATAACAACACCTGTTCCACAGGGTTGATCGTGCCCACTAGGAGCTGATACGTTAGGAAATACGGTGGTTTGACCTGGAGAAGTAAACGTGGCTCTCGTGCCTCTCCGGAGCTTGGAGCGGAGCAGAGCTTTGCCATGTCACTTTCCAAGTGCTCAGTCACGAAACTGTGGTTGAGGGGGTCAGACTAGCTCAGAGTCCCCTTTTGTCCTCTGGATTACCTGGGGTTCAGAGTCCTTTCCCTTCACCCAGCAATAAAACACGATTGCTGGGGTGCCTGGGTGGCTCAGTCGGTTAAGCATCTGCCTTCAGTTCAGGTCATGATCCCAGAGTCCTGGGATTGAGCTCGGCATAGGGTTCCTTGCTCCTTGGGGAGCCTGCTTCTCCCTCTCCTGCTCCCCCTGCTTGTGCTCTCTCTCTCACTCTCTCTGTCAAATAAATAAAATCTAAACAAAACAAAACAAAATACAATTGCCAAGAGCCCCAACATGTCAAGTGTAATATAGCTTCCATGCAATCACCCTTGGGTCAGGTGTAAAATGATGAGAAAGTGAAACTACAGATAAGTTCCTGCCAGTGAATGCTAACAACCTCAAATGTGCATGTTTAATGTGAAGCCCTACCTTGTGATGTCATCTGGGAATTTTAAACATCTAGTGTGTCTTTAGGATTGTTTGACTCCTATTAAGATGTCCTTTATGAAATACTAGAAAATAAATAATAAATGCAGTCCTAATGATCTCTGCATGTAGACTTTAAAGATAAGGAAGGTTTTTTTTTTTTTTTTTTAAGATTTTATTTATTTATTTGAGAGTGAGAGAGAGCATGTGCTGGGGGAGAGGCTGATGGAGAGGGAGAAGCAGGCTCCCTACTGAGCAGGGAGCCCAATGCAGGGCTCAATCCCCGGACCCTGGGATCATGACCTGAGCTGAAGGAAGATGCTTAACCGATTGAGCCACCCAGTCGCCCCAAGGAAGGGTTTTTTTGGTTCTGTTTTTCTTTTTTTTTCTTGCTTACATTGTATGTGAAGAAGTTAAGGTGACACGCCCCAGTATAAATAGAGACGGTTTCGGTCTTTTAGAGCAGATACCGATCTTCGACCTCTATTGGTACAACACGCCAGGCCACTCGCTAGTGTGGGTTCTTACTTGGAGTCCATAAACACAGCATTGACATTGGCGGTGGGGTCAGGCGTGAGGCTGTGGGTCAGGGACACTGAGTTAAGGCAAGTCCTGGCTCTCAGTGGCTCACAGCCCAGTGGCAGAGACTCATAAATAGATCATGACAAGTATGGAGCGTAGGCAGCACTGCACGTGCTGGGAGGCTCTTTGAAATCGTACTAGGCCCGGCTTGGCCTCCTGGAGAAGTACAGGAAGGTTTTCTAGGGAGGGGGAGTGACAGGGGCTCCCAGAAGGGCTGAAGAGCATGAAGGGGGCTCTCCGGGGACCTCTCGGTGGAACCAGATGTTTTTCCTGTGAGCGGAGGCTTCCCCTGCAAGTACGTCCTCAGGAACGAAAGGGCAGCATGGGGAGGTCTCCGTGGTTTATCCGCAGCCCTGCATTTTCTCAGCTGTGGCTAAAAAGAATGAGTGCTCAAGGAATCAAGTAAATAGGTTTCTTCTCTGTGGAAGTTCGCGGAAGGCCAAGATTTGGAAGCAAAAGAACTGGAGTCTTGATAAGGGTGCCACGGGGGAAGGAGAAAACCAAATCACGGTCCCTCTGGTGCCTGAGGGGATGCAGTTAAAATCCTTCTACTAGCTGTTTCTGGGGGTTTGTATTATTATTTGCTAAATACATTAACAACCAAGACACTTTATGCCGTTTGTTGCGGAGGCCAAGGTGTCTCTCTCCCCACCTTCTTCTCTTAAGCACTCAATTCAGGCTTTCTCCCTCGGGACACTGACACTCTGGCTCCTTCTGGTGAAAGGCGGCTGGAGTGAGTCAGCTGGCGCAGGGTGGGGATGGGGTTACGGCTTTAAAGGGCTTCACTGCCAAAGGAGACGTGATCCTGAGTTTAGACAGAGTGCACTTAACGTTATGGGGAAAAACCCCTGGGGCTAAAAGCAGATTTTAGCAAACACCAGTGTGATGAGTTCTGCTATCAGTGCCTCTCCAGTAAATTTCCCTGCAGTGGGACTGGCCTCAGACAATGGATTTGTCCGTGTGGAGTTGTTTCTGTCTCCAAGTAAGTGAAAATGAAGGGAAGATGTTGGACAAATCTCAGATATAGCTAAGCTCTCTTGAGGCAGGTTCTGTTTCTACCCCATCTCTAGTCTTCTGTTGAACAGCAGAGCATATGACAGCCCCCTGACTGTACTTTAAGGAGGAACTTAGCAAACAGATGGGCCAGGTCCAGAATTCAGAACAATTCCGTAAGGGGTGAAACTTATCAGGAACTGTGGGGCCGATTACGGGGTGGACAGGCCATCTAACCGTGGTCTCAACGGAAGTTTCTCTTATGAGTTTATCACCAACCTCCTCATCTGGGAAATATGGGCTGGTGTCAGTGCTTTTTTGCATCAATTTCTGCTTTCCATCTCCTCAGACCACTTGGAATTTCCCATAGAAAGTTCTCTTATTGACTTTTTCTTACCCCATCAGGGACCTTTCATAAATATATATGAAATATGTATGTGAATATATGCAAGTATAAATAGTAGAGATATTTCTTTGTATGTACAATATTTACATGTTTCATATATTTGAAAGATACATGTATGAGTCACACACACACATATGTGAGTTGTTTTCATTCGTCACTTCTAATAATTATAAAAAGTAGTGCAAATAGTAAGAAATATCACAGTGGCAGAGAGAGCTATATCCCAGTCCCTCTCCCTCGATGTAATTGCAATCAGTCATTTTTGATTTTTAGTTCCTAGAGTCATTCTCTCCATTAACTCTAATAGTTTACTAATACTTGTGCTTCTTGATACATCAACTTCAAATTTTCTCTGTTAGCTCCTCACTCCAAAAGATGAAGAAATGACCCCCTTTCCTCCCACAGCGCTTATCCCTGTTAGCTACGTTTCTATTTTCTGTTATATTTTTGATTACATGTAGTATGTTAACAATTTTTATTTTCTTGATTTATCAACATTAGGGAGGATCCGTTAACTCCTTGTTTTGCAAGATTAGAAATTTAGTGCCCGGTTTGCCAAATTCTTCTCATTGCATTACATGTTTTGGCTGATATATTTTTCTCCCTATGCCCTGTAAAATCCCTGCAAGAGACTATTTTTTTAAGATTTTTTTAAAATTTATTTAATGGACAGAGAGAGAGAGTGAGAGAGGGAACACAAGCATGGGGAGAGGGAGAGGGAGACTCCCCACCGAGCAGGAAGCCTGATGCGGGGCTCGATCCCAGCCAGGACCTTGGGATCATGACCTGAGCTAAAGGCAGTCACTTAACAAACTTAGCCACCCAAGCGCCCCCCTACAAGAGTCTATTATGAGGGGTTCTACTCTGTATCTTCCATTGTCACAATACCTGACGCATAGTGGTAGGGGCCCAGTGAGTATTTGCCTTTGAAGAAATTTCTCCCACTGTCCTAGCAGATGGCAGAGGGTCAGGAGGCCACTCTTACTAATGTGATCCCTAAAGTAGCGACTAGGGGGGAGTAGAAGTCTTAAATGTTTTAAAAAGTTTACATTTGGCCGTGTGCTTTCTGATTAGTTAGAAGAAAGATGTTCTTGTTTAGGTCCTCTTACAGGCATAGAGATAAATAAATCTAAGGAGGGAGGAATGAACAGCACCCCTGGGATAGGCATAGATTTGTATGAATGTTTATCCAGACTACTTAAAAATATGCAGTTTTCCTGGGTGAACAGATAGGCTTAGTCATCTTAACATCCATTGGGTCTTTGATGAATGTATTGAATGAGAGAGAAACACTTTCTCTAGAAGAACATTGTGAACTTGGATGGGGGAAAAAGAGGTGTTTGAGAACTATGAAAACCTCAGAATTTTGGAGAGGTCTTTCTGTTTTGTTTTTTGTTTTAAATCCAAAATCTTGACCCAACTCTTTTAGACAAACCAATTTACTGACTGTCCAGAGAACACTAGGAGTGGTAGCAGGTGGCAAGAGTTTTTGCAAGGTTGAATTTGTTCCAAGTGACTTGAGAAAGCAGATATGAAACATATTTGAGAAATGTGCTGGATAATTTTTAAGCAGTTTCAATCCGTGGTTGTATTATCCTGCAGCTGGAAACCCAAACTCCTTTTTCCAGCTGGGGAAGAGAAAGGGGAATGTTTGCTCAAAACACCTACCTGTCAGGGCACTTGAAGTTTCTGGAACTGCTGGAGTCATCTTTGATGTCCGCTTAGATTCCAGCTCAGCTAACATTTACTGAGCATTATTATGAACTAGAAATCTTTTTTTTTTTTTAAAGATTTTATTTATTTATTTGACAGAGAGAGACACAGCGAGAGAGGGAACACAAGCAGGGGGAGTGGGAGAGGGAGAAGCAGGCTCCCCGCCGAGCAGGGAGCTCGATGCGGGGCTTGATCCCAGGACCCTGGGACCATGACCCGAACCAAAGGCAGACGCTTAACGACTGAGCCACCCAGGTGCCCCTATGAACTAGAAATCTTAATGTATTACTAAGTCAGTCTTCACAAAAAATCCCTGCGGGATGGGAGTGCTGCGGGGCTTGCTACTGACATGCAGTAATTTGGGTTTAGAGAAGTGAAGTGGCCACCCAGCCACTTTTCCCTGGCAGTGCAGGGATGTTAAATACATCATATGTTGTTGGCTGGTCACTGGTCTTCTGATTGAATCCAGAGCAATGCAAAGGATAAAAACAATGCGTGTCTGCATGAAAAAGTGCTCAATATCGCTCGGCATCCGGGAAATCCAAATCAAAACCTCAATGAAATACCACCTCACACCAGTCAGAATGGCTAAAATTAACAAGTCAGGAAATGACAGATGTTGGCGGGGATGCGGAGAAAGGGGAACCCTCCTACACTGTTGGTGGGAATGCAAGCTGGTGCAGCCACTCTGGAAAACAGTATGGAGGTTCCTCAAAAAGTTGAAAATAGAGCTACCCTATGATCCAGCAATTGCACTACTGGGTATTTACCCCAAGGATACAAAAGTAGGGATCCGAAAGCGTACGTGCACCCCGATGTGTATAGCAGCAATGTCCACAATAGCCAAACTGTGGAAAGAGCCAAGATGTCCATCGACAGATGAATGGATAAAGAAGATGTGGTATATATATATACAATGGAATATTATGCAGCCATCAAAAGGAATGAGATCTTGCCATTTGCAATGACGTGGATGGAACTGGAGGGTATTATGTTGAGCGAAATAAGTCAAACAGAGAAAGACATGTATCATATGATCTCACTGATATGAGGAATTCTTAATTGCAGGAAACAAACTGAGGGTTGCTGGAGTGGAGGGTGGGGTGGGAGGGATGGGGTGACTCGGTGATAGACACTGGGGAGGGTATGTGCTCTGGTAAGTGCTGTGAATTGTGCAAGACTGTTGAATCTCAGATCTGTACCTCTGAAACAAATAATGCAATATATGTTAAGAAAAAAAAAAAAAAGAAGAAGAAGATAGCGGAAGGGGAAGAATGAAGCAGGGGAAATCAGAGGGGTGGACGAACCATGAGAGACGATGGACTCTGAGAGACGAACTGAGGGTTCTAGAGGGGAGGGGGGTGGGAGGATGGGTTGGCCTGGTGGTGGGTATTGAGGAGGGCACGTTCTGCATGGAGCACTGGGTGTTATGCACAAACAATGAATCATGGAACACTACATCTAAAACTAATGATGTAATGTATGGGGATTAACATAAGAATAACAAAATAAAAACAAACAAACAAAAAAACAATGCGTGTCTGACTCATGCAGACTTCAAGGTCCTATTTCTTGGTGCCAACTTCACTGGGGATGACACCCTTCGGTCGACTGAGGAACTGAAAGTAATTAATTATCAAGAGGTAAGTATGCGATCACCAAGAGTGGCTTCTTGAGCAATGAAGTTAGGTGCAGGTGCTTGTCATCTCAGATTAACTGGGGTCTCTAGGAACGTAGCCCAAGTTTCCATAATACTCTTTGTAACTCATAGCAACCCTAGGCAATTGTCTAGATGGAACTTCGGATAGGCTCTGAAGTGCTTTATAAGGATGCAGCTCATTATATCAAAGTCCATCTTTATTCCTTTTCCCATGAGACCAGTGGAAACATTCCTCCCTCTTTTGGGTGGAAGGAAGTCATTGGAAGGGAGGTTTCCCAGAGGCATCACATGGCAGTGAAGCTCCGCTCTTTGAGAGCCCCTCCTGCGTGAGCCTGATCTCTATCTGCACAGCTTTTTCCCTGTCCCACTTTTCTGGCCTGAAGATTACAAGAATCTGTGTCCATGGAAAGGATTAGTGTCTGCAGGAAATCTGCCCAAAGCCAACTCACAGTGTAAACTAGAGACAGTTACTGATAAGGTGAGGGTGACTCAGTCTATGGCATCAGGAAACAGCTCACTTAAAATGTAACAAATGTAAAATGATCTGTAACCTGGAAGTTTTAACTTCAGAAAGTCTGTTAAAATGAGAGGAGATCATATATTGATAATAGTATGACAAGTACAAACAGATGTAACCCACACAAGGCATGAAGCAGAATTTCCCTGGCCTGCTTGGTTTTCAATCCTCAATCCACAACTGCCTGATCTTTACAGCTGAAGCTGTAATCTGACCTTGGCCACTAGGACTTCTCGGGCAAGGAGTTAAGGCCCCCTTGTCTGAGGACCCGTGACAGATTCACTTTGCTGTCCACACAGTCTCGAGGGGCACCATGTATGGTGGTTCTGGATTCAAAGTGTCTGGGTTCAAATCCTGACTTCATCATTTATCAGCCCATGGCTTTTGGCAACTCATTTAGCTTTCTGCTGCCTTGGCTTCCTCATCTATAAAATGGGTATGATAGTTGTGGTGAGGATTACATGAGCTAAGATACATAGGATCATGTGGTGGAGTGCCTGGCATTTAGTAACTGTTCAGTAAAAGTGAGCTGTTCTTAATACCGTCATCAGCCAGGCTTCTGCCTTCATCACCTTTACTATAATTTTATCTCAGGACCCACGTCCACATCTGGATCCTCTGAGCCTCAAATATGTCTGGCCTGGATCCTCTCCTACATGCTAACTGGCAGCTCACGTGGCATCCTGTGAGTCCTTGCTGGGGAGCACACAGGGCCTGGCCAGGGCTCCTGGTCATCTCCTGCAGCATCTTCTTGTGCTCACCACGGGCTGGATACCACAGGCAACCTGCTGGGCTCAGCTGCCTTTGGGCAACTGGAGGTGGATTTGCTGCCTCAGCACCTGACCCCCCACTGTGGGTCCGATGCCACATGAAGCCCCCCCTTCCTCAGGAGGTAACTGGGCCAGGCTCAGATATAAAGAACTTATTGGTGACCTGGGGCAGGGGGCCCTGAATGATCCCTCACATGTGACTGGTTGGCTTGGCAGATGCATGTGGATGGAGTAGGAGCATTAGTGGGGCATTAAGATATACCATATGATTATAAACTACAAGCACATGTAAAGTTGGCAAAGGGCCAAAGTGTTTGAAAGGGCTCAGTAATGATCCATTTTTATTACACAAATATTACATATTTATTGCAGAAAAATTAGTGTAATACACCAAAAGCTTTCTTTTCTTTGTGAAAAGAAAAAATCTATAACCCACCTTCCAGAGGTAATGCTTTTAACCTTTCTTTTTCTATGTGTGTGCATACACACACACACACACAATCACTTAACACTTTTTTTCACTTAATGGGTTGTGGACTACTTTCCATGTCATGAAATATACATTTATATCATCAAGTACTGAGCAATTCGGAATGATTCTACAGATGCATTGGTTCATGGTCTAGCCTCTTGGCATATTTTGCTAATGGAAGAGAAAGGGGTTAAGCAGCCTGGCTGGGTTTTTGTGGTCTGTAGCTTCCAATGCTGATAACTGCCACCAGACTAATTCAGGGTGGCTTCTGGCTGGAGCCTCACTGCCGAGCAGCTTGGCTTTCCATAGGTGTGGTTATTTGAGGAACAGGACATTTGCCCACTTGTTCTGGTCTGTTTCCATTATGAAAAAAATGCAACCCAGTAGCTCATCTCTCGTTTCTGATTAGGGCCAGAGTGGGTGGTCAGGCTCTGGGCTCTGTCCCTCTGTCACAGTGACCTCTAGCCAGCTGTGCCTCTTCTCCAGGCCTCAGTGTCTTCATCGATAAAGTGAAGGGTTGGGTCTGATTGTCACTGCTCCAACACTGTGATTGCCTGTTAACTAACCAGAGTAAGACTGAGGCTTGGGGGTGGCCTTTCATTGCTGCTGTGGTCCGGTGCCAGGCTGGCTGGGCCAGAATCAGCGAGGCAGTGCCTCAAGCATATATTCGTGGGCCCTTTCCCTCCCTTCCTACTGGGGTGAGGCCTGGAATCTATATTTTTAAAAGATCTTATTTATTTATTTATTTGAGAGAAAGATAGAGAACATGAGCTGGGGAAGGAGCAGAGGGAGAAGGAGAGAATGTCAAGCAGACTCCGCACTCAGCACAGAGCCCGATGTGGGGCTCGATCTCACGACCCTGAGATCATGACCTGACCTGAAATGAAGAGTAAGATGCTTAACCAACTGAGCCACCCCGGCACCCAAGAAAATCTGTATTTTTAACAAATCACTTAGTGGTTCTTCCTCTCAAGTCACCCAACTGTTCATATCCTCGTCAAGCTCTGGTTCTGGCCTAAGGGTTGTCAAAAACATCTCAGTGCCAAATCCTTTATGGAGACAGCTGGTGTTGCTGGACGCCTACACGGTTCTGGCTTGGGGGCCACCAGCAGCCTGGCTTCCAGTGCCCAAGGAGACAGCCTTCCCCGGCCTGTTGGCTTCTCACTGATTGTCAGAGCTCAGCCCACCCTGTCCGTCCACTGGGCCTTTTTTCCCCACCAGTTTCTACCACATTCTGCTTCCCATAGCTTCCTGCTCCATATGCTTTGGTTCAGGCTGTAGCAGGGTTATGACCACCCAGGAGTTTGTACCAGCAGCCTCGCCTGAATGTCCTTTATCACACAAGAGATGCTTTTCCTTCCACCTGGTTTTATTCCTCCCTTCGTTCCTTCCTCTTCAAAAGACCTGGTGTTTCTGATATATACCATAGATTTCTTTATAAATTCTTCAGGACTTTGAGCTACCTTATTAGCAGTTTATTCCAGAGACTTCTTATACACAGGGTTTTTAATATTTAAGGGGCCAGATTCCTTTTCCTCTGATTATTAAAACACACACACACACATACCCCACACTTAAATAAGAGTATACTTAGGTTTTAAAAAGTTAGATCATGCTTTATCCATGATTTGAATTAGAGATTCTGATCTTATTATTATATTTCATATTTATTTCATGTCACATTTATAAATAAGAAAGAGATAAACCACAGGGAGCTGGATATTTTCTTTGAGTCATTTAGTATATCAGAATTACCTGGATAATTTGATAAAATATAGATTCCTGGACCTCATCCCAGACTTACTGACCATCCTTGGGGGAGGGACCCAGGACTTTGCATTTCCCGTGAGATCTCTGGGTGATTCTTTTGCATGCTAAAGGCTGGGAGCTGTGGCATTAGATGGTGGAGAGAATTTAGACAAGATGGGAAGGACACTGAAATGCAGCCTGGTGGCCACCAGACCACTTAGCCCTAACTCCAGCCTCTGCCCTCACTGGCTGTGTGGGTTCTTCTGTGCCTCAGTTTGCTCATCTGTGAAAAATCTGCAAAACTATCAGAGTGGCCTCATTGGTCACTGTGAGGATTAAAGTGTAATATGAGGATTAGTAAGTGTAATATGTTTAAAGCATCACCTGCGCATGGTAAGGATTCTGTACATGTTTGCTGTGAATATTATCCCATGTCTGGGAATGGCACGAACAAAGTCAAACAGATGGAAATGGATGGCCTTTGTGGGGGAGGCGAGCAGACCAATTTGTCAGGAGCAGAAGGTTTCGGTTAGTGGTTTTCAAATTATGGTGCAAAAACTTAACCTGGGGAGCTTGTTAAAATTTTAGTGTCCTTCCAAAGATTCTGATTTAGTAAACTTGGAATGAAGCCTTGAGATCTGCATTTTAAATTTTTGATGCAGGTGATCCGCACAGTTTCAGAAACACTGCTTTTGGTGGAGAAGGATTGGCATTTAAAGTTGGAGAGGTCTTCTGGGACGGGACTAGAGCTATGAAAAGATGCAGACACTAACTGCATATTTAATATCTGTTTTATTAGGTGTGTCCAGAAAGCAGTAGAAGCATCCGGGAGGTCCAGTGCGCATCCTACAACAACAAGCCGTTCATGGGCCGCTTCTATGAATGGGAACCATTTGCAGAAGGTAAGACTAGACCCAGCCCTGTCCAGAGGAATTATTCTTGTCTGTTCCCCAACCCTGTTCCCTTCTGCCTGATGCTGGAGGAATTGGTGTGATCCTGATTCAAGCGGCAATAGGGAGCAAAGTATGGCCCCAGGATGCAGGAGAGCCTGCAGGTAGTCTAGCTCAGAGGCATTGATAGAAAAGAGCAGCATCTGAGGATCACCGGGTGAGGGGGACAGAACAGCGTTTGAGGAACTGGGGGGAGCGAGACGTTCAAACCAAGGTTGTGAGGATTGAGTGGGGACAGTTTCCCTTTTCCTTGGTTCCTGCTCCAGCCTTGTGTGGTGGCTTCAGAGGACATGTAGGGTTGTAAAGTTGCCAGTTGTGTGTGTGTGTGTGTGTGTGTGTGTAGGGGGCCGGGCCTCACATGCTGTTTCCAAAGCTGAAATGCCATAGGTAGGCATTGGTATCAAGGTTCCTGCCATTTCAAAATCGCAGCAGGTCTGATTTTGAAAGAACTTGGTAATACTGCTCTGGATCCCAGAGTCACTTTTCTTAGTTGAAACCAAAGTGATGACATGCCTTTTGAACAGAGAAGTATTGAATTCCGGGAGATTCCTTCCATCCCAGAGAAAGTGGTCTCCAAAGAGGGGAAGGGTCAACCAAAACTTGGGGCATTAAATACTGGTGGCCAAGTTGGCCAGAAGTGGAGAGTCCAGCCACTCTCAGTGTCCACTGTCGGCCCAAGGCAGTGGCTGGGACCCCGGTATTGGCCAAAACCCAGAGTGCAAAGTACTGTGGTCACGTCTAGGAGCTGGAGAATATGTCCTGGGAGAGGGCTTCATAGTGATTTCATCACAAAACCCATGCCTGGGGAAGCCAAACTGTGGGAAGTCGGGTCTCAGTGGGGACCCTGGAGGAAGAGGGAGGCATTGATTGCTGCTCTGAAATTGGATGCAAGATGGTTTTTGTCTGTATATTTTCTTCAGAGGAGAATCTGTAGCTTCTTGCAGATTCTCAAAGTGGTCCCATGACCTCAAAACTGTTAAGAACTAACTTGACTAAAAAATTGGGGTTACCAGATCCAAACAGGAAGGAAGAAGAGATGAAACATAGTCAGTTGGACACAAATGTGAGGCTGGCTGGGAGGCTAGAGGGCAAGCTCAGGAGGGATGCCTAAAGTGAAGTTTTGATGCCATGAATCAGAGCTTGGCTGTGGCCCTTTTCATCCTAAAAAGCATTGTGTTAAATCCAAATCCTGATTTGGATCCCAGAACAGGAAAAGGGCATGGGTGGGATACCTGGTGAAAGATGCTTGAAGTATATAGTTACATCAACAGTATTGTCCTTGTGTGACTGTCTTAGTTTTTATAAGTGTACCATGGTTTTATAGGATGTTAACATTAGGGGAAGCTGGGTGAAGAGCATACAGGAACTCTGTGTACTATCTTTGCAACCATTCTAGAAGTCTAAAATGATTCCAAAATAAAAACATGTTTTAAAAGGCATTGTGCTCCCAGTTAGCTAGATCTTATATGCATTCTGATGAAGATAAAATCTAAGATTTGCTTTATATGGGTGAGTAAGAGTGTCCCGGATTGAAACCTTGTGCTTCCTGGAACCTCAGAAGGTGTCCCTATCTAGAGACAGGGTTACTGCAGATGGAAGGTGTTGAGGTCCTACCAGAGTAGGGTGGCTCTTAATCGAGTAGGACTGATGATCTTATAAGAAGAAAGGACACAGACTTCCAGGGAGAGCGCCAAGTGACAATGAAGGGAGAGATTGGAGTACTGTGTCCACGAACCAAGTAACACCAAGGATTGCCAGCAACCACTAGAAGTTAGAAGAGGCAAGAAAGGATCCTGGCATAGCACATGGCCTGCCAACATCTTGCTTTTGGACTTCTAGCCTCTAGAACTAAATTTCGGAGTGTATATTTCTGTTGTTTTAAGCCGCCAACTTTGTGGTATTTTGTCATGCAGCCTTAGGAAACTCGTAGAAAGAGGAAAGAACTAGGTTCTGGATTGACTGAGGTCTGCCCACGTGAGTAGATCAGAAAGTGGGGGTGGTCTGAGCAGTAGCAGGGGTTGCCCAGAGAAGTGAGGCACGAATCTACAGTAAGTGAGCATTTGACAGATCCAGGTCTACCTGAGTCTGTGGTTCTCAGCCCTAGCTGCTCGTTAGAATCATCAAGGAACCTTCTGGAAATACTGACGTCTGGGCCCCGCTCCCAGAGATTGTGATTTCATGGTCTAGGAGGCAGCCTGGGCAACAGGATTTTTCTAAAGATCCCAAGTGATTCTAATGGGTAGCTGGGGTCAAGAACCTCTAATCCCAGGAGAAGGCAGGACCCCATAAGCGGTGGTGGCTCTAGCCTAAGTTAAGAGACAGAATCGTGGCTGCGTTTATAAACTGTGAGATACATTGTTGTGTCAGAACAATGGTGGTTCTCAGTGAACATTTGGAGAAGTAACCCAGGCCTTTGTCTGAGCCACACCCTTGCATATTTATTGGGGTGGATAATAGCTGCTTTATTGGGATTACCTGGGAGGAAGGGCGAATTCTTCCAGCGATGAATACTCCATTGTTTTGCCTGGAGTTGAAGCGTATGGCTGGACCTTGTCTGCATAGTTTGGGCTGGTCATCCACCATCCATGTCTGTCCAAGGCCCCCTGCTCCTGTCAGGCCCTCATAGATTCGGGTCTCGTGTCCAAAGCCCTGTGTATTGCAAAGAACTCTTGTGCTAAAGTTTTCATGTATTAACAGCTATGCTCTCTGCACATCTACTATCGTCTGGTTTATGTTTGATTCTGCCTCTTCTGTTCTTTGGTTTGCCTTGATTTGTGCTGGACTTGAAGTGTGAGGCCTGTGAGATTTTTTTTTAATACTTGCTTTAACGTATGTAGACAGAGAGAGAATAGGTCGATAGTATAATAATAAGGTCCTTATACTTACCACTTAGTTTCAACAGTTATCAGCTCATGGCTGATCTTTTTTCTATATACCCCACCCTCTCTTCCCCACCCAGATTATGGGGAACTATTTGAATTCACATTATATGGCACTATTCCTTGGTAGATATATTAACTAGAAGTCTTGGTTGTGAATGACAGAAACCCAGTGGAAAGTGGGGATTGGGACACAGAAAAACAGATTCTTCAAAAATCGTTATATACTTCTTGATCATAAGCCATAAGATTTTGAGAACCAACTAGAATTGTGGTATTTTACAAAGTAAAGGAAAATGCAAAATAGCAGCAGTTTAGAGAAATCAACTACTGTCTACGATGTGTTACTCGGTCTAGAAGATTCAGCATTCTTTGAAAATATTTATCGACATTAATATGTCTCAGGTGCCCAGGAGAGGAGGAGCCCATGGTCCCTGATATTGTATTTACTTTGACTTTGTTTCCATGGTTCTTTCTGCTGCTAAGATTGTTTTCTTGATTTTGTCCTTCTTCCTCTTAAATGACTCCCAGGCTGACCTGCGGGAGGAAGACGCTCTTCATGCTTCTGTAGGGTGTTCAGGCTTCCCGGCTGGATTTTGCATTGGGCTCTTGGTTTTGTTTGGACACCTAGTGCTATTCGCATGCCCCTGCTTAGAGAAACAGCTGTACCCACTCAGTCCAATGCCACATAGAATAGTAAAAGCAGAGTACACTCTGATAAACACATTCATTTTACCACATGCCTCATCTTCGGCCTTTAATCACATTTCCTGGATATGGCTTTCTCTCCTGAGATAATGCCTCTAGGCATTTTTCTCATACCCCCTAGACCTAAGACTGTAGAGATGATGGCGTCGGAATTAGGGTGTCCACACATTTCTGTGTGCCCCAGACAGCAAAGGTTTATGCCTGTCGCCCAGTCCCCTTTCACTCTCAAGACCATTTTGGACAATAAATTATGCCCTGGCCTAGCTGGCATGGGCCGCATTAATAGGAAGACTCTGGTGTAGGTGCTGACAGTGGGGAACATGGTACCTGTTTTCATGCCTAGGCCACTGGGCCTGGGTAGCATTAGAGGCCAGGCTTTTGCTGGGTCCCTGTGGGCTACCCGTAGGTATCAGTCTTCATCCATGAATCAGGAGACAGCTTGGTGTGTGGGTAGCTTAAGTCTATTTTGTGGCCCTGAGGGCTGAACTCAACAGAGGGGAAATCTAAAAGCCAGAGGTGGGGCGGAGTTAGAAGTTGGAGGTTGCTGACCGGTCATATGAGCAGGCTGTGCTATCCCTTAGTATTGCCTAGATTATGCGGCAGTAACAAAGAACCCCCCAGTCCCAATGACTTCACGAAGCCAAGGTTGTCTCTTGCTTGTGCTACCTGTGTAACGGAGTATGTGTTCTGCTCATTCGGAGCCCCAGGCTAACAGAGGTTGCCTATCACCTTATGCTCCCATGGAGGCGGGGACAGGGGAGAAGTGAATCACCATGGATTCTTAAAGCTTCCGCCAGAAGCCATCCCTGTTGTTTCTGCTCCCATCTCATTGGCCAAAGCAAGTTTCCTGTCACACTGAACTTCAAGGGCAGCAGGGAGGTGCCATCCTGCCACGTGCTCAGAGGAGGAGAAATGAAATATCCGCAACCTGCCCTCATGACTAGCACAGGCAGGAAGCTGCGACAAAATCCCTCGAGTGCCTTCTTTAGACATCCAGGGGACTTTGATCAGGCTGCTTGCAAGACTAGATTTTGCTCCAGGGAAATTAAAGGTGCCACACAGCCTCTCATGGGCACAGGGCCCCGAGCCATTGAGCTCAAGTTCTTCCCCTTGAGTAAAGCTCAGAGGCACAGAGATGGAACGGTGCCACCCAGGTGCCCAGCTGTGCTCTTGCTTCCTCCGCTAGCCCCGGAGGCTGCCCTGGCACGGACATCACGTTCAGGCATGGGACAAGGGCTGCCAGCTAAAAACACTCACAGTGTTATCAAAACTGTGGGACATGAGGCGGGAAGGCTTGGGACCAAGTCCTGCTGGACCCGGGATGAGGATGCTCATGTTTTAATCAAGCAGCTTCATTCCCAGGTACCTGGCATGCTCACCTCCATAGCCCACCCCTCCTGCAGAGTCTGTAGTCATTATGAACCTTTCCATGAGGACAGGATAGGCCTTAGGGAAACAAGAAGAGTGTTCCAGTGATACCCTAACAAGATTCACTCTCGGGCTCTCTTATACACGGCTAGGAGTAACTGGCAAGACTAGGCCGTGTATATTTGGTGTATGAGTATATCATTGAGGACAAAGAGAAATCCCGAGGGCAACCTCTTTGTGAAAACAAAAACAATGATTTCGGTTTTATACATGTTGAGTTTGAATGAATGGTAGCAAGATGCCGAGCAGAAAGTTGGGGATGAGATACTGAAATGGAATGATTGTTGACCTATATTTGAAGTCATTGGACTTGGTGTGATAATTAAAGCCACCGCAATGGATGAGACCTTCAAGAGAGTATAGAATCATAAGGACAATGACGTCAAGGAGGCAGCTTTGCAGTATGTCCACATTAAAGAAGCAGGGGAAAGAGGCTCAACCATTAAAGAGGGTTGTTAAGGGAAGGCATCATAATGCTATGGTTTCATCCCTTGTATTAATGAAGTCTACCATGCTTTATAAAGTTCTCTTATTACATACACCACAATGAGGATCAAATGAGATAGTAGAAACTGCTTGTCTTTATTGAGCACTTACTGCATGCCAGGCACAGTTGTAAGTGCTAGCTCATTTAATGCTCACAATAACCCTGTGAGGTGGGTCCTATTGTCAGCCTCATTTTACAGAAGAAGCAGAGGTACAGAGGGGTTAAATAACTTGCCCTGGGTCGCCCAGCTAGCAGGGGATAGAGCCAGGTTCAAACCCCAGAGTCTGGCTATGGAATCTCTCCTGTCAATGTGTGTGGAAGCCAAGAGAAGGATTTGTACAGTTGTGAGCATTTAAGACCAGTTTTGGGGTACCTGTTTTCATGGTAAAAATTAACTGAGTAATTAAAGTTTAGCTTTTCTTAAAAAGCAAGAAAGGAGAGAGAGAAAGAGACAGAGAATGAATGCTGGTTAACACAGCCGAACACAGCAAGAGGTCAAAGAGAGAATGAGAAGTGAGAAAATAAAACCAGGGTGGGCTGTTGAGAACACGACCGGGAATTTAAAAAAAAGAATTGCCATGAAAAAGTCATATTGAGAGTGTTTGCTAGTTTCAGGGGAGAGAGAAAGGTTTGTTTAGAATGGTTGAGAAACATGGGTGTGTGCAGATGGAAAGAATGAAGCTGTTGGAGAGGGAGTTGGGGTTAATAGAATGGTATGTATGAACCTATCCTGTTCTAAAAGAAAAATAGGCATTTTCTTTTTCCCCTGCAGAAAGTATATTATTGTTTCTCTGCAAAGTATTATACTAAGAAAGCTTCTTCAGCATTTAATAAAAATTCATTTATTCAAGAGAAATGAAAGCAGTCATATGTCCATAAAAAAGATTTATTTAAGAATGTTCATAGCTGCTGTTTTCCTAATAGGCCCAAAGCTGGAAACAACCCAAATATCTATCAACGGGACACTGAGTAAACAAACTGAAGTATGTTCATACAATGGAGTATTACTCAGCAGGAAAAAAAGAACACCCTACTGATATGTATAAAAACCTGGATGAATCTCAGAAACATGAAGTTGACCAAAATAAAGAGTACATTCTGTCTGATTAAATTTACATGATGTTCTAGAACAGGAAAAATTAGGCAGGGGCGATAGAAATCAGAACAGTGTTTGCCTATGGGAGTGAGGAGGGTCAGCTGGAAAGGGACATGATGGAACTTTCTAGAATGAAGTGATGTTCCTTTCTCTCTCTGGTCGCTCTCTCATTTTATTTTTCTTACCCTTTCTTCCTGACCATGGAGGAACAAGAGAATTTTACGGAGAATAGACTCAGATGCATAGGATCATTTTTAGAAACATCTAGAATCATAGGACTTTGTTGGGCCCGGAAATCCTCAGATAGGTCCAGAAGTTAGACATCTGTATTAGTTAATATTCTTTTTTTTTTTTTTTTTGCAAGCAACAGACACTGATTTTGGCTAAGTCAAAACAAAAGGGTTTTATTGGAAGCTTATCCAGGAGGTCAGAGAATCAACAGGAAGTGTGCAGAACCAGGCTTGGTGAAAGACAGAAATTGAGGAAGCTCTGGGGGTCCAGGTGGACAGAACTGATGGTCTTCTTTGTGTGCTACTGCTGCATTGGATAAGTTCCAACAGGTTTCTCCATCCAAGATTCAAAACCCTGGCAACAAGTAAGAGCTCAGTTAGCTTGGTGTAAGCCACATGCTTCCTTCTTGGCCTGAGGGGTGAGGGGGTGGGTCCCCTGATTGACATTCCCACCAAGACTATACACAGTGGGGGTGGGGATTAATTCCCGAAAAGGAAATCCGGATGCTGAACCACAAGAATGGAGGGTGGATCCTGAATGGTCCCAACCAAGGTCCATAACAGAAACTCATGACAAGTCAGGGTACCCACCTGGCTTGTCAACTCTCATTTCATCCATAGGCTCACAGGGCTTCTTAATACCTTTGAGGGATTATTGGAATTGGAATATAACATACGGGTATCACTCTTCCATTTTTCTTGTGGTGTTTACATTTCTAAAGATTTCTATAGATAGACCCCTTTAGGTATGCGTGACCTGTACCTGTGTGGATCCCCCTTGCTCCTGGACATTCTGCTAGCATGATTCAAGTTGACCAGGGAGCATTTACACAGGGGCTTGGGAAGAGAGGCTGGGTTTCCGTGGGTACCACCCCACTGCGCCCTGTGTCGGATGATCTCAGGGAGAAGTGAAGTGTTAGCAATGACTCTTCCCACCACCCCTGATCTCCACAGTCTGGGTTACTGGGCTAGCCTTCCTGCTCCCCTGTAGAATTATGTGCAAGCTTCTGGCATCCACACTGTGTTTCTCTCTCTCTCTCTCTGAAGAGTAAGGAGAATGTAGGAATGGCTCACATAGGAATCACACCTCTCAGTTCGTCTTTTCCCTGGGCAATTTAAGATTTCGAAAAGGAAAGACTGAGGGAGAAAATCATCCCTGCTGGAGGGTATTCTGGAAAGTGTAAATGATTCCTGTAAAAGCAGTTTCTTTCCTGGCACTTGAACCAGTGTCATTCTAAGTAATTAGTAAAGAAGAGCCTCAGGATAGATTTCAACATCTAGTGAGCAGATTCATCTAAACATGAAATAACTTTAAGGATTTAAAACCTAGTGTGGAGGTTAAACCCATTGCAAAATATTAAATATCGAGACTCGATCCTGTTATTTCCCACTTCCCCAAAGCTCAGTTTTCCACAAAGACTGCTTCTGTCCTATGGTGTGGCTGGTGGGGGTGGGCGAGATCAGGTGTCTCTGCTGTGTTCCTATTCTACAGATGTAGGAACTGAGTCTAAGGGATGGACAGTCTGCCCCAGGACGCAGAATCACATAGAAGGATAAGATGAAACAAGAACTTACATAACCACAGCCTGCTGAGCTGAGAGTAATGCCTTGCCTCAGGGGCTCCAGAAGAATTTCTCGCTCTGCTCTGTGTAACCAAGCCGGGACAGATCTGTTTCCTTTATAAACAAACAAATGTGTTTTTACATCAAGACTACCAAGACTTCTCCAGGAAATCCTGGGACTCGGTCTTCATCCCTTGTGCCCCCTGAGCAGAGGGCTCTTATAAATCTGTAGGGACGTGTCCCGAAGGAGCAGTCGGGACATTTTGTTGCACCTTGTGTGGATATCAAGAAATTAGTTTTGGGCAGACATGGAGAGGTTTTTAGAGCTAGAGGGTTTAGAGCTAGAAAGTAATCAGTGAATATGCAATTTATGCTTAAATTGCAAATTCAGCCTGTCCTTCACGAATTTATCGAAGAAATTCTCCCCTTATCTGCATAGCCCCTCCCCCACAACTATTAAACCGCAACCGTACCTGTGTGTCTCCGTTTTCTTAGAAATCTCAGTGAGAACATTCCATGGGTCAGTGGGCCTCGTTTACAAAGGATTAAAGGAAAAATCTGTTGTATATCTGCGGTTGGGCGGGAAGAAGGGAGAGAGCATGCATCAGCGCCTCCTGTTTTTACCCAGTCGGCTTTACCTGCCTCCTCCTACTGCCTACCCTACCTCAAGGCACTCTTGTGTGTTGCCACCATTGTTTACCTTGGGATGATATTTACTGCCTGGCTACCCTTTGGGACCGCAGTGAATGAAAGGCCCAGTTTCCCCCTTCAGATACTTGAAAGCAGCCGTCTTGTCCCCCGGGGACCTTGCGTGAGCAGCCCGCTGAATACTTGTTTCCTTCCATTGATCCCCTGTGTATCAGGGCATGCTCTTTGTTTATCAGTGTGGCTGTTCTCTTTAGAAGATAGTACGCGAGTCCTACCAAGCAGGTCCCCCAGCCGGTGCCGGCTCTGGCCGAGTGTAGCTGTGCCGCGGGGGACTCAGGAACGAGGGGCGTCACTGGGATTGCTTAGTGATGTCTTGCACAGGCACGGGAAGGGAGATGGCCACACATATGCTACCTTTTTGCCGTCTGCATCCGTTTTTTCAGTCTTTCGGATTGTGGCTACACAGGTGTCAGTTAACCCTTTTAGTTGCTTGAAAGTTTGGGATGAGTCCCCACTGAACAGAGATCCCTGAATGATTCGTACAGTGCACCAAGCATTGCCTAGGCGTCGCTACAAATGCCTGTGTAAACCTTCTGTAATCAGGGAAATGATGCAAATAAATATGATGAACACATAACATGGTATGCTGTCTCTAAAATATGTTCACATTTAACAAGTAAATAAAAACCAAACAACAGGTGGTAACTAGTTATAATTTTCCAAAAGAAGACTTTAGGATAGCTGTCATAGTTGCGGGCAGGCCTGATTTCCAGAATGATCCTTTATTTTTTTTAAATTATTTTTTAAAGATTTCATTTATTCATTTGAGAGAGAGAGGGAGAGAGAACACGAAGGGGGGTGCAGAGGGAGAAGCAGACTCCCCGATGAGCAGGGAACCTGATGATGATGATGATGATGATAATGATGTGGGGCTCCATCCCAGGACCCTGGGATCATGACCTGAGCCAAAGGCAGATGTTTAACTAACTGAGCCACCCAGGCACCCTCCAGAATGATCTTTTAAATTAGGGATTCCTTCAGGGGTGCAGGGTATCTAGAGGTGGAGGAATTAAGTCAGGAATAATTTCTAAAAACAGGATTGCCTGATATCTATGTATTAAACAGTTTTCATTCTGCTTTTGGAATTGTACTTCCTGTCTGCGTCTGAGGCTGTATCTCCTCCAGCAAAACAAAATTGCAATAGAGGCAATTATTTGTATCTGGATTACCCTGCTTCCAAACCCAGCTATCTTCAGCCTGAACTGTGGAGAGCACTTGTCATTAGATCCTGAGTTCACATGCATCATTGTCGCACCTCTTCCCTGCAAACCCAGGCTGCAGTAACAGCTCGCTATTGGAGGTCCTTTCAATCTGAATACTTTGCCACTGAGTATATCCTGGGATATGTTTCTCTTTAAGATTACTGACTGTGGTATATATCATTACCCTGAAATATAAGGCTTTTGTTCATTCACAGCCATTTCTGTTCACTTGGGAGAGATGTCTGGATTTTTTACTTGTCCCTCTCTTTTCTGTTCTGGGACTGACACTTCTCCATTCTTGCCACCAATGGCATCCAGTGATCTCTGGGCAGCCCACTGAGGAAGACACACTTTCCTGGGCCTGTTGTGCTGGGACTAAGACAGTGAGGTTCTGTAGGTACCCCAGAGCAAAGCCCAAGGAGTCATCACTACTTTGTGGTATCAGATTCCTCCTGTTCAGCTCACCCTTCCATGGGCCATGATAAGTTTTTTTTTTTTTAATCTGGATTTTTTCATTCTCTGCTTTGAGGTGTTCCGATACACACCCGCCACCACCACCACCCCCACCAACAACCCCTGTGAAGAAACCATGTCATCCTGTGTTGACAGACTTGTGTTTGGATATGTTTAAATGGCTCAGAAGTAAAACAAGGGAAGGCCTGGTATGGATTCTAGTTTGGAACTAAAGACTGCAAAAAGCAGGGAGCAGTTTTGTAAATGGAAGTGATGAATAACTGAGCAGCAGCTTTGGAGCTGGTCAACAGAATTTCCAACTCAAGATTGCTACTTGGTAATTAATAAGAAAGGTTCAGGAAAACAAAGTTCTGCATTATGCTCAGTTAATTTTTTTCCTCTTAAACCTTGCTACAGACAGCATTTCAGCATGGAGGCAAGGAGAAGGGTGAGTGGTCCCAGGTTGGGGAGGAGGAGACTGAACGGCAGTAGGTTAGGGGTGGAGAGAGCCAGCCCAGGCAGGGGTCAGAGGCGCGAGGCAGACAAGCCGTGTCCTGAGTTTAGTGAGGCCAGAAGTCAGCAGCAGACGGAGCAAGAGACTAGCAGGGCAACCATAGATTCCACGTGGTTACTGAATTAACTTTTGTTTTAAAATTTTATGGAGGGAGCCATAATTTATTGGACTGAGTCAAGTTTTGTCCAGGGGAGTGATGTGAAGTTAATCCCTGATGTGGGTTAACCCCTGAAACAGTTATCATCTCAAGTCATGCTCTAACAAATGATGTTTGTTTTCATTTTTTTTTTTTTTTTAATTGAGCTGCCTGTTAAAAATGGGTCAGATGTATACAGGACAGTGGAACTTTTGGTTTGGGGGAAAACTTACAGGAACTGGGATGAGGTGTCTGCTGTGATCATGAGGCCTGCCTGTCATGGGGAGGGGGGTATATGGAGGGGAGGGCTCTTGCCTTCCAGTCAATACAGGTTACCTCTTGATGCCAACAGTTAGAAAGGGGAAGCATATCAGATGCCTACAGCCCACATTCCACTTGTCCTTAAGATTACGCAAATACTCATCATGTAAGAGCTTGGGCCCTTGTCCGTTGAGCATGTAGCTGTGGGCGGCGTGGTGTACTCAGTAGGGCCCCATCCATCAGGCGTGATGCCTTGTCCTACACCCAGTTGCCATGTTTGTTTAAGCGGGCTCTAGAGGTTGTATAGAGAGAGGGAGCAACCTGCTCTCAAACCCTTGGTGAGAAATGTTACCTTTAAAAAACCCTTCATGGGGCGCCTGGGTGGCTCAGTCGTTAAGCGTCTGCCTTTGGCTGGGGTCATGATCCTGGGGTCCTGGGATCGAGCCCCACATCGGGCTCCCTGCTTGGCTGGAAACCTGCTTCTCCCTCTCCCTCTGCTGCTCCCCCTGCTTGTGCTCTCTCTCTGTCAAATAAATAAATAAAATATTAAAAAAAAAATAATAAAAAGCCCTTCAGCATGTTCTTAGGATTCAGAGGAGGACTGAAGCCACTGACATTTACGATGGTTATCATTCTTCTTCCGTGTCTGTGCTCATGACGTCTCCAGGCGGGGAGGGCCGAGGGGCGTCTGGGGTGTCAGCTCCCACCCTGGCCCCCTGGACCTCTGGGGCCTTTGGAATCAGCTGGTGTGCCGTCCTGCCTCACGGGGCCTGGTGAGGGCTGTGCAGGGGCTACCCAATGAAACTGTGCCTCGGGACTGGACAAGCAAAGTCAAGTTCACACAGAATAGGAAGGTGCACTTTTTCTCCTTTAAAAAATTTTTTTGCTGCAACATGTTGGCATTAATTTATGCAGCCACCTTTTGTTCTGTGTGAGAAATAGCCTTGGGGCAGCAGGAAGAGCAGTGGGCAGAGGAAACAGCCCAGAGGCACCACCCCCAGCCTCCTTGGGCCACAGTAAGAAGTTACTGCCTCCCCTTGTGAGGATTCGGTGACATGATGTGTATAAAGCACATGTATAAAGCTACTGATCACCGAGTGCCTGCTTCGTGCCCGGCATCCTCCAGGTGGAGTCAAGAAAGGTGAGGAGTATGGGGCACATGCAGATGTCAGAAAGGGCATTCCAGGCAGAGGGACTAACGTGAGCAAAGATGCAAGAGCAGAAAAATACAGAAAATGTGCGGGGGAACATCAGGGAGTGTAATTTGGCTGGAGCGAAGGATGTATAAAGGGAAGAAGTGCAGGAGAAGGTTGGGCTAGAAGTTTGGGGCCAGATTATGGAGGGCCTGAAATAGGAGGCTAGGGAAATTGGACTTCATTTTACAGGCAGTGAGGAGCTATTGGGGTTTTTAAGCAGGGGAGTAACTTGATCAGAGCTGAGCTTCAGGAAAATTAATCTGGCAGCAAAATGCTGGAACAAGAAGGGGTATAAATAAATAATTTGAAAATCTGGCAGTAGCATTTTCAAATATGTTCTGAAACGTATAAGCTGTATATTTTGAAATGATAATGTCTTTCTTGTTCTTCCTCCCGACCCCCCCACCCCGCATAAAAAATTAGCTAATTTTTTTTTTCATTCTCTTTTTTCTTTTTTTCATTTCTCTTTCTGTGTCATTCACTCAGGCTTTCCTTTTGTCCTGCTTGTTTTTCATGGTTAGTGGCATTTGGGGGCGTTCAACTCCAGCCAGAGGCAGAGAGTCCCAGGAGAGTGTTTTGAGAAGGTCCAGCTGCCGGGCTCTGTGCCCAGTGTACCAACTGTGACTGGGTTCCATTCTGAAGGCAGAGAAACCATCCAACCGATTTTCACCATCCCCAACCACACAAAGTATAGGTATTTTGAATGAATAGGCAAATTCCTGTCATTCATGTGGCCAAGGTTCCTATAATCGCATTTTCTGGACTCATCACCATAAAGCTCAGCAGAGTTGTGAAACTCTTGGGTTAGCAAGAACAGTGGGATTTGTATGGGTTCTGTAGATATGACCCGCACTCTTGCCCAAGCAAACTTCATAAATGTGTTTAGATCCTAGGTGTTCATGGATTTAACTTGCAGGTTTGTGACTCTCTGTGAGTTCACCTGAGGGTCTATGGCACAAAGTTTGACTGAGATAATTGGCTCTAAAAAGTCTGTCTTGCAAGATGCATGTACAGAGAAGGGGCATTTAGCTTTGCTGTTCACTACTTACTTGTGCACTGGCAATAATGCTCATTAATTAATTAGAATTTTTTTTTTTCGTGAGAAATGGCAGCCAAGTGAGAGACACCTCAAGTGAAATGTGAAAGTGTGATTCATTTGTAGTGTGTGCATAAGGCTCGGAACAGAAAATTTATACGACTCTCCATGGAAATGTGATTTCGCAAGAAAGCTAGGAGCCTCTATAAACATTTCTGTATTTGTGAATCTGGGAATTCAGGAAGGTTCCGGATGTGTGCCTCAGGAATGTCAAGAGTCTGCTGTAATCCAAATTCACAAAACAGATAAATTATTGAGTGACTATTCAGATTGCAAAACGATTTTTCATTTTATTAACTATTTATTGCTTGCTTACCTTAGCAAATGTAGTTAATATTTGATTTACAGAAATTCAGTGTATACAACTGTTTCTGGATACATGTATTATGTTAAGTGGAATCTCATTTTCATAGCATTAGGAAATTTTAAGATACTAATTTCTCCACTTAAAAAATTAGTTTGCATAGATGAAAGGTATTTGTTCCATAATTATCCATTTGTTTTTTACCACAAGGAATTTTGCATTGATGATTCTAATTTTCAAAGCTGTTTAATAACAAAGGTTCTTATTTGTTAGTCTCAGTTATTACTATATTCACTGTCTTTTGGTTTAGGCCCATGTAGAATAGCCTTTAAAACCCTGACTCTGATGGTTACTTGCTCTGGGACCAAAGGCCTCAGATTCTCCATCAAGAAAATGGGGATAATAGTAGTATCCCCTCAAAGATCTTTGGAAAGATTAAGTGACATCATCTTGCACCCAGTTGGTACTCAGTGAATGTTAGCTATTATAGTATTACTCTTATTTTTCCAGTCCTAGAGATGAAATCAGTTTACTCAAGCTGAGCAGTTATTTCCAAGTGAGTGTTTTTCATCCAGCTTCTGTTCTGTATTGAAACTATTGTACATTTCCCCAAATGAGGAAGTTTTGGGCATCTCACTTAAACTTCTGGTGTCTAGCAGTATCAGGAGATCCTGTGTTATCTGGTGCTTGGATTAAAGTGCTTTAAAGGTTCACTGATTTATGGTATCCCTATGCAACCGTAGCATAGCCCGAGAAAGAAGGAAAAGGGGGCGAAGGGGGAAGAAGAGAGGAACATGTGTTACTTTTATGTAAATGTTAGGTTGCTCCCGGTGTTTGTCACTGTCTTATTTCCAGCAATAATCCCTTGCTGGTGCAGTAGGGCCTTGGTTCTGACATCAAATCTAGCTCTGCTCCTTGACTTTGAAGGTCTGTATAGTCTAACACCCACAGCTAACCCACAATTGCTTTCCTACCATTCCCACTCTAACCAGGCGATCACCATGAACTTGCTCATGTATTGACTCCACCTGGGGTTTTCTCCAGTTCACATTCACTTCTCCAAATTCCATCTGGCCTTCAGGACCCACTCATACCTTATCAGATCCATCAAGCCTTCCCTAACTGCCTTATTCCTCACTCATTTCTTCCTGAGTCAGCTTATGTTTCTTTTTCGGCCTGGGCCCCATAGCAGAGTAGCCTATTATAATTATTGGAAATCACAGCAGTAATTTCAAACACCCGCATCAAATTCTCTAGCCCTCATTTTCACTTGCTTATTTCTTTGGTTTTGCTACCAACCCTGTGAGGTAGGCAGGTCCGGTATTTTCAGCCCATTCTGTACATGATTACTTGGCCAAGCCCATACAGCCAGTGAGACACTTAAACTCACCCTCTCTACCAGGCCGATTTCCCAAACATGGTTTTACAGCACTTGTTTCCTGTTTGTTAATATCATCTCTTTAACTAGTCTGTAAAACTCTTATTTATTTTTTCCATTTATTTGAGAGAGAGAGAGAGCAAGCAGAAGGGAAGGGGCAGAGAGAGAGAGAATCTCAAGCAGACTCCCCGCTGAGCATGGAGCCTGTCTTGGGGCTTGATGTCATGACGCTGAGATCATGACCTGAGCTGAGATCAAGAGTTGGACACTTAACCCACTGAGCTACCAAGGTGCCCCTAGTCTAAAACTCTTGATGTCAGGGGAAATGTCTTTTACTGCTGTACCTCTGAATAGCATTTGGCCCTGTATCCAGCTCACTAAAGACTTGGTGCTTAATAATAGTAATATTTAGCAAATGCTTATTATGTGGCAGGAATCATGCTGAGCTTCTCTACAGGCAGTGTCTGACTTAGTCCTCAGAATGCCTCCATCATCTAGGTGCCATTATTAGGTTTAGGTTCAGAGAGGTTTAGCAATTTCCTAAGATCAGATAGATTAAAGAACTAGTAAATAGCTTTAACTCATCACAAAGATCGCTGTTACCATGGGAGGGTTTTTCTGGTATGTTTTATTTATTTATATATTTTTAAAAGATTTATTTATTTATTTTAGAGAGAGAGCAAGCACGAGATCACAAGCGGCCGGGGCGGGGGGGGAGGGGGGCGGCCAAAGGGAGAGAAGCAGACTCCCGGCTGAGTGCAGAGGACACGGGGCTCCATCTCATGATCCTGAGATCACGACCTGAGCCAAAACCAAGAGTCGACTGCTCAACCAACTGAGCCACCCAGGCGCCCCTGGTGTGTTTTATTTTTTTAAATTCAGACTTCTCTATAGCTTACCATTGATGAAAATAGGGAGATACTATTGTTTGGATATTTTAAAATTTGTATTGCTATATGAATGCTAATGCTGTATAATAATAGGTTCTGGGTCCAGAGAGCTTCTCCCTCTTTCTTGGTGTGATAACATTTTGAAAGCAGAAACTCATACAAATAAATGCTGGGGTACTGTGTAGAGGGGGCGATGCCCAGAATGTTGCCAAAGAAGCAGTTCCATGCTACATTTTCAGGCTGCTAGTGATAGAAGTTTCAGTAAGCATTTCTTCTTGCTGGGAGTTCTATAATATTGTGGACCCAAAGCATTTTTGAGGTCAGTAATGGAAATAACTGGTGTTCTTTGTTTTGACCATTAAGGTAAATAAACTATCTCAAAGACACATAGTCTCTGGGATCCATGCTCTTCATATAACTCAGACTTTTTTTTTACTAGAGCAGTCAGCTCTGCCTTGCAGTGGTTGAGTTGAGAGATTTCAGACATGAAAAAAATTTCCTAAATAAGTCAACTTGTGAATATGAAAATAATTCAGGGTATCCAGGTCTTTCCCTTTATTTTGAGAACAATTATTCCTCCATTAAGAAAAACAACAATATTGGGGCGCCTGGGTGGCTCTGTGGGTTAAGTGTCTGCCTTTGGCTCAGGTCATGATCCCAGGGTCCTGGGATCGAGCTCCGCATCGGGCTCCCTGCTCAGCGGGAGGCCTGCTTCTTCCTCTCCCACTCCCTCTGCTTGTGTTCCCTCTCTTGCTGTCTCTCTCTGTCAAATAAATAAATAAATAAAATCTTTAAAAAAAAGAAAAGAAGAACAACAATATTAAGTTCAAGAACACTAGCCATGATCTATTTTCCCCTCCCCCTGTAGCTGGGATTCAACTAGGTAACAGAGCAAGCTTTCGGGTGTACTTTTTATTGCAGTGTGTCTAGAAAATTGAATAGTCAGCCACTGAGTGCATTTCTTTCTTTCCTTTTAAGAGTGTGTTGTTCTCTGTGGAAGCCCCAGCAGTTTGGGGCACATTCACCAGCCCCCATCCTGGCTGCCGTTCTCAACGTTAGGCACAGTCTCTGTGTTTTCAGAGACGTGAGCACCATCCTTACTATGAATGGGATGGAACGAATGGAACGGAATGCTATAATCTTACCTTATTAAAAATCACTTTTTCAGATATCCCACAGCTAAGCATTTTGCACTTTAACAAGCCTTTACAATGACATTATTAACAAACCATTTTATAGAAACAATTAAATGCACTAATCGTTCATGCCAAACTTCTCAGCTGGCTGGAGAGTCCCTTCATTGCTCCTTCACTTGTGTCTGAAATGTGTCATTTGGTAATACTCCTGGTTTTTAGCCTGGCTATCTCTTTTTGATCCAAACAAGAAAAGTTTATGTGTATATATCAGGGCATCCCCAACATGCTCTTCACGGAGCTCCTAAGGTGTTTCTGAAACTGACCCCGAAGGAAACGTCAAGCAACTTAGTGCTTCACGAATCAGGTTTTCCAACGGATTGTTCCAAATCCCATCTTCTCCATTAAATTGAAAAAAATCTGGGGTGCCTGGGTGGCTCAGTCAGTTGAGCATCCGACTCTTGGTTTCGGCGAAGGTCGTGATCTTACAGTCCTGGGATCGAGCCCCGCAGCAGGCTCTGCGGTGTCTGCTTCAGATTCTTTCTCCCTCTTCCTCCCCCTCAGCTTCTCCCCCCCTCATGAGCAGGTGCATTTGTGTGCTCTCTCTCAAATAAATAAATAAATAACATATTTTTTAAAATCCTAGTGATTTTTCTTCAAAAACTTGCATAGTTTTAAAAATAAATATCATTGCAAGAAATTGTTTTCATGCAGCTGAAATTCATATTTTTTCCTACCACAATTAAAAAAAAAAGCGCCCATTTGTATCTCTGAGTATGCAATGGTATACTTTCATTTGACATATACATAGGAGGCATTGTTAAAATTTGACATATATATATAAAGGCATCCTTTGCATTTTAGATTGATTGTGACCTATTTGCTGTAAGTTGGGTTTGGGATCATCCTGTTATTGTTGTTGTTTTGCTATTGTTATTATTATTTCTTGTCGATTTTATAGTGAGAAAATCTCAACTTGTGTTGATTTCAAATCATTTTGATCTGAAAAACTTCCAGGTTTTTTTTTTAAGATTTATTTATTTATTTATTTGAGATAGAAGGAGAGTGAGCATGAGTGGGGGGAGGAGCAGAAGGGGAGGGAGAGGGACAAGTAGACGCTGCGCTGAGCACGGAACCCGATACAGGGCTCAGTCCCATGACCCTGAGATCATGACCTGAGCCGAAATCAAGGGTCTGATACTCAACTGACTGAGCCACCCAGGCACCCCAAACCTCCAGTTTTTAACGAATGATTGCCATTTCTAGGGCCGTGTGGACTCTCATTTGAGAAGCATGACATTAAAGTCATAGTCACAATTAAATTAATACTAAAAATTGTGACTGCCTGGAAAGTATCCCAGAGAAAAGGAAATATTTAGGAAACAGGAAAAGTACCCTTTGGGTGGTTGAATACAGCAGTTTAAGATGCTTGTATTTACAGAGGGAAATGGAAGAAAGCTCAGCATCTTACAGAATACCGTGTTAATATTTAATATTTAGAAAATCATAATAGTATCCAAGAAAAACTGAAAATAATATGCTTATTATCCTATAGTGTTTTTATATAATCCTGCAGGTCTAGAATTTTACCCATTGCGCTATCTGTAATAAGCATTATGGGATAATATTAATGTCCTTACATTCTTCTTTGATATGCATGAGGATATTTTTAAATTTAAATGTTTTATATCCAAAGCAGTTCCAGACAGTACCCGAAAAAACAATCAAACTTCATGTGGTGAAGAGAAATAGGAACATGTCCCTGGAAAACAGATAGATACAGACTATAAAAACAGCTTTGAGCGAGGCAAACATAACTTGTGGAAAATCGTCTCGCACGCTTTTGAAATTAGGACGAGCCTCCAGCCACATAGGAGGCAAGGACCACTGTGGGGTCAAATGCCAAGAGGATGAACTTGCATATTTCAGATGCTTCATATTTTGCGTTTGATGTTCTGAGCTGCTGGAGTTGGGTGCAGCCCTTAGATTGATAAACTGTGTTAGGAGATGTTGAGTTCAAGAAGAAATTTTTAACCCTTCTATGTTTAGAAATGGATGACTTCTGTGGCCAAGGGCTGATACGCTCCCTACAATCAAATCGGGAAAACGTTTTGAGAAGAAATCGACTCCCTTTCACCTTTGGGCAATTTTATACAATATATGCAGCACACCCCATAAATACAGAGAGGTTGCCTACAAAGTGTGCTAGGTGATACTTCCTACCGCAGATGCCCTCGTTTATGCCCAGTGAGACATACACAATGTTTAGAAAAAAACTGAACTCTGCAGTCCTGCCTGCCTG
This sequence comes from Mirounga angustirostris, assembly GCF_029215605.1. Taxonomy (NCBI): domain Eukaryota; kingdom Metazoa; phylum Chordata; class Mammalia; order Carnivora; family Phocidae; genus Mirounga; species Mirounga angustirostris. The sequence goes on along the minus strand of NW_026991717.1, from coordinate 35,276,550 downwards.
TTGGCTTGGTATTTACTAAAAGCAGTTCTGGGTTTTGATGATAAAAAGGAGCCAGTCCATAGTAAACACCTCATGTGGAAGGAGATAAAGACAAATCGGAAAATTTTTCTGTCTTGTCATTTTGATCCATTTTTGAAGAGGCATCCTGACGGCAACGAGGGAATGTCAGTTTGGAATTCATCCCTGTTGGATTTGGCAGATGTGAATAACTATTCTTTCCGAAGATCTAAGAAGTAAAAACAGCAACTGAAAAGCACCTCAGAGATTATCTTAAATCCCCCATTGTACAGATGGGGAAACTGAAATCCGGAGGTGTCTCAGAACCAGCCAAGGTCAAAGGGCAGGTGAGGGTGGGGGTTGAGAGAACAAATAGCTTGACTTCTCTTACCATCCCATCTCCTGTTGGTCAAGTCCAGCTAGAAGCCAAAGGGCAACGGCTCCCTCCTGAGACACAGAGCAGGGCAAAGAAAGGCTGAGAACGGGTCTGGGAAGGCAGACAGAGAATGACGAGCATATCTATTACGTCCTTAATGAAAAGAGCTCTTTTGAATGGAGAGTCAGCTCATTGAGTAGATTTCAGTATCTAATTAATCACAACAGCGTCTGCATACGTTTGAAATAGTGCCTTTGCTCATGTGTGAAATGTGTTATGGGCACATTCTGCTGACAGCACGTGGTAGAGTTCCTGTATTCAAGCTCCCCTTACCACAGTACCAGAACCTTCTAGGGGTCTGCAGGCTTCTGCATGGGGGATTCCTGCATAAAGAAATGAACACTTTCACTGGGCAAATCCCCACCTGGCATCGGTCTCTGTTTATCAGTGCTGCTTTTTGAAAATAAAATTAGCTCTGCCTTTTAACAAAATAGCTAAATATGACCAGAATTTTTGAATTAGGATTTCGATGGTGAGCCAGACACAATGTGAGACATCTCTTACCTTAGATCCACTTGGCCTCACTAACTTGAGGGTCTTGGCTCAGTCACTGCCATACCTGTCCCGCTGTGGACACCACCCAGCAGCTGCTAACCTCTCATCTGCCACCCTGGAGCTTCCTGTCGACTCTGAGGGGGAGACTCCCAGAGGCCCTCAGGCACTCCAGCATGTGCCACGGAAAATGTGGGGAGGTAGCATACTGAGAGTGAACCTCTCCTAATGGGAAATGGGCGTCCTCCTGAGACACGGCAGTTCATACTTCCTCTAGGGATCCGGTCCTGCGTGGTCCCAGGGTGAGTTGCCCTGGACAGCAGGCAGAGGTCAGCTTGGGAAGACACCCCGTCTCATTTTCTGTCTCTCCTTCCTTACCTCACTCCCCATATCCCTCCATCCCGAATAAAGTAAGTAGCTCTGCTTCAGGTAACCTAAGCCAGGGTAGGCACCAAGGCCATATCTTTGTGGGTCCCCTTTTGAGGTCCAGTTTTCAAAGGAACTAATTAAGCAACTGTTAAATGAGTATGGAGGACATTAAGAGGACCAATCAGAGACCTAATTATTATAAGTAACTGGATGCCTCTGTGACTCAGAAAACAGAACAACAACCATCTATCTTAAGAATAAAGAATAATAGAGGGTAGAGTTCTAAACCATCTGGCATTGCCTTACCCTGACAGGTTCTTAGCCCTTGTTTGGGGTCATCTTTTATCACAAGAACTGTCTCTTGCCTCCTCCTGACAGGGGATGAATGATGGGAATTCACTTTCCTATTTTTCTAGCTGGATGATCCCTCCCTGCCAAATAATCCAGAATAAGGGGATGGTGCCAGCGCACTGGGGGAGTACCCACACAGGCTGAACACCTCCTCACCCACCTTTCTCCAGAGCAGATATGCATCAGACCCCCCAGAATATTTACTAGTTCTTTCTTTCCAGCAATAGATGGAGTAGGGAGAAGGGCATAAGTTCTGCTCTGGATCAGATTGCAGTCCCTTGGACCATGCATGTCCTATTGGTAGTCCTAGAGGTGCCAGGGCAGTGGCTTCCCAGGAGCGGGTGCTGGGATGGCATGTCCTCGGTTCCTGGCTGAGTGGCTTCTAAGCTGGCTCTTCTGGAGATTCTGTCAACAGCCTAACGTCCTCTAAATACATTTTCTGCTTAAACCAGCGAGGGTGGGTTCTGTGTTCACAAGAGCACATCAGAACACTTTTAAAATCCATGAATGATGCTGCCATTGGAGGTTTTAGTCCAAGTCCCAGGCTCTCATTTATACATCATTTAGATTTTTCTCCATCTATAAAAGACGTGCTATAATGTCTTTTGGGGACCTCCATGCCGATCAACTTACTGGTCTGCTTTTAAAAATGATCTTTTTTACAGCAACATCCAGTGATCTTAGATGATCCATCCAGTGGATCCATCATCCATCCAATGATCTTAGATCCCTAGTGATCTAAAAATGACCTGGTTTATAGCCACTTGCAAGAGCTCTTCGCTTCTAACAACTGAATTCCAAGAAAGCAGAATGCGTGGTAATTGGATTTATTTCAGGCTTTGATTACCAAGAAGAGCAGAACTGCATCATTTATTAGTACTTAATTTCAAAAATATTTATATTATAGAAATATCTATTTTAGTCATAATATAGATTTTAGTTACCTTTGTATTTTGTTTTTTTTTTTAAGATTTTATTTATTTGCGAGAGAGACAATGAGAGACAGAGAGCATGAGAGGGAGGAGGGTCAGAGGGAGAAGCAGACTCCCCGCCGAGCAGGGAGCCCGATGCGGGACTCGATCCCGGGACTCCAGGATCATGACCTGAGCCGAAGGCAGTCGCTTAACCAACTGAGCCACCCAGGCGCCCCTACCTTTGTATTTTGTTTAAAACCTGTGAAACACTTGACTGCATGAAAAAGCTGTTGGCTGCAAATAAGTAACCTTGTCATCACGTGTTAAAGGTGGTCGGAAGGTTTGTTTCTGCTGCCAATTCCAATCAAGTTATTTTTAACATGTATAATCACATCCTAATTGATCTGTCTTGAAAATCTGGTTTCCTTTTTTTTCCCTTCTGTAACTTTTATTTATGAACACATGCATATAATTTAAAACTTAAAGAGTCCTGAAAGGCTTATAATGAAAAACAGTATTCCCCCCAAATCCTAGCCACTCCTCAGAGGCAGCTCTCTTCAATTTTTTGAGCTGTTTCTCTTGGCATTTAACTCCATAGTTCTAGGCAATGTGAGTTATCCATTTTGCATATTCCTTCTTGACTTCTTGTAAGGAACTGGATTTAACAATCTTCTACCAGCCACCCCCAGCTTCCCTTCCCTTCCCTAACCTGCTCCGTGTAGTTACAAGTGAACTTTTAAGTGATCATTATTTACATGATTATGACTATGGAAATACTGCTTAACTATACTTCTTTGATATGTTTCCATATTACTTTCTAAATAATATATCTGTACTAGTCAGGATTCTCCAGAGAAACAGAACCAATAAGATGTATGTATACATTTATATTGTGTGTGTATGTTTACTCAATTGGCTCACACAGTTATGGAGACTGGAAAACCCCAAGATGTGTGGTTGGCAGGCTGGAAATCTAGGTAAGCCGATGGTGTATTCCAGTCTGAAAGCCAGCAGGCTCAAGACCCAAGAAGAGCTGATATTTCTGTTTGGCTCCAAAGGCAGGAAACAACTGGTACCCCAGCTCAAGGCAGTCAGACAGGAAGGGTTCCTTTTGACCACAGGAGGGAGGGGTCAACCTTTATGTTCTATTTGGGCCGTCACCTGACTGGATGTGGCCCACCCACAGTAGGGAAGGGAAGACAATCTGTTCTATTCAATCTGCTGACTCAAATGTTAATCTCACCCAGAAACACCTTCACAAATGCACCCAGAATAACGTTTGACCAAATATCTGGGCACCCCATGACACATAAAATTAACTCTAGTGGTATTTTCCTGACATCTGTGTCTTCCAAGTGCTCATTTACATTTTGCTTTCTCTTTGAGACCTTACCTCACTTAGTCCTCCTCCTCCACCTCCTGCTCCAATGTGGACTGGTTGTGTTCTAGGCTGGCGGCATCACTAACATCCTCTGTTGTGATAGCCCCTGTCTACCATATCCCATGTCTTAAGCTTTCTTGGTTTGGTCTCTTGCTTGGCTGAAACATATCCTTTAGCTGCTTTCTAAGGAAGGGTGCAAGGGAAATATTTTTGGTTTTTGCACATCTAAAAAATGTGTTCATTCCACCCCCAAAGTTGGCTTATAATTAAGCTAGTTTTAGAAATCAGTATTGGAAGTCATTTGTCTTGAGAATGTCCCTTGTGACCTATGCACATGTCCTGATGGGCCTTTCAACCTAGAAACTCATTCCTAGGTAGTTTCTTTTAATATTTCTTTGATGAGTTTCTTCTCTGTATTTACTGTTTTCTTTTATTTCTGGAACTCCTTTTTGGCTAGTGTCTCAAATTCTCTTTCCTATTTTCCATTGTTGTGATTTTTAGGTCTATTTCCTTAGGAGTTTGCTTGGCTATCATCTAGATTCTCAGTTGAACTTTTTAATTTTTATGATCATGCAATTTCCAAGAGCTCTCTCTTGTTTTCTGATTCTTTAACATCGTATCCTGTTCTTGTTTCATGGATGCAATATCTTAATGTATCTACCCTCTAAGAAAATAATGGGATTTTAAAAGTTCATTTTATTTTCCCTGTATTTCCTCCACCTCCAGGTTATTTTTCTGTTTGTTTTACCGTTCCTTTCATGTCACAGGCTTTCCCTGAATGTCTGGTGACCCATAGTAAGTATTCACATTTGACAATAAGGCACTAAGATCCAGGTTGAAATTTCTACGTGCATGGGTGGGGTAGTTGGCTGATGCACCTTCCTTGGGGAGAACAGAGTTTGAGCTGGCCTTTGTTTTTGAAACCTCATACACGGATGTCAGCATCTGGCTATCTTTCCTCTGAGGCTGTTCTTTTTCTCCAGAGAAGAATTGTTTAATCTCCTACCTGGAGAGATGGACATGGGGCTGTGTTGTGGGAGCCCCTTGCCCCTTACCACTGGCCTCCACCAAGTCTACTCACTGAGTCTGCAGCCCCTCCTCAATTTCTCCAGAGGAGACACCTCTTGCCCGCTTAGAGAGGAGAGTAGGGGATACAAGGTGGTCTGGCCACATAGAGCATGCTCGGTCCCTGTGTTCCGTCATGTACCTGGGCCCCATCTTTCATGAAACCGTGCGTCCAAGGGCTGAGTGGCTGGGTCATCAGGCCAGTTGGTGCTGGCCCCAGCAGGGCCCTTCATTGCAGATACTGAGTTTGTGACTTGCTCCCTTATAACTGTTTCATCCACTTCTCTCCAAGCTTGCTGAAACCTTGTCTTTGTTGATGTCTCCTTCTGTTGCCTTTATCCTTATAGTTTAAATGATTTGTAATTGTTTTACTGACATTTTAGTAGGGTTTGAGGAGGGAGAAGAAGAGGTAAAGGCAGATAGGTACTCCTCTGTGTTTATTTGGAAGTAAAAGTCTAGGCTTTCCCTTCAGGCCTGAGAGGTTCATGAGGAACACACTTCCGGTGTTGGGTGAGTGGGGGTTGCTGCTTGGGGGACTCTGAGGCTACCATGAATCCTGGGCGGGGCCATTTGCAGCTCATTTGCTAAATATTTGCCATTTCTATTTTGGATGTTTGTCCTCCTATCCTTCACTTTTCTTCATATTTTTCCTGCCTTACTCCTTTCCCCCTTTTAGTTCCTTCTGTTCTCATTTATCCTCCGCGGCTGCTTAAAATTACATTTTCAGCAAGTCTTTCACACCTCTCTGAGCTGAATGCTCTCAAGCAAGGCTTGATTTCTGCCAGCCTAAGCCTGCTCTACTGTTGTGAGCCATGCGTCTCTCTTTCCTTTGTCTCCTTGCCTGTCCCAAATGACCTTTTGCAAAGAATGCCTGTTAGTCACTGTCTGGTTGAGTTACCAGGCGCTAACTCCTCAATGACACAAACAGGTTACTCCAAGAAGTCAGATTACCCTTGGACCAGATACAGCAAACACAGTGTGGCCTAAGCAAGCAGAGCTGGATGGATCTCTTCTCTTCACCTTCTGCCACGTTGACGTTCCTGTCCGATTGTACAGGCTGAGAGTTTAGGATCCACTGAGGTGGATTCAGTGCGGGAGTTACCAGCGTTTCCATTTTTTTCTTCTCATAAAACATCCTGGCCTAAATGTTCCCCCACCCTGACACAGGCTGCACGTCGCTCTGTTAGTGCTCAAGCTGCCGTGACCCATCCTGGTAACTCATGATCCTTGCTCTGTAAAGTCTGTATTCACATCAGGGCTCTCTGATTAGTCCATAATGTAAACGCCTGGCCCAAAGCTTATGGCCTGAGTTTATCCAAGACCCAAACAATTACCAAACATTCCTCTTAGATAGAATACAGATTTCTTTCCCTTGGCAAAGATTTTCTGCTGAGATACATTACAGGATGTTTTACATTCTCTTGGTCTTGTAATAACACCACGCCCCATCTAGTATTCGATGCATCAGTGGCCACTTGGAAAGTTGTTATTTTTTAAACATATATTGTTCTCAGTCTGGGGCTGTCATATCTGTGAAGAAATACAATCCTGTCTCCCCTTTCCAGAGTTTTATGACACCTGGAAACTCGGATCAAGCTGGGGCTGGGACCAAGATCAGAGGGTGCCTGCGTCAGGGAACCTTGAAAGGGCCCGCGGGTGCCTGGGAGAGATGCTCTAATTGTGGCATCTAGATAAGCAGATTGGGCCGGACATCTGTGGTTTTAGTTAGGCAGGGAGGAAATCATCTGGAATCATCTCTTGCCCAGAGTACTCAATGTCTTCCTTACCAGTGTCGTGGTGATCCTGCAGGGTGATGTTATCAGCTCCGTTTACAAATGGAGGGACAAGATGAGACCCAGGAAGGCGGAATGACCTGTCCGGGGTCACCATGAATTTTGGCGGCCAGGATTGGAACTCAGACCTCCTGACTCCAGGTCTCTGGTCCTTCCACTGCCTTCTAGCTGCTTCCTGAGCCCCTTTCCTGGATCATTCAAGCAAAACAAGCTGGCTTCCTGCTATTTGTGGGGGAAAAGGGTTTAGTAGGGACTGACTCATTGAGGTTGGCTGTCCCCTCTGGATCATTTTACCAGGTCATCCCCCGAGCCCTCTGTTTCCTTTTGCAGAGATACAGATCAGAGGTCTTCTGGCTCTGTATAAACTCACTTTGTGACCCTGGGTGAATCATTTCCCTTTCTGTGTTTTAGTTTCCTCTTTGTAAGATAAGTGTATTGGAATTCAGTGGCTCTCTACTCTGCTGGTAAAGAAACGGCTCTGTTGAGGTGTATTTTACGTATTATAAAATTTACCCATTTACACTGTACAATTTAGTTGTTTTTAATAAATTTACAACTTGTACAACTATCACCATCAATGGGCTTTAGAACATTTTCATCACTCCAGTACCATCCCTCGTGCCCATGTTAATCCCATTCTTATCCCCTGCCTCTGTCTCTACAGACTTATCTTCTCTGGACATTTCATAGAAATAGAACCATACAATCTGTAGTCTCTTGCATCTGGTTTCTTTTACTTAAGTCTTTAAGGTTTGTGGATGTTGCCATATGCATCAGCAGGTTGTCCTTTTTATTGTTCATTAGTATTCCATTATACTGGTACACTGAATTTAGCCTGTCCATTTGCCAGTTCTTGGACATTGGGTCCAGCTGAAGGACTTAGCAGACAGCAAGTAATGCCGCCAAGAACATTCATGCACAGGTTTTGTGGGGATGTATGTTTTCATTGTTCTTGAGCATATACCTAGAAGTGGAATTGCTGGGTCATGTGGTAATTCTGTGTTTAACTTTTTAGGAAACTGCCAACCCGATTTCCAAAGGGACTGTTCCATTTTATATTCCCACCACCAATGTGTAAGGGTTCCCCTGGGGAGCTTTTTAAAAATTCTCATTTCTGGGCCTTACTCCCCAGAGGTCTGGAGCGAGGCCCAGGAATTTGTGTTTTATAAGCTTCCTAGGTGATTCAGGTGCATCTGGTGGGTGGATGTGTGTTCAGACCCACTAAGACCAGGTAACCTCTGAAGCCTCCCTGAGGCCAGTTGTCTCTGTTAGTTTGTGCCTCTGGGGCAAGATGCATATTCCTGCCAAGTCTTTCTTGGTGTTTGTCTTTGGATCAGGGAAGCAGTGATGCAGAGCAGGGGTTGAGGGAGTTGGCCAAGTAGCATGCATAAATCTGTGCAGCACCTGTCCTGCATTATCCTTAACACAGGCCAAAGCTTTGTGTCCATGGTTTCGTAGACATAACATTTTATCACAGGTTTGTATGTGTTATCACACTGTAAAAGTGCCATAAAATCAAGGGTCCAATTTTCAGTGTGTCTGAAAGCGTCCTATTGCTTTAAGTCAATGGTGCTGCTATTTTGGTAACTTATCGAGAAGCCTTGTCCCAACCTTGCCATTTATTAGCTGTGCCTAGTTTCTTAATGGCTCTTATCTGCAAAATGGGATTAATGATATCGACATCATGCGGTCTTTTGTGAGGATTCAATGAGATAACATTTGAAATGTAACTAAGATGGGCCTTAGTGCTCTTTCCTCCCTCTTTCTTTCTAGTACTAGTACTCAGGTGCCCTCTTCCATTATTTTTTAAAATTTTATTTTGTTGTAGCAAAAACACATAACGTGAGATCTACTCTCTTAAACTTTTAAGTGTGTGGTCTAGTATTACAGAGACAATGTATTTTTTCATCTTAAGTAATTGAGACTTTATGCCATTAATTAGCAACTCTGCATTTCTCCCTCTTCCAGGCCCCTGGAAACCACTGTTCTACTCTCTGATTCTGTGAGTTTGACTATTTTAGGTATCTCCTATCAGCACAAGCATGCAGTATTTGTTCTTTTGCGACTGGCTTATTTCACTTTAAGCATAATGTCCTCCAAGTTCTTTCACGTTACCACACATTACAGAATTTCCTTCTTTTTCTAAGACTGAGTAATATTCCATTGTATTTATATACCACATTTTCTTTATCCATTCATCCATCAATGGGCATTTAGATTGTTTCTATTGGCGAATAGTGCTGCAAGAACAGGAAAGTACTAGTATCTCATTTCTCTTGGACATATACCCAGACGTAGGATTGCTGGATGATTTGGTAGTTCTATTTTTAACTTTCTGAGGAATCTCCATACTGTTTTCCCCAGCAGTGTACCATTTTCAGGGTGCTGGAGTTCCAATTTCTCCATACCTTTGCCTACACTTGTTGTCTTTTGTTTTTTTTTGAAAATGGCCATCCTAACAGGTGCAAAGTGAATCTCCTTGTACTTTTGATTTACATTTTCCTGATGATTAGCGACGTCAAGCATCTTTTTATGTACCTGCTATTTGTATGTCTTCTTTGGAGCAATGTTTATTTGAGTCTTCAGCCCCAATTTTTAATTGGGTTTTAGTGGGGGTTTTTTTTGCTGTTGAGTTGTAGGAGTTCCTTATATATTTTGGTGATTAACCCCATATCTAATATATGGTTCACAAATATTTTCTCCCATTGTGTAGGTTGCCTTTTCACTCTGTTATTTGCTTTGCTGTATAGAAGCTTTTTAGTTTGATGTAGTCTCACTGTCTATTTCTGCTTTTGTTGCTTATACTTTTGGTGTCCTGTCCATGAAATCACTGCCAAGACCAATGTCCTATAGCTTTTCCCCTATGTTTTCTTCTAGGAGTTTTATAGTTTCACTTCTTACATTTAAGTCTTTAATTCATTTTGAATTGATTTTTGTGTATGGTATAAGATAAGGGTCCAGTTTCATTCTTTTGCATGTAAATGTCCAGTTTTCCTAACACTATGTATTGAAGAGACTATTCTTTCCCCGTTTCTCCTCTTGGCACTCTTATGGAGGATCAGGTGACTATATATATGTGGTTTGATTTTTGGGCTCTCTATTTTGTTCTATTGGTCTATATTATGCCAATACCTTATGATTTTTTAAGAAGATTTTATTTATTTATTTATTTGAGAGAGAGCGAGAGTGAGCAGGGGGAGAAGCAGAGAGAGAGGGACAAGCAGACTCCACACTAAGTGCGGAGCCCACCACGGGACTCAATCCCACAACCCTGAGATCATGACCTGAGCTAAAATCCAGAGTCGGACGCTTAACTGACTGAGCCACCCAGGCACCCCACCTTACTATTTTAATTACAGTAGCTTTGTAATATATTTTGAAATCAGGAAGTGTGATGCCTCCAGCTTTGTTCTTTCTCAAAACTGTTTTGGCTATTTGGGGGTCTCTTGTGGTTCCATGTGAATTTTAGTACTGTTGTTTTCTATTTCTGTAAAAAAATGTAAAAAACTGGGATTTGGATAGGGATTGCATTGAATCTGGAGATTTCTTAGAGTGGTGTGGACATCTAAACAATATTAAGTCCTCCAACCCAGAACACAGAATGTCTCTCCATTTGTTTGTGTCTTCTTTAATTTGTTTCATCAGTGTTTTGTAGTTTCCAGTGTAAAGTCCTTCACCCTCCCTGGTTAAGTTTATGTCTAAGTTCTGGGGTATTTTTTGGAGCAAATGGAATTGCTAAATTTCCTTTTCAGAGAATTTATTGTTAGTGTATGGAAATGCAACTTATTTTTATATACTGATTTTGTATCCTACAACTTAACTAAATTTATTTAGTAGTTATAACAGTATTTTGTGGAGTCTTTAAGGCTTTCTATTTGTAAGATTATGTTATTTGCGAACAGGGACACTTTTACTTCTTCCTTTCCAATTAGGATGCCTTTAATTTCTTTTTCTTGCCTACTTGCTCTGGCGAGGACTTCCAGTACTATTTTAAATAAAAATAGCAAGTGAGCATCCTTGCCTTATTCCTGATCTTAGAGAAATAGCTTTCAGTTTTTCAACATTGAGTATGATATTAGCTATGCGTTTTCCACATGTAGCCTTTATTATGTTGTGGTAATTTCCTTCTATTCCTTGTTTGTTAAGAGTTTTTACCATGAAAGGTGTTGAATTTTGTCAGAAGGTTTTTCTTCATTTCTCAAGACAATCATGTGATTTTTATCCTTTATTCTGCTAATGTGGTGAATCACATTAACTGATTTTTGTATATTGAACCATCCTTGCATTCTAAGGATAAATCCCATTTGGTATGATCCTTTAAATTTTGCTAGTATTTTGTTGAGGATTTTTGGATCTGTATTCATCAGATATATTGGCCTGTAATTTTATATTCTTGTAGTATCTTTGTCTGGCTTTGGATATTAGGATAATGCTGACTTCATAAAATGAGTTTAGAAGTGTTCTCTCCTTTTCAGTTTCTTGGAAGGATTTGAGAAGAGTTGGCATTAATTTTTCCTCAAATGTTTGGTAGAATTCACTGGTGAAGCCATCTGGTCCTGGGATTTTCTTAGTTGGGAGGTTTTATATTCTGCTTTAATCTCCTACTAGTTATAGGTCTGTTCAGACTATCTCTTTCTTCATGATTCAGTCTTGATTTATGTGTTTCCGGGAATATAGCCATTTCTTCTAGGTTTTCCACTTTGTTGGCAGGTAATTTTTCACAGTAGCCTCTTATGATTCTTTTTATTTCTGTAGTATCACTTGTAATGTCTTCTCTTTCATTTCTGATTTTATTTGAATCTTCTCTTTTTTTCCATTATTTTTTTAAATGAGGTGAAATTCACATAACATAAAATTAAGCAATTTCCTCCACATTCTCACTGCACTTGTTATTTTCCCTTTTAAAACAAATTATAGTATCTTAGTGTATGTGAAGTGGTATATCATTGTGTTTTTTTTTTTTAAAGATTTTATTTATTTATTTGACAGAGAGAGAGACAGCGAGAGCAGGAACACAAGCAGGGGGAATGGGAGAGGGAGAAGCAGGCTTCCTGCCAAGCAGGGAGCCCGAGGTGGGGCTCGATCCCAGGACCCCGGGATCATGACCTGGGCTGAAGGCAGATGCTTAACAACTGAGCCACCCAGGTGCCCCTATATCACTGTGGTTTTGATTTACATTTCCTGAATGACTAATGATATTGAGATTCTTTTCATGTGACTGTTGGCCATTTGTATATCTTATCTTGAGAAATGTTTCCTCAAGTCCTTTGCCCATGTTTTAATTTGTTTTCTTTGTCTTTTTGTTGCTAAGTTGTAAGAGTTCTTTATATATTCTGAATACTAGACCCTTATCAAGTATATCACTTGCAAATATTTTCTTTGCCTATCTGTAGATTGTCTTTTCACTGTCTTGGTAGTATCCTTTGGTGCAGAGAAATTTATAATTTTGATGAAGTCCAATGTATGTATTTTTTTTCTTTGTTGTGCATGATTTGGGTGTCTTATTGCCAAATCCAAGGACATAAAGATTGACCCCTGTGTTTTCTTTTAAGAGTTTTATAGTTTTTGCTCTTAAATTTTAGGTCTTTGATCTGTTTTGAATTAATTTTTGTATATAGTGTGCAATAGGGGTCTAACTCTACTTCGCATGTGGCTCTTCAAATGTCCCAGCACCGTTTGTTGAGACTATTTTTTTCTCTTTGAATGGTCTTGGTACCTTTTCCAAAATCAATTGACGGTATATATACAGGTTTATTTCTGGACTCTTGATTCTATTCCCTTGAGCTATATGTCTAGCCTTATGATAATACCACATTGTCTTCATTACTGTAGTTTTGTAGTTAGTTTTAAAATTGGGAAGTTGGAATCCTCTGATTTTGTTCTTTTTCAAGATCCTCTTCCATTAGTAACTGGCCATTCCAGTCTTCTGCGTATCCACTTAAAAACACATTTAAAAAAACACACCACATTCATTATTTTGCTACTGGGCCAGGATATCAACTATGTGTACTATAGAGTCAGCTACACATGTCTGATCTCACTATTTTCTTTTCACCTGATGAGGCTTCATTTCTTCTCTTTTAGGATCCCCTAGCTATTCCCTCCTTCAAAATGATGGACTCCATCTCTCTCCTCAATCTGGAGTTTTACACCTAATTTCTCTGTAAACCCCTGGTCCTCTTTAAGCCTCTTTAAGTCCCTGCTGACCTTTTTATTTTGATCCCTTCCATGGTTAGGGAAGCAGAATTTTTGTTGTTGGGTTTCAAGGATAACTTTGGCTTCAGGCCTTAGTTCTCCCCTTGTGACCATCCAGCCTGGTTAGGGACCCTTATGTCAGGAGCCCTCTCAAGGTGTCCAAGACCCCATCCCGCAGCTTCTACCTTCCTCATTTGCCCTGATACTGGTGCTCCTCCCAAAGACTGGGCACCTCTGCATCAGATCTCAATGAGCCTCCTGGGTTTTATTATAATCAGAATTGTCATTTTTACCATCACTGCTCTTGTACCTTCCCAATTCATCCACATTTGTACTGTTTCCCCCAGAGAGATCAGGTGATTTTCCCAGTTAGGAAGAGTTGAAACCCATGGTTAGAACACTGGTCTTCTGATGTCAAGTCCAGTGACTCTGCCTTCTTTCTCGATGGCTGTGTTTTCTCTCTTTCTCTTGAGAAGAGCATGAACACTGAATTCAGACAAATGTAGGTTTGATTCGAACCAAGGCCCTTGCTAACTGCACAAACTTGGGGCCATTTCTTAAACCCTGGGAGCCTCAGGTTCTTCATCTGTGAAACGGGGATAGCAGGGCTGACTTTGCAGGATTAATGCTCAGATCAAATGAAATAAGGAATGAAAACTACCTAGCACAATACTCGACACAGGTGCTGGATATCTTTAAAGGCCTCCAACCTCCTTGGCAATGATGTCTCCCATTGTGTGGACTTTCCAAATTCCCACAGAGTACTGCATTCCTTCACAGATGGCCTTCAACCTGCACACCCCCAGTTTGGTGCCAGACATCTCCATCATCCCTTCCCCCTGCACCAGCCTGGTGCTCTCAGAGTCAGCCCTGGGCTTCTATGATTCTCTGCTCTGAGCTGTGCTTCATCCTGCTGAGCTGGACAGTGGGGATGAGAAACACAAAGCAGAATGATAATGGAAAGAGGGGGGATGGAGTTGGGTGACTTTTATGGAACTATTTTAAATATTTTACTGAATTTTGAATGTTTTTGAAACTTAGGTCCTGTTATAGTTCTTATTTTCAAATGTTCCATTTCTTGATAGGGGCAAACTAAGGACTGTGGATGTTTTGATATTCTTCAAATATTTCTTCCATGCTGTTTAGAAGAGAAGCTGATGTGAGTGATGGGGAAGAGAGGAGGACTGCCAGGGGCAGCCGCTCTTTTGTTGCTCTGTCCGTTTCACTTCTGGCCTCAAGCTTGCGGGCCACACTGAGCAAAATAAAAACGATGCCTTTAACAGGATCTGCCTACCTGAGGAAGCCTTTTGGTGACCAGCTACTGTCCCCTAAGCGTACCTCTTACTGTTGTCATGGCCACCACCGGTCCCCGCCTCAGAAAACTTTCAACCATTTACAGATCCTCTTTGAAAGAAGTTCTGGCAAATACTATTCTCTCTCTCCAGTTAGTTTTCCTTATATTTTGGCATCTTGGCAGCTTCCTGGCTGGCCTGCTCCTTAATCTGGCACCAGAAGAGACCCTGACCTTTTTAAAAAGCAAGTTCTGAAGAGCATTGTAGCTGAGGGCCCCGGATTGGGTAGGGGATTCTGTAAGAGAAAATTGCTGAGCATACATGCTCTCTGGACCCAGAAAGCCCTAAACTAATGGAGATGAACTCTCACACTCCCAGGGGATAAGAAATGGAATCTTCATGTATGTGCCTTTTGATTGTTTGTTTGTTTGTTTGTTTTAAATCTCTTTGGAATATATTCTTACATTGGAGGAGTCTGGAACATACTGATAAATTCTCACCCCTATTGCAAAGTGAAGGCCAAGCTTTAATATAAAGAAAGATTTTCTATCCATAGATGTTTTCCTCCAAATACTTAATAGAGCCTTTTCTTAAATATTATTTTTATCTACTCTGTCCTCAAGGATACACCATTCCTGTGTGTGTGTGTGTTTCCTTCAAAACCTACCCAGGTTAACAGAAACAGCACCTTTAATGGGAATCAGAGCAGTATCTCTCCAGGATGAGGATCTTTTGTCTAGAAGGGGCTCTCAGAGCTGCACGGGATGGCTGGGAACTAGGGATGGATTAACTAATGCTGATTGTTAGAATTTGGCTTAGTTGTTATTTCTGGACCAGATGCTGTGTTCATACAAGTTTCTCATCACTTCACCCACTAAATCACTCAGTTCCTACCCTAGGCAGAGTTTGGCTTTTTATAGTACTAACACTTATCAATCCCCCAAAATTATCCATGAAGATAAAAGTCTAAGAGTAAGAGGTAACAGTAAAAACCTAGAGAGTATAATGTGCTCTTTTTGATTGTTTTTTCTGCTTTCAGTTCTGTGTGTAATGTCTGGCAGTAGTGAGACTATATGAGAACTCAATTAAATTCCAAATTAAGAAATCATAAACCAGATAATAAAATAAATGGATCACGCTGGCAAGCTTTAAGAAAACAACAAAGTGCCTTGATAAACATCTTCTTCCCAGAGAACCATCTCCCACCTTCTGAATCACAGCCAGGGGAATCTCTTTGCTCTGAAATTTTACCATTGTCTGAAACAGTATCTGTTTAATTGGATAACCCCTTTTAGGACATAAGAATTCCTTTCTTTCTTTCTTTCTTTCTTTCTTTCTTTCTTTCTTTCTTTCTTTCTTTCTCTCTTTCTCTCTTTCTCTCTTTCTCTCTCTCTCTCCCTCCCCCTCCCTCCCTCCCTCTCTCTCTCTCTCTCTCTCTCTCTCTCTCTCTTTCTTTCTTTCTTTCTTTCTTTCTTTCTTTCTTTCTTTCTTTCTTTCTTTCCTTCCTTCTTTCTTCCTTTCTTTCTTTTGAGGGAGGGATGGGGGGTAGTGGCAGAGAGAGAGAGGGAGAGAATTTTAAGCAGGCTCCACTCCCAGCATGGAGCCCAGTGTGGAGCTTGATCTCACAACCCTGAGATCATGACCTGAGCCGAAATCAAGAGTCGGACGCTTAACCAACTGAGCCACCCAGGTGCCCCAGGACATAACATTTTCTAAAGGGGAAGGTAAATTCTGGACAGAGCTTATTTTATTTAAAATAATCTGTGCCTTTGCTATAAGACAAGGCAAACTTCTCTGCCCTGAGGTCTTTGTCCCCTAAATACTTAAAATTTTTATTTCATTAAAGGTTGGGGGGGGTTTGTTGTTGCCTGTATGTTTTTAAACAGAAATAGGGACTGAAGGTAAAAGAGAAAATATCAGCTCTGATTCCATCACTCAGAAATAACTGCCATAATTATTTGATTTTATAGATTATTTAATTTTTTAAACAAAAACTGAGATCATATTATTTATAATGTTGCTTAGCCTGTATTGCTAGGTCAACAGAGAGAGACTAAGATCATGATTTTTAGTTGCTCCAGGTACCCCCATTTAATGGATAGATCATCACGTTTTATTAATCACCTACTGATGGCCATCTAGGTTGTCTGTAAGATATTGATATTTAAAACAATGCTTGGGTGCCTGGGTGTCTCAGTTGGTTAAGCGTCTTCCTTTGGCTCAGGTCATGATCCCCAGGTCCTGGGATCGAGCCTGGGAAGCCTGCTTCTCCCTCTCCCTCTGCCCGCCACTCCCCCTGCTGTGCTCTCTCTCTCTCTCTCAAATAAATAAATATAATCTTATAAAAATAAACAAAACAATGCTTCAATAAACATCTTTAAACATATACTTTGTGCATTGGGGATAATCATTCTTTTCCATCTTTGCTGTTCTAAAAATGTGGTATTTCTTAGTTTCTTTTTGAGCACTTTCCCAGGTCTTCTGGACATGTATATTCTACTTTTATGAGTTGTTGGTTAATGTTTTTTGATAATGACAGCTTCTCTTTAGATTTCTATAAAATTTTTATTTATGGGGAGAAGCCTGGCTCTCTTTGGACTCCTCTACCTGGCTCTGAACTCTAGCCCAGAGGTTTCTAAACATGACAGAAAATTGAAGTCAGTTTTCTGGGGAACTCTGCAGACAGTGCAGCCTGGCTCCCACTCTCAGACATCGATTTGGTGGGGATGACATGGGCCGCTGCTCTGGGGAAATCAGTCATCATGCATGCTTCCATAGATGTGTGTATTTTTCCAGTTTGTTCCATTTATATTTTGTCTTGAGTTTATTCATGGTCTGTACATCTTCAATTCTGCCTTTCTAAAGATTTCATATTACATCATAAGCCATTTTCCAAACTGCCTCTTTGTTTATTAGCCATCATTTTAGGCCTATATAATACCATTTCGAGTTTGTTAGCAATAACTTATTTAAAATTTATATATATAAAGATATATATATTTTAAAGTTTTTTCACATTTATATTTTATGAGATACATTTTTAAACTATTATAATAAACAAACAAATAAATAAAATTTTTTAAAAATGGAACACCTGGGTGGCTCAGTTGGCTAAGTGTCAAACTCTTGATTTCGGCTCAGGTCGAGATCTCGGGGTTATGAGGTCAAGATCTCGGGGTTGTGAGATTGAGCCCTGCATCTGGCTCCACGCTGGGTATGGAGCCTGCTTGAGATTCTCTCCCTCTCCTTCTGCCCCTCTCTCCCTGCCCCCCTCTAAAAAAAATAATAAAATAAAATAAACTGTCTATTGCATCCACTAATATGATTCCATTATAATTCCTTTGTACTATGTGTTAATATCTGGAAAAACGGATTTCCCTTTATTACTCTGCCTTTTCTAAGACTCTCCTTGCTGTTCTGGGCTATCCTTTTTCCAGATTAACATTAGAGTGATTCTTGTGCTTTGCTCTGAGAAGTAATTTAATATCTCTTTTATAACACTTTCCTGGGGCTACCTGGAGATCTCCTCCAGTGATTTGAGGAGACTCAATTTATAACTCAGGGTCTCTGATTGGAATGTGTGCTTCACCGCAGCTGAACTGTATTCTGCCTGGACACCTGCGTGGTAAGTGTCCACTCTTCTAGCCAGTAGAACTTGTCAAGAGCAGAGGAGACACCACTCGGTGTTTGCAGTACATGACGTCAGATATGGGGTGCTTTTTGATCCCTCCTTCAGGGGGTGGGCCTTGAGGGGAGCTGACTTCTGCTGCCTGATGTCCACATTGGTCTGCCACAGCAACTCCAGGATGCTCTGATTTTATAGGGTCAGGCAAGAACTGGACGGTGTGTCTGTGGGAGCAAGGTTAGAATTGGTTTATTTTGGGACACATTTCTGAAGACTGAGGTTCAGCGTAGTAGGTTCCAATCCAGAAAATCTTGCCGCATACAAGACGTGAGTTTCCAAGTATCATTGTCTCAATCTCCCTTCCCTGGCAGGATTTTCAGTCCTTGTTTCAGACGGAATTCCATGGGCCTGAGACCACACAGACATTGTCTTCACAGAAGTGGCGGAAGGTGGGGGTAGGTCGAGGACACCAGAAGTGGCGGAAGGTGGGGGTAGGTCGAGGACACCAGAAGTGGCGGAAGGTGGGGGTAGGTCGAGGACACCAGAAGTGGCGGAAGGTGGGGGTAGGTCGAGGACACCAGAAGTGGCGGAAGGTGGGGGTAGGCAGAGCGGAGCTGAGAAGTGGCAAATAGGAAAGCCAAACTCCGATGACCCCACGAGGGAAGACCAGTGAGTCAGCAGAACCACGAGGTCCAGAAACAGGCACGGAAGCCAGAACACCGCTGGAAAGGCCATAGTCAGGGAGGTGAGAAGAGCAGGGCCAGCAGTCCTCTGCACAGGGTAGGTGCTGGACTGCTGTGCAGAGCACTCCCCATCTTTGGCTTGGTACACACTGGCAAAGGACCTGCTAATGTCCGGGACCCAAGTGGGATGGCCTGGGGATGCCCGGGGGAATGAGCTGAAGCCACAGGTGATGAAGATGCAGGCCTGCTCTCTCCAAACACACTCCTACTGTGCTGAGCCCAGTGGGCACATCCCTTCTTTGGGCCAGCTGGACATCTCTTTGGCTGGAGGAAGGTGGCACGGACTGATCTGTCAGTCACTTCCCCTCATCCGATTGAGATTGTACCCATTTTCCCCTTATTTGCAACACCGTGGCCCCCAAGCTGCTATGCCTTCTGGCTCCTCATTCTGACCTCCTTCCTGTGCCACCCTGCATTGTACGAGGGGCTCAGGAGGCCACCCTTCCCTGTGAAGCCTCGGTTCGGTCCCTAGAAATGGCATTCTGCATTTGGAGAATGTTACATGCAGCTCTAGGTCTGCTGAGCCTGATGTAAGGTCTGCATTTATGAGGTGCGTACCTCTTACAACTCTTGCTGTTCGGATTCCTAAACTCCTGCACCTGGGAGGACACTCTGATCTGCCAGTTCTGGGAGGAACAGTGAGATCTGTGTTGATAAGGGCTCCCCAAGTGACTCTGGCAGTCAGCACATGCGGGTATCACTAGCTCCAGGCACCACTACGTCCCCCGTCAGCCGGGACAGTGGCTCCTGGGAAGGCCCACAGAGCCTCAGATGAGAGAGCATAGGGCAGGAAGCGGGCAGTCAGCATGGGCTGTTTTTACAATCTCTGGCACACAGTCTTGTCTGCTTTGGCTAAAGAGGGAATGGGGAGGCAAATGATAAATGGTTTCTCAAGTTGTCATGAATAATGTGATATGTGCTAGCTTATAAATGTGGCACTCCTACGAGCCAGTGCTATGGATAAAGCAAGACATTTTAGATGAGTTTCTGCTTGTGTTTGTTTTTGTAGGAAGCACCAGGACTGTGGGCCTGATAGCAATTGGTATTGGGTCTTGACTATGTCACCTCTTCTAGAACCTTCCCATTCAGGTTTTTCCATGTTACTGTTGATACTCCTTCCCTGGAGTCTTGCGTTCGGTGCCATTCATCTGGGGGACACTGTCTCATCACTGGCTGTGGTGCTGGTGCCTGGGGTCCTCAGGGAGGATATTTCACTGGTGTTCAGGTTAGTCTGAGCCTGACATTGTGGTGTGGTTACTGCAGGAACGTTTTCCCAGAGAACAGCACCGGACAGCTGCAGGAGGTCTTCCAAAACTCACTGGCTGTTATGTCTCCAGACCCCTCATAGTTGCTCCTCACACTAGAAGCTTTGGGCTGCTCCACCTTGGTTCACAAGGATCCCTTGGCTTGGACCAGAAGCAGGTTCTTTTGATTCCCTTTGCCTGGTTGGTTCTAGATGGGCCTTCAGGATCAGAGAGCAAGAGTCGAGAAGGACATGTGTCTAAGGAAAAGTACTAGGGGCTGAAGAGCAGAGCTGGCTCCAGCTGCCCATTCCATTTATTCCATCTGTGGGTAGGATGCCTCCCACGGTGGCAGCTCATCACAGAAACCACCCAGGAGGGGAACTTGCTCTAGAAGGCCATCCAAAAGGACAGTCATGCCAAGGCTGGGACCTCTCGTGCTTTGTGAAATATGAAAAAGCCTGCCCCATCTGGCTGTGACCAGATCCTTCGGTGGAGACTGTCTGGGCTGCCCCTCCCAGGTGAGGCCTGAAGGGAAAAGAGAAAGCCTTGTGCTTCTTTCAGAGGTTGGGTGGTGCCTTGACAATTGTTCCTTCAGACTGTAAATCCTCCTGGATGGCGTTCAAGGGGGACATCACTTATCCTGAAGTTGGCCATATAGAGAACAGCGTTTCTCTTCCAATGTATTCCAATGTATTCTGTCTCCAGTGCAGTTATAATGTATGGTATTATACTGCATATTTAAAAATACGTTTGGCAGTAAGTTTTTCAGTCTTATCACTAAAATTTCGGCCCAAATTCTCTTTCCTACTTTTTTCTTTTTTTTCTCGCTCAATTTGAGGATCATATTAATATTTCCCCTTGGGAAAACATAAGCACATTACCTAAGAACCTTGAAATTATTTTCCAAGAAGTCAGATGCCACTAATTTGGAAGGAACCAAAATGCATATTTGCCCCATCTCAGATAATTAATCTCTCTAACAGATGTATGGATTTATGCAAAAAGAGTGGTAGAATATAAAAGATCATTAATCATCCTGGCATCATGATCTCATGTTGTTATGAAATAAATATGCTTACTAAATGGTTCCAGATGCTATCAGATATGTGTGTCCAATGAAGACTATTTTCTCTCCTTGGCTCGGGCAATAAACACACCAGGCTTGTTTATAACACCTCTCTTCCATCCATCACCAGTGGTCCCACACGTATTTTTTGAACCTCTTTCCCCAACCGCTTGGTTGCTGGTGAAAGGTGGCTGAGTGTTTTCTGATACAGATTCTAGGGAAGACCCTAAGGGAGGTAGGAGACTTTTCCCCATGACCCAGAGCTGATGGATGATAGGGGAATGAAAATTACATGGCCAATCATCTACCAACCTGGAACCAAGAAGTTTTTCTTCATCAATCTTCTTTCCTCAAACATCGAAGTACAAATTCCAACATTACCAGTCCCCAGAGGACGTACTTGAGTCTTCGAGAACCCCCTGCAATCTGCCATGTAAGGATAGAATGATAGAAAGATGAAGACATTTTCAATTATCATCCAACACCAGGTTCTTGATATGGGTGAACTTTCTTCCCAAGACCACCCCCAGGAGTTGGTTGCAGGACTGCAAAGCAGAGGAGCCCACTGTGAGAAAAGCTGGAGCTCATTGTGAGCTGAGGGCAGTGGTTAATTGGGATTTGAAGCCAAATACATCCTGGTTCCAATCTTGTGACTTTCAAAGATACTTTACCTCTCTTTGCCCATCTTCTTTATTTGTTAACTCTGAGTTGCTGGGAGAATTAATGAGGTTGTTATTATAAGCTGCCCAGCACCCAGGTTGCACCTACAATGTGGTAGCTATTATTACCCTATTTACAAGATTACCGCTGATGCGGAATGAGGTTGTCCAGGAGAAGTTTTTGAGTGAAAGCTATTTACTCTAATGGTAGAGTGATGCTTACATGTGCCTCTAGCCACAGGGCCTCCTCTCCTGAGAAAGGCCTCCCCTCATGGCCAGTTCCAGATCTATCCTAGAGTTCCCACTCACTGTCATCCCCAGTGTCCCTGGTTCTCTGGGTCCTGGAGTTGGACAGGTTACCACCACCACCATGATGGCCAACGTGCATACCTTCCCGTTAACACTGGAGAAAGTATGAAGATGCCTACTTTGCCCCTTAAACAGCTATAAGATCTTGAAGGCTCAAAGATAAGGAGGGAGACAGAGGGAATTACATATTTATTGTTACCTTCCCTTATGGTCAGCCCCTTGCTAGGTAATTCAAATATTTTATCTCATTGTTACCCTCCTAACAACCCTGAGGAGTGTGATCACCACATCTGGGGAAACTGAGGTCACATTCAGGTTTATCTTCCTTAAAAGCCTGCACTCATTCCAACATACCTTCTGCTTCTCAGGTACTTCTAAGAAACTAAGGTAAGCAAAGCATCACACCTGCAAAAGGCTTCACAGGAGGAAGAGTCTTGAAACAAACATACTTGTGTTTTGCTGAGTATGGGTTTCCATTTCCCTGGATGAACAATGTTCCTCAATCTGGTGTTTGATTGAATGGATCTCTGAAATCCTGCTTGGAAGGGAAATCTGTGGTCAAATATAGTTGGGAGTGCTGTGTGTTATATTCCTATCTTGACAATTCATGGTGCAGATTAGCATATTAAAGGTTCTGAGAAAGTCCTGCAGTTAAAAACAACAACAAAAAATAGTTATATTTGTTTAACCCAGTGTCTTCCAAACATATTGAAGATCTCTGTGAAACATGTATTAATATCCTGTTGCACTTCTACTTCACAGATCATTCTATGGAAATAACGGTATGAAGAACAAGCATAAATTTCTTAGATTTCTAAGCTGGCACTATTTTCAAGTTTGGAAGGATATTTAGGCTCCATGCCAGAATTTTCTCTCTGTGCTCTCTCCTGGTTTTGCTCTGTGGCCATCCCTCAGATCCTACTCTTGAGGAAACCACATTTCTTCTAGGCTTTGGGATAACTTTGTCTCCTTTGTTTCTTGAGGATTCTCTGGAGTTCTGGTCTGTGAACATTGCTCTTCTCGACTGGGACCCCTTTCCCGCTAGCTGGTTATTAAGGCTAGCTGAATAAATGTGTTCGAGTCCTCCACTGAGTCCCTAGGTTTCCATCTTGCCCCAGTTACAGCTGTGGGCTGTGGTCAGTTTCCATCTTTCCCTCGTGTGACTGAATATTATACTCAGCTTCTACACCTCTGTGATTTGCTTGTATGTTAAGTACACTGGATATGCCAGCATACTGAACCTTCAAAACTCAATGTGTTAGGGATTCGCAAGACCACCCTCAGGCTTGATGATTTGATAGTTGGAATCACTGGACTCAAGAAAGGTGTTGTACTCACAGTGATGGTTTATTACAGTGAGAAATTACAGATTACAATCAGTGAAGGGAAAAGGTGCCTGGGGCGAAGTCCAGGGGAAACCAGGTGCAAGATTCCAGGTATCTCCTTCCAATTGAGTTATGCAGGGATACACCTAATTCTCCCAGCAAGAATGTGGCAACTCATTAGAAGTGTTGCCAACCTGGGAAGCACACTCAAGCC
Source organism: Mirounga angustirostris (assembly GCF_029215605.1). NCBI lineage: Eukaryota > Metazoa > Chordata > Mammalia > Carnivora > Phocidae > Mirounga > Mirounga angustirostris. The sequence goes on along the minus strand of NW_026991717.1, from coordinate 35,253,080 downwards.
TTGGTGTCCAGGGTTTTTATTGAGGTCAGTCATGGGGGCATACAGCACCTGCATGATTGACCTCAGATGCTCAGACTGCACCTTCCCACTCCCCTCCCCAAGCAAAAACAGATTTTCATCATTAAATCACATTGCTAGGATCAACTTGTGTGATCACACTGTATAGTATGTCCAAGGCCTTGGGCATATGTAAACACTCTCATTGGACAATATTCCAAGGGCTCGGGGCTTATCTTCCAAGGAGCCTACCCAAGGGCCAGTCCTGAAGACAGGTCTTTCTCTGAAATGTATAGGATCACAGGCCTCCTGAGTTAGCCCTTTCTTAACCCTTTCCTGCCTACTAAGGTTTAAATTGCTCCTGTAAGTTGCTACTTTCTCAGAATGACTAAACTCAAGTAAAATGACAGGTACTTCACATTGATTTTTTTTTTTTTTTTTTTTTTTTTTTACTGCCTGAGTGCTTATTGAAATATGGCAGAGACAATTTTTCGCCTTGGTTTGAAGGTCAGGATAGCCCTGTCTCCTTTCCTTCTCTTTATTTTATTTATTTTTACAGATAAAATTCACAAAATGTAAAATTCACTCTTTTAACCATTTTACAGTATACAATTCAGTGATTTTTAGCATGTTCACAGTGTTGTATAACTATCATCATGACCTAATTCCAGAATGTTTCTGTCATCCCTAAAAGAAACCTCTTATCTCCCATTTACCACCTCTTCCTGTCCCTTGTGGATACTAATCTACCTTCTTTCTCTGGACATTTCACATAAATGGAATCATACAATAATATGTGGTGTTCTGTGACTGGCTTCTTTCACTTAGAATATTTTCAAGGTCTTCCATGTTGTAGCATGGCTCAGTTCTTTTTTTTTAATCGACAAATAACATTCCACTGTATGGATATGCCACATTTTTATCCATTCATCTATCGATAGACATTTGGATTGGTTCCACTTTTTAGCTAACATGAAAAATACTGCTGTGAACATTCATGTACAAATTTTTATGTGAACATGTGTTTTCAGTTCTCTTGGGTATGTACCTAGGAGTGGAATTGCTAAGTCATATGGTAACTCTATCATTACCTTTTTGAGGAACTTCCAACTGTTTTCCATAGCAGCTGCACCATTTTACAGTCTTACCAGCATGTATGGGGTTTCTGATTTCTCCACATCCCTGCCAACATTTGTTATTGTCAATCTTTTTCATTTCAGCCATCCTAGTTGGGGGTGAAGTGGTATCTCATTGTAATTTCATTTTGCTTTTCTTTAATAACTAATGAAGTTGAATATCTTTTCATCTGCTTACTTAACATTTGTATGTCTTTTTTTGAGAAATATCTATTCAAACCCTTTGTCCATTTTAAAATTGTGTTGTGTTTTTATTGTTAAGTTGTAAGAATTCTTTATATAGTCTAGACACTTATCAGTTATATACCTTGCAAATATTTTCTCCAATTTGTGGGTTGTCTTTTTACTTTCTTTATAGTGTCTTTTGAAACACAGAAATTTTTTATTTTGATGAAGTCCAGTATGTATTTTTTTCTTTTGTTGCATGTGCATTGGGTACCATATTTAAAAATCCACTGCCTAATCCATGGTCATGAAAATTTATACCTATGTTTGCCTCTAAGATTTTCAGTTTAAATTTTTACATTTAGCACTTTGATCCATTTTGAGTTAATATTTGTAAATGGTGTCAGGAAGGGGCCAAACTTGATTCTTTTGCATGGGGATATCCAGTTGTCCCAGCACCATTTGTTGAAGAGATTATTATTCCCCCATTGAATGATTTGGTGCCTTTGTTGAAAATCAGTTGGCCATAGATATATGGGTTTATTTCTCCTTTTTTTCCCCCTCTCCTTTCTTCTTAACAAAAAGATACACTTGACAGATGAACGGATAGCATGCAGGCCCTGCTACACTGACAATGCAGAATACCCAGATCAGCCCAAATACCGATCTCCTTCTTTACTCTCTGCTGCATGTACACTCAGACAGACCTCCAGCTATTGATGGCTCCTCACCTGTGTAGCTTGTCTTCACCCTGAATATATTTACTATTCATTATAACTCCTAAAATACAACTGTTATCAGCTTTGCGGGAGAACATTAGCTGGTAGATTGTAGAAAGATATCAGTTCAGTAACTCCAGCACCACTGTCATTTAGGGCAGTGGTTTTCAAATAGTGGTCCTTGGAGCTCTGCCCCTTTTAAACCAAATAGTTATGCTCTTAAAATTTTACCTACCTGTCTACCTAGTATGATTTTATCATAGGAACCCAGCACTCTTGTATACCATGGGATTGGGAAAAGATTCTTTAGAAACGAGTTATCACTAAACTGAAAGGATGCTTAGAACAGTGTGTGGTTGTCTCCACCACAGTGTGCCAACGACTATCCCTCTCACATTATATCAGCTCAGATTTAGTTCAGTGTTAAGAAGCAGAGATCCAAAACACAGTGCCTTAAAGAAGATGGAAGTTGATTTCTCCCTTACTTAAAAGTCCAGAGGAAGATAATCTGATGCTGGCATGATGGCTCAGCTCCACAAAGTCTCCAAGACCTAGAACCTTCCATCTCATCCCGTTCCATCCCTAGAATTTGGTCCTAATTCTTAGATTCCAAGAGGCAGAGTTCCAGCCATCATATTTTAATTCCAAGTGGCAAGATATTGAAGAAGAAAGGAGAGTAATGAGCAAAGCGCATAGACCTGCCTTTTTATGTGTAGATTTCCAGGAAGTTGCCATATGACACCTCCACTTATATTCCATTGGCCAGAAAGACATCTTGTGGCCACACCTAGCTGCAAGGAAGGCCCAGAAATGTAGTCTTGGGAGGGGGCATCCATAAGCTCATCTAGAAATTCTATTATCATGGAAAATCATGGGTTTTGGGAGACATCCAATATTCTCTGTCACACCCATGATTTGAATAACTCCTAGAATCCAGCCTCTTCCAAGAAATTGTTTGAACTGATTAGAAAAGTACTGTGCTCTTACCCTTCTTAGTCTGATCCAGGGATTTCCTGATTTGCTTTCTAACTGGCTTCTAATGATGAACCTAGCATCATGTGTTGAAGTCATGTTTCTCTTTTATGCATGTGTGTAATACAATAAAATCTGTTTCCTTCTCAGTAAATGGCATTACTGCCTACGCAGTTGATCAAGCCAAACCCTTGGGAGTCAACACTTGGGAGTCTTAAGGCCAGTCTTCCTCTCATTGCTCCTGTTCAATCCATTCACAAGTCCTACCTTCTCTACTTCCCACATACATCCTGTATCTGGCCTCTTCTTTCCACCTCTGTGCATCCACCCTGGTGCACACCACCATCAGTGCTTGTCAGGGCTGCTGCAAATACCCTCACAAGTGGCCTTCTTCCTCTCACCTCCAACAGCTCCTCCCCACAGTCCATCCACCACACAGCAGGGCAGGCAGTTACTATTTGTTAGGCTGCCCTGCTTCAGATTCTCCATGGCCTTCCTGTGTGCTTAGGAGAAAATTCAGAATTCTTCTTGTTTTTATGACCTCTACTATGGGCAGAATGTTTCCCCCTGAAATTCATATGTTGAAGCCCTAACTCCCACTAGCTCAGAATACAACTGTATTTAGAGATAGGGCCTTTCAAGAGGTGAAATTAAGATGAGGCCTTCAGGGATGGGCCCCAATCCAGTCTGAGTGGCATCCTGATAAGAGATTAGGACATGAGGAGAGCAATACAAGGGATGAGTATGCACCGAGAGACAGTCCTGTGAAGTGGCATCTAAAGGGTGGCCCTTGGCAAGCCAAGGAAAGAAGCCTTAGAGGAAACCAACCCTGCCTGTATCTTGATCTTGGACTTCCAGGCTCCAGAACCATGAAAAGTACATTTCTGGTGTTTCAGCCCCCCAGTCTGTGGTATTTGTATGGCAGCCCCAGCACACTAATATAACCTCCTGTGCACACGTGATCGATGCCTCTGGCTTCATACCCCTTCTCCCTCTCTCACTGTACTCCAGCTACACTGGTGTCTTTCTGCATTCCTCTGGCAGGACCTTTGCACATGCTGCTTATACTCCTTGGAATGATCTGGCCTCCAGATCTTCCTAGGGTTCCATCTGTGTCATTCAGGTCTCACTTCAAGTCACCTCCTTTCAGTGGCCTTTGCAATCATACCCCACCACTGTCTAATGCATCACCCGGTTTATTTCCTTCAGAGCATTTGCAACTGTCTGAAATTTATAGAATTCATTTACTTATTTGCTGCAGTGAAAGCCCCATGAGAGCAGGCACTTCCTCTACCTTGTTCACTGCCATATCTCCACCAGCTAGAACAATGCCTGGCACATAATGGGGCTTGATAAATATTCATTGGAATGAATAAGTAGATGTATGATAAAATTAGTTTTAATATATGAATAATTCACAAATTTTAAAAACATTGCTTTGAGGGAAAGAACAAGTCTACCTCTTGCAGTAGTTTCTTAGGAGAATCATGTCATTTTTTACTTCTGTTTTGTCATACTTACCCTTGACCCCAAACAACTGACCTCTTGGTTGTGGTGTATACACTCCCCTCCATCTCAGCAGATTCGTACTGACACCAGCTCTCTGAGGCTTCGATGCCTCACGACCATCTCTTTAGCTGAAATTTCTGTTAGAACAAGGACTCAGGTAGTGAGAAAAAACATAGCACAGGCTGCTACTAACAAAAGCAAATGAAATCTATCATTTAAATGAGCTCTGATGGAAGTATTGAATCACTATATTGTACATCTGATGCTAGTATAATGCTGTATGTTAACAGAAATTAAAATAAAAACTTAAGAAAATAAATTAGCTCTAAATGTCCTAATGCAGGTGATGAGGCATATAGAGGCTTTTTTACTGGGGGATTATTTTGTCTTGAGGGGCTTTGAATACAAACTTGCTGAAAGTCCCATGCTTTACCCAGTCTTCAGAGACTGTTGACTCTAAAAATGTTTCTGGGTGAGTTAGAAAGTATCGCTTTAGTCATATGATCATAGCTCTTTTTAAAGGTTTGGAAACAGTCATGATTTATTGAGAAAGATTGAATGTCTCCCTTTGGGTTGGGAGCAGGGAGGTTTTATTGTTTGTAAGAGTGTTTGTTTTGAACGGGAGGATTTAGTTTTAGATGTACTTAATTGGAAGTAAAGTTGGGATATTAAAGAAGAACTATTGGGCAGAAGTTGGAAATGTGAGAATGAGAAGCAGGATAGAGGCCAGGAATGGCAACAGAGATAAATTACTGCATTAGCAGAATCAGGTGGTGTGTGGCTTCAGTCCTAGCCAAGAGCCTGTCTTGGAACCAGATTCCCATATAGGCTGAATGTCAGACCTGAGAATTTTAGAAACGCACTGGTAGGATTTACCAATAAATGCCTACCTTTGTTCTTTTTGTTCTGTACCACTAAGGATGATTTCTGCCTAGTATGGAAAACTATTGGTTTGTCCCCAGAGAATTGTATCCCCATTTCCAGACCAGTCCCTGCTTGAAAATGGCCTTTGGGTCTACAGAAAAAGAATAACATGAAATCAACATGAAAGTTACCTTTCCCTTGTTTGAATTCTGTTAACACTACTTTAATCACAACTATTTGATGACACTCTAGCTAAAGGAATCCAACCTCTCTACAAGTAAGAGATACTGAAACATTGTGGGATATGTTCAAAACAACTTTGATTTTGAAATTTCACATCTAAGTTTCATTTCTAAGTTGGATATCTTTGTACTTTTCCAGCACCACATTTCTGTTCTTTGGGAGATTTAGGCTACTGCGTCCTTATGAAAAATGTTCGAAGGGGCGCCTGGGTGGCTCAGATGGTTGAGCGTCTGCCTTCGGCTCAGGTCATGATCCCGGGGTCCTGGGATCGAGTCCCACATCGGGCTCCTGACTCGGCAGGGAGCCTGCTTCTCCCTCTGACCCTCTCCCCTCTCATGCTGTTTCCCTCTCGCTCTCTCTCTAAAAAATAAATAAAATCTTTAAAAAAAAAAAAAAATGTTCGAAGCAGGAATCATGAGTAATGTGATACCCATCCATTATATTGTACACTTTCAAGATGGCGCTGTATTTTGGGTGATCATGCTGGAACCCTTGTTATCCCTGAATAAGTTTTCCAAGAAAGGATTGTATTGAAATACATGATTAAATATTTACATGGTTAGCTCTGATTGATTGGTTGATATTTAGTTACATCAAAGCTTATGGGGTATCTTGCAACACATCTTCACTTTGCTATTTGAACAATTACTGTTTAAAGGTTCTTTTTGTTAATAACCCCAGAATTTGTATTATGGCTTTTTGATAGATTTTTAAGAGTAAAGGACCAGATGCACAGGAAGGAGAGGTATTTTGAGAGCCTCTTGAAAATTTCTGGGCTGAATTATCTTTTTTATGGTACCGGGGTGAAGAATAAGTAGAATTAAGACCATAAGAAAGCCTTTGTTTACACGTTGGCTAACAGAAGTGACCTACTTTACACTACTTTAGCAGTGATGATCCTATGTAGCTGTTGAAGGAGAAATAAGAGGTGCTTGTTGATTCTTGTGCCAACTAATCTGTGCCAGCATCTTTTTGGTTTGTTGAGTCAGGTTTCTGCCAGGTTTGCAAATGTAACCTAAAAGTGTCATATGCTTTGCTGGGCTAAGTTATGGTACTGTGTAATGGTCACTCATACTCCCTTGTGAGCCCAGCTTTTTCTGTGTGGACCATCGTCTTTCTCTCCAGTTGCCCTAATTTTGTAGTCCGTGTGCTAAACTCGAACAATATAGCAATGTCAGAAAAAATAGCAATGTCAGAATAGGAGAGAGGGAGACCGAGTAGCCACTCTGACAGCACCCCTAAAAAGAGGATACTTGTTGAACCCAACATTACAGAGTCTGGTTCTCCCCTGTGGAAGCAGATGTTACATGTTAGTGACTTGGATTACATGAGCTCTAAATTATTAAAAGTAATTAAATGCAACTGCCAGGTGACCTAAAGACTCAGAGAAGTTAGTCCCCACATTCTTCTCCCCGGAAGAATGTGTGTAGGGGAAGCCAGTTATTATTCTGATTGAAGAGCAGTTATCCTAATATGATGTAATGAACATGAGCTGTTTTACTGGACAAGGATAATTTAAAAATAAGTTGACAACTCAGCCCTACCATTTACAGTGTGAAGCTTTGCGTGATCTTAAATTCACAGAACCTCAGTTTTCTTATTTACAAAATAGGGTGGCAGTCGTTCATTCTCCTGAATTGTACTGAGGGTTACCTAATATAATATGTAAGTGCCAAGCACCAGGGTAGTTACTGATATTACAGTATTTTTATTAAAAAGTTACTTGACCATTGAATTTGAGCAGAGGCACCCTAAGAGGGCTTAATGCTTTGGAGTCTGATGTTTCTTGTTTCATGATCAGAAAGCCTGTGTCCAAAAAATAGACACTCATCCGATTTGCCCAGGACATGCTCTTCCCAGGGTGCAGCTGGAGGTAATTCATGTTCCAAGGCCTCCCCTTCCTGAGACTCCAGGCAGACAGCCCCCTTCTATGGATGCAGTCCTTCTGTGAATTGCTTTTCAAAGATCACCTTCAAAAATAAATTTGGCCAGGTCTTACTTACCTGTTTTGACAGACTTTCTGCCTTCAGGGTGAATTATGATTGATGCGGTCTTACTCAGTTTTTTTTTTTGCATTGGTTGTACAAATTTATGCTTAGAGAGGGCTTTACTCACAGTACTAAAAATAGTAATTATAATATCTATCATTCATTAAGCAATTATGACATGTCTGCATTGTGCAAAGTGCTTTACATGGATTATCTCATTTGATTCTCAGAACAAATCTATGAGGTAGATATTCTCTTTATTCTCAGAGTGAGACCAAGGGGCGTAGCAGGCTGGAGCAACCCCTGGTAAATGGCAGAGCTGGTGTTATTGCAAACCTACACTGCCCCCGTGTTTAGGGGACACGGTTTTCTTTGCATTATAATTTGGTAGCTGCATTTAAAAGGTTTATCCAATGATTTGGGCTTTTTTATACTCTCATATTATTGTTATTCAAATTAGAAAACTTTAAATGTAGAGAAGAGTACAGAAAATAATACAACATGGCGTACTCACCTCTAATATTTACTGCATGCTCGCATTTTCCCATATTTAACACAGATTTTTTAAAGATACAGAAGTAACTAAACCTGCCTCATCATTTCTTCATATTCCCTAATCCCCTCAGCAGAAACTACTATACTGCAGGCCAGGAGTATTATTCTCTGCATGTTTTTATGGTTTTTGACTTGTGTACATCCCTAAACAACGTATGGGGTATTTGTTCCATGTGTTTTAAAAATGATGTCATGTTGTATGTTATCTTTTGTGATTTTTCAGTTGAAATTTGTCTTTGTCGATACATGCAAACCTAATTCACTCCTATGGTATATATTCTAGTGTGTAAGCACTTCACAGTTTATCTCTTCCCACACTGACGGGTGTGTGTGCTTGTTCATTTATTAGCCCCTGTGGACAATGCCTCCTTACACACACACATGAATTGAGCACACACTAATCTTTGGTCAGTTATGTGTGTTACAAACAATGCCTTCTAAGCCAGGGGTCAGCAAGCTCTTTTGCGCAGGGCCAGATAGTGTTAGGTGGGGTGGCCCACAGAGTCTCCGGCGCAACTATCCAACTCTGTCCTTAGAGTGTGAGAGCCGCCATAGACAGCCAATAGACAAATAAGCTCGGCTGTCTTCCGGTAACACTGCATGCACAAAAAACAGGCAGAGGGCCAGATTATGGCCCAGGGGCTACCGTCGACTGGCCCTGCTCTAGATTATCACTTATCTTTTTGTTTATAAAGCCTTTTGTTATACTGAGCTCTTTATTTGAATGTAATCAGTTTTCTTCGGGTCTTTTCCTGTTTGGTTGTGCTTTTGTGTCCTGTTCAAGATACTCTTCCCTACTGCTTGTATTGAAGACTTTGTTCTAGTTATACCTCTAAAAGCTTTAAAGTTTTGCCTTTTACATTTAAGTTTTCAGTCAGCCTGCAATGTATTTTTGTGCGATGTCAACTCTGAATCCGTTTTTAATTTTCCTCTTCTGGGTCACTTGTCCTAGCCACTGATTGAATGGTTCATCTTCCTTCACTGATTTGTCAAATTGCCTCCTCTGCTTATACCCATTTGTGTAGATATAACCCTTGTTAAGTTCTGCAGAAACAACACTAAGCTGCTGCCTGTTGCTTGCTCTTTACATGAAGAATTAAGCCCAGCTTGAGACCTCTCAGTTGGGCAAAATTTAAATACTCCTGTTGAGAGATCCTTCTTTAGGATCCTTGCCCGAGAAACAGGGTATAATTAGTAACTTAATCTCATGACTGAATGCTATCACAAACAACCCCCAGATCTCAGTGACTTACCCCAATCAGGATGTATTTCTCACTCACATCACAGACCAGGGTGAGTAGGTAGTGGGTGGGTGGGATCACTCAGTTCCACAAAGTCATTCAAGGACTTTAGCTCCTTCCACCTTATGGATTCACTATCACTTAGTGCCTTGGGGACCTCCAGTGGGCCCTCTGCCATAGGGCTGTTCATGATGGAAGAGAGAAAGCGTATGGGGTTTGGTGGGAGGTTTCATCTGCAAGGTCTGGAGGTAGTGTACATGGCTTCTACCCGCATTTCTGTGGCCAGAACTCAGTCATGTGGCTGCACCCAACTATGAGAGGTCCTGGGAAATTTAGTCCAGCTAGAAGAGGAAATGGGTTAGGTGAACAACAGGTGAATATAGGTACCCCTTCATTCAGATGCAGATATGACTCATAGTAAGAGCAGGACCATATTTATTGTACTCCCCCATCTCCCTAGCAACGGAAACAGTGCCTGGCTTATGGTAAGGGTTTAATGAAAAGGAAGGAAGGAAGGAAGGAAGTGGGTAGGGGAGGGTGGGAGGGGTGGGGGAAGGAGAGTGGGAAGGTGGATTGACAGGAGAGTGAATGAATGAATGAATGAATGAATAGGGAAGCCCAACAGTTTACTGAGGTGATTGTTCCAGACTTTTGCAGAGTCTGTCGGTCAAACACAGGTCTACCTTTATGAGGGCAAGTGATAGAGAACTGTGACCCTGCGGGGCCTGGATATCATTTGGCTCTTTAAATGTATCACACCCCAATCTAAGCCCATTGCAGGTAGGGCTGGAGACTCACCCTGCTTCTAGGCTTGGTTCCCAGGGGCTGAAGGACTGAATAGGAAGGTACCTTCAGTTCCAGCTGCTAAGCAGAGTGGGGCTCCCTGGACCTAGGGCATCTCCTGGGTCCCCAGTGAGCCACAGGAATGGGCTGGAAGTCTTACATTCAAAGCCTCTCAGTGGAGTTCTAAGAAGACAGTGTAATGGATGATAGGATCAGAATCTGAGGACTCTCAGCTAAAACCTTTTTTTCTGCCTCTTCTGAGAGAGCCCATGCTGGAAAAATACCCAAAGTATTGTACTTTGTAGTTATCAGTGGGACCTAATAAACCCTTGCCAATCTGACATTTATATTTTCATGCAACCCACAATGAGCCATGGGAACTGCCTTCCAAGGCCCCTTCGAAAGTGCTGGCAGAACCCAAGGTTTTTAAAAGATTGGGTGGGATATAAATGTTTGGACAGATTAGATTACCTAAGTGTTTGCTGTGTGTAAGAATAGTCTGATTAAACTGCATGAGCATAGTGCTCAGGCTTGGGTATGAGGGTCTAAAGCTGTTCCGGAAGTGACTAGCTCTCTAGGCTCTTCCTCTTGGAAGCAGACTTGTGGTCCCGAGAGTTAGCAGGGAGGTGGAGCGACGGAAGGAAAAAGGGTATTCGTCTTCTGTGAACCCATTTCTGTGTACATACGATGGAAGTTGGGGGAAGGTGATAAAATATGGCCATTGGGAAACTTGCTTTTCCTGAAGATTCCAAGGGAGAGGTTGCGAAAGGGGACAGCCGAATAGTTGAGGACTGGGGATGATCTGGTTTCAAGTCCTGGACCCACCACTTAGAGCTGACATTTGACAAATTGCTCAACCTCTCCGAGCTTTCTTTTCCTCCTCTGTATACATGGGGGAAACTATAGTGCCTACCTTCATAGGGTTCTTATGGTGTTAAATGAGATCAGCCACCTCAAGTGCTTGATGACCAAATGCCTGATATGTCCCAAAGCCCTTCCTGAAATTTCCAGGAAATACTTTTACCTTAATTCCAGAGTAAAACCACTCTTTCTTAAAGCATCTAAGAAAAGAGAACATTGTTTCTTCCTCAGTATTTTCCTTTGTCCTGGTTCCAGAGTGCCCAGTTGGGGGTGGTGCCCCATTAGAAATCAGTTAGGGTGGCCCTGAATATGAGTTTTGCTAGGTTATTAATGAAAGCTTGTTTTGTCAACAAATGACAAACATGATCAAACAAAAGTGAGCAAATTCTTCTTTTTTTTTTTTTTTTAAAGATTTTATTTATTCATGAGAGATAGAGAGAGAGAGGCAGAGGCAGAGGGAGAAGCAGACTCCCCGCGGAGCAGGGAGCCCGATGCGGGACTCGATCCCAGGACCCTGGGATCATGACCTGAGCTGAAGGCAGACGCTTAACCGACTGAGCCACCCAGGCGTCCCAGCAAATTCTTTATTACAGGACTTCTTAGAGCTTTTACTGTACTAATGTGGATTATAGATTTTTAAGAGGATGGTATAGTAAGTAGACTTTACCAAAAGGGTCACAGAACCTTTTTTAAATTTGGAGGGTTTTTTCACAGAGTTCTTTTGGTGCTGACATTCTTGAGAAAGTGCTCTGGGAAATGCTGACTCAGGGATTCATGTTTGCTGAGCTCAAAGTTGACTGGGTCACCCCTAGATGAACTCCCAAGTTTCTCGAAGTTGGCCTTTGAATAAATCGCCTTCCCACATCAGGGTGAAATGTGTAAGGGTCATTCTGCTGTCACTCATAATAACCACATCACAGTCTAATGGGATAATTCCATAATGCCTTACATTTGGTATAAGATTTGAGTTCATAAACACTTTTGTATATTTGGAGTGTACTAAAGACCATCAGTTATCCCAGACTGGAACCTCTGAATTATTTTTGAGTGTCCGAATTGTAGCAAATTCCCTTCTCCCAAACTCTTCCCTTTTCCTCTTTCCATGGGGGAGCTACCTTCTAGCAGAAGGGACTCTCCTTTGCAGCCCCAATTACTGCCCTTCCCAAAGGTCCCTGATATAATAAGCTTTAAAACAGGGGTTCCGGGGCACCTGGGTGGCTCAGTTGTTAAGCATCTGCCTTCAGCTCAGGTCATGATCCCAGGGTCCTGGGATCGAGCCCCACATCGGGCTCCCTGCTCAGTGGGAAGCCTGCTTCACCCTCTCCCACTCCCCCTGCTTGTGTTCCCTCTCTCGCTGTGTCTCTCTCTGTCAAATAAAATCTTTAAAAAATAAATAAATAAATAAATAAAATAGGGGTTCCTGGGTGGCTCAGTTGGTTGAGCGTCTGCCTTTGGCTCAGGTCATGATCCCGGAGTCCCCAGATCGAGCCACTCGTTGGGCTCCCTGCTCAGCGGGGAGTCTGCTTCTCCCTCTCCCTCTGCCCCTCCCCCTGCTCCTTCTCCCTCGCTCTCAAATAACTCAATAAAATCTTAAAATAATAAAATAAAATAGATCAGCTCACATTTCTGGCCTTTTAACAGAATACCTTCCATCTTGGATTGGTAAAGAGACAGTACATAAAAGAGAAGATCTGAGGACGTAGGAAAACTGTTCCTGGAATATCATTAAACGTTTTGTTCCACAACATAGCTTACACCAGGTTTTCAGAAAGTCTGAGACTACTCACTTCTGGCAGTAGCTCACCCTTAACTTTAGGTGAAACCAGAAACCTTATTACATGACACTGAATCATAGAGTGAGAAAGTCATGCTTTCTAGTTCTCTTTCAACCCCAGGTTACATCTTCTTCTAACATCAAGAAAAATGCCTCAGGGTGCCTGGGTGGCTCAGATGGTTAAGTGTCTGCCTTCGGCTCAGGTCATGATCCCAGGGTCCTGGGATCGAGCCCCACATCAGGCTCCTGGCTCAGCGGGGAGCCTGCTTCTCCCTCTCCCTCTGCCTCTCCCAATGCTCATGCTCTCTCTCTCTCTCTGTATCTCTGTGTCTCAAATGAATAAATAAAATCTTAAAAAAAAAAAAAAAAGAAAAGAATAATGCCTCAGTTGGATACCAGTTATGCCTTTAACAATTCTCAAACTGGGCCAGCCTTCGGTAGTGCCTTGCTAGAATTTAATAACTCTGCTGATTTTCTTTTGTATTTATTCTACTGTGAGCTCTCCTTGATGGAAAGTGCCATAGGTTTTCCATCTACCATGGTAAGATAAAATTTTTCTTGAAAATAAATTTTTAAACTTTTGAACATATAGAAGTCCGTGTGATGGCAGAAAATAGTGAAGATTAGAGCTGCTGTCATAACAGTTGCCATGTCACCTTCCAAATTTGGCCCCAAATATAGGACGCATCATTTCACAGATGAGTAAACAGACTCAGAGCTGTGAAGTGGCTTGGACTCAGTTATTTGGCTAAGATGGCCAGAGCTGGGACCAAGATCTTCTGAATCTCCGTGAATACTCATTAAAACCTCTATATTGGCACTTTGTACTAAGACGGAAGCTTAAAGTAGTCTCTTACAATAGGTTTTCCTCTCCTCACCACATTTTGTAATCATATTCCAAGAATAGATTAGAACTAAGTAAAGTATTAAAATATTAAAAGCAGCTATGAAGGTAAAAGCACTGAAATAAATGTAATTGCATTCTTAAAATGGTTTAAAATCAGATGATAATTTTTAAGTGAAAATATTTAACCAAAAAACAGCTGAAATAACTTAAGACCTGTTAAAGCAACAAATGGGCAAATGTGAGCAAAGTTGAAAAGAATCTTAAAATATTATAGTCAATTTAATATGGGCAAAAAAAATTACTTTCTTAAAACCCTGAAAAGTAGCTAAAAAAATTCAAGCCAGAGTCAACAATTGCAAACGTGAATCACAAAGCCCGTTAGAACGAAAGGGCAAATTTAGAACTGAGTAAAATGATAGCATAGATTTCTTTTTTGGCTTTTAATATGGGTCAGATTAAGTTGAAATCAAGCTTGGAGTATATTAAAATGCACCTACCAATGATTTTTATTTTTTTTTAAGATTTTATTTATTTGTCAGAGAGATTGAGAGAGAAAGAGAACAAGCAGGGGGAGCAGCAGGCAGAGGGAGAAGCAGGCTCCCTGCTGAGCAGGGAGCCCACTGTGGGGCTCCATCCCAGGACCCTGGGATCATGACCTGAGCCAAAGGCAGACACTTAACCAACTGAGCCACCCAGGCGTCCCTACTAATGGTTTTTACAAATCCACTTCAAGTCAGGTCAAACAGTGTTGTAGAATTCTCCCTGGAAGTCATGGGTGACTTTTTAGGAACTTGGAGGGGTTGTACCCCTACTTTGCCTGATTTCTACCTATTGACTCACTTGCTGGCAGAGAGGGTTTCCATGAGGTAAAGAGACCCAGAGGCTGAGATTGTATGTGGGCTGACAAACTCAGGGCCTGCTGGAGAATATTTGGTCATCAGAACCATCCAGGAAAAAGTGAGGAAGTTTAGTGCAGGGAACAGACCAGAATAACTTATTAATACTGATGAATCATTGTCATTTCCTCTTGCTTTAAAATTTGCAACCCTATCTGTTTCAGGGGGTACTGGGTAGTAGAATTCTAAAAACACAAATGTATTAGTTATCTATCAATGCGTAACAAATTATCCCCAAGCTTAGTGGCTTCTGACAAAAGTTCTTTGGGTCAGGAGTTCATCAGTGCTTGGCCAACTGGTTCTGGTTGGTGTCGCTCATGCGGTGTGAGAGTCTGAAGTTGGCTGGGGCTGCAGTCATCTGAAGGCTTGACTGGGGCTGGGGGATAAACGTCTGAAGTAGCTCACTCGTGGGGCTGGCAGGTCAGTGCTGGCTGTTGTCAGTTCCTCTGCATGGGGGGCCTCTCCACAGGGCTGCTGAGTATTTTGCTCACTTAGTTGCTGGCTTTCCTCAAAGCAGGCAGTCGAAGAGGCAACCTGGAAGGTGCAACACCCATAATGTCCTCGTCTGGGAAGGCATAAACTGTTACCTTGGTCATTCTCTGTTGGTTATGCAGACAAGTCCTGATTCAGCGTGTGGGGAGACTGCACACAGGTGCAAACAGGAGGAGGCACTGGTCATGGGGGCCATTGGAGAGGCTGTGTACCACAACAAAGAATTAAAGGTCACAAAGAGAGCAGAGAAACCCCATGTTTGCTCTCTCCAGCTGCGCAGGAGGAGGAGGTCTATGAGATAGACAAACGGTGGCAGCTTGGAAAAAGGGAAAGAACCAACTAAATCCCAGTGAGGCCGGTTGGAAAGAAGACAGGATTATTCAGACACCCATCGAGGAGCTGAGGGGGAGCATAGCAGGAGAGGGGTGGGAAGTGGGGCAGTTAGAATAGTCTGTTCAGTTCTCTCAGATTCCCTGAAAACTGGCTGCAGGGCTTTGGGCTGGTTTGGGTCCCAGGTAGGTCATCTTGTGCTGAAAGCTTTGGGCTTTGGATGCCAGAGCGGGTCCTTACAGTTAAGTTGAATGAGTCACCAGGTGGTAAGAGAAAAGCTTGATGGTAGGAAGAAAGATTGAGAATGAAGCAGTAAATATCAAGGTCTCTGCTGTTCCCTCTGGTTTAGCACGAAACGAACAATAATCTGATTCCTAGAAACACACGTAGAGCCCTTTTTCTTGTAAGGAATATATTTTTGATAGGAACTTAAAAAAAATGCAGGTAAGTAAGAAGAAGGTCGAAGTAATCTGTAATCTCACTACTCAAAGAAAATTATGGTTTCTGTTTTTCCCAGTGACAGTATGTATCTCACCATCCCTATGTGTATGTGCATTGGCTTTGTGTGTATGTGTTTTTACCAAGGCAGTGTCATGCCTCTGAAGCCTGCTTTTCTCATGTAATACTCATGTTTAATGTATCACGGTTTCTCATGTTTAATGTCGATCCCTGTCATGGATGATTCTACTATAGAAGTGTTTCTCAACCAGCATGAAATTTTAATACCACAGACACACTGTATATCTGTTTATATATTGTCTTCCTTTGGAAGGAGCAAATAATTGTAACATCTAAGGTGTTTTTTTTTTAACCTCCAAAGCCCCCTTTGACCCTACATGTATTGTAGCAACATTTTCTATAGCTTTATGGTGTTTCATTAGATGAGTGTATAATAATTTATATAAAATCTCTCAATACTGAAAATGTTTTACTTGTTCTGTACAATGTTGCAACAACCTCCTCACACATGTTCAAGTATCATTTCTCTCATGCAGAGGAATCAGACTTTTATCCATAACCTCCAATCTGATCTCCCCCTTCCCTTTTGATTTCAACACTGTGAGTTTTCTCTTTATTCTTCAGTTCAGTAGTACATGAGTGCCTACCTGGAGCCAGTCAGTCCTGAGTCTGGCACTGGTAATAGAGAGATGACTGAGAAGCCCATTTTATCTGTCCAGAGCCCATGCCCACTGGAAGGAAGCAAGCAAATGTGAGGATGAAAAGGAGGCAGGGAGGGTGCCTGGGTGGCTCAGTTGGTTAAGCGACTGCCTTCA
This sequence comes from Mirounga angustirostris, assembly GCF_029215605.1. NCBI lineage: Eukaryota > Metazoa > Chordata > Mammalia > Carnivora > Phocidae > Mirounga > Mirounga angustirostris. Next base: position 35,236,434 of record NW_026991717.1, on the reverse strand, counting down.
GCTCAGGTCATGATCCTGGAGCCCCAGGATTGAGTCCCGCATCGGGCTCCCTGCTCAGCAGGGATTCTGTTTCTCCCTGTGACCCTCCCCTCTCTCATGCTCTCTCTATCTCATTCTCTCTCTCAAATAAATAAATAAAATCTTTAAAAAAGAAAAGGAGGCAGGAAACTTAGGTGCCCAGAGAAGTCCAAAGAATGGTCTAAGGCATTCAAACATGGGTTATGCCATAGCTCCAGTCCTCCTTAGAACTCAGGTCAGGGCATAAGATCACATGATTTGTGATTGTTGCAAACCTCAATTTCCACATCAGTAGGATGGGCTAGCAATACTGACTGCACAGGGATTTTTTTTTAAAACCTTCTGAAGTTGGGGCTCAGCTGCTGAAATGACAAGCCCAGAGCAGAGGAAAGTCAGAGGGAATGCAAATTAGAGCCAATTTGATTCCTGAGTATGACCTTAATTAAACAAAAAACTCTCTAGAAATTCTGGATAGTTTGTCCAGAGGGACACTGTGAGTTTATGATGACATCAAAGCCAGAGGAAATAAAGATTTTCACTGGGAACACTTTTCCCTCTCACTCCTGAGTAATTTTAATGATATGCATGTAAAATACATTATGGCAAATCCTCTAACAATTTCCGCCTTCTGTAATAAATGTTGCATTCTAGTAGAGCAAGAACATCTGCTTAATAATTTCATGTAACTGCTTTGCAGAGCTGCCAGGGGTAAAATTTGGTTAGTTGGGTATAGCATGAAGCAGATGGCATGGGAGAAAAAATGACACAGTTTGAACCCAGATTCAACCACTATTGTGACCTGGGGCAAGTGGTTTAACTTCTCCAAGCCTCAGTTTCCACATCCACAAAGTGGGGATAAAAATGACATTCATATACCATACAGGGTTGTTGTGAGGATTCAGTGAGTCACTGTATGTCAAGGGTTTAATGTGAATACCTGCTCCAGAGCCAATATCTGGTCCAGAGAAAACACTCAAAAAATTGTAGATGATGATGGTAGTGGGAGTGATGTTGATGGTGGTAGTAGTGATGGTGGTGGTGGTGGTGGTGGTGGTGGTGGTGGTGGTGGTGATGGTGGTGATGGTGGTGGTGATGGTGGTGGTGGTGGTGATGGTGGTGATGATGTTGTAGTGGTAGTGGTGGTAAGAGTGACAGTGATGATGGTGGTGATGGTGGTGGTGGTGGTGGTGGTGGTGGTGGTGGTGATGATGGTGGTGGTGGTGGTGATGATGGTGGTGATGGTGGTGGTGGTGGTGGTGATGATGGTGGTGATGATGGTGGTGGTGGTGATGATGGTGGTGATGGTGGTGATGATGTTGTAGTGGTAGTGGTGGTAAGAGTGACAGTGATGATGGTGGTGATGGTGGTGGTGGTGGTGATGATGGTGGTGATGGTGGTGGTGATGGTGGTGGTGGTGATGATAATGATGGTGATGATGATGGTGGTGGTGGTGGTGATGATGATGGTGGTGGTGATGATGATGGTGGTGGTGGTGGTGATGGTGGTGGTGGTGGTGATGATTAAAAAGTGAAAACTATATTGCTACTACGAATCAGGAGTGTTTTTCTGGTATTGCAGCTCTAGCTGAGATGCAGGGACAAGGGAAAAGTATAGCAATTTCTTTTTGGACACCATGAAACTTCTTCGGCAATGGGAAAGCATAGAGAGAGGAGAGGGGTGGGAGGCCGACAGACCGAGAGCAGCATTTTGCCCCTGACTCTCATTGGCTCTGTGTTGTGTAGTCTCTGTGATCCTCAGTTGTCCCCCGTGAAATGGGAACAGGACCTTCCCTCAGATTGCAGTGATGGTTAAGGAGCTAGTATGTGTGAAAGCAGCTGGTGGTGGGCAGGCCCAGTAGACATTGGTTGTGTTCATGAAAGGGATATTCAGTTAAGAACTTAAACACTCCTATGGACCACTCTTTTTATTGCATTTCCTCCCTTTAATTGTTTATGGTGGCCCTTTATTCCTCCTGTGAAATGCATGAATGCCCATGCTTGTGGAGGGGCTCATGGTGTCCAGCCACCTACCATTGTTTCAAGCAGCTCCTGCCAGTCCAGATCTTAGCCTTCCTCTGCCAGATTCTGGTCACCTCCCTCAGGAAGCCCTCCCTGACGGACATGACCCACCTAGAGCTCACTTTCTTGGGACTTTCCAAATCATGCAATTTATAAATCAATTCACTAATGCTTTACTGTGCTAAGTATGTATATTTATTTTATACATAAATGTGTTTGTTTTGTCTCCCTAATAAATTAGAGCTCTATGAAGTCAAGAGTTCTGTTATATTTATTTTTTGAATCTCATCTGCTTTCTCTTACCCCAAATCTCAACATCCCCCTGCAATCCTTTATAGTGCAGTACTGAACATATAATGGGCATTCAATAAATAAAGCCATATTTGGATTCCTTTTTTATAAATTCTTTTTGTCTTGCTGCTTTTTCTTCACCTCACTCCCCATATCATGTGCCTTAAAATATACACAAAGACAACCTTTTATGTTTATATATTTAGTGACCTGCTTGTGAAAATAAATGTGTTACCATGTGGGGCCTGGGACACCTGATACCATTTGAGTCTCAGAATAAATTAATTTAGCCATGTCTGTGAGAGAATAGTGATTTCTCAATATAAACAAACATACTGCAGTGAATACAGCCTGTAGTTACTAAAATGAGGAATGGGACAAAAAAGGTAAAGCTACTCTCTTAACTGCCTCGCTGATTGGCCGTGTGTCCTTCTCCCTGAACCCTGATATGATCTGACTCTGAAAACGTTGAGAACTCTGGCTCAGGGGAGAGGCCTCGGTTCCAGGGCTGCATTCTGCTGTGCGATCCACTGCGACCCCTCTGCTATCAGCAGGCTCTGCAGCTCTTTCTGGTTTAGGCCTCTCCTTCCTATTTCTTTTTCTTTTTAATTCAGTCTTCAATCATACAGTCTCGCCCTCAGTGTGAATCTGATAGTGGCCGTTTGCACATTTCAGGCTGCCTTTTATTTCAGCCCAGGCAAAACCCCTTTATCTGATTCTCCTAAAAGACATCATTGGCCACATACCTTGGTTGGGAAGAAGGGAAAAGGTTAATCTCACTTTCTTTCACTCGTGGCTGTGTTCTCTCCTACCTACCAATAGTCAGTTCCAGCCTGAAGCTTATCTTTCTCAGATTGACTCATTTGTTCATTTATTCGGTCAGTCTGCCATTTAATAAATATTTATCATGTTGCCGACTCTGAGCCAGGTGCTATTCTGGGCTCTGGAGCTAGAACAGTGAATAAAAGTGATAATGCCCTCCTCCCCGGGAGCCAACAGTCTAGCAGGGGAGAGAGAACAACATACCATGCTGGCTTTTTTCAGTTGGAACTTTTTTTAAACTCTGAACCTTGGAAAAAGTCCACTTTCCGTGGGCTAATTAAATATGCTGAACCAGACAGTTACTGCTGCTTTCTGGAGATCAGGGTTCAACAAACTTTAGCTCCATGACCCAGAGCTTTTGATTTTATGATTTACAAAACAACAACAACAACAAAAATGATGGCCCTCTGCAGATGTCACATCTGATTTGTTCACTGTGTTTCCTAGAGGCAATGTGGTGTCATGGTAAAAAAGTCACTTCTGTTCCCTGGGCCTCAGCTTCTTCATCTGTAAAATGGGGGAGTCGGGGGGAGATAATATCTATGGTACTGTCCGGCTCTCCAGTCTGATGCCTCTAGTCCTGCAAGATCCAGATCCTTTTCCTGAAGAGTGCTCTGTCTTATTTTAGCTTAAGGCACAGCCAGGGCATCTGACAAATACCAAGGCTCCATTATGATGTGTCACCATGAAAACGTTGGCTGCCCTTTGGACGTAACTGCTGGTGCTGGGGCCCAAAGTTAAATTTAGATAAAAATCAGTTAGGAGCTAAAAATAGTCCTGGTTTTCCTGACAGGTTGTATTCATCATCATGGGAGGAAAAATAAGGAACTGGCTGCCTGGCTACAGGGAGTGGGCCAGGCTGAGTGTGAGTTCAGGCCTCGGCTAGAATCTCACTGACTTGAAAGGCCAGAGCCGCATCCTGGGAAATCTGAGGCAGACCGTGGGAGGCTTTGGCCTGAGGAAAGTTCAAGTTAGAGAGAACGGTGGCGGGGCCTCTGGGTGACCCACACTAACCAGAGCTTCTAGAAGGTTCTTTTAGGGACTCCTGTTCAGAATGAAACCCAGGAACTTCCTTTGCTGCCTCCTTAACCGCTTGCCTTAAAAGAGATTCTTCAGCCAAAAGGCATATTTTAATTGAGTGGAAAAGTGAAGATTGGGTTGATGTCATGTCCTGTAATATGCCATGTTGGCAGGCAATATGGCGGACTTGAGGTAGAACTCCAGTTCTGCTCAAATGACACGTGTGGCTCTGCCTTTCTGAGCCTCAGATTGTGACATTAAGGTAATGCCACTTACCTGACAGGGCCACGGCTATGATTTCATGAGATGATTTGTACAAAGGGCTGGGTTTCGTACTGAGGACATTTTAAGTGCTCAGTATCATTGCTAGTAGGATTATGCCACATGGGTGTATGGCGTCACTCAGTCTTGGTTTCAACTGTGTCCCCCACTTGCTCACTATATGACCTTGACTAAACTCATCTTTCTGAGTCTTAGTTTTCATGTCTCGGAAATGGGTACAGCACAGTTTTTGTAAGGTTATTGTAAGAAGTACATGAGCCCAACGTGCACAGTGGGCCTTCAGTAAACACAGGGAATGGTTCCTTGTTATGGTTGACAGAGTAAGCTCTAAAGTTAGGCTGACTTGTTAAAATCCAGGCTTGACCAGTTATTAGTTGGGAGGCCTTGGAAGAGTTGCTTCACCACTCTGAACTTCAGTCTCTTCTTCTATAAAATGGAAATGACGATTGTATCAGCTGTCTAGAGTCACTGTGAGGGTCAGTGCCTGGTGTGCAGCAAAGCCCTCACTAACTGTTAGCTCTTTCCTTCCTGCCTTCTCCGTTCTTCTGGGACCCCGTTGAAGAGAGTGCTCCTGCACTGTGTTCCTTCAGACCTCAAATACCGTTTTATAACCCAGTTTCTTTCTCTCTCTGCCTCTGCTACAGCTGTCACTGGGCCATTGCTCTGTTGGCTGCCAAGAGTAAGAGGGAGGCTAGTTCTGTGAGTAACTTAAAACAGACAGCCGTTGACACATCCGAGGTTGGAATGGCACAGACCCTAACTAGCCTGCGTTGCGGGCATCTCTGTGGTCTGGCCCTGGCTGTGCTCATTTGCTCTCCCACCTGTGTGTCTCCTGGGGTCGAGTCAGAGAACTGAGCTGGACTCCCTGCACTCCTCTCAGTGCCCTCTGGCCCACAGAGCTGTCTGTCTCCCCTCCCATCTCTCTGCTACAATCATTTCAACAGCGTTGATTGGTTTTCCTGCAGTGGTGTTTGGGCGTCTCCCCCAGCCACCTAGGTGTTTGGCCTGTGATGGTGACGGAGGGGTGGCTGCCCTTCATCAGGCTGCTCCTGGCACCGGGGAAGCAGCTCTGAAATCTCTGACTGGGGCAGGCCAAGAAAATTTGGATGCCGACACACGAAGCCTTGGTTTCATCTGAAGACCGTCGGGTCTCGGGCAGCCAGATCACTGGGAAGAAATGTGGCTTTGCATCTGAACTCTGGGTTTGGGGAAACTTGGAGTTATCAGTCTCAGCTGGCTCCTACTCAGAGTGGATCCGCTTTTATGAAATGATTGTCCCCGAACACACTTACTAAATGCAAAAACCTGCCGTGGCTCCGCAGGCCCCATGGGGCAGGGCTGGCCCTGCTGCGTTCTAGTTCTGGCGCGTGGCAGGGCTGGAGGAGGAATCCCAGCCTCAGATGCTGAAAACCGAGGCTTTGGTCTTGGCTCACCTCTGATCAGTTGTGGCACCCGGGGACAGGTGGATGGCTTCACAGAAAACACCTTGGAGCCCATCCCTGGGGCTCTTTGTGGAGGGGTGGGCAGCATCTCTGCCATTTAGATTTGTACAAGGAGCCGATACTGAATCATTTCTCTTTCCTCGGCCCCTGTGTGACACTGGGCTAGTACTTGTCCCTTGAACTTCAGCCTCCCCATCTGTAATAAGATCCTGTTGGTCAGGCTCTTGCAAGAAGCAGACACCAAGACAGGATTAAATGTGCAAGGAATTTAATTAGGGGAAACTGGTAGACTAGGAGAATGGTCAGACGGCAATGCAGGTGTGTCCTTGACTGAAGGAGAGAAGGAGGGAAGGTTGGGGGGAAGGGTCCTAGATTTCCAAGGAGGGTTCAGCAAGGCTGTATCGGGGAGCCCTGGAGTCAGAGTTGGCTCTTCGAGACATCCATGTCTCCCCTCTCCCTGGACAGTTCTGTCTCAGCACCCCTGCTAGGTTTAGCCCTTGGCCCCTGGGAAGCTCAGCCGAATGCCAGTGCTCAGTGCAGTGATGGATTTCAGGGCCCAGCAGCTGGGGCCTTTAGTCAGTTATGCCCCCTGTAGTTGGAGGTCCACACAGGACATTCATTCTCACAGGAGCCACGAATGGCTACACCATGAGGTGGCTGTGAGGATCCGAGATCAAAGATGTGGAGAACATCAAGTCTTATCTTAAGGGTGGCTATGTGGGCATGGGTACATGCCTGGATGGAAACTCATGGCTGTAGGAGGTAGCAGGAAGAACACCAGGCTTGGGAGCAGGAGGCCCGGGAGGAGGGAAGGAACCAGCTCAGGGTCCTTCAGATTACTCCTGAATTTAATCCTCCCCACAAACCCAGGGAAATTGGGTACCCAAGGTCACAAAGTTAGAACACACCATGCCTGAGATTTGAAACCCGGTTCAAGACTTGTGACATTAACACTTTATGACCCAGTGGCTGTCACAAGGTTAAGGTAGGGATCATCATCCTTGATGGCAGCTGGGATTTTTGTCTATTTTGTCCGTGCTGTGTAATCAATACCTGGAACTTGCCTGGTAGACAGAGGACTCTCAGTAAATACTGGAGGGATGAATCCATTGACTAAAATGGTTAGCTTGGTGCCCAGTCTAGCTCACCCAGATTCCATTTGAGTCCCCCCCCACCCCATTAGGCCTCCCTAACAGTGGTGTTCCTCCTCTGGGGAGCGAGGGATGCTAGGTGAGAGGGACATCTTCCCTCTTGGCTGGCTGCAAGGTCACGGAGGAGAGACCCATTACCACGCCTCGTGCTTTCTGCTTCGAGAAGCAGGGTGTGATGCAAGCTTTGGCAGCTCAACCCAAGAACTCGAGCTTCCTTCCTCTGGGATCTCCAGGCTTGAAGAGCATTGGGAGGAGTATACCTAGGCTCAGCTTTCAGATCAGGTATGGTCTCTGTGGGGTGGGTCCCAGCCAACCTAAAGCCCCCTTGTTACTGTGCTTGTGGCCCCAAATGTGTTGTGGGAGTGTGAAATAGCCCACCAAAATTCCAGACAGCTGCCTACGTTAGCTTCCCGTTTCTTGTGTGTGGGCCTCTCAGACTTGAGTTTCTCACCCTCAGCATGCTGTCATTAGGCTGAGCCTTTGGTTTTTTTCTTGGCCATGAGCCTTGTCATTCTGGCGTCTACAACTTTGGACAGGAAAAGTGTGGGTTTGAGTGGCTGGCAAGTGGTACAAGGCAGAAGTGTGCTGGTATTCGGGGACATTCCCATGGCATGGGTGTGGGCATTTTTATTTTCCTAAGAATCAGCCAGACCAAGGGGGCTAGGCATTGTATCATTGAGGACACATAGTAAGTCTTGGTTCAAACTTGACTTAGCGCTATTTCCCTCTCAATAGAGGGGAGTCACATTTGCATCACACACCCAGTTTTTAAGAGGGTAACAAATAGACACAAACTTTTCTCTCTTGCAGGGCTTAGTCGATGCTTGTTGAGAAAACGTGGACTTTAGTTGACAAGATACTGCTACAGAACGTTGTGACATTGTGGACTCTGCCTCCCTTTCCCTCCCTCCCTTTGGTCCTTTATCCTCAACTAACATTTCTCTCCTCTTTTATGCCAAGTCTGTGGAGCTCAGGGATGAGGAAGACACAACCTCTGCCCTCAAGAAGCTCGCGACCTCCCAGCCTGATGTTTCAGTTGTGAATTTAGCTGATGAAAGTATTTAAAGAAAGGCAGTTTTTTAAGCTTTAGAATTCACAGTATGGAAGAAAGCCTGATGAGACACATCCAGCAAATAGGAAGCCAAAGTAGTAGGTCAACAACTAGAACAGTTATAAAGTGAGAACTTAGCTAGCTCTTTTCCAGAAAATGGTCCAGAGCATGTTCACGTGGATCATTTCTCTTCATGACATAGGACATGTGACAAACAAGGGCAATACGCTCCTTGCAAATGGGGAAACAGAGTTAAAAGATGTCTTCAGAATCCTAGCTTTAAAACCAACCACGTGATCTCTCTAGAACTGTTTCTCCAAGAGAATCCATCAGCAGCCTTTCTGAATTAACAGGTCTTACAAGAGTTTGGGGATTAAGCATGAGAGTGTATGGGAAGCATTCGGCACATTTCCTGGGCACTAAGCAACCAGTAAAATTGGTAATTCTCATTTTTATTATTTTCATCATCATTCTTGTTATTTTCTCACTCCCCAGCTCTGGAGGCAGCTGGTGCAAGGCTGTTACCCAGGATCCATGGAGAATCCCTGAGGGCTGGGATTGGCGCTGGGATTGGCATTGGCCAAGTCTATGGCCAAATGCTGGCCCATGGGGGCGAAAGATTCAGCAGGCCAGGGTCTGACCCAGGCCTGGGAGAAGAAACACAATAGCTTCCCTCCCTCCAGTTCTCCAAAACTAAGCCCTTGGCATCATCTGGATTTGTTGCTAGATAGACTTGTGGCCCTCATGGCTCTCAGAAATGTCAGCAGATATGGTGGATGGAAGAAGGAAAAATGTGTGTTCTTCTTAGAAACTGTGCTGTCCATCTGGGGCAGAGGCAGAATATGTAACAAAGTCTGCTGCTTTTTGAAGCTGCACATGCAGAAATAGAATGTGGCTAAGTGACAGACTGGAGCAGATGGGCCAGGGCTGCCCTGGATTTGAGAAGGGCCCTCCTTTTTGAGCAGAATTAATGGAGCTCAGGTCCTAGGAGGGTGAGAGCACTCTTGGCATGCAGCTGTCCTGTGACTGTTGCCACATTCATCTGTGAAACATGTTGGATCTAAGAAATGAGTCTTGGATCCTGGGTGATGTTAACATCAGAGTCATCTTTTATTAATTAAATGAGACAATACATGTGAGGGGCTTAGAGCAGTGCCTGGCGCACAGCTCACATTCACTTAATGCAAAGAATCATCAGCACCTGCATCTTCCTTTAATTGATGGTTCTTTACTGAAATCAAGGTTGTTGGGCTCAGTCAGATATGACACTTCAATGAAACAGAACTTCCTACTCTGTTCAGGATTTGAATGAAGTACCCCCTTCCCTGTACTCCATGAAGATTTTTGTCCAATCCTCATCTCCTAGCGTCTAGACTCCCATGATGGCAAGTAGATTTCATCTGGTGCTATGGAGTCTGGCTTGACTCCCTTTTGAGAAGAATTCTGGGACTTCAGGCTCAGAGGAAAAGGATAGAGTAATTGATTAGTGATGTCTGTCATGGGTGTGGGAAAGGGAAGGAGTGTATGCCCTGCCCTTTTACTATCTCTCACTAAGCAAAGGAAAGTTAAGGACCAGCCTTGGTGAAAACGAGCATGAGGCTCATTTCTGAAGATGTCGCCATTCTGGCAAGCAGCTGAGACCTGCACAGCTGTTTATCTTCCCGGTCATGTTTCTGGTTTCTGGCTGTTTGTCTTTTAACAAGAGGTCAGTGATCGAGGGCTCCGCCACATCTGCAGGGAGTTTCCTGCAGAATTAGGATGTGTAAAATAAACCCACGAAATCAAAGCCCTAAGCAGATGCTGGGGATTGTTTCCCACTTGAGGTCATCCTTCTTCTCAAAGGGCATGGGGGGGGGGGGGTTTGTAGAGGAATGGTGTGCAAAGCCAAACTAAGGAGCTGAACTGTAACAAAACACAATCAATAAAGAGAAAAAAAAATTCTCCAGTTGCGGCGAAATCACTTTAGTGGATGGCCTTTCAATTGCAATCCATTAGGGAGGAGAAATAAAGCTGCAGCTGCCATATTTCCAACATGTGTGAGACAAGCATACATACACTCTCTCCCTCTACCACACATGCACAAGCTTCTAGAACTTATGTAATCGGTTAAGTGATTTAGGGCAATTGCTTTTCAACTTTTGATATAAAAATAAAATTTACAGCCTTGGTTGTAGTGGTGAGAGCCTAATGATGCATGGAAAGAAGTAGTATCCAATAAATATATTAATACTCTTGATTTTGTGAAACCTGAAGTGCAGTTTCCATTTAAACATAAAAGAAATTTAAAGTCACTGGAAAGTTAAAAATTTCTGATTGCAATATTTAAAGCATTGAATTTTATAGTTTGTCCTTTCAACATTTAAGGAAAAAAGTAAAGCAGTCATGTGGGTGTGACTTGTTTTTCTTCAAGTTGAAGATCAGTATTTGGAATAGTTGGTGTTACCACTGGCCGTTAATTATATTCCACATTTAACCATGTCTCCGTTTGTCTTGAAGTTCCACATGTGCAAAGAAACAATAGCTCTCATGGAATTAGACATTTTTAAAAAAGCATACAAATACTACATTTCTGTAAGACATGCTTTCAAAACCCCAGGATACCATTCATCATTTCTGGTCCTCAAAACATCTTTTTAAATTCATAACTTATTTCCTCGTGTTTGGTCATTCAGATGCAGTTTCTGAGGCAACAAACACACTCGACCCTAATCTCATTTTTCTGTAGGAAGTGGGTGAAATGCAAAGAATGATGCACAAACCTGTCAAAATGGTCGAGACTTTCGTATTTTCATCAGGGAAAAATGCTGTTTATGAAGGTCAGCTAGAGGAGGGCGGCATATACACTAGGACCTCAGAGGACGTGCTGTTTGCATGGGCGTCGTTTGCCTGGGGGGCCTTTCGTGATCCAGACCTTAGGACAGATGAATGTGGGGGCCGCACATGTGTCTGTTTTGGTGGAGTGGCACAAGAGGAGAGGAAGAAGGGCTATAACCCACCATAGGGGGTCCTGGGCTGGTCAGAGGACGTCTGTGGATATGGATGGGGCTTGACTGGGTACAGCACTAAATTGCCCCTCTAGCTGCATCCCTAAGAACTGCTCAAAAGAGTGAAGCGGCTGTTCCCAGACCAAGAGGGAACTGTGGGTGGCCATTGTGGTCTCAGCAGCCAGGCTCGAGGTGGAATCGACAGGGCCCCAGCAGGGAGGCCAGGAGAACCAGCAGCTGCATCAGAGCCCAGGTAGACCTGAATGGCGTCGGGCCGCCGGGCCCTTGGCGGACTCACAGTGAGGAGCCCGCAGAGCCAGGGTACCTGGGAGGAAACCTGCCGCTGGTAGGCTTGGCCCTATTTGCTCAATGTGTGTTGCCCCAGGAGAGAAACCACAAATACTTGCCTTGTGAGCTAAACCCTACAAGAATCAACTAGTTAGCATGTAGAAAGTTGTCCTCAATGGGAACTGGAGAAACTGGTCAGGCCTCATACAGAACTAAAAGGCTTCCTAGCCAGGGTTGGGAAGACGGAGCCCTCTGACATTCTGACATTGTGCCTGGGGAAGGTGCTGCACCCAGCAAGTCTTTATTCAGCCCCAGGAGGGCCACAGAAGCCCAGGCCCTCAGTGGTAGGGACACCAGCCAGGCTGGAAGAGAGGGCCCTGCTTGTGCACGTGGAGGCCTTTGGGTACCACAGAAGAACCTGTGAGAGGGCCAAGACACCCAGGAGGGAGGTGTCCCTGGAAGACTCGAGGGTTAGTGAAGGGACTCCTGAATGCAGTGTCATGGAGGCAGAATGTCCCATCCGAAGGTCAGACTGAACTCTGCTCTGGCCTCTCATTCACTGATTTACTATGGCCGAGTGTCTGCGCCTTTCTCAACCTCAGCTGCCTCCCTGTGTAAATAAATTGGTGGTACTGATAATATCTTCCTCGAAGGACTCTGAGGATTCACTGAACTTTGTGTGGCAAACACCCAGCGCTACTTCACCAAGGCTGGTATTCCTATTTCCCTTCCTTGTGCTATGGTTCAACTCCCTCAACCCCCACCCTCAAGTTCTGCCATCTTGTTTCCCTAAGAACTGGGTTCACAGTATGGTTTTCAACACTGAAGAATCAAAAGTGTGAGCTTTGACTCCTAGAGTTTCCCTCGCTCACTGAGCGACCTGGAGCCAATCTTGCAATCCTGCCTTGCCACTGGAGGACTCCTCAGGCGATGGCCCAGGCCCCTCCTGTGCCGACCTTCCTTCTGCGCTCTCGACGGAACAGGAGAATCCGAAAGCAGAGTCTCCTTACATGCTGCAGTTTTCCTTGGAGCTGTGTCTGAACTGGCCTCAGATATCAGGGAGTTGCCCGTTGTCCTGGTTAATACTCACGTGTGGAACCTTGAATCGGGCTGTGAGGTCATGCGGAGAGTATGCGAACTATTATAAATTAATATGCTGATCTGCACCACAGCGAGGTTCCTTCGGCTCTGATTTCTCCTTTTATGGTGTCTTTGGAGAAAGGCAGGGAGGCCAGGGGGCAGTTGACGGATGAGTTAACAAAGACACTTGTGTGCAGCAAGGCAGGCCTGGGGTTTCGCTTTTGTTTTGGGGCACGTTCTGTTGTTTGGGTTTGGTTAATCCATCTCTGAGAACTAGGGTTATTAGAAGGAATAGGCTAAGCAGCCTCTTGAGGTGACAAGCACTTGGTGGGAGGTAAGAGGGGGGAAGTGGGACAAAATGGAAAAGACCCTCCCGTTCGAGCCACCAGAAGGGGCCTGGCAAAATCTCCAGGGCAGTGGGGCCAGAACTGCAGCCAGAGTTTGGCCTGTGTCTGGAAACCCAGGCCAGAGTTCTGGGCTCTCAGTAAAAGGACATCTGTCCTAGGGGCCTCTGTCCTTTGTTCCTATGGGAAGGAACCACAGGAGGCGGAATGGCTGGCGTTTGCAGGATGAGCGCTGAGATCCTCGTAAGGCCGCCACACCATGTCTTGCTACAGCCACTGGCCCTCTCTGTGGCTCATCTCTTCTCCGGCCATCCTGTCCAGATCTTGTCCTGGGTCTTCTGGTCAGCCTGTTTCCAACCCTCAGGTATCACGCCCTCTGTGTACTGTGCGCTTCTCTGCCCACCATGTTACCATTGTTACTATTTGGTCCCCATTAAACGTTTTCCATGTTCTGTGCTCTCTCTTGCTTTTTTTTTTTTCTTTTTTTGCCTCTCCCAACCCAAACCATTGCTTCTGTTTGGGCCTCCCTTTTCTGTATTTTTTAACCCAGAAAAACTCCCATTCATCAGTCAAAACCAAGGTTGGGTTTCATCCCTCTTAGGAAATCTTTCCTGATCCTCTCGGACCAGGAAAGCATATAACGATTTGCTCCCGGTCACCTCTGTACTTCGCACACATGTCTTGTTAAACTGACGACAGTGTGTGCTTTTATATATTTTTCCACACTCTGTCCCTATCTAAAAATGTAACCTCCTTAAAAATGGAAGCCACATAATATGTGTTAGAGTAGGCATTAGGTATAGTGTTTAGAGGATGGATTGACTGGATGAAGATCATCATGCTGCCATTTGCAAGCTTTGTGATTCAAGGCAGATTCCTGACCTTCCGTGCCTTGGTTTCCTAATTTATAAAATGGGAATAATTAAAGTATCCGACTCCTAGGGAAGTTCTGTGGATGAGATGATAAATATGTGTAAAACACATCATTGCTCAGTAGGTCTTAATTATTATGATGTTGATCTGAATTTCCAGGCTCCGTTACAGCTTTGGAGCTTAGCGCAGGCTCACTGGAACTATGCTGATTTGCTTTGCATTGTGGGTCTCTGCCTGGGCTGTGTGCTTGCGGAGGAAGGGCAGTGGGGCCTACCTGTATCTTGTACACTTGGGCTCAGCACCTTGCTGGAGTGAGTCTCCTATCCCCGTTTCATAGATGAGGAACCTGAGACTCAGAGGCTTGAACCAGAGAGTCTAAAATGTCATCCACGGGAGCCTCCATAGACTCTTCCATAAGCATTCCCTGGGGGCTCACTTGTGAGAATGGGATGGGAGGGCCCAGAGTTCCTAAGGTGGGTGTGTAGGTGATGGCCTCACCCCTTCTTCCTGGCACGTAGCTTTCTGTCTCTGCAGCTTTGCTTTCCTTCCCTTCCCTCTCCTCCCCTCCCCTTCTCTTTCCTCTCCTTCTTTCCGTTTATTTCCACTTACAGACTTTTTTATTATATTTCTTTTAGAATAATGACCTTAATGCCTTAATGTTTTTTTCTAAAAGTAACATGTATCCAAAGTAAAGAATTCAAATAATCCAGATAAGAGCCAAGAAGAAAGTAAACAATTACTCCATATCCCACCCGAGAGCTAATTCTTGTTAACAGTAGGTGAACATAATTCCCGACATCTCTACATCTCTAATGCATGTATTTCTCACACACACACAGAAGGATGGATGAGTGGGTTGATTGTTGGATGTCCAGATGGAGAAACTGATACATTGATTGAAAGAAGTGCTTTTTTATAAAAATGGGTCAGTAGATATTCTTAAAGAAGCACCAGAAAGATGTTCTTAAAGAATATCTACTGAATTTCATTTTTTTCCTGGAGTTTAAAAATAACATAACAGATGAAGTGTTAAAGTACACTCTAGGAAGCTGGAAGGGAGTGGCCATTCGGGTTGTAGAGATGGTATGAGAGGGCAAAGTATTCATGGTGTGCATAGCAAATTGAATAAAGAAGTGGGGTGCCATCCTTGGCTCGGGTGTAGGGCCCTCTCCCTACAGACCCTGCAGAGAGCCCCAAGTCTGAGGACATCGGGGAACAGGAGAGAGGAGACCACAGAAATGCAGTGTCAGCACACGTGTCTGTCCTTTCTCTGCCCTCCCATTGAACTGGTCTCCGCACACTGTAGCATCTCCTACTCCCTAGATTCCTCCCCTGCCTGCCCATGTCTGTCTCCCTGTCCCCTTGCCTGCATGCTCCGGCAGGGACATACCCCGCAGGACTGCAGGGTGGCCCTTGGTGAACATAATGGTTCAGCATGGTTGTAGGTGCTTTGTTATCAAAACAGGTGGCTGTGTCGGGTGGGGAGCCAAGCCTCAGCCATAAGCAGAGCCTGAAGGGGACCCGGCCGCCCACCCAGGACACCAGCCAGGTGCCCCTCTCCTCATGCTGAATTCCCTTCTGGGGCCTTTGGTGTCAGACCCTCTCAGAAGGTGTGTAAGGTCCTAGTTTGTTTCAGGGCTTTCTCCCTCTTCTCTCGTTTTCCAGTTGTGTGGATAAAAGAGTCTCAAGAGAAGTAGCCAGAGACTTTGTGCCCTACTAGTCTTACGTTATGATAACTGGGAGGGAAAACGATTTCCTCTCTGGACAAAGCCCACCCCTAAAGAACCTGCCGTACCTAATATATTAGTTTCCTAGGGTTGCTGTAACAAGTGGCCACAGATTTGATGCCTGAAAACAACCAGAGTGTACTCTCTCACCATTTCAGAGAGCCGAAGTCTGAAAGCAAGGTGTCAGAAAGCAAGGTTGGTTCTGGAGGCTCAGGGAAGAATCATTCCATGTCTCTCTCCCAGCTTCTGGTGGCTTTCCTTGGCTTGTGGACACATCACTGTCATCTCTGTCTCTGTCTCCAGGTGGCGTTCTCCTCTGTGTGTGGCATGTGTCTCTGTGACTTGAATCTCCATCTGCCTCTCTCTCTTTTTTTTAAAGATTTTATTTATTTGACAGAGACAGCAAGAGAGGGAACACAAGCAGGGGGAGCGGGAGAGGGAGAAGCAGGCTTCCCACTGAGCAGGGAGCCCGATGCGGGGCTCGATCCCAGGACCCTGGGATCATGACCTGAGCCGAAGGCAGATGCTTAACAACTGAGCCACCCAGGTGCCCCTTTCTGCCTCTCTCTTAAAAGGACGCATGTCACTGGATTTAGGGTTACTCCTCTTTCCAAATAAGACCACATTCAGAGGCTCCAGGGTTAGGACTTGGACATATTTTTGGAGAAGGGGGTGGCCTTCAACCCTCTAAGCCCACCTTATGGAGAAGGGTTGGCAGCCTCCCCTAAAACATGTGAGCTGCCTCACAGGGGCACACAGGCAGGGTCCTGGCTGGGTGTCTGCTCCAAAAACCCTCACATCCTTTATCCTTTGTGTCCTCCTGGACACCTAGCACTGAGCTGTAAGCTTATCTTTAGTTGTTTTTTTGCCAGACATGGTAATTTAGGAAAACCAGTAAATTGAGTGAAAGTTTCCCTGGGCTTAGGGTAAGGGTATTATTTCATAGTCAGAAAAAAAAACTATGGAAATGCCAGATTATGTCGTGAGCGTACAAGAGGATTTCTTGTGTTTTCCTCCATGGTTCTGAGTTCATATGCATGAGATCTACCCAGCAAAATGACCTCAACTCACCTGAATTTTAAGGGTGTGGTTTTGAAGTTGGTGTGGTATCAACATCTATTTCTCATGTCCAGCCTTCCAGAGTGGCTGAGGTGGAAGATGCCTTTTAGGGAAGGCGGGAAGTGAGCAAGAATTCTGAGTATGTAGGCAGTACCAAGGGAGAAGTGCGGGAAGAGGGTGCAGGTTACACACTAGGCAAAATATTGTAAACGGAGAGCATGAGACTAAAAGTCCGAAAGAAAACTGCTTTCTTCATCTTTATCCTTGACTTCTTAGTCTACACAGGGTCTGTGACTGGCTGTAATTATATATGCGATTTCTTGTTTCCCTAGGGTACACTTGTGTCTTAGTATGTAGTGGGGTGTGTGTGTGTGTGTGTGTGTGTGTGTAGGGTAAAGGGAGGGACTGATTTTGAATAAAGAGGGATTGTACCCCCACAGCCTGCCAATCAGAAGGGCATTTCAAGTGTCAGTCAGCAACTCTGGACTTGCACCACTGGAGGTGGGGGATGGGAAGCCAAAATAAAGGAGCCACTGGGATGGGGGAGGGAGGGATGCCCGAACAGCCTATAGTAGGAGAAAGTGCCGGGGTTCTTTGACCCCTTTCTGCATACAGGAGATCCAGTGCTGCCTAATGGCAGAATTTTCCTCTTTACTTCAACAGTTTGGATTTGGCAGTAAATCACCCATAACAAGAAATCTGGAGGTAGCCAGTGTGTGGGCTTGTTCATTTAGTAGCTCAACAATGTCAGTCTGGCTTCTCTGAGTTCTTAGCGGCCTTTCTCTAGGTGCAAGATGGTTGCCGCAGCGCCAGGCATCAGCCTCGACATATAAATGTCCGTGTCAGGTAGAAGGGAAGAAATTTCCCACACACTGTTCTCTCTTTTTGCCAGAGGTGAACATCTTTCTGAGATGTCTCTAAGATTTCACCTTACAGTGCATTGGCCCAAAATAGGTAGATCAAACAATTCGGGTTTCACCAATTGTCCGAAGAATGTTTTTATAGTGAAATTATCTAATTCAAAATCACATGTTATATTTAGTTGTCAATGTCTTTGGTTTTCTTTGGTCTGGAACAGTTTCTCAGTCTTTTCTTGACTTCCATGACTTTGACATATTTGAAGAGTGCAGGTCCATCTGATGTTTCCCGGTGAAAGATTCAGGTAATGCTTCTTTGGCAGGAAAATCACAGAAGGATCGGTGTGCCCTTACTGCATCCTAACAGGTGGCACCGATGTCCATTTGTTCCTTTATTCCGTCATTTATTTATATCTGTATAGACACATGGGTTTCTCTTTTACTCAGTGGGTTATGATTCATTACTATCATTCCTTATTCTGAGGCTCAGCTTGTCCCAGTTTGGATAGTGCTAGCCCTGTGAGCCTGCCCCCTGTCCTTTTTTCACATGTCTCCATCATTCTTTGACTACTTCCTCAACTTTCTGGCACAAGATATTGTACTTTTTGTATAAGCTTATATTGTACTTTTTGAGTCCCAACCCTGGAATCAGCCATTTTTCGAGGAGACCTGGTTCGTTTTAGTGGAGAATGGTATTTAGAAGCTAAGATCTGGAAAATAGGCATGCCTGTTGCCATTGGGGTACGGCTGCTGCCAGGCCCTCACAGTGGACAGACGTCGGCAATATACACACATATTTCCATCTATATTCACTTTGCGTTGATCTGTATATACTGAAAATTGTGAGTTCATACTCAAGTTGCAACCTAGCATCATAAGGTTCACTTCAAGTTCTCTTTTTCTCCATATTTGTTTGGTTTTTTTTTTAAGATTTTATTTTATTTATTTGTCAGAGAGAGAGCACAAGCAGGGGGAGAGGCAGAGGGAGAGAGAGAAGCAGACTCCCCGCAGAGCAGGGAGCCCGATATGGGGCTCGATCCCAGGACCCTGGGATCATGACCTGAGCCGAAGAAAGCAGATGCTTAACCGACTGAGCCACCCAGGCACCTCTCAGCCTAACTTTCCATTCAGATGATCAGCTGGACCACCCAAACACTTGACAGTCCTTTAAATTAACTAGCCCGTCTTTATACCCACGCGGTAACCACTTCACTAACCTCACCTGTTAGTACTTATTTATAACACCCTTCTGTCCATCCTCATTGCTCCAGACCATCCAGGATTCGTGGTCTGCAAATGCAACAGAAAATTAATACTGAGAATGTCATGGAAATTCTTGGACTTATAGTTGCAATAGTTATAAAATGAGAGTAATCAAACTCCTGCTTGCCTGAGCTTTTGAAAATTTGCTTTTTGGGGCATTCCTGGGAATCTTGATTCCAGGCTGTCTTTCCAGTTCCTCAGTACCTAACCCCTGGCACAGGGCTTTCTCCTCCAGACTAGTGCTTGTCAAACTTAAACATGAAGCAGAACCACAGGGAAATGTTATAAAAATGAAGACATTCTGGTTCAGTAGGCCTGAGATTCTGCATTTTAATGAACTCCAGTGGGTGCTGATGTGGCTGGTCTGGGGACCCAGATGTCTGAGATGCGGAATCTCAGAATGTCAACACTCTCCTCTGTTTTCCCTTTGCCTTCCCTCAGAACACCTGCTCCCCCAAACTTGATGCCTAGATGAGTACTGTCTTTCAACAGAGATACTCTGAGAGTCTATACTCCATGATAGCCCTACTCCAGAAAACAACTCAGAGTTCTAGCTCTTGCTGGTGTGCAGAGCTAGGTAGAGCCATAGTAGGTACAGCCTCTCTTTTGTAGTTACACCTAATCGTAATGGCCTTTACATAAAAGGTACATGTCACTCTACAACCTTTTACTCCAGATTTGGTTCCAAAAGATGAACAGCTGTTACCACCAAGCTATTTAAAGGAGTATGCCACATGTTTCATAATTCCATTTTTTAAAAAAGATTTTTATTTATTTATTTGACAGAGAGAGAGAGAGCAGAGTTGGGGGGAGGAGCAGAGGGAGAGGGAGAAGCAGACTCCCCACTGAGCAGGGAGCCCGATGCGGGGCTCGATCCCAGGACGCCGGGATCATGACCTGAGCCGAAGGCAGACACCCAGCCGACTGAGCCACCCAGTTGCCCTCCATAACTCCGTTTTAACAAAGAGTCATATAAGCGTTTTGAGTGTCAGCAGCATCTTTGCAATGAGTGCCCAGTCTCCAGAGGTAAACTCCTCGGGAGGGGAGCAGTGCTTTAACTTGGATAAGCAGGTTTTCACGTCATAGTTAGGAAATTTGCTTTCCTTTACAGTCTTGCCCTGTATTGCAGTTTCTATGTCTACCCATTCTGGATTTCAGACATAACTCCTCTTTTTCTGGATTGTTCTTTCTACCTGTGAGCTCAAATCCATCTCATCCCCTGTGGCTTTCTAAAACAGCGTGGTAGAGAAGCCGGGACATTAGAGTCAGGCTAACCTGGGTTCAATTCCCAGGTCAGTGCTTCTTATTAGTAAGATCACAGACAAAAGATTTAACTTCTCTGAACTTCTGGTGTTCTAATTTAAAATGAGGCTACTCTCCAGTGATGGGTATTAAGGAGGGCATGTATCACATGGAGCACCGGGTGTTATACGCAAACAATGAATCATGGAACACTACATCAAAAACTAATGATGTAATGTATGGTGACTAACATAAGGCTACTCTGACATGTGGGGATTAAATTAGATATAGTGCGTTCAAAAGATAAACTGGATGTAGAAGTGCCCAGGCCAGCAAAGTACCCAAAAATGTTGTTTCCCTTTCTTAATTGGCTCTCTCCTTAATTATTGACCCCTCCCTTGGTCGGTTCTTTCCTTCTTCATTCAACTGTGCATCTTTCCGCTATCTGGGAAACACCAAGACTTGAACTGGCTCACTTTTCTGGATGCTCTTCCATCTCCCCTCCTCCCTCAGTTGACAGACTTCTCAAAGACATGCCCATTGACTGCTCCCACCACTTCCCTGCCTGCCGAGCACCTGCTGTGACCCCGACCCCAGAGCGCAGGCCCTTCCTTGGCCTTGACAATCCTGTATTTTCTCTGAGCTGCTCACCTCGGCGAGGGGGCATGGCCTTCTTTCTTCGCTCAGTGGTGCTCTCCCAGGTGAAGGTGGGCCACAGCCAGCATTGGCCAAAGACTGATGTGCAAAGAGAGGGATTGCCGAGAGATGAGTCACAGGGTCGGCTTTTCATTCTGTTTTGCTTTCAAGTGCTTTGGAGAAACAGGATGAGGCTGTGGGTGCGTATGTTTGGAATAGGATAGGGGTCCTCACTCTTAGAGGCTGCAGGGGGGCTTTGTACTTGAGGGGAGGTTCAGTCCGGGCCTGTCCAGGGTAGCAGCTGGTCTCAGGAAGGCATTTAGACGGGTGAGAAGGACAAGGTATGGTCCGTTTCACCAGGAGCTGGGCTTACAGTCCATTAATTTTAACGTAATGCAAATCGGTTTATGGAAGTGCTGACATGCTGTTATTTAAAAGGCATGAGTAGCCTGATAATTAAATCTCCATCGATATTTTATTCTAGCACATTTATAGTGTACCTTGCCCAGTTGTTATGATAGATTTCCAGTCTTGTAATTATATAAACTGCAGAGTACCAGCAAAAGAGGGGGTGGTGAACGGCAATGCCAAAAACAGGGTGGGGTATATAAACTTAAGCTTCATTTTTTTTTTTTTTAAGATTTTATTTATTTATTTGAGACAGAGAGAATGAGAGACAGAGAGCATGAGAGGGAGGAGGGTCAGAGGGAGAAGCAGACTCCCTGCCAAGCAGGGAGCCCGATGCAGGACTCGATCCCGGGACTCCAGGATCATGACCTGAGCCGAAGGCAGTCGCTTAACCAACTGAGCCACCCAGGCGCCCTAAGCTTCATTATTTTAAGCTGAACTTTATTTTGTCCTTGAGTTTGACCACATTCGCTCACTAAAAATATCCCAAAGTTATGCTTTCCGGTATATAACAGAGGGGAGATTGGTGTCTGTTTAATATTTCCTTTTGGCACCTTGGCTTTGAAGCATGCATTCTTGGTGGGGAGCCGAGCGTCCTAGAGCTCAGATAGTGGAACAGAAATGCGCCCTGTGCTGGGAATCCGGAACCCTGAGTTCTGCTTTGGGGCTGACTGACCAATGAAGTGACCTCCCCTCTGGGTCTTTATGACTTGAGCCAAGGTACTGTAACTTCTAGTGTGAACATTTTGTGACTTGAATTTTTCTTTTTCTTTTCTCATCCCTTAAAATAAAAATCTCCCCACATAGTCCTTTACGCTGCTCTAAAGTTGAATATCTTCCATTCCAAAAACATTCAACCAGTAAGAATGGACCAACATGCTTGAGATGTCCCTGAAAGATTAAGAGGAGGGCAGGGCAGGTAAACTGAGGCCTTGTGAGAAGGGCAAATGGGGAAAAGAACAATCGGGGATGAGGGTGTGCCACCCCCAGATTTGGGGAGCCTCTTCTTTGTAAGTGCAGAGTTGCAGGCAAAGCATGTGGCTACACTTCTGTCGTTTTCATTGTATTAAGCCTGTTGGTAATTCAGCTATGAAATACCACTGGGAGGTTCGATGGTTTTATTACCTTTAAAGCTGATCTGGTGCGTGAGGCCACTCGGGTCTCTGCGTTCAAGGAGCATAATCAGACACGTCTGTCAACAGGCTGCAGTTGGAACAACTTTGCTGTGAGCACCGGCTGGGGTACCAATTACCTCTGTTTGGGAAGTGCTTCCCAAGGCCAGCTGTGGTCCTGGGGTATCAGGTGAGTGGTTGGGGGACCACTGGGGAGCAGTAGAAGGCCGTGTGTACGCTGTAGGAAACCGGCCCTGCGTCACAATGAAATGTTGCATGGTAAATCAATCATGGGATGTGAGCCCTGCAAGAGGCTTTAGAGATCATCTAGCCCGAGCCTGTCTTTTATGGAGGAGAGGCCCAAACTCAGTCAGAGAGGGGCAGAGCCAATCCGTGGGGCCTGGTGCTGAGCTGAGCTGTCTGCATTTCCTGCTGTAACACACTATATATATGTTACTGTTACAAAAAAAAAAAAAAAAATTCTTTCTTTAGGGAAAGTATACCTAAGTAAGACAGACATATACAATAGGCCCTTAAACTATATTGCTTCTTTTGATTGATTTCACCCTCTAAATACCATTTTTCCCCCTTAATGGATTTTGTGAGACTTCCAACCTTGCTGCTTCTCCCAGCCATCTGCTCCTTCAGTTCCACCTTGTACAAAAATGAAACCACCCTTTTACAGCCTCAAAACAGTATTTAAACATTTCTCACATGCTCTCTCACTCTCCTGATCTGTGCTGAGGCTGCAGGCTATTTCCAGAGTCTTGCCAAGATTCTTACCAGGGGGTGGAGATGACATTTTCCTGGTTCCTCTCCCCGGCTGGTGATGGTTCTCTCCACGGCCACACTGTACTGGAAACAATGTGGAGGCCAGTTCCTTTCTGCAGAGCATCTCCTGGCTCGGTCCACACCTTCGCTTCTGTCTCTCCACTCCCTTCCCACAGCCATACTGAGTCAGGTGTCAGTTCCTGAATCACGGGAACATGCCAACTCTGGTCTGCATTTGGGAAGCCCACTACTTTTTGTCATTTTGTTCTTCCACATGCAGGTTGCCTGCGCTGGTTCTTTTTGAAATCTCTCAATACATTTGTGCAGCTAACCACTAAAAGCCCCTTTCGAAGAATCACGACAACCCTATACTTTTCACATCTTCCCTCTCTGGCTTCCAGAGGGGTCCGATTAATTAAACAAAAGAAGAGATTACCATGTCCGTTTCTTTTTGGCATGTTGATGATTCAAACGGAGTCGAGACTTTCCTGTCCTCTCTTTTTTCGTATCCTTTCCCAACCAAGAACATGTTGAATGTTCATTTGGAAAGGCTGAAACTTATAGGACCATCACACCTGGTGTTACTGTTTCTATTATGTGCAGCCATCAGCCAGGTTAAGCTTTGATGATCGGTCCACACGGTAAGCTTCTGGCCAAAGGCACATGGTCTGTGTTTATCTGAATTGAGCCCTGATGGTCGCCAGCCATTCTTTCTGAGGAACAGACGTGTTTCTCTCCCTTGGAGATGACTTTGCCTGGATATAAATTACGGGATGGCCCCGTGACCGAGTTGCAGGCATTACTGTTTCTGCTGGGGCAGTTATGAATGGGATTGAAAGGTATGGGTCTTTTAAAATCAGGCAAATTGGAACATACTTGGACTTGACTAAAGCTTCTAGACACCCTGGGACTTAGAAAAGAGTTTGAGAGGATTTACTAGTGTAGTGGAGTTCATTTCAAAGAGTGCAGATGGACATCCTCTGTGGTCTCCTAGGGATACACAGGTTAGAGATAGGGTCCTGTCCCTGGGAGCTGACATCCCAGGGCAAAGAGATGAATAATTGTAGCATAGTATCATAAGTGCTGTGATAAAGATTTAGCCACAGTGCTTTATAGTGCTTTTTATTTTCCAAAAGGAAAATGAATTCCAACCAGAGTTTGGGTAGACATGGAGTCATGGAAAGCTTAACAGTTAAGCTGGATCTTGATGGAATTTTCCGTAAGGACACATTGGTGGAAGGGCATCATAGGAAGAGGGAATAGTATGGGTGAAGGCCCAGAAGTCTGAGACCTCTGGGAAGTGCTCCTTAGTCTGTGTGGCTAGTCTAGAATCGAGGGAGTAGGTAGGAGGATTAGGACACAAGGCTATGGAGGTGGGCTATGGCCGGCTTTCCAAGGACCTTGAAGGCAATAACTCATATTCATTCAACACCATCTCAGGTACCAGACCCTTCAGTGAGTACTCTCTATTTGGTATCTTATTTAGTGATCATGGCATCTCTACCAGATCCTTCTGGTGTGAACAGACACATGACACATGAGGCAGAACCAGTGTCTCTCTATTTTCGTCCAGGGCTGTCAAGGCTAGAAGAGCAGTGGGGCAGGGAGGAAATAAGATCTTCATGTCACACAACATCTTTGATTGGTTTAGGTCCTAGTGACATTTTTTGTAATAAATAAGCCATGGTGACAAAAATCAGGTGTCCAGTTTTTTATTGGAAATATCAGAAATCACGTAATCTGATCACAAAACAATCCATGATGAGAGGCAGTTTTCAGTCTGCTTACTAGAGGCAAGTCGGAGCAGATGAGAAAGAACACCTAAACTATGGTTTTATTTAAAGTATTCGAGGCGCCTGGGTGGCTCAGTCGGTTAAGCGTCCGATTCTTGATCACAGCTCAGGTCTTGATCTCAGGGTCATGAGTTCAAGCCCAACACTGGGCTCCACACCCCTACTTAAAAAAATAAAATAAAGTAGGTCAAAGATATTTTCTGTGTCTTTACAGGATTGGTTCTTAATTTGAGGTCCCTGACCCAGAGGGAGTCATTAATGAGCTTCAGGGGGATCTAAGACACTCTTTAAATTGTATACAAACGTTTCCTGTACTAACACATTCATATGTCAGCTCTATGGAGAAAGTCCATGCTTTTATATAATTTCAAAAAGATCTGTTGGTCCCCAAAATAATAGGAGCCACTGATTCATAGGTTATCTGTGGAATGGAATGTTCCCACTAGTTCTTCAGTGCCTGGATGGTAAAATCCCAGCTTTTTGGTGCAGGAGGCATAGAGTTGAAACTCAGACAGGCCTGGATTCAAATCCCACCTCTGCCATTTGCTGCTTATGTGACCTCAGCTTTAGTGCCCTCCCTGTGAACGTGGAAAATATGGGAGCAGATACTGGGATTCACACCCATGTAACATAAAGAGAGCAGACAAGATTGCCAAGTGATTGAGGAAGGAGGGAGCTGAGGTTGGAACACTGGGGAGCATCTGTACCCAAGGGGCTGTTGAGAAAAGGGGAGTGACAAAGGAGACCGAGGAGAGGCTAGGGACGCAGGAGGGAAACCAGGAGCTCAGAATGGTCTTAGACTATCCAGTTGGATGAGAGATAAAGACTCAGAAGGCACCTTTGATATTTCATTTCGATCCCAGATCATACTGCTTCAAAGTGTGCTCAGGAAGTAGGTGATGAGCTAAAGACTCCTTTGTTAATTCAGCATGAATCTGCTGAATGCCAATTGTATGCCCTGCATAGCTATTGATGCTACAGAGCTTGATTCGTGAGGTCTCACGTTTAGAAACTCTAGGCTCCAACGTGATTTCTACCTCCGTTAACAAACAGAGTGAACCCACCAGACAATAATGTAGGTCTGCTACGTGGCCTTGAGTGGGCCACGTGATCTCTCTAGGCCTAAAGGTTAGAAACTGGATTATCTATAAAGTTTCCCCAATCTAAAATGAATCCCACAGCACTGCCCAGTCAAAATGGGGGGGGGGGCTGGTCAAGAAATGCCTTTCACACACAAAACTCTGGTTGTGCGTCAAGCATGTCATCCTGTAGGCTGTCCCTCTATAAACTTCACACTCCTCTAGTTCTTCCTTGTGTTTCCCCTGTCTGGTGCCTGTGTCCCTGCCTGGTGGATGGATAAATGCATTGCATCTGAGGATTGCTTTCCTCCCAGGGAATCCTGTCATTTTAACACGGAAGTATTACGGATGTTCTGTAAAACAAAAATAACATTTCATAAATGCGGGCCATGAGCTGGGCCCAGTGCTGGATTCTTTCATCTGCATGACCTTGTTCGGGGTGAGGGTCTTCTTTATGGAGATTTCAATGCCCTGCAGACCAAATAATATTGCAAATAAAGGTTTTCCTGGAGCAAAACCACAAGCCATAAAAGATTGATCAAACTAGCTTCCTGCATGAGGTGGATGTTAATCCTGGCCACCTCACACCCCGCTAGCTCACCGAGGAGCCCTTCTTTATTTGGAATTGGTCTCCGAACCCAGTGACTTTCCTTCAGCTAGTTTGAAATTTGCCTCTTTCCTCCGTGTGCCTGTGTATGCATACTCATTATAGAAGCTCTAAATGAATGTCTGTTGGTGTATCACCCTCTCTGCCCAGAGATTTATTTCTTGTTTCTGTGGTGAGTGTGGACCTACAGCCCCAAGTATCACTGGGTTAGGTATTGTTCATTGGTGCTTTGAAAGGAGGGAAGGTTCACGAGGTAGAGAAGACTGGCCTGCGCTGCTGGCTCAGCCCCTGCTCATCTGGGAACATGCTCTTGGGCAGCTGAGCTTGGGCCTCGGGAAGCTGAGTTCACGGATGCCGGGGCCCAAGGAGGATGCTGTTGCTCGACTGAATCTCTGTCAGCAGGACCCGGGGTCAAGGCATGAAGTAGTATTTTCTTCATGTGCTAAAAAATGGAGTCTCAACATAAGGCTTTCCCCAGTGTTCTGATGTAGGTTCTTCTATTTATTTCTAGTTAGTGTCTTCTTCCAATGAGGCTGGTAACTACTCTGTATATAGTTGCTTCGGGGACCCAAACATGTTCCACAAGCACCCAGAATGGCCATGCAGTCACTCCCTGTTTATCCCCCCGTTCCAGCTCTCTCCATCACACCCACGACAGTCCAACATGGTGGGGGACATTTTTTTCCTTACTTATTTACTGCCTGTCACAGCCTCAATAGGGCATTACTTGGTGAGAGTGGAGACCCATTGACCTCATTCGCTACTAGGTTTCTAGAGCCTTGGTACATAGTAGGTGCTTAATGAAAACGTATTGAATGGATGAGCAGGAAAGTGGAGGGAAGGAAAGAAAGGGAAGGAGGGAAGGGAGGGAGGGAGGAAGGAGGCTTTAGCAGGGACAGTAACTCTTCTTGTATGAAGCAGTCTGAGTTGGAGGAGACCCTAGCCACCAAAGCTCTGGGGTACCCTGCTCCCTTAGTGTGGTTCACCTAATCCTAGAGCCTGCAGTGTTGTCCCAGGCCAGAGAGGAGTCTGCCATCACCATTCAGCTCTGAGGGGCCTAGAACTGCCCTCTTCTCTCCCCCGGCTTCCTCTGTCCTCACATCTCCTTCTCTCTAAGGGGAGCTGTGTTCCCAGGACATTAACAGCACTGAACACCCCAAAACACCAAGGAACGGTGTGCAGGGAGGCAATCAAGTCTAGCCTAGGGGGTGCCCAGAGAGGGGCTGAGGCTGCCCAGTTCAGCCTCTGCTCTCCACCGCACAAGTATGAAAGAGAACATTATCCTCGTGCATTTGGGTCACAAGAGCATGTCCACGTCAGCACTCCCAGGGCTTCCTGGGTGCATGGGACATGGTATCTGCTCCGTATGTGTCCTACAGCATCTAGGTGGGGGGCTGTTACTTCCCGGCATGCTCCTGCTCATTGTTTCATAGCAGGTGGAGAGAAGCGAAGGAAGGTCCCCTCCTCCTGCCGGCCTGCCTCCCATGTTAGCTGGTTCACGGCTCACAGTCTCTCGGTTTGGTGGCTGTCGCATGTGGGCCAGGCAGTGTGCCAAGGGACATCTGGGCCGCGGTGATGAAGGTGTTGCTGTCCCCACTCGGGCTCGACCTGGGAAGGCGTGCGTTTCCTTGGCTACAGCTCCTGGCCCCGGGTGGGAGCTGACATGCTCCTCACTGTGTATTTCAGCAAGTCGACCCGGTGGGACAGCCTGCAGGCCCGCTTCTCGAGAGGGCTTGGGCTGCACAGCCCAGAGCAGCGGGGGCTGCTGCCAGGTTTTGAGAAAGTATTTGAGGCATCGAGGCCATGCAGGGCCCCACGCCCTTGCTCCCTCTCCCCTCCTGGCTCTCAGGCCTGCAGTTTTAATATGGGCGGGGGCTGGATTGAGTGTCTTGGCTGAATCCAGCAACCGGAGTCCTTTCTGGCAGAGGATGGGGAGTGCACATCAGGATCACATTCTAGATGCAGGGACAGAGATTTGGGAAGGATAAAGCAAAGAGAGTGAGAAAATTAAATGTGGCGAGAAATGGATTTTCCCTTTCTGCCGTCTGAAAATAATTGAGTTATGTTATTTTGTAAAATAATCTGTTTTGAGGTTTTTCCTGTTCCCCATCATACTACCAGTTGCCTCCCTGATTTGAAGGGGGTGGGGGGAAGCATTCATTTTGGCCCTGTGCTGTGATTCCTACCAAATAACTCAAACTCGGGCCAGGTTCTAAGAGGTGATTCTGCTGTCTGTTAAGACTAGAAATGAGAACCAGCCGGCCTCCGGCCTCCGGAGGAAGAGGCGGCTGGCTCCTCCCACTCGTCCAGACCAGTGCCCCCATAGCCTGGCCTCCCCCTGGGCCTTCCCCTTCTCTGGGCTTTGAAGGACTTAGTCACATTTGGCCAGAGACCCCAGAGGGGCCTGTCTCGCCTCCTGATGTCTTGTCCGAGTTTCCCTCCCCCTCCTTTCAAACTCTCCCTTGAATTCTGCCCCTGGCCTCTCCTTGTGGTGGTTTAATGGGGGGTTACCACGTCAGAGTTGCCCTTCCAGTGAGATCTCTTTAGTACCACTCCAGGGAACATTTAGTCACTGTTAATAACTAGACTTGAATTGTGGAATGCCATAAGATGGGATTTTGGGCGGCTGACCAACAGAAATCCTACTGGATAGGTGTCCATGGAGAAGCAGCTTCACGGCGTGACAGACACGAATGAGCACAGGGCTTTCTGGAGCTTCAGCTCTGGAACCAGATTTCATAAATGCATACCCCGGCTTAGCCACTGATCAATGGGTTGGCCTTGGGCAAAGACGGCACTTCGCTGTGCCTCAGTTTGCCCATCTGTGAAATGGGCGCAAAGCTGGTGTTTACCCCTGGTTGCTGTGAGGAGTAAGTGAATCGATACACATAAAGTGCTTAGAACAGTGCCAACTGCCGCTCAGCTAGTAGTACTTAGCCTTGTTGGCATGGCCATCGTCATCTCTACTTACTCTGTGGGGGCTTGATGCAAGTTCCTTTGATTCTCTGAGCCTTCCGGGTAAAATGGGTATGATACCAATAGGATTGTCAAGAAGATTCAGAGAGAATGTATGGGACACCTGCTTGACACCCAGGGGAAACTTGGTGAGTTCCCTTGTCCGCTCCAACACTGCCTGCCTCTAGTATAGACCGTCAGCTACTGGGGTAGAAGGGCCCATTTGATTATAATGGGGCTGGCTGTGTGGTGGCAAGCAGAGTCCTTGTTACGTATTTTAATAGGATGCAAGTTACCAGAAACTTCAGTGTGAACAGCCAGCAACTTTTCCCATCTCCAGTTCTCCCCTTCCCATCTTCTCTTCTGCCAGGAATCAGTCAAGCAGTTAGTCTCGAGGACCTTGTATGTGTCCAGGGTACGGCTAGGTGGCTCAGAGCTCACAGGAGATGTGTGAGACTTTCTCCTTGGATGTCAGACTCAACATGCCTGAAACTTCCCTGCATCATTCGTGTCACCGTTCTCCCAGTCACCCTGAGTGAAGGCCTGTGGTCACGTTACTAGGTGACTTCATTTTGTCATCTCAACAGTTTTCACAGTGGAAGGTTGGAACCATAAGCATCCCAACTTACAGATGAACAAACTGAGGCTTTATGAGGTTAAGAACCTTGCCGAAGGCCACTCAGTAATCAGCTAAGCTGGGATTGAAAGCCAAGAATGTGAGAATCCATCTTCTGCACTTCCCCTCTGGTATCTCGTGTCTGCTGGTTTCTTTATGTTTTGGCTATTTCTGTACAGCAAACCACTCCAAAATTGAATGGCTTAAAATGACAGTGTATTTTATTATTACTGTTGTTGTTCATGGTTCATGGGGAGTGACTGCACTCTACTGAGTGATTTTTTTTTTTTTAAGATTTTATTTATTTAAGAGAGAAAGCAAGAGAGAGAGCGAGCACAAGCGAGGAGCAGGCAGATGAAGAGGGAGAAGCAGACTCTCTGCTGAGCAGGGAGCCTGATGTGGGGCTTGATCCCAGCATCCTGGGATCATGACCTGAGCCGAAAGCAGATGCTTAACGACTGAGCCACCCAGGTGCCCCTCTACTGAGTGATTCTTGCTTGATCTCTCCTGTACTCACATTCAGATGGTGGCTGGAATTGGAGTTATCTAATGGCTTCTACACTTATATATTTGGCACCTGGGCTGGGAAGAGCTACAGCAGATCAGGTGTCTCTCTCCCTCTATGCGGAGAGCTTGGGCTTCCTCACAGCATGGTGGTCTCAGAGTGGTCAGATTTCTGACAGAGCAGCTGACTTTCCCCAGAGCAAGTTCTGAAGGATCCACTGGGAGCTGCTAGGCTTTTTACGGTCAAGCTTTACGTGTCCCAGACCCTCACTGCCACCACGTTTTATTGGTCAGACAAGTTTCTAAGGCCAGTCCAGATTCAATGGGACCAGTTATTAGGCTTGATCTCTTGAAATGGGAAGCAGCATGTGAGTACAGTGAAGGAAGTAATTGATGATTACGCCAAGGCCCATCTATGTTTTTGCTTTAAAAAAAAAAAAAAATCCCTCTTAACCATTCTATTCTACTGCCACCACCTTAGTAGGCTCCAATTTTGTTGTGCTTCATTTTTGGTACAGAACAAGCATCTCCTAATTGGGTTCTGACTCTCTGCCCAGCTCCTAATCCCTTGTATATTTTGCTAGCATACAAAACCTCATCAGATGCCTCGTTCGTCCATTGGTTCATATATTCATAGATCCACGAGGGACTTTACAAGTCATCTAGTCTTACCATCTCCTTTTACAGAGGAGGAAACCAGGACCCCAAGAGGGTATATTCAAAATTATATGGTTCATTTTTTTATGGAGTTTCAAGTCAGTCAGTGCTTATAAACTATCTTCCTTAAGCTAGAAGAACAGGGAGAGAGAAGACCCAGTTCCTGCCCTTGAAGAGACTAGTTTTTTTTTTATTATTCTTATGTTAATCCCCATACATTACATCATTAGTTTTAGATGAAGTGTTCCATGATTCATTGTTTGTGCATAACACCCAGTGCTCCATGCAGAATGTGCCCTCCTCAATACCCACCACCAGGCTAACCCATCCTCCCACCCCCCTCCCCTCTAGAACCCTCAGTTTGTTTTTCAGAGTCCATCGTCTCTCAAGGTTCGTCTACCCCTCCGATTTCCCCCGCTTCATTCTTCCCCTCCCGCTACCTTCTTCTTCTTCTTCTTCTTTTTTTTTTCTTAACATATATTGCATTATTTCAGAGGTGCAGATCTGAGATTCAACAGTCTTGCACAATTCACAGCGCTTACCAGAGCACACACCCTCCCCAGTGTCCATCACCCAGTCACCCCATCCCTCCCACCCCACCCCCCACTCCAACAACACTCAGTTTGTTTCCTGCGATTAAGAATTCCTCATATCAGTGAGATCATATGATACATGTCTTTCTCTGTTTGACTTATTTCACTCAACATAATACCCTCCAGTTCCATCCACGTCATTGCAAATGGCAAGATCTCATTCCTTTTGATGGCTGCATAATATTCCATTGTATATATATACCACATCCTTGAAGAGACTAGTTTAATAGGAGTGATGGATACCTTAGAGATCATTTTAATAGAAGTTTACACATGGTCCTGTAGTAGTACACAAGAGAAGCATGTAATCCAATTTGCAGTTCAGGGAAGATTTCTTGGGGACTGTGACCTTGAACTGAGTCTTCCATTCTACAGAAGTTATGTGGGCAGAGAGAGGTTGGGGGTGGGGGGCTATTGGGACAGAGGGAATGGCCTGAGAGACAAAGGGAAAGAGGCAGGATCTAGGGTAAGGGTGTATGGTAGCATGTGCTATTTGATATTTCTAGAGCATGAAGAGCCTTGAATGTCCTACTTAGGGGCCATGACTTGATTCTTTAGGTAATGGGGAGCTGCTAAAGAGTAAGACCTACATGTGGCCCTTTAACATGGTCCATTTATCTGGGAAAGAGTATAAAGGCTTATTTACTGACTGACTTCTCTGCCTTCAGACTCTATCATGGCCACGCCACTTTGGATGGACTTTAAACCTACCCCTCTCCCCCACCCATAAAAAGACCAGTAGCCCAAAAGTAAATGGACCAAAAATACTTGAATATCCAGTTCTTAGAGATGCAAATGCAAATGATTTAGCTATATGAGAAGATGCTCAGTCTTATTCTTAATAAGGAAAAAGCAATTTTAAACTATATTAAGATACTACTTGTCACGTCTTAGAGCAGCAAAGATCAGAAAGGCTAATATCACCTGGGGTGGTGAGGATATAAGCTTCCTCATACATTGCTAGTAGAAGTGTAACTTTGGTACCTTCTCCATGGAAAACAGTGTGGCAATATCTATCAAAATAATAAATGCACATTTTTTTGATCTAGCAATTCTACTTTTCTGCCTACAGCTATTCTTATATTTAGAGGAAGCAACAAATGCATATGCTTATTTATTGTAGTCTTGTTTGTAATTGCAAAGGATTGGAAATATCTAAATGCCATAGAAAGAAAAATAGTCAAATAAATTATATTTCATCCATACAAAGGGATGCCATGAAATCTTGAAAAAAAGATAATGAGAATTTTTGTATGTACAGATATGGATGGATTACCAAAATAAAGTATTGGGTGAATAGAAAAAAAATGTAAAAAGAAAACAGAAAAATAAATGTACATACAAATTTGCTCAAATATATGTAAAATATCCCTGGATGGAGACATAAGAAATTTATATTGCTCCTAATGAGTAGCTGGGGTACAGAAGTAGGAGAAAAATATTTCATCGCTTAATCCTTTGTACCTTTTGAGTTTTGAACCATATCAATCTTATTTTTTAAAAAAATTAAAAATGAGGGGCGCCTGGGTGGCTCAGTCATTAAGCATCTGCCTTCGGCTCAGGTCATGATCCCAGGGTCCTAGGATCGAGCCCCGCATCAGGCTCCCTGCTCCGCCGGAAGCCTGCTTCTCCCTCTCCCACTCCCCCTGCTTGTGTTCCCTCTCTCGCTGTGTGTCTCTCTTTGTCAAATAAATAAATAAAATCTTAAAAAAAAAATTAAAAATGAGACAAAACAAAAGCAGGAAATTCAAACAAATAAACCATTACCACCACCGAGAGCTTCTTCAGATCACGGGGTAAAATAAATATTCCATGGATCCTCTTCATTTTACAGTCAGTTAAGGAGAGAGGAAACCCAACCAACTCTTCCCAAATTAAAAAAAAAAAGACCAGGAAAATAAAAACTGAAGCAAATGTGACAGAATAATAAAGGGAGTTGAGCTGAGTCTATAAGTATTTCATACTGTCTTCCAATATGCTTGAGTTACCTTATATTTCATAATAAAAAAGTATAATAAGTAGATAAATAAACAAATTAATCATTTATATGGCATGGCTTTGGTGTTTATTTTAGAATTATTGAAGGCAGTTAGCTCTGTTTTCTTGCGTACTCAACACCCATCCTCGGGGTCATCGCCCCCACCTTCCACACATGGGGACTCACCTTATTTTATTGTCCTTTTTGTATTCTCACCTAGGTATACTCATGACTTCCTTTTGCAAGATTATAAACTCTGTCGAGGGCAAAGATTATGTCTGATTCAGAAGTCAGCAAACTTTTTCTGTGAAGGGCCAGATAGTAAATATTTTAGGTGTTGTGGACCCATCCGTCTCTGTGGTGTTGATTCTGCTCTGCCACAGTAACGCAGAAGCTCTAGAGAATACATCAATGAATGGATGTGCCTGCGTTCCAATAAAACTTTATTTATAAAAAGCAGTGCTACACCAGATTGGGCCCAAGGCCCATAGCTTGCTATCACCTCATTCACAGTGTTCTAACATTGAATTTGTTGTTATAGTCCCTTTCACTCTTTTCCCTTTCCCTGTCTTCCTCTAGGAAAAGGCTGATGTTCCTGGTGTCCGTGTGCATGTGTTTGTGTATGTATTCGTGTGCATTTGTGGTCCCTAGGCAGGGGGACGTGAGAAAGGAAGGAAGAGAGACACAGTGTGTTTCTAGATTACTGAGGGCTCCAGGCTTTACTAGAGACTGGCTCAGGCAACAGTGTGAAAGGTTAAGGAATAACTTTTTAAGAAAAGGTTAAATCATGACTCTCTTTCAAATATGACATGAACATGGGTCAAAGATTTTATTTAGCTCATTAATTAATGAGGGAATCAGTATGTTGTTACAACTGTTTCAAAAGAAGAAAGCAGGCACACGGAAAGGCTGTCAGGAGTGCTGAAAGGAATTTGCTATCCATGTAAAACTGGCCTCTTGGGGAGCAAGGAGGGCTTATTATTTGCCTTTCCGCCGACAAAACTTATTTCCGTTACTATTAGTTTTCCACAATTTATAGAGTTGCACAATAGCTCAGCTACACACAGTGAAAGGTGCAGACCTATAAAATTAGATGATCCAGAAAAGGTTATTAAACAGTGCCTAATTATTCCCTAGAAAAGATACTCAGAAATATTTTTTTTTTTTGCTCTTTTCAAAGTTTTCCACGATTTTATGTAATAGAAGTAGCATTTGGTAAACTCCAGATTATAGAAGGTCTTGAAATCCAGGCAAGAGGTTTTCCAGCTTTTTGATGGGTGGTGGCAGCCATGGCAGATTCTTGAGCCCATGGAAGAGCAAGGCCAAAGCACAGGAGGAGAGAAGTTCCCTAGCACAAGTCGAGGGGAGGACTCACCTCTGGCCAGCGGAGGTGGGCTGGCGTGGACAATCCTGGGACCATTTCAGAAGAGGCAGTGTGGTGACAAGGAATCACACAGGACTGGAATTAGGGGCCTGAATCTGAGTCCCAGCTATGGGACTTACCGCTCCTGTACCATTGGGCAGGACTGGACCAGCTTGCTCACCTGTGGTTACAGGGATACTGTGAACTGCCTCAGAGGCCGTGGTGTTAGATGAGAAAGCACACATCTCAATACTGAGCACTTTGCCTGCGATAGTTTGTAATAACTGTTAGTTTCCCACCTTCCTTGTGGGGTGTTCACTGGACGCTGTGTGCCCTTGGGCAAGTTACTTCAGTAGCCTGAGCTTTGGTTTCTTTATCTGGTCAAAGGCAGAGAATGACATCTACCTCACAGGGTTGCTAAGAGAATTGGCAGGTAGTATTGCCAGGAAATACTAGTTTCCCTTTGAGGATTCAGGAAGGCCTCACAGAGGAGATGGCTACTAAGTCAGGTCTTGATGGATGAGTAAAGGTGGAGTACATCAGCATTTCCAGATTTCCTAAGATTTCCCAGCACAGTGATTAGCATTTGTATAATTCAGTTTTATTTTATTTATTTTGATCACATCCTTTGGGACCATTCATGTTGTCTTTTTAGCCACGTATAGCACTGAGTTTTAAAGCACGTCATGGTAAGGGGCATAGTAAGTGGGAAACAGTATGAAATTGTTTGACACTTATTTGGTGGTGGGTTATAAATGGAACATTTATTGTGCATATGAATTCATGGTTATTTAAAGCTCTGTTAAATTGCAGGTTTGGGGGATAGCCCTAATTGCAAATATTTTGACCTATTGGTTCCAGCTAAACAATAAGGTATGTTAGGAATTCTGTTATTTTGGCACTTAAACAACGTCTCTCAGATTTTCCCTTTCCCCCCAAACAGTACAAAAATCATTTATAAGACCATTGGCGATGATGTACACTTTATGTGTAGTTCGTGAAATTGTTTCTCTGTGTGTGTACGTATACATATGTGCCCATGCATGAGCAGGGGGGAGGCAGTGAGGAAGCTCACCAGCCATGGCCCACTTTGTGTAACAAGGAATTTGCATGAGGATTTCCAGGTGAAGCAGAGAATTAGCTTGCCTCCGCGTTGTCAGTCTTCCATACTTCCCTGTTGCTGATGTAACAGTAACAAGGCTACCAAAATGGTGGTCCAGGCAGGACTCCAGAGTAGGAGCCCTAACTCCAGGGCACCTTCTCTACTCCATCAAGCTCTCTTTCTGCTTGGGATTCCTACCCTATCATCCTTTAGCTGTGGTTGCCCTAACTCTCCACCTTCCATCCTTGTAAGTCTCCCAGAATCCTCCTTCTACCGTGTTTCCCTCACTCCCAGTGATAGCCTTCAACAGCACAACCTGCTGATACTCTGTAGAAATAGAGGGGAGCCAGGATGGGGACAAGGAAGAGATTTTACAAAATGAAAGGTCTCTTTTGCTCTTTGGCTTCCTTTGGAACCCTTGATGTCATAGCATCCCGAAGTGGTCCTTGTTGGCATGCAGATATAACTTTTAAGTGCAACCAGCAAGTTGACCAGGAGACTCACCTGTGGCATTCTCTGCCTTTGAACAGATAAAGAAACCAAAGCTCAGGCTACTGAAGTAACTTGCCCAAGGGCACACAGCGTCCAGTGAGCACCCCACAGGAAGGTGGGAAACTAACAGTTATTACAAACTATCGCAGGCAAAGTGCTCAGTATTGAGATGTGTGCTTTCTCATCTAACACCACGGCCTCTGAGGCAGAGAAGTCCCATGACTTCTCTGATCACTCTCAAGTAATAGGAATTCCGAGGGCCCCTGGAAGTTGACTACACAGTCTCAATTCGGTTATTTAAAATGTCCAGTCTAGGGTGGGTGGCTCAGTTGGTTAAGCGTCTGCCTTTGGCTTAAGTCATGATCCCAGGGTCCTGGGATCAAGCCCCACATCAGGCTCCTTGCTCAGCAGGGAGCCTGCTTCTCCCTCTTCCTCTGCCTCCCGCTCCCCCTGTTTGTGTTCTCTCTCTCTCTCTCTGTGTCAAATAAATAAATAAAATCTTTTAAAAAGTAAAATAAAATATCCAGTCTACATAGTCATCAAAATTTCTGGTTTGCTTTAGAGTTATACCTGTTCCCCTGTCCAAGCTGGAGCCTGCTGCAGGTGAGAAGAGCCAAGCTTCCTCTTTGCTCTGCTCTCACATATCCTCCCGTGCATTGCGGACCAGGTTTCTGACTCCTCTGTGTAGAGAGGTGGGGAGGAAAAGGCAGGGAAGCTCTTACTCAACAAATCCTGTAAGAAGATGTCTTCTCTGGGTGGGCCTGGAAGATCTGTAGAGCCGACTCCTCTCATGGATTTTTTGTGGGTTCTCCTGAGACCCTTACTCTGAATATCGACCAATATTTCCCCTGATGCATGATGCATTTTCCTTTAGCTAGTTGTCCCTTCCTCGGCTCTGTTTTTTTTTTAGTGGTCCACTCTATACAGACCTTTTCTTTCCTTTTCCTTTTCTTTTTCCCTTTTCCTTTCCCTTCCCTTTCCTTTCCTTTCCTTTCCTTTCCTTTCCTTTCCTTTCCTTTCCTTTCCTTTCCTTTCCTTTCCTCTCCTCTCCTCTCCTCTCCTCTCCTCTCCTCTCCTCTCCTCTCCTCTCCTCTTTCTGGAGACTGCAAGCTGGGGAGGGGCAGGGGGAGAGAAAAAGAGAGAGAATCTCAAGTAGGCTCCACACACAGCACAGAGCCCATTGTGGGGCTCAATCTCAGGACCCTGAGACCATGACCTGGGCCGAAATCAAGACAGACGCTTAACCGACTGAGTCACCCAGGCACCCCTATACAGACCTTTTCGGTTGGGGTTCTGTCACCTTCCCATGGAGTCCTCTTAGGTGGAATTTGAAATAGATCCAGGGGCACCTGGGCCACTCAGCCAGTTGAACATCCAGCTCTTGATCCCAGCTCAGGTCTTGATCTCAAGGTCATGAATTCAAGCCCCACACTGGACTCCATGCTGGACATGGAGTCTACTTAAAAAAATATAAATAAAATAAAAGTAGATCCAGACTGACCCTCTCTGCAGTATGCCTTCTGTCTCACAGCAGAAGCACTCCCAGATCGTCTACCCTGACAGTCTCG
This sequence comes from Mirounga angustirostris, assembly GCF_029215605.1. Classification (NCBI taxonomy): domain Eukaryota; kingdom Metazoa; phylum Chordata; class Mammalia; order Carnivora; family Phocidae; genus Mirounga; species Mirounga angustirostris. The sequence goes on along the minus strand of NW_026991717.1, from coordinate 35,198,388 downwards.
GGGAGAACAGTGCCCAACAGACACCTCTCCTACCATTAGAGCATCTAATCGTTCAGATTTCCCAGGCAGGAATTAGACCCAGTCAGTGCCCTGTGTCCAGTGATTGTGAGGACACCAAATCCAACCCTCCAGGGATCGCACTGAAGCTCCTTTCTCTTCACCTGAGGGAAAAGCGCCCCGCCCCTTTCCTGGAGGAGGGGAGAGGAGTGCAGGCACAGCTCTCTCCAAAGAAATAACCTTTTGTAGCTCCATTTGCTCAAAACTATGCTGTCCTCACCGTGCGTCTGGGATTCAAGAGTCATGTAGTGAGGTTTTGCCTTTCAGCTTTGAAATCTTTGTATGATAGTGTCTTCAAAAGGTACCATTCACTGTTGTCACATGTTAGCTGAAAAGGAGACAGGAACAGCCCCATTTTAATATCCAGTTACACAAGCTTGGCCTTAATGTTGTTATCACATTGGTTGAACAATCACTCCATGCTAGACCTTTTTCTTGTTATCTCTCAATCCTTGCAACGACCTCCTTTTAGGAAGAAGGAAATTGAGATATGATAGGACATATCCAGAAGTGTTCAGATACAGTATTAGGACAGGGATTGGAAACAATTCTTCTAAATAGTGTATAATCTCAGTCTGATGGCCTCTTTAATCAAAGAGTTATTTAAAGGAAGATAACTTTCAAGGGGATAGATTACAAAATAATTCTTTTACTATTGATTATCTAGTGTTACCGTTTGCTTTTTTGGGTCAGAAGTATAGCCCTGAATGTGTTTCAGTTTTTAGAACATAGTGAGGTTTGTATTGTGGCCTAATACATGGGCAGTCTTAGTAACTGTTCCATGGATATTTGAAGACAAATGTGTTTGCTTTTTTATCATTGGGTGCAGAATTCTGTGGCTTTCTCTGAATTTGGACTTGCTGGCTCCTAGGTCAGGATCTTACACACAGGAGAGCCCGCCAGCTGAAACAAAGACATTCAGGAGGTGCTTATGACCAAACTAGCAAATCACCATTGAAAACATTTGCATACCTGAAACTCAGCTACATTTTTGTTACTGCATTCCCAGCCAAGCAGGAAGTCTTTTCTAGATCCCTAAGATCTGGTGGTGAGTTTTTCCCCCACTTCTAATAGCACTTTGGATGAGAGGCAGGACCTGTGGGTTCTTGGCCCATCTCTGCCACGAACTTGCCCCCGGGCAAATGACCTCCCTGTGAAGTACAAGGGTCAAGGCAGATGTTCTCACGGTTGGTTCTGCTACTCAGAGTCTGAGACTTTGCAAGGTGGGCCTCTGGCATTCCCTCCTGAGGGTCACCGGCAGTTCATGAAAGAGGGTGTTCCCACTGAGAGGGAGCGTTTCTTGGAGAAAGCGTGGTACACTGGCAAATGCTGTACACTGGTCCCTGAGAATTACAAAATCATTATTTTTAAAACACTGGAACTGATGGTTCATAAAAAAAGTTAAACCCAAAGAACAAAAAACAAAGCTAACCCTTTCCTTGGTAAGTGGTCTGAACACTGGACTGAGTTCAAGTACAAACGAGGTCAGAGGGTAGATCTGGAAGGGTAGGCACAAGGCTGGCTTGTGTTTTCTTTGTCTGGAACAGTTCCACACGGGCTGGGTGATGTGTATACTCCCGGAAGGTGATGCAAACACTTGTTTCCAGCACTCACTGTGGCACTTTCTCCCCTGACACCCTTGACCGTGGGGTGAGCGAAGCTCTCAGATAGGAGAAGCAGAGGGATAAGTAACCTCCTGTATGAGACACTTGGTTTGTTTTCTTCAATTCAAATGCACCATTGAATCATTAGTTATTTCATTCATTTCCCATCTGTGGAGCATTCAGTACATGTCAGGTCGTGTTATCTTCTGTGGAGACGAGGCTGGATAAGAGACAAGAAGGGCCAGTGGATATTTGTCACTTCTTATCCCACCTACAGTGAGACATGAGCTAACCGCATTCTAAATACAAATAAATGGGTGTGGTAGGAGAGGAAATATGGTAGGAAAACGTCCATCTAAATTTCCAAATCAGAATGTGGTGGTTCTCGGGGGAAGGAGTCATGGTCTACCAATTCGGCGGTCAGAAAATGCTGTCTTGACCTCATCAGAGCTCTGGGCCTCCCTCCAGCTTCCTCAGAGGCTGCATCAGGGAATGAGTCTGGAGGGTGAGCAATGGCCCTGAATCTCAAACTTTGAATTCTAGGAAAGAGGTTGCTTGCAGGAATGAGCTCAGCCTAATCACTTGAAATTAGGGCCGCAGAGGAAAACGCCCAATCTCTGTTTATGAATGTACAAAACAATTTCCTAGACACAGCTATTACTCAAGCAGGAGACTGTTCACAGATGGTGGCTTGGGCTGGGGTGGGGGGGAGCTGCAGAGGCTAGGGCCATGGGCCATTAATCACCGGGCTACAGATACGTTGCTTGGTGCAAGCCAACATCCTGGGCCATGGTGGGGCTTATTGGTGGGGTTGGACAGCAAATCCCCTGTCTTGCAGATTAGAGAAATCCTCACAGCCACAGAAATCACCAAAAGGAGGTGGATGGTAGGAGGTGGATGGTAGTTTCAGGCCAAACCACTTGGTCTCATGCTCCCCTCTTCTCTCCCGTGCCTTCCTAAATACAGAACACTTCCAGCTCATTGCCAATGGATGCATTCAGTCAGGGAATAAAAATGTCCTTGTCAGCTGGAGCCCAAGCACCTGAGGAATGCCTGTGTAGATTAAAGATTATCTCTTTGTTGAGGGGGAGGTCACGGTCTAGACGTGGAGATATGGCAGTGTGCTTGTGTGGGTGTGTGTATGTGTACAGGTGTGTGTACAAGGTAGACAACCCAAGGCAGCGAGTAAATTTCCTCTCCCTCTTCCCAACCACCTCCTCCTTACCCTTCAGGCCCCAGCTTCAGCTTGTGCCTTCCTCTGAGCAGTCTGCTCTGACCTTCCAGGCCTGGCTGGGTGAGGTCCCTGGGCTAAGTGCTCCCACAGCTGTTTGAGCTTCCCCCCACAGCACTCCCCACACTGAACTGTACCTACCTGTTAAATTGTCTGTGGCCTTCCTTCCCCATACCGTGACTTTTTTGAGAGTGTGGACTTTTCCTGTGTCACGCCCAGCAGAATCCATGGTGATTGACCGATCATATGAACAGTATCGATGATGTTCTCTTAGACTGGAGTTGGAAGAGGGCCTTTGAAGCCAAGGAGAAAGGATTCAGCTGGGCCCAAAGGATAAGCCCACACCTCCTAAATCAGAGACTCTGGAGGTGGGACCTGGCAGTCTGGGTTTCAATAAATCCTCCAGATGATTATGGGGCACATCCACTTTTGAGAAATACTGACCTAGCCCCTTGCGACTGTGATAACATATTATTTACATCTGTGAGCTCTCGCTAGATTTGGCCCTACCTGTGAATTTGGGACCAGGTATGACAGATAGAACTTGTTTATGTGCTACTTTCCATTGATGGGCAGTGGCCGTCTAGAGATCTTCTGTAAAGGATTCTGAGGCTATGGCTGTGCCGGGGGTGAAGAAGTGTCATCACTGATTAGTGATATCTGCGGCGGGTGCCCAGGAAGGAGTATTCATGCCCCTTGCATCTGGCATCTCTGATCTGGAGCCATTCCTGAATTTACGTAGCACGTGATGCAGGTAGTGCTTAGGGCTGAGGGTTTGGCTGCAGGTTCTGTTCTGACCTTCATGCTCTGGTTTTCCAGGACTCAGCCTCCTTCCTTATGACCCAGTGTGGGTGTCCTGCCCCTTGACACAAGCGTCTCCATGATTGGGCCTTCAGTACCAGCCAATGGACCTCCCCCAAACTGCCCAGCACCCCTCTTGGTCTTGATTGATGGCCCACCCTGCCACTGTTTGACCAGACCCCTCATTCTGAATTGGGACCTTTTCTCTAGTTGTCCTCAAGTCTTCCTGTGGTTGGGTCAGACCCTTTCAGTTATGCCCTTGGACAAACACAATTCCGGTGTGCCCTGAGAAAAACAGATCTTTCCCCTTGCTCTCATTTGCAAACTGTTCTCTCAGTCTTGGCCAGCTCATGTTCACAAACTCTCAGTCCTTGCTGTCTCTGCACGCAGATCCGCATATCCAAGGAAGGGTTCCAGGTGGTGGCACCAGGACAGACTAAGGCTTGGAGGTCAGAATGTAAAGATAGGATCGGGTTCCATGACGAGACCAGTCTGGCGGGGGTAAGAACCCATGCCAAGGCACACTGGATTGAAACACTGGCAAACAGGTGGGAAGATCAGATTGCAGAAGGTCCTAACACCAGCTCTGGAGCTCGGCTCTGGGTTGGGAAGGTAGTGACACTTACACGAGGTGTTGCAGGCGTTCTGACCTCACTTTTGCAGGGTGACAGGTGGGGGGGTGCCGTGGAACTGTAGTAGGAGTGCAAGGAAGCTGACCTATGAAAACACTGCTGGAGACACTCCCAATGGGGAGTCCACTGAGGGGGTTGGCTGTCATGCAGGGGGAAAGGGACAGAGAAGAGTCAAAGGAGACCCTGCTTTGAAGCTATGTGACTGGAATAACAATGGCTCCCAGCCCTGACATAATGAGGGAAGTCACATGGGGAAGAACAGAGGTGGGAGGAAGTTGAGAGTTTGAGTTTAGCCACAAAGTGAGTTTGAGGCGAAAGTATGACACCCCAGTGGGGATGCTGAGCGGGCAGATGCTGAGCTGGTACCAAAGGTAGGGTGCAGGTGGGGGCGAACAGGAATGGGGGTGTTCCCCACCCCAGGAGACTGGTGAAAAGAGAAGAATGGACAAGGAACTTTGGACTCTGAGGCATGTTCCTTGGAGGATGCCTGTCTTGGGGAGGAGAGGGGAGAACAGGGAAGGATTGGCCCATGAGCAGAGCAAGCAGGAGACAGCAGGGCACGGATGCTGGTGGCCAAGGGAGCACCAAGGGACAGGTGGCAGAGTGTTAATACTGCAGAAAGCGCAGGGAACGAGCAGACCTGATGAGCATGCCTGGGGGCCTTATGGACAACACCCAGAGTCCAGGGGGCCCTTATAGGTCAGGATAGCTATTTGGTATCTACACAGTGTATCTCCAGGGAAGTCATTTTGTAGACAGGTTTGCAGGTCACACTTGCTGGGCCTGAGAACTTTGTGAGAGAGAGATGTCATTTTTATAATCCTTGCGATCTAACTTGATCACCCACCTTGGCCCCCTTTCCAGCCCTCTGACCACATACAGAAACACACTTACCCCTACCTCTTTGTATGAGTGACTCTGAAAGACAGTGCAAAAGCAGCAGAACATAAATTGTTCTACCATTTGCCGCCAACTCAGAGGCTCAGTTTTTCAAGGCCTGAAGAAAATCATCTACCTTACACAGTTGTTCAGGTTGTGTACTGCACAAGTTACTTTATCTAAAGGGGTGGCATTGACATTGTAGGTGCCTTTATTATTTTGATTTTTTTTGTATTTTTATTATGACTGTGTTGACTCTAAAGATGAGTGATTTGCATATTTACTCTTACAAGTTTCTGGCAGATGGCAGTAAAGTGGCTTTTTCTAACAACATCAGTACATTATGACAACTTTATATCAAGGGGACATAAAGTGTGTTGAGGAAGGGATACCTTTTCTAGGTCTTGTGAAGGCCCCATGAAGGAGACCTGCAGAGCTCCCACCCAGTGAATGCGGGGTCAGCGCTTTGGCAAGTCAATCACCAGCCACCTTCCCTCCACGAGTGGAGAACATGGGCCCTGCTCAGTTCATTTCAATTTGACAAGCATTTGTCGAATACCTGGTGTGTGAGAGGACCTCTGTCCAAGGATAGAAAACACTAGGTTCCATCATCGTCAAGGAACTCAGAATCTGAATGGGGCACAAGAAGAACATCGCCATGCAGTGATCATATGCGTACAGTGCTGGTGGCCTGGACTCAGTCCTTCCAGATGCCCTGTTCCCCTCCACTGCGCTTTTGCTTTTAATGCAACAAGCTTAAATATTAGCTGTAATTAATCCGTTCCTTTAAAGGATCTTTTATTATTGGGAGTCACCGCTTAATAAACATAAGTATTTCTTCTAGGCGGAAGGAGATCATTTGTTTTATGCCAGTTGTTGAGATGGAAAGCTTTTTAAGGCTTCTGCCCCTTGATGGGCAGCTGTGGAGAGAGACCCAAACAGAGAGTCAGGGGAGACAGAGAAAAGGGGGTGGTCTTGAGCTTTTCTCCGTTCTCCTTCTCAGGGGATTTTTTCCCTGAAGGCCTGCCTGTTCATCCCCACACGTCTAAGTTTCCTTCAGGGAAGAAGGAGGAGGACTAGGCTCTGGGGCTTATCTGACTGCTGTTTTCTTAGAGTCAGGTGCTCTGGTATCCAGTTTGTCCTTCACCAGCCCTCTATCCTTAAGAGGAGGACATGATGAGCCTAGTAGCTTCTATTTCCTTGCCAGGGACTGACGCTGTCAGGTTTGTAGTCCGTTCTTGACTTGTCTGGGCCTCCGTTTCCTCCGACCTTCATAACTGGCATGGACTTAAGAGGGCATCCCAGCCTCCCCGCTGTGCAGGTAAAGATGGAAGCCCAGGATGCTGCTCAGGTTCATGCCGTGACTTTAACACCAGCAGGCAGTGATTTCTGAACAGACTCGTAGTTTGGTTTACTTTAGAGAAAGGAATGGCAAAATGGAGACAAAGCTCCAAAGGAAGGAGAGGAAGGTGGCGCTGAAGGAGAAATAGAGAAGCAGAAATGACAGGAAAGAAGTCGTGTGTGTCCAATATGCTCTCGTACTTCCTGGGGCTGGTCCCTGGCTGGGTGCCTGGCCGAGGTGGACTGAGCGCTGATGTACCGAGAAGTAAGAACCTGGTGGACGCCAAACACAGCCTCGTCCTCACTGCCTAAATGTTTGTGGGTTTGTTTATTTTTAAAATCAAAGACAAAACAGGCAGTTCTTGCACAGTGTGCCCAGCCAAATAAAAGAGCTCCTGCTGTGAACAGCTAAGAAGATCGTAGTTCAAAGGCATGCCAGCCCGAGGGCCACAGGAGCGCCTGACCTCCAGGTCAACAGCGTCCACATTCAGAGAAGGGTTTCGGGGCTGACCTGAGGATGTATAGGCTAAAGAAAGACGGATGGGACCTGCCCAAAGCCTGGGGAGGGGACCAAGCTGGGGCAGGGGAGGTCCTACAAAAGCCATGGGGATAAAGTCCACGGGGGCCTCAGAAGTGAAGGAAAACAGGCAGATGTTTTAAATGAAATGGCAATACGTGTAAACAGGAAAATGGACATGTAAATTTGACCTAGATTTATAGGTGAATAAAACAAACATTATCAGCCTTTGATGCAGACATCTGACTTTCCAGCAGATGGAGATGTTACCATATGAAAGAGAAGTGGGACCAGGTGGGCCGGGCCCCTGACTCCCGACTTTTCAGAAAAGGATGGTTTGTTTCTTGAGAGTGAGACACAAGACAGGACCCCTAAAATACGTAGACTCTGATCTTTAAGGACGTAACACTTACAAAAAGAAAATGTAGGCATTACCTAGGTTCCTAATTCAGGGGATAAACTTTTTAAGTTCTGAGAGCTTGGCCAGTTGTTTCCTCCTGGGTTGGGGAGGATTTGGCAAAAATCATCTGTTTTCTAAGCTTTGTGTCTAGAAACCGTAGGCAGAAAAGGGTTCTGTTTGCCTTCTAATCAACATTCATTTGCATTACACTACTTGCTACTTTAGAAGTCAAGGTTTCAGGGTGGGGGGTGGGAGGGTTGTTTTTGTTGTCTTTTCTTTTTTTTCCTGGTCCCTAGACATTCCCTGGAGGCCTTGGGCATAGGGTCAAGTTGTTTTCACAGCTTGCTTGCATTTTGTTGGAGGCTTCTGAAGACTTGGGCAGGATGCTTTTATCTGCATTTGAAGAATTGAATAGCTGTGCCTTGCAAGCTAGCTGCTAGGCATAACTCATTAACATTAAAAAAAAAAAAAAAAAACCTGTCAAGTGGCTATAGAACGGGATCTTTTTGACAATGTTGTCTGGGTGATCTCAGGTGTTAGAGAAACATTCTCAGATCAGCGGAGGATGCTGTGCTTGGTGATTGTCTCCAAACCAAGGAAGTGGTACCCATGAATCAGGGCTTCTGTAGGGGTTGGCCGTAGATACGGGTTCCATGGCCTTAAGTGTAAAGGGAAAATGTTTTATTTCCCCCAAAGTCTTTTTCCTAATGATTTTTTTTTCTTTTTTTAAAGAACTCAAAATTCATTCAAATACATCTTCAGGAAAACCGTAACATGTTCTACTCTTCATTGAGATTTTAGTCTCAGAATAAATTCCAGGAGGGGGATGAATGGTGTTGGTGGACATGAATTACGTTGCCTGGTATTTGCCTTATTTCCCCAAAAGCATTGGATCAATCATACAGAAACACCAGCCTGACCTTGAATTTGCTTTATGTGTTATTATTGGGGAAAAAAAAGAAGGGAAAAAAAATTTTTTTGTTAATTAGCAGTACACACAGCAAAGGCTAAGAAGTAAATATTATGGTCCTGTCGGGGAGTTCCAGGCATGCAGCTCAGAATCCTCCCGGTCAGCACAATTTAGAAGTATTGTGGAGATTTTCTTCCCAGTCCAGAACCCCTTTTCTGCATTCCTCTAAGTTCAAGCAAAGGTTACCCTCCGTTGGCCAGGGGGACCTCTCACCGCTGCCTGCCAGCCAGGGATGTCTGGATCTTCTTTTGATCTTCCCTTTTTTTTTTCCTCAACCTAGAGCTATTTAATCTCTCCTGGGAGAGGCAGGGATATTTGTTATTTGGCCATCAACAGTTCACTGCTTTTGTGGTTTGCACACATACACAGAAGACAAATCAAAACTGCACTCAGGATCTCACATTCTCAGTAAAACCTGAGACTTTCACAAGAACTGACTTTACCTTGTTTCACATAAATCCTCCCTTGAGTTTGTCGAGAAAGAGGCAATCAATTTGTGTTTGTACCACTCTTGAGGGCTTCTTACATTTCTGCTCTATAGCTGCTTGCTTCACTCTCTCTCTCCTTTCCATGATTCCTTAATTTGCTCACCAAACCCACACAGAGTACCCACGATGTGCCAGGCACTTTAGAGTAGGGGAAGATGGGTGGAGCGATGAAAATGTATCCCCAGTGATGGGGAACACAGCAACCTTCAGGCGTCAGGCCTGCTTTATTGGTTTGGGGTCAGTAATGTCATCTTTGTTTGCAAAGAATGGCTGATTTTTCCATCTAGCAGGATGTGTGCCCTTTCAGAAGGTTTTCTGTTGTTCCTCTACGCCCAGCTTCACAGGAAGAGGGGAAGAATAGAAACCAGCCAGCAAATCTCAGTAGGGCAGAGTGGTCTGGTAGGCGATCATCCCCATTGCTGGAATTTGGCCACCAATTTTAGTGAGAGTTTCTTTTGAGTGATGATTTGATGCCTTGGAATATCACTTGGAAGGTTTGAGTTCTGGCATATTGGCTCCCTGGTTTTTAAAATGGTGGCAAAATACACATAACAAAAATTTACCATCTTGACTATTTTTAAGTGTTCAGTTCAGTAGTGTTCTGTACATTCACACTGTTGTACGTACGACCCATCTCCAGAACTGTTCTCATCCTGCAGAACTGTTCAGCAGTAAACCGTAGCTCCCCGTTTCCCCACCCCCATCCCCTGGAAATATTATTCTATTTGGGGTTGCTTCTACTTTTTTGGCTCTTGTGAGCAATGCTGATATGAATATAGGTTTACAAACATCAATTCAAGACCCTGCTTTCACTTCTTGTGGATATATACTGGGAAATGGAGTTGCTGGTCCATATGGTAATTTTATTTTTAATTTTTTGAGGAGCCGCCATATTGTTTTCCATCGTGACCACCTTATTTTACTCTCTATTTTACACCCTACTTTACTCTCCCACCAACAGTGCGCAAGGCTCCCAATTTCTTGAGTCCTCCCCACCTGTCCATTTTTTTCCTTTCCTTCTTTCTGTCTCTCGTTTTTGATATAGCAGCCATTCTAATGGGTGTGAAAGGTTGGTTCTATTTTTAAAAATAAAACAGTATCGGGGCACCTGGGTGGCTCAGTCGGTTAAGCCGCTGCCTTCGGCTCAGGTCATGATCCCCAGCGTCCTGGGATCGAGCCCCGCATTGGGCTCCCTGCTCCGCGGGAAGCCTGCTTCTCCCTCTCCCACTCCCCCTGCTGTGTTCCCTTTCTCGCTGTGTCTCTGTCAAATAAATAAATACAATCTTTAAAAATAAATAAATAAATAAAACAGTATCTACAGCGTATCCTAAGCAATGCCTGCATTTTCAGGTAAAAGGATACAAATCAGGAAATGCTAGTATTTGGATGTGAGGGCGATCTGGCTGCGACATCTGTCACCCCATTGATCGCCAGGGTTGATTCGGCTGATCTGGCTGGCTAGGCGGGTGTCCCCTTCCTCCCTCACCGCTCCATGTGCGTCCCTCCCGAAGCTGCGCACTCGGTCGAAGAGGACGACCTTCCCCGATAGAGGAGGACCGTTCTTCGGTCAAGGGTATATGAGTAGCTGCGCTCCCCTGCTGGAACCTCCAAACAAGCTCTCTCAAGGAAATGCTAGTATTTGCCGCTATACACCTGGTATCCAAAACCAAACACAACGGGCCCAGTGGAATCTAGGCCAAAGGTTTAAGGGAGCTTATATGACGTTTCCTCTCTGTTTACAGTATCTGGTTTGATTTTCATGAGGCTGACTGCTTTTGGTGAACTCTTTGTATGGCTTTAGCTGGACAAGGAAAGCAGGGTGGAGGGATTAGAGAGGACTTAGAAATATGGGTAGAACCACTGGAAAATTTCCAGATTGCATAGACCAACTATGGAAAGTTTGACTTTTCTTTACTGAGGTGTACAAGGTTAAATCCAGTGTTGCACATTGTGTTTCCTGTGTCTACTCTCATATAACCTTCCCCTGACCTCCAGCCCTCTGAACCCAGGGAAACGTTCTTGAATGTCCTTGGTCTAAACTTGGGCTTGCTTGCCCATTGGTCAGAGTTTTGCCATGAGGAGTAGTTTAGGCTTTTGAATTGTCCAGGAATTTTTCTTAGAGCCCAATCAGAGTATAGTAGGACAGGGGTAGGTAAGAACTTGGATAACCCAGTTGAGAAGATCACATCCTTCCATTTCAAATACATAGGGCATTTAAGGAGAATGCTCTCTTTTTTCTGGCCTCTCCCCCAATTTTTTCTAGGTAATTATGGATAGCCAGATCTAGCCAAAGGAAACCAGAGCATCCGGCTATAGCTACAAAGTCAAGGTGAAGTAGGGGACTGAAGAAAAGAGCCAATATCCCAAAGGTTTACTGGCTATGGCTACAGTTGGGGCACATTCTTTCCAGTTATCCACGTCTGTCCTCACAGATTTTTCAAAGAGACTGAGCATGTTTGTGGGTGAGAACTTTTACTGAAGACCAAGTTCACTCACTGAGACCTGTGTGTTAATGGATGACGGTTGAACTGCAGGGGAGTATGGCCCTTCAGAGCACAGGAGACTTTCAGAAGAAGGAAGAGGAAAACCATTTCTCTGTGCAGATCCAAGAATGAAATGAAACTTGCAGGTGGCAATTTGCAAGAGTCATAAGGAAGAAAATGGAATAATGAGATCCTGAATGCCATCTCCAAGGTTTGCTACTGAGTCCTGGTGCTACCAAAAAGCAAGGAACCAGTCTCTCTGCTCTTCTTCCAGGCATATTTTAGCTTGGCCATCCTTCTATAACAATTATCAAAGACAATTCAAAGAACAGGCAGCTCAGAAGGGCTTTGGGGATGGCCAACCGTCGATGAACTACCTGCAAGCAAGGGAGTACTTTTAATAAAGCCTGGAGACTGCTGGAGACTACCACCAAGCCCATCTTCCCACTGCCAGGGGTTGCCACGTTTCGATAAAGGTAGATTATTTCTATGTCTGCAATTCTTTTTTTTTTTTTTTTAAAGATTTTATTTATTTATTTGAGAGAGAGAGAATGAGAGACAGCGAGCACGAGAGGGAAGAGGGTCAGGGGGAGAAGCAGACCCCCCGCCGAGGAGGGAGCCCGAAGCGGGACTCGATCCCGGGACTCCAGGATCATGACCTGAGCCGAAGGCAGTCGCCCAAGTGCCCCACTATGTCTGCAATTCTTATAAAACTTCCCAGCGCAGTCATTCTGCCACTTCCCGGGGCACCCAGTTTCAGGGTAGAAGTAAGGAAGTGAACGTTTATTGAGCTCCTGTGCTTTTACAAGCAATCTCTATGTGATTGTCAGGCAAGTATGCGAGATAAGTATTGGAATACCTATTTTTTTTTAAAGATTTTATTTATTTATTTGAGAAAGAGAGAGAGAAAGCACAGAGGGAGAGTGTGAGGGAGAAGCAGTCTCCCCTCTGAGCAGAGAGCCCGACGTGGGACTGGATCCCAGGACCCCGGGATCCTGACCCGAGCCGAAGGCAGACGCTTAACCAATTGAGCCACCCAGGTGCCCCTGGGACACCTATTTTAAAAGAGAAGAAAAGTAAGGTTCAGAGACGTAATTTGTGGGATGACACAAGCTTTGTATGTGACGGACTTCAGATTCAGACCCAGCTAAGGACATGCAAAAACTGTGCTCTTTCTTCTACCTGGATGCCTTTTAGTAGATTCGCAAATGTTAGGTAGTTTGCCTAAAGGTCTAACCAGCATCTTTTCTGCCGTATTTCTTGGAAACCAGTTGGATTTCGAAGATCCTCATGGACCAGAAAGTCCTTGGCTCTGGAGCCATGATGCTGGCAGCAACAAGTTCTGCAAGACGTCTTTGGGTCTCAGCGAGATTGAGAGGAAGAAAGCTACACCTCATTTAACTCAGTGGCCACCATCCAAATTGTCCCACAGTCAAGAAGTGGGCTGCTTTTCATGCTGCTTCTGTACACATCCTTTGTTTTTCCTTTTTGTCTCTGCCCATCCTTTCCCCCAAATATCACAAAACACTGTTTCGGCCTGAGGTTTCAATTAGGTTCTGGCATGATGAGCTCATGCCCCGCTTTGTGTGGCCATGGCTAGAACATCCTTCCCGGGGCTTCCTTTGAGAGGGAGCTGGGGCTGCTGAGTTCCCTTTTTATCCTTCCACAAGGGAACCTCCGTTTCTCATTTGTCCAAACCCGTGTTTGTCTTCGGAAAGTGAAATGCTTGCATTTGATTGTGATTGGGATGGATTGACGTCTTTTCAAGTCCTGGAATGAAAGCCAAGCTCACTCAGGGGGATTAGCCCCTGCATTCAGTGGAGTTGAATGTGGAGGGCTGCATTCGTTTGGTAAATAGTGGTGGAGGGACCCGCCCTGCCTTTCTCTTCTGGTGGTTGTGCATATTTGGACAGAACGTGTTCTGCCTGCAGAGAGGGCCTGAAAAAAAAAGGTCTTTTAGCAAATACGCAGGGCCTGAAAGGGACAAATGAGGCTGGCTGTTGAGTCCCTTCAGGGTGGGTCACAGTTTTCATCTTAAGGTAAAAATGATCACTTTTCACACATGCTATGGAAATCCAGTGGGCCACCATGCAGGAGTAAATTCACCAAGCCAGCATGGAGGAAAGCCTTGGTTCTGGGCTCTTATAGAATCTCCAGAAAAAGGCAGGAGTGTAGCTGGTTGAAGTAGCCACTTGCTGGGGTCCTTTGTGTCTGCCCCTGTGTCTGTGCATGTGCAAATGGCCCCTTCTCTGTCTGGCTTGCTGTTTATTTTGTTTGGAAAGCTCCTGGCTGTCTGGGGTTCTGTCTATTCACCTCCCTCTGTACAGAGGCATGTAAATGAGCTTGTTAATTCAACTGAGCAATTGATTAAGCTCTTTTTTTAATGTGCTCAGTGCCATCCTAGGCACCACAGGGAGGCGTGGAAGAAGCCCCAGTGGGGTCTCTATCTGTGACGTTGAGCAGCTCCAGGCGCCTTGCTAAGTAAGCCTCCTGTTCTTGTCTGTAGATGTAGAAGGTCAGACTGGCTGGTTTCTAGAAGGACTTTTCCTGCTCTAAGGTTCTTTGATGTCATCAGAGGCAGAAAGACATCAAGCCAGCTGAAAAATAAGACCTGTTGTGATTAAGAACACAAACGAGTTATGCAGACAATATGTCCTTTGGTTGTATCCAGAGTAAGGTTGCTAGCAAATAAAATAAAGAAGGCTCAGTTAAATTTGAAGTTCAGATTTACTAAAATTTTTTAGTATAAATACATTCTATGCAGTATATGTTGTAGATCTAAAAAAATTTTCTGGTATCCTGCATTTTATCGAGCAACCCAATCCAGAGAGATCACAAGAACAGTGGACTTAAAGAAGAGCCACCTCTCCAGGCTGGCTTACTCTCTGCTGTTCAGCCACAATGACCTTTTTACTCCACCTCCTGCCACAGGGCCTTTGCACAGGCTGGTACCACTGCTTAGGACGGCTTCCATCCTATCCCCTCCCTCATAAACTAACTCTTCCTTTAGATTTCAGTTCAAAAGTCACTTTCTTAGTAAAGCCTTTCCCGATACCCCCAGACAGAGTCAATTTTTCTGTTTCATATTCCTTGGGCGGGAGTGCGGGGGGTGTGGGCTCTGCCTCCACTTGCCACAGTTTTTATGTTGGTGTATTTTACAAACCTATGCTAAAGGTGGGTTTTGTGTTAGGTATATTGGAATATCAAGGACATTCTGGAGAGGTGAACAAAAAAAAAAAATAGAGCCACAGAGGTGAGAGTGCCCGTAGTGTGTTTCCAGAACAGTAAAAAGAGCAGTGGAGGAGTTAGAGACCCAATCGTAAAGAACAATGTCCTTGAAACCCATCTTAGGACAGTGAAGAACTTGGGTCGGTGGTCATGAGAGTGGTCACACAGTGAAAGTCACTCTTTTGTGGGTGTTATTAAAGCCTGACAGGGGAAGCTGAGCCCAGAGCCCCCTGCACGGGGGTGCTGTGAAGGAACATGCCACGAGAGAGCATGATGTCAAGAAATACCTGCTGAGTTCCCTCTGCCTCCCGGGCACAGAGTCTATGCTAAGCAGGGGCAGTTCACGAAGCCTCGGGTGAAACACAGCCAATGCCCAGCTCCCTGGTTTCTGTCAAAAGTGGAGACGAGATAAGCTGGAACCCTTGCCATTTTCCCCTGAATTCGGAGAATTTGTCATACTAAAAAATTCCTTCCCTGAAGCCACCAGAACTTTCTTCCTGCTGAAATCTTTTTCCAGTGTTTTACCATGTCTGCTCTTCAATGTGGAGAAGACAGAGAGGGTTTTTGTTAGAACCACTGCTTGGCTCTCAGGCATGTGGATTTTTCTGCCGCTGCCCACACATTCGTGCAGTAAGTTTTTCCGCCTTACGAACCAGCGACATTGTGTTCTTATTGCTGTTGATTGCTTTGGCCCAGTGCCAACAGACTGGAAGATACGTGTACACATACATGCACACGCATATTCACGCACATGTACACACACACACTACATATATAAATAAACATACACATATACACACACATTCGTGCCCCCAGCTATATACATTATATACACACACATAATATACACACAGCACACACACACAAACATATACATACATGCGTGTTTTACGAAGGTGATAATAGCGGGAGATGGGAAGGCAGGCCACCTTCCTCTGGCTGTCGGCTGCACAGGCGGTACCCCTTCCTCAGGCTCTGGGTTCCCCTGGCTTCTGACACTTCTCATTTACATGGCATTCGTTCCAGAGTTCTCTGCCGTGAGTGCGTTCCTGCTCAGAGCTCACAACATCCTTCATTCTTGACAAGAAAAACCCCAGCCCCCTCATTTTTCTGGAGGATCTGTGTGGGTTCCATATATTAATATGTCTGTATCCGCTCAGAGAGATCTGTGTTCTCCCAAGCTCTAGAAAACCGGTTATGACCTCCCGCGTCTAGCGCAGCTATCAGCCTGCTTTCCTGACAGTTGGCCAAACTGGCTTTCTACTGACAGAACCCCCTTCCGACGTTTATTTTTTATTAAATGTAACGTGTTCAGATGTAACGGTACGTGTCACACAGCTTGAAGAGTTTTGAACAGCATGGCGTTTTTTTTTTCCATAACCGGTTTGTTTTCAGTCGCTTTTTCCAGCTGTAGATTGACTGTGACATGAGGGGAAAAGGAAACCTTTCAGAAAGAGGTCGGTCACACGGACCACATCAGCTGATCCGATTCCCAGGAGACTCCACGTCTAGCAACTTGCTCCAAAGAGGAAGCTACTGCCGTTCTGTGTTCTGTTCTCTGGAAGCGCGCAGGCAGCGCAGGCCATGCTGCTTCGTAGAACTCCAGACAAGCGTGTTCCCTCTTTCTGTGAGAAAGACGGTCTGGCGTGGCCTGGGTCTGCCTCTGCGACCTCCCCTCGCGTCATCTCCCCTCGCGGTCTACCTCAGCCCCAGAGGTGTCTCTCACCCCTTGAATGGGCCACGTTCCTGCCTCGTGGGTATGGCCTCCGCTATACCTCTGCCTTGAATCCTCTTCTCTCCTCTCTGCCCCTTCCTGCGGTCAACTGTCCTTCTCAGATACAGTCTCACGTTTGTCTGTGTGAAGAGCTAGTGAGTGGCTGCCTTCCCTGTGAGGCTAGGGAAGGACTTGGTCTTGCACTAGGTCAAGGACTTGGTCTCTTTTTCTTATCGTTTCCTCAACACTTACGATGGTACCCAGAATAAGGTAGACTCGCAGTACATATTTACTGAGTGAGTGAATTCATAAAATGAATGAGTGCTGATTGCCCCGTGATGGCAAAGACTCTGTCTAATCTACTCGCTTATACCTAGATCCTGGCACAGTGCCTGGCACACAGTAGGTGCCTAATAAGTGTGTTTTGGGTGAATGAACGAGCATTGCTCCGCACGTACCCTGTGAAGTACCATCCTTTACCTCAAGGGAGTAAATTTCTATTTAGGGACATAATTTGTACTCAGGTGAAAGAAGTAAGGGTTCACCAGGCAATGAGAATAAGGATTCTGCTTCTGGGTCAAACCTGGATTGGAACCCTGCTGGCTTCACCACTTTCTAGTGGTGGGGGTTTTAGCGAGTTCCTTAACCTCTCTGAGCCTCAGGTTCCTCATCTGTCAAATGGGATAATAACAATATTTATTTCGTTGAGTTGTGAGGGTAAGATGGAATAATGCCCGTGCCGTGTCTCACACAGGACTTGGCATACTGCAACTACTACCTAACTAGCCATGTTAGGTATCAGTATTATTAATTCAGGAAGTCCCTCTGCATTTTAAGTGTGGTGAGGTCATTGATGAACAGCATGACTCTAGGCAAGTGTGTTCACTTTTCTGAGCTTCAGTTTGCTATGAAAACTGAGAGGATTAGGTGACAGGTTCTTTTTAGGTGTGACATTCTATTTAGAGTAGAGATAACTAGATCAGTGGGGCAAGTGTGGTCTGGGGAAGCTTCCAGGAGCAGGCAGACTGAGCCACATCTGGAAGATCAAGTAGAATTTGCTTAAGCAGAGAATAGAAAGTGAGGTATACCAACCAAGGGCAATGGCGCGTGCAAAGCCATGGTGGTGGGAGGGACATGGGGCATTTGGGGAAAGGGTGGAGTGGGGAGGGTGGGCATTTAGGATTCATGCGAAAGGAATGTAGAGCTGTGTCAGGTTCTTAAGAGGAGCACCCCCCTCTTTCCTGAAGAAGGAAGTTTTGGGGAGTAGTATAGCTTAAGCTGGATCAATGGGGAGAAGGTAGGGAGCTGGAATCAGGGAAACCAGCCAGGAGACCCTGTAACCCTTCTGGCACAGGCTAATGAGGGCCTGGACTGCAGTTTGGCAGGATAGTGAATGGGAAGAGAAGAATCCAGCATGAATGAATGACACAGCCTGGTGCAGAGCAGAAAGAGGGAGTAAAAGAGATTTCTTGAATGCTTGCTGCACTGACAGAAATGTGTCCTGTTCTGAAGAAAAGTGTGTTGTGCCCTAGAAAGGTGCATCAGTGGTTGTGGACACCAGAAGAAGACCTGGTGTCCGCCAGCAGAGGGTTAGACCCTCCTCATTGGAAGCTAGCGGCCATAGGGAGAAGGCAAGCACCAAGATCTGTTTCTACTCCCAACACTTCTGAAACCAAATGTGTGAGTTTTGCACACCAAGCAATTCTCCAAGTTTCTGCAGACACCAACCAGATGTTCTGCAATTTAATTCTGCTCTGCTACTAATTACCCAGAGTTAGTGTAGACCTTACAGGTTAGAGACTGTCCCGCAAGCCCACCCCCCACTTGAGACACCATTTGCAAGTGGTGGGTCACCAAGTTACCTTCTGTCCAACTTGGTTCTGAGTAAGAGGTTCCCATGACCCTCTCCTCAGGTTTGATACAATTGCTAGAATGGCTTATGGAACTCAGGAAAACAGTCTACTTACTGTTACCAGTTTATGATAAAAGAACTCAGGAACAGCCAGATGGAAGAAAAGCAAAGGGCCAAGTATGAGGGAAGGAACTCAGGCTTCCAGGCCCTCCATGGGCATGCCACCCTCCCAGTGCCTGAGTGTGTTCACCAATCCAGAAGCTTTCTGAACCCCGTCATTTAGAGTTTTTTTTTAATGGAGGTCCCATAACATAGGCACAAATGATTAAATCATTGGCTATTGGTGATCACCCCAGTTTCCAGCCCCTTCCCCTCCCCTGTAATCCTGCTTTGGTCTTTCTGGTGACCAGTCCCCATCCTGAAGTTATCTAGGACCTACCAGCAAGTCAGTCATTAGCATAAGCTCAGGTATGCTTGAAAGGGGCTTACTGTGAATAACAAAAGACCCCCCCCCACCCCCATCTCTCAGGAAATCACGAGGGTTTTAGAAGTTCTGTGCCAGGAACTGAGGTCGAAAACCAAATATATTTCTATCACAATATTATGGCGGGAATAGAAGGAGAGGTCGACAGCCAGCACGCGGGTCCAGCACCGGGGCAGAGCTGACCAGTTCTGATAGGAGGATGCTGAGAATTGGGCAGGTTAGGGACTCAGGCTTAGAAATCCACAACAGAAACGGAGGCTACTTTCTGGAGCCCCTGGAGTGAGGCAGGAAATGGGCTTCCTTTAGCTGGCTGTCCTGGGGGAGACCCAAAGTCCTCAGGTACCCAAGGGATGCAAGCAGGATAGAGCTAGCTAGGTAGGTAACTTGGCTTCTAGTAGGTGACTTCAGGGCGAGTGGTGTCCCAGCTACATCCCATTGGCAGGACAGCAGTGGGAAACCCTGGAATAGGTTTGGGCTCTAGCACAGCATGGGAGGGTGGAACACCAGCACCTCGGAGTCCCATAGCCCTGGGCTCAAAGCTGAGCTCTACCACCTACCACCTTTGCCTCGGGAGCCAGTCACTAAGCTTGCCTGACCCTCGGTGTCCTCATCCTCCATAGGTGAGGATTAGCTGGGTTAATATGTGTGAAGGGTCTGGCATACAGTAGGTGCTCAATAACCAGTAGACATAAAAATTGTAAAAGATGGGAAGAGGTTAGGCAGCCAAATCCAAATGCAGATGCTAAGGAAAGAGAAGCTCCTTTTCCCACTCTGCCTTCTGCACAGCATGGGCTCTACCTGACGGCTCAGAACTGTGACCTTTTATTTAGCCGGCCAGGAATCATTTTTTTTATGGCAGCTTTGGCAGTTCATTCCGAGGGTGTCAGGTAGTGGTGTGGTTATGGCCAGGTCTCCTTTCTCCATCCTGGTTCAACAGTTTCAGTTAGAACAGTGGTTCTCAAAGTGCAGTTCCTGGACCAGCGGCAGTGACATTGCCTGGGAACTTGTCAGAAATGCAGATTCTGGGGGCTCCACCCCAGACCTACTAAATCAGAAACTGTAGGCGTGGAGTCAGTCCATCAATCTGCGCTTTGACAAGACCTCCGGGTGACTGAATACACTCACGTTCGAGAACCACTGCCTTCTAGTGTTGCAGACCAGAACTCGGTTTAAGTGTGAGCGATGATGCTAAGAGGAATTTACCACTTGTGGAACATTGAGCCAATAATTTTTCAGCATTTCCAAAAGATATTTCTGTTCACTGTAAATAATCTAGATCTCCAAGCCTGTTAAGACTGTCGGTGAAATAAGATTGAGTGGGGCACTGCATGTGAACTTCTGAAGTTTAAGTAACATAGGAGTCACAAGTGTGGGATTGAAAGTTAGGGACGTTAGCAATTGGTAAGCTGCATGTTTTTGCCTTTGAGTTTTAATAACAGGATGCTCCCCAAACAATTTCCTTTTTAGAACAGGAAAAGCTAAGAATTAGACAGTCTCGTCCCTCTTCTCTTCTGATTTTTTTTTCAGAACAGTTTTCTAATTCCAGAGAAGAGCCTGGGCTCTTACAGGCATGCTCCTCATCTTATTTTCCATAACTTTGTCCTGGAAAATGCAGTCTGGGGGGAAGGCACTTTAAAGAGTAATCATCCGTGTCTAGTCGAGAATGTGGAGTTCAGGGGCAGGCAGATCCTTTGTCATAAACAGGAATACTGCCTCAATAATGCAGGCAGAGGTCAAGCCTGGCTTGGCTGTCCCCTGGACTATTCATCCCCCAGCCAGTGCAGCGAACTCTGCCCCGCTTGCTCCAGCTTTGAGCCAACCCCTTTTTGTTTATGTAAACCCTGCCCATACACTTAAGACATTGCTCCACGTGTTTCTAATTCGTTTACACTTCACTCATCAGCATGTGTTGGGTAAGCACGCTGCCACATCCGAGTTTTATGAGCTGCGTTTATGGGGCTGCTTTTCTTGAACAGGGATATCATGTATTCCACAAAAAAAAAAAAAAAAAAAACGGAACTTGAGCCTGGGAAATGAAGGTTTCGGTGCTAAACTTGGAGCGAACTTGTGAAGTTTGAATGGAGCCGAAACTAAGCACAGATGTTGCTCATTCTCTAAGAATAGCCTTGTGTATTTATGCACAGGATCTCTCCGCTTTTCTTACCTGAAATTTTCTCCCTGCTTACATGAGGATGGGAGAATGTGCAGTTACGGGAAAGGTGTGAACCTTGTTTCCTGCCACTCTTGCTTCCTACCTAATGCAAACCTAAGAAGTAGCAAAGCTAGCTAAGGTCTAGGGTCTCCACACTACCACAACGTTTTGCTTTCCCAGAGAGCAGCATTTGGTTTTGCTGTCCCATTTATGCAAAGTTCCTGAAAAGACAGCAGGGAGTTTGACAGTTTCGTGTTAATTTTGAACAGAGATGGGAGGGAGCCTACCACTGACAGACACTGTGCAGAAGGATTCGGTTCTGGGAACTCGAATTGTTGAACCTGAGTTTTTGCTCTTCTTTTTAAAATTAACTTTTATCACTTAATCCAAATAATGTGGACATATATTTTACAGAAACAAATAGTTTGGGGCGCCTGGGTGGCTCAGTCGTTAAGCGTCTGCCTTCGGCTCAGGTCATAATCCCAGGGTCCTGGGATCAAGCCCCGCATCGGGCTCCCTGCTCGGCCAGGAGCCTGCTTCTCCCTCTCCCACTCCCCCTGCTTGTGTTCCCTCTCTTGCTCTCTCTCTCTCTCTCTCTGTCAAATAAATAAAATAAAATCTTAAAAAAAAAAAAGAAACAAATAGTTCTGCAAACTTTGCCCCACCCCCACAATTTCTTACTCCCCAACTATTTTAGCTGTTTCTTTGATGTACCTTCATATCTATAAATACTGCCTATGTTGTTACTTCTGCATTTTTCAGTTTCAAGTGTGTTTTGTTGAAGATGAGGATGGAGCCCACTTTCATCATCCTCTCCTTCCACCTCTCCACACGTGCACACTTCCCACCCCACACTCTCTCAATGTAATTATGTTTTAGTTTTGGTTAGATCAGTAAGCACTGCTTACAGTATGACTGGGTGCAGGCTCTTCACAACTGAGCCATATGGTGGACTAGCTTAGTTCAGGTCTCCAGGATGCTGAGCCTGAGGCAGAGATTCGTGTCCGGTGTTTAATGGCAAGTGATCCTGGTACAACTCCTGGGGGGTGTGTGTGTGTGTGTGTGTGTGTGATGCAATGCAGAGTGGGACAGCTCTGAGCTGGGCTAGCTTGCAGAGTTCCCCCAAATTGAGACCACTCAGTCTTTGTGCAACTACCTGGACCAGTCATTGGGCTCTCCCTGGGGAGGAGGTTTAACCTTGCGTGAGGCAGCTCCCTTAGGCTGAGGGCAAGTTCCAGAAAGATACAGCTGTGAGCTACCAGCAGGCGGCACTCCCAGCTGCCAGGGGAATTCTGACCTGGATCTGGTGGTGCTGGTGGGTCATCTGGGCTTCACATTGTAGCACCCATTCCAGGTGCTGTGATTACTTTTCTCTTCCTGCAGTGCTTATTTTCTTTGTTGTTAATAAATACCCTTTTCCTTTTAGTTTGTCTGCTTTTCTGTGTACTTCACACTAACGCAACCGCAAGCACTTCTAAATTGTGTAGATCTATCAATTACTTGATATCTCAATATCATAAAATATCAATATCTTAAAATTGATAGGATATTTTATCCATTTCATCTTCTCCTTGACCACCCCCTCTTTTTTTTTAAGTAGCATGGAGCCTAACTCACAACCCTAAGATCAAGACGTGAGCTGAGATCAAGAGTCTGATACTTAAATGACTGAGCCAGTGACCCTCTCCTTGACCCTTCTGACCTGCTCGAATCCTAGCCTAGTGCACATTTGTCTTGTCAGGGTCCCCTTTCACCCTAGTCCTGCACATTCCCTCTTGCTTCTCTCTTGGGTTAGATCTTCTATTTCCTGGACCCACACCTTCTACTTCCTTATTAGTCTATTCTTTCATTATGGTAGAATATGTTCTCTGGGAAGTGTGCATGAGAGGGAAATTGTGCAAGAATTGGATTTCTGAAAATGCCTTTATTTTTTCTCAGAGGTTGATAACTTGACTAGATACAGAATTCTAGTGATTGATAGAAAATTCTAGAAATGACTTTCATTAAAAAATCACAAGCCATTGCTCAATTATCTTCTCGCTTTCGAAGTTGTTGTTGAGAAATCCGATACCATTTTATTTGTTTGTTTCCTCTTTGGTAGCCTCTGTTATCTTTTCTTTGTCCCAAGTGTCTTAAAATTTCACAGCCATGTGCCTTGGTGTTATTCATTATCATCCATTCATTGGGAGACACTTCTTATGTTCCTACAGGTCTTGTGGAGTATGCCAAGAATGCAAGACCTTGCCCACCCCAAAACCAGGTCACTTCTCAAGGTCATTTTTGCAGTGAGCAACCTCGAAGGATGAGATACATCTCCACCCAGGACAGAGAGCAGGGCTCCTTATTGCTTCTCCATAAATGCAGCGGGTTCCTCAAGCAAAGTGTCCCTCAGCTGCGTGTGCAATATCCATCTGGGCCTTTGTGCATTGCCTCTGTGAGACTTGGGGGCAAGGAGAATTGATATAAACCTGCTGATGCTCATGCTGCTGGCTCTTCCAAGACTAATAAAGTCCTTTATCTCTGACTCAGAAGTCTTGTATCCTCCATTTGTAACCATGAAACAGTCAGGCTAACTTATTAATTATAAGTAGGGTAAAATCAAATCTTACCCCTAACATCATTGTCCTGGGCAGTTGGTGGACTCCTTCAGTCTGGAAACGGAAGTTTTCTTGAATTATTTATTTGATTATTTCCTGGAGATCCAGGAAGCTAACTGCTTCTTTTTTTAATAACAGCTTTATTGAGATAAAATTCATATACCATAAAAGCCACCAATTTAAATACTGCAGTTTAATGTTTATTAGTGTATTTAGAGGATTGTGCAACTATTACCACTAAATAATTTCAGTATGGACCCCAAGAAGAAAGTCCATACCCATTAGCATTTGCTTTACATTCTCTCCTCTGGGAACTGATAATCTACTTTCTACCTCTATATATTTGCTTATTCCGAACATTTCGTATAATTGTAATTAGACAATAGGTGACTTTTTGACTGGCTTCTTTCATTTAGGACAATGTTTTCAAGATTCATCCATGTCGTAGTACATATCAGTACTTCTTTCCTTTCTCTTGTTGAATAATATTCCACGTATGATATACCACATTTTGTTTATTCATTCGTCAGTCAAGGGACATTTAGATTGTTTTCACTTCCTAGTTACTGTGAATAATGCTGTTATGAATATTCATGTACAAGTTTTTTGAAGTATGTTTTCATTTCTCATAGTTATGTACCTAGGAGTGGAATTGCTGGGTCATATGATAACACTGTGTTTAACACCCTGAGAAACTACCAAATGTATTCCAATGAAACTCTTCCATTTTACATTCCTGTCAACATTGTACAAAGGTCCTGACTTCTCTACATCTCTTCTTACTGTCTTTTTAATTTTAGCCATCTTAATATGTATGAAGTGCTATCTCATCATGGATTTGACTTATATTTCCTTAATGACAAATGATATTGAGCATCTTTTCATGTGCTTATTAGCCATTTATATATCTTCCTTGGAGAGATGCCTATTCAAATTCTTTGCCCATTTTTTTTTAATTGAATTGTCTTTTCACTATTGAGTTACAAAAATTCTTTGTAGATTCTAGATACAAGTGCCTTATCTGATATATGATTTGCAAAAATTTTGTTCCATTCCTTGGGTTGTCATTTCATATTCTCAATGGAGTTCTATGATGAAGCCCAATTTATCTATGTTTTTCTTTTGTTATTTGTGCTTTTGATATCATATTATCTAAGAAACCATTGATGAATCCACTATCATGAAGACATATGCCTATGTTTCTTCTAAGAATTTTTTAGTTTTAGCTCTTACATTTAGGTTGATGTGCCCTTTTGAGTTCATTTTTTACATATGGTGTGAGGTAGGGGTCCAGCTTTATTCTTTTGCGTGTAGATATGCAAAGTTATCCCAACACTATTTATGGCAAAGACTATTCTTCTCCCATTGAATTGTCTTGGCACTCTTGTCAAAAATCAATTGACCATATATCTAAAGTTTCATTCCCGGAGTCTCAATTCTATTCTGTCAATCCATATGCCAGGCCTTATGATATCAAAATGTCTTCATTGCTGTAATTTTGTAGTAAGTTTCAAAATCAGGAAGTATGAGTTCTCCAACTTTTTCTCTTCCCAAGGTTATTTTGGCTATTGGTTTCTTGCATTTCCATATCAGTTTTAGGAACAACTTGCCAATTTCTGCAAAAAAGACAGCTGGTATATTGACTGATACTGTGTTGAATCTGTAGATCAATTTGGGAAGTATTGCCATCTTAATAATATTAAGTCTTTTGATTCATGAACATGGGATGTCTTTCCATTTATTTAGGTCTTTCTTAATTTCTTTCAAAAATATTTTGTAGTTTTCAGTGTATAAGTCTTAAACTTCTTGTGTTAAATTTATTCCTAAATACTTCATTCTTTTTGATGCTATTGTAAATGGAATTGTTTTCTTAATTTCATATTCACATTGTTTATTGATAATGTATAGAAATACAATTGATTTTTGCATATTGATCTTATATCCTATAGCCTCGATGAACTTTTTATTAATTTAAATAGTTTTTTGGTGCATTTAAAAATTTTTCTATATACACGATCAGGTCATCTCTGAATACAGATAGTTTTACTTATTCCTTTCCAATCTGGATGCTTTTTCTTTTTTTGTCTAATTACCGTGGTTAGAAGTCCTTTTTATTTCTGTAAAATCAGTAGTAATATTCCCTCTTTATTCCTGATTTTAGTATTATGAGTCTTCTCTCTTTCATTCTTGGTCAGTCTATCTAAAAGTTTGTCAGCTTTGTTTATCTTTTCAAAAAACCATCTCTGGGTTTCATTGATTTTCTCTATTATCTCTCCCTTATCTATATAATTTATTTCCATTCTAGGTTTCTTCCTTCTGTTGGCTTTGGGTTAAGTCTGTTCTTCTTTTTCTGATACTTAACATGGGAGATTAGGTTATTGATTTGAGATCTTTTTTAACATAGGTGTTTACAGCTATAAATTTTCCTCTAAGTACTGCTATGGCTGCATCCCATGTTTTGATGTGTTGTATTTTTATTTTTATTTACCTCAAAGTTTTTTCTTATTTTATTTGTGGTTTTTTTCTTGATCAGTTATTTAGAAGTATGTTAATTTCCGCATATTTTTGAAATCCCCAAATTTCTTTCTGTGTCTGATTCCTAATTTCATTCCACTGTGATGAGTGAACATACTTTGTATGATTTCAGTCCTTGTAAATATATTAAGGCTTGTTTTATGACCTACCATTTGGTCCCTCCTGGAGAATGTTTCATGTACACTCGAGAAGAATGAGTATTCTGCTGTTATTGGGTGGAATGTTCTATAGACAGCTGTTAGGTCTAGTTGGTGTATAATGCTGTTCAGGTCTTCTGTTTCCTTGCTGATCTTCTGTCTAGTTCTGTTCATTATTAAAAGTGTGGTATCAACATTTCAAACTATGATTGTTGAATTGCCTATTTCTCCTTTCAATTCTTTCAGTTTTTGCTTCATGTATTTTGGGGGCTCTGTTGTTGTCTTCCTAATGGATTGACTCTTTTGTCATCATAAAATGCTATTATTTGTCTCTAGTAACAATTTTTATCTTAAAGTCTATTTGGTGTGATGTTAGCATAGCCACCCCAGCTGTCTTTGGACAGTGTTCTCATTGCTCTTATGAAGGAGTCGATTTTCAAAGCCTTTGAGCTAACCATTCTGGAAAGTGGAATCTCTGACTACTTCTTACAGATGATTTTTCTGTTTTTAGGCCTGCTTTCTGCCCTATTTCCAAAGTTATCTCTTGGAGATGCAACACTACTTTTTGGTGCATTTAAAAATTTTTCTATATACTTCATTATGGTGGCTTCGTTGCTTCAATTCCTGCTTAGGCTCAGTTTTCTTGGGTCTGCTGTGTCATTTCCATGGGTCCTTTTGCTTCCTACCTTCCAAAATTTTGTAACTATTAACTCCTTTTCTATTTTCTTTGTCCTTTATCACTTAAAAAGTGTCTTTACTCTTGGGGCACCTGGGTGGCTCAGTTGGTTAAGCATCTACTTTCAGCTCAGATCATGCTCCCAGGGTCCTGGGATTGAGCCCTGCATGGCTCAGCCCTCTCCCTGCTCAGCGGGGAGTCTGCTTCTCCCTCTCCTTCTGCCCCTCCCCCCATTTGTGTTCTCTCTCTCTCTTTCTCAAATAAATAAAATCATTTTTTTTAAATGTCTTTACATCAGTGGGCTTTCCAAGGGAACACAGTTCAGTGAGTGATTTAAATATTTAACCTGTTTTTGAGGATAGCTTTTGCTGTTAGCTGCTTTATTCTAAGTCAGCTGAATTTTCTTGTGTAATCTGCGGCATTTTTTTTTAATAAGAGGGTTTTTTTTTTTTTTACCATCAGGGATCCAGATACCTGGCAATATTCTACATGTAGTTCAAGATAGTGCTTATATTACCTTTGAAATTTAGGTGTGGAATTTGAACATCTTGGATTCAAAATAAGAACAGTCGGCTGCTTCCAAGCCTTCTCAGTACTTGATTTTCCTTAGAGGAGTGGCTCACAAATGACTGCCCCAGAATCACCCCGAGCACTTGTTAAAATACAGCTTGCCAGAATTTCTGCTGTAAGAGTGGGAGGTGAGGCCCCAGAATTTGCATTGTCAACAAGTTCCCAGGGGATGTTGTGCTTCCAGTCCTGGGACACGCTGAGAATCGCCCCCTCAGTTTGTGGAATAGAAAGGTGTCCCCCTTGGGGGTGGGGAGGACATTTAGGAAGCAGATGAGAACAGGGAGGGAGAGCAATAGGAGAATCGGGGAGAGAAGGATGTGCCCACTTTGCTCTTGGCCCCTTGCTCCCCACTCATGGACACTCTTCTGTTTTCCTCCTCTGTCTGCACTGATAAAACCATGATAAAATCTGCTTAGAGAAGAGGCTCTTGGCATGAGAATGTAATTGTATTCATGGGGAAAAAAAAGGAACCAAGTGATTATCCATGAAAAACCTTAATCTGAGGCCTGCAAATATATTTTTATGTGGAATTTTAAAGTGGCTGGGGGTGTATGCTGGGCTGAGAGAAGTCAGTCCTTGTGTACTTTTATGAGATGCACCAGGTTGAGTATTGTTAAGACAGCAGGATTCTAAGCAGTTCTGTTAGGCAGCCCCTTGTCTGCAGGTTTCAGTTCTTTGCTAGAGCCCCCTTTTTCCTTCTTGCAAGTCTGAGAAGGGAGGGACACTGTCTAAGCCATATAGGCAGAGGGTCAGACCTAGTGGCTGGTTTGGACCACAGGGAGGAGGAGCCCAGACTTAAGGCCAGTCCTCCAGGTTGTTTTCATGTAGCTATCCGGAGATTCTGCCATAATTGTCTCACATTCAGCCATGGTTTTTTGTTCTCAGAATGTTTTTCTGTAATATGGTTGCGAATATTGAGAAATAAAATTGCGGCTGCAGAAGATAGTATCCCAAAGGCTAGAGGTAGTTGGGAGAAAGCCAAGAGAAGTGAGAACTCCAAACCCTTGCCCCATGTGAAGCTGCCTTTCAGACACTTTTATTACGTAAAAGGCAACGCATGTGGATAATTCCTGCTGTCAACTCAGAAGTGAGGAGCTGGGAAGGAGGAAGCAGAGTCCGGGGAGATAGATGACCTGAGAAAGCAAGCTTTGGAGACTAGTTTACCCCTTCCTTGTCACCCCCTTTCCTAGGCCTGCTGTGGTGTTGTGTTTTTAATCTATGAAAAGATGGTTTTAGATAAGTCCCAAAGGTGCTTCTATCTTTGGTATTCTTTGATTTTCCCAAGATTGCCTCTTATATCTTTTGGGCAGCCAGGGTAAGAAACCCTGTCTCTTGACTTCTAAGACAGAGCTCAGAGTACATAGAAGATTCAGTGTTCCTAAACCTTGTGGTCCCAGAGGCTCCATGTTATTTCCTGTTAGCGGTTTTCAATGGCTTTGGAGTAAAGTTCATTGCTATGACAGTCAGGCAGGCACACTGGGGAAAATATGATGTATTGTGTTGTGTAGGAAAAAGTCAGTGTTATCCAATCCAGTAATCAGATTTTCAGACAAAGGCATGACCCTGGAACATGCTATCTATGGCTGAGTACTGCATTCGTCTTGTCTCCAAAAACAGTTAAAAAAAAAAAAAATCAGTGTGTACTTGGCTTGTCTGTCTGTTTTGGATATGGAAATATATCTCGCCTGAAAAATTTTCTCATTCTTATTTTGGAGGCAGCTAAATTGCTCTGAAGGTATTGGTTGTAGCTGTAATTAATTTAGCATTTATTAAGCACTGACTGTGTGCCAGGCTCTGTGTGATGGAACAGAAATAGAAAGACTCTGTAGGGGAATATATCGGTCGGGGGAGAGGAGAGAAAGCCAAAAAAAAAAAAGGCCAATATTTATTCATCCCGCCTTTTATTCCTCAGGGGTTGTTAGAGTATTTGCTATGTACCCATCTCTGTACCATGCTGGGGATACAAGAGTAAATACGACAGATGCATCCCTGTGGTCCCTCAAGTTTGGTTAACCTTATCATAGAGGGGGCCAGATCAGATGGGTGGGTGTATCCATGGAGGGCTTCCCAGAGGAGGTGACCTGGGAACTAAAGCCGAGTAGAAACAGGTACCAGCCAAGTGAGGCAAAGCCAGAAGGAACAGCTAAGCAATAGCCGGACAGAGGAAGTGCTTAGTTGGGAACAGAACAAGGATTTAAGGACGAACAGTAGGAAATGAAACTGTGAAGGTGGGCAAGGTTCAGCTCTTGAAAGATGTTTTATCTCTTGCTGAGGACTTTGGACTTCCACCTAAGGTGATGGGGAGACCACTTAAATATCTCATAATGGAGGAATGATTACAGGAAACTCCGGCTATTTAACAGAGCATAAAAGTGATATAACTGCATAGATATTCAGTACAAAAAAATTTTTAAAGCAGAATATAAAAATTGTGTGCTCACTGCAATTGCTGATAAGTAAGATATAATCACGACTATGTTAAAGCATGGGAGGATTTCTAAAAGTAGAGTCTATTATTTGCATTGTGAGATTCCTTAAGAATCTCTTTATGGTACCTTCTCAGCATTGATTCTCTACTATATGCCAAGAGGTCAAGACCAAATTTCTTCCCTCAGCCATCAAATATAGGGAGATGTCAAAACTTCAATGCAGTTTTTTAAAAGTTTGTGATTATGGGGCACCTGGGTGGCTCAGTCAGTTAAGCGTCTGCCTTCAGCTCAGGTCTTGATCTCGAGGTCCTGGGATCGAGTCCCTTCTCAGGCTCCCTTCTCAGCAGGGAGTCTGATTCTCCCTCTCTCTCTCTGCCTCTCCCTTCCTCGTGCTCTCTCTCTCAAGTAAGTAAATAAATAATTAAAAAAAGAAAAATGTGTGTGGTGTAAGGAAAGGAAGGGGAGAAATCGGAGTGGG
The DNA here is from genome assembly GCF_029215605.1 of Mirounga angustirostris. Classification (NCBI taxonomy): domain Eukaryota; kingdom Metazoa; phylum Chordata; class Mammalia; order Carnivora; family Phocidae; genus Mirounga; species Mirounga angustirostris. Next base: position 35,168,133 of record NW_026991717.1, on the reverse strand, counting down.
AGACAAACCATGAGAGACTATGGACTCTGAAAAATAAACTGAGGGTTCTGGGGGGGGTGGGGGGATGGGGGGATGGGTTAGCCTGGTGATGGGTATTAAAGAGGGCACGTTCTGCATGGAGCACTGGGTGTTATACACAAACAATGACTCATGGAACACTACATCAAAAACTAATGATGTAATATATGGTGATTAACATAACATTAATAAAATTTAAAAATAAATAAAGTGTGTGATTATGAAACGTCCAGAATGGGCAAATCCAGAGAAAGAAAATAGACTGGTGGTTGCCAAAGTATGGGGGCAGGAGTGACAGTGAACAAGTCCAAGGGTTCTTTTTGGGGTGATAGAAATGTTCTAGAATTAGTTAGTGGTGATGGTTGCACAACACTGGGAATATACTAAAAATCGCTGATTGTACACTTTGGTTAAAATGGTTATTTTTATGTTATGTGAATTTTATCTCAGTAAGGAATACCGGAAGCAAAAAGATGCTTTTTTTTTTTTTTTTTTTGATAGTAAAGGGCAACCGGAAGTGTGAGTTGAACTGCCAGGCAATGGGCTACCGCTTCTATGTCCGGCAAGCTGAGAAGGTCATTGATGGTACCCCCTGTGACCAGAATGGCACGGCCATCTGCGTGTCTGGGCAGTGCAAGGTAAGTGCCCTGGACTGGGTGTCTGTAGCACATTCTCTGGGTGATCGATCTAGAACTGCCCACTCCATTGTGTTTAGCCAGGCCATGGCCTCTTACCTCCCCACAGCCCACGGAGCACCGAACCATGAGCTCTGGGACAAGTGGGCTAAAATAGGGCGGGTTGGTCCTCTCTGTGTTTTTGATCTTAGAACATCTTCCACGGCGCAGTCTGACATTTCAAGTATTAAGTGGTTTATATTTCCACCATGTGCATCAAAGGGGACTCAATGATCATTCCTTACCTCTGAAGTGGAGATTATGAAAAAGGCCCGGCCGGATCCATCAAGAAACTGTTGGCATCACGAGGGCAAGGGTGGCGTTTTAAGGGCAGGGTGTATTTAATCTTGCCTCCCACCAGATGGGGCAGGCTTCCAAAGGAAAGTGGTTCAGTGCCTTTTATAGCAGATTTGTACCTTAAACAGGAAGAGTTTTTCGGCCTCTTTGGACTTGTGAAGTCTGTTCCAGGAACTCCCTGCCCCCCTATTCTGCAAACACTTGGGGCCTGAGAACATCTTTGTGGGGTGCTTACCTGTGCCAGAAAGAACTATTTGGTTAGCAGTAGGCACTTTAGATAGGCACAGATTCCATGGCCACATTAATTTGGGCCTGGACTGCCACCCTTCTTGCACCTCTAAATGTATGAGTGGAGCTGAGACCCCGGCAGGTGCATGACTCTTGGGAGCCCAGACTAAAACGCTGTCTTAATTAATGCCCAGTAGCTGGCAGTCTTGATTTTCAAAAAGGAAGAACTCTTGGTTATCACATTTGAAAGTTCCTGTTACACCCTTCTATGTCGTTGTTTAGCTGAAGAGCTACTGACGGGTGATGTATAAACACAGCTGTCCTGGACCGGACTTTTTTTTTTTTTTTTTTTTAATGAGGAGGTTTCAGATAGGACTCAAAATGACTTATTCAGGCAGAACAGATGTTCTCAGATTTTCAATGAAAGTGAAGACAGGAGCAGCTGTCCTTGGTTATCTGATGGGTGGGAGGGGTCTTTGGAAGAGCAAAACTCCAAGAGAGGTAGGATGTGGCGTGGAAGAGGCAGGGGAGCGTGATGGGAAGTACAGTGGGGGCTCAGACCTGTCTGGCCCCCATTTTCCACCCGATCGGGGGAACCACGGAGTTCCACATGCCCTCTCTGTGCCTCGCTGACCTCAGATCATACCCAAGAGGGTTCTGTTAGAGGTTTTGATCTCCGGCTCACGTGGTCTCTGCTTCTAAATGTGACTGAGCCTGCAATGGTGGGCCTTACAGCAACCTAGCTTTTTCTTCAGGCCCTGAATCAGAGCTGTTTCATTTCCTGAGTACAGTTGCACACCGCCAGGAGCGGGTGGAGTGTAATGGTTAAAAATATGCCTTTGAAAGTCAGACCACCTGGATTCAAATCGTGCCTCGTCCACTGTGTGATTTTCTGTGTGATCTTGTGCAGCTTAGATAAGCACTTTGTGCCTCCAACACATGAGGAGGGCAGTATCTACCTCCTGGTCTGGCATTTAGTAAGCATGCTGACATATATTAGTATTAATACGTTGTTTATGTCCACATATGTCCTGTCGTATTTGAGTTTCCTATGCAAAAGCATCTTCTTTGTTGGTAGATTACAGATTTGTGAGACTCACATTGTCTTTTGTGAGAACACTGTAGGGTGAAATACCAGGGGATTGCAGATGCTAATTCGGCCGGTCTGGGGAAGGTCCTGAGAGTCTGCTTTTCCAGCAAGCTCCCAAGTGATGCTGATGCCGCTGGTTCTCAAGTAGCAAAGGTTCTAAAGGATACATTGATGAAACTACAGTTAACTGAGACTCAGAAATGTACATGTAGAGTGGTGTCATGACTTGGAAGGAAGATGAAATGTGGGCTCCTTCCGCTGGAGGAATGTGTTTTCCTAGTGTTGCATTGAGTGTCTGTGACCTGATGATATGGAAGAAAAACAAGCACTTCTAAGGACGTGGGTATGGATTCTTACGAATTGTCAAAAACCATTCAGACTATAGGGCAGCACGGTTTGCAGATGATAATTGCTAAAAGATCGGGACAAAATTCCCCAGGATGTGAGTAGATTAATAGGAATTTGATGTTACAAGGGCTGCTTTGATATCACTATGTATTTGTTCTCTGTGCTCTTGCCTGAAATTATCCTCCCTGAAGTTGTTGGAATCACTGACTATCCCGTCCTCTCTAGAACTTCAGTTCAGAGTAATCAGAAGTACATTTGCTTCCCAGGCCCAAGTTCTGTTTCCTTTGCAACTTTCAAAGGGTACAGTGTCCTTTTCTGAATATTTGATTGGAAGCCCAGAATTCAAATTGATATCTCTGCCTTGCTGACTTGTGGCTGAGAGAGCTGTCACTCGCGGACATCTGAAATGGCTCCAGAAAGCCTCTGCTGGCCACATAAAGTCCAAATGCAAACCCAGGTCTACAACAAAAGGTAATGAAAGGCAACGAGCATCAAATAAGAATACGAGCTCAACCCACAAAAGAGTAACTAAGAGAGAAGGGTGCCGTCCCCCTTGACACCAAGCCAAAGAAAGGCCCCAGACCCACCCCGGGCAAGCTGGAATGCTCTGTTCCTGGGCTGGCAGAGCACCCTCTGGCCAGCCTGCATTTACCCTGTTGCTGGAAATCCTCTGTGCTTTAGATCCAAGAGTTGGAAGAGGGGCAGGAAGAATGCAGACGTCCTAGGGCTGCCTTTGTGAGGGGCTGCAGGCTGGAGAAAATGGGGGTCTCCCTCTACAGTCCTTCAGTGCTGGGTTAGACTTCCTTTTCTTGACAGGGACTGAAGGGTCCCAAAAGTTGTCTTCAGGCTCAGGACTGCATATGGATAAGCTTTGAGGGGAAAGAACTACCTTTTCCTCAAGCAAAAGAATGTATCTGGAGCCCACAGAGACCCTCCCTTCCTCAACTCGACCCCTTCCCTGTAGACATCAAATAGGAATGTCTGGCCAGTCTTCAGAGACGTCTCTGAGACACTTATAGCCCTGCCCAATCATTGTTGTCATTTATGGGAACAAAATAGCATTTATATCTAATTAACAGAGAATGCAGTAATAATGTCTATCATTAAGCACCACATTAACTGTCCTGTGATTTTTTTTTTTTGCTTGATCTCAACTCTGTCTAAATAACTCTGGATTTTAATTGTTTGATGACACATGTATTATTTTTGCTCACCACTTAATAAACCTAGATGAAAGTTTCTCTTTGGTGGCATAGCAGGCTTTTGAAAGAACGGGGTCACTTGGGTAAAGGACAAGGAAGAGAAAAATACTCTCAACTCCCTGGAGACCAGCCTTACAGAAACCTCAGACTTCTAGACTTGAATGATCCTGAAAGTGAGAGCCACCCCCAAGACCCACCCCCCTCCCCCCCAAACAGGCCCGCGGGGCTATGCGTCCACGAGAATGTACATGCTGTCCCCTCAGCCTCGAGTGCTAATCTGTGTCCGTCCTTGGCCCACATGGTGGCCTCGGCTCAAAAGCCACTGGCTGACTCCCTTGAGCACAGTATTTATTCTTCCGTTCCCACCGCCCCCACCCACCACCCAGCAAGCTAGGAGCAGTTCCAGGCACTTTGCTTTAGCAAAATGCCTACCATTGAATAGGTGCTTAAAATAAATGTGTAAATGAATTGAGGTCTCGGTGACTCAGTCTGTTGGATTTCAGCAAATGAAATTAGTCTTGAAACCAGCACAGAGCTTTCTCATTTTTGGCTGGGATGGGCAATTGAGTGCAGAAAAAACAAGGACACAAAGCCCCCTTGGCCACATCCCCAGAACCCGAGGCCTCAGAGGTCAGGGAAAATTCTTGGCATCTGCCAAGCTCTCGATCCTTCGTCTCGTTTTATTTCGCCCACTCTGAATTTCTTGAGTCCCTTTAGAGCTAAGGCAGGAAGAACCTAAACAAGTGTGACAGCACGTATTCCAATGGTGCCTTCCTTCTGTGGAGGGAGAAGAAGACCTTCTGCCCTTGAACTGCCTCCGCCTCTCATCCCTGGTCGGTCTTCGCCTTCATGTGGGGCGACTCTTGGGGCGACCATGGGCCCACACTCAGCGGGGGGCCTTTGCACCTCCCTTCCCAGCTGGGACACTGCTTGCCTTCAATCTGGACACATCCACAGACACTTTCAGATTTATTCAGTAAATTAAAGCAAGGTAACTGTTTCCAAATGTTCAGAGATAAGCTCTGGGCCAGCGTGCTGCCCTGATGGAGAAGGATGACATGATGGGTGTATGCATATGGGTGAGTGTCCCTGCGTGCGTTCAGGCCCAAATTCCCGTCATTCTCCTGTGTAACCCACTATTGCGCTTTCCTGAGCCAAATGGGTAGACCCTGCTCACTTCTCTGCCTGTTTGCCCGAAGTTGCTTCTTTTATTTTCCTTTTGGTTACTGGCTTTATTTTGTGGACTTTGCTTAGAGTTCTGTTGCCACTTGAGTGAAACCAAGAGGATAATTGTATTGGGTGAAATGTTCTCCCCTTTGCCAGACATCTGCATGATTCAGCCTTGAAAGAGGGTAGAGAGCTTTTACTTTGCTTGAATTCTGAGCTTAAGTGACACTCTGTGGACTCCCTCTCGTATTCCCACCCCCAGCAAACTTGTGTTCTAAAAGGACTTTCTGCTTGTGACTATAAAATGCTTATCATATCATGTGATAGTTATTTTGACACGTGTCTGAACTCCTGTATAGGAGAGGGAATTAGTGCCGTGCGTGTCTGTATCTTCGGTGCTTAATTAACATGTTAAGATTATTCTGTAAATATTCTTAAAATGTATGAAAGAATGAGTACAAGAACAAGTTAGAAACTGGCTGTGTAACCTCCTTTCCTACAAATAATCAAGAATAGGATTAAAGAAGCATTGAAATGTTAGATCCCAGGCCCTGTTCTCAGGACCTCTTGACATCTAAAACTGACACCTAAAGAAAAGCTGATGAAATTTCTTGCCCTTTTATGTGCACTTCTTTTCCATTATCTATAATTTTTCTCACTTCCAATGATTGGGACCACTACTAATGTAAAAAGTCTGGTTAGATTTCTTAATTAATGCATACTTATTAACAGCCCAAGCAATATTATAGGATTATTAATTAATTCAACAAATAACCTTAACTGCTCACTGCTGTACAGTGTGCTAGGTATGGGGGATGAAATAGTGGAAAAGATGAACATGGTCCTACCCACATTGAGCTTAAAATCTAATGGAAAAAGCAATAAAGAGAAAAGGTCGGTTAAGAGACAAAAGAATTAGGAATTTTGATAAGCATGATGAAATTAATGGGGGAGCTGGGCTGGTGAACTGGTGAGGAGGCATACCTTAGATGGACTGTAGGGGAGGGCAGGGGTTGAGGCACTACTGACCTTGTAAGTCCCCAGGGGTGGGAGAAAATTCAGTGCTCCAGAGCTGATAGATATGGAGATGAACCTTTCGTGCCTTCTCCCTGCTCCCTGCCCTTGGGTTAATCTAGTCTCCCCTTGATGGTGCCAGACTTGGTTCCTCCAAGGTGCCCACACATCTTCCTGAACACATGCTGGCTTTAGCAATGGAAAGACCTCTATGAAGTCATTCTGTGTGCCCAGAGAAAACTCTCCTGGAAACAGGATGATATTAAGAGCAAGTTTTGGGGTCAGCCAGGATCTCCAATATAAAAGCAGATAAAAGAGAGGCTGCCCAGGTAAAATTGGGGTATGGTGTCCAGAGCTTCAACCTGCCCTTCCTGGTGGTCCCTCCTATACCAGAGAGAGGAATTTAGGGCCCCTTCCCCCTAACTTTCTGAAGGAATGGGCAGCATTCCCCCAAAGGGAACTTAAAGAAGTGTTCTATCTAAATAGGCAGGGTTGGTGACTGGCACTTGTAACTGAGACCTCAGAGGAAGCTTCAGCAGAGTCCCGTGGGCCAAATACCTACCTCTGCCTCCACGTGCCCCCATCCCCACCCCTAAACCAATCACAGACTAGAAGCACTGTCTGAGTATGCTCTGTTATGTACAGACGCTGCACAGTTATGCCGCAGTCATTGCACACAAGCTCAACCCCACAGGTACTCTTCCCCAAGTCACGGGATAACGTTTTAGGGATGCAGAAAACTGTGCTGCATATGGAAACCCCAGGCAGTCTCTGTTTAGACTCACAAGGCTGAGGGGCACAGTCGCTGGCTTTCCCTTTGGTCCGTCTGCACATTCTCCCTGAGTCAGTCATATTCTTGACTGGTGATGTTGCTGTAGGATCAGACATCTTTAATGGAGGTTGCTGAGCCTGATGATGGCTTCCGTAGAGCCTAAAAGTCTGAGTGAAGAGTTGAAGGGGAAGCCCATCATCCTAACTGTGAGTCTGGGCATCTCGTTTAAATTGCTGCCAAATTTAGGTCAAACTGAGTTGTGGGTAGCTCTGTTAGTGTGATAGAAAAGCCTTAGAAAAATAGCCTCAGGTGTCAGACATCTAGGTGGAAATGGATATTTGAGGACAAAAGTGCCAGATGAAAATACTTAAATTTTGTATTTTATATTTTTAATAGATAAATAAATTTACATGACTCAGACATCAAAAAGTATGATCCCCTATGCCCTATCCGCCCAGCTCCCCATGCCCCAAGAGGAAATAATCATTGTTTGATCATTTTTTTTAAGGCAGATATTTTTATGCCTGTATAAGCCCATGATTTATTATTGTTCTCCTTCTTTTTGACATATATAATAGCTTATCACACACACGGTTCTGGACCTTGCTTTTCTTATTTAACATACCTTGGCAAGCTTTCCATTTCAGTATCTAACGGACGTCCTTCTTGCCTTTATGGGTGCATAGCATTGCACTGTATGAATTAACCATGGTCTATTTAAACATGATGATGCACAGTTAGGATACATCCAGTCTTACCATTACTAGCAAATCTGCAATAAATAGACTTGTGTGGGGGTCATTTTACTTCTTTGCAAGTATCTGTAAGATAAATTCTTAGAAGTGAGTCAAGAATCCATATGTATTTGTGATTTTAATGCTTAGTGGGTGGTAAATTGCTCTCCAGTGTGGTTGAAACAACTCACATTCCCACCAGTGATATCTGTGGGTGGTGTGTTGTCCAACATTGGATTTTTGCCAATCTGATAAGTGAAAAATGGTACCTTGGGTAGTTTTCATTTGCATTTATCTTATTTGAGTGAGGTTGAGCATCTTTTCATATGTTTAAGAACCATTTCGGGGCCTGGAGTAGGATGAGTGAGGTGCCTTGGGTGCAGAATTTAAGGAGGTACCTAATGAAATTAAATCCTTCGGGCCTCCTTAAATTCTGAGCCTTAGGCACCTCACCTGTCCTGCTCTAATCCCTCCCCCCAATAGCACTGCCCTCCTGACCCAGGAACCATTTATATTCCTTTTCTGTGATCTGGTTTTTTATTGGGTTGTTGATCTTTTTCTTAATTTGTAGGAGGTTTTCATACATGAAAGAGTTTTTTTTATGATATAAATTGCAAGTGTTTTTTTTTGAAGTAGCCTTTTGACTTATGCCTTTGATCATGAGGTTTTGTTTATTTTTTGCCATGCAGAAGTTTTAAATTTTTTTAAATGGTGAATTTAGCAATTCTTTCTTTGATGATTCTAGATTTTGTGTCATGGAAAGACCTACTGCACTTTGAAGCTTAAAAAATTCTTCTTTGTCTTCTTTCACTAATTTATGGCTCTAATGTTTTTACATTTTTACATTTTATATTAATCCATTTGGAATTTACCATAGTGTATTGTGTGAGGTATGGATTCAATTATACTTTTTTCAGATGGTTGCCCAGGTTATGCCTTACCAAAATTGAATAAATCTTTCCCTCACTATTTTGAGGCTCCCTCTTTATTACTGTGTATATGTATATATGTAAACATATATTTGGTGCTTTTTTATTCTATTCCATTAATCTATATGTCTATTCATACATGAATACCAGAACATATATTTTTGAGAGAGAAATAAAACATACCAGCATTTAAACTTATGTTGGGGAGGAAAAATTTTTCTTCTTTCCTTCAAGATTCTTCTGCCTGATCTAAGAATTAAATTGACCTGAAATGGATTAACAGGAGAAAATCAAATTTAATTATGTACATATGGGAAACCCACATAAACATGAGAGATTCCAAAGACAGGCAAAATGAGGTATTTATGTCATTCTGGACCAAGGAGAAGTAGGTACAGGACTAGGGCTTCAAAGAGAAGGGAGGCAATTCACACCAAGAATGGAAAGAATGAGTGCTTGCTGGGCCATCCAGAAACAATGGGACAGAGAGGGCTTTGCTCAAACAGGCCTTGCTAGGGTCCTCCCTGTCTACCATACCTAGTGTATATCAAACTATAGTTATTTGTGGTGATAGCTCCCTTCCTGGAACAGGTCCTCTATCTAAACCCTTTTAGGCAGTTAGTAGGAAGGCAACAAAGAAAAACTTCTTGAGTCTGAAGATAGCAGGAGGGGAAGAATGAAGGGGGGAAATCGGAGGGGGAGATGAACCATGGGAGACCATGGACTAAACTGAGGGTTCTAGAGGGGAGGGGGTTGGGGGGTGGGTTTGCCTGGTGATGGGTATTAAAGAGGACACGTATTGAATGGAGCACTGAGTGTTATACACAATGAATCATGGAACACTACATCAAAAACTAATGATGTAATGCATGGTGATTAACATAACGTAATAATAATAATAAAAAAAAAATCAGTCTGAAATAATTCACCTGCCAAAGAGACACATTTGTATGGTGCCAGATTTTGCTCCCCTACGCTTATGAAAGGTAAGCTTGCTCTTTGCTTGGAAGTAATGCACTCACAGACTTTGAATGAAGACCTTTCTCTATCACTTGGAAAAGCCATCTGTGTTCAGGGGCCTTAGCAAGACTTCGTATTCACAACACATTTTTACTTCTTGGGAAAAAAATGAATGTTCCATTACTTTTAGGACTGGAATAGCGAAAGTTACAATCATCAAAAGTACTCCTGATGACAAAACCATGGTAGGCCAGGTCAAGATCCCATGGATGGTTGGGGGAAAGCAAAAAAAAAAAAAAAAAAAAAAAAAATTAGAAGGTTTATTGAAAAACACAGAACATTTTTGTGTTTTCTTGTAGAATTAACTGCTGTTTTCTTTTAGAATTAACTGAATTTGACAGGAAAAAATGTTGCTGCCCCTAAGAGCAGCCCAGCTCTTGAGGTGCTATCTTCTGTCATTCAGTAAATTAGCAATATCTTATACAAGTTTTATTTTATTTATTTTATTTTTTACAGATCCTATCAATTTCTTAAAGTTTATCAACCCATCTCCTGATGGTTTGAAATGTAGTTTATCCTAATTATTTTTCTCGGGTCTTATTTTCACAATTCTCAGCAAAATGCTAATAATTATAGCATTCAAGGATATTCTGGATCTGGTCTCCTAACCAAATCCTGAGAAGGTGCCAGGAGAAAAGATTCTTTTTTGCCCTGCCTCCAAACTCACCCAAATGGACTAAGGACGGAAGATCAGTGATGGCCATGATTGCTGAGAAACTGAAGATAATCATGTATGTAAAAAGATCTTGGACTCAAACATCTGGTGCCCAAATACTAGCCTTGTTTTCTTAAAACTATACTTGACAAAGCTGTAAAGTATGTTTGTCTCCCTTGTGAGAAGGCTGATTAGCTTTTTCTGAGTGAAAGATCTTTATATCCTTTGGTTTCAAATTAGTTTCTAAAAGCCTAATCTAAATACTTCACACATGCAATGGGAGGTTTCAAATATATGGTATAAATAAAGTACAATGCCTAGTGTTCCAGTGGTGCTTGATGTGGTTTTTTTTTTTTAAACAGATTTATTTATTTTTATTTGAGGGAGAGAGAGAGAGAGAACAGCGTGGGGAGGGGCATAGGGAGAGAATCTTAAGCCGACACCAAACTGAGCGCTGAGCTGGATGCAGAGCTCCATCCCGGGACCCCGGGACCATGACCTGAGCTGAAATCAAGAGTCAGAAGCCCAACCAGTTAAGCCACCCAATCACCCTGCTTGATGTGTTCTTGCTATTATTTCTCACTTGGGGAAAAAATAGGTTTTTTTGGGGTTTGGTTTGGTTTTTGTTTTGGGGTGGGTTTTTTGATATTTGAGCCCTACAAAGTGAGGCCAGAGATCATACAATATTTTGTACATGAGAATCTTATTGCTGTGTTCCAATTTTTATAGATTATGTAGCACAATATGAAGTAAATACGACTTTAGTATTTCTTGACGATGACTTTTTCTGATGACACATTCTGAAGGACGGTTTTGCAGAACTGGTTGATAGTGACACCTAGTGTTCAGTGTTGAAATTACATGTCTTTTAAAAAAGCTCCTCAGGTAACTAGCATAAATTACGGCTTAATTCAAAGATGAGGATAAGCTGAACAGGCCAAAATTAAAATAAGTGGAAGTGGAGTAATGGGGGTGATCACTGGGATACATGTGAATAAGAAGGGCAATTTCTCCTTGATGACAACACCCAGAACTCTACATAATACTGAGGGCAATTGTGTATGGACGCACAAAGTAAACTGCTGTTTATTTTCAGACTTAGTTCTGAATCACTTGTGTTAGTTCAGTCTCTCTGGCTCTTCCCAAACCAGGCATGGGTGTGAATTCACTAAACAAATTGCCTTGAGCAAGTCCTGTAGTTTCTGTGAGACTCAGTACTCTTAAATATAAATTAGAGATGCTGAGACCACCTCATAAAATTCTGGGAGAATTAAATATTGTTTCATGTATAAAGACCTGATAGTAGCAGTGATGTGTCTGGGGGCTTATTTACACAGATCTTGATGTCTGGGGGTGGCGAAGACAGATGGAGACAAGGTACAGAAATTGTCCAGGAAATTATACCTGGATCTTGGTTGGGAACAGAGAACAATGGGAGCCATGTCCTGACATGAACAGAAAATGTGGATTGAATGAGACTCAGAGGAAGTGAACCATGGTCCCCCAAAAGTCGGTGGGTTTGAGAAAGCTACTGCCCAACTGACCTGGGATAGGGGGTGTGGGGGAGAGGGATGGAAGGAAGTGCCAGGCGTCCTTGGGGAGAGGGTTTCACCAGTAGAACTTTAAGAAGATATAGAGAAACAATTACAGACTCTGCCGCTCACCAGCTGGGTCTCCTTTGTTAAATTCCTTGGCTTTTCTGAGCCCCCTTTTTCCCTTCTGTGAAGTGAGGACACCCGCACCAACCTGGCAAGGCTGCAAGGGTTTGAGGAGGAGATGCAGATAAGAGCCCTAGCACCACCCCTGGCCTGGCTTAGCAAGCTTAAAATAGGTGCTAACTCTTGGCTGTTCTCGAAAGGGGGGACATGGAAGCAGAAGATTAGAAATGGGACAAGCAAAATCTGTTCGGCCCTTGGACACATGACTCTGATTCCTCCTTGCATTTCTACCCTGTTCCCTAGAAATCCTTTTCTTCCTCTATGTCCCACATAGGTCACCTCTGAGAGGCATTCCCTGACCCTGGGGGGCACAATCACTGCTCATATTGTGCCCCCAGCCCCCCGTGGTGCCTTGTCCTGATACCCTTTCTGCTCTCATTAGGAGTGACCTTATTTGTCTACATATCTGACATCCCTGGTCCACAGTGAGCCCCCAGAACAGAAGGACTGAACTTAGGTGCTTAGGAAGTGTTGATAGAATGGATGAATACCAGGGAGAAGGAGAGGAAAGGAGCAGAGAGTAAAACAGGTATGGTGAAATGTGCACTGAATCCAGGGGAAGGGTGTGTGGATGTTTCTGGAACTGTTCTTGCAACTTTCTCCTTTAGGTTTGTAATTCTTCAAAATACAGGCGTGGAGGGCAAAAAAAGTGAAAGATTTCCCGTTTTCCTTGTTGCATTCAGAGCACTTCTTTTGGAGGAGGGTGGACTGGGCTTTGACATCTGCCCTATGTTTCCGTCTCCCATGCCTGGCCTCCCTGGGCTGCATGAGCTGCTCATAAATACTGTTTGTGTCCAGACGGTGAAGCTGTCTTCTGCCCACAAGTCTCTACCGGATTTGGCTCTGATCAACTGGGGTTCCATCAGTCATGAAGAGTAAAACTTCTCGTGATGTTGTCGGAAGCCACGATGTATTTTGGAATTCGGGGGCAGGAGGGACAATGTTCAACTTTGCAAAAATGAAGCACTGAAACAGTCTTTTGAAAATGCATGTTCAGTTCTGAAGGGGGGAAAAAAATCCCAAAAAACTATGCAGCATCACTTGCAGATCCCCCTGCTGGACATTTGGAGAACTGAGGCATCCCGGCTCACTTAACAAAAAATTCCTTAACCCCATGCTCTTGAAAAGCGTCAAAGGTGCATGCATGTTCAAAGCTGTATCCTATCCCATTCCCTTCTCCAGCAAGCCTTGGTTAAAGTGTTATAAGCTCTGTATTGAATTAAAGCACAAGGGGCGAATGTAATTTCAAAATGAAAACTGTATTACAATATGCTCTTCAAATCCTGCTATTTTATTTTATTGTTTTTATTAACTTCTTTTTTAAAAGAGAAAGTGCCTGAGGCAATCCTAGAAGTAAAGACTGCCCTACATCCCTTCTGTTCTGTGGATTGCTTGAAGAACAGATGCCATGATTATCCAAGGCTGAGGTGGTATTTTCTGATATTTTCTAATAGAGCTTTTGTCAACATTAAAAAATAGTTCTGATACTGGAATGGCCCATTTCTCATGGTAATGCCTTCCCTAGGAAATACAGCTGAATGCCTAGTCAGTGTGTGATGAACGGGGCATATTGGGCAGGTAGCCACAGCGAGAGATGTACAGGCAAAATGTGGACAAGCTGATAAACTGGTGGGGGGAAAGTGCTTAAATTGGGTGCAGGCTGGGACAAGATCACCTCTGTATACCTTTCTGTGTAAGACATTGCAACTCAGACCTTCTAGAGAATGGAGAGCCAGAAGCGCTGAATCAATTTGGAGTGTCCTAGACTGACACCATCTCTTCTGTGGCCACAAGTGACATTCCTGACTTCTCTGGTTGTTAATCAGTTTAATTCTTCATCAGAAGACAGATATTTACTAAGAGAACTGATGCATCTTCTGTCGCCAGGTGTCTCTCCTGAGCTGCAGACTCATGCTAACTCACTACTCTGCATCCCTACCTGGAGATGCCCAACGTGATCAGCCCAGAACTCATTATTATTTCCCTCCCACCTTGCTCATCCTCTTGTGCTTCTGATTTTGGCAAGTCACCCCTCCATCCTGCTCATCTCCCAAGCCAGACCAGCTGGATGCCTTCATCATTCTCGCCTCCCCACATCCAGAGGTGGTCAAGTTCTGTCTCCTGCATCCTGGAGTCTCCTGTGTCCATCCCTTCTTCCCCTCTTGGTGCCATTGCTGTATATCAGGTCTTCACTCATTTGTTCTTTGGACCGTTGACGACTTTCCTGACTGGTCCTCCTGCCTCTTGCCCTGTTCTCTTTCAGTTGAGCTTTCACTTTGCTGCTAGAGGGATTCTAAAATATAAGTCAGAGCAAATTACTCCCCTGCTTCTGGGCCCATTGTGCCTATCCCCACCGTCCATAGATGAAGTCCGGACTCCAGCATGGCATTCAGCGGGCACCGTGACCATGCCCCTGCCTACCTCGCCACTCTTCCCTCATAAACTCCAGCCATGCCAAACCAGGTAAAGCTCTCTGAATAGGTCACGCCTCTGTTTTATGCCTCTGGGCTTTGCACTCCTTCTTCTGCCTGGAACGTCTCTTCTTCCCTATACAAATGGCAAATAGCTGTTCACCAGGCAAGACTCAGCTTAGGTGCCATTTCCTCTATCATGCTCACTCTTGGTCCCAGGAGAGGGTGGATGCCTCTCCCCGTTGTGCCTCAACTAGACTTCTATCGAGACACCTGTAATTCTTTTATTGCCCTTTTTGATTTACATGTCTGCCTCCCCGTGGATGCCCAGAAATACCTTGAACTAGTGACCAACCCTGTCTTGCTCATCCTTGATCCTCCATTAAGTAGCACAGAGAGTTGGCACGTAGTACTTATTCAAAAGACGTTTGTTCAGATGAACAAATCAATCTGTTTTTTAGCCAGCACGGGGTTGTTCAACCCTGATCATCTGAAGTTGCTGGCATCATACAATCTATTCATTCTTCACCAGGTCTTATCTGGGGATCCTGTGAATGCACAACCACATAGTACAGGGATGTCACGTTTAAGGCAACACCTCTGAGAGTCCATGTTCTGAGCGGCGCTAATGTGATCAGCAGGAGGTTCTATGTTTTCTCAGATGATCCTCCAGTCTTTTCCAATAATGATATCAAGTAGACAGCTGGATATCCAAGTCTGAATTTCTGGGACTGGTCGGAATCATGATTTTGACTGACTAGGAAGAAGCAATGATTTAGCTTTATAGCTAAAGTCTCAGGAAGTTCTTTTCAAAGTTGTAGGACTCAAACGTTACCCATGACAGTGCACAAGCTCCTTATGAGATTGTGTTTTCCTTGTGCATCAAGACATCAAGCATGGGGAAATTTGGCCAAGCTTAATCATGGAGACCAGCCCATACTTTACCCCCTTTAGCAACTGTATGTGGGATAGCTCTACCTACATGTCCAACAGACACCTCCAACTTTGGGATAGTTAAAATGGAATATTTTCTTATCATTTCCCCCCAACTCCTCCAGAAGATAATAACTTTGCCATCACAGATGCTTTCTCCTGTATCTCCATGAGCAGCACCCACCTGGTTACCCAGTTCAGAAATAGGAATGCCACCTTCCATTCCTCTTTCTTTCTCTGAACCACAGCCAGTGGTGGCGAGGTCCTGAGGAAACTGCCTCCTTGATAGGTTTCTGTATTTTGTTCTTCACCCTCCTTCTTACCATCACTTCCTTTCTTCAAGTCTTTACCATCGCTGGGGTGGATGAGTAGAGCAACCACGGTGATAAGGTCTTCCTGTCTCTGGTGTTGTCCCTCCTTGTACAGGACTGCCGTTATCATCTTCTAAAATATGAATCTGAAAGTGTCACTCCCCTGCTGGAAAACTCCCATGAGGTCCCTGCTGGTCCTTAGGTCTCTGCTTAATTTTGCCACGTCCTCTCATCACACGACTCTTTCACCTTCCACGTTGGTCTTTACTACCTGCGGTTCTTAGAACAGGCCATCTTCTATCATAGTTCTTGTTCCCTTGGTACACGCAGCTGCTTCTGTCTAGAATGCCTTTGTAGCAGGATACTTTGGGCTGTAGGTAACAGGACATGCACTCCAAAAGGGTAAAACACGAAGGGGACATTACTGATGCATATAACATAACCTGGAGCGCCTGGTGGTTCTGGTGTTGCTCAACACAGCAGTTCAGTGGTGCCACTGAGGTCAAGGTTCCCTTCATCTTCTCACTCTGCTGAACTCTGTGTGGGCTCCCTTCCCTCACTTTCAGGATATCTGCCATGGACAGATTCCGGGCAAACACAAGGTCCAGCAAGAGGAAGAAGAGACTATTCTTTCTTCTGAATCTTCTTTGTAAGAGTGAAGGAAAATTTTCTAGATGCCCTCATAGCAGAATATTCTTCCTGTTTTATTCATCAGAACTAAGTCTCCTGCCCATCCTCAACTGATCACGGGCCAAGGGATTTAACGAAGTCACTAGTGGAAGGCAAAGAAGGACACTGGAATGAGAATGAAGGCACTTTCAGCCTGGAGGAAGGGGGCAATGCCCATCAGGTTGGCATATAGCCCTCTTTCTCCTTTTTTACCAGGCTAATTCTTGAATACTCAACTAAGGAGTCACCATGGGGGAGACATCCCTGACCCCTTCCCTTGCCTCTGATGCCTTCTGATGAGTTACATTGCCCCAAACCTTATCTCACCGGAGTGCAAGTGCCTCAAGTCTGGACCATTTCGGATCTGACAGTTACTGGCACATACCTGCAGGCACATACTCTCGTACTTTTGCTGAATGAGAAAATGAATGACAAAAGCTGAGTTGTTGTGTCAGCGATGACTTTCTGCTTGTCAGAGAAACCCAACAGTAGTGGTTTCACCCAGTGAAGCTTTGTTTTTCCTATGGAGCAACAACTCCAGAGCAAGAGGTCCTCACCTCAGCGAATGAAGATGTTCTTGCAGCTTGTCAAGGACCCAGGCTCCTTCTGGTGTCTTGTCTATTCTCCTTAGCATGCGACTGCATGTTCTCATGAGCACAAGTTGACTACTCTAGTCCACTGAGCCCATGCTCCAGGCAGGCAGAAGCCTAAGTGTACCTGTCAACCAGGTCTGTGACTTTTCCTCAAGGAATAGCTCTCTCAACAGCTCCATCGAACTGACTTGTGGTTCCATCTCATTAGTGAGACCGGGGTCTGGTCTTATGGGAACGTTGCCAACACAAACATTGTCAGGGTTCTGTTAGTTAGGAAGAAGGGGAAGTGGGAGAATGTGAATACACCTAGGCGGTGCCTGCCCAGTCACCTCCAGAGCGTCTCTAGATAATTTATTCTTTATTGGTTGTTCCGTCTACCAGTTTGAAACAAAATAGCAGCCATTAGAAGCTGTTATGTGGAAGTATTGTGACAGCCTAGAGCTAGGCCTTGTAAGAATGGCGTATATCACACTGTCCAACATCCTCACTGAGAATATTGAGAGGACAGTGTCGAGAGAACCGAGGCCCAGGGAGATGCTGTTTGCCCAAATTCAATCAGAAATCTGGTGGCAGAGATTGGGGAATAACCTATCCTTATCTCAGTTTTAACTCCCTTAATGTACTGGGCATTTAGGGATTTCAGTGCCTATGATCTTGAGGTAAGAGATTTATTAACTTCTTTTTCCAGTCGTACATAACAGAGTCTGCAAAAGCCGAAACCACATTTGCATGATTTGCTGGATATAATGCCCAGTGCAAAGTCGTGTTATGAGGATCTTCATGCCGAGGAGCCCTCTGCAAGGGCTTCTAGAAAGACGTAGGAAAGAACAGTGCCCCCACGGGACACGGGCGCCTGCTGTGGCCTGCAGTTACCGCCATTCACACCTAGATGGCGCTCATACATTGATCGGGAGATGGTTGCCTGGTAGAAACTGACAAATTCTTGAATCAAGGTGGTGAAAAGTTAAATATAGATGGCTTTCAGGCCTGGCTGGGGGAATGGCCTGGTTAAAGGAGAGGTGGTGAAAACCAGGGACTGGCTGTAAACACATTGGACGTTTACACAGAAAGCTGCTTGCCTTCTGTTCATGCTTCCAGTCCCAGATCCCTGCTGGGCCAGGCACAGCCGACTGACCCAGAGGCAGACTGGCTGGTCTTACCTGGGTGTGCCTGTCTAACCCACGGGTGGCCTTAGCACTGCCCCCAGAGGACCCCGGGCAGCCT
This sequence comes from Mirounga angustirostris, assembly GCF_029215605.1. NCBI lineage: Eukaryota > Metazoa > Chordata > Mammalia > Carnivora > Phocidae > Mirounga > Mirounga angustirostris. Next base: position 35,150,126 of record NW_026991717.1, on the reverse strand, counting down.
CTTCACGTGGGTCACAGACTCCGAGATGACCATCACAGAAGAGAAGGCTTATGTATGGGGTCGAGTTAGTAAACAGGGTGATTGGCTTGTAAATTGCTCTCATAGACATAAGCACATATCAATTATCCTTCAACATCATGGGCATCAAACTCTTGTTCTCCTGACTGATCAAATTATCCTGAAGAATATTGGACATTGCTTCCATGTGGCAGTAGAGAGGTGAAGAACAAGGGCTTTGGAGTTAGAGGGACCTGGGTTTCTAGTCTAGGTTCTATCACATACTACTGTGTGGCCTTGGGTAGATGAATTAGCACCTCTGTGCCTCAGAGAAGTGGACCTACTTCCCAGAGTCATTGTGAGGATTGATGAGATAATCCTGTGTCAGTCACCAAGCGCAGTATCTCCTTCTACTGTAAGTGCTCCAGAAAATGAGCTCTTATTATTGCCATTAATCCACACTCATGAAAATCACAAAGGACAGTGAGGTTTATCAGTTGTTCCCAAGCTATACAGACATTTGGTAACCAATTTAACTTGAGTTTGACAAGTGTTGAGAGCAAAATCAGTAAAATTTGACAGTGAAACCTATTACTGGGTTCAAGTTAAAATAACATTTTAGGAATAAGTAGATTTAATTGGGGGGGGACTTGACTTGCACCAAAAATTCCGACCCCTAACTACTAGAAAATGAAAGGTAGGTTATTTTATCATCCACGGCTATCTGTAGGATTTGCTGGTCAAAGTCAGTGTCTAGTTCTCTGGGTAGCTTTCACGATAGATGCATACTAGGATTTGTAGACAGGAAAAACACATTTGGGTTCAAAAGTAGGACAAAAATTGCTCCCCTCATTAAAGCCACATGACAATGCAAAGAGGTGGGTCAGGGCTCTGATGTTGAATGACTGCCCAGGGTGGACATGATGGCCCTAAGGAGGTATGAGGGACAAATCTGGATGGAATCAAAAGAAGAGCCAAAGAGTGGAGGGTCTTGGTGTTAGACAGATATGTGGGTCCCGCAGTGTATGTTTGAGAACTTGAGGGGGACGGCAGATCTGATGCCTCTCTCTTAAACCAGGTCAGGTCGTGTCATTGTAGTCAACGACTTGGGTGGTTGTGTGTCCGCATCACCTCACGTGTCCCCCTCACTGGGTGGCGTTGCTGCCTGTAGGAAGCAAGGCCCGGGGAAGCAAGTGAAGACTCATCCACTTGGTGCCCTGTGATCGTGGGCCAGGGTGAAAGCAATGCAGGCAGCTGAGGACCTCTTTCCTTGCCCTTTGTGTCACCCAGGCGAGCTGTGCCCGCTCAGGGGGTGGGAGGAGGGTGCACGTTGAACTGACGCTCCGCAGACCCAACCAAGTACACATCCGGCTTCCATCTCTTATGAGTGGCGTGCCTATAGACATTGCTTTCACTCTCTGAGCTTCCCTTTTCCCATCTGCAAGTGGGAATAGTGAATGTCGTAACACCCAGCACGGTGTAACAGGTACAAACGAAGCAGCCGCAAATGGGAGTCTGTGGAGACGTGACTTTGTTCATCACTGAGCTCCAGTTGTTCACAAGGCCTCACCTTCTCTTAGAGGACAGGGACACCCAGGGCAGAGGGTGGCATTTCATCTTGTCAATGTTAGTCATTTCTGGTTTAGAAGTCACTCAGGGAGGGGGCCTCCCAGCTCCCACTTTCCCACATGGGAAGGACAGCACACATTTCCTTGGCGTTGGGTTCCCAGCTCTTTCTGGAGGTTTCTATCCCTACCTTCAGTGTTTCGGCCCTGGGCTGGGTGGGGGCTGCGTGTGGTGAAGGAACAGGTGCCACACTTGAAACCTCAGCCCCTCCCCTCCCTGTCTCCGCTTGTGTGTCTCCCAGCTCTTAAAGACACTTAACACCTGCTCTAGACTGAATTTTGGCCCTTTGTCCCCAAATGTGGTGGTATTTGGAGGTAGGGGCGTTTGAGGTGTAGGAAGGTTTAGATGAAGTCAGGAGGGTGGGAGCCTCATGATGGGCTCCCTTATAAGAGAAGATATTGGAGAGCTGGCTTGCTCCCTCTCCACACAAACACACAGAGGAAAGGTCCTGTGAGGACACAGCAAGAAGACACTGTAAGTCAGGAACAGAGTCCTCCCCAGAAACTGACTCTGTGAGACCTTGGTCTTGGATTTCTAACCTCCAGAACTGTGAGAAAATAAATGTCTGTTGTTTAAGTCATGCCATCCATGGTATTTTGTTGCGCACCCCAAGTGAAGACACCCCGTGTCCCCTTGTGGCAAGACGCTGCCCCATGCGAGAGTTTGCCTCTCATTTCCAGGCATACCCTGTGCTCAGCCCCCCAACTTTGGGTGATCTTGCAGGCTGAGCCTTTTTAGAATTCAAACTCAAACTTTTTGACTGTGGGGCACCTACTTGTTGCAAGTCAGACTCTCGTGTCTAAGATGAGCTTCAGGAACTGCCCTTCTGTCTCCTTTGTACTTTACCATCTCAATGGATGGAGGACCATGGACCAATGTGGTGTTGCCTACCACGCATGAACAATACATTGGTGACGTGAGCAGATGTGAAATTGTTGAGTATTGTGCCTGGCAAACAATTGGTACTCAGTGAACGTTTCCTGAATTCTGACATTGAGTAACAGCTGTGAACTTGAGTGTCCTAAAAAACAAAGCTGAACCACACTAAAACAATGGTTGTCTGCTTCTTGATGGCTTTGTCCCCTGGAGGCATGACATTCAGGTCTGGAGGATGTGGGTGAGTAGAGTTGTGAAGATTCTCTGATGGGAATTTAATGGATAGTACGGCAAAAAAAATCCAGTGTGGTGGTCATTGCCTTCTTGTAGAGTGACTGTCATGGCTGGGACTGTCAGGCCCCAGAGGCGAGGAGCTCCAGGCGTGGGAGCACGGGATATTGGATGTAAATGAGCCTTGCTACCCACACTGGGTGAATACCCTTTAGAATGAAAGCACCGCATGGAATATGACTCAGGATACATGTCCGTTTAAAACCACTCTTCCCTTTCCTCTAGGAAAGAAATGAAAAAAAAAAAAAGGAATAAAACTTGATGTTTAAGTCAAACAAGGCCGTTTCTGTATATCGCTGTAACTGGATAGCTTTGAGAAGGAGGGCGGGATCATCCCTGGCTTGGGCCCTGGAGCCAGGCTGCCAAAGAAAGAGGAGCCTGGCCCCTCTCCCAGCTGTGGGGCTCTGGGCTGAGGAGCCCGAGGCCCCGCATGTGACACCTCACTCTTGAGATACTCTAATTTATAGTTAACGCCTTTTAAGCAAACAAGAGGGAGAAAAAAAAATCTGGTTCATATTATGGCAACTTGCAATGAAGGGGAAGTCTGGGAGTTCAAAGAAAAAATGTCCCAGGAAAAGCGTAGCCCGTTAAAATTCATTCTAAATGGTCAGGAAGGTAATTGAAAAGAAGGGTTTCTCAGTGCAATGTTGGCAGCCCAGTGTCCTCCCTCTGCCCCTCTTCCTCCCTCCCCCAGTCATCTCTCCCTGACACGAAGGTCATTCCAAAGAGGAACAAAATTAACACGAATGGATTACTAAGACATGCTAAACTGCCTGCATAAGTAAAAACTCCAGAGCTCAGTGGACAGGATCAAGGTGAGAGGAGGAAGTGCACTCGCCTTCCAAAGCCAGAATCTTCTCTGGTTCGATTTGAGGGCCAGGGAAGCTCCCTCTGCCTTCCCATACTCACCTTTGCCATCCAAAAATATCTTCCTCCCCTGCTGATCATGTGGGGCTTGGTTTTCTCCCATCAGTAAGTTCCTAACTGGTTTCTCTGCGTCAAGGCAGCCTTTGTTGGAGTTCTGCAGGGCAGGGTGGGTAAGAACCAGCAGAAGGGGGAACTGTGCTCCCCCCCCCACCCCCCTGGCCTTGCATCGAAGCCTTGGGCCTCACCGAGCTAGAAGGTGTCATACATAATGCAGCAGGAGCTCCCGGCGACTAAATCAGAAGGGCCTGGGGCTGCAGACCAGTTGGAAGGTGGTGTTACGGTGCTCATCTCATTGCTGTGCTTAATGTGAAGCCCGTGGGTTTTGCTCAGACTCTGAGCTGAATTGGAGGTGGGGTGGGTGGGCAGGGTTTGAAGGCGCGCACAGTGGAGGTAACATCCTTTATCCCCCCCATCTAACTATCCCCCCAACTAGCTATCCCCCCAACTAGCTATCCCGTTGGCCCTGCTAGTCCACGGATGGGGGAGACTCATCTCTCAAGCAGCCATCACTCAACCCTCGGGGGCAGCTTGGCCCTTCAGGCGGGTCCATATGCCATCAGCATGTCCAGCATTAGGCATTCGTTCCTTTGACCTAAGGAACTGGCCTGTAATAAAATGCTGTTCTCCTCTGGTGGCGTGACACCCGGGCCTAGTGTGAAAGTGAATTGGTGGAGGTAATCCATTCCAGATGAACCCCAATTTGGTTGAGACGTAGGGGGGAGGAATGAGGAGGACCGAGGAAGGGGGCAGAAATTTGTCACAGGAGATGCTGAAAGGGCAATGGGAGGTGTCAGAGATAATATTGCCCTCTTCAGCCTCGGGGTGGCCCCGGATTGCAGCAAGAAGGAGCATGATCCTTTGTGCTTTTCTCGACAATTCACAATTCTCGTAGGTTCTATTGTTTCGCTTCCCTTGAGCAACAGAGGCTGTGGATGACTGCCCTGTCTCACGGAGGTCAGTTTTCTCTCTTTCTGAGCCTGCCAGAGTGTCAAGGGTCAAGCTCAGCCCAGTTTGACCCACTGACTTTTTAGACTGGGCCTCTTTTGTAAACAAGGTCAGGCTTTCTCCCTCCCTTAATTGGAATCCCTCCGTATGAATGGCAGCGTTATTTTGTGGTGTTTGGTTTGGATATGAGGAAAGAACGTTTCTCTTCCTCTCTTTTCCTCTCGTGGTTTACTTTGGGATTACTTAAATAAATAGATGAAAATGTCCCCAGTTAAGCATCCAGGGAGTGCCAAGGCAGCATGCCATGTTTATCCGTATATTTGCCAGCCTGTGTATTCCCTTTCAGCTCAGATTTTAAGGCAATCTTATGCATTTCTTTTTCCTACATAATTTCTTCCATTTCCAGAGTGAATTTTTTGCCAGTAGCAAAAAGGAGCTGCCTTACAGTGTCAGTAAGGTAGGGGAGATGCTGACATGACCATACTTGCTGGACCAGAAAGGAATCGCATTGTGGCATGCACTGTGGAGGTGGGCGAGGTGCTCTAACTAAAGCTCATCATGAAGCGGGTTCCATCAGGATCCTCAGCTTATGCATGGGGAACCTGATCATATGAGGAGTTGTACCTGGTTGGTGGCTGAGGCAGGAATCACACCTCGTCTGCAGGCCTTCTGGGTCCAAGAGCCCCATCCAGAGGCTGCACTGTTTCCCAATATTTGCTTCCTGCTTAACAAGCCCTAATTAGAAATTGAAAGAGAGTTGGGGTGGAACGGGGAGGCAAGACAGTAGTGGATGAGGAGAGAGCCTCATGGACATCCTTTGGACAGGATGAAGGCCAGGGGTGTATGGACCTCCATCTCTCGGCCTCTGCAGGAGCTGGCCTGGGAGTGATGGTGTGTCCGTGTTTCCAACCTGTGCATTCAGTCTGGGGTTAAGAAGTGGAGATTCATCACCTGGAAGAAAATGCGAACTCCTGGCTGTGGACCACGAAGTGATCTGCAGGCTGCCCTCTTCCCCTGCTTTACCCTCCTCTACCCTGCTCTCACGCAGTGTCCGCCACCTCTGCCTTCTTGCTCTGGGGTCTTGCCAAGCTCTGCCCACATCAGGGGCTGGACGCTTGCTGTGACACTTGCCTAGAGCACTTGACCCTGTGATGTTTGCAGGGCTCAGTCCTTCACGTTTTCACACTCCTCTCAAAGGGTCCTCTCACCAGCCTCCCTCCACTCGACCTCCCCTGCCATACTGTGCTCCCTCCTACTGCCTCATTTTCTCCATAGCCCTGTTAACCTGAGGTGACTGTGTTTATTTGATTCTATGTTTATGACCTGTCATCCCTGCCAAAACGTGAGCCCCATGCCTGTAGGGTCTTTGCTCCGTCTTGCTCCCCATTGGATTCCCTCCACCATTATGGTGCCTGGCATATAGGCCTTGAATGAACAAATGAGTTCAGGGGTTCTCTGGTGTCTGCGGTTACCAGAATCCTTTACCAGAGGATTTCTGGGCTCTTCTCGTTCTGGGATGAATGATCAAAAGTGACATAATGCTGTGAATATCTAATCTTGTTAATAATAAATCTCTCCTGTATATGCATTAGTTTAACGTTTTAATGACCACGGGTATATTGTTATAATTTTATCAATATTTTTCTTTCACAGATGATAAAACTGAAGCTCAGAGAAATTCATTGACTTGCCAAAACTCATATAGGCTTTGAACAAGGATTTTATGATACGAATACACAAGGAAATATAATTTACGCATCTATTGTTATATAGTGGAAAGAGCCTAGAGTTTTGAGTCAGAGGTTAATATTTTACATTTTGTTGTGCTTGTGTTCTAGTATATTTATAGAAATATTATCATAGGCAACATAACTCCCTTTCTAAATTTTAGTGTTCTTATCTGTAAAATGAAGATAATAAATTAAAAAAAAACAGGACTTCATTAGGGCTACCTGTGATGGAATATTAAAGTCTTCAGTGAAGTCCAACATACTTGTTATGCACTCAATAAATGCTAGTTGACTTATTTCCTATTTCCTATTTACTCACCTATAAAATATTAAACCTACCTCTCGGGGTTGCTATTAAGCTCAAAGTAAGGTGCCAACAATACTTCATGAACTATAACACAATGCAAATGGTTTTTTTTTTAATATAAAGATTTATTTATTTATTTATTAGAGAGAGAGAGCATGAGTGGAAAGCATCAGAGGGAGAAAGAATCTTTTTTTAAAGATTTTATTTATTTATTTGACAGAGAGAGAGATAGCGAGAGAGGGAACACAAGCAGGGGGAGTGGGAGAGGGAGAAGCAGGCTTCCTGCTGAGCAGGGAGCCCGATGCGGGGCTCGATCCCAGGACCCTGGGATCATGACCTGAGCTGAAGGCAGACGCTTAACGACTGAGCCACCTAGGCGCCCCGAGGGAGAAAGAATCTTAAGCAGGGATCATACCCAGTGTGGAGCCTGACATGGGGCTCAATCTCACAACGCTGAGATCATGACCTGAGTTAAAATCAAGAGTGGGACACTTACCCCCACTGAGCAACCCAGGCATCCCCATGATGCAAACTGATCATGTAACTGTCATGTTTCAAAACACCAGGCATCTTAGAACTTTCTAAAAGAGAAATAATGGTGATGAAAATGTTCTATTCATCCTTACACATTGCTGGAAAAACTGTTCAAGGCATTTATGTTACTGAGAGAGAATCATTCTCATCCTGTGAGGTTTCTGCAACTTTATGTTTTACTTCTCTGCACAGAACTTTTTTAGAGATGCTTCCAAACAACCTTGGCTCTACTGTTTATTTACAGTGGTACTAAGTGTAGATGGCCCAGTCACAAGATCCGTCATCTGCTGGAGGCTCAGATGAGACCTCTGCTGGAATCCTCAACTCTACTGCCATTAGGGTCTCGTATTTCATTTGAAAATTATATTTGAAGGATTGACAAGGGATTCTTGAGACAGCTTTCTTGTGGTTCCTAATTATACCTGTGTCAGTTCTCTTTGGGTCTTCAGCAGTGGGCAGGCTTTTTCATTTTCTTTTGTTCTCTGTCTTGTCCCCATGCTTCTCGGCTGGTCACTCAGCAAATCATTCAGAGCTGTTATAGGTGGAGTTTTGGTTTGCTCACCTTGCTTGGTTCAAAGTGGACTGCAATATTTCTTCTGTAAGTTTTCTTCAAAAAGTTGTATGTCTTGCATTTGATAGACTATTTGAAGTAAGACTTATTTAGATTCCTTTCTCATTTGAAAAATTCGAAAAGACATACATGTACCTTCAAAGTAAAAATCACCCATGATCCTTGAACTACAACAAAATATAAATGTGTGTAAGAAGCGAATATATATAAACTAGGGAGTCGTATAATAACTAATGCTATTTCAGAATAACATTTAAGGTTTGTGAGAGGATAGCTCACTATGTAACTGTGAACTAGAGGTTGGCAGGTGGATGGATGAAGTCTGGAGACATATTTAGGCCCGTAAGCTTTACACTTCTTTATTTTTTGGATTATGTTCTTAAAGGCCACATAAGTCAGTCTAACATGGCCTGGATCTATACCTTCTCCTCTGCAACGATACCCCTTTTTTTAAGATTTATTTATTTATTTGAGAGAGAGAGAGCACATGAGGCCACACACACATGGGGGGAGGGGCAGAGGGAGAGAATCTCAAGCAGACTCCCTGCTGAATGTGGAGCATGACATGGGGCTTGATCTCACAACCCACAAGAGTTGGACACTTAACCAACTGAGCCACCCAAGCGCCCCTCAACCCTACCTTTTGTAGCTCCAGAGTGACCAGCACTGTCTACCTCTGGGCCTGCCTCCAAGTTTCTACCTCTGGCCAACTGACATCTCTCCTATAAGAAGTGCCATGGTCCTTTTTTGGTATTTCTCTGGAGCAGTCCCTTCTCTACCCCTTGATCTCTGTGGCCCACAATACCAATGCTAATTTTCTTACTCGAGCACATTCCCAAAGGATTCCCTAAGGGAATAGCTAAGAGGTTGAAACTCTGGGCCAGTAGTAGTTCTGAGCCAACTCATGCTAATCGAAGAAATAAATCACTCACCAGCATTTAAAAAAGTAGAGGTAGATAAGCAAGGAGAAGAAGAAATACAAGTTTCCTATTTTTTTAAGCATGCCATTGACCCCAGATAACCCTAAGAGTAGATTAAATGGCATATTAAAAGGCACTTAAGTATCATGCCTCTTCTCCCCAAATTAATGGATCAGAGTACATTCCCCATTGGATTTATTATGCCTGCCAGCAGGGCTGGATGGCATGTGGACATATTTGCACATTGTGGAAACAGCTTGGTTTAGGCTCTTCAGGTCCTGAGCTCACATCAGACTCTGACAGCAATGCTGATAACTCTAAGGGAACTGATTTATCTTGGACCATTTAAAGTCTTCACTTTTCACTCTCTGAGTTCTGGCCTTTCTCTCACGGGGCTGGTGGCTGTTCCTTTAGTGAAAATAGAAAAAGCTACCTTATGACAATGATGAATGTTCCCTCTTTGAGCACAGTTCAGCCACCTTTAGTGTTTAAGGTCAAGGTCATTTTTCCTTGTTGGTGTCTAGTCACTGCCACCCAGCTAGAAATTACTCTGGAAATTACCAGAGTACAGTTTGCTAGAGATGCTTATCTAATCATTCGTTGTGTGATGTAGTTGGTCCTGGAAAGACAAATGAAATCTGTGTTTTCTGTGTGGCTTACCTGTGTCCTCATTTTATCCATGTTTGGTCTCCTTAGTGAGGTCCCTCACTATTATTTAAGTGCGACAAAGAAGAACTGAGTTTTATTAATTGCAGATCTGTGTTAACTCCCCTGTGTGAGTTATCTCTTGCTGTGTAACAAATTACTTCAAAACTTACTGACCTAAAAACAATAATAAAATTTATTATCCCACAAATTTTTTGGTGGTCAGGAATTCAGGAGCTGCTCAACTGGGTGCTTCTGACTCTGGGACTCTCATGAGGTGACAGTCAGGATGTTAGCTGGCTTTGCTGTCATCTAAAGACTTGACTGGGGCCAAAAGATCTGCATCCAAGATGGCTCACTCACATGACTAGGAAGTTAGTAATGGCTGTTGGCAGGAGGCCTCAGTTCTTCTCTGAACGTGCCTCTATCCAGTATCTTTACAATATGGCAGCTGCCTTTCCCAGATGGCCCAAGAAAGCCCAGAGTAGAAGCCCTTATGCATTTTATGACCTAGCCTCTGAAGCATACCTTGACATTTCCACCATCTTATTGGTTACACAGGCTAGCCTTATTTCATGTGTGAGGGAACTACAGAAAGGCCTGAGTACCAGTAGGTCAGGATTTTTGGAGGCCATGTTAGAGGTGGGCTACCACCTTCTCTAGAGCCTTTCAGAACTTTCAGTCCCCTTTAGTGGAAATTTCCTGTAGTGCCGTTTTCCAATAAAGAGCCAAAAGTTGCTCTTGGGATCTGTAGGTTCCATCAGTGTTAAATACGTCTAACAATATCAGTATTATACTGAGTCCTGTTAAAAGAGGCATTCACTTCCAAACATCTCATTTGACGTTTGTTAAGAAACAAGAATACGGTCCAGAAAAGTCAAGGTCAGAGTCCACTTTTGATCACAATTTCCAAGCAGGATTTTCTTCCACCACGATGAAGCCATATGGGCACTGTCAGGTTCCTTTTCTTCCCTCTTGTTTGCATTGAGGAAAGTTAAACAAACAAATCAAAACTGAACCTCTTTTCACAAAGTTACCATTTCATGGATTGCCATGTAGAGCGCAGGCCAGGTTCTTTTGTTAGCTGCTGCCTTGAAATCCATAGCCAAGATTGCCTGGCACAAAGCTTTGGGTGTTGGCAAGCCAACTCCAATGAGTAGGAAGTTCATTTGGAGCTAAAGAAACAAGACCAGCAGCAGTGTAGAATCGTATCTGTTATATCCTTGTAGTTGGAAGAGATCTGAGAGACCTTCCAGACCTAACCTCCAATGTATACGGGTTTATATCCTGAACTATGAAAGATGTGATAGATGATCAGCCTACTTCTGCTTTAATAGCAGCAGTGAGAAAAAGCTTACTACCACTACCTTTGATTGTCCGAGAGTTCTCATTTTCTACTTGAGCCAAGTTTTATCTCTGTGTATCTTCTAACCATTGACCTTCAATTTTTCCCCCGCTGGAGCAAAACCAAATGTGAAATTCTTTCATATAATTGAAAACCACTCTCATGTGGGTCTCCTTAGTCTATTCCAGGTTAAACATTTCCCTGTTTGTTCAGTCTTCTCTTCTGAGATCAGTCTCCAAATCCCTTACCATCTTAGTTTCAAGGTCCATCTGAAAGTGTGGTATCCATTCATTTGTGTGACAAGTATTTGTTGACTGCTGTCTATGGGCAAGGCACTGTGCCAATCCAGATGTCGGAACAGGACAGACTCGAGTGGGACTGTTTCTTCCAATTAATTTGGGGGTTGTATTTCTACTGATGTAACTAAAGATTATATTAGCTTTTTTTTTTTTTTTTTACAGCCATGTCAAACTATTGGATTATTTTGGGCTGTGATCAACTAAGATGATCAGTTTTTGTTGAGGGGAACTAGTCTCAGTTCAGGTCTTCCCAACCCTGTCTTCGTGTAATTGATTTTTTGAACCTAAATGAAAGACTTCACATTTATCTCTATCCTATTCCACCTCGCGGGTCCAGCTCATTGTTCCAGTCCACTGAAGTCATTTTGATATTTGCTAGCGCTTAAATCTTGATTTCATTGTATTGTGTATTTCTCTAAGCTTTGTGCCATCTGCAGGTTTGGTGAGCATTCCTCCTATCTTTGTATCCCAGTCACTCGGAGTAATGAGGAGTAGAATAGGACCAGCTACAGAGCCATTTGGCAGGTCACTAGCACCTCCCTCCCCCCTTCCATCAGCACTGTTGGAGAATAGGTTTTCAGCCAACTATGAGTCGCCCAAATTATACTGTCATCTGGTCTGCATTTCTCCATCTTGTCCACAAGAATTTCCTGAGAGACTTTGCCAAATGCCTTGATTAATCAATACATTCTGGGTCTCTGACATTCACAGTTGTCAGTTATAGGGACCTGCTTCTCACTCCATGGGAAGAAAGCAAATGGGGCAAGATGGGAACTGTTCTGTCCTCTGCTTGTGCTCCCTAAACAGCAAACTCTGGGGTCAGTCTAGGGGATTGCCAGATTCCTGAAGTTTATTGACCCCTTGTCCTGACCCCTTAAGACCAGGAGACCAAGTATTACAAACCTGTTTAGAATCCAAGCCTCTTAACTCCTAATCAGATATTCTTCTAGCTCTCCTGGTTTCAGCTCATCCTCCCCTTTTAACTTCATTTGTGTGTTCTCTGCTATGCTTCAAGCCTCAGATTCATGGATTTTCATAATTCAAATCACCAAATATCTGAGCATGTAGTATAAGTTCCTGTGCAAGATCTGTCCATGCCATGTCAGTACTTTGTAATGCACCTGCACAACCATCCAAACTAACCCAGATAGGGAGCCATAACTAGCCATCCTGGTCAGTTGTGCTCCACCTTAGGAATTCCCACAAACTCATGCCAGTTCCCCCCGATCCTAGTCATCCAGCCTTATGTATTAGGGCCTGTGATTTCTTCGTTCTTTTTGGCTTCCTGCCCTGGCTTGCACATTTTCCCCCCTAATTTGTGGTTATGAGTCTCAACCGTCATTCTTGGTGATACCAATGAAAAGGTACTCACCATCAAGGGTCACAATTCAAGGTAACTGTTTTACCCAGAGTGTGTCTCTCGGTTTGCAGGCCCTTTCAGTTATAAGCAGCACACTCAGTCAGCTTGCCCTAATTTTTTCATGGAAAATACAGAGCTTTGGTACTTTTTCCCATTATGTCAATGGGACATACTCATTGTCTTCTAGTATAGTAATAGAACCTCATCTGAACATTTTCCCCTCTAAAGCTGAAGCTTAAAACTTTCTAAGATCAGAAATTCTTCTGCCGTATTCTTTTATTCTTTTTTTTAGAATTTTGTTTTGTTTTTCTCAGTTTTATTGAGGTATAATTGGCATATAACATTGCGTTAGTTTAAGGTGTATAACAACGATTTGAAATATGTATATATCGTTAAATGATTATCACAGTAAGGTTAGTTAACATCCATCATCTCACATAGTTAAAACTTTTTTCTTGTGATGAGAACTTTTAAGATCTATTCTCTTAGCAACTTTCAAATGTACAGTACAGTATTGTTGACTATAGTCACCATGTTGTATATTACATCCCCAGAACTTACTAATCTTACAATTGGAAGTTTGTAGCTTTGACCACATTTACCCATTTCCCCCATCCTCCACCCCTTGCCTGTGGCAACTACCCATCTATTCTCTGTTTCTATGGCTTCAGTTTTTTGTTTTTAGGTTCCACATATAAGTGAGAGCATATAGTATTTGTTTTTCTTTGGCATCTCACTTAGCATAATGCCCTCAAGTACCACCCATATTGTCACAAATGGCAGGAATCCCTTCTTTTTTATGGCTGAATAATATTCCTGTGTGTGTGTGTGTGTGTGTATACACACATATACGTACAAAGTTTTCTTTAGCCATTTATCCATCTATGTCTCCATGTCTTGGCTATTGTAAATAATGCTGCCATGAACATGGGAGTCTCTTTGAGATATTGATTTTGTTTCCTTTGGATAGATACCTCGAAGTGGAATTGCTGAATCATATGGCAGTCTTTTTAATTTTTTCAGGAACCTCCACATTGTTTTCCATAGTGGCTGTACCAAGTTACTAATTCCCACCAATAGTGCACAAGAGTTCCCTTTTCTCCACATTCTCACCAACACTTGTTATCTCTTGTCTTTTTGATGACCACCATTCTAACAGGTGTGAGGTGGTATCTCATTATGGTTTTGATCTGTGGTTCCCCCGATCATGAGTGATGCTGTGCATCTTTTCACATAGTTGTTGGCCATGTCTATGTCTTTCTTTGGAAAAAATGTCTATTCGGTTCCTCTGTCCATTTTTTAATCTGATTGTTTACTTGCTGTTAAGTTGTATGAGTTCTTTATGTATTTTAGCTGTTAACCACTTCTCAGATGGATGATTTGCAAATATTTTCTCCCATTCCATAGGTTGCCTTTTCATTGTGTTGATGGTTCCTTTGCTGTGCAGAAGCTTTTTGGTTTGGTGTAGTCCCAATTGTTTCTTTTTTCTTTCCTTCTCTCTCTCTCTCTCTTTTCTTTTCTTTTTTCTTCTCTTCTCTTCTCTTCTCTTCTCTTCTCTTCTCTTCTCTTCTCTTCTCTTCTCTTCTCTTCTCTTCTCTTTTCTTTTCACCTTTACTCTTGGTATCAAATCCAAAAAATCATTACCGAGGCTGATGTCCGGGAGCTTACCCCTGTGTTTTCTTTTAGGGGTGAGATATACGCTGTTTCTACTGAGGAATTCACGGAGTTCTCATTCCTGAGCCCCACGTAGGTAGCCTTCTACCAATTTCCCATCAATTCCATGTCTTCCAAAACTATAACCTTAAAATGAAGTAAGAGATGAAAACTTTGCCTCTTTCCTAAAATCTTTAATTCCCTACTTAGGAGAGGGAACATATGCATTTTTAATGTCAATGTAGGTCCCCTAAATGATAAGTGAAAATGGACATTTAAAACCTTCCGAATTAGAGGGGTGCCTGGGTGGCTCAGTCGTTGGGCGTCTGCCTTCGGCTCAGGTCATGATCCCAGGGTCCTGGGATCGAGCCCCGCATCGGGCTCCCTGCTCAGCGGGAAGCCTGCTTCTCCCTCTCCCACTCCCCCTGCTTGTGTTCCCTCTCTCGCTGTGTCTCTCTCTGTCAAATAAATAAAATCTTAAAAAAAAAAAAAAAAAACAACTTTCCGAATTAGATAAAATGCGTACTTGCGTGTGGCCCTCACCTGAGTTATTTTTTTCCTGGTGGGTGGGTGACTCTTAATAGAACTCAAGCTCCCAGCTCTCCCCCTAAACCCTAGGAAATCTGAGCTTTTAGCCACTGAAATTCTTTCTAAAGGAGCCCTGCTTATACACATTTTCAAACGTACTAATCTCTTCTTGCATTTCACTTTGAAGAAAACCAGGTTTTTATTAATTGAAGCGGGATCTCTCACAGGATGCGCAATGTGACTGCTCATTATTACATAATAGTTACCAACAAATGAGCCCTCCTTGAACCCCGCCGTTCAGGCTCCTCCTGCATCTTGGCTGTGCTTCCGCAGTTGACACTTGTGCCGCAGTTAATTAGCGCGGCGGTGAGGGGTAGACAGGGGCAGAAAAGGCCCGACTTAAAAACTGTTCCTGCTGCCTTTTGGGGAGTTTCGAGTCCTCTCTACATTATAAAGCTAAATGATAGATTTATGCTTCATTTTCTCCCTGGCCTCCCTC
Organism: Mirounga angustirostris; assembly: GCF_029215605.1. Classification (NCBI taxonomy): domain Eukaryota; kingdom Metazoa; phylum Chordata; class Mammalia; order Carnivora; family Phocidae; genus Mirounga; species Mirounga angustirostris. Next base: position 35,135,073 of record NW_026991717.1, on the reverse strand, counting down.
CTTGGCTTCAGACTTAATGAGCCCAAAGGAAAGGGGACTCATTATTTAAAATCTGGGTGACGTGCATTTAAATTTAAGATTTGTACTTGCACAGACTTTTTATCCCTGAGACCCAAGTTACCTACATATAAATCAGACTTCATCAGTTACATTGTCGGGCTGCATCTCCCCAGTTGGGAAAAGCTTAATCTAATGGGTTGTTTCCCCAAACTGGCTTTGTTGCTTGCTTATTTGTAAAGCGTATGGCATCAGCTGGAGGGGGAAGGGAGCTGGAAAGAATGCTTTGGTCACTTTACATGAGTTTTAAAATAGTGGCCGATAGGAGAATGCCTATTCACAGTGTTTATTAGCCATTCTGTTGGGGGTGCAGGGGGTAGGTGCTAAAGTTTCCTGCAGTGAGAGAGTGAAAGGTCCAGAAAGCAGGGCTCAGGCTGGAGTTGATGCAGGGAAGAGGATCTGACCTACCCTTCTTTGAGAATTCTATTTCTTCTTCCTCTTCTTTTTCTTCTCCTCTCCTTCTTAGACATGGAGGAATAGAGGCCTGGAAAGGAGAAACTGGACCAGGGAAATGGGGTCAGACTCAGATGTGCTGTAGACCCCTCACTGCCCGCCGCCCCCCTCCCCAAGCCCTCCAGCTCGAGGTCCTCAAAGGTCAAAAATGTCATGCCTCTTATCTTTCAGACCTCCCTTCTCTGGCCCTGAGGCAGAAACCTTCAAGCAGACTTGCCTCGAGTCTTCCTCCCTCAAGGGTTCATTCTGCTCTCTGGGTCTCTCTCAAATGCTGCTGCACTTCCGGTCCCCTGGGAGAAGCCACCATTCCCTCTTGCTTGGATTGTGGTGGTGGCTTGGAAACGGACCTCCCTGCTTCGTGCTGGTGGCTCGCTGATCTGCTTTCTGTGATGCAGCCAGGGCTCTCTTCCTCTTCCAGAAGGCGTTTTGCCGACCGCGGACTCCTCGGATTAAACCCCCAGGGACTCCCTCCTCATTGCCATTAAGATGAAATCTGCCGCCTCCCCGGTTGTGACCTGGCCTCTGCTTATCTCACAGTCCTGCCCCCTTACCCCACCCAGCTCCCTGACTGCTACGGAAGCCTGGCCATGCGCTCGCTGGCCTCTGGCCCTAATGCCTCCAGGTCCTCTGGGCTCAGCTAAAACAGCTTTCCTTACCCGGCCCTTAATCCAGAGTTCCAACCCCCCCCCCCCCCGCCCCGCTCCAGGGCAAATGGAGAGCCCTAAAAATGCCAAAGCATCTCCCATGATTTCCGGAGACTTCCAGGGTGTTTTTCATGCTTCTACCTCTTCAATTCCACATCCTCACGTGCTGCCTTATTTCTGTCCTCGTTTATCAAGCCCCCAAATCCAGTTTCCACAAAAATCCATATGGTGTGCCTTTACTTTTCAGGAATGGACTAACTTTACTGAAGATTAGAATGCTCATGAGAGGTGACTTTAACAAGTGATTGGCCATAGGTTCAATAGCCTTCACTGGCTCAACCCTTATTCTACTCCCTTTCTCCTATTCCCCATTACATTAAAGTCAACTCTATTAGAAAACAAAAATAACTGCAATGATTTAAATAAGTCTGTTTCTGTCTCACATTAAAGAAGTCTGAGAGTGGCAGGCAAGTTTTGCTGTCCTCAGTATGAGACTTCATGCTTGGCTCCCAAGATCATCTCACCATTCCAAATGATTGCTGCAGCTCCAGCCATCACACATACAGTCCAGCCAGCAAAAAGGGCATGTACTCTCCCTTTAAGAATATTTCTCAGAAGTTGCACATACTACTATATGTCTCTTCTATTGGCCATAACTTAGTCACGTAGCCACACCTTGTTACACAGTAGTAGGCTGGGAAGTGTAATCTTTATTCTGGGTATGCCTGTGCCCAGCTTAAACCTGGGTAATTCTATTACTATGGAAGAAAGGAAGAATAAATATTGGAGGACATCTTGCAGACTCTGTTACAGCTGTAATAATAAACATCCATCCCTTTTTGTTGCCCTGCCTAGTTTGACATATGATCGGCCTCGCTCCAAGCTTCATAGTTGACCTAGGAACTTGTGTATTTTTCCTAAACACCTATAGCTCACTTCCACAGAGGAAGTGCTGAAAAAAATGTTCTCCGTCTTACAAACCATACTACCTTCCTGTGCCCTGCATTGCCCTGGCCCCATGAGGTTGCCATGGTCTGTACAAGTGGGTTTCTTTGGAGTGCACACATAGGCCAGCTCTGCACACATACATCACGGTTCCGGCTGACTGAGGACACAGTTGTAGATTTACCAGTTCTCAGAATGCAACAGCAGGTTCATAGGTCCACAGATGTGATGAAGAGTGAAAGAGCTATGCAGTTGTCTTTGGTGTGGCTCTCTCATATGCCACAGGTATGTGTGCATACACACACACACAGCTGGTTTCAAAGCTGAGAAACTACCCACCAACTTCTGCTAGCCTCCTTCTGGCGAAGCAAGGCACAGGTGCTATTTATCTACTAAATAGCACCCATATGAATACGTTCAGCTGGATATGAATTCAACGTATGCTCGACACATCTGCTTCAAATATATCTTTGGAAGACTGCCCTGTTTGGGAAGGAAGATAGTAAATTCATGAACTGGTTATCTCCCTTCCCGTGATCCCCACTGCACTGGTCTTGCTCACTGCTGTGTCCTTGCTTGGTGTCTCACGTGGTGCCTGGCATACAGTAGGTGCTCCATAAATATTTGTTAATGAACAGATGAGCGAACACCACGTGAATGATGGTGATACAACGATCATTGAAACGTGGTCTTTGTCCTCATAGCTCAAAATCTAGTGAGGGAGGCTAACCATAAGCAATTATGTTCTGGAGAAAAGTAGGCAGTATAAATCTATGCACAATGTCACGGGGGCACAGAGGAGATGCCTGGGCTGCATTTTGATGTATGAGTAGGAGTTTACTAGGCCTAGGGAGGTGGAGATGGAGGTCTTACGGGCAGGGAAACTGACTGGCACAAAGGTGTAAAGGCATGAAACATCCTCAGGTGTTCAGGCAGTAAGTATAGGAGGTCCCCCAACTTAAAGACCTTGTAGTCTTTAAAGTAGTTTTTTGGTAAAACTAAACTTTTTTCTTCTAGAAGTGATTCATAATTACTACTAACTTACCAAAACTCAGAGCTTTGATTTAGGATGATTTGCATTTAAATTTATCGAACAGGATCTGGTCATTTGTTAGTGTTCTGTCCACTCCCCACCGAGTCACAAGTGAAAACTGAAAATTTTGATTTCTTTCCTAGAGGTTGACGACTTAGAGCCTAGTGAATGCTTGCATGCCAGTCGTCTCAATGTAAAGATATTTTATTTTATTTTTAAAGATTTATCTATTTGAGAAGGGGGGGAGGGAGAGAAGGGGAGAGAGAATCCCAAGCAGACTCCCTGCTGAGCACGGAGCCCCACACAGGGCTCAATCTTACAACCTTGAGATCATGACCTGAGCCAAAATCACAAGTCAGACACTTAAGCAGCTGAGCCACCCAGGGCCCCCAATTGTAAAGATGTTTTAAAACTCCATCAATAACCACAACCAGAAAACAACAGTAGCTAATATTCACATGACAAGGGACCAGGTCCCAGTCTAAGCATTTTATATGTACTGACTTGTTTAATTTTCATAATAGCCTTACTAGGTAGAGACTAGTATTACCCCCATTTCATAGATGAGGAAACCAAGTCACAGAGATTTAGTCACTTGCTCAAGGTCACAAAGCTAACAAGTGGCTGAATCTGGATTTCAAACTCTTATCCAGTTCAGAACTTTGATCGTGTCTTTGAAGTTACCAGTTTGTTTTATTTTATTATTTATTTTTGAGCTTTTAGCTAAGCGAAGAACACATTATGGGGAAAACCAGAAAGAACTTGCTGATGTGGGGATAAGCCCTTGGGCCTTGACATCTCCAGAGGAGTCCCTCCCCTTCCTGTGCTGTAGGCCCCAGACTTTGTTGTCCTCCTCCCTCTCCAGCCCTGAGTCCTTCTCCAGCTACTCCCCTATGGCTCATCCTGGCCCCCACCCCCTCAGCATGAGCATCCTGGCTGTCTGCATGGTGAGGTTCAGAATTAAACACTAGGGCAAGCAGGTGGACGTATCCAAAAATCAAACCCATGGAGGAAGTCGGGGGGGGAACAGAATTCCCAGAATGTCCTGCCCCCTCTGAGATGGTAAGCATGCTTAATCCTTTCTGTTTCTTCTCTTGAGAGCAGGGCATATCACTGTCACCTCTTGAGTGGTCCTTCTTGCTCACCAGGCCAGCCCTGAGGTGACCTACTGGTCTCACATAGACAGAATGCTCCTCTGGGGCCTTCTAGCCCACCGCTCTCTATTCCCCACTGCGGCCTCACCCTTGTCCCACTTTGACCTCAATCAGATATTTGCCTTTTGCAATGTGAAGGGAGAAGTCCGGTCTAGTGGTCAGGAGACACACCTAGGTTTAAACACTGGCTTAGCCACGTACTAAGTATGTCGCCTTAGGCAAGTTCCCTAAACAATTTATTTCTCAGTGTCCTTATCTATAAAAGGGGGGCAATAAGACCTTCCTTGCAGTATTGTCATGAGGATTCAAATCAGATAATCCATAGCGCTCAGTAACTTTGGCTCCGTGCCGTGGTTTGGAGCCTGGGCTCTGGAGTCAAACACAGTGGGTTTGAATCCCAGCTTGGCCACCGTCTAACCATGTAACCTGTGACCAGGTGACTTCTCCTCTGCAACATGGAATAATAGTAGCATCCATGTTAAAGGATTGTTGTAAAGATTTCACGCTTGTAGACAATACAGCAAAGTGCTCAGCATGCACATAGTAGGTGTTCAAAAAATACCACTATTGTTTGTCATTGGTGATCATCATTACACCTGTTGGAGTTAATCCATTCAAGAGTAATTATCCTGACTATCTGTGGAAGGTTCTTCTGAGCGGGATCCTTTCCAACACGGCTCAGACTGTTCTTGTAAGCCTTTACTTCTGCTCTCACTCAAAGTTCCCAGCTAGAAGTTTCCCAGTTGGAGGTTTCTTTGCTCTTCTTAGCAGACTAGCCCCACAGGCAGAGTTCCTCCACCCGACAAACTAGGATTGTCTCCCCAAGGAATTTGCCTTCATTCCAAGATGAATGTTCCAGAAACAACCCTCTCTCGATGCATTTTTGGAAGTCCTGTTCGCTGACCTGCTTGGAAACGGGAATCTTGATTTTAAGAAAGGTTGATTTTGCAGGAGGTTGTGTGTTATTCTCATAAAGCACATGTCATCTTAACTGAAAATGTGTGAGTGGTAAACTTCGCATTCTAAATTTAGAAAAAATGGCATTGGGAGGATTTGTAACCTCTGAAACAGTGGAGGAGTCACTGAGTTGTTTTATGTACCTCTGGTGGGGAGAATACCTGGGTTGTGCAGGCCAACTGTCACTGATAAGGGCTGTTTTGGCTTTTTTTTTAAAGATTTATTTAGAGAGAGTGCATGCACACAAGCGGTGGGGGGCGGGGTGGTGGGGAAGAGGGAGAGGGAAAACCCTCATGCAGATTCCCCACTGAGTGCGGAGCCCAAGTGGGGCTTGATTCCACGACCCTGAGATCATGACCTGAGCCGAAATCAAGAGTCATACGCTTAACTGACAGAGCCACCCAGGTCCCTCCTTTTAGGGAGGTTTTGATTTTCTAATCTTTTCACATTTTTTATTGACAGTATCCAGCTTGGTGAATCTTAACCTGTTTTTACTTCATTCAATGTTATTTTAAGAACCACAGCCCTTTCTCCAGGCCACACCCCAGCCGGGACTCTGGATTACTCAGAGGTGTTATTATTTCCCAGTCTTCAAATCCACGAGGTGATTTGTTGGTAATTCTAATTCTAATTATAGTTAACAGCCTCAGCACTAATGCCTCATACCACTGTCACGAAGGTGGTCTCACCACTGTACCCCCAACCCCACAAAGAGAAGAGAGGCAGGGAGCATTCCCTTCCCATTGTCACTGCTCCTGGAGGGCAGGAGATGGGGTGCCAAGGACCCTGCCCTCTATTTTGGGGGGCTATTGAAAGTAAAGAATGTTGAATCCTGGAGAAGTTTGTGTGGGGCCAGCAAAGCCTCTGTGGATGCCGCACAATGCACAGAGTCATGAAGGCTGCCGCCTGTTGAAGGCTCTCATCAGGAGGTGACCAGCACAGGGCAGAATCACCTGGGACATTCCTACTTAGCAGCCCGGCCCTACGGCACGCAGGCCAATTCAGTGGGAACTTCTAAGATCAGGGCCCATGTGGTCGTTTTCAGAGCTTCCCTGGTAGTTCGAATGTACGTCCAGGCTGAGACCCACCCCAACGAGGTCCCTCAGGATGGTTCACATGAGCAGATGCAACGGTGGCCAGTGGTCCTCTCCCAGGTCCCGCTGGTGCTGGACAGTCTCCTGATGCTAATACCTCCTCCCCACGTGGTTCTCTGGTCAGCCCCACTGATGGGCGCCCCTGACTTCTGCCATGGTCAGGCTTTGCCCCCTCATGGAATCCCAGTGCCCCAGAGGCAGAGGCACCTACTGTTCATAGCCCCTGTATCCTGGCAGGGATATTCTGCTTTATTCAAACATAAATGGCAGCATCACAGTGTTTGTGGTTTGGCACTTGCTGCTTTGTTCTTGCTCACGACTACAGAGTTCTGCCTGGCTTCACGCAACCAGTCTGCTGTTGTACCACATATTTCCTCTTGCCCCTCCAGACCCCCTCGGCCACCCTTACCCATCCTTTGTCCACCTGTAGGAGGCTCTCTACCGAATGCATCATCAGACCCCCTTTCCTTCTGGTTTCCTGTTGAGGTCAGCCAGTGGGAAGCCCAACATGAGGCAGAAAGGAAGGAGGAGAGTGGGGTTGGGTATTTATCCCCTTGCCTTGCTCCTTACAAGGTCATCTTAGGTGTTTTCTCGACATGACCATCTCTTCCTGGGTTCCCACGATTTCTCTCTCCCCTTGTCCCATGGGGCCTGCAGGCATCTCCTTCAGTGTCACTAGTCTTAGTTTACCTCCCTATGAAAGTAACTCTCAAAGCATAGCTGCTGCACCTGGGAACTTAGACATCAGCTTTCTAGGCCCCCCAGACCTAGCGATTTAGACACTCTGGGGATGGGGTCCGGCATCAGGACAAGCCCTCCAGGTGAGTCTGATGGACACTTAAGTTTGAAAAACACTGCACTGTGCTTTCCTCTTTTGCTTTATGCACGGTTTTGCTAATAATCCCTTTTCTAAGTCCTCCTCAGATTGTCTTAATTTGAACATGCCATCTTCTTCCTCTTGGGCGCACCTGTTGATGCACTTTTAGGTTTGCTGTCCACACAACTGTGATCTTTGTTTATAGATCTCTGCACATGTGTGTGAGTTTATAAGTAGAATAAATTCCTTGAAGTAGCATTTCTGGGTTAAAGGGAATATGCATTTTAAATTTAGGTAGATATTGCCCAATTATTCCCCAAAGAGCTTGTCCCAATTTGCTATTTTCTAAACGGGTCTCTGGTTATTTCACATTGTGTCACATCTCCCATGACAACGAACTAACCGGACCACTGCAGTGTGTTAGGGTCACCCTTCTCAGACTTGGGTGCACACAGATCCCCTGGGGTGCTTGTTGAAACACAGATTCCGATTTGAGAGGTCTGGCGTGGGGCCTGAGAGCCTGCATTCTTCACAAGCCTCCTGGTGATACTGGTCCGTGCTGGTCCTGAATAACGGGGTTTGAGAATAAGCACAAAGAAATGGCTAAGAAGTGGGTTTGGGGTTCAGACCCCAACCATTTAGTAATTGTGACTCTGGGCAAGTTGCTTAATCATCTGGAGCCTCAGTTTCTTCACCTATAAAATGGGGGTGGTTCTATGATGACCACGTCAGGAAATCCATGCATTTGCAGAGCTTGGCTTGACACATCATTGCCACCCCCCAGATGGTAACTCACACTGTGAGATGCCCTGCCCCCTGTCTGTTCCTGACACTCAGCCACCCTGAGCTGCCCGCAGGCCGCTTCCAGTGTTCCGGCCCAGCAGCTCCTCCAGAAGACCCCGCTTGGCTTCAGGGCGGCCCCCAGTCCACAGCGGTAGCGGGGGACCCAGTGCTGCTCTGAACCTTGGGAGGGGCGCTTCTACTACAGCACTGTCCAGACTGCCACTGGGCAGTCTTTCCAGGACGCACCAGCTGCCCTAGCCGTCCCCCAGGCATCGAGTAGTTCTTTCCTTTAGGAGGGTCTTAGTCCTAATGAAAACCCTTAGCGAGTTCTCCACCCCTTCTTTTCTTCACGATGAGCTTGAGTCAACTCCCGGTGGCATCCTCCCATTTGGCAGAGGGGTAGAGCCCCTCCCTGCCTCCAGCAGCATCTAAACTCAGGTTTCTGGGGCACTTGGCCAGTGCCCACTCTTGTCTACACATACGTCCCTTAGCCCCTGGGAATATATATGCAGATGGGTCCCCAAAATAGCGCTGTTCACCAAGGTGAACATGCAAGTCATTTGTAGTCCAGATCCTGGTTTACAAAGGAACATTTCAAAGCCCAGAGCCATGACATCACAGCGTGGCGAAGCAGCCTCAGACCCGCTCGGAGCCAGCCGGAGCCAGCTGCCTGAGAGTGGGACGTGCCTGGCCCCCGTCGAATGTGACCCCATTCTTCTGTTTCCCGTGGAGTTGAACATGAGCAGACAGCCGGTAAAGCTGTGAGCATATGGGTGGAAAATGGCGTTTAGAAGTTGCCCAGAGGAGTCCAGAGGTGGAGGAAGTGGGTGTGCTGTCCTGCAGGCCCCGGGTCTTGAATTCATTTTCCCCACACTGAAGGCAGGGCTAGTGCCCAGAGGATGAAAGGACAGGCGGATCGCAAGAGACACTTGAAAGGTGCCGCCGGGGCGAGTTCAGGGTATGGAGGCCACATTGGGAGCCTCACTACGCCTGTTACGGAAAAAGAAAGAAGACCTGCTGTTTCCTTTTCTTCTTGAGCAACTCTTTCATCTGTGGGTCCTCAGCCCCTTCTGTCTGCTCCCCCTTTAGCTGGGTCAGCTCTTCTTCATGTTTCAACCTGCCCTTCATGCTGAGGAGTCTTGTCTTCATCACCAGCCCAGATCTCCCTCCTAATCCCCTCCCTGGCATCTCCAGCTGAACATCCCCGCTGTCCACATCCCTAAAACCACCCTCCTATCCCACTGTACCAAACCTGCTTCTCCTGAACTTCACACTCCCAAGTAAGTCTTTGCTGGAAGACACTGTTTCTGTAGCTTAAAGAACAATTATGAGCAGTCATTCTGGTTGCTCCCAGATCTGTCCCGGGGTCAGGGGCAATGCAGCAGAGCTGTGTCCCAGATCCAATTGTTCTGGTCCCAGGGAGTGAGGGGCTTATGCTCTTAGCCTGCTCTGAGGGCTGTTGGAAGAGACAGCCCTGGGAGACCACTGGCAGCCTTGGTGCAACGTTTTCCTTGAAGATGTTGCTCATTGCATTCCACAGCAGCCTCCTAATGAGGACCCAAGCGAGGAATTTCCCTCAGGTTTAGCTGAGTAGAATTAGCTGTCTCTGTCCTGAGCAAGCAGCCTGCTCTGGTCCTCTGGTCCTGGGAACCCGGTGTCACATTACTGCTCACGGCAGAGAGCTCAGAACCTCCCTGTAGCAAGTACAGCAGAAGGTATAATACGTGTTGTATGTTAACTCCACTCCGGGCTGTGTGGTGCCTTCATCTACTTATTTTAAATTATATTATCTTGTATTATTACGTATATTTATTTAAACCTGTAAGATGGGATCTAAAATATTAAATGTTATACCCACCATTCTCATATTTTTTTAAGTGAACACCTATATATACAGTACATGTAGAGATATGCTTCTGAAGTAGAAAGATGCAACTTTTATTGGAGAACATGATTTGGTAGATTCTACACAAAGGGTATATTAGATAGTAACATCCAAGTAACAGCACTTCTAGAAACCCATTATAAAATAGTGCTGCATGGTGAACGAGAGATTTGGACCTTGAATTTCAGCTGGAGAGAATTCGGGTTGTAGGTAGCAACCAAACTTCAAGTACTTTTATGTGGCTTAAAACACACACACACACACGCTCACTATAATTATGTAACACGTAACAAAAAGCTACTGGGGACCGTTTTCTGATAATGGGAAACCCCTGGCAACCACATGAGTGATCTCAAGGAACAGGAACCATACGGGCCTTCTTCCAGACACTGGGCCGTGTGGCAAAGTGTTCTAAGGGCCTGTTCGTCCCTGTGCTCTCCTAATAGGCCATTAGAGAAAGGGACTATTTGCTGGTTACCAGAGATGAAAGTTTCTGTCATTTTTCTGCAAGCAAACAGGTCTTTAATATTTCCTGAAACCACAGGTCTGCTTCGTGTCTTGTAACTGAAACAACTATAATCCTTAACACCAGAGAGCAGTGGGCCTCTGATAGTGCTTTGGCGGTCCAGGGGAACAGAAACACCTGCGGGAAAATTAGGCAGAGCGTTTTTTAGCAAGCCACGTCTGGGATCTGTAAATGCTAGCTGATCCCTGGCAGATTTTTTTTTTTTTTTTTTTGGTCAAGTGTTTTCAAAGACTCCCCTCTACGTGAGTGGGGTATTAGGTGGACATAGTTTGCAGAAATTCCCAGTAGACTTACAGACCATCCTCTGTGTCCATTTGTCCATGTTACTGATCATGTTCATAGCTTCTGTTTCTGATACCAAATCTTCGTCCTTTTAATTGGGTAAGCTCTCTCTTTCCCTGACACTAATGACATGATTTTCATTAGAGTCTGCACTTTCTTAATCATTGCATCTGGATTGGGGGTTTTATGGGAAAATCAAGGATAAATGATCAAGAGTTAGAGCTGGGAGAGAAGGTTAACTTTACCTTTGGGAAACTGGATGAGGGCTAATTCACAGATATGCTACTCAAAGTCAGAAACAAAGACTTGTCATTAGTGGATGGAAGAAACAGACAAATTTGGGGAACGCACTGGGCTGGTTTTGGTATGTTGATGGGAATTTGGTTTAAGTTTTGAAGGCTACTTCAGCCTTTAGTTGCCAGGTTTTGAAAAAATTTATCTTTAACTCTTTAGGAGAAAAAGAAAACTTTTTTTCCTATTGAAGGCCAATGATACCCGGCAAATTATAGCCAGAATTCTGTGTTGAGTTCTAATTGTTTTTCTAAATGAAATAACTTTGTTGTTTTCATGTTGACTGAAAATTTCTGTAAGCTTATTTTTTAATACAAAAAAATACAGATGTTTGTAAAGAAGATGAAAACATTTATTTTCTTACCACTCAGAGAGAAACATTGATAAAATTTGGTATATTTCTCTCCAGGCTCTTTCCTGTACATGTAAACACACACACACACACACACACACACACATTATATATAACATAATATATAAGAAAGGATTCATACTATACATACATGTTAATAACTTGCTTTTTTCTTAATTTATTTTAGATATTTCCCAGGTCAATATGTATACAGATCATTATCATTAATAATAGTGACTTTAGTACTCCATTAAATGTATTGCAATTTATCAAATTCCCTATATTTTGACGTTTATGTTGTGTATTGTCAACTATAGTCATAGTAACACTGCATAACACACAACCATAAAATCTCAGAAGTAAGCACTTACTTCTTCCTCAAGAGTTTGTAGAATGGTAGGTATTTGTAGAACAGCCACTGATACTTGATGAGGTGGGTGGGGAGGCTCTGCTCCATGAGTCTCTCATACCTTCCTGGGATCTCGTCTCACACTGATGCCACCTAGTTATGTGTGTTCTTCTCCTGGGGATGACATAAGTGTAGGAATGCAAGCCCAGTCCCATAAAAGCACCATCCAGGGATAGAGAGGGGCCCAAAGGGGAGATATACAGGTCAAGTTTGGCTGACTGCAGTCTCAAGTCCCACAGATCAGCTACATGGTATCAGATAACTCACTTCTGCTTGAGTACCCCCTTCTTTAGCTTTCCCCAAACTTTATATGTGTGATATATGTAAATTTATGGTCTACATCTTATTTGATATCTTGGTATCATAACAGATAAAATGTTATTAATTACTAATGTTGAGGCATATTTGGCTTCTGACTGGACATTTGATTTAGGTGAGAGTAATGTTCTCAACCTTGGTCAGGTGGAGTGAGAGGCAGTGTGGTGTCATCAGAAGAGCATTCAATTGGTTGGCAGTTTACTTAGGAAAGTGACTTGAACTTGCACAGCCTCGGTTTCTTCTTGTGGGGGAATGGAGTCAGCATCTACTCTGCCTACCTCCTAGGGTTGTGAGCAACAGATGAGAAGGTATACCATAAACAATGAAGCCCTTCCAATATGTGTTAGCAGAGTGTCTAGTTCATTTTGGGCCCATCAAACAGTTTTTCTCTGAACCTGAGCTTTCTCAGGTTCTGAGCATTTGAAACTGAGATGGAAGCAAGACCGTATTTCCAGAAGGAAGCTGCAAAATTCCTAATGCGCTGATAACTGGGGAAATTCTGCCTACTGATTTTATTGACTCCATTGGCATAGTTTTATTTTATTTTATTTTATTTTATTTTATTTTATTTTATTTTATTTTATTTTATTTTATTTTATTTAAAGATTTTATTTATTTATTTGACAGAGAGAGACAGCAAGAGAGGGAACACAAGCAGGGGGAGTGGGAGAGGAAGAAGCAGGCTTCCCGCGGAGCAGGGAGCCCCATGTGGGGCTCGATCCCAGGACCCTGGGATCATGACCTGAGCTGAAGGCAGACCCTGAATGACTGAGCCACCCAGGTGCCCCTATTTTATTTTTTTAAAAGATTATTTATTTATTTGAGAGAGAGAGAATGAGAATAAGTGGGGGGGAGGGGTAGAGGAAGAGGGAGAAGCAGGCTCCCCGCTGAGCAGGGAGCCTGATGTGGGACTCCATCCCAGGACCCTGGGATCATGACCTGAGCCAAAGGCAGACACTTAACCAACTGAGCCACTGGCATAGTTTAATCATGAAGAACATCTACAGACAGTGGTTCTACTTTTCTAAATTAGCTTTCAGGAGCCCCACATGCCACTGTTGCCACGAGTAACATCAGAAGAATAAATTGGCTTTAAGTGTCTTCCCAAATTGTTTTTCCAAACTATTATTATTCCAAATTTAAATTTGAAGACACCAAGACTCAGAAAAATGATGTGTTTTGCCCACGATTGTACAGAGCCTGGCCTGCCTTGTTCGAAGGTAGGGCTCTTAGCCCCAGCTCCAGTCAGGGGTCAAAGGGAACATCATCAACATCAGAGTCCTCCTCTAGCTCCTCCTTCTACTTATCCCTTAAGCACACCCTTTATCATCTGTAAACCTCTTCTCAACCCTGAGGTTTACTGCACTGTGAGTTTCTTAGCCCCAGTGTGCGACTGAGGCATAAAGACGGGAAGTGTTCTCTCCCTGGTGCCACAGGGAATTCATGATGGAGGAAGTAAGACCTGAGGTCAACACTCTTCCTCCATGACAATGAGAAACATTTTCATTTAAAGGAGGTTGTGCGTTACAGACAGAGGGTTCAGTCCCTACTGGTAAAATATGCATTCTTGTTGAATTCACCGAAGGTTTCCCATCTTCACAGAAACAGACCTCGGACCAGAGTCCTCTGCTCTCCTCCTGACTATTGCTGACTAGCCCGTGTGGCCTTCAACAAACATTTCAGCCAGTCTGCGTCTTCAGTATGCCATTTCTCCACTCTCTTTTCTTCAGCTGCTCTAGAAGCTAGTGTTTCCAGGTTTGGAAGAGAGGGCAGGGCTGAGGAACAGTGTTTGATGAGTAACCACCGCCACGGCTCCTGCTATCCTCATTAACGTTAATGGCTTTTTCTAGGCCTCATTAGCTCAACAGCTGTAGACGTATTTCTGCCATGATTCAGCTGACCTGGTTCTCATCAGCATGGTATGGAGTCCTGGATGAGGAACTGGAAGATACGGATTGTGGGCCAAGGTCCGCCCTTAGTGGGTGATTGCACCCTCCATGTCTGGACCTCAGATCCTTATCCGTAAGCTGAGGAGGTTGAACTAGAAACCCTCTAAGGAATTTTTCAGTGATTCATTTTCCTCCATGGGTAGAGTTACAGCTCACCATCACTGACCATTTTTGGCTCAAAGTGATTGTGGTTCAGTGGTAAAAGAGGAACTTACTGCAAATTCATCTCTAAAATGTTTTGAGACCATTACGAGAAAACTGAGCTCAGCGTTGCCTCCAGAGCATTTGATGTTACCAACCATGCTGAGCAGAAGGAGGCCTGGGTAAAGTGGCGTTTGGAGTTGGAAGTGCCTGGAAGATCCTAGACTCCTCCCACCTTCTGCGGAAGGGGAGACGTAGCCCAGATAACGTGTCCAAAGTTGCCCCACTTTTGAGAACAAAATCGAGCATGAAACTGTTTCTTGTGTTATTTTACAATACCTCTCATAGAATGGCAAACCTTTATTAATATATATTTTAATGTTATTCATATAAAATTAGGGACCACATGTGATCAGCAATGCACACCGTTTTCTTTGTGGTCGAACCCAGTTACTACTACAGTTCAGTGACAAGCTCGTTTGGGGGCCTGTGGAAATAATTACATCGTCAAATACCACTTCATGATTAAAAACTTTTCTAACCAGGAATAGCTCCCACTTCACAGTAATTACTTGTGGCAAATATCCTTTTTTTAGAAAATAAATGCAGAACAAATTGAAGTCAGATCATTTTTCTCCTCTCCTGCTAGAATAATTGCGTGCCTAAGAGGAGATTCCAGTTTGGAGACGTTATTCATGGTGTTAGACATCGCGTGATACTTCATCTTCAGCATCCTTACGCGTCAAAATATTTTTCTTTCTCACAGAGAGTGAAGGCAGTATCCACCTTCTTTTAAAATCACATGTTCTTTAATCCTCTCTCCTGTCCCCTTGGTGATATGGAGCTCCCAGTGCCCCATTGTTTTTCCTCAGCAGCTATCATTGCTTCTTCCTTACTAGGTTGGGGTTCCAATTCCAGTTCATGGTGGGTGAGCATGGGTGAGTTAAACCCTCTGAGACCCAGGCAAAAAAAAATGGGGATAATTATTTTGCCCCACAGCATAGCTGTTGTGGGAATTATATGAGAAAGTGACATTTTAGGATGGTGCCTGCTACGTGAATAGCTCTTAATAAGTGTTCATTCTCCCACTTATTTATTGTTTTTCCATTTTGACTTACGGCATGCAGGTACCGCTCTTACCGAAACCTTCATTGGAACCAGTTGTCTGCCTCCCTGATGCCAAGTTTCTCTTCTGGTTTTTGTTTTTTACCACTCTTTCCTCTAACTCTGTAAACATTTTAGAAATAGTTTTTGGAAGTCTCTTTCAGCTGGGTCTTTCATCTGCAGTTCCTGGATGTGAATTCCTTGGTGCACTGAGTGTTGATGTCGGCTCACAGTGGGATATTTCTCCCATGCTTTGCAATTTTGGAGTGTGAGCTGGTTGAGCAGGAGTCCTTTTTCCTGGAGAGGCCTACTTGCCCTGAGTTCAAGAGGAATACCTATGAGAAGATTGTGAAGTTGCCTTTTTGGGATGCTACAGGTTTCTCCAGCATTTGGTCGTGTCTTAATGTTAACATCTTGGCTTTGGAAGACACCACCAACTGAGTAGCTCCCCACAGTTCATAAAGCTTCCAACTTTATGCTGAGAAAACCCCTCAAGTCCAGCTCCCTTCCAGCTGGAGAGGGCATTGGCTTTGGTCTCTGTAGTGGACTATATTAAAATTACTTTCAAATCTTGTCCCTGCAGGTTGATCAGGGTCTGGTACTGCTGTAAGAATTTGGCATTATGCCAGCAGCAACATTCTGACTTTACATTTCCTCCTTATTTCTGACGCCTCAGGATTTCCCTTTCTTAGTATGAATTTGGTTATGTGGGATTTTTTTGTATGTGTTTATCTATATTTTATTTAATTTATCTATGTGGAAAATACTGGAAGATGAACTCCCTGTAATCCAGTGGAGAAGTTCTCTTGCTTTCCTTTGGCACAGAAATAAGTGGCTTTTGCTAAGGAGTGCAAAGCTAATTTTCAGCCCCACTACTACTTTCTCCAACTAACCCCTTTGTCCCTAAATCCAGTTGCCTTTTCTGAATCTCCGTGTCAATAGATTTTAAAAAAATATTTTGACAGTTGTAATTGCAAGAAATTGTCAACAAGAATATGAGGTCCCATGCAACATGGTATGGAACAATTCTTGTTTGACTTGTGTTTGCTGGCTTCCTAAAGCCCAGCACATAATCTTGCATGTAGATATTTGTCTAGTTCCAAGGGGGAAAAACTTGATATTTATAATAAGATCATGTTAAATGTATACAATTCAAGAACATGGTATGACTTCGCATTTGTTCAGATATTCTTTTGGGTGCTTCACAATATTTTAAAGATTTTTTTAAGAGATTTTACTTATGGGGTGTCTGGATGTCTCAGTCGATATGCGTCTGCCTTCAGCTCAGGTCATGATCCCAGGGTCCTGGGATCGAGCCCCGCATTGGGATCCCTGCTTGGCAGGAAGCCTGCTTCTCCCTCTTCCACTCCCCCTGCTTGTGTTCCCTCTCTCACTGTCTCTCCCTCTCTGCCAAATAAATAAAATTTAAAAAAAAAAAGCTCACACAAAAGATTTTATTTGAGAGAGGCTGAGCACAAGCAGCGGGAGGGGCAGAGGAAGAAGCAGACTCCTCACTGAGCAGGGAGCCTGATGCTGGGCTTGATCCCAGGACCCTAGGATCATGACCTGAGTCGAAGGTAGACAATTAACCAACTGAGCCACCCAGGTACCCCTATTTTAAAGATTTTTAGAAGTGACTTCCACATTGATTTCTATGCATTTTATCTTTTTATTACTGTTGTAAGTAGGATCTTTTTTCCCACTATATCTTCAATCTGATAATTGTTTGTAATATGAAAGTTCTTGAATTCTGTGCAATTTTTCTGCTTTATTATCTTCCTATGTTCTATTATTATTTCAATAGTTTTTAATTCATTTTCCTTTTGGGTATTCAAGGTGTATAACCTTATCATCTGCAAGTAGTGATAATTTTACCTCCTCCTAATCAATATTTTTATCTCTAGTTTCTTTCTCTTGTCTAATTATATAGGCTACTACTTCTTGTACAAAGTCGAATAAGAGATAAATCTTTGTATCTTTGTTTTGTTCCTGACTTTACTGAAGATGCTGTTTGTATTTCTCCCTTTAGCATGATGCAAGCTCTTCAGCAGGGGTAGATTTATTCATATCATGTTAAGGGAGCATTTTTATATCATTGAATATTTTTATCAAGAATAGATGTTGCTTTG
Source organism: Mirounga angustirostris (assembly GCF_029215605.1). Classification (NCBI taxonomy): domain Eukaryota; kingdom Metazoa; phylum Chordata; class Mammalia; order Carnivora; family Phocidae; genus Mirounga; species Mirounga angustirostris. The sequence continues at coordinate 35,117,750 of NW_026991717.1, read as the reverse complement.
TGCTTTTTCCCCATAAACTTGTTCATATGATGAATTACATTAAGGTGTCTCCTAATATTAAACTGTCTGTATTCCTGGCACAAACTCCACCTGATTAGGATGCATTGTTCTTTTAATGTCCTGGATTCTGTTTGTGTTATGACTTCATTAAATTAACATTTGTTAAGTGGAGCACAGGGTGTCAAATGGTGAGCCATAGTTCTCCAACAGACCACAAGAGAAATCAAAACAGAGACCTTTATTACTCACAGGTCCTACAGGAAGTACGTAGCTTGCCTCAAGGAGCCACCTGGGGAGTTCAAGGCAGAGTGTAGACAGGGAGAGGCAGGACCAGGGCACATGCCTTTTTTAGGGTCCATAGATGGAGTGCTTTGGGGTTCCCAATGCATTGGGGTGCTGTCTAGATCATGTGCTTGCATGATGGGCTAGAATCAGTTTAAAATCCCTGCAGGCCAGTTTGCCAAAAAAAATGGACGCCAAGGCAACAATACCATGAAGTAATTCACCTAAACTCTTGACAATTTAGTATTTTATTTAGGATTTTTGCCTGAGTAATCATAAGAATGGTCTGGGACTTTATTTTTGAAATCTTTGTTGCATTCTGTTGTTGCACACTTCAGGAAATTTAGTTCTCATCAGTTTTTATGTTCTAGAATAGTTTAAATTACATTGTGATTTTCTATTCTTTGAAATTTGGTGGAAATCCTATAGGCAACGAGCTGGATTCTGTGCTGGGCTTCCAGAAAAGAACCAACTTTTTAGGAGATGAGGCTGTTTGTCAATTTTCCTCATTTTTTTCCCCATGAAAATTGGTCTATTTAGATTTTCTCTTTTTCTTGTATCAGTTTAGGTAAATTCTGTTTTCTTCAAAAATTGCCTATCCATCTAGGTTTTCAAACATACTTGTTTTGAATTTAGCAAGTAGTCTTTTATGGTTCTTTTAGTTTGCTCAGATTTTGTAGTTATTTCTATATTTTTTACTTTGTATATTTACTTTTTCCTCCATTTTTTTCTGATTGAGTTCGCTAGCATATCAACTGTCTTCCCCCCCAAGAAAGTTTTTAGTTCTACTTGTTCTACTATTTTCTATTTCTAATTCACGAGTACTTGCTTTTATTTTTATTGATTCCTTTCTTCTGCTTCTCTTCAGTTTCTTTTTCCTTTTCTAACTTAATGATACTCAAAATTAGTTATAGTTTTGGATTTACAGTTAAGTGTGATCAGAGTGCCCCCATAGTCATTTTGATGTGGTTTCCCCAGTCATCTTTTACTTGGCTGTAGTTCATCTTCTATAGATTTCCTCAGAAAGCTCATGGGAGCAAAATTATTATCCTATGAAGAGGTGATCAAGGACTATGCAGCCAAAAAATACAGGGAAAGAAGGTATTTCGAGATGGGGTGTCACAGAGTAGGGATATTGTAGAGGTGGATCAAGCAGATAGTTGCTGTTAATTATTAGAAACATTATTTTTCTGGGTCTTGGAGATGTGTGTAGAATTTACCAGCTTAAAAATTTTACATTTAGTACCCATTCTTTGTTCATTCTAAATAAATCCATTTGTACCTAATTTTGTATTTAAAATGTATGATCTGTCTTTAAAAGGGACCCACAAATTGCAGGCCTATGACCCTGGATCTACTCCTAGCTGCTGCCCAGCTCGCCCCCATCAGTGAACCCTTCTTGTAGATAATGGGTCTGCCTTCGCCCCTCAGGTGTGCCCATCACCCTTTAGAAGTGCATTATTTTGGGTCTCTGAAATCTGCTGCTCTAGACTTTCCTTCCTTTTCTCTATACTACCTCCTGTGTAGCTCCAAGGAAAATCTGTTTTCTTTTTGTGCCCCTTACAAAAACGTTATGTTTGTTGCCTGGTTTTGCCAGAAATGGAAGATGGTAAGCTTTTTCTTTTCTTTCTTTTTTTAAGATTTTATTTATTCATTTGAGACACAGAGATAGAGAGAGAGAGCACAGGCAGGGGGAGAGGCAGAGGGAGAGGGAAAAGCAGGCTTCTCTCAGAGCAGGGAACCCGACACGGGGCTCAATCCCAGGACCCTGAGATCATGACCTGAGCTGAAGGCAGATGCTTAACGACTGAGCTACCCAGGTACCCCAAGCTTTTTCTTTTTGTTCTCATTTTTGGATTATTATTCACAAGCAAGAGGGGGAGAATGCTGGCTTATGCAACTATATTCACACCAGAAGTCAGATTCTGTCATTTAAAACATTTTTTTTTCTATTTTAAAAATAAAACACACATATATTATAGAAAATTCAGATCCTGAGAAGTATAAAAAAGAAAATTCAAACCATTACTGTTAAAATCCTTGTGTATTTCTTTCTAATCCTTTTTCCATGCTTACATGTTCTTTCCTTTAAAAAATTGGGATCACTCTAAGCCTACAGTTTCGTATCCTGATTTTTTTTTCACATAAGCATTTTTGCACATCACTAAAGAGAAAAAAAGTTGTAATAGCTGTATGAAATAAATTAGTTTACCATTTCCATACTGTTAGACATTAAGTGATTCTGGTTTTTGAAAAAATTATCATTATTATTATAAATGGTACTGTATGGGTTTGCAAACTACAGTCCATGGGCCAAATCTAGCCTGCAGTTACTTATTTTTGTAAATAAAGTTTTATTGGAACACAGCCATGCCTAGTTGGTTACAGTCTATGGCTGTTTTTTTCCCTACAGTGGTAGAGTTGAATAGTTGCAACAGAGACTGATTGGCTTGCCAGGCCTATATTTATAGTATTTGCCCCTTTATAGAAATAGTTTCCCACGCTGGGTGTCCTACAATGAACATCCTTCCATGTTCGTTTTTGTAGGCATGTATGTTTATTTTCTCAACATAACACCCTCTCAACAAAACTGTTTTGGTCAAAGGAATATAAATATCTTTATGGCACTTGCTAAGCCATCCATTACTAGTATATTAAAGTTTGCCTTTTTCCCCCCACCCTTGACATCACTGGACACAAACGCATTTTTTTAATCTATGCATTTTGTAAGTCTTATTTTTGTTTGCCTGTTTTTGATTACTAGTGAGGTGGAACATTTCTTCCTAATTGTGACTTCTATCTCATTTTTGAATTGCCTGTTCATGTCCTTTGCGTGTTTTTCCTTTTGGAGTGTTTGCTTTTTCTTCACAATCTGTGAGACATATTTAAATATTACAGGTATTGTACACTTAATGCTTTGGATGTTGACAACTTTGCTTTTTTTTTTTGGAAACAGTGTGCTCTCAGCAGCCAGTGGTCTGAGGGAGTCTGGCAGTTCTTATGGTCTCAGGTTCTGTTCTAAAGGGAAGCCTAATTGTGTCAGAAAGCAGGCTAGGACCTGGCTTCACCTCCCCGAGCATGAGAGAAAGAAAGCTTCCAGAAAAGAAACCCAGCAATTTAGAAGCAAATCCCTCTTTCTTTGCTTTTCTCAGGCCCTGAGTTAACCCAGGGTCTTCTTCAAAGTGGAAAATTCCCCATTGTTCTTAAATAAGCCCCTAAATCAATTCCATACTCGTGGAACCTGGTAGCAGGAATTGATTTGTGTGTGGCAAGCATTATTCCTGAAGCATGCCATGTTTAAACCCTTTGCCCTCCATGAAATGTCTTTTTTATGTTTTTCAGAAACCGTTAATGAACTGTTGAAAAAGGGTTAATCACTATAATGCGTAAAGTAGCCCCTCTAAAAACCACACCAGCCATCAAACTTTCCAAATAAAAGTTTGTGAATTCAGGTGGGCGTCTTGGCTGGGAGGAGGCAGCAAGAAGATATTTCTGAACCATATGGTCATTCCCTGGTCTTAAAATAAACAAACCTGCTTGGGTTACTCAGGGTAAAAATGGTCTGGGAAGACTTGGTAGGTTGGCATCAAAGCACGGACACTCAGCCAGCTCTCACCTCATCATACTCTGTGCGCTCTGAGAGGTAATGAGATGGTAGCAGGTTTCTAGGGAGAGCTAGAGGGCTTCACATGTAGCTGGGAGACTGCCTCTGGGCTCTTCTGAAGCTTGGCCGACAAATCAGTGCTCCCTGTGCCTCTCCTTCTTATATTCCTTTGATTTTTAAAATAAGTTTTTAATGCTTTCTACTGAGTTAAGGACTGGAGCCATCTCAAATGTACTATTAGCCTGTATTTGTCTAGTACCCCGCAGGTGCAATGAGATTCCTTCATGTGATCTTTATCAGCTGCGAGGAAAATGGAGCTGATCATTATCCTCAGTTTATAGCTGAATGCATTGGGTATGAGTCCACGGCTAGTATGCCTCAAAATTAGTAAATAAACGCGGGCTTTATTTTACTCCAAGAACTCCCTCCATTTCAGTGTGAACAAAGAACACAATTGAATTGGCCTGAAATTGCTGGCATGAGCTCTCTTTGTCTTGAGGACAGCTTCTTTCATCCAGAGGGCAAAGATCGGTTGAGCTCACACCATCAACTGTCCACTCTGCGAGCTGTTTTACAGACAGTATGTCAAGTCAGCCGCAGCTGCCTTGTGAAGGAAGGGCTGTTGCTGTCATTATCACTGGGGAAAGGGCGGCTCAGAGTGGCCACCTTGCCCAAGAGCACAGCATGGCTCATCCGAAGTTGCACTGGGTGGGAACTCAGCCCTGTACCGCCCCAGCACCGGTCCTGTGCTAACAGCGTACGGCTCACGCTGTGTAAGGGCTGGCAAGGGCATGGCCGTACCTGGCAGCCTTCACCTACACGTTCCTAGTTGACAGCATTGCTTTCAGGTGGCGTCTCAGTGATGGCACACCCAGATATAATCCAACTTTAATTTGATTAAAGACCGGGAGGGTGTCAATCTCTAAGGAAATTATGCCTACCAGTATCAGGAGGCTTTCAAAATCACACCCGAACCTTTATAAATGAAAAAATTTAGGGAAAACTATTTTTCAATTTGGACCTACTGTTTTTTATCGGCAAACTGAACTTGTCGGGAGGAGGACGTTATTTTTTTTTTAAATTATAATAAAATAGGTGAATGCCAACATAAGGAAAAAAAAAAAAAAAAGGACTGAACTCATTTCTGTCCCCATCTTTTCCTTTTTAATCTCACCTTCCAAGCTGGGAAACCTTGTCACCTAACAGAGGTCCCTAGCACAAGGCACAAACAGCTCTCCAGCCCAATGGGACACTGATTGTTAATTAAATATTTTAAAAATCTTTCAAGCAACCTAAGTATGTATTATACAGTTTCCTCTTTACTCTTCCATGTTCTGGCCCCCTCCCCTCCCCCACCACACCATGGATCCCAGAAGAAATACTGTCTGGATTCTTGCCCACAGTGAATTCAATATTTTTCTTTTAAGTTCTGTTTCAGCTCAGGAAGAAGAGTGGCTTTATAAACCATTACCAAATCAAAGCCCCATCAGAGGAGGACAGAAGCCCCCATACATTGGGATGAATTATTTTCAGCTCTTGATTTTATGCCAGTGCTAGTGAAATTTCACAGCTGGTTATTAAAAAATCCTGGGGTCAGGGTTATGTGCTATTTATGTCACAAGAAGCAGGAGAAATAAAATACCCTAAAGATATGAAAACATTTTGTAAATCGACATATTTTTGGCATATGTTTCTCTTTCAGGGCCTAGGAAGCGATTTATGTGCTCTGATGAAGTGCTGGTAGAAAGACCTCCACTGAATCCCCGCTTAATGGTCCACGCACCTTCCAAAGTATTGATACAGCTGACCTGGCTAAGGCCCATGACGGGTGAGAGGAGGGAGGCCTGGGACATGTAGACAATTTATTGCTTTGCAAAAAGAGGGAGAAGAAATCATATGAGTGACCTAAGTCACAGTTCCCTTGAAAGGTAGAAACTGCTAACAATTCAAGTTGACAACTGCCAATAGAAACCCAACTTTGCTTTCCTCACTATAAACTTGAATCGTTGGGTTATTTTGGAGAATGTTAAAATGGAGCACCCCCCCCCCCCCCCACTGCTTCGAGCAGTTCCAGCCCTACTGTGAAGATCTAGAGACAAGGATGGCCCATTAACCAGCCTCTCCCTGAGCAGATGTCTGCCAAGAGAGGAATGGACTTTGAATATCCCATTGTGATTAGCTGATGGTCCCCAGTATCCAGTCCCTCCCAAATTACAGCCTAAATGAAACTAAAATACTAAAAAATATAGTGTCTCTTTATTAGAAATACGATATAGGAGAAAATGAGGCATTTTTTCTTTGCTCAGGGGATCTGATACCCAACAAATGAAGTAGGACATGCCCAAGCTGGTGGTTCAGGAAACCCGCAGACTGCAGAGGTTGTAAAGGATTAAAATGAGGGTTAACATTATTATCATTGTAACAGAAAAGGATTTGGGTTTAGAAACCTCTCATGTGGGTGATAGAGGAGAAGGTCTAATGCCTTATTTCACAAACACATCTCACTACCCCTAGGGACTCTCCCACAAACCCAATCCATCTCGTCTCTCAGTTTTTTCATGAAGCCTCACTTCAGAAAAAGAATGTGCATCTTGTTTAAGGCTGTGGTAGAGTCACTAGAGGGGCCGACGAGAACTTCAGGCTCTGGAAGTATGTAGGACAGAGCCTCATCCGTGTGTCCTCCAGAGGGGTGACTGGGATTCACACTCGTCTCTTCCCTGTACAGTAAACCACCAGCCCATGTGCTGGCCCGACTTGGAGCAGAGGCTTCTCCCTTGGCGGGGGAATGGATGATAGATAACACCATCCTTTGGTTTCTGAAGTTATAGATCAGTTTGGAACGTCACTTGTCAGGTGTGAATCTGAGATATTTGTTGGTTACGCTGAACTAAGATAACTTAGGGATGTGTAATGATACCTGAACTACAACTTTGGCTTCCTAATGTTACCTCTGGTATATAAAAAATAAGTTTTTCATGTGAAATATTGACTTTGTGTGCAATAAAAAAAGTGTTGGAATGAAGTCTCATATTAATTAGGATTAGAGTCAGCTGCCTGAATGGAAGACTCAGAATAACCATGATATAATCCCAAAAGGGTTTTCTTTTTTTTCTTTTTTTTTCACTACAAAGCAGTCTGGATGTAGGCAGTGAGGATCCTAAGTTCCTCTGGCTTTTTGTTCTCATGCAGCTTTCATCCGGGCTGCCTCAGGGTCCAAGGTGGCTACTGGAGCTCCTGTTGACAGAGATACATTCCAGGCAGTGGGATGAAGGAAGAGGAGAAGGGGAAAAAAGTATACTTCTGCTTAGGGAACACTCCCAGAAACTCACCCTACAACTCCCACTGACATCTCACAGGACACCCCTAGCAACAAGAGAGGGTAGACACTGTAGCCATTTAGTGGAGGCACACCGATGCCTGAAATAAAACTTCTCTGTCCTGAGGGAAAAATGAAAGGATAAGAATAGATAAGTGACTCTGAGTATCTACCACAGCAATACTGGAGAAAGGAAAAGACCGTGCCATGGCCCCCACCCCCTTTCCACTTGGGGTATAGCAGCCCAAAATGAGAGAAACCACTCCTGGAGCATTTGCTGGAAGCTTTGTGCCCTGAGTAGGGCGATGAATTAATTATCTTTCAATGGGGAGAAGAGAAAGGGAGTATGGCTGTGTGTATGAAGGCATATATGTCCATGAAATTTGTATGTCCATCTAAATAATATAGGAAAATACATATTTAAATTCATTTTATAGGGCATACTACATTGCTTCCGTGTTCAAAGAGTCCTGTCTACAGAGATCAAGTTGAATCTCTTTGGACTGAAATTTCCTGGGAAAAAGGAATACTCGCCACCCTGGGTCGTCCTTCAGGCCACTGCAGTCTGTTGCAAGTGTTTTCTTCCTTTTTATCAGCATATGCTTGTCAGTCTTTGACTATAACCATGGGGCCAGAAAGATTTCTCAGTTGTTGGATAGGCATAATGTGTTTTGATTGCCATTGTCAAAAAAAAAAAAAAGTTTCGATGCCCTGAGAAGTAGAATCTAGAATATTGCTTCAGGATCATCAACCGGGTATGCTTCATGGATGGAATGTGTAGTATATGCCAGTGGAAATGTCAAAGTGAGGAATCAAACATATTTGAGTTTAAATTATGTTTAAAAGAAACTCAGGGGGCACCTGGGTGGCTCAGTTGTTTAAGCGTCCGACTCTTGATTTCGGCTCAGGTCATGATCTCAGGGTTGTGAGATCAAGTCCTATGTCGGGCTCCCCAGTGGGCATGGAGCCTGCTTGAGATTCTTTCTCTCCCTCTCCCTCTGCCCCTCCCCCAGTTCATGCACGCACACATGCTCTCTCTTTCTCTAAAAATAAATATATGAATAAAATAAACAAAATTAAAAAAAAACTCCGTTCTTTACAAGGGAAGAGTGGGTATAGGTTGATTTTATAATGATTTAGGTGTTCAGCCTAACTGGGAATGGCATGGAGCCAGCATAGATTGGTGATAGAAATCTAATACTCACTCAAATTTAATAATTAAGTAGTTTTTAATAGATAGAAATTCTGCTGGTGGATTATATTACTGAAAACAATATTAAATTTTGTAACACTCTCTAATCAGAAAGAATCCATGGGAATAATCCATATAGTATTGTAATTTATCATGCTTTACGAGGGGAACAACTCATTCTTCTTGAGAAAGCTGATTATTTCTCACCTAATTAAAATGTCAACATTTTAGGGCCCATTGCAAGTTGAGACCCACAAAATTCCTGCTGTGAACAAATGCCTTAAATGTATTTTAGAATATTTTAAATTTTTTCTGCCCAGTTGTCCTTGTATGTTGATAATATCTTACTGATAGTGGTGGAGAATCAGTGTTTTCTTCTTGGGGACCAGAGAGTTTCTGGTTTCTCTGAGATACCAGAGATCTCTCTTTATCTTTTAATCCCGTGACTGCCTCTCTTAATGCTCCTGTTCCTTAGGCTCTCTCTAGAATCATTATTTCCTCTTGCATGACCACTGACCCCCCACCCCCCAGGCCGGGTGTCATCCCTGCTTCCTAGACATTGCTGTGGCCACCATGAGCACTCCCTCTGCCCCTGGTTCCTACTTTCTCCATCGATCCTGTACCCGGCAGCCAGATTAATCTCATGACATGACTTTGGCCATTTCATGACCAAGTTCAAGAACATTCATTAGTATTAAATCGATGACAGATGAAGTACTGTGGGTTGGTATTGACCAAACGGGTCCTACCTTTTCCACCTTGTTTCTCATTATTTCCAAACACAAACCCTTCACTTTGGTCTGTTCATTCTAATTCCTGATGCCCAGAGTTTCTTGTCCCCTCCTTGAAGCCTTGCTCTATCCATGGAGCGGTGGTCTCTCCAACACTGAGTTTTCGAAGCACATACTGTCCCTGATGATTTTTTGCCATGTCACCTAGGATACCATGTACAACATTGCCCATATGTTTATCTGCTAAGCAATTTGAGGGCCAGGTGCTATATGTCTTAGGTGACTAGTGCAACTCTTCATATATAAAAATAAAATTGTTGGTGGTGATGAGATGGTGTGAGAATCAAAATCACCAAAGCTGTGGGTTGTTCCTTTTTTCTTTTTCTTTTTCCTATTTTTTGTTGTTTTGTTTTTATTTTGAGGAGATAGGAAGAGAGAAGGAAAGAAATGAACATGTATTTGGCACTTTCAGTGTACCAAAAAGTTTCTATTTTGATTATTCTGTACAAACTTAAGAGGTAAGTGTTGGTTTCCTTATTTTGCAAAGAAAGAAGCTGGGACTCACACTGAAAAACTTCAGTTATTAAAGGTCATGCAGTTAGTACATGGTGGAGCCTGGGTTTGCCCATAGTGGACTTGTCTGGCTTCCAAGCCTGTGTGCTGTTTATTGTCATCATCATCCCCCCCCTCCTGTTCTCTCTTCCATGCTCGTCTTTTCCAGTCCTGCCAACGTGAGCTGTTGGCTGCCTTCATACCAGGGCCAGGGAATGCCAAGGTCATTATCAGCCGTCTTTGTAGAGGGCATTTCAACACAGCAAGGGAATTTCATGGCTGAGCTGATAGAACAGTCCAGTGTCCAATGGCTTAATTCCTAACTCTTCTGAGTCTCTTTTGAATAGCTGGTAGTTGAAGGCAGATTTGAATTTAAAGACACAACCCTTTCCATTTTGACACCTTGCGCACCCCCAGCATCATTTTTGTGTTGGTGTCATGGAGTCATCTTTGTGACTTCCCTTCCTGTCTCTGCTGCCTCTGTTTAATTCGTGTTACATAATTTCTGCCACCAAAGAGGGAACAAATCACACAGAGAACACACCTATTTAACTATGTTTAAGATCTGCCCAGGAATGTGGAATATGTTTAAATATAAAACTGAGAATGAGGCCTCTGACATTGATTGATTTTAGGAATAAAGTAGAACTAATCCACGATACCGATCTCATAGAGAAATATTTTCATAAAATTCCGGAACATTTGTGGGAACTGAACCTTAATTAGAGCCCTATTGTACAGGGATAAATAGTGTGATCGTTAGAGTTGATATAGTTACTGAAAGGAATGGTGCATAATCAGGGCAAGTCTGTGCGTTTAGTACTGTAGATGTTTAGAGGTGCTTGTATAGAACACGGGTCAGTTCAGAAGGCATTTAAAAATACATCTCAACACTTTTTACGTGCTATTGAAATTAACTAGGAGCATGGAATTTCATGAAAATTAGGGTGGGGAAATGAATGAAAATAATAGGATGTGTTGCTTTGTGAATTTCTATGGAGGAAAACAGTTTGAGTTCATCATGGATCACAGACGAATAGGAACACACTATAGCATCCAAAAGCAAGTACAGAGGACTGAACAATTATAAAACCTTTTTAAAATCTTCCAGCTTGAAATTAACTGTGTACAATAATAATGTATCAAGTTTTATGCTTCACAAGTTAGAGAAATGAAGGAATTTTGAAAGAGGGTAGGAAAGGACAAATATAATTAAAGCATTGGAAAGTAAAACACAAGAAGAGCCGAAATAGTTGACTAGAAGAATAATAGATTGGATCATAATATATTATATATTATATACATTTTGTATTGAATAGTGGCAAGATGTTTTACAGAAGATAATTTCAGGTTCTTGTCCATCTTTAGATAGAAAAAGGGTAGAGAACATTTTACATGAGAGGTAGAGAGAGAAGACAAATCATTTTATAAATGAAGTCTTTCCAGGGGCACTGGGTGGCTCAGACGGTTGAGCGTCTGACTTCAGCTCAGGTCATGATCTCAGAGTCCTGGGATCGAGGCCCACAAGGAGTCTGCTTCTCCCTCTCCCTCTGCCCCTCCTCCCACTTGTGCTCGCTCTCTCTCTCTCTCAAATAAATAAAATCTTTTTTAAAAAATAAATGAGGTCTTTCTGACAAATGGCCACATATTGGAGCCCTCACTCTCGACACCACACATGCTGTTCCTTCAGGCCTCCTCTGTGCCAGGTGCCATGTCAGAAGCCTGATGTCCTACTCAGGGAACTTGTAGTAAATTAATGTGCTGTTCAATGTATATACTATAATAATATATGGATATGTACAGTATAGATAGTAAATATATAGTATACATTGTAGGACATATGGTATACATAAATAAATAAACCGATACAGTCTGTGGAGTGAACATATTCAGTTCAGAAAAGCACACGGTACCAAATACTACAGGAGATGTGAACAAAACCCCAGCATGCTGGGGCAGAGTCTTCCGATAAGGGTGCTTTTCAGGTGTTACTGAAAATCAGGCAACACAAAGCCAAGAATCTGTTTTCTGGTGGGCTCTAGTAGGTTACAGCGTCAGTGTGAGCATACCAGGTTTGTGGAGGACGCTGGCTTCTCTCTTCACGTGACACCCTTTCCTTGAGGAGAAGTTGTCATAACGTTGTGGCACTGCCTTCCGAGAGTCCTAACAGTTCTCACCTGTGATGGGCATTTATGGGAGTCAGGTGACATGGTTTCCCACTCTGAGCAGATGAATGCAGGTAGCTCTTGGAGTTACGGCAGAGCCCACTACACCTCAGGACTGGCTCTCACTACGAAGGAAATGAGGGCGCATTCCTGGTGCCTCTTCTTTTTGCCACCACGTCAGTTACTATAATTCCTGATTTGTTACCATTTTACCGTGGATCGATGTCCATCTAGTTCTCATCTCTCTACCTGACTTAAGACCCTCCGTCAGTTAAGATGTGACTGGCTGCAAGTGACAAAGACTAACTAGTTTAACTAAACGGGCTGAACCGGATTGGGATTCTGTTTTTCTCGAATAGCAAGAAGCCCTGGGATAGGCTGCCCAGGGCTGGTGTGGTGGTTCCATCATGCCGTGAGGGACCCGGGCTCCTCCCGCCTTTCTGCCCACTCATCCTTTGTCTTCACACCTGGTGCCATGTGATCCCAAGGCAGCTGTCCTTCAGCATAGCATCTGTGTTCCTGCTGGGAAGAAGAGAAAGGGCAAGAAGTACCTGCCAGCAGTGTGTTACCATGTAAAGATCTTTCCCGGAAGTCCCACTTAGCAATGTTCACTTACGTTTCATTGGCTAGAACTGTATATGGCCACTGTGAGCTGCAAGGGAGCATGGGAAAGGTCGATTTTTGGCTGGATACACTGCTGCACCAGCAAGATCGGTGTACTGTACTGTTAGTGAGGGAGAAGTCAAGAGAGATCATTGTGTAGGCAACGAGCAGTATCTGCTCAAGACTTCTTGCTTGACTTGACCACCATCACATTTTACAGAAGCTCTGACTCCCATTTATCTTTCTGGTCCCATGTGCTAAACGTAGCGTGCTCTCCTCCCTGCTTCCTCAGCCCCAGCTTACAGTGCAGTAGTGAAATCCCACCTCAGAGCTGCATCTAGGCATTCTCTGAGTCCCCAGCATCTGAGCCCTGACTCCTGGCTACATTAAGCATCTCTCCCTTTGGCTCCAGTAGCAACAATCCTGGGGATGACTAGCTATGGCCCTAAGGAGTCGTGTGGCTTTATCAACTGGAGACTTCTTCAGGCCTGGACTTGCCCTAAGAAAAACCTGCAGACCCAGGGGAAGGCCAGCCTTTAAAAGGCTGGTGTAAACTTCACACACACCTGGGATATCTTTCCCTGTTCTGAGGCTTGCTGCTTTGCGGACCCTGCCCACGTTACAAAGATGAAGATATAGGAGGTCTCCAACTCGGGGAGTATCACTGAGTTCCATTGGTTCATCTCAAACCCAAACTCAGATGGCGCAAAGCAGTGCCAGCATTTTCAGCAAGTATTCAGCCCCTGATCCAAGTTAAACTTCTTGCAGGCATCCCACGAGTCGTGCCCCAGTCACCTGTTATGTGAGAATCTTGCCTCAGCCCTCAGAGTGATCCCTGCAGAGACCAGGCAAGTCGGGTCTGGAAATTGGTAAAGTAGGGAGCCACCCCCACCTGATTTATTCTCTCTGGCTCTCTTAAGCACACAGCTCAACCTCTTTAGCCACCAGGACGCCTGCCCCCAGAGAGAAAGGGAGAATCCACAGGGCTAACTTGAGTCAGAGTCTCACTGACTTTGAGGGATATTGACCACAGACCTCTCTCTATACCTGAACCCACATACACAGTGGTCCACGGACCAGCTTTGCCTACATGTCCCACAAGCACCTCAAACTCATACGTGATTGGCTCATCTCCCCTAAATCTGCTCCTCCCGTGGAGCTCCCTGGGTGAATGGTACAGCCGTTCCCTGATACTCAAGTTGGGAAGTCCGGTCTGGTCCTAATGTGAATTCATCCAGCTGATTCATCCAGGGACTCCCAAAGCCCTGTGGGTTCTGACGTCTTGAGGCCTCCTCCTCCATTCTGTTTTCTTCTTTCACTGCCCTCTGCAGGTGGATGCTGCTTCTCTTCACTTTGGAGGTGTCCTGACTGGTGGACACCTCCACCTCCACAGGAGGACCTGTCCTGTCCCAGGTGGCCTCCTGACTGGTTTTCTTATCTCTTTTTTTTTTTCTGTAAAGGTTTTATTTATTTATTTGACAAGAAAGACACAGCAAGAGAGGGAACACAAGCAGGGGGAGTGGGAAGGGGAGAAGCAGGCTTCCTGCTGAGCAGGGAGCCCAATGCGGGGCTCGATATCAGGACCCTGGGATCATGACCTGAGCTAAAGGCAGACACTTAACAACTGAGCCACCCAGGCGCCCCTGGTTTTCTTATCTCTTGCCTGCTCCAGGGCCCCCACCCCATCCCTTATAGGGAGATCTTAGGACAGCTTCGTATCATGCTGTTCCCCTGCATAACACCCTTCAGTGGCTCACCAAAGCTTCCAGGACCACGCGAGGATTCGGAAGGTCGGCCCACAGGGAGTTTTAGGATCTGGCTCCCCCAGGGTTTGCAGACTCTGCAAGGCCACCAGATGTCTCCACCTCCCACTCTCTGCACTTGGAATGCCCCATCCCCACCTCTCATCTGGCTCACTCTGTCCCCACTCAAGCTCAGGTCACATGTCCCCTTCACTGGGAAGCTTTCCATGAGCTCCCATTTTGTTTCATTGTCACCCAGACAACATTTATCAAGCATTTGCTCGGCCCCTGGCTCTATGGATATGTAGGTGAACAGGATTTAGGCAAAGATCTTATCTGCTCTTGCACACCCCCAGTTTACTTCCTCGTGGGGAAAACCAGATAAAAACCCGGTGAACAAATTACATGGTTGTTCAGATAGAGAAAAATGCCATGAAGCAGATAAAATAGGGCCATGATTCCCAAACTGCATGCCTGGGTACCCTGGTGGACTGCAGTAAACTCACAGGATACTACAGGGAATTTTACAATTTTAGGGAAACACAGTATCTGTCAGAGCCTGTGAAAACTGCTGTATTAAGTTGTTTGGTCCTAACTACTTAATAAATGAAACTACCAGATATTCCTTTAGGTCTAGGTTTACCATGAAAAAATTATCAAATTATCAGCACGTTAAGAATGCTGTAAGCCAGGACAGTTTGGGAACCACTGAAATAGGTTCCTGTGATAGTACCAGGGTGTGGGTGGGGGGCAACTTTGATGGCTGGGAGAGAAGCCCTCTCTGAGGAGGAGATATGGGAGGTGAGGTTTAACATGAGACCTTGTGAAGATCAGTTAGGAAGACTGTTCCAGGCAGTGGGAGCAGCATGTGCAAAGGCAGCAGGAAATATCCCAGCATGTTTGAGGAATAGAAAGACAGGTGTAAAAAAAAAAAAAAAGAAAGAAAGACAGGTGTTGCCAAAATGCTGGGAGTGTGGTTGGAGATAAGGTCAAGGGGGTAGACAAGAGCCAGGACCTAAGGGTTTTATTCCTCAGGGAGCATTTCCATCATGACTCAAGTGCACACCACTCTTTACTATCCTCCCCAAGACCCCTTGGCTTGGCTCAGGCCTCATGGCCTTTCTATGGAGCTGTTCAGCCATGGGATTGTGAGCCCACCTATTAGGAGGTTGGTCCATATGTGAAAACGAGGCAGAAATCCCCTTGTACTGGGAAGACCTCGAGCCAGCAGAGCTCCATCAGCCTGCCCGGGACCCAGCTCAGGGCTGCTCTACCTCCCACCCATGCAAGGACCTGCAGCAGCTCCCCGACTGTGGTGCATTTTCAGTGTCTCTCTCCAGTGACCTCTAGCCTCCCCTTCCTCCGAATGCCTCCCTCCAGGGTCACGGCCTATTGATTTGCTCCTAGGCCCCAACTGAGAGTTTAGAGGGGCAGATGGCACAGTAAAGCCAAGAGAGCACTGAATCCGCCAACCCTCCCATCTTTTTTAAACAGAGGAAAATCATACACAAAACAGGAAAATGGAAATTTTTGTGCTGTAATTTCCTAACTCAAGTGACTGTGAAAAACCAGTTCATACTGGCACTCACCATGCAGACAGACTGTGGAATCCAGTTACTCAGTAAGTTATGATTTTAGGGGGCATAAAGCATGGTCTTGGCTTAGGAAGGGAAGGGAGAGGTAGGAAAGAATGGCGGGAAATGGGGTGGAAAGGGAAGGCCTTCCGCATAGCAGAGCAAATCATACGTTTCAGATTCAAGCAAGGACCCTGGGACATGCCCTTGTTTTATGATGAGCAAGTTGTGAAGAATTTTACCTTTCTTTGTCTTGATGACTTGAGGGCAGGGACCCGCAGTCACCAGCGTATCTGGAGGGGTAGCTCAGGGCCCAACGCACAAGGGGCTGAATGAATGTATGCATGCAGGGTCATGGAAGCTGAGACGATTAAAGGTGAGCATGGTCGCTGCTGTTGATTGTGCGGAAGAATCGATGAAAGATACAAGGACTGCTTAATTAAGTCACATGACCCTGCGAGATCCAATTTTGGAAGCGTCAACACTGAGGTCACATGCCTATCTCGCAAAGTAGGCAAATAATTATAGAAGATGGAGAAGAGGGTGCCTGGGTGGCTCAGTTGGTTGAGCGACTGCCTTCGGCTCAAGTCATGATCCTGGAGTCCCGGGATCGAGTCCCACATCGGGCTCCCTGCTCAGCAGGGAATCTGCTTCTCCCTCTGACCCTCCCCCCTCTCATGTGCTCTCTCTCTCTCTCTCTCTCATTCTCTCTCTCAAATAAATAAAATCTTTAAAAAAAAGTTATAAAAAAAAAAAGAAGATGGAGAAGAGAAAAGATTAAAAAAAAATGGAGCCACGGATTCAAGCCCAAGTACAAGGAGTTTGAGAATAGGTTATGGTTTGGATTGGGTTTTTAAATAAAGTTTTTTATTCAGACCCGTTGTAGACTTACAGAAAGAGCACAGTGAGAATAGAGAGAGCCCCTGCAATGGCTTAGGCAGTCCCAACTCTGCCTGATGGCAACACCTGGCGTCACCCATTGCCGGGGTACATTTGTCGACACTAAGAGGCGAATGTTGGCACGTCACTCTTACCTGAACTCTAGGCTTTATTGGGATCACCAACTTTTCCATTACTGTCCTTTTTCTGTTCCAGGATCCACTCCGGCATCACATTAGGTGTCTGTGCTCCTTAGCCTCCTCTGGTCTGTGACATTTTCTCTGTCTTTTCTGTTTCTCATGCCCTGGACAGTTTTGAGGAATTCTGTGAGGTATGTTGAAGAAGGCCCCTCAAACTGGGTTTGTCTGAGATTTTCTCATGGTTGGACTGGGGTTACAGGTTTTGGGGAAGACGACCACCAAGTTGAAGTCCTTCTCTTGTCACATCCTATCAGGGGGCACATGACAGCCACGTGGCACCACTGGGGATGTTAATCTTGATTAATTTTTTGACCACAGTTTTGGCCTTTAGCCCAACATGGTCACATCCTTCTGGCCAACTTCCCATCCTTCCAGGCTTACATTAAGTGGTATGGAAGTTTTGTATCAAAGCTCCTTTCAGACATCCTCAGAAGCCTCTTCCTTCATCCAACCGAGACGCTGCTCCCATGATTACTCTCTTTCCTGTTGGTAGCAATAATCTGTCCTTTTTCGGAGGTTGGTTATCTGTTTAGTATCTGTTTAAACATCATGACAGGGAGTGGATGAAACAGACATACACTTAAAAAAGATGTTCTTAAGGGCTCGGAGAAGGAAACCAAAGAGCTGCAATGCAAAAGCCGATCTAGAAGAAGAGAAAGATGAGAGGAAAATGTCAGCCAGAAGTTGACAGCCAAATCAAACAGGGGCAACGTTTGTGATCAAAATAGCAAATGCAAAAATGGAAAAGTGGTGCGCAGAAGCAAAAGTTTAAAAATCAAAACTTTCCAACTTTGAAATGAAATTTTGCAAAAGTAAAGGAAATTTAAGTGATTCGAGTTTGTATGGGAACAGAAACATAGATGGAAAAATATGTTTCAAATAGGTAAGGCAAATTTTAATGAACAGCCAAATAACACAGTTATCTGATCTTACAAAAGGAAAGTACTGCAATTTGGAAAGGGCAGGAAGCTTCTGGCAGTGAAGTGATTAATAACGATCAGCTTGGGCTCAATGACGAGGTCCAAGGAGGACTGTCCAGAGGGCTCGAATTTAGGCCTGTTATTTTCTTTGTATAAACAGAATCATTTTGTTCCGAGAGGCAAACAACAAAGACATCTGAAATCTTTCTTTAAAAAAAATTAAGTTGGTCAAAGGGTTGTTTGTTTTTGAGAAAAGAAAAAAAAAGCATGACTATGTTTTCTAAAGGTGGCTCATGCCCACGATGTCCTATAGAATGTTTTCTTTCACTCAAAAGAATGTATTGTGCATCTTCTCTGCTCGGTGTCTCAGTGTCAGGAGTTGGTCCCTGAGTAAGGTCTACGATCTAGTTAGCATATACCCGTTTTATTCCTTACCTGCCATTTGCACGTTTGCTGGGTTAGGTCTTGGGAGTCAAATCTCTTTTGCAAGCAGGATTTGGGGTTTTGGTTTTTTTCCTTTTGTAGCCCAGAGAATTCACCATGTCACTGAGGACAGTGCGTTACCCATCAGGATGACTGACCTGTTCGGCGCCTCTCCCCACCCCCTCTGTTGAGGCCCAGTTAAGTACTGCTTGTACTGATCCCTTCACTCTTACTTCCCCATGTTCGTGCAAGAGGAGAAGCCCATGAACATGGAAGAAACAGTAAGTTTGCTTTGATGGGATGGCTGTACTCTATAGCTCCCATGCCAGACCAGCCTAGGTTTGTCCAGACTGTGGTCCCATCCGGCACAAGGGCCAACACTGGGCATTCCATCCCATACAAGAATGTCAACACAAGGTTATGAAAAATCTATGCAACCCACCCAAAACAATATAATACATTAAACCTTCAGGTTGCATATAGGAAACAAATGTCCCACTGTATCCCATAATCCCCATTATTTTTTAGCTTTCTCATTTCCACCACTGAGGGTTGCTTGAAGAACAGGTTGTCTTTCCTGGCTGGAACCGACCCAAGACCCCTGCCGCAGCCAGATCTTTCTGCCAGCTTCATGGGGTTTGTGTTCTAGGCTCAGCCATCCTGGGAGGTGTAACCGATTCTCTGATAACTCATGCTGTTGTGACATTGGTTTATCCGCAAATGACAGGTAACAGGAGGAGTGATGTCAGTATACCATGGAAACTAGATTGATTCAACTGTGATTTTTCCAAGGCAGGAGGAGATGGAATCATGGAGGTAGAGCTATAAACTTCCACAGGACCAAACGAAAACAAAACCAAAAACAAACCAAACCAAAAAACACCAAAACCCTTCAGCAGAGTGCTGCACTGGCAGGAGCTTTTTGAGATCTATTGAAAGCAACTTAAAAACGCGTGTCTGTCTCAAACTTCTCCAGAAGTACACTGTCAGCCTGGTGGGGCTCCCGGACCCCGGGGAGATAGTTGTGCTTCCTCCTGTGCCCTTCAGTGCCTGCCCCGTGGCTCAGAGCTCTGCTTCCTCATCTTGCCTCAACACCCACAAGCCAGCAACAGCACTCTCTGCTCTTTGCACGTTTTTAATATCCCTGGAGGCTGACTCTAGAATGCTGAGCTTTCTGCTGGGGGTATTAAATTACATCCCAGGAACCAATTAATTGCTTTTGCTGACTTCTGGTCACAGAGTTGCATAGGTTTTAAGTAGTTGGTCCTTAGTTTCCCCATCAACTACTATTTTTAGGACACTGTATGGCAGGACACAAGGATTTTCGAGAGTGCACATTGAGAACCTATCCTCAGCTGTTTGTTTTCCTTTCAACCACACTGAGATTTCCCTCTGGTGTATTCTCAGCCGGGGACCCTCACTGCTCCCTCCATTGTCCCAAAGTTTGAAGGGGGGCAGCTGAGTCATGCAGTCCCCAGCAGTTACCTCAATGAATTGCCCCTGCAGACTTCATCTGCCTCCCGTTAGACCCCAAACCCCATGAAGGAAAGCTCACATCTTTGGTCTCTATAGCCCTCATGCCTAGAAGAAAGCCCAGACTCAGTGTTGGAATGTTAACTTGAGTTGTATGTAACAGGTGTCAGAAAGCCAGATGCCCTCCCCAGATAGACTCCCCACGGAAGCAGGACCAGAATTATATTGTAAGACTTTAAGAGATAAACCCCAAGATGCTCCAACCAGTGTACTCTAACTCAGCTGAGCTAACTGACCAATGCCCCCATTAGATCTTTTAATCACTTGCATTGGGCTCTTCTCCTGAAAGAGGGAATGGCAAAGTAATTGCTACCAAAAAATAAAATAAAAAGTGTGGGGTACAGAAATGTCATTTGAAAATAATACTGGGGGAAGAAGAGAGAGAGAAGTACGTGACTGAGAAAGACATGTTACATGGGTTGTGAACATTGCTCAGGGAGCGGGAGGACCACTTAATTATCCAGTGAAATGGGAATTGTCTAGACAAGTAATTCAGATAGCTCAGGCCAAAGCCAACCCTTCAGGAGTTTGTGCCAGAGCCCAACCTCAGTCCTGCCTACTGGAGTCTCAGGGCTTTGTTTTGCCCTGGGTTAAGCCACATCTCTGTTGGCTGCCAACTATTAACAATGAGTGGCTTACCATAAAAAGCTCAGGCCTAAAGGAATTCATCTTCTCCCTCATATCCAGTGTAGTCATGGGCAGATGAACTTGAGTCCAGCTTCCAGCAGTCCTTCAACATGCAACAAACTGCTTTGCCCAAGTTCAGAGGGTCATGGTCACCCTGGCCAGCCCCTCCATGCCCAGCCCTGCTGCCCCCTTGCAAATCCTCTGAAGGCATAAGCCACAGAATTGGAAATCAGAGGGTGTGCATCCAATACTAGCTCCGCAAATGGCCTGCCAAGGATCTGGGGGAGGCCATTTGGCCTGTTGGCTTCCCAGTTCCTCATCTGTGAGGTGAAGGGGCTGGACTAGAACATTGCATTTTTTCTTCTGAATAGAGATGATACAACACCCTTTCATTGCAGAATTTGTAGAACACAGAAAAATGGCATGCATATGTAAAGTGTTTTCAGATATTAGAAAACAAATTAGGATCCTGCTCTTGCCCCTAACATTATATGAAACACTTCTCTATTCATTAAAGACAAACAATGTATATTATTTGTCAGTAGCTTCCTAAACTTTCACAAGCATTTGGTTTCCAAAATGCCTCCCATCTCCAACATTTTAGAATTCTTTGAGTGGTGCTAGATTAAAAAAAAAAAAAAGGATACCTTTCTGAGAGAGAGGTAGCATGTTTGGGTACCAGGTTGTAGGAACTGTGGGGCATAGTTTAATCATATGAATATTGGGAGGCGGCCCTCCATGGCTCCCTCATGGTTTTACGTGTCTATGCCAAGAACACGAGGCCATGACTGCTTTTTAACTGAGCCATTCTTCAGCATTGGGTTTTCAGTGAGCAACCCTGAGAAATGAGGTCAGAACTACCTCGAGAACAAAGAGCAGGTTTGCTTAGTGCTTGCTTTAGAAGCAGTGCATTCCCCAAGCTCAGTGTCCCTCAGGGGCAGAGCAAAGCCACTGCACGTGCAACATCTTTCTGGACCCCTCTGCCTTGTCTCCCTGTGGGCTTGGACCTGAGGCTAACTGATGGAAGTGCTCATGTCCACGCTGCTTGCTGGGCTGGGAGTCATGATGTCTTTTGTCTCTGACACAGGAGGCACGTATCTTCCGCCGGCAAGAGTTAACTCATTAGCTTGAAAGTGGGATAGAGTCAACCCCCAGACCAAACAATTATTCCATGTTAGTTAAATGAGGACAGCTGAGCAGCAAGGACACTTGGACTCTAAGAAGTTAAGCAAGATGCTTTACATGGCTGATGGGTGGCAGAGCTAGAAGTCAATTCCGTAGGTATCGATCACATGGCTGCTACAAGAACAGCCTGGGTCTGTTGGAATCCAAACCCCATATATTATATCGGCTGCTTTCACCACTCAGACACCATACCATATCCTCTAGTCCATAGAAACCACTTGATACAAAATTAACTGAGAACTTCAAATGGATTCTTCATTAAGAAAAGTAGTTGGTCCCAGTTCGATGGGGAGTCTGAAGCTACTTTCCCCAGAAAGCTTACCATCTGGTACCTATTTGGAGGACTCATCTACCAAGCTGCAGAACTGGTTTATTTAGATTAAATGAAAGCATTTAAATCTGGTTGTTGTGGTGTTTTATTGGCTTTAAAAAGCATTTTTTCTCCAGCAGGCTGCAGTGCACAAATATTACAGATATTCTTAAAAATGAAATGAACACAGTAGGAATCATTCTAATACCTATTTTGGCAGAAGTAATTAGCTTCCCGTGCTGGTGAGAAGAGAAGGTAAGGTAATAAACCTAGGACCATGTGTCCCTGCTATCCTGGGGCAAGAAACTTTTTTTTAAGACTTTATTTTTTAGGGGCGCCTGGGTGGCTCAGTCGGTTAAGGGTCTGCCTTCAGCTTAGGTCATGATCCTGGGGTCCTAGGATTGAGCCCCACATCAGGCCCACTGCTCAGCGGGGAGTGTGCTTCTCCCTCTCCCTCTGCTCCTCCCCCCTACTCATACTTTCCCTCTCTCTCTCTCAAAAATAAAAAAAAAAAAAGACTTTATTTTTTAGAGCAGATTTAGATTCACAGCAACATTGAGAAGAAGGTACAGAGATTTCTCATATACCCCCCACCACCCATGCATGTCTTCCCTCACTAACAGCATCCCCCACCTGGTACATTTGTTACAACTAATAAAGCTGCATTGACACATCATTATCACCCAAAGTCCATAGCTGACATTAGGGTTCGCTGCAAGAGACTTTCTATTGTATAAGATGGAATATTGCCCATTGACAGAAAATGCGTGTGTTGATGGAATACCCGAGGAGCTTGCTGAAAGTACTCTCAGCACTCAGTAACTGGTAGACATCATGATTTAGGTACTTGGTAAATGCTCTCCATACATTTGTTCATCCTGGGTCTTTATTCCATAAGAACTGATTGCATGGGTACTCCAAGGACAGACACTGGGAACGTAGCAATGACCATGTCATAGGTCCCTGCCCTCATGGAACTTGTGCTCTAGAGGCAAACAGGGTGTCAGTGATGATCACTGCTCTGAAGAAAAGCTGAACAGGAAGAAGTGGCTAGAGAGAGATGGGGAGGGCTGTGCTCTGTGAGATGTGGTCAGAGGAGGCCTTAGCACAGAGATGCTATCTCCGGAAGGGGTGGGAGCGAGCAGCAGGAAGGTGTGGGTGATACTTTCTGGTTACACACAGACATGGGAGTGACGTGAAAAAGAATCAGGTTTCCTTGCAGCCCAGCCTCCTGTTCTGTTTTGGACCATGGTCTCTCTGGGCCCAACTCACCTCCAGCCTGGGGCGGATCCTCATGGAGAGAGGCAGCGAGCATAGTCTTTGCGTTATGAATGGACAACTAGAGTGCTCATCATTTACCATAGTTGGCCATCAAAGAAGCAGAAATTTTTATTTCTATTTGAATGGAATAAACATCTATCTTCCCACATGCCAGGCTCTGATACTGGAGGAGGAGTGTGATTGTGTCTGGTGGTGTGATGTAGTCACATTTTGTTCTAAGGAGCATGGGGAGGAGTATGAGTGGGGATGAGGAGAAATACAACATGGCGGCTATGTCCGGTACAGCCAGTCAGATGAAGAGGGGGCCAAATTCTGGGAAGCAGGGGGGACACGGAGGAAGAGAAAGAGAGTCGTGCTGGTTGTGGGTGGTTTATGGAACTGGCCGCCGGGTTGGCCACAATGGGCATTTTCAGGGACATTTGGTGTTGGGCCGAGGCCAGCCTCTTTCTCTCAGCTTTTGGCTTAGAGGACTGAAGGAAGAGTAGATTCTCTCCCCTTCTTAGCAGAAAATGGGAGGATGAGGAGACTTTTAGATGGCCCAGGTCTTCTCACTGAGTTAAACCACACTCATTTTATTGTCATTTTTCCTTCCTCTCGGAGAGGGAGAGAGAGATTTACTTTGATTGCAAATATTCAAGCATTTGTTGGGTTCACTTTCACAAAAGAATTAAAACGTGGGAAAACCAAATCCCAACCCCACACCCTGACACCACCCCCCCCCCCCCGCCACCGCCACTGCTTTCAGGCTTTTGCTTAATTTTGTAACATTAATTCTTTGATCCTTCCAGCCATAAATCATTTAAGTGACTTTGATTAAATAACCGCTTAACTTCCAAAATTCTTTGTATAATGACTGCATTTCTTGTCATAATCTATACAATTATAATGAGGTTTTACAAAGCAGGTTCAGATGCCAAGGCACCTGGACTCCTCCCCGCGCACTGTGATTTAAGGCAACTTATTTCACGTCTCGGGGCTTAGCCTTACCCATTGATAAGAAAGGCTTGGTATTTAATATACATCCCCCATGGAGACGGTGTGGGGAATTTTATTCACTTAGTGTTTAAAAAGGATCTTTATTGGAGACCCAAGGGAGGGTGATGCCCATGAATATTTTAATATGCAATAGGAAATCTGCTGTTTGGACCATCCAGCCAATGTTATATAATGACCTGGTTTTGTGGCCCCACGTTCCCTACCGAGACCTTCTTCTTGCTTCTCTGGGGATGGAATTTTGCTCTTTTCCGGGGCGGCTGAGAGACCAGGGGCGTGGCTGGACAAGCTGAACACACGGTGGATTCTCTGCCCAGCATGTTCCTCCTTTGGTGTGGAAATCCGGATTCTATCTGCAGAGGACAAACCACGACTGCTGATGTCTCTCATTTTGAGGCTTAACGCGTATCTGTGAAATGCAAGACCCCCACCCAGATCAGCAAACCTTCTAGCAAATTCCTCTTCATTTTACTCACCCTCTGGCTTTACTAGTAATATCGGTTGACTCCCGCTGACATTTATGTGTTGCTTGTGACAAAGGGTGAACCGTTTCGATCAGGCAGTGTTTTCCTACAATCCCTATGCTTACAGTAACTATTAAAGACAACAGTAAAACATATATGACGGACATTGTTCAGATATTACCCGCTGCTTCTGAAATGATGATTTCTCTACCAGAGCAAGAGACCAGTGAAATGCAGGCATAAGGACAGGCAGCCACCAAAAACGTGGGTTTTTAAGTTTAAGCTAATATTTAACGTGGGATAAGGACTACTGGTAAATATTGATTTATCTTCCCTCCTAGTCCCCTCGGGGCTTAATCTCACAGCTCAGAACATTAAACAGTTGTTTATTATTCTACCGGCATTATAAAAACAATACTAGAATTCTTTTCCTTCTTTCTTTGCTTTGTTTTGTTTTGTTTTATTTAAGAAATAAAAAGTCTCCAATATCCCAGCAGGACAGAGCAATGCCTATGTGTGGAGTGACACAGCCGTGTGGGAATAGGCCTGGATGGGCCTCCGTTCTTTGCAGGGACCTGCTCTTTTGCCTGGCCTGGGCCCAGATTCTTACCTGCAACAATACTGGAAAGAGTTCTTTTTAACTCTAGGCTTTAAAGAGAGCGAAGAGGATTGGTGGGAAGTCATTGACAACCTGCCAAGTCGCCACATGAGCCATCTAGAGCCGTGTCGTCTGATAAGAATGAAATGATAGGCATCTTCCAAATCTGCACTGTGTGCTGACCAAGAACCACTTGGGGCTACTGAGCTCTTGAAATGTGGCTCGTGCAACCGAGGAAGTGAATTTTCAATTTTATTGCATTTTTGATAATTTACATCTAAATAGCCACGTGTGGCTAGCGGCTACCGTTAGCACAAATTTATAGTTTCCCAAGAGTTAGCTTAGGAATGCATATATCCCGGGTGCCTGGGTGGCTCAGATGGTTAAGTGTCTGCCTTCGGCTCAGGTCGTGATCCCGGGGTCCTGGGATCGAGTCCCGCATCGGGCTCCCTGCTAAGGGAGCCTCTGCCTCTGCCTCTCTCTCTCTCTCTCTGACTCTCATGAATAAATAAATAAAACATTAAAAAAAAAAAAAAGAATGCATATATCCCCACGACAAAAGTAGAACTAAAATCAAGAGTGGTTCTGATATTACCTTGAACCTCTCTGTCGCCAGGTCCTGGGGCAGTCTGTCCCCTCTCTTTATGGTTGAACTTTGTCCCTTCTCTTCTGCATTTCACTTTGCCTACTCTCTTTTTTTATGACAATTTTATTGAGATATAAGTCACACACCATACAATTCACATATTAAAGGTGTACAATTCAGTAGTTTGTACTATATTCACAAGGTTGTGCAACCATCACCGCTATCACTTTGCTAACATTTTCACTACCCCAAACAGAAAGCCTGTACCCATTCGCAGTCACCCCCCACTTCTCCCAGAACCCTCGCCCCCAACCCCTGGCAACCACTGATCTGTTTTCTGTCTCCGCCGATTTGCCTATTCTGGACATTTCATATAAGTGGAATCACGCAACATGGGGTCTTTGGTGACTGGCTCCTTTCACCCGGCACAATGTTGTCAGGGTCCATCCACGTGGTGGTGGATGTCAGACGTCATCCATTTTCAGTGCGGAATCACATTCCGTTGTATGGATGTGCCAATTTCTTTATCCACTCACCAATTGCTGGTCATGGAGTTGTGTTCACTTTTTGGCTACTGTGAGTACAGATGCTGTGCACACTCATGTGTGAGTTTTTGTGTGAATGTATGTTTTCATTTCCCTGAGATACGCACTCAGGAGTGGAGTCGCTGGGTCACGGGCTCACTCTACCTTTAACCTTTCATGGACCTGCCGGACTGTCTTCCAGAGCAGCCGCACCATTTCACACTCCCCTCGGCAGTGTGTGAGGGCTTTAATTTCTCCACATCCTTGCCAGCACTTTCTACCATCTGTCTGTCTGACAACAGGCATCCCAGCAGGTGTAAGGTGGTGTCTTACTGGAGCTCTGATCCGCGTTTCCTAGAGTCCTTTGCTCTTTGCCCCTCCCCCCATTCACATTCTGTGTGGGCCCCTCCCACAGGTAGATTTGCCCCAGGGATGTGGTTTTGCAGGAAAAGAGCAAGTTCCATTTTAGTTGTTTCTTCTGAAATAACAGAGGTTACTTCTGTGGCACAGTTACAAACTGAAACCAACAGTGATAGCGTGTAACCATTTGGCGCCCAGGTAGACATTAGAGACATTTATACTTTTCCTGGGTCACATTCCTAGGCAGAGCTTCACCCCCTAGAAACAGTCTGTATAAGTAAAAATGGTTTGAGCCAGTCCTAGAGGGAGTGCTTTTAAAAATTTCCTGTTACGAAAGTATTTCCCCAAGAGTCCTTTCCCAAGCAGGCACAGAATATTCTGAATCAAAATGTTAACACAGGGTGGAAACAGAAAGACAAAAGTCCAGGTGTGGGAGGCCCTGACACACAGGCCATGATTTGCCTGCAGGAGCGGTGCCACCCTCAAGCTGCCTGCATTCACGGCTTCACGCATCCATTTCTTTAATAAATAGTCGGTGCCTCAACGTGCTGGACACAGCTCTGGGGATAGAACCGTGCAGAAAATGGACCTGGTCTTCGTTTGCTTAGATGAGGCAGATGGTAGTCAGATCGGCCAGTGTTAAGAAGGAAGAGCACAAGCCGGGCGATGGGTATTGAGGAGGGCAGGTGTTGTAATGAGCACTGGGTGTTATATGCAATTAATGAATCATTGAACACTACATCAAAAACTAATGATGTACTCTATGGTGGCTAACTGAACATAAAAAAAAAAGAAGGACGAGCACAGTCACACTACAGATAGGACCATGTGTTGCTAGCTTTCGTGGTCTTTTCCTGTTCTCACCCCAGACAGTCCTGCAGTGGGAGATACACCATCCCAGCATGACCGACCTACGTATACTTTCTTTTTTTATTGTTAGCCATTACTTTATTTCTTTATTCCTCTCTCTCTCTCTCTCTCAAACATTCTTTTTGACCTAGGTATCATTTTTATAACCAACTTGTTTCTAGCATCTTCGGAGATTAAGGGTTTGGAGAAATACATTTCTATTCGCAACGTTCCCTATCTTCTTTGTCTGTTAAATTTCTAGTTATCCTTTAGGGCACTGCTCAAATACAACCTTTTCTGTGAAAGATGGCCATCCTTATGGCCTCTGGAATGAATATTCCATTTCTCCCCTAAACTCCTATAGCACCGTGTACTTGCCTCATAACCCTTCCGTTTTGTAGAAGGAAGGTTCTTTACCTGTTGGCTTTCCTCACCAGTACATGAACATCTCAGGGTAAGGATTTGTGTCTGAGGCTTATTTATATTTTTAGCCCCAATCACAGAAATTCATATCTAGCTGGTGATCAGTAAATGCTGAGTGAATAAATGAATGAACGAACACATAGAGGAGTCAAACAAAACAAAACAAAACAAAAAAACCATGAGCCCAGATTCTTTCTTCTAGCTAGGAGTAACTTGCCATTGAAACAGCAGTGAGCTGTCAACTCTTGTGATCCTTGCTTATTATTTTATACTGATCTTTTCATTTAATGGGGAAAAATAGAAATGCATTTTCTTGTTGGAAAACTTATTTGAAAAACAACCAAAGCTAGGTAGGGGAAGATGATAGGAAGTCAGTTATTAAAGACCTTGATGGCTAAGGCCATGCTAATATTTTATCCTGGGAAACAGAATTGACCTCTTACCCCACGGACATCCTGGCAATATTATTTCTAGGGTATTTAGAAATGAGGCACCAAGTCTGGTACATCATGGGTAAGCCCAGATATGCAAAAAATAAAGATTGGGCTGGACACAGGACAGATCCAGGGGCCCGAAGCCACATAAACAGGACAGAGTACAAGAACCTTTTGACTTTTGGTATAAAAGCAAGACCATGCAAACCAGAGGGACAAGCAGGAAGGTGGGCTAAGGACAGGATTCAGGATAAGCAACAGTCACACAAGAAAATAACATAAACCGTGGTTGTAGAAGCTCAAAACCCAGTATTTCAGGAGCAAGGAAAGCAATCAGAGATCAGAGCAAAAAATTTGATCCAAAATTAAAGCCAACACGAGGGAATGATAATCATGATATGAGTTGATGGGGAAGCAGCGTTGGGGAAGACGCAGAATCAAAAGAATCCTGTGGTAGACCAGCAGTGCCAGAGGCTTTCCAAGGTGGTGGGTCAAAGCCAAGGACTTCCTGTCCTCTGTGTCCGTGGAGGACGTGCCTTCCTTGCAATGCTTTTAGCCCCCATTTTACTGTTTCTTACAAATAGCAAAATTGTGATTTTTAATAAGAAGGTTATCATTAAAGTTTATAGACTGTCATAGCATTGTCTACCTTGCTCCTTACCTTAAATGTTTGAGATAGGTAGGAAAGTATTTTTAAAACCATTTATGTGACAATGGACTTATACCCAGAATATATAAAGAACCCATAACTAATAATAATAGAACTAACAAACTGTAAAAATGAGCAAAAGGCTTAAACTGAAACTTAGCAAAAGAAGATAGATAAATGGCCACTAATTACATGAAGACGCTCAACATCATTAGTAATCAGGAACATACAAGTTAAAACCTCCACGTAATACCATGAATACCACTTCACTGATGATACCAAGTGTTGGTGAGGAAGAGAGACAGAAGCCTTTATACATTGCTGGTGGGTGTGTAAAATGACATAACCACTTTGGAGAATTGATTCAACAAATCTGTTCCCAGGTATTCACTGAAGAGAAATCAAAAGACATGTGCACACACGCATACACACACATGCACACACATACACATACACAGGACTTGAACAAGAATGTTAATAACAGCTCTATTCATAACAGCCCCAAACAGAAAACAAAATACCCATCAATAGGTGAGTGAATAAACAAATCAGAGTATATTCACACAACAGACACGTTCAACAAAAAGGAACAAACTACTGATCCAACAACATGGCTGAATCTCCAAAACATTATTTTGATCAAAAGAGGCCAGACACAGAAGAGTTGATCAACAGGATTTGGTTTCTATGAAGTTCTAGGACAGGCGGAACTAAACTATGGTAACAGAAATCAGGAAGTGGATGCTTTGGTTTACAGAAATTGAAAGGGGCAGGAGGGAACTTTCTGGGGTAATGGAAATGTTCTATACTTTGACTTAGGTGGAGGATACATGAGTGTAAATATCTGTAATGTTTGTAAATGTCAAAACTCGGGGAACTGTACACTTAAGGGTTACGCATTTTGTGATGTCTAAATTACACCTTTACAAAAGAAGAAAATCAGGTTTGGAGAAGTGAAGATACTTGCTTAAAGTCAGGCGGCAAATAAATGGCAGAGCCAGTCCTTGAACCCAGGCCAGCTGATGTCAGAGTTAGAGCCCCCTTGGCTACATCACCTTCTCTGAGCATACACAGAAGGTGAAGAATAGTCGAGCACATCTGCGAGGGAACAGAAAGAAGACTCCTTTGTACCAGGGGAAGGAAGGGCAGTAGTCACCGAGGTCACATTTCTGTCCTGGGCACGAGGCTCATAATGGCCTGTGATGGAAAGAGCCCGTTCCCTCTGGCCACCTGCGGAGTAATTAGGAAGGCTTGACAGATGCTGGAGCAGAGATAAGCATCACCATCCGGCTGCGGGATCCTGCCAGTAGAGAAGGTATTAAGGTTATTCTTTTGTGGGTATCTACCTTGGGTAGTAAATAATCAACCTGTTTCATTTGTAAGACCTTTCGAAAAACTCTCTATGAATTAATGCATTTCCATTACAAGAAAATGGACGCTACAGACAAAAGGAGAAAAATGCAACACTTCCCAGGTCCTTTCATAGGGTGGTAATCTCAGCTATTTTTTATTGCTTGCTAATAAACAGAAAGGGTTTATTTTAACAACAGTGGGATCATACTATATGTGCCGTTTTGTGATGTGCTTTTTAAAGACCATCTCTCTGTTAGAAGATATACATAGATACCCTTTCTCTTGAGTACCTAACATCCCATGGACGGGTATATCCAAGTGTGTTTCACCAAACCTTGCTGTTACTTATGTGGTTTCCAGGTGTTTTGCTGGAAACATGTACATTGCATGTTTGCTCGTCTTTCTAGGGACTTCCTCAGGGTAAGTTCCTAGAAGTAGTAATTCTGGCTCAAAACTGAGGTTTGGATATCTCATTCATATTGTCATTTTTTTCTTTTCAGAATGGTTTTGCCAATTCACATTCTCCCCCGCTGTGCATTCATGTGTTGTTCTGGGTCACTTGGATATACACTGCAACTTCAGGCCCCATCTTACCTACTACCTCTTTTCATGGAAACATAATCTGGCAGGGTTAAAAATTAACCCTTGATGTTGTGAAGCTCCATCTCCTCAGCGGTGCCTGAATCCCCTTTTGGATTCTGCTGGTTTGAAAATGAAAAATATTTCTTTTAAAACATTAATTTGAGAACATGATTGATGTTCGAATGTAGTTGAAAGATTGGATGAGCTGGAAAGAGAAGTGATCCGGGGTCCAAATAGCTCGGTTTCACGGCCGGCTGTCTCATCACCTATTGCTGTGTGCGATCCTGGGCAAGTTTCTTGCTTGCTCTGCCCGGGCCTCCATGGCCTCATGTCTAAGACGAGGGACTAAGGAGGACCCGATCCCTATGTTGTATTCACTTATGACATTCTATAAATCTTCGGCTATGGAAAGCATTCCTCTCAAAGGCTGGGCTTGTAAATTGCAAGTGTCAGACCTTTGAAATGTAGCTTGTGTGGGAAAGGAAAAAACCCAGCAGCTACTTTGCTGCTGGATCAGAATTCAGTGTTCTTTGTGAAGTAATAAATTGTGTCTTGGCTCCCGGATTATTCCAGGTTGCCTCGGGTTTTGTGGAAGTGGCTTTTTTCAGGAATTGTTCCCAATGCCGGAAAGTGGGTTTTAATTTGTGCCTTGGCTGTTTTTCAGGGCACACTCTGGCAGAGACCTGGCAGTTTTTTTTCAGAGGATCAGCAGAAGGAGGGACCTGGTTGTTGCTCTCCTTGCACGATGACACACACCCTCCGCTAATAACCGGAATTAGACCTATAGTCAGAGGCCTCAGTTTTATAATGGACTGTTTACCCTGGGCCTTGGCAGGGGTTTTGGACCAAGTGGAAATGCTCCGGTCAACATACCATAGGAAACAGGGCAGCCAAAAGCATAGAAACTGCTTAATATTCCTTAATAAATTATCTGAGATCCACTGAAATGGGGTCCAGGTGGGGTCCTGGAAGAGGAGACAAAGCTAAAAAAAAGTGAGGAGGGAACAAAATGGAATAACATTGGTATTTGATTCTCTGTAGTTTGCAGCCTCTTTTGCTCTACCTTATTCACGCCACATGATATCTCTGGGGTATCATCAGCATTGTTGCCCCCAGTCCACCCAGCAAGTGAATACAAGAGTGAAGTGTTGGTGGTAAGTGGCCCAGTCGCATCTACAACAACCACAGAGAGTGGCTTGAATGCCCCCTAAATCTCTCCTTTCTTGGAGATTTTTGCAGTCTCTCACCTCCTTCCTCTTCTCTCTCACCCGTCTTTGGCAACCATTGAAAAACAGCTCTTCTTTCTTAGCCTGTGAGTCTGAAGCCACAAATTAAAGTCATTTGCAGTATACTTGCAGTATAATGTGCTTGGAAACCACCCCCAGTCTAGTATCCCCCAGACTTCCGTGATTTGGTCATTCAGCCTTCGTAATTTATGCCATGTTCGTGTATCACGTGTACTATTATTTATCTCATATTTGTCTTCAGATAAATGCCTATTACATTTTCCTATTCCAAGCACTATGATATCTGAAACCATCCATTTGATGTACTAGATAATAGTTTTCTAATATACCTTAAGATAATTCACTATTATTTTTAAGTGTTCCTTTTAATTTTAGAGCTATTAAATCTTTGAGATTGGTCATTTGTATACTAGTAATATATCTTGCCTATACCCCCTTTGGTGTACTTACCATCCTCTGAGAAACTAATACATCCCATAAAAGTTAAGACTCAGTTCCTTGGTTGAATTAGCTGCATTTTAAATGCTCAGTAGCCACTGTGGTTAGTGGCTACCATGTCAGACAATACAGATGGAGAAAACTGTGCTGGATGGCTCTGTCTGCAGTTTGCCTCGGGCATGTTGACTGCTTTCATTGGCTCAAGCTAAGCTACTATATGGTAAGGTTACCGAAAGAACTGTGAAGAGTGATTCATTTAGGAGTTGCTAACAAGAATGTCAACTAATAGTTTATTCCAATGACCATTGTTCAAGCAAGCGGCAAGGCAGGTAGACACATGCAAACTCAAGTAAGCATACATATCTCTATGTATGTTTAGATGCTCTAAACCACCTCTCTCCTGCAGACCTCGCTGTCCCTCCCTCCCTGCCACCCCGCTGTCCCCTCCCCACCCTCCCAGTCCATCTCCCTCCTCCCCGCCGTGCCTGGCTGTGTTTTTCTGCTTTCCTGCTGCTTCCATCTCTTGCTCCACCTCCGTGTGTCCTAGCCTTGCTTTCACTCCTGGCCTCTGTCCTTTTTCTCCCTTCTTTCCTAGCTTCCTTTCACTTTCCCAACCGGAAACTTCCCTCATTCAAAACCCAAGTGTATTTGGATTTTGTTTTGTAAATTATTCATCAGCTGCAATAATGTCAGGCCAAAGGACATTGTTGGTTGTAATGTGAATAAGCGATACCTCCTAGCGGTCTTCGTGGAGCTGTGGCCAACGGCACACTGGACCTCTCTGCTTGGAAGTCCACTGGCATCTCATTGTCAAAATGCCTAAAACTGACCCATTGCCCACGCAAACCCCCGGCTGCCCCTCACCGACGTAACCGCATCCAGCTACTTGCTTTAGCCTACTCCTCATCCAAAGCCACCTTTAGAAGAACAAGATAATTTTTTATCACACTTCTCTGCAGACCCATAGAAGAGGAACCCAAAGCTACCACTGGTTACTTTTGTTGAGCAGGCTAAAAGCTGGGAATTGCTTAAAAAGCTTGATGCAACTTCTCTTAAAATAAAAAACAACCCTGCCTAGTGCTTGGAAAGCTTGAGAGGATCCCCAGAGAGAGGGAAATGCTGCATAGACATATGTATGCTTTGTCTGTTGGCCTTCAGTGTTGAGGAGAACAGACCAGACTTTCTCCTTATTTTAATTATCCAGAGATCCCAGAGAGGAGAGCGAAGAAGTTGGACCCGAGAGCTCTTGAGAAGTGCAGGATGCACTGGGGAACATATATGCGTTGCTTGATTGCACAAAGTAGACCCTTCCTTAGGAGGACAAAGTTGAGACTTTCTCTTATTCCTTGCAGGGAAATGTGTTTTCCTTTTTCTCCCCCCTCATTCTAAATGCATTCAATTAGGCTATGGAAAATTTAGTTCCTCTTGCTAATTTATACAAGAAGTTATGATACCTTGGGATCCTTCATCTGTCAGCTTTAAACCTTAAATATGGGATTGATTATTCCCAAGAAGGTGATGTGTTGATCTGCTCTCTTTCTCAGACAAAGGGAGGCATTTGTCCAAAATGCGGAGTCCCTACCTGGGTGGGAGTCATGGAACCATCCTTTTGGCTACGTTCTGTACTGCCCCACTCTCTGAAAAAGAGAAACAGATCCAAGTTTAACAAACCTTAATCTTACTAAAATTTGAAGTCTGCATTTTCCTCTGGCTAATAATAACCATAACAACTATTTGTTGAATGCTTGGAATTCAGCAGTGTGTTAGGTGCTGTGGATGCAATCTCATTAATCCTCATCACAACCCTGATGGTGTGGACCACTTTTGCCCATATTTTAGTTTGAGGAATTTTGAGTCTGAGAGAGGTAAACAACTTGCCAAAGGTCACGCAGCCAATAGGTGGCAGGGCTCAGATTCAAAGCCAGGTGAGTCCAATGCCAGAGCTCTGTGGTCTTTGGACCCTGTAGTTCTTTGTTCTTTTTGTCATCAAATATTTATGGAGGGTTACTGTGGACCAGGCACTATTCTAGGCTCAGGGGATTCTACAATGAACAATAAAGAAGAGATCCCTAATCTTATGGAGCTTATATCCTAGAGAGGAAAGACAGGAAAAGAGTAAGTTAAAAAAAAAAATCTAGATCATTTCAGATGTTGGTAAAGCCATAAGAACAATAGATGGAGTAAAGAGATAGTGAATGTGGGGCTATTTATGCCGGAAGTTCTTAGAAGGATTTTCTGACAAGATGACTTTTGAACTCAGACCTGAATGACATGAAGGATCCAAAATGCAGGTGCTGAGGGCAGTGGAAACAGCAAGTGCAAAGGCCCTGGGGTGAGAGTGAGGGTCAGTGTTTCAGGAACTACGAAGGTCAACATTGCTATCTAGTCAGTGGAAGTGAGTGAGAAACATGTAGACAGGCTTTGTGTTTTGTTCCAAGTATAATAGCACACCACAGAAGGGTTCTAAGCAGAAGGAGAACAGGATCTGAATTAAGTTTTTAAAAGATTATTCTAGTTTCTGTGTGGGGAAGAGTGGGTACAGGAGCAAGACAGGAAGTGGGGGAAACGGTTGGAAGAACATTAACTTCAGAGAGGCTGGAGGTTTTTGAGGGAGGAGGACAGTGCCTTGCAAACAGCAAAGGGGGTGGTTGCGAGGCAATATTTATTCTACCTCCGTCCCAGCCCTGAAGAACTCATGATGTGAGGAGGAGCCGCAGGAGCCAACCAGGTCCAGTGATTGGGCTGAAGGGCAGGGAACATTCAGAACAGACAATGAAGCTATAGGGAGCTTGCTTCACGTGCAGTGGTGGCAAATCACAGTAATAACAGTTTTATGGTGAGTGTGCCATGTGTCTAGCAGTATTTTAAATGCCTTTTGTGGAATAACTTCTTTAGTCCTCTCAGTGATCCTGAGGTGTAGGTACCATTATTACTCAGGAAACCGAGACAAGGAAGAGTTGAGACACTTGCAGCTATTAAGTGATATGGCCGGCACGACAGATTCTTAATTCCGGAGGTCAGAGCAGCGAGGTTTGGGGTTTGTCAAGGAAGGTTGGAGAGCGACCTCACTGAGGGAGGGGTGCACTGGTCTGGAGATGGGACCCAGATGACATAGGCGATCTGAGAGGTAGTGTGAAGATACACAAGTCTGCTCTGCGATGCCATTCGCCCTGACTGACACCAGAAGAAGGTTCTGGATCAGCCCACACTGGAAGCCTACAGCCCCTGGCAGCGGCTCTTTCCCACAGCTTCCTGGGGGTGGAGGGGAGCCACAGGCTGAGCCAGGGCCTCCTCCCTGGGATTGCTTTCTTAGGCAGCTTGTGGTGGGAGAGCAGTGTCATCTAAACAAGGCGGTGTCTTGACCTCTTTAATCCTACTGCTCTTGGGCGGGGGTGGGGGGGGGAAGGCTCATACTTCCACATTCCTGGGATGTTTTACTGTGACTCTCATTTGGAGGTAATAATCACTGACTATGGTTAATTAAGCACTTACTACCAATCAGGTTATGTGATGAGCCCTTGACATACAGTATTCCTTCCGTAAACACACCTATCATGATATAGCTGCTCTTCTCACTCCCCCTTCTCAGATGGGCTAACTGAGCTCGAGAGGGGTTATATGACTTGCCCAAGGCTATAGTGAATGGTGGATTTGAGATCTTAGCCCTGGTGACCTGGTACGTGAGGTCAATCCTTAATCACTCTGCTGTAGGTGAGGAGCATATGTGTGCCGGGATGGGGCAAGTATTTCCCAAGAAGACTTTGTAAACCCCAAAACAATGAGTGATTGCAGTAACAGAGGTGGAGGAGAGATGCTGGGGATGAACAGCTCAGGTCTTCCATGACTGCACTGATCTTGAAATGTTGGTAGATCAACTGTCAGGATCAGAGAGCACCCTGAAGGTGATGGACTTGGGGGAAATGCAGGTGGGAAAGGGGAAGTTGATGTGAATAGAGAGAAAGAAATCATTGCTCTACTTACTTGTCCTCTATTAAATCTAACAGTGTCACCATTCAGATAATACTTTTCCCCCCTGTTAATTCCACTCAATGAACACCTAAAAAGCTACCTACTTTCCCACTCTCCACACCCCCCTAAATAAGGAAAGTGGTGGGATTATGGAGAATTTTTGGTAAGGTATTTTAGTTTCCTGTGATTTTTAAAAGAGAACAAATATGCAGGGTATTTTTAAAAGGAAATCATTTAAATAAATGAAATAAGATTCTTTAGGCATCATATTTAATTGAATTGATATCATCATTCTTAAAAATATGTTTTCTTTGACATTCATCTATTCCTATCCAAAAACATGGGTGGATAATCTGATCTCAGTTTTCTTAGGCTCAGTGATCTTGGCACAGTCACTTTTTAATCATATGTGTGTGTTTCTCCAACCTGAAAATACCTAGACTTGCAGGACCAGTGGAAGGGCCACAAATGTGTCTGCCAAGTAGCTATGAGTAAGGAGAAGGGCCTTGTCCGTTGCTCTAGGTCCTTCATTTGTATTCCCAAAGATTTCATTAGCCTTAAGTAAGTCAATTTGTTTTCTTTTGATTCACCTGGTGGATCAGATTTTGTTTTCACTAAATGCTCCTTTGAGCTCCTTGGAGAAAAAGGTCATTAACAATAGACCTTTGTCAACTTATTTTGCAAATGTGTATTGTGTACATACTGTGTTCCAGCCTACAAACCTCAAAAAACAGACAAAATGAGATCCTTGTTCTTAAGGGATTATTCCTTGTTTGAAGGAATTATTCCAGAAATTGGGAAGGGGCAGCTGGAGCCACCTGTGTGGAGAGCAAGTCTGTATCTCTTTGTGTGACAAAGACACACAAAGTGTGTCTTGAGTTGGTGCCTAAAGTCTTGAACACTTTGATGCCTTGAGTTGGTGCCTAAAGTCTTGAACACATTCACATAACTCTCAGATCCTCATCACTGACACAGTGTTAAAATAATGTAGTCCTACACTTGACATGGGCTTGGGCTTTGCCAATCATTGAGGCCTGCCTACTCTTGAGGATGGAGTGATGGCACCCAAAGGGACCACCCAAGTGGAAAATGGCAGAGCCAGGCCTTGGACCTTAAATTCCTACTTAAGTGCATTTTTTCCCATCTAAAATAAAATTCTTTGTGTTAGATGTACATTTTGTCTACGGCTTTACACCTCCCCAAATTTATTAGTATTATTGTTTATTTATTATTACTTATTATTGACAGCCAGTATTTATCTAGATTAGCCAACAAGTTGTACTGTAAGGTCTTGGTGGAAGCGAATGCATAACTGTCCTCTGGGCTGCCTCTCTAGTGCAAGGCATGTAGAGGCCACCCGTAAAAGATTGTTCTCTTGGAAGGTATGGGGTTAGGAGTCAGGGTGAAGGAAATCCAGGACATATCCTCATTAAAAAAGGAACGTGTGGTTTCAGGCTGAGTGTTTGGGAAAGCAGAAAATGTTGCTCATTGATTGAAAGATATATTCAGAATTTCATGCTTAACCATAACCAGTTCTGGGTATAGTGGTTGTCACATAGTATGCACACAATAAACATTGGTTGAATGAATGAATGAATGAATGAATGAATGAATGAATGAATGAATGTGGGAAAGAGAAATACAAGCAAAGAAAACAGGCAAACCCAGAATCTTCATTGACTTTCTGTGCATCCCCTGGAATGTGTGATTTAACACCTTCGTGTCTTTAAGTGGGACTGAAAATTTTCAGTGGCAGAGTTTATGGATGTCTATTTTCAAACGCTATTCAGTGAGGGAAGAGGCATGGTGGGAGTAAATCTGGAGGTGAAAAGAAGGATCTAGAAAGCTCCAAAGTTGGAGGCTTCTAGCCAGCAACTTAGTCAGACTCCAGTCTGGAACCTGAAGCAAGGGCAGCCAGCCTTCTAGAAGCCTCCCTTGCACTATGCCTTCACACATGGATGTACCACCATGATGGCCATGCTTGGTTATCTGGCATGTGATGGGAACAGAGAAGTCAGCACTTTAAAGGAAATCAGCACTGGCTCATGTTGCTTCATTTTTGGAGAGGACTAAAAAGTTGTCATGATGATTGTATCCATTTCCTATGACTGCACAAATTGCCGCAAACATGGCTTAAGACAACAGAAATTTATTCTTTGACCGTTCTGAAGACCAGACATCCAAAATCAAGGTGTCAGCAGGGCTGCACCCCCTCCAAAGGCTTTGGGGGAGAGTCAGTCCTCCCTCTTGCAGCTTCTGGTGGCCCCGGACGTTCCTTAGGTTGTGGCTACATCACTGCAATCTCTGCCTCCATGTGCACCTGGCCTCCCCTCTTCTCTCTATATCTCCCCTCTCTATCCCTTATAAGGACACTTGTCCTTGTATTTAGGGCCCACAC
This sequence comes from Mirounga angustirostris, assembly GCF_029215605.1. Taxonomy (NCBI): domain Eukaryota; kingdom Metazoa; phylum Chordata; class Mammalia; order Carnivora; family Phocidae; genus Mirounga; species Mirounga angustirostris. The sequence goes on along the minus strand of NW_026991717.1, from coordinate 35,078,764 downwards.
ATATAACCCCAAATGATCTCATCTTGAGATTCTTTTTTTTTTTTTTTTAAGATTTTATTTATTTATTTGACAGAGAGAGAGTGAGCACAAGCAGGGGGAGCGGCAGGCAGAGGGAGAGGGAGAAGCAGGTTCCCCGCCGAGCAGGGAGCCCGATGCGGGGCTCAATCCCAGGACCCTGGGATCAAGACCTGAGCCAAAGGCAGGCACTTAACCTACTGAGCCACCCAGGCACCCCTTGAGCGTCTTTATACCAGATTTGATGAAGAATGGAGAGTCATGGGAAACTGGGACAGGACAAAGGGGCCTGAGAGTGAGAAACTGGGGGAAACTTAGCAAGGCCTGTTGTTCAGACTGCTGTGGGTGTTCCTTCATCTTGGGGATAAAGGTGCCCCTTTCCTCTGGGTATAGGGAGGGCACCTCTCACATGAGGGTCCTATAACCTGTTTCAGGAGAAGATCGGAGAGTCTTTCCTACACCTACCATGTCTCCAGTTCCTTTAACTTAAAATCTTCAACTTGCCAGGTTGCCATATTTTGCGGTAGCACATCCTGAACCCCATCATTCACATTCACAGGTTCTGGGGATTCCTAATCCCCATAGATGTATCATTTGGGGGACCACCGTTCAGCCCATTACAATGACATGGGTGTATTGTGAAGGTAGTTTGACAGGGAGAGAGGGATGGCAAGGGTAGGGCAGGGATACTGGGCTCACTGGCTGCTCAGGCCTTAGTCTAGGATTGAGGAAGTGAGCAACTGGATCAGGGTGGAGGCCGTGGGAGTGAAGAAAAGGAGGTGGAATCAGGAGACATCTGATGAAAGAATTCGCCAGGACTTGGCCACTAATTGGTGTGATGAATGAGAGAAAGAGACATTTTAAATGTGACTCTAAAACATGTTTCCTGGAAATGTGTGCTGTAGAATACTAGATCTTGGAATATCTATAGGTATTATGGGGGCGGTGGGTATGGTCCTACAGACAGACAACATTTGGGAAGCACTGCATCAGACAGGGTCAAACAGGCTTCTCTTCTGCAGGATTTCTCTAAGCCTTCAGCATGCTCGTGCATTTTGTGCATCTCTAAAGGCAGGTTTCTGGGGGACAGCCTTTCCCAAACTTACTTGACTGTGGACCTCTTCTACCTAGATTATCCTGAAGGACCCATGATCCACACACCTCTGGAGAATATTGCTCTTAGATTCCCCACCCCCTGAGACAGGGATGAGGGAGAAAAGAAAATGTAAGTGAGGGCCAGGAGGATGGAGTGAAGAAAACTTGAGTCAGGTGATCTGTCGGAGGCCATCTTTGTTTTCCCAGACCCCTGCCAGCAACAAGGATAGCCACGGGGACTGGCAGCAGTTGGAAGAAGCCACTGGAAGCCTTACACATACCTCTTCGACTTGAATCGTCTGTGGGACTGTCCCGTGGTTTGAGTTCTTTCACTGGTAGCTTCTAGACAGGAGAAGATTTCCCTTCTGAGGCGTGTGGCATGTAAGTTTCAACCATTGTGCCAGCTCAGATCCAGGGGATTGCAACTCTCATGCGGCCAGAAGGACGCTAGGAAGAGTGGTATGAATGATGAGCAGTGTTTGTTGTGAGCACAGGAAGGGGTGGGGATGAGCTGCAGGCCTTCTTCCCTTATATCTGGGAGAACCGCCTTTCCCACCTGCCTTGCTCTCCCTCTCCATGTATGGAAAGGGGCCACCCAAGAGCACAGCCAAACCCCCACCACTGCAGAACCCCCACCATGGACCCTCCAATCTTAGCAATCCGCGCCTCAGGTAGAGAATGGTCGGCACCAATGACAGAAATCTAGACATCAATTTTGCAATGAATAGTAAAAAGAGTGACTATCTACTGAGCTCTCAGTATGCATCACACACCACATTGTTTTATGTGGAATATCTCATTTAATTCTCAGGCTAGACCTAAGGGATTGGTACCATTAATCATCAGATTTTTGTAGATGGGGAATACAAGGCACATGGAGATTGAGTGATTTGCCCAAGGACACACAGCTAGTGTGTGGTGCAACCAGAATTTGACTTCAAGCCGTCTACTGTTAAAATGGACATTCATAACCACCAGATTATGAATTTAATTATAGATGTTTTGGACTTCAAATGTTGATGAGACTTGGACATGGAAGTATGCAGAAGACAGTGGAGGGTACAGAACCGGACGAGGTCAGGCCTGGGCTCGGAGCCATTGAGAGAGATGGTGGCTGAACGGTGCCCGTGGATAAGTTTACTCAGATTATGAGGTCGAGAGTCAATTAAACAGATTTACAATGCAGAAAGAGCTTCATGCAAAGATTTTATGTATCAGTGGGATGTTTTCCCAAGCAATGAGTTAGAAATAACTGACTACTATTATCACGGTTCATGGACAGAACATTCCAACTCTGAGGAAATGGGACCCAGACACAGAAGTCTATGTCCTAAATCATGCTGGAAAGTCAGAAGCAGTGGGGATTTTTTGAGAAGCAGAGAAATCTCTCTGGTCCCCTAAGTGCAGGAGAACACCACTGTCCTCGGTGGGCACTGGGGAGGAGATCTGATACTCTGCAACTCTGCTTTAGCATCCTTAACTACAGACTCACTACCCTCCCCGTCCCCTCGAGACCTGGAGACCCCGGAGCAGGGGTCTGCATAAGTTACTAGCACCGGGCATACTGCAGATACCCCGGAAATAGAGCTGAATTGATTGAGGCAAGGAAATGAGAGCCAACCCCGTTCAGCCACATTCTGCTCCTGGATTCATTATCAAATTGTGAAGTGTTTTCACTGACCCATCACCACGTCATTGCAGATGTCTGAATTTTCCCTCACATACTGGGGACAAAGCCACGATAAATTGCTACCCACTTGCGCTGAGTTTCATTTTGTTCTGATTCATTGCTCACTTAGGGACCTTCTAAAATCACAGTTTATGGACTCCACATCCTGGTGGTTCCCAGAGATAAATGAGCCTGGATTCCAGGGAATGCAAATGTCTTCAAACTTGCAGCCAGCTTCCCGGCTCCCTGCAAAGGTCTCTTAAGCCCCTAAGTATTTCCTCTCTTAAATCACACATCATTGGCACAGGCAGAATATTTTCAAGTTACTTCTTTCTCGTTAGGAGACCGTCCCTGAAAGGCCTACCGAGTACAGAAATGCTGTGGTTCTTGGCAGTTTTATGGCGCTGTTCTTAGGTCTAGTTAGAGATTCTTTTTTTAAAGCTGGGTTTGGTGGGTTGTGGGTTTTTTTTTTTTTTCCCCTGAAAGACACTATTTCATCAGGGCTGCACTTGAACATGACCTTGAATCTCTCTTGGCATGCTTAAAGGCTGGGTGAAAGGCTGTGTGTGTGAAAGGGAGGTTTGGGTCCCACTTGTGCAAATGTGATGACTTTTATATTGGACACATTTCCAATTAGCCGATGTGAATCCCCAGAGCCCGAGATGGGTTGTTGCAGACAAGCGGTACCTAAGTCTTCTGCCGAATGTTGCTCTGGATGTGAAAGGCATTTTTGCTGCAGCCTCAAATAGATTCTCTCACAGTGTCTGTCAGATGTGGCAGAGAATGAGGCACGCTTTTCTGTGCCATGAAAAAGAGGCACGGTGTCCCATCAAGTTAGCCCTTATGGAAAATGGCCATTTCTTGAGATATGCAAACACTTCTTGGGAATATAAAAAAAAGCAGGCGGTTCAGGGTGGTAAACAATTTTTCTCAAACGGAGGGCAGCAAAAGTGAATCATGTGACAATTGTGGGAAGCCTTTGGAACTTCCTGAAGCTTTGTTTTTCATAATCAGTGTTTACCTTTAAAGCCCTTCAAATGTGCAGCCCAAAATGTGAGTATTTGAAAGTGTGCTATGGACACACACAAAAAGGTTATAAACCACTGATCTGGTCCCAAGAACATCAGTTTGGCTCTGGTACGCACTCACACACGCACACACACTTCAGTTCACATTCATGATTCTTCTTTTGGATTTTCTTCAAATTCTGCTGCTTTTCTTCATTGAGATTATTCAGATTTTGTTGATTTCCACCTATGTTTGTGTTTATACTATAATATTTTGCCTGATATCTCCTACGCATGAGCCTAGGATAATTGCTTTCAGTAAGACTGAAGAACTCCAGCATCTCTTGCTGTCAGGCAAATACCCAACTTTGCAAAGTGGAAACCACCAAAGTTGAAAGTGGAGGACCGCTAACCTAGAAACACCCCTCATCCTTCCACCTTGTCAAGGTCAGTGATAAGGATTAGAGGCAAGTGCCCCAGCCCCTATGTTGTGGGTATTTTTGTGGTACATGGGGCTCCTTAACGCTGAGAATTGGTGGCCCTGAAGGACATGGGGAGCTGCCATGGAGGGCATTGTCAGGAACTTCCCATTTCGGGCTCCCCACAGTGTCACCTGTGAGCTCCTGGCTCTGAGGGAGCATGTTGGAAAGTACACAGACTAAGACAGCATCTAGACTGGGTCCACTTCTAGTGCAGCCTGGGGAGAGGTGCCTATTCTGTGAGCCTCAGCCTTCTCATTGTGGAAAATGGAAATAAAATTCCTTTCTCCGTGGTTATTAAAATTAAATAAGATGTCTGTCCAGAGCCAGCTAGAGCAGCCACTTGATAAAAGTTCATTTCCTTGTGTCTCTTTACCCCACAATATGAGCAATAACTCTCTCACTGGGCCGCAGCTTCTGCTTCTGGAATATCTGCACATCAACTGATGGGAATGATGAGACTTGCTTCTTTAGCATATTCATCAGATCTCTTGGCTGGTCTTAGATGAAGCAGGGGCAGGGAGTAAATCTGGATGGAAAGCAGATATTCAGCCTCCTAGATAGCAGGGAGTAAGTCTGGGCTATCCAGAGTTACCTTACTAGAAACATATATCACACTTCACATAATACAGGTAACAGTGATGAACTCTCCCCTTCAGAAGATGCTGACTACTATGGCAGACTGTTCCGTTCGTTGCCAAACCAATGACTCATTTTGCCTGGGCCCACAGCTGGGTCATATTTCCCCGCCTTCTTGCAGCTGAATGTGGCCAGTGGAAGGTGGCCAGGCCTGGCGATCCTCCACTTTCTCCCCTCCCTGTCTGCCAGACAGATGTCAGTGTCCAGGGCGACCCTGGACACCACGTGCTGAAGTGGGCAGGCCCTCTGACAGCCTGGGTCCCTAAGTAACCGTGTGGAGTGGAGCACCTCCTGCTTCACCATCTGGACTTGACCCAAACAAGAAAGAAACTCTCTGTGTATGAAGCCATTAGAACCTCCAGCTTAATCTGTTATAATAGCTAGCACCACTCTAACTAATAATCTTGATGACACAAAAGGTAAATTTTTAAAACTTTCCTTTATGATGGAAAGTTGACATTCTTCTGTACACGGCAGCACCATTTTATATTTTGTTACTGGGGGGAAAACAAATTTCATAATTGCTTAAAAACTGACTACATGGTCTATCCGTTCAAAATAGACTGTGTATATTGATCATAAGAAATATGAAACAAGGTTCTCTGTCAGCACGGAGTCTATTTGGTTTTTTGCCTAAGAATTTCAGCAGAAAGCCAAGGTTAGTGATTACTTACATTTATTCCATTTTAAATTTAGATTAACCACTCCTGATGCCAGGTGCTGGGCTGGGAAGGTGGGCCTCAGTAAAGACAGAAAAAATAAAGATAATTATGTTTTTTTTAATTATTAGAAGTTCAGAAATTAGGAAACTAAAATTTTGGGGGTGCCTGGGTGGCTCAGTCAGTTCAATGTCTGCCTTCGGCTCAGGTCATGATCCCCGGGTCCTGGGATCAAGTCCCGCATCGGGCTCCCTGCTCAGCAGGAAGCCTGCTTCTCCCTCTCCCACTCCCCCTGCTTGTGTTCCCTCTCTCACTGTGTCTCTCTCCGTCAAATAAATAAATAAAATCTAAAAAAAAAAAAAAGAAAGGAAAACTAAAATTTTTCTAAAGCATCCTACATAATCTATGTTTTCTTAAACAAAGTATACTGAAAATAGTTTAACTTTTCCCAGGCTTCAGCTTCATCAATCATAAAATGAGGGGATACATAATCCACAGGATTTGAGGATTAAATGGGGATCATGTCCACCTCCCACCACCTGGCACAATAAATATTAAATAATACACCCAATAACTATTGAAACCTTGACCTCTTTCTTAATGATCTGGTTTATTGAATTTTGCTTTGGAATTACGCTTAGGAACATGAATTTTCTCCCTCGGAGACTTGTAAAGTATCCTTGGCTGCTCACCCGACATCAGTTGGAGCTACAGGGCCGAGCTTTGGGTTGTGGTATCTACTTTTACAATTTGTATTGACTTCTTCTTGCCACATTTTACTGACTACACCTTCAAGTTATCTTTGAATAGCTTTTTTCCCCCCTATGGGGAGAAGAAAATAAAACACCCCTGGTAGAAATTATTGCTGAAAAATGAACAAGCTCTGTCTGCAAGCTGGGGAATGCTCGGGCGGAGCCGATTACTAGCCATCGGAATGGCTGTTTCAGTGGCTTGGGGGCCCATTAGAATCAATGCCAAGATCACTGCTGGTTCCAGCAAGCTGAGGTTAACAGAAGTCCACATCTCCCAGCCGTGGTATGGTTAGCTGCTCTTCCTGCCCGCGCAGCTCCTATGCTAGGAGGAGGGAGAGAGGAAAGAGAGGGAAAAGATAAAGAAGAGGGGGTGGGGGACTGAAGGAGGAAAGGAGGCCCAGGGTAAGAAAACTTGGGTGGCTCTTCACGGAGGCGGCCAGGTGATTCATGTACACATCCAGCTTTTAGAGCACCTGCTCTGCTTTTCATTCTCACCCACCCTATGTCAGACTGCCCGCTTCCCTGCACTCCTGCCCCTGATATAGCTGTTTGTCCTTCACCAGTTATTTCCCAGGGCATCGTGTGAACCTGGCATCAGGTTATTTGGTTTTTGTAATACTTTGGTTACCACTGATGTTAAATCGTTGTTCACATTCCATTTTCATAGTGCCTTTGTGTATCTTCATTTGTGAGCTGACTCTTCACGGGCTTTCCCATTTGTTATCGTCACCATTTCTTCCAAAGGAAAATAATTTTGCTTTTCTTGCTATATTTATTTTTGTGCTGCTCATTAAATTTTCTTAAGCATAACTAAATTTTTAAGAACAAGAATGTGATAAATCACCCTTTCTGTTTACCCAAAATAGAATTATATTAAGGATGCCATATTATGGCCAACTTTTTCTTTTTTAATTCAAGTTAGTTAGCATATAGTATATTATTAGTTTCAGGGGTAGAATTTAGTGATTCATCAGTTGCATAAAACACCCAGTGCCCATTACAACAAGTGTCCTCCTTGATGCCCATCACCCAGTTACCCCATCCCCCCACCCACCGCCCCTCCAGCAACCCTCAGTTTTTGTCCTAGGGTTAAGAGTCTTTTATGGTTTGCCTCCTTGTCTGTTTTCATCTTACTTTATTTTTCCTTCCCTTTCCCTATGTTCATTTGTTTTGCTTCTTAAATTCCACATATGAGTGAAATCATATGGTATTTGTCTTTCTCTGACTTATTTCATTTAGCATAATACCCTCTAGCTCCATCAATGTCGTTACAAATGGAAGATTTCATTCTTTTTGATGGCTGAGTAATGGCCTACTTTTTATTTTTTTATTTTTTTAAAGATTCTATTTATTTATTTGAGTGAGAGAGAGAGAGAGAAAGAGCATGAGGAGGAGCAGAGGGAGAGGGACAAGCAGACTCCACGCTGAGCATGGAGCCTGACACAGGACTTGATCTCAGGACACTGAGATCACGACCTGAGCCGAAACCAAGAGTCAGACCCTTAACTGACAGAGCCACCCAGGCACCCTGGCCTACTTTTTTTTTTTTTTTTAATTTTTTTTTTTAATTTTTTTTATTTATTTATTCATGAGAGACAGAGAGAGAGAGAGAGAGAAGCAGAGGGAGAAGCAGGCTCCCAAGGAGCAGGGAGCCCGATGTGGGACTCGATCCCAGGACTCCGGGATCATGACCTGAGCCGAAGGCAGACGCCCAACCGTCTGAGCCACCCAGGCGCCCCTGGCCTACTTTTTTAAAAAACAGCTTTATTAAGAAATAATTCACATATACCATTCACCCATTAAAAGTGTACAACGCCATATTTTTAGTATATTCAGAGTTGTGCAACCATTGCCACAATCTAATTTTCAGAGATTTCCATCCCCCTAAAAAGAAATCCTGTACCCGTTCGCAGCCCTCCCCGTTCCTCATCACACGTCTTGGGCCTAGGAAACTACCAGTCTACTTTCTGTCTCTATAAATTTGCCTCTCCAGACATTTCATTTACATGGATAATAAGTGGTCTTTTGTGACCATCTTCTTTCACTTAGCATAATATTTTCAAGGGCCATCGTTTCTCTTTATTGCCAAATTATACTCCATTGTATGGGTATACCACGTTTTATTTATCCTTTCATCCTGTGATGGACACTTGAGTTGTTTCCACTTTGGGGCTATTATGAATGAATATTGCTGCCATGAGCATCCATGTTCAAGTTTTTATGTAGGCCTATGTTTTCATTTCTCTTAGATATATACATAGGACCAGAATCTCTGGGTATTGTGGTAACTCTACATTTAACTTTATGTTGCAGATGCCCAACTGTGGTCCATAGTGATGCACCATTTTACATTATCACCAGTAGTGTGTGAGGGTTCCAATTTCTGCATATTCTCACCAACATTTTTTATTACCTATATTTTTGACTAGTGGGTATGAAGTGGTTTAATGTGGTTTTGATTTTCATTTCCCTAATGACTAATGATGTTGAGCATCTTTACATGTGCTTATTGGCCATTTGTGTATCTTCTTTGGAGAAATGGCTATCCAGGTCCTTTGCCTATTTTAATTGGATTATCTTTTTATTATTACATTGTAAGAATTTTTTATATATTCTGGATATAAGTCCCTTATCAGACATATGATTTGTGAATATTTTCTCCCATTTTGTGGTTTATCTTTTCATTTTCTTGATATCACTAGCAGCATAGAAGTCTTCCATTTTTTTTAAGATTTTACTTATTTGAGAGAAAGAGAGAGTATGAGCAAGGAGAGGGGCAGTGGGAAAGGGGGAGGGGAGCTGCTCCTCTCAACAGGGAGCCTGATGAGGGTCTTGATCACAGGATCCTGGGATCACGACCTGAGCTGAAGGCAGATGCTTAACCAACTGAGCCACCCAGCACCCCAGAAGTCTTCAATTTTGATGAAGTCCCATTTTTTTTTCCCTTTGACAGTGGTGCTTTTGGTGTCGTATCTAATAAACCATCATGACCCAAGGTCATGAAGTTACTCTGATGTTTTCTTCTAAGGGTTTTATAGTTTTAACTCCCACATTTGAGTCAGTAACCCGATACAAAATGATTTTCTTATAGCTCTGGAAGTCAGAAGTCTGAAATGGGTTTCACTAGGCTAAAATCAAAGTGTCGACAAGGCTGCATTCCTTGTGGAGTCTGTAGGGAAGAATCCCTGCCTTCTTACCTCTTCCGTGTTCTAGAGGCTGCCTGCCTCTTTTGGCTCACGGCTCCCTTTCATCTTCAAAGCCAGCAATGGCACGCTGAGTTCTCACATTGAATCACTCCCACTTCCTCTTCATTCTCACTCTTCCACATTTCAGGACCCTTGGGGTTACTTTGGGCCCACCTGGGTATCCTAAGATAATCTCCCTCTTTCAAAATCATCTGATTAGTCACCTTAATTCCATCTGCTCTCTTAATTCCCCTTTGCCACCTAATGTAACATTTTCATTATCCCGCCTGCCACAATCTGTGATCCATTCTGAATTAATTTTTGTGCGTGGTGTTAGGTGAGGGTCCACCTTCATTCTTTTGCATGTGGATATCCAGTCATCCCAGCACCATTTGCTGAAAAGACTATCCTTCCATTTATGTGTTAAAACAATATAACACCAAAGGTGCCCATATCCACCAATATATGACATGGTCATTTTGAATGACTGGATAAGATTTCACTTTTTGAAGATACCATAGTTTATTTACATTGCTTCCAGCCTTTCACTATTAAATAGTCTTTATCTGATATATGGGTTTTTTAAATAATGATGGGCATAAACCCTCTTCCATTATCTGTGTTGTAAATTATCATTGAAATTATGCACTTCTTTCCACCATCCTGGTTTAAGCTCTTCTCCCTTTTCATCTGGCCCACAGCCTTCCTCTCCTACCTCGTCTCCCAGTTTCCAGTCTTGCCCCTCTCCAGCCCTTTTTCCATTACGGAGTGGCCTTTCAAAATGCAAATCTAATCATGTAACTGCTGCCTCAGTCCTTCAAACAGATTTTTCAATAGGAAACAGCCCCCTCTTGGCCTTGAGCCTAATGCTATGGGGTGCCCCCACTTGCTCACTCTCTCCATCCGCACGCACCTCCTTCCTCTTGGGTCCTCAGGAAAGCCATTTGCTGCTAATGCAAGTGCTTTTATCGTGGGTTTGATTTTCTTCAAAAAATGGAATAGGACTTTTTGAGACTTTTCCCACCTTCTCCATTTTTCCCACTTTTCCCCAATGAGGACAGGTCTCTAGCTCCCCACACATCTTTCCTCTTCAGCCCTTTCCACATTGCAATTTCAGATTTACTTTTGGGGTCTTATTAATGTTGGTCTCCTACACCTGCCAGTAAGGTCTGTGAGGATAGGAATGGACTCTGCTTTTGCTGATAACTACACCTCCAGGTTCCAGCACGATAGGTACTGATATCTTAGCAAATAAATAAGATCAATACATTTTCTACTGTGTATTTGACTTTTAATTTCACTCATGCTATTTTTAATGTACAGAATCCTAAAAATTTGTTTAAATCCTTCCCTTTATGATTTCTGCCTTTATTAGAGCCTTGCTTAAAAGTCCTTCCTGGCTCCAAGAATATAGCAATGTTGGCCTATTTTCTTGTATTGATTTCGTACTTCCATTGTTTGCATTAAAATCCTGAATCTACCTGCCACTTATTTTTGGCATATGCTGTAAAGCAGGAAAATAACTCCATTTATTTGCCAAGTGGTTAGCAGTATTCTCAGCCTTTGTCACCCTTTCCTTGCTGTCTTGAAATGACTCGTTGGCTGCGCATTAAATCCTTTCCATGTTCAGCTGTGGAAATAATCCGTCTTCCCTATTCTGCTAGTATTCGCCACTGTTTTAACTATTACAACTCTAGACCGTGCTTTAATATCTAATAGTCACATTTGCTAAGAAAACGTGTTTTTATAAAACAATATTTTTAAGTTCTACAACTTGAATTAAGGGTTGCTAGATAGAGAACTGCGGCTTGGAGCAGTTCTCGAACTTTAGCGGGACTCCGTGGGGCTTGTTACGGCACAGATCCATGGGCCCCCAGCTGCCACGGATTCAGTAAGTATTTGCATTTCCTTTTTTTTACTATTTTATTTATTTATTTAAGAGAGAGGGAGACAGGGAGAGCACAAGCAGGGGGAATGGCGGGCAGAGAGAGAAGCAGACTCCCCACTTAGTGAGGAGCCCGACGTGGGGCTCGATCCCAGGACCCTGAGCCAAAGGCAGACACTTCACCGACTGAGCCACCCAGGCGCCCCAGTGTTTGCATTTCTGACAATTCCCTGGTGATGTTAATCCGGGGACCACGATGTGAGAACTTCTGCCGTGAAGATGTGAAATAAAGACTTGGTCAGCCCAAGAATGGCCCTGATGCACAACGTGCTCTCAGACGTCGGGTGAGCCTGCCCTGTGCACTTTGTGCGAGCACCTCCCTGACAGTCTCTGGCGCTGCTCCTGGCGCTACTTCACAGCCGACCCAGGGCGCATAGCCCTCCTTTTAGCGACCCAGAGAGGTGCTTAGCCTAAGCGCACAGCTGCCCTCTCAGGCAGACACCGGAGAAAGGGAAGGATGCGCTGACTCCCTTTGTTTTAGGCTCTCGTGACTTTCCTTCTGTTCAAGGGCAGTGGGACTGAGAACGCATTTTCATCTTCACTTTGTTCACTTCCCGATCCCTTGGCTATTTAATGGCTCCTCGGTCCACACAAAGGGAGAGTTAATTACTAACACCTGCTTCTGCTCCCAGCCCCATCAGCAACTTCTTGACAGAGGCTTTCCCCACCTATTCCCCACAACGTAAGCATATTTAAGGAAATAAACATAATTTTAACAGCTTAACCATACAGTATATACCTCTGTGGAGAGGGCTGCATCTCACGTCTTCCTTTATAAAGGGACAGACATTTTTTAAGGGAAATAAAATAGCCTTAGAGGTGCTATCTGCTATGGGTTTACTCTGTTGTTATGAAGACAGATGTGCGTGATTACGTTTTACATGAAATGTGTGGCTTTAGAAAAACATTTGTTTCTCAGTTTTTTGATACTCCTGTGTCCTCCACTCACTTATATTCTATCTAGGTCCCCCAAAAGTTAGGTTGGAAATTATTTGTGTTTCCTTGAGGGGTGTACCTTCTGAGAATTTCTCCTTTTCATTTTTCCCCTTTGGGGTTTGGAAGACGCACCATCAGAAGACCTCCTGTCACAAGCTGACGAGAGTTTCCCATTGGATCCTCCCCTGTATCCATTCCCTGTTCAGCAGACATATTCAATTCAAACAGCCTTATTCAAAGGCTGACCATGTGCAGAGTCTTGGGAACACAAAAAGACAATCTCCTGTCATTAAGGCCTTGCTCTCTGTTGAGGAAGGCAGACATGTTGAAGGTCATCAGAAGATGCCTGAGGACAGAGGCCAGGGGCACTGCCCTCAGCTTGGCAGGGAGCCTAGTGAGGCACAACTCCCAGAAAAGGTGACATGTGAGCAGATCATTGGGAGGAGGGGGATTTGTGTATTTATTTATATCATTAATTGTTATTATTACTGTTACTTCACTTTTATTTACTTTTGGAATAGGAGTTGATTCACATGTTTCATAATTCAGTTAAGTAGGAAAAGGTTATAGAAGGGCTATCCAATAGAAGACAGGATGTGATTTAAAATCTTCCTTGTAGGGGCTCCTGGGTGGCTCAGTTGGTTAAGCATCAGCCTTCGGCTCAGGTCGTGATCCCAGAGTCCTGGGATCGAGCCCCACATCGGGCTCCCTGCTCGGCAGAGAGTCTCCTTCTCCCTCTGCCCCTCACCCTGCTCATGCTCTCTCTCTCTCTCTCTCAGATAAGTAAGTAAAATCTTTAAAATATAAAAAATATAAAAATTAAGATCTTCCTAGTAGCCACATCTTTTAGAAGTAAAACAAAACAAGGAAAATTAATTTTAATCCTATATTTTATTTAACCCAATATATATAAAATTATCATTTCATCATCTAATCAGCATAAAAACTATTAATGAGATGCTTTACATTCCTTTTTTTTGTACCAAGTCTTTGAATGGGTACAAAGTGTACCTTACATATAACGCATCACAATTTGGAACAGCCCCATTTCAAGTGCTCAGTGTTCACAGGTGACTAAGTGACTACAAAGTGATCAGTTGCCCTGCCATTTCTGCCCTGAAGCTGCTGACTTCCACTCCCTGCAGGCAGCCAATTTTTGCTAGTCTCTAGTGTGTTCTTCCATAGATAGTTGATAGGATAGGAGCAGTCGTAAACATACATGTACAAATAGTGGATGGCAATCACATCGTTGTGCATCCTACTTTTCTCGCTTAATAATAGATCTTGGAGATGTTTCGTATCATTACACAGGAAGCAAGCTCATTTTTTTCTTTTGTTTATTCATTTTACTGCTGTAGAGTATCCCAGCTTGCACACTCATGTTCATAGCAACATTATTCGTTTAGTCTTTACTGCTGAACATGTAGGTGGTTTCCAGTATTTGGTGCTTATAAACAATGCAAGCAGAGTTTTCAAAGAGGCAAAGAATGATGGAGCTAACCCAGTGAAGATGGAAAATGACATTCTAGAGAAAGGGAATAGCATGAGGCAGGAAGGCCCAGAGCACAAGGACACATGACATTTGAGGATAATTTCTTGTATGTCAGGATGTCTGGAGAGTGGGGGATGTGGCCAGAAGAGAGGGGGGAGGAGGCTGGAAGGGCAGGAAGAGACCAGATTGCAAACAGCCTTGCAAGTGTCATATTAAGGAGCTTGGACTTCTTCCTTGAGCCATCAAAAGATTTTAAGAAGTGGGGAAGAATAAATAAATGAATTAATAAAGGTGGGAGGAGAAACAAATCTTCCATCCTGGTGAATTCTGATTCATAGATAATGTAGAAGGCATGAGGAAAACAGAAAATCACCACTTAAAACAGTACAATCATAATTGCTACAGGCAAGAGCTACTGATGAATATTAAATTGGAGGGCAGAACTTTGAGAACTGGGATATTTGCATAGCCCCAAAGTGTCTGTCCCCCAAAATGTATTAATTATTATGATGGTTTTAACATCTGTCCAAACGTGCTTTGATACACCCCCCTCCAGGAAGTGGAGCTTAATTCCACTGGACTTACTGACTCACTTCTAACGAATAGGGTATAGAAAAGGAAAAATAACTCGACAGTGAGCAAACCTGGCAGACACCACCTTAACCAAGCGATCAAGGTTGACGTCACCAGCATGTCATGTTCATAGAGGGTACCCCTGACAATGTGATGGGAAAGATACTTCACCTCTACAGTATTATTACCCAAAACCTGTAACTTCAATCTAATCATGAGAAAACACCAGGTAAAAACCAGACTGAGGGACATTCCACAAAATTCCTGACCAGTACTCTTCAAAAGTGTCAAGGACATGAGAAACAAAGGGTGGAACACTGTCACCGACCAGAAGAGGCTAAGGAGTCACATGGATTCAGTGCACCAGGGGATCCTGGCCTGGGTCCTGGAACAGAAAAAGGACATTTGGGGGAAAACTGGGAAAATGTGAGTAAAGTCCTTATGTTAGTTAATTCTGGGCCAGTGTTAATGTCCTAGTCTGCAGAAATGTGCAGATCATCGCTGTCTAAGTCGTTAACATTACAAGGAGCTGGGGAAAGATATACCATGACTCTGTGCCATCTTTGCAACTACTCTGTAAATATAAAATTATTTCAAAATAAAAAGTTAAACAAGGAAGAATCAGAGGAGTGACTTGATTAGATTCACATTTTAGAAGAATGCCAGTGGTGGCAGTGGGGAAGAAGACTAGAAGGGGAAAGACAAGAGCAAGAGCTTACAAGGTCAGGCTATAAAAAGTCAGGAACAGATGGTGGAGGCCTGGAGGGGAGCAAGGGCAGGAGTCTGAGGCCATGGGCAGGTTGCAGAAATCTCTAGAAGAAAACTCAATCAGACCAGGTGATGGTTTAGACAAGCAAGTGAGGCAGTAGGGGGACTCAAGATAACACTCAGTTTTCAACCTCTGGGAATGAGATGGGTGATGATGTCATTCACTGAGATGGAGATAACAGGAAGAACACGGGTCAGGGAAGCAGTTCAGTCTTAGAGTCTACTGTTGAGTTTGAGGTACATCTGAGAGATCCAAGTATGCATTAGGCAACTGGATACATAGGCTGGCAGGTCAGCGGGGAGAGCTGGCTGTAGACTGCTGTGGAGAGCTGTTGGCATATAAAGAGTGGTTGGGACCAGTGAGAGGGTGACATGACCCAGGGAGAGGGGACAGAGAAGAGAGGGCATAGAACACAACCATTTAGGGGAATAGGGCCAGGAGGTAGCAAGGGGACTGGAGCGTGTCCAGAGAAAGTGGTGACAGCACAATGTAGTCATTGGGAGCTAGGTCCTAGAAGCAGGCTGCCAGAGTCAGAATATTGGCTCTGCCACCTACCTGTTGTGTGACATGGAACAGGCTCTTTAATCTAATAAGGCTGTTGTCAGGATTATGTGACACACTATATGGAAAGTTCCTAGAATAATGCTGGGCTCTTGGTGTTCAAAGAATGTTGGCTAATTGGAGGCAAAGGAAAATAGGAGCATGGTGGTCTGGAAGCAAAGGGAAGAGAGTGGTTCCAAAAGGACTTCATACCCCTAAAGGTGACTATTGTCAAAAAAGTGGAAAATAACAAGCATTAGAAAGGATATGGAGAAATTAGAACCTTCACGCATTGCTAGTGGAAATATAACATGATACGGCCACTGTGGGAAACAGTTGGTTGTTCCTCAAAAAGTCAAACATAGAATTACCATATGATACAGCAATTCCCTCCTTGGTATGTACCCCAAAGAATGGAAGGCAGGGACTCAACCAAGGGCCTGCACACTCATGTTCATAGCAGCATTATTCACAAGAGCCGAAAGGTGGAAACACTCCATGTGTCCATCAACAAACGAATGGATAAACAAAATGTGGTATTACATACATACGACAGAATATTACTCAGCCTTAAAAAGAATGAAGTACTGATACATGGTATGACACGGATGAACCTTGAAAATGTTATGCTAAGTGGAATAAGTCAGACACAAAAGGACAGATATTGTATGATTGCAATTCGATGAGGAACCTAGAGGAGGCAAATTCATACAGAGATAGAAAGTCACGTAGAGATTACCAGGAATGTGGGGAGGGGAGAATCAGGGAGTGATTGCTTAATGAATGCAGAGTTTCTGCTTGAGGTGATGAAAAAGTTCTGAAAAAGGGTGGTGGTGATGGTTGCACAACACTGTGGATGTACTTAATGCCACTGAGTTGTACATGTAAAAATGTCGAAACTGGTAACATTTTATGGCGTGCGTATTTTACCGTAATATTAAAAAATCGAGGACGTGGTTAATGCTGCAGAGAAGTCAAATAAGATAAGCCCTATGAATTAGCCTCTGCATTTTATGACAGCGGGGTCATCGGAGACATTTCCAGAGCCCTTGTTGGAGAGCAGAGGTCAAAAGTCAGATTGCAGTGGGTTGAAGGACGATTGGGAAGTTGCCTATTCCAGAGGCTGGCCAACTACGGCCAAATCTGGCCTGTTTCCTGTTTCTGTAAATAAAGTTTTTTGGAACGCAGCCCCACCCATTAGTGCGTATTTTGTCTCCGGTTGCTTGTAGGGTTGAATAGTTGCCACAGAAACCATATGGTTTGCAAGGCCAAAAATATTTTCTGGCCCTTTTCAGAAAGTTTCCCAAACCCTGGACCAGACAAGAACCCCTGGTCTTTCGAGAACGTTGGCTTTCTTAGACGATGCCTGCATTTCTGGGGATGTTGAGCAGATGACAGTGCCCCTCCCTGCCAGCTAGCAGTAACCAAGGCTAACCAGTAATAATAATAATGAACAAGAAGGAGGTAGAAGAGGAGGAGGGGGCAGAGAAGAAAGTCCGTCCTTCCTTTCTCTCAATGGAGATATTATCTCCAACTTTCTGTCTCTTCTAGCCTTGGAAAAAGGGATTCTAAGGGATTCTAAGCCCCTTCACCCAGCCGCTCCCCCCCAAAAACAACCCACTAGTAAATTGTCATGTGACTGGTGATAAAAAACATTTTGAGATGGTTACAAACTACAGTTGGTTTAAAGTTTCCTAATTGAGGCGAGAAAAATGCCCACAACCCGAGGCTTTTCAAGGATTGATTAACTTCCTTTCTGGGACAGAGTGTCGATATTAATTTCAGATCAGAAGGAAAGCTGATGTCTTCGGCACTTATTGTGTGTCAAGAACTATGCCACATGTTGTGCCTTGGTGACCTCACTGACAGTCATCCAAACCATCAGATGGCCCTTCCCCATTTCACAGGTGGGGCAGCCGGGGCTCACTGGAGTTAAATACTCTCCCACAGACCCACAGGGCATTCGTGGTAGACCTTGGCTTTGAACCGTCTCCCTGGTTCCGGGGCCCAGACCGTTCCACTGCATCATGCTGGCATCCCCTCCTTGGCCTCAGAATGCTTTCTGGAGCCCATCCTAAGCAGAATCTAATACTTGGTGGGTTCTCCACCTATTTTAGACAATGGGCCCTGCTATTTCATAATAAGAGGTGGCCACTTAGGGTGCATCTCAAGTAGACTGTAGGCTTTTGCAGGACCCACTTCCCGGCCCACTCCCATGTTCCCTATGTCCCCAAGCCCCACGTTGATGGTCAACTGATTCTACCCAGAGGTATTTCTTGAAAACCATCCTGCTTTTCAGTGCACTGTGCCAGCGCCATCTAGCACCCGGGCTTCACTTGCTCCCACTAATCATTTATTTTTTACATCATCTGCAAGAATTCCTCAAGCTCTTGGTTAGGCACACTGACCCAGGGAGGCAGCCAGAGCGGGGATAGAGCGGCTTCTTCGGTTCCCATCCATGCATGCCCACATGATCAGTGCATAAACACACAGCACCCTTGTGATTTCTTTCCCCTTCGAGGCTGCCCTTGATAACGCAGCCTTTGACTGCCCAGAGTTCTACAGCCTTCAAGTCAGAACTGAAAGGGAACCTAGAGGTCATCTACCCAGCCCTTGACCGTAGCAGCGAGAAAACCAACTGAAGCCCAGAATGGGTTGGCAGCGTCCCCGGGCAGACAGCTTGTCAGCGGCAGATCCTGGCCTAGGAAGGCCCCAGGTCTCCCAGCTCCGAGCCTGGAGCTCATCCTGCTGCAGTTCACTGCCTCCTGATGAAGCAGGGGTCTTCCCCCTGCATGCGGAGCGCTTACCTTGGAGCCCTTTTCATGAATGAGACCAGATGCAGAACTCCACATTGACTTCTGTCCCTCCCCTTTCTGCTTTCTGTTCAAGGCAGCCCCCCAGCTCCCAGCTGGCTCCTGTCCCCTCCCCCAGCCGGGAGAAGTTATTACATGAAGAGATCAGCTTACCAGTTTTCTTCAGAGCAGAGGCTGAGCTCGGAGCTCCGGGTAGTACCGTGAGGGAGAGCAGAGGGAACCAGCACGGTGCCTAGCGGAACTCCAGGGCTGGAATCCCGAGACACAAGTGCATCTGCTAGCTGTTAGCACTTGGCAGACGGAGTTCTCCTCTAGGGTAGTTCTAACTTTGGGTAATAATGTTTGTCAGCTACCTGATATTAACATTGCTCCACGTTCAGACAGCAGTGTTAGCAAGACCTGGGGGAGAGGTAAGCCAAATAAAATATCTTGTCAGAAGTTGTATTTTTGTCAGCACTATATTTCCTTTTCTATCTACCAAGAGGGATCAGGGAACGGGTTTTTTTATGGTGCGCGAAGAGTAATGCTTTATATTGCGTTTTCAGGCTTGCTTTGCCTTTTCTTACAGAAAGACTTCTTTTCTTCTTGAAGAATCCCGTCATTTCTAAAAGCTCATTCTGAGGTTGTCTGTACAGTTGCCACACTGGGGAGTTGGCATGGCCTCGGTGACAGATGCCTGGAGCGTGCACATTTCTCCTTCTGCCGTTGCAGAAAAATAAATGTGCGTGTCAGATTCCAATAGGGACTGTTACCTTTTGAAAATTTTTCTCCAGTGTTGCAGAGAGGATACGCGTGCTAGAGGAAATGCTTTTCTTTACTGCTTTTGCATCACATTTTCCTCCCTTTTGCTTTGATGTGCTTGGAAAAATCTGTGTTTAACTTTGGATCATAGGTTTGTAGCGGGATGGTGATACATGACAGGGCTAGACTATGCCCAGAGCTACTAAGGCAGGGAGGCATGTTTAAGGCCCTCGAGGGTGATTTATTCTTATGGGTCTAGCTCATATGTTTGCTGGATACATTTCTGAACATCACAGATGCCCTGGGAGCCAGGTCTTGATGCAGGCAAAGAGACTGGAAGGGGGGACCATGTGGTCTGGAGAGGAAGCACTTAGGTGCATCCACCCTCACCTGCAAATAAGGCTCCAACAAATTTGCCTCATCCGCTCCTTGTACTCTTTATTCTGATGAAAGATCTCAAAGACTGAGGCCCGAGTAATGAATGGAAGAACAGTCTCTTTCTGGAATCCATCTTCCTCTTGAAAAGCCAAGTGAAAAGACTGTCTCCTAAAAAGGCCAGGGACCACATCACAGCTTTGCCTTTTGTTAGCATTGTCAGGACGGAGCAGGCTCTGAAAGCTTCACGTAATGACTTTCCCTTCTCCGTGAGTGGAAGCAAGAGCAGGCTCCCAAAGCCTGGCTGCGGGGCTAGCCGTGGGTTCAAAAGAGACATGTGGCTCCGAGGTGTGCGGCAACGGGTCATTTGCTTCAGGCTTTGAGCCTATTAGTTACCCGTGTCCTCGGCTCTGCAGATACTCTCTGGGCCTGGGGTGGAGGCGTGGGTGGGGTGGAGGGGTGCGGCCGGGGCGGGGGGGCGGGGGGGTTTGTCCGAGGGCTTGAATGGGAGCTGGAGGAACTGAATGGGTTTGCGATGCTGGAAAGCTGAAAGCAGACCATTGCCCTCTAGTTGTAGCCAGGGTTTGCAACTTCCCTGTTGATTTTTTACTGTGTAGAGTAAATGACAAATGGGCCAGCCTAACTCAGCCTGGAGCACTTAAGCATGTGAAAGGAGAGCTCATATGGAAAATATTTCTATCACCGCTGCCTGCCCATAGGGTATGGGGAGACCCCCGTGCAGAGCAAATCACAGCGCTCCAGCAGCCCCTCAGTGGCGGGCCAATTACTCTTATTAACAGCAAGGCTAAGGGCAGGCTTCAGTTACCTGCACACAGCTGGCTCCCGGGAAGGCCACTCTGGAATGTGTGTGCCTCAAGCCTTGTGTCACATGCAGAGCGCGGGCGGCCCTGTTTCTCTTTACAATCGGCAAAGCAGAGGAAAAACGGAAGGGGCTTACACTGGCTCACCCAAATCTTGATGCTGTTCGGCCAGCCCTCAGCACTCTGGAGAGAAAGGCACAACTTCTGTCTTTCGAGCTCAAGTGTGAGTGCTTAGAAGCCAGCAAACCCAGTGGGAGGGAGGTGACGAGATGCCTGCTCTCCTGCTCCTTTGTTCTGCCCTGCCACGCTAACTACAGACCCTCCGGCGCCTGGTCCTCTTCTCCGGCTCCTGGCTTGGGAGCGCGCGTGTGCGCATGCGCGCGCCCGTGCCCCCGTCACTTGCGGAGCCTTGGCTGCATAACTCCTGGGCCGCTAGGAAATTGTACAATTAGGATTCCTTTCCCCTTGCTGGAAATGAAATGATGAGGAAGGACCATGGGTATGCCAGTAGCTCCCCTCCCTCCTTGAAAAGAATGCCGCTTATATAGAGCTTTGAAGAATGTGGCATTTATTTATAAGAGCCTCTTTTTTTTTTATAGCCCTGTTACTTACAAGACTCACCCATAAACATGTGGCGTCGTCCCCGAGTCACCAAGATTTTCTTTTTCGCTGCCGGCCGGTGTTCTTGCAGGTTTTAATTATCTTCCCTTTGGATGTTCATAAAAACACACGAGGAAAAGGAAAAAAGGGGAAGGGAGGGTTGTGCACCTAGTGTTGCTTAGAGCTGCCTGTGGCTTAGCGTGGGGCTGGAAGCCAGGCGGCGAGCTCTGGGGAGAAGCTCAGAGTCCGTTTTCTAGGGTGTGAAGTCCTTGCAGATAAGCAGGGGCTAGCAGGTGGTGGGAGGAGGGGGTGTTATTCCAAGCAAGCCTTATTTGGCGTCCTGTTGCTGGCACTGTTGGCCCCGGTGACGGTGAACCAAGGACAAACAGTGTGGTATGGTGTGGGTGCATGGGTTTGAGAACAAACACAGGGAAGGACTGTTCTTTCCTTGATTTTCCAGTTGCAGGAGCATTAGGTTCTCGTGACCTCGTAAGAACATTAAGGTCACCAGAAAGCTTTGGCCTTGTCAAAATGAGGAGAGAAGCAGTGTTCACGTGGAGGGATTGTGTGCATCCCCCGAAGAATGTAAAGGACTGTAAAGTCAGGCTGGACTTCTGGTGCATTCGCCAGGGTGCGAAACACGCCAGGATCCAGTTTGTTTGCTGGATGCCACAGGATGGTATGTGGGAGTGGAAGGGTGCGTTTTCTTTCCTGAATTTGGACTTAACCTCCTCAGATAAGGCCAATGAGATACTGTTATTTGTGAGGAGGCAGAGGGAGAGGAAATCAAAACAGTTCTAGAAGTGGGTCAAAAAGATGTTTATGTTAATTTTGATGAAACAATTTGGCAAAACCTATCAACATTGAAAATTAAAATTAAAAATCAATGTAGGGGCCCCTGGGTGGCTCAGTCAGTTAAGCGTCTGCCTTCGGCTCAGGTCATGATCCTAGGGTCCTGGAATCGAGTCCCACATGGGGTTCCTTGCTCAGCGGGGAGCCTGCTTCTCCCTCTGCTTGCTGCTTCCCCTGCTTGTGCTCTCTCTCTTTCTCTGTGTCAAATAAATAAATAAAATCTTTAAAAAAAAAAATCAGTGTAAAGGGTACAGATTGTGGTCACAGTCTTGTGACTGTACTAAAAAGCACTGAATTGTACCTTTTTAAAGAGCAAATTTTATGGTATGTGAGTAATATCTCAATTTTTGTTGAGACAAGCACCGGGTGTCGTAGGGAAGTGTGGACTCGCTGTATCGTACACCTGAAACTAATATTGCACTGTTCACCGACTGGGATTTATATAAAAACTTTTTTAAAAGATTAATTTTTTGACATTAAAAATAAATAAGAAATAGCTCTTTGACCCAACTTCTCCATTTCTAATGCTTTATAATATAAATCTACTCCAAATGCGCAAAACGCTCTCTGAACCATTTTTCAGAATTAGGTTGTTGCAAAAACCTAAAAACCTGAAAGAGGCAAAGGAGCAGTGAAATCTGCCTAACGAAGTGAAGAGAAAATTGCGTATCATCTGGGATGTAACCCCTCTGGTTTTATTTTTACCAGGAGGATAGTAGTAGTAGTTACTTTAAGAGGTGGTTGGAAGGATCGAACATGATAGTGTGTGTACAGCTCTTAGCTCGGTGTGTTAGGCATCGTAAGCAGCACTTACTGGCGCTCACATGGTTACTACTGCACATGCTGCCAGGGTGTACCAGCTAGATGCTCAGGAAAGGAAGGTGAAAAAGAGAAGGCCTTTGTCTTTGATGAGCTTCCCCTCGAAAAAGGGCACAGAGTGCAAACAGTTAATGATCATGCAATACGAAATCCTCTGTAACTGCAAGAGCGGAGACAGAGAGGCAAAGGAGCAGTGAAATCTGCCTAACGAAGTGAAAAGAAATGCCACAAACAGTGTCATATTTGAACTGAGACTCGAAGGGTTGTGTATCCGGGCTCTTCAAGACAATCCCCAGGTTCAGTGATGCACAGTGATTGAGTAACTCGGCGCATAGTTGCACTCACAGCTGTGATTTATTATAGAGAAAGGCTACAGAGCAAGGTGCTTGGGTGAAGTTTGGGGGCAGCCAGGCGTGACATTCCAGGGGTCCTCTCCGAATGGAGTCATGCAGGGCACACTTGATTCCCCTAGCGATGAGTTATGGCAACATGTGTGAAATGTTGTCAACCAGGATGCTTGTTAGAGACTTGGCACCTATGGTTTTTGTGGGAGGCTGGCCACATAGGCACCTTCTGCCTGCCGTGTCCCAACAGTACAGATTTCCAGAAGGCAAGCAGGGTGTTCAGCATAAACATATTGTTAGTACAATGTGGGCACAGGGAGCCACTTTCACCAGTCCTGGGAATGGTGGGAACCCTCCCCAAATCCATTCCCAGACACCAGTCAGTGGCCTTGTTAGGCAGGTCTTTTTAAAAGGCGAGCACTCAGGTCTGATGTGTTAACTCTTTTCTTCACAGATGGGTAGGCATTTTAAGTGGGAAAAGAGGGAGGGAGGACATTCCAGGCAGAGGGAAAACATCTACAGAGCCCCAGAAATTAGAAAGAACATGACATGTTCTGGAAACAATGCTTGGTTCAGATTACAGAAGCATACATTGTGCAGGGATGTGGCAGGAAAAGGCTTGTCCCCGGATCCCTAGGGTTGGAATTTTTCTCTGTGTTTTTGAAAGTTCCAGAAATTACGTATCTACAGTCTTAAGATTAATTTTATGTTTTATGACATGCCATTTAGATTACTATTGTGCGACATTTTCATGGTCATACATTATTGAAATTGTTTAAGGATTAAAATAAATTAATCATTGTAGAGTTGCTTTGTAAGTAGTGGTAGCCTTAAGCTAGCCATGATTTTAGTCTACGTAGTTTTTTCCGTACTAATAGATTTTAGTCTATTTAGTTTATTTGTGGCAAATAGAAATGAAGGATCCATGCAATGCCCTTAGTGACTGATTCTTTGTGCACAATTCTCAGTGGCTCGACCTTTCTTTTGCTTTCTGATGTCCAAAATGAACTACCAACTATGTGGAGCTAACTCGATAATGCAAGAACGGAGTTTGAGCCTTGGGTCTACCATGTCCAGCCATATGACTTCCAACATTTTGAATTGTTTTTCTTCTAAATTAGGAAAGCTATGGTTGTTATAGAAACAAATTCAAGAAATGCAAAGAATGAAAACTTAAAGGTTCCTCTTTACCCTCACTCCCTTCCCAATCCTTCCTCCCTCCCCAGATGAAACCATCGTTAACAACTTGGCATTTGTTCTTCTGGAACCATATCTACACATTTCTAAGAACAAGGGTGTGTGCATATGTGCATGTGTGTCTATGAGTGTATGTGCATATATGGCTACATACATATGTGTGTATATGACCATATGAGCATGTGGATATATGCCTACACACACGTGTGTGTATATGACTACATACAGATATGTGTGTATGCCTACCTGTATCTGCCTCTGTGTGTATAGGCCTACAACTTGCAAATAATGACAATTCTGCTGCTTCTTTTCTGATACCTGGTACTTCCTGTTTCTACTTCTTGTCTTCTTGCAATTGCTAGGACTTCCAGTACCCAGTGTTAAATCAGAGCAATGAAAGTGAACATTCTCATCTTCCAGATGTAAATGGGAAAGTTTCTACTCTGTCATCACTAAGTGTGATGCCTGCCAGATGTTTTAGGTAGATCAAATCTATCCAGTGACAATTTCCTAAGTTTTTATCAGCAGTGTTGTTCAATTTGAGCAAACGTTGTCTGCCTTCACAAAGTGCTAATGTGGTATTTTCCTTTAATCTACTTAAAAAGTGAATTATACTGACTGATGAATCATTGAACATTATATAAAAAAACAGTGATGTACTATACCTTGACTAATTGAATTAAAAAATAAATTTTAAAAAGTGAATTATATTAGTACATTTCTTAATATTGGACTCTCTGCATTCTTGGAACTATCTTAGTCATGGTGATTTATTCATTAAATTCACTATTAGATTTGATTTGTGAATATTTTATTTTGAATTTGGGTTTTTTTAAATGAGTACTGTTGTTCATGGCTCTCCTTTATCGTGCTAGACAAGGGTTTTGCTAGTTTTGTAAAACGAATTCAAAAGTTTCTCATCTTTTAGTGTGCTTTGAAACAGTTTAAGTAACAGAGGAATTAGCCTTTTCTTGAAGGTCTGTTGAACTCTGTCATATAGTCAGCTCTTTTATGAAGAGGTGGTTTTTGAGTACTTGTTTTACTTTCTCTTCTATTTCTAAAAAAAGTGTAATATTTAATATATATAGGAAAATATATATACTATATAAGCAAGTTATGAAACAAAATAATAAAACAAACACCTGTGGACTTACCACCCAACTAAAGACATAAAATATGCCCAGTACTATATGCTAACGCCCAGGTCTGTCCTCTCTTCTCTTCCAGATAGAAGATGGTTGTCATTTCCTTGCCTTTTTTAAAAATCATTTTATCATATATATATATATATACATATATTTTTTTTCTCTAAAAATATATTATTTCGTTTTGAGTTATATAAACATGGTATCTTGTTTTCCTTTATTCAACTTGATTTTTTATTCAACACAAGGATGCATATAGCATTCATTCATTTTTACTGCTACACAGCATTCTCTGTGATAAGCTATCTTTTCTCCTGTTGATAGATATTTGAGTTCTTTCTAGGTTGGCTTGTTTTCTGTTATAAACAGTGCTGCTGTGAGTCATTTGGAGCATGTCTTTTCCCACGTATATGAAAGATTCAACCTAGGAGTTGAATTAGTGGGTCATAGAGTATGTGTTTGTTTAATTCCCCAAGATAATGTTAAATTGATTTCTAAAGTGGCTGTCAGGTTTCACTTCCACTAGCCCTGTTTAAGTGTTCTCAATTATCTTATCTCCTTGTCAATATTTGGCATCATCAGACAGATGAATTTTTGTCGGTATAACATGTTATTAGTGTTGTTAGTTGACGTTTCTCTGATGAACAACGATTACTATAGTGTGATACTTACATGTGCACAAACTATCCATGTTTCTTCTCCCCGAGATACCTGTTCATGTCTATTTCCTGATTTTAGATGTGGTTCTTCACTTTTTCACTGCTGACTTGTAGTTCTTTGTATATTTTGAATATGAATCCTTTGTTATTCCATGTAATATTTTCCAGTTTGTGCCTTGAATTTAAAATTTTGTAGTATCTATTGATAAACAGAAGTCCTCAGTTTTAGTGTGTTTGAATTTAAGTTACTTTATGTTAACACTTTGAATGTCTTACTTAAGAAATTATCAATCCCAAGCTTATAGAGATACTACATGTTCATTTATAAAATTATTGGTTTTGCCTTTCACATTTATGTCTCTGATACACTTAGAATTGTTTTTTTTTTTTGTATGAAGAATATGTGAATAATATGAATAATGGACCTAACTTCATCTCTTCCACATACTGGTAATCAATTGTTGCAGGATCATTTATTGAAATCTCTCTACTTACTCTTTGGGAGTTATTAGCTGTTAGCTGTTTTTAGACATTTGCTCTTCTTTGTGAAATTTGAACTTAACCAATTTCCTTTGAAAAAATCCTTTAGGAATTTTTATCAGAATTGTATAGAATCTATAAATCAATATGAGAGCACTAACATTCCAATATTGAGCCATTCTATCCATGAATATACTATAAGCTTTACATTTATTTAGGTTTTCTTTGAAGTTTTTCAGTGAAATTGTACAATTTTCTACATAAAGGTCTTGCATGTCTTTAATTTTAGATGTATTCCTAGCTATCTTGTTATCATCTGCTATTATAAATTATGTTTATTTTTTATTAAATTTTATTTTATTTAAATTCAATTAATTAACATACTGTATTATTAGTTTCAGAGGTAAAGTTCAGTGATTCATGAGTTGTATATAGCACCCAGTGTTCATTACATCACATGCCCTCTTTTATGTCCATCACCCAGTTACCCCATCCCTTCCACCCAGCTCCCCTCCAGCAACCCTCAGTTTGTTTCTTATAGTTAAGGGTCTCTTATGGTTTGCCTCCCTCTCTGTTTTCGTCTTATTTTATTTTTCCTTCCCTTCCCCTATGATTCTCTGTTTTGTTTCTTAAATTCCACATAGGAGTGAAATCATATGGTATTTGTCTTTCTCTGACTGACTTACTTCGCTTAACATAGTGCCCTCTAATTCCATCCACATCATTGCAGATAGCAAGATTTCATTTTTTGATGGCTGAGTAATATTCCATGTATATATATACCACATCTTCTTTATCCATTCATCTGTCAATGGACATCTAGGCTCTTTCCATAGTTTGGCTATTGTGGACATTGCTGCTATAAACATTGGGGTGCAGGTCCCCCTTCGGATCACTACACTTGTCTCGTTTGGGTAAATACCCAGTAGTGCAATTGCTGGGTGGTAGGGTAGCTCTATTTTTAACTTTTTGAGGAACCCCCACACTGTTTTCCAGAGTTTGTTTATATTTTTAAATTAATTTTTTGCTTTGCTAATGCTTAGAAACACAAATGATCTTATGTCCAAAAGATTTGCTAAACTCACATTAATTTAAATCAATTATCTATAGGAACTTTTATGATTTCTAAGTACATAATCATATACCAACTGTGAATAATGACCCTTTTGAGTTTTTCCTTTTTCCAATTCTTATACATTAAAAAAAAAAAACAATTCTTATTACTCTGGTGAGGACCTTCAGAGGCAGTGTTATTTTGTTCCTTATTTAAAGGGAATGCTTCTACCACTTTGCCATTAAAAATGAAGCTAGCTTAAATTGATTTTAAATTTTTTTTAAAAAGATGCTTTCTACAAAAAAAAATGAAGTTAGCTGGAAAAAATGAAGTTAGCTGCAAGTGTTTGGTGATACACTTTATCACATTGATAAACCGTTTTCTATTTATGGTCTGCTAAGTGATTTATTTCTTAATCATGAATAGTTATTGAATTTTATATAATGCATTATCTCTGTTATTGAGAGGAACATACTGTTTTCCTTATATATTCTGTCACTGTGATAAATTTCAGAGATAGATTATATAATGTTAAACCATCCTTGCATTCCAGAGATAGATCCAACTTGGTTTTGATATATTTCTGTTTTTATTAAATAGATTAATATTAAATCTCTGATTGCCTTTCCACTGTCTGTAGCACCTAGAGGTGTATCTAGAGCTGCTACCGACATCCTTTGTTCTCTCCCCATTCCATTTTATTGACCATTCTCACCAGCAGTCTGTCAGTTTTATTAGTCTTTATGAAAAGCCAACTTTTGGCTTTGTTGATCCTCTGCATTGAAGCTCTCTGCTTTCTATCCCATTCAGTTCTGCTCTTCTTTTTCCTTCTACTTTCTTTGGATGGATTCATCTGGTCTTCTTGTTTCTTTTTCTTTAACTTTATCAACTTTGTAAATTTATGTATAGCCCATTGATTTTCAGCCTTTAATCTGTTCAAATATGAACATTAAAGATGGTAACTTTTTCTTAAAATACCACTTCTGTCGCATCCCTTAAGTTTTGATATATAGTATTATTATTATTATTATTTGGCTTTAAGTAGTTTAAAAAATTGTCATTATGGGGTGCCTGGGTGGCTCAGCTGGTTAAGCAGCTGCCTTCGGCTCAGGTCATGATCCTGGAGTCCGGGATCAAGTCCCGCATCGGGCTCCCTGCTCGGCAGGGAGCCTGCCTCTCCCTCTCCCTCTATTGCTCCCCCGCTTGTGCTCTCTCTCTCTGTCAAATAAATAAAATCTTTAAAAAAAAAAAAAATTGTCATTATGATATTTTCTCTGACCCATGCTTTATTTAATTATATTTTCAGAAGTATGGCCCAAGTTCATTTCTAACTTGATTGTACCACAGTCAGAAAATGTGGTATCTGTGAGGTTGACTTTTTGAAATTTACTGAAACTTACATTATGGCCTAGTATATGGACAGTCTTTGTACCTGTGGTTTCGGAGTTTAGAATTTTTCCATCTCTGCAATAGTCTATTTTGGTGATTTCTTCTGCAGTGGTCTCTTGCCAACATAAATTCTCTAATATCCACAAATTCCTCAAAAAATTTATCTGCTGATTGTATGCTTTCTTGTTTTATAGTTGTTGTAACATGTGGATCTTTTCTGCCTTTTGAATGGCATTTTGGAAAAGAGAAAAACAAATGTCTCCGCTCTGGCTGCTGTCTTTACCCTTTGTAAGACATATTTTTATCCTTTCTTTTTTCCTTCCTTTTTCTTTTCTCCTAAGATAGGGCAAATAACCTTTCTAGACTTCTATTTCCTCATCTATAAAATGGGGATGATAATAATAATAATATTCATCTCAATGGCAAATGAGGAATATTAATAAGATAACATCAACAAAATGCTTTGCAGAACTGTTAGGATCTGTACAAATGCAAAGGATAAATTTAGCACCTTTCTTTAACTTTCCTTTCCTTTTGTGTGGCTAATGTTATTAAGCAGCTCAGCTACATTAGAGAAAAGTGATTAATTGTGCTTGGCAGGTCATGAGAGGCTGAAACAAAATTTTATTTGACACTTTTTGAGAAAATTTGCTTGCAAGAAATTATTGGGTGCTTTAATAGAAAGTCACAAAATAAATGAAAAAATCTATTTAGTCTCAAAACGAATGCTCTAGCGGGTGTTTTCTTTTCCTCTTGCACTGTGTTGTTGGCATGCATACTCAATTAGGCACTTCTCCTTTAAAAATATTTTTTTACTTAAAAAAATCCATATTTCCTGATTCAGCATATTCATAAATTTATTTACTTTAGCTTAGAAAGTTAATATGAACTGACAGAAAGAATGCTAAAATTCAACCCAGCCATATTTAAGGGACAGAATGAGGCATTGATGTAAAAGACCAAGTACTTTGTATTAGAATGCACTAAAATCTGCCCATCTACCATTTTTTAAATTTCTACTTTGCACCAAGGCAAAATACACAACTCTCAAATAAATTGAAAACTGTATATTGAGTGCTATTTTGTGGATAAGGTTTGTGCTAAGCACTGTGGTGTGAAGAGGTGAGACCCGCCACCCTGCATCTGTCCCCTAAAGGTGAACACCAACAAGTAGGTTAGTTAAAGCTAAGATATAAATTACTCTAATAAACACATCACACCCTGTTGTGAGGATCAGGGACAGCCATATGGAGAAAATAACATTCAAGATGGGATTGAAAAATGTTTAGGAGTTCCATAGACAGATTGTGGAGGAAGCCATCTCAAGTCTCAGACACAGTATTAGTAAAGAAAGGTTTTCAGTTGGGAAAGATAAGGGCATACTTAGACCGTGGCAAATGATTTTGTTTTTCTTTTGGCTAGAACATCAAGTATGTGTGGTGGAAGATAATGCAGCTCAGGGATATATTGTACACAAGACAATTTTAGCCATAGAGAAAGGCTCGAGGTTTTCTTTGTCGCCAAGTACACCAATTGTTGTAAATGTTCCATGGAAGCTTGTAAAGATATACTTACATTTTTATTATAGATGTATATAATATGCGTGCATTCTTCCATATAATTGTATCATTCCTTCCTGCTGTGTGGGTATGTTCTTGTATTTCTTAGGCTCTATTAGAAGTCACTAAAGCTAAATGATTTCTTAAATATGTTCCAACTTTAAAAATTCTCTGAATCTAAGAGTGACCACTAAACTACAAATGATAGCACAAACCGCTGAACAGGGTTAATGTCTTTAGCAGAATACGAGAAGACCCATGCATGGGCTTGGAGACACATAGGCCTGAGCTTGAATCTCTGGTCCTGCTTGTATTCACTTGGGCAGGCTGACTTCCCTAAACATCATTTTTTCATCTTTTTAAAAAAATATTTTATTTATTTATTTGACGGAGAGGGAGGGAGAGAACAAGCAGTTGGGGGGGGGCAGAGGGAAAGGGAGAAGCAGACTCCCCGCTGAGCAAGGAGCCTGATGTGGGGCTCTATCCCAAGACCCTGGGATCATGACCTGAGCCAAAGGCAGACACTTAACTGACTGAGCCACCCAGGTGCCCTCATTTTTTCATCTTTAAAATGTTGAGGAATATGGCAACATTATAGAGTTTTAGTAAAGATCGAGGAGGTAATTTTCAGAAAGTTCTTGGTGTATGGCAGATGCTCAATGCATGATAGCTGTCCTTGCCATAAAAACATCTGATCTCTCAAGCCTAGTGGAGCAGGGTTTTTCAGTCAGGCCAGAGGAATGGCGTGAGGCCACGAGGAGGTATTTGTCACACTCAAGCAGAACATAAAGGGATAAAATGAGAGGGGATGAAAATGGAGTTGGGGGAGCGTGCCCGAGAACAAAGAGAAGTAGGTGGTCCTACAGAGGGGAGGCTGAACAGTCGAGGATCCAAAATGTGGCCCCAGATTCTTTAACCAAATCTTAAGGAGTCAAGGGCCTGAGGGGAAGGGAAAGGAGAAGAAAAGTTCTAGGGTGCTTGACAATGGGAAGACAGGGATGGGCAGTTGGAAAAGGAGAAGGAGCAAACACAGAATACCTTAACGTTGGAACAAGTTGGCCACACCTTCCCAGCTGGTGAAGGAGGGGGCCAGGAGGTCACTGTGGTTTTCTCAGCAGAAGGGTGGATCTGGGGCTCGAATGAAAAACAATCTGTCTTCCCGAGAGCCAATAAGTGGTGTTAAATACCAAATTCCAGTCTCTTGAATCACTATTTGGGAAGGAACCTTAGAGATAATGTAGTCCAACCCACTAATTTCACATAGAGGGAAAATGAATCTTTTAGAGGTTATGTGGCTTGCTCAAGACCACACAGTTGCTCAGCCCAGAGCTGGAGGGCAAATGGTCTAGAAGCAACAGAAGCATGCTGGGCCTTGTTGTCGCATCTGGGAGCTTGGGCGAGTGAAGGCTTGGGGGTAACTTGAAAGACAGTGGTTGTGGCTTTCTGTCTTTATGGCAGCAACAGTTAAACCAGATACGTTGAATGTGTTCAAAGCTATTTGTAAGAGACCTCGGCTGTATACAGTTTGTTCCCCAAGTATGCTGACGCCGAGGGATGGTTAGATTTGTACATCAACCATCTGAATCTGTTGGAAGGTGGTAGGGACAATAGGGAAAGAGGGGGTACCCCAGGCCTCCACTGCATTCATCAACACTTCATTCATTGAGAGCCTACTGTGTGCCAGGCACTGTTCTAAGGGGTTGGCGTGTATCAGTGAGTGAGCCAATCAGATGAAGATCCTGACCTCACACTCTAGCATTCTTGCCCCCGGAAATGGAGCAGAAAAACAGGGCCTAGATGTGGGGCTGCGTCGGTTTCATCACACCTCCCCCTTGCTGCCCATTTCGGTCCCACCTCTTCCAGGACACCCTCGCACACCATCTCTGGTCCTGGAACCCCATCTGCTTTGGCACATTCTATAACATCAAGCCTTGGACCCGGGTTTGATCTCGTTTGTTCTCATACAAGTTTCCCCCACGAACATCTGGTCTCCCAGTGTGCCTGGAAGCACTCCGAGGGGGGGAAACCATTCCTACATCCAGTTTTGTCCTGTGGAGCTCTGCACTGAACACCAGGTGTGTGTGTATGGCACATATTTATTGAGCCTTCGTGCCAGACTGGAGCAGAAAACCTGCATCAGGCCTGAGGAGGACACCCTTCAGAGACGAGAGGTGCAACAGAGTCTTGCCGGGGGACCCACTAGTGAAACCACTCCAGGAATCTTCCCTGTGAGGCTCAGGCAGGTGGTGAAGACCCAGTGAGGACCCTGGAGGCAGCTCCTTTGGAACCATGTCCTCTAAATGCTCTGGAAAACCCATTCAAAGGGAAGCGAAATCCCAAATGCCACTGAAAACATCTAAGAACTCTGAGTGAGCACTTGGGATTGTTGGATGAAGGGAGCCCTCTAATCATGAAGCATGTTGATGATTAACAGAATTCTAAGCCAAGGCTTAAAGCCGGATACACACCATAATGGTTAAGCCAAATAACGCTCAATTATTTTGGCTTTTATTCCTGAGAAAGAAAGCACACTGAAGTAGAAAGACACACACACACACACACACACACAAAAGTCCACATATTTTTATTGGGTTAAAATAAGTACTTACATGGCCTCTGACTTTCATAGTATAGCTCTCATTAACCTCAACAGAGACGGCTTTGTCCAGCCGCGAAGAAGGATATATCCTTCCTATCCAGCCACGGGCTCCTTCTTCCTGGTCATTGCTCCTGTCTCCTGTAAATGGATCCATTTGGAGGGTAAACTCTTCATCCCATGTGGCAAATGTGTATTGGAGCCCTGCACCTTTCCTCAGAGGTGTAGCTTGACTTGCACGCTCAAGCAGCCCTGACTCGTTAGTGATGGGGCCGGCGGGTAGCCCTCTCGGTCACTTGTGTTGGTTAATGTGCCAGTCAGCCGATTCTAAAGCGAGTTTTCTTTATTTTGCTTTCCTATATCATTGGAAAATGGAGATTTGCAGCATCACAAAATTGATTAGAACTGAAACTTCTGTGTCTCAACTTACAGAACTGGATTAATGTACTTTCAATGATTCTGTGACATTTCTGCCCATTTCCCCTCTCTTTGGGAATTTGTAGAGGTGAGATGCCCTGCTGTCCCTAGGGCTTTGTATCCAAAACTGAAGATGCAAAGATTGGTCCCCTCTCAGGAGCCCACGGGGTGGGGGGTGGGGGGGCGGCAAAGGTGCACAGAGAGAGGACCTTAAATGTGGTGTGAACACTTCTATAGTGTAAGGTGTGTGGATCAAGCACCATAGGAACCCAGATGAAGACATGGCTAATTATGCTGAAGAGAGTCAGGGAATGCTTCACAGAGGAGAGGACATTTAAGTTGGGGCATACAGAATAATGAAGAATTTATCAGTTGAGGAAGATGAGGGGAGGAGTACTGAACTTTCCAGGCAGAGGGAACAGTGTTTGCAAAGACAGGAAATCTGTACAAGTTATCTAAAGCTCTTGGGGCCCAGATGTGTTTCATAATGTGGTCATTTGTTTTGATATTAGAAGGATAATATGATACATATATTGTATATTACATAACACGCCCAGTAGGGTTCTCATCAAATACATACATACATCCAGAGCAAAAAGTTTGAATATTCATACTAAGTGGGATTAAAGACTATTATTAATAGTATCACATCAGTTAAGTCATGTTTTGTTACCAAATAAATATGAATATCAAACTTACCAAAAAAAAAAAAGTCTTAGGTTTTTTGTTTTTTGTTTCTTTTAAGGTTTTATTTATTTATTTATTTATTTATTTATTTGAGAGAGAGAGAGCACAAGCAGGGGGAGCGGCAGGCAGAGGGAGAAGTAGGTTCCTTGCCAAACAGGGAGCCCGATCCAGGGCTCCATCCCAGGACCCCGGGATCATAACCTGAGCCGAACGCAGATGCTTAGCTGACTGAGCCACCCAGGTGCCCAAAAGCCTTAGGTTTTTAAGCCTTTCGGATTTTAGAATCTTGAATCAAAGGGTTGTGGCTATAATTCCAGCAAATTCCTAGTGCTAAATCTCACTGGGCTGAGCCAGGTCATGTGCTCATTCCTGAGCCAATCACTGTAGCCAAGCGGATACAGATGTGATTGGTCAGGCCAGCTCCTGGGCTCCCACCCACCCCTGGAACTGAGTGATTTGTTTCAGCCTGCCTGAATCACACAGTGATAACAGGTTGGTTGTTTCTAGAAAAAGGAGGACTCAGCAGGTAAAAATCACAGATGTCCATTATATGTGCATGGCAAGATGTGCCCACATTATATGGCCTAGGTCACACGGTCCTGATCGCAGAACCAGGATTTGGACCCCCTTCTGTCTGATTCCAGAGCCCATGTTAGACTAGGCTGCTTGCCAGCGAATAGAGTTTACCCCCGTGCAACCCACTGCTCAATTATATGATGCAGACAATTAGAACCTAGCAAAGTATATAATAAGGCGCTAATTACGTGGGGTACAGAGAGCCCGTTAGTTGAAATGACTTAGAGAGGTAAGAGACGTTAATAGGCCAAAGCTTCACGGCAGCAGCAGACTCTGAGCTGAGCCTTGAAGGATGCGTTGGAAGTGACGGGAGAGACCTTATGTCTCTGCTCTCAGCTCCAGGGACTCTCTTGTAACTTTAATTGCCAACCAACATTGAATTTGAGGACAGAATAGGCAGATTTTCCTGGGCCCTAAATGAACCTCTGAGACCACAGGACATAAATCACGGGGAATGGTAACAAGAGGAAAACCATTGCCCTATAATTTATTGACAGGGGAAGAAAAGCAAAGGACTCATTAAGGTTTAGGCGCTCTAAGCCGGCCTCTGAGGTGCTTAGGACCCAAGCATGACGATGACAGACGGAAGTAACTCCGGGGCCACATAAAGAACTCTGTCCTCTGCTTTCCCAGGGGGTCCTAGAATTAAAACAGACCAAAGACGTGAGCAGGCTCCTCAAGTGCATCTGGCCCCGTGCCCCGTGCTGTTAGTTATGGGAAATCTGAGGTCCAGGGAGAGGAATAATTTGATAAGACCACAGCCAGTACTTACCAGTCACGAGCAAAGCATTTCATTTAGTTTTGTGTTAGAATTTTTTTTTGCTGAAATTCAATAGCAAGGTCAAGGATCCTTAAGGCACTGTTATTCTGTAACAGTGCATGGTTTGAATGTTGTGTGTGTTTTCTCTTTATGGGATTTAATCAAATAAAAATGCAAATGAGTTTTGAAATAGCTACGAGTAAAAATACCCACTTTTTAAATGTTGAGAGGCTTGTCATCAGAGATGTCCATGGATTTCCTTAACTCTGGATCAGTCAACAGATTGCGACATCAGTATTTACTGAGCATCTACTTTGTGCTCAGGTGTTCGGCATTCTCATTTAATCCCCAGCAAAATCCTCTGTGATAGGGGTTATTATCCCATTTTTGGATGAGAAAGCTGGGCTAGACGGGTTAGTAACATGCGGAACATAACTTGTTGAAGGCTACAATGGGGATTTCTCTTTGTTCCCCAGGACACTGAGTTTCTATAATACAGACCTGATCTCTCAGACCATTTTGTCCCATAATTCCTTCCTATACTGCACCAAAGTTTGTGGGGTCTAACTGACTCGCTTTGCCTCCAGAAGGCCCCACTGTTTCCTCTCTTGGCTTATAAATTGTCCTCTTCCCTCGAGGACCCCCCTTTGTCCTTGCTCTCTCCATCCCCATGCCCTTCCTACCTCCTCGGTCATCACGCGGAGTCGTGTGAGAACCATCCCACAACTGACTGTTTTCTCCTCCAGGACCCCTCCTATTTTCCACGCCTGAGGGCTTCTACAGAACAGAGTGGCCGTCTCTGAAAAATTCTTTATCAGGGAGCACTGTGATTTTTTTTTTCTCCCTAAAAACGTAAACTTAGGTAGGTGTGGCATATTTTTTTTTAAAAGATTTTATTTATTTATTTGAGAGAGAGAGAATGAGAGAGAACACCTGAGAGGGGATAGGGTCAGAGGACAAAGCAGACTCCCTGCCGAGCAGGAAGCCCGATGCGGGACTCGATCCAGGGACTCCAGGATCATGACCTGAGCTGAAGGCAGTCGCTTAACCAACTGAGCCACCCAGACGCC
This sequence comes from Mirounga angustirostris, assembly GCF_029215605.1. Lineage (NCBI taxonomy): Eukaryota > Metazoa > Chordata > Mammalia > Carnivora > Phocidae > Mirounga > Mirounga angustirostris. Next base: position 35,042,055 of record NW_026991717.1, on the reverse strand, counting down.
CAGGTGTGGCATATTTTATGTCAAGGAATCCTAGAACCAGAGGGGACCAATGGGCCACCCCTCTCGTGTGAGAGATCAGAAATCTGTGGGCAGATAGAGTTATTCGCTCAGTCTCGCACAGCAATGCTGGAAGTGGGTTCTATCACATGGATCTCCCTGGGAGCAATAAGTGGGTGGCCATTGACATTGATTGTGCAGGACTGCCCTTGGCTGGACTAGAGGTCCTTGTAAGAGGCAACACATGACAATCATCATTAAGTTGACTGCATTTCACTAGATCCGACTGTGTCCCTGCCTTGGTTTGCGTCCCCCAGACCCAGACCCTGAGCCAAACACCCAAGTGCAAGTGGTCCATTTGATAGATGGTCTGAGGAATCCCAGGAGGGGAGAGGGGAAGTGGGACAGGGAGGGGAAGCACCCAGTCCAGGTGTGTTATCGAGCCAATGATAACACATTGATATCGATACAATGACCTCTGCAAGTCAGCGTAGCACATAACTCAGAATTATCCAACAGAGGAGCGAGGAAGCTGCTGCACTTGCCCTCCTTGGCATCATCAGCTGAGGGCCACACCAGCAGCCGTACCTCTCCAGTTCTTCCAGCTCCTTCTGGCAAAAACAAAGCATCCAGGAAGTCACAGGTATTCCCAGCACACCACCTTTGGAACAGCAAACTGAGTGTGGAAAGGAGGCAGACGGGCACAGGCGGACTCTGCAGCAGTCCCCAAGAAGACTGTCCATCAGCAGTTAGAAAGCAGGAAAGCCAGGACACATGGTGCATGCGTGCGTGCGTGAGTCGGACTTACAGTGATTTGATGCCTCATCTTGCTTGCTTCTCAGTCTTGGCAGTTTGGAAGGTCAGAACCAGTTTATAGCCTCCCTCTAGCTATTGGACAAGACCTTCCAGGAATGCAATCTTTTTTTTTTTTTTTAAAGATTTTATTTATTTATTTGACAGAGAGAGACATAGCAAGAGCAGGAACACAAGCAGGGGGAGTGGGAGAGGGAGAAGCAGGCTTCCCGCGGAGCAGGGAGCCTGATGTGGGACTCGATCCCAGGACCCTGGGATCATGACCTGAGCCGAAGGCAGACGCTTAACGACTGAGCCACCCAGGCGCCCAGGAATGCAATCTTTGTACCAACCTTACGCTTTTATTTCTCTTCTCTTACCCAGTTTGCTTCTGCCTCAGCTTTTTGGTATATTTATTCTTACCCTATTTGCATATACCTTTAAAAGTCCCCCCTTGAATTTCTGTGCTGGTATAAGTTGGGTACAAATAAATAAAAAAACAGGTTACCCAGTTAAAAAAAAGACAAACCTAGGACTGGTCATAAGCACCTGCCAGGCTGCTTTACCTACATAAGATTTTTTTTGTCAGAGCTTCCTGGTCTCCACATGAAGGTCCCGACTGCTTGGGAAACCACAAATTCTTGTTCCTGCGTCGTTTGTCATGAGTCACCAGAGAACTGGAAACAAACGAAACTGCATGTGTTCTTCAAAGTGGCCACAGAAAGAGGATGTTGATGTTCATCCTCCTCACGATGCTATAAAATTAGAGATTCCTGCATCACGTGGGTGATGTGACAAGAGGTCCCCAAAGGCCAAATTGGAGCCCATGATTCAAAGTTTTGCTGAGTCAGGATGTGGGACCCTGTTCCTACCATGGAAAATAGAAAAATAAATGAAGGCAGTTATAGCAGAAGCAACCTCCAGAACTTTTAATAGCTGTAACTGTACCTCTTTTTTTAGACTAATATTTAAAATAGTTCTTCCTATGCATGATTTTGTTGATTCATATTTTCACTGCTCATCTGTACAATATATGACAAATTTTCTTCAATGGGCATGTATTTTAAGTGAGGAGAAGATAAAGCGTTTCCTTTCATCGGAATATTCTTTAATCATGACATCCCCCCCTCCAAATGTCTTGTTTTCTAAAAACAGATGTTTTACTAGAAGCATCCAAGGTAAAATGTGGTCTGCCACTCAGAAATCTAAGATTTTGGTTGTTTTCTTTGCTGGTCAGAAGCCCTGAAGGAATGAAGATTCTGTCTGATATTCATGGTTGTGAGTGAGACCCGTACTAAGTATTTCTTTGCCCTTTGGTTTCCTGTTTCAAGGAAAATGTTAAGCCAGATGTCACAGTAAAAAGGAAGAAGGGAGGAAGGGAGGAAGGGAAGGAAGGAAGGGAGGGAGGGAGGAAGGAATCCTAGGCTCTCTTGTTTGTTACAATATTCAACAACGTTAACTGCACATCTCTAGAAAGTTATTTATTTATGACTCCTTCATTCTAAAAAGAATTTAAAATAACCTTAAAAAGTTTAGTGAATGTAATGTACAAAATAACAAGTAAGGGAAGAAAATGGAACAATGGGAAAACACGGGATGAGAAAAATAGGAGGAATAAGGCTGGCGTCTAAAATCCATGTCATTAAGTCCTCCTGAGTCTGGGTTAGAAATTTTACTTTGAGCTTCACAGCAGCCAAAGCAAAGAAGGAAACACAATCAAATATATGACTCATAGGTTAAAAAAAAAACAGCTAATTCATTTGGGATGGGGTACTGAGTGAAATATTTGGAGAGGAGAAAAGATACTAACCCTTGAGCTCAGAAAGTCAGTGTCGCTATTCATGCAGACAGACAATAATACCCATGCAAAATGGGTGAAGGGGACTAAGTACAAACTTCCAGTTATAAAATAAATAAGTCACGGGGATGAAAAATACAGTGTAGGAGATATAGGCAATAATATTGCAGTAACTTTTTATGGTGACTACACTTACGGTGAACATTTTGTAATTTTATACTTTTCATAATTTTCAAGTTTGTAATTGTTGAATTACTATGTTGTACACCTGAAACTAATATAATATTATGTGTCAACTATAATTCAATTAAACAAGAGAGAGAGAGAAAAGAAAGAAAGAGAAAGAGAAAGAGAGAAGGAAAGAAAAATTCGGTGACAGTTTTGCCAAACGATGCCCTGCCTTGAATAAAACAAGAGCATTTGGTAACTTTAATAACATAAAAAATAAGTTATTTTTTCTAGGTACAATATATATTCTCTTAAGTACACCACAGTGGTTTTGCACTGTAATATTCTATATAATAGCTACTTTATGGGTAATATTAATTCTCTGAATATGACTTAACACACAAGTGACTTGTTCCAGTATTCCTGGTAATGGTTGTTTTTATGTCCGAGAGAATGGAGGCTATTGCTCTGTTTAATGAGAGTAATAGCAGCTGACATCACTGGAGTGCTCCCACGCCCAGCACGACCCTCACCACTGGAACCACTGCACATCCACCCCCGTGCGTGAGACACAGCTCCTTATATTCATAAAACTAGAATTGATGGTTTACAAAAGGCCTTCCCATGTGTCTTCTCACACAGCTAGTCACAATAACTCTGTAAGATATTGGTCAGAAAGACATTATTTTTCCATGAGGAAAACAAGGCCAAATAGCTAGTAATGGGTGGGCCTGGACTATAAATTCAGATTTTTCAGATGTGTCTTCTCCATGACTTCGTGATCTAGGGAGGCAAAGCCACGGCAATGAGAATATGGATATTGGCCTCTAGGATGTCAGGCCGAATTCATGTGAGGTATTTACGAGTTGGCCCACCACTGACTGGCTGTGTGGTGTTGGGCAAGTCTCCTCTTTTCCCTCGGAGCTTCAGTGTTGTCCACTGGAAAATCAGGAGGCTGATGGCTTGTCTGGGAAGATTCATTCCAGCTGTGACAGCCTGTTCATCGCTGGGTTTCTGTGGCTCCAGGCGGTTTCCCAGACTACACTCCAGAGTGTTCTTAGTCATTTTCGCATTAGCAGTTGCTCTGTGGTAGCTTGGCTGCACCTCTGTGGGTCATTTACTCTTCCCTGTTGTCCCCGCCTGCTTGGGGCCAGGCCTTGTGGGCTGCGTCTTCAGGCTGAGAAAAGACAGAACTCCCTTTCAGCCCACAGTGTCCTATAGGATGTTTCCACAGTATTAGCAGCATTCTGTTGTTACTGATTGATACTTCGTCTTCCGTGGGTTTTCTGAGGAAGGTTCAAAGTGTAGAAAGGGTCTAAAGTTTGATCCGGACCTGGTGAAGAACTCACTTTTTTTCCCCCCTTCCCTCTTAAGCCTCTTCTGAGCCCAAAGATCCCATGTACACATCTTGGATTCTTCCAAGTTAGCCATGTCTCCGTGGAGGGCTTCCCTGGGGGTAGAATGTTGTGTGTTAGTTTCCCTTGCCCAAATAAATAAACCCTGTCCGAAGCTGTAGGCTCCAGGTTTGTTTCTGGCATCCCTTTGCCTAAACGTTTCTGTATTGAATAAAACAGAAATGTTTAGCAAATCCCAAGAAATTCCTTATTTAATGGAAAAAAGAGATCCCTGAGCTTATATTTCAAAATGTGATTTCCATGTTCCCATTGCATTAAGGCAAGTTCGCCTCACCAAATCCCCAGATGTCTGGTATGCTTTTCTGAAAATGCCTATATTTAGCCCCTAGAATGCACTTGAGTACATATCATGGACAGGATTCTCCTCTGAGCCCTGTAGGAGACAGAGTCTCTGAATGAGTCTCAAAGCCCACCCTATAATTTAGTTGTGAAGGTTGCATCAAAATCGGTAGGAAGTTCCAGCATTAGCCCACGGAAAGCTTTCGTCCCCGCGTGTGGATCTTTTACGTTCTGCAGTACAGCTCCTCTGTGTGGCTGTCTGTCCTTCCCCATGATGATGGAAGGGAACCAGCTCTGGGTCTGGCCACAAACAGCTTATCTCTCTCGCTAACTTGACATCGAGGGCCTGCCTTGGCAATTTCTCCATGAATTGTATTCTCTTTCTTCCAGCATCTTCAAAGATTGGGATTTTCTTGTTTGCTTCTTGTCTCTGCCAACCCTAAATTGCTCTCCCTCCTAAAACGTTTGTCTTTTATTATAACAGTAATTTGTGTTCATTGTTGAGAGACAGAGACAGAGAGACAGAAACAGAGACAGAGAGATTGCAGAGAGAAATGTAGAAAAAACATAATAAAATCCCACCATAACAAATTTCTTGCTGTTACTATCTTGGGTTTACACAAGAATGTTTGCCTGTAGTTATTTATCCTCAACCCTTGCCAATTATATGGATTTCCAGTTGGGGGATAATAACGATGTTAGGTAGTGAGCAATACTCCTGAATCGTCCAATAGTCTTCAAAACCCTGACTGCTAATAGCTGTATAATATACAGTTGTATGGGCAAAGAGTTATCGTAAACATTTCCTTTGTGCTGGGCTTGTAGATGGTTTCCACACTTGTACTTCCAACCCACGTTTATGGTGGTGGTAGCTCTACGGGGGTGGCCATTTACAGAGTATCCAGCTCATGCCTGGCACTGGGCTAGGTCCAGAGATAAAGAAAGAAAAGCCGCCGACTTGCCCCCAGGGAAAGGGGTAGGGAGCGTTGGCACTGGGCCTTTGTCACATCTACTAATGTGATACCTGCTATTAGGAGCCGTGCCTCTAGGGCACAGCGGAGTCTGAAAGGGCTTGCTGAGCCGTCTAGTGCTAAGTCATGTTCAGTATAATCTTTATTGTTTTCTAAGTCTGAAAAGTCTTCTTAGGGGTGGCGGTGGGGAGAAAGCTCCCCAAGAGAAGCTGACTCTCGAGCTACTTTTTGAAGGACAAAATGACATGGATGAGGGAAGGGTTGTTAGGAGGGGGAAGGGAGAGGTCATTCCAGAAGAGGCAAACATGCCAAGAAAGGGAGCTTGGCAGGGCTGCGCACATGCCCAGGCTTTGTTCTGGCCTGAGTTTAGAGTCCTGTGAGGGCATGACGGAGGCGGCCACTGGAGGGGCCTGCAGGGGACACATCCTAAGAGGCTTTTGATGCCCCACCAAGGAGAGTAACTTCATCCCAAAGACTTATGGAGGCCACCAAGGCTACACATAGAGACCTGAACTCAGCAGACATGCACTTCGGGGAAATTCACCGCGGCATCTGTAGGGGGGACAACAGACTTGGGGGTTTCTGGGGACAGTTAGTGGGTGAGGACTCTGAGCCTCCTGAGCACAGGAATTGTGACTTCTGTTTACCGCTGTCTGGCATACACTAGGGCCTCAGAATTTGTTACAAGACTCCAGGAGGGCACACTGAGGGGGGCAGCAGTGAGAATGGAGAGGTCCTATAAGAAAGACGCATAGGAAGGGGCATGGATGTGATTTGCTAATTTTAAAGCCAAGGACCCCAACAAGACCTTACTTTTTAGCCCTGAGCAAAAACTAGAATGTGGTTTTTGAAAAAAGTATTTGACTTAGGAACCAATCGACCAATGGAATGTTTCTAGGCCTTTCAGAAATCTACTCTCTGCTTTGTGAATTACATAGTTTGGTTCTATTCAATGGGTCCCTTTTTTCCCGAAATACCACCTGTGAAATAAGTTAAACACCATACTGTTATAATGTAAAAGTATTTCCTCAAATCCACTGTATAAATTAATTACTCTTTAGGGAATAGGATAATCTAATTTCCCCTATACAATGTGCTCCATTCACATGCTCCACATTGCTGGAAGGGTAGGTTATGAATCTACTGTTTCTGAAGGATTATGAACCATAATAAATGTCAATATGAGCTCTGATTGATTTCCTGCAACCTCACTCGTTGTGACTTCATTTAGTAACTTAATACTAATTGTGTCGCTTTCATTACCTTTGATTTGCACTGTAACTGCAGCACTTACTAGAGTACCTAGAGCAAGCAAGGTGCCCCATAAATGCCTGTTGAATAAAGGAGGACTTTCAGTCCTTTAAAAATGCTCCTCAGAGAAATTTCAGAGAGGTTAGAGAGAACTCTGTGGCTCAGGTGAGCGTGGACGGAAGAGGTGACGCCACAGCTCCGTCCTTGGGAAAGTAACATGGACCAGCTCTGACACAACACTTCATTCCGGGGCCCTAGCACATAGTACACGCTCAACGAATATCTGCTGACCGACCAGCCCTGCTCTAGCGATGTCTGCTGGTGAGCCCCAGCTCTTAGTTCAAGCTTGTGCTTTAGACAATAATGCAGCCCTTCATGTATGCATTCAGCCTTTATGGAGCATCCACAGTGTACAAACACAACAGCAAACATTCATAGTGTCTCTTGGATTCACAAGAGCTTCCTCCTTTTGAACCTTGCAAACCACCCTGGTAGATATTGTCGTCATCCGCTTGTGCAGATGAGCACAATGAGGTTTGGAAGCACTGAGCTACTCCTCCAAGGTGGTGCTATCAAAGGGGAGGTTGGCTCTCTCACCTGCATCCTCATGGTACCAAAACCGGCTTCGGGATCTCCTTTCGCAAATTATGTAAGCAGTGGTGGCTGTGAGCGGGGGTGTCAGGGTGGCAAAGCCCCCTGCTTTTCTGCTGTGTGAGCCTGAGTAGTTCTTCTTGTCTCTGAGCCTCGGTTTGTAGTGCCCAGGTGCGTGGTGAAGGAGAAAATCACCTGGACAGGATGATGGATGCAAGGTGAGGAGGGAAAGAGGGGCTATAAAATAACAGCCATTAATTTTTACCCTCAAGTCTGCAGGTCAGCTGGTGGGGGCGGGGCTGGTTCTGCCAATCTGGGCCATGCATGCTGACCTTGGCTGGGCTCACGCACGCATCTGCGGTCGCCCGGGAGCTGGCTGAGCTAAGAGAGCCTCATGCACACATCTGGCAGTTGCCTGGCTCTCCACCAACGAGACAGGGGTAAATGAACCACACTGCACTCATCTTCTACCAGGCTAGCCCAGGCTTGGTCACGTGGCAGTGTTAGAATTCCAAGATCGTAGTAGAAACATGCAGGACTTCCAAGAGGTAAAGAAATAGACTCCCCTCTCTTCATGGGAGGAGCTCCAAAGTCACATTGCTGGGGGCTCGGACATTTGGCATGACAGCCACAGTGATTGCCTGAAGCTGATGAAATCAGTCCACTTCTCTAGAGACCCTAGAGTAGCTTCAGATCAAGCCAGCCTGGCAGAAGCTCCATACCCGAACCCCAGCCTTGTTGCATTATGTGATGTTCTACCTTGACTAATGGCTTTAGTGATGCATCAGCCGTATATAGGGGAAATTACAGAAAACTGGACTATCCAGCTCGCTTTTACTTATATTTATTTATTTGTCACATTTCTTCCCAGTTTGCTGTTGCAGACATTGCCCATGTTAGGACACGGAGAGATTTCTGTCTTGTCTCCGTACTAGGCACAGCTGGGCTTTTCTAGAGCTGGACTGGTTTTGAATCTTACAGATTTGTGACTCGGGCAGCTCTTCAAGTTCTACTAGAAAACTCAAAACAGACCATGTGATCCACTAGTAATAAATACAGAGACCTAGTGACATATATTTTGGTACTGATTTCACTTCCAGTTTCATATTATTGTTCCTTTTAACATACCTCCTCCCTACTGACTTTTAGTGTCTTGTTTTGTTTGATTGCATTGTGTATTTTTGTAAGTTGTAAGTTTTGAATATAGAAGATGATAAATAAAATGAGAGAATGAGTGAGCAAGCAGAGTGCCCATATACCCAGAATTGGTACTGAAAATCAGGGTGGTTTTTTTTTATTTCTTTATTTTTTTTTTTTAATTTTTTTTTTTTTTTTTTTTTGACAGAGAGAGAGATAGCGAGAGCAGGAACACAAGCAGGGGGAGTGGGAGAGGGAGAAGCAGGCTTCCCGACGAGCCGGGAGCCCGATGTGGGACTCGATCCCGGGACTCCGGGATCATGACCTGAGCCGAAGGCAGACGCTTAACAACTGAGCCACCCAGGCGCCCCTATTTGTTTATTTTTAATAAGTTGTATTGGAAGTCCTACATTGAGCCAAAATTCATACCTGGACATGACATCTAGAAAGATTTTTATTTTGGAATGCCTGCAGTTACCCTTCGTACCACTAGATGACACCCCCTCATTGTCATCTCTTAGGTGACTGTGGCTATAGGGACTCTGCAGAGGACTGTGGGACATTTATGAATGGCGCCTCTAAGGCATAAAACTTGTCCTTTATATAGGATTGGATGTGCATATTTTGGGAAACTGAGTGAAGAAGGTTGAGGGGATGGGATCACTGTGTGTGGGCTAGCCCCTGCCTGCAAGATGCTTACAATCTAGGTTGGAGGTTCCTATGCTCCTAAACTCAGTTTTTGGTGGCCCTGAGCAAAATGTGAAGTAAAGACTATCTTATAAAGCCTTACACGAAGCTACATCTATTCATTTTTAAAAGTTCTCTTTTACTCTGATATCATGCCCTTTCTACTTCTTTGGTGTTAAAAAGTCTTTTTTTAATGAAATGACATTAAGAGTAGATAACAGACACTTGTTTTTTGGTTTTCTGTAAAAAAAAATTGTTCTTATTTGACAATACAAGGTGAACAAATCATAGAGCCTTCCAGGTTCTTTTTGGGAATTTTTAAATTTTGGCCAAAATTCTGAAAGGGAACCAACATAGGAATATTTAATATAACCCTTCTCACTACATTTGTCTGTGTTGGGTCCTTAACAGAAAATATGATCTCCTGTCATTTACAGCCCAGCTCCTTTTATAAACCATGTTTTGTTTTTGTTTTTGTTTTAAGATTTATTTATTTATTTTAGAGAGAAAGGGAGTGCCCGAGAGCCGGGGTGGGGGATGGGGTGGAAGAGGGAGAAGGAGACACCAGACTCATGCTGAGCACAGGAGCCTGCCACCCAGGCCGGACCCCATAACCCTGAGATCACCACCTGAGCCAAGACCAAGAGTAGGTGGCTTAACTGGCTGAGCCACCCAGGTGCCCCTAAACCATGTTTTTTAAAGCTGGTATTTAGGAAAATAGTCTAAGTCTCCTTCCTTCCCTCTAGCTGAGAATTCTGAATCTACCCTTGGAGCAAGATCAAAAGATGAAACAATCAGTTAAAAAGCCAATTTTGTCTTTGTTTTATTTTAAAGCTGACATTAAGGACACTTCCTCTTCTCTTACGCTGCAGACCCCAAAGTTCCATATAAGGACATTTTAGGATCCTTTCCAATGCCCTGGGGGCCTATCTTTTCTCCTCCTTTCAGATAACAAGGTAACATGTTACCTTTTTGCCTTCCTGCCAGTGGCCTTAAGTTCAGATTTTATACTCAGCCAAAACAACTTTGTTTACAGCCTTAAGATGGATAAATTTTCAGTTTCCCGGTTTCTTCTTCAATTTCTATCAACCTTAAATGTCTTTTATTATAGCCACCAACACCCCACCCCCCCCCAAAAGCCTATGTTGGAGTGATATATAAATACTTTTAAAACTAAATAGAATTTTTTATATAATAAATGATGTTTTTTGGAAGGTACTGGATTATTCAGTATAAACTGCAAATACTTCCGAAGTATGTTCCAGGACTGTCCTAACAAAAAGACCTTTAGTATTCTTTTATCCAAAATTATCATATGTTTAAGCCTTGTTTCCTGATCTAGAACGTACCCTGCTGTGGCAAGAAATTTTGTTTCGTAGGTTGCTTTAAATCCCTCGTAGTTTTAAGAGCAGTGCCGGAACATAAGAAATGCTCAATGACTACGTGCTGATTGACTAATCCACTGATTTGAGTTCTGGGGGAATCAGAAAAGCTTTCCAAGATGAGATGCAAGCAAATGGGCAGAAGGGAAGATATTCACATAATCTGTGGCTTCTCAAGTTTTAAACATGATGGCTAAGGTCTCTAACGTTCTGGGACATTACAGTCTTGGTTAAGTTGGAGGACAGGAGACTGGAACGTGGTGAATGACAATTACCAGGTACATGGAGGTAGGTAGTAAATGTGATATTGTGGAGAAGCTTTCAGGGTGGAGAAAGGCTTTGTAAACTGTAAAGTGCTGTATAATTATGCCTCTTTGGTTTACAACCATTTGGCTTGACTAAAACTTCCACTCTGTGCCCCTGATTTAGCTCCAAGGGGGCTGTCATGGTATTTATGAAAACCAGTTTGGATTTCACCTTGTGAGCAGCTGTGGCGGCCTCCAGGTGGTCATCTGGGCCGTTGGCACCAACATCTGGCTGAGCACGCTCCTTTCAGATGACTCGTGATTCACTAGTTATAGCAGAGATGCTGTTCTGGATGGCAACTCGTTCAGTGAGCGTGATGTCATTTGCACTGCGTTCGTTGATCTATTTTGACTTACCTTTTTTTTTTAATTAAAGGCTGAATTATTTAAACTTCCGGTGTTTTGTACATGTTTTGTTTTTTCAGTCTAGTCTTAAGTATACAGGGGTAATAGCCTAAAGAGAACAGATAAACAGCTATTTGTTAGACTAACTAATAAAGAAAAAACACTTGGTTATTTTATGACACTAATGTTTTCTAGTAGAGTAATTAAGACCAGCTTAGCAATATTTGGTGTTGTCTTCTTTGCATACACACTGATTTAATTTGGGGCTCTGGATTGCGTTCATTTTTTTCTTATGAAATTAGTGGCAATTACATTTTCAATTTAAGCTAATTTGCCCTTATAAGTTGGGGATAAGCTGAATTTAGGTAAGGCAATATTATTATGTTATTTCTTTTACACTTTCCATACGATCTGGCTGTTCGTAGGCATCCAGTACCTACTGTTAACTTGCTGGAGGCTGGCCGGCATTTTGAAAGAGCATTACCTGGAGCTAGCTGTCCTTCTGAAAGGGTCCCAGGCCTGCTGTCATGGTGATCTGCCTATTGCAAGTCTATGGAGGTCCTGATGACAAAAAGGAATTAGAAATACTTTTGGATGGGGTGCCTGGGTGGCTCAGTCAGTTAAGCGTCCAGCTTTCGATTGCGGCTTGTCATGGGATCGAGCCCTGTGTCGGGCTCCATGCTCAGCAGGGCATCTGCTTGAGGATTTTTCTCCCTCACCCTCTGCCCTTCCCCTCACTCTCCCTCAAAAAAGCAAAAAACAAAAAAGCAAACCTTTGGATAAACAAGTGCCCAGAAGAGGGAAAGCATATGTGTGAAAAATAATTTAACTTACCTGGATTCACCTTCTCAACCGGATGCATTTCAAAACTTTGGTTATTTTATCCAAATAATTTCCCTCGGAAAAGACACCTACTATATTCCCAAAGCATGATTCTGCTCTCCTCTGCTACGCTGGCCATGGATACCCCCCCAAATTAGCTCCTTTATCTCTCCCTACCCTCAGCCTTGGTTTGTATTTTCCAGTCATAACTTCTAAAGTATCTGAGCCACCATGACTTGGAAGGTAAAACCACAGTGAAGGAGAAACACCCATTTTACAGGCAGAGGGATGGAAAGCCTAGCCAGTGGCTAAACCCGCCAATTGATGTACTATTTCATAGATTCTGTATTATATACAGAGGCATATACATTATAGGAATGCATGTGTATCATGTATTACATCATCATGTCTATAGGTCCGAAGTCTGGACACAGCATGCCTAGGTTTTCTGCTCAGGGTGTCACTGGGCTGACATCAGGGTGTCTCCCAGGGCTGCCGTCCTCATCAGGAGCTTGGAGTGATCGTCCAAGCTCCCTGGTTGCTGGCCGACTTCATCTCTGAGGTCCCCATTTCCTTATTGGCTGTCAGCTGGGGGCCCTCTGGGCTCCCACATTCCTTGCCACGTGACCTCTCCATCTTCTAGCCAGAAACAATGTGACAGATCCTTCTTATGTTTCAAATCTGTGGCCAGCCAGAGAAAACTCTCTGCTTTTAAAAGGCTTGCGTGATTAGGTCAGGCCACTCAGATAATTGCCCTATCTTAAAATCAGCTGGGCCATTTAATATTACCTCATGATGAGAATAAAATCCATCACATACACAGTCCTACGAGATTGTCCAGGGCATGGGGTGTCGGGGTGGGGGCGTCATCTTAGAATTCTGCCTACCATACTATTCTGTTTCCCTCACAGAGCTGTCTGCATCCCCTGAGGGAGGCTGCTTGTCACAACCAGCAAGTATCATGTCCACTGTGGAGGATGTGAAACGCACATAAGCTTTTCTCTGCCCCTTTACAGTTTGCAAAGCACTTCCATAGCTGAGATCTCATTTACCCTTAAAAAAAAAAAGCTCTACCACATTTTCATTTCATATGTGAGGAAACTAGATTTCGAAGAGGTTCAAAGATCAACCTGAGGTAACAAACCTCGACACTTGGAGCTGGGACTTCTGACTCCAGGGCGAGCTCCTCTGGCTCTCGGACCAGAACTTTCACTGCGATATGGTTCCAGCCTCACAAATCTTGTCCCTTGGGAACAAAGTGAGACCAGAAAGCAGTTGAAAACTAAAGAGTAAATATCATGTGGTGTTTTTAATGCAGCTTAAGTTCAACGGCAGTGTGTGTGGCGGGGCGGGTAGCCTGGGATCCTTGGTGGGGAGATGGGCACAGGTATGCAGCGGGGGAGGGAGAAGGGGCAGGCAGGGGGTACTGTGTAGCAAAGGCAGGATCGAGCCAAGTGTGTAGTGGGGCAAGAGGGAAACCTGTCAAAGGGTTAATGACCTGTCAAAGAGACCCAGGAATTTGCTGTGGGGTGTTAGACATTAGGGAACTGCTGTGTTTTTTTAGCTGGGGAGTGATTTAAAATAGCGGTGTTTAATGGGGAGTTGAAAGTTCACATAGCCCTCCATCTACTCAGCAATTCCATGCCTGGGTAGGTACCCCAGGCCCATTAGTAGATCATGAAATCAATTTAGTGGGCTTCGACCAGCATTTAAAATACCAAATGCGGGCGCCTGGGTGGCTCAGTTGGTTAAGCGACTGCCTTCGGCTCAGGTCATGATCCTGGAGTCCCGGGATCGAGTCCCGCATCGGGCTCCCTGCTCGGCGGGGAGTCTGCTTCTCCCTCTGACCCTCCTCCCTCTCATGCTCTCGGTCTCTCATTGTCTCTCTCGCAAATAAATAAAATCTTAAGAAAAAAAAAAATTAAAAAAAAAAATAAAATATCAAATGGAATAGATTATGTTAAAGGACAGAGGATGCAGTAAGGGTGATAAGTATTTCTTGAAACAGCTCCACTTTGTGTGTGTGTGTGTATGTACCTATTTGGTGTTTCCTCTAGTATATTGTGATATAAAAGATATTTCTTACTGTGGGCTGAAAATCAAAAGAGTTTGAAAAATACTGCCCGGAGAAACTCTTACACGTGTATACTCAGAGTCAAGTACAATAATATTACTAGCAGCACCATTTATAATCGTGAATAATTGGAAACACCTTCAATGTCCATCCTCAGGAGACTAGATCAGTAATTTGCAGCTTATGTATGTAATGAAGCACAGAGCAGCACTTCAAAACATAGCATCGTGGACGAAAAAAAAAAAGAAAAAAAAGATGGAAGAACAAAGATGGTTTCTGAATTATCTATTTTTTTTTAAAGATTTTATTTATTTATTTGAGAGAGAGAGAATGAGAGAGAGCACATGAGAGGGGGGAGGGTCAGAGGGAGAAGCAGACTCCCTAAACTTTAAAAACATACGAAACTAAAAAATACGTTATTTATGGATCTGTAAAGACTAGTAGGCATATAAGCATGCATGACAATCATAATACCTACTTGAGGATAGGGGTTCTGGCAGACGAAGGAGAGAGGAGAGTGGGATCAGGAGAAGGACTTCCTCCTGTTCTGTTGTGCGAAGTCTGGATGGTGGGAACACAAGGGTCCGTGATAGCATCCCCTAGGTTTGTCTGTTGGTATGAAATAGTCTGTAGTGCATTTGTTTAGAACAGAATTATAGGATAATTTGTGAGCCAGTGCTGGGCAGAGGCTGATGGGGAGACTGAGGCGATGTGGCTCTGGACCAGGCGTGGGGGCGCCAGCAGACCACCCGATACAGTCGTGTGCACGAGAGCAGTAAGAATGCAGCCTCATATGATGGAAGGGCTTTTCAAAATCCCAAAGCACTTCTACACACATCTTTTCCTTTTATTGTCACAAAAGAGGCGGGCTATCATTTATTATCATAAACCTCAGAACACTGAAGTCGAGAGCCCTTGACTGACTTGTCTAAAGGGAGGCCGTAGCGTGTAGTGAGGCGGAGACCTGAATGGGTCTGCCTGTGGTCTTTTCAAGCTTTCAAGATGGGTGTGTTGGCCCACCTGTGACCAAAGCCCAGGGGTCATTCTTTAAGGTTTTTTTTATCATTGCCGTGTGTCACAGACACATGACCGTGTGATAAAGAGATGTTTATTTGGAGACGTGAAGCTGGAACACTGCTGTAACCATCCTCTTGGCCCCCTTCCATTGCCAAGGTGCGGGAGCAGGTCATCCGCCGGCCTTCCCCGTTGGGCATGTGGCATGTTCCATGTGTGACAGATGACACTGAAAGGGAGACATCCAGGGTGAGCACCTGGTGGACTCATGAGGGCAGAGCACTGGGAGTCGTCAGAGGACAGCTGCTGGGGGACTGGGGCCTGGTGCGACGTTCTGCAGGAATGTTTGCAACCAGCTCATTTGTGGCGAGAGAGGTTGAGACGGGGGCCAGATGTTTTCCTTAGCAAAAAAACATCAAACCCAGACATCTCCCATATCCCAACAACTAACAAACAAAAAAGCGGTTCTGTAACAAGCAGAAGGCAAGTCAATGTGAATGGTATTGTTCAGAAGTGGTTTCACTGGATAAATCATGGAAGGAAAGATGGAAACAAATGTTTGTGGACCTAATGTGTGATCGGCCCTGTGATAAGTTTTTATGAACACTATCTCATGTAATTTTCCCAACACCCCTGGAAGGCAGGTGTTAATATCCCTGAGTTTGAAGAGAAGGAAAGGAGACCTAAGACACACGAGCTTATTGGCCCAAGGTTACAGGCTTGTAAGTGATACAGCCGGGATTTGAACTAGAGTTTTGCTTCCTAGCTCACAGTGTTTCCTCCATATCACACAGCAGTAAACACTGAAAGAGAGAAGAACATGCATTTATAAGCCAATATGTGGATACCAGGGGAAGAAGTAGAGTTTGGAGGGCCTGGAATACTGGAAGAGGAAATTTGGATCTTTCAGCAAGGAAACCATTCAAGGCTCTTGAGCAGATGCTTGCCGGAGCGAATGCTCTGTTCTTGCATGTTCCACCCAGCAGTGAAATGCCCGAGGGGGCAGGAGCTACAAGGGTGGCACAGGGCACAGGAGGCTGTGGGGGTCCCGCAGTGCCCTCCGCCTACCACCCTAGGAACCCTCTGAGCATGTGCATAGCCACATGCCCCCGCTGTCCCGGCTGCTGAGCATCTTTGCAGAAAAGCCATTTGCCCCACATCACAAGTTGGATTTCAGAACACATTTTCCTGAACAGGCTGTGTCCTCCTTGGGGATTGGGTTTTTGGCTTACAGAACATTGATGGAATCTACTGTGGGCTGGATTGGCTTTTACGGGCAGGTCTGGGGACCCAGCCACAGGTGGAACATACCTACTGTAGGAGAATGTGTTCGTGGTTCAGTTTCCAAATGGACATCTGGAACACAGCCTGCAATTGAACTTTGAGGTGTCAAGGGTCAGGTTCCAGTGACTGAGGGAGGGCACGGGGCGGGCGGGGGGGGTGACACTGAGTGACAGGTACCAGAGGCTGTTCCAGCTTTAATTCTGTGAGGTCAGTAGGAGTGTCCTCATTTTAGTGCAAAGGAATTGGACTCTCAGAGAGGTTAATTAACTTTTCCAAGGGTATACAACTGGGGAGAGTGGAGGTCTGAAGCTCGAGTTCTTTCCAGGAGTCAGATCAAATCTAGATCGAATGAAGAAATGAGTAGAGGTTCTCTTCCTGTCCCGAGCCTTTTCCATTAACATCATTGTGATAGAAAGAGCCTGCAAGAAGGCCTCACAGGTGCCTTTTAAAAACAATGGTGTAGCATTGGCAGGATGGGAACGCCCCTCACACCTGCTCCTGCCCCTTCCCCCACATGCCGGCCTTGGTCTCCCTTTCTCTTCTCTATGCTTAGCTGGGCAGCCTTATACCCAATCAGTGACTATTTGAAGTCCCTGAGAGAAGGGGGTCAGTGGGAAAGAGGGAAGCGGGCAGGTGCTCAAGGTGCAAAAGGCATAAGAACGAGGTGAGGTGGGCATATGGAAGTGAGCTCCATGGGGTGCTGAGCGCAGCAGTGTGGGGGTTGCCCTTTCCTGCCAGATGCCTCCTCTGTGCCTTCTGCCTCGAAGCCCAGGCACCCACCAGATTGTTGTTACCCTTTGCTCCAGTCCATTCCCAAGATAGAGTCCTTGGGTCTCTTCCTACTGGGATTTCTGCCTCTCTGTGAGCCAGCCTCTGTCCTAGCCCAGGAGGCTCCAGCCTGGCCCGGGTTTTAGCAGGTGATCCAGGCTTCCCCAACCAAAGAGGTGCCCACGCTGCTGCAGGTGGAGCTCTGAGGCCTCCTTCTTGGAGTCTCAGTGACCTCTGTGGCTTTGGCAGCAGGTGCATGGAGGTGATATTGCAGCTCGCTAGAACCCTTGCTTCTCTTCATCCAGCAAGCATTAACCCACTGCTACGTTGTGTGGTGTGCTGGAGCATGAAGGGAAATAAGATATAGGCATGGTCTGCAGGAATTCATCGTTGAAAGAAAGAGAGAAATAAACTGAGTATGTATTATGCATGAGGGGTGCACAAAGAGCTTGGGAACAGGCAAGTCAGTGGCTAGGTCTTCTTGGGAGGGAGAGAACTGGGGTAGCCTTCTCTGAAGAGGAGACTTCTGAGCTGGGCATTGAAGCAGAGGAAGCATTTACCAACTGTGTAGGGGCATGGACAGTCCCAGTGGTGGGAATCGAGTGGGAAGGTGTGGTAGGACCAAGAGAAGTCTGCTACCGTCAGAACATACAGGACAAGGATCGGCTTGATGATATTGTTACAAACTTCTCTCTTTAACCAGATTGGGACTGGAAGCTGTACCACAGATTGGTACTTCTGTGTAGATATTGGATGATGCTGGGAAGACTCAATGGGCACAAGGGCCTGGAAGTCAGACACTGTGAATCCTAAAAAGTTATTTTGATAAGCAGCGTAGTTAGAGCTTTGGAAATTCAAAGGACCTAAAATTGCATATGTGCGTGTGCAAGTCCCAGGGAAGCAGATGGCATCCTTCACTGGTTCTTGTATTTCCTATTTCCAAAGAGTTCTGTTCATAATTAACTGCAGTTGTACCACAGTGGAGAACATTCCCCCTGAATTATTAGAACAGAAGAATCCCTTCACCCCGTTACCCAAGGTCTGCTAGTTCAGTACACTCCTTTTAAAGATGGAAGGTACTGTTATGCCCATTCTATAGATGAGAAAACCAAGATCCAGAGAAACTTGCCCAAGGTCAGCGTCAGTGGCAGAAAAGGGTACGAGCCTGTGTTTGCAAAACCCACCTGGTGTTTTCACTGCGAGAGAAGGTACACTGTTTTGCCATCCCCTAACCTTTAAAGTAGGGACATGCGTCCTTCTGTCCGACCTCATCACCACTCTCCTTTACCAAAAAAGATTCTGTTTAGATTTTTTGTTGTTGTTGTTTTTCAAATCACAACCAGAATGTCCTTGAGGTATTCCTTGTTTGTGTTTTTGTTTCTTGTAAGTATTCATTCCATCCTTTATTAAAAACATGTCTTGGATAAATCACTGAGTGATGACTGAAACATTAAGACGACTTCTCTTTTGCTGACTGGTTTGAGGGGAGAGTGGCCTTCCACAAATAACATGGTGCGTGCCACCCCTCTCTGGGTAGATGTGTAGTCAAAATCACGACGTTATTGCGGTTTTCTCTCCTCCTAACTCTTTCCTCCAAGTACAAACACAAGATAATTATCCAAAGCCTTTTTTTTTAATGGAAAAAAAAAAAAATTCTTCCACCACATTCCAGAAGGAGCCATTTGTTTCTCTCACCCAATAAAGGCATCAAGCGTCCACCTTCCAGAAGGTGCTGTGAACGCTTATTGCTAAGAATGTTGTATTTGTATAAACTGTGAATTCCCGTTCCGATGGGCCACACTACCTACCTAAGCCTGGCTCCCTGGGAGCAAGCTAAGAAATTTCGTTCTATCTTGTGACTCCACATTGAGATGCACGTGAGGACTCTGGATTCTAAAGTTTCCTGGTGTTGAAGAGGCCGAGGGTGATGCGTGCGTGGACAGTGCTCTGTGGGCTCAGTCTGGGCCACCTGTTAGTGATGGGATTACTTTCTGCTTGTTTCCCGTGGCGCATGGTGGAGATGGAACCCGGCTCCTTAGCAGGGGAACGACGCTCTGTCAGGGGAGAGCAGAAGCAGAGGGAGGTGGAGAAATGGTGGGGTTTGTTGGGCCCTGGGGTGACCCTGGCCCTTGGGGCTTGGAATACTGTTGTTTAAGAGTCGCCGCCGGTGGGGGGCAGGCGGGGACCGAAGGGAAGCGGCTAAGAAACATCGGAGCCCCAGGCTTTAGGGAACAGGGCTGGGTGAGGCAAACAGGAACTATTGCTAAACCAAAATATTTGACTACATTTCACTTTTTGTCTTTCAGTCCAAATTCCTTGCTTGAAGGTTTAGCTTTGAAGTTGTTTCTTTTCTTAATGTTCCAACAATATTGTTCTTTTAATCTTGTTTTTGGGTGGAACATAGACTATTTAGATTATTTCTAAATTATAGCATCAGATTTCTCAGATTCCTGGCTATGCTTTCCATCATAGGCCTTCTTTGGGACTACTCAGAATCTCCTTTCTCAAAGAGGCAAGTATGTGTAAAAAACAACCTGGCTAAAACAGACCGTTTGGATCTTCAGCATCTGGTATGTATTTTGCAAATTTCCAGAGAGTTGCCGAATAGATGATATATATTTACAGTATATGTAGCTCTTTCCAACTTCTTAATACAGAATATGTATGCTAGTTCTTTCGATAGACAACACACACTGTAAAAAAAACCGTAACAGGAGAAGTCATTATAAGGATGATAAGATGTATAGAGAAAAAACTTTTTGCCAAAAAAAACATGTTTACAGGGAATACATCTTTTATATTTCACTTGGAAGAACAAGATGAACAGCTCCCTGGTCCAACCACTGAGAATTATGCAAGTTTCTACTGTATCCTTCCCCCTCCCCCCAGAGTCATTGGATGATACTTATGGGTTTTTAACAAGCTCAGCACCCCATGTAAGAGGGCCTCTTCCATCCGTGGTCTCCTCAGGTGGGAGAGCCGATCCCACCCAGTCCCCAAGCCCAGCTTCTGAGCCCCCAGGCCTGTGCAGTGCATGTCACCAGGCAACAGCTCCAATGGGAGTGAGTTCAGGCACCCCCTTGAGTCCCCTTGAATTGCTTTTCATTCTTCCCTCGGACATTTAGGGAGTGCCTGCTGTGACCAAGGTCCTGTGCTGTACCCCAGGGTCATCCAGGTGAATAAATCATGATCTAGGCCTTCAAGGTGCTCCTAGTCTACCTGGGGAGAGAGAAGTGCTCATTAGAACAAGTGAAGCTGAGTAAGGAGAACGGCAAAAGCGATATAGGAAGGGCTGTTCCAGAAGGTGGAGTCATGGTAGTTAGCAAAGGCTTATAAAGCTAGTCACTGTGAGGTTAGTTCTGAAAGGAGTTGGTCAGGTAGGTGAAAGCTGAGGGCCTTCTAGGCCAGAGGAGCAAGAGCAAGAACCAAGGGCAGAATGTATCGAACCCATGATATGTTTGGAAAATGGTGGTTTGGCTGGTGGGCTACATCAGGAGGCTTGAGAGGTCTGCCAGGACACTTGCCAAGCCCAAGAGTTTGACCTTTAATCTGTAGGCATTGAGAACTGGAAAGTATACATGATATCAACTCTAGCAATCCAAGTGATTCTTGTGAAGGCCAGGATTTGACTGAAGGTTGAGGAGAGGGGTCGGTATTTTGTTGAGTCCATTTCCCTCCTGCCCTGTAGCACTCACCCCTCCTCCTCCCCCCTGTGCTTTGTGCTGGAGTTTGCCACTCACACCCAGGGACTCAGAGGTGTGGACAGTGACTCAGACAGTCTTTTAAAGTCAGAACCACCAGGTCGACGGGTTTGTGTTTGAGAGAACCCCGCCACTTGCTCTGAGGAGCAGAGATGCTACCCCTTGAAGGTTTCTCTCTAATCCATGTCACTGCTAATTGAGTTGCTCATAGTCTTCAAGATGGCGGATGCCTCAAGCTAATGCCAAGAACAGTGTTTCCATAATTAAGCTCCCAAGTGGGAGAACAAATCTCTTTCATAAATTCTTTTAAATCTTTTTTTTTTTTTAAGATTTTATTTTTATTTTTTGAGAGAGAGAGAATGAGAGACAGAGAGCATGAGAGGGAGGAGGGTCAGAGGGAGAAGCAGACTCCCTGCTGAGCAGGGAGCCTGATGTGGGACTCGATCCCGGGACTCCAGGATCATGACCTGAGCCGAAGGCAGTCGCTTAACCAACTGAGCCACCCAGGTGCCCCATAAATTCTTAATTTAGTGCCAATGCACAATAGATTCGTTCCATCGAATGCTGCTTTTTACTCTCCATCCCTCCCAGCCACAGAATTCATGCAGGATCTGGAAGAGCCACGTTATTCTGGATATGCTCCTGAAAGAACCATATTTGCATGATACCTAGAAGGAGAACGGGACTGAGGCAAGTGTACTTGTATGGCTGTGTGAAGTTCCAGAACAGCTCTGGGTTCAAACCCCCTTTCGCCTCTGACAAAGCCAATAACCCAGGACAGCAACCATCTCACAAGACGGCTAAGGGCTCAGAGACAACCTAATAGACAAAGTTCTTCCTGCTTCTCTCACAAGTTATGTTTTAAGGATGGGTGAAGGTACGTGTCACCCCTGTCAGGGGCAACCTAGCTGAAGTTTCGCCCCCCTCGTGACATCTTTTTCAGCTCCTCAGACTTGTGCTGACCTTTTTATTTACTCTGAATCCCACTTGCACTCAAAGTCAATATTTACAGCTGAGACCACTTAAAAACCTTCGTAAAACCCTAAATGATATTGGGTACGAGTATGTATTCCATGTGGCTTAGTTTTGTCTCCCAAGTGACATTGCAAATCTCTGACATCAGGGACCACATTTCATGTTTCTTTGACTCCAGCCCTCTGACTGGAGGTTAGCATGACTCCAACCAGCGTGGTGTAATGCTGGTTGCACAGTACGTGCAAGAGAAATACTTGACTGATTGATTTGCTGTGGGTTTTTTTCCAACGAAGTGGAAATATGGATGCTCGTCCCTGGGGAGAGTCCAAGTCCTCTGGGCTGATGTCACATGCAGAGCCCACTTTCTGTCAACATACTTCTTCACATTGTCACATGCTTTCAGACACATGACAGGCCTATCTCATACACATCATTTATGTGCCCTCCTAGCTCCTAAATCTGATGCTCAGGTTTATGCAAACTGTTCACTGTGCAGGTCAGACCTTGTTCATCACTTGTGTGGTCCCAGAAATGCTGTGGAATATCTCAAGGGTATCAAGGACCTAAAACCAGGAGCCCTGTCCAAATCCTAAGGCGGGGTGATGACACCACATCAGTCTGGTGGTATGCACTCCCACCGCCACCCCGCCCTGGCAAGGCCCTGCTCCACTGATGAGGACCTGATGAGAAGCATTTTTTAAAGTAAGAACTGTTCCATTCTGCCACTCAGCTGCTCTGGTGGACCCTGGCCATAGGCCCGGAGGAATGTGTGCGCATTCAAGGGCAAATGTCGCCTCCCTGCATTGTGTGCAGAGGGCCCCTTTGTGCCTCAAGACTGGGAGCTGCATAAAGCCCCAATGTCTTCCTCACAGGGCCCGCAGTATGAGAAGGCCCTTTTCAGCAGCAGAGCCACAAATCTCAGATATGTACTTTGGGTCTCTGTTCTCCCGAAAGCTCTCACGTCTCAAATTCTACACCATCCAGGCTTGGTTAGTGTCATCTTTCTATTATGACTCCATCTGGTGAAAACCTATTTAACTGCCCTTCCAAAGTGACTGATTGGAGCAGCAAAAGCTTATTTTTTTTTAAAAGAAGAAAACAGCAATTAAGATTTTATAGCAATGTGGCCTTGGGAAAATACCACTAATTAGCTACAGTCAATTCTGTGGATTTAGACAGTATTCTGTACAATATTGCCACTCACACAGAGAGTTCTTTCTGGATTTCAAAGCCCTGCCCTCTTCCCGGAGTGCCTGTCTCCTAGCCTTCAAATCGTCAAATCTTATCATCTTTTTTTTTTTTTTTTGCTAGCTCGGGTGCCGCCTCCTCCAGGAAGCCTTCTGATTTCTAGTCCTCTACACACTCCCCTTCTGAATTCTCATAAGACTTTATTTGCTCTTCTCTTGGAACTCTTTTCCTTTTCTTCTTTGTCTTATCTTAATACATGCATTGGTGCCTTTTGCTTTTCTGTAAGATCCTTGAAGGAAGAATCCGTGTCTTCTTAGTCATAATTTCCTCAGTACCTAGTACAGGGCCATACACATACAAAGTACTTTCTGAATATTTGGGGCACTGGAGTAGAAAAGGAATGTCTGGGAATTATTTGAATTAATCATACCCAACCATTTTGGTTTGGTTTTCCGTTTTATTGAAATGTAATTGAAACATAACATTGAATTATTTTAAGGGGTATAGCATAATGATTTGATGTGTGTATATAGCACAGAATGATCACCGCAATGAGTTTAGTTAGCATCCTTCACCTCACAGTTACAGGTGTGTGTGTGTGTGTGTGTGTGTGTGTGTGTGAGATGAGAATGCCTAAGATCTACACTCCTAGCAGCTTTCAAGCATATAATACTGTTTCGTTAACTGTAGTCACCATGCCGTCCCCAGAACTTTCTTATCTTATAACTGGAAGTTTGTACCCATACTCAGACATTTTTAATGACCTCCATGGCTGGTTTGTGAGTGTGTTGTCTGGTGAGGAGGAGGAGAAGGACACCTAAAATAGTAACGAGGGCCATCACTGGTTGAACAGTTATATTCTAGACACTGTGGTAAGCACTTTCCATATTATGATGCCCATCTTAATGATGAGGAAACTTGGTTTTAGAGAGAATAAATGACTTGCCCAACAGTCTGAAATGAGTAAATGATAAAAGCGAGATTGGAATCAAGGTCTGTCCGACTACAGAGAGAGACCCATTGTCTGTTCTGTTGTGCTGAAGACTGTCATTGAACAATGCCTACTGTGTGGGAGGGCAGGCTCTTTCCCTTTATTCCCTCAAGGGTGGGTAGGGGGTTGGGAAGAACTGAGGCATCTGTGAAGGCAGCCTGGAAGGAAAGCATTCCACAGCTAGAAAGAGCATTGCAGGTCATCATGCACTTGCCCCCCTGGCCTCCATGCTGTTTCCAGGACAGGGGAATGGAAAACCGGGTGAATATTCCCGGGCCGCTGGACCTCGCGAGCCATTGTCTTGGGCCTGCCAAGCCTCTTTTCATATAGGCTACTTTATAAATGACTGTAATTGCACCAGGCTTTGGTGGAAGACTTTGAGCCTAATAAAAATGTCAAACTCATTAAGAAGCTTTCCAAGACCAAATAAACTCTGAAGAGGCTGTAATCTTTGATGGCTCTAAATTTATGAATCATAAGAATGTGGAAAAATATAGGCTGCCACGTACAGGCTACTGAAATGTCACCGTTTATTGCTTCAACGTCATCTTGTAATGGAGGTTTGGTTGCACAATCAGAAATTTCTCCTGAAAGTATCGTAGCAGTGTTTTTCTTTATTGCGACAAAGCAGCTGTGTGTATGAGCAGCCCTGTGTGTGTCACAAAGCAAAATCTAGAATAAACATAAGTTTGATTAGCTTGGAGTTGTGGCCAGAATCTCACTATATTGGAAATGTTTCGAGTCAGGCTGAAAAGGCTTTTTTTTACTCTTCATGGTAGCTTAGAAAAACCAAAGGGAAAACAGAAGTTACACCAGGGAAGGTTTCACATGTAGGAGGTAGGATTTCAGCTGGATCTTAAATGTGGGGTTTGGAGAGGCAGGAATCTGGGAGTCTCAAATGAGCCGAGGGGTAAGGACAGAGAAGGCAAGTAAGGACAAGTGATAAAGAAGCTAAGTTGGCTAGAGCCAAGGGTTTCATCCTGAGAAATCCAAAAGAGCCAGAGAAATAATTACCACACTATTAGTAACTGATTAAAGTCCTCTTCAAGGCCAAACACTTGAGCTAGAAGCTTTGCAAACATTGCCTCCATCCCCACGGCCATCCTATATGGTAAGTGTTATGTTTGGTGTGGAGGAGGTAATTAAAGCCGAGGCTCATGCAAATCCTGAGACAGAAAGCAGCTTGGTGGTTGACAGCGGCTGGGAGAGGGGAAGGAGGAGAGACTGATGAAGGGTATGGGGTTTCGTTTTGGAGTGAGGAAATGTTCTGGAATTAAGTCATTATGATGGATGTACAATTTTGTGAATAAACTACTGAATTGTGTAGTTTAAAATGATAAATTGTATGATTTGTATGATAAGATTATGTCTCCAAAAGGGGGGGTGGTGGAAACTGAGGCTCGAAGAGATCAAGTGACGTTCTCAAGGTCATGAAGCTAGGGGTCAGTCCGCAAACTGGGATGTGGACCCAGGGCTTCCAGGTTCCAAAACTTGTGCTCTTCCCTCTAGATTGTGCTTCCTTCTGTCATTTCTGTCAGGACCCTATGAAGGCATAGCCATGAGGTTGGCCACAAACTTTTGATCAGTGAACAAAATGTAGTTTTACTACAAATGCAATAATACTGTCTGAAAGATACTGAGGGGAGGCTGTGGGTCAGGAGATACGTAGTAAAGTTTTGAGAAGGAAGTACACAAGATACTGGCCTTGAGGATAGCAAGACCCATCCTGGACCCCACCCGACGTCAGGTGGGGGATCTTGGTATGCTGGCTCCTAGGGGTCCAGGGACTACCTAGACCTCATGATGGGGTATTTTGGGAGCCTGCAGCTGGTGGGCTGTGACAGGTAGGGTCCGTGGGAGGGGCCATTCTACAAAGGGCTGGAAATGCCCTCCCCTCTCATGGTGGAGTTATAATTTGGCGCAGTGGGTAGTGGTGCGTTAGAGAGAGCTCTTCGGCAGTTTACAAGAGTAGGTTAGTGTGAAGGAATCATGTGTGCATCAGGGAATCCAGCTGTGGCCATCGGGCATGAGTTGGGAAGAGTGTAGTTCAAGGTTTTGGTATTGGAAGTGGACAAGAGGAGTGAAGCAGAGTGGTATTTAGGCGGGGAGAAATGGTAGCCTCGGCCACAGATGAGGGTATATAGTAATTGAGAGCTCTACTAAGTTTCTCTCCTTTTTAACTCCTGGTTTTACAGTTTGGAAGACTAGAAACCTGAGTGCTAAGGATGGACATGAAATAGAAAGGAGGCAAAGATAATAAAATAATTTGGGGTCCTAATGAGTCTGGGGTGGTGACATAGGAACAAGTATGGAGAGGTCCTCATCCCAGACACATGCGGCCTTTCCTCTCTTCTTCCACTTTACAAAGGCAAGGTCCAAACTCTGTGTCAGCGGGAAATACAAAAGAGTAGTAACACTGACAGTCTCAGGCATTTGTATAACACTTTATAGTTTATAGATTACTTTGCTATCTTTTGTTCTATTTATTGTGACAGTTTTATCATAATCCTTCCCCGATGGTGAATTTGCCCTGCATGAAACTGCATAGTTGGATTTCCTATGACATTCCACTCAGCAGTTTGAGGATTTCAGATCAAATATCCTTAAATCTGAGAGGTGAGGGCGCCTGGGTGGCTCAGATGGTTAAGCGTCTGCCTCCGGCTCAGGTCATGATCCCAGGGTCCTGGGATCGAGTCCCACATCGGGCTCCCGGCTCAGCGGGGAGCCTGCTTCTCCCTCTGACCCTCTCCCCTCTCATGCTGTTTCTCTCTCGCTCGCTCTCTAAAAAATAAATAAAATCTTAAAAAAAAAAAAAATCTGAGAGGTGAGCTCAAGTGAGTGACATGGGGAGTCCAAGAAGAATCAGAAAGGCCCTGAATATTTGGATGCAAGATGAGACACCCCCCTGGTGCCTGGTGAATTGGAGGTTACCTGCATCAAATCAGCAAATGCCTCATTCACACAAATGGGAGCTCCAGAAAAGTTCTAGCAAGTAAAGGCTGGGAAAGGTATATGTATTATTCAGTGTCAATCACTTACTATTTTTATTTTATTTTATTTTATTTTAAATTCCAGTATAGTTAACATACAGTGTTATATTAGTTTCATGTGTACAATACAGTGATTCAGCACTTCCATCCATCAGCCAGTACTCATCACAAGTGTGATCCTTAATCTCCATCACCTATGTCACCCATCCCCGGACCCCTCTCCTAACTATCAGTTTGTTCCCTATAGTTAAAAGTATGTTTTTTGGTTTCTCTCCACCTCTCTCTCTTTTTTCCCTTTGCTCATTTTTGTTTGTTTCTTAAGTTCTACATATGAGTGAGATCATATGGTATTTGTCTTTCTCTGACTTATTTCGATCATTTACTCTTTTAAGGTATATAAAACGTCATTCGTAATATGCAAGGCAGAAGACAGTAGAATGGTGTCTTTTAGTGCTGAAAGAAAAAAAAATTGTCAACCTAGATTCTACATTGAATGCAAATATTTTTTTAGAAATGATGGCGGAAGAAATACTATGGAGAAAAATAAAGCAAGAAAGGCCAGTATGAAATGCTTGGGGAATGGGCCTCCATTTTAAGTGGAATGGTCAAGGAGGACGTTTCTGGGAAAGTGAGAAGTGTTCCAAGGCTGGAAGGAGGTGAAGGGTGAGCCACGGAAACAAATGGGAGAAGAACATGCCCAGGGAGAGGTTATGACGAGCAGAGAGAGGGTGAGAAGGGGCATGTCTGACCTGTTTAGGAAACAACATGGAGATCCGTGTGGCTGGAGCAGAAGGGTCAAGGGAGAAAAGGGGATGGCCTCATAAAGTTGACAGGGGACCAGGTTGTGTGAGCTCTTAGAGGACAGATAAATATATGACTTGTTTTCCTGGACAATCCAAGTTTGCATCTCTTGTCCTGTACTAATTTATTCTAACAAATGTCCTGGTGTGGTAGAGAGACTTTATGGCAACCCTGAGTAGAGGTCATTAAAGATTCTGCCCTTCACACATATTGGGAAGGGGGCCTTGGGAGGGTTTCAACCAGAGATTCAGCTCCGACATGATCGTTTGATTGCCTTGTGGAGAAGAGATGACAAGTGGGCAGAACAGAAGATGGGTTAGTTAACCAAGTGAGAATTGAGGTGTCTTGGGTCACAAGGTGGCAGCAGATGATGAGAAGTATCGGGATTCTGGAAGTCTTTTGAAGGAAGAGTGGCATATTGGAGGTGGGTGTGGGAAGAAGAGGTGAGTAAATGGTGATGTCAAAGTTTTGGGCTTAAGCGATAGGAAGGATGGAATAGTGTGCAGCTGATATGGAGAAGATTCTGGGTGGAACAGATTGGGGAGGGAAGATCAGGAGCCAGGCTTTGGATTGTGAAGTTTGCCACACCTTTTGAACACCCCAGTGGAGATATCAGAGAGCCAGCGGGTACGGAAGTCAGAGGTTCAGGGAGAGCTTCTGGCTGGAGATATAAGTGTGGCATCTCATGCCAAGAGACTGGATGAGCCTACCACGTACAGATGGAGGAAGGAAGGTGGTCGAAGGACTGAGCCCTGGTTGCTGTGATGTGTGAAGTCCATGAATTGGCCAGTACAGCGGGTAAGACTGAGAAGCCGCAACCAGCGGAACAGACATAAAAAATCAAGAGAGAGTGTGGGGCTGGAGGCCAACTGAAGAAAGTGTTTCAAGGAGGTAGAGGAATCAGCTGGGTCCAGTGGTTTTGTTAGGTCAGGTACGATGAGGACTCAGAATTGGCCATTAGGTTTAGTCACGTGGCAGTCCCCGATGACTTGGGCAGTGGGCATGCGTGTACATAGGGCAGAAGCCTGATGGCAGCAAGGTCAAGAGAAACTGCTGTCTCTGTTTTTGTGGGGCACTTTTTGGTTTGGTTTGGTTTTTCCTTTCCCCACTCTCATACTCCCCTTCGTCCTTAGGAAATTTCTCCGAGAGACCTCTTCTCTCTTACTTTGTGCAGCGGCTGGGCGGAGAGACCACAAAAGCTATGGGGCTTTCTGTTGTTGGCATCTGGCTCCTTTTGGGGGTGGGAGCATTCTGCAGAGGCGCGCTAACTCTTCTCATAGTCCTTGTCACTTGAGCTTCTGCAGCAAATGAATGCAATTCAGGGGATACAGACTCCAGCAAGGAGACAGGATAAACGGCTTAAAGAAACAAGACCTCCCAGAAATAACACATTTCAAGTGGCAATTGTAATGTGGTTATCTTAAAACTGGGGGATGAAATCTGAAAATGTTTCGGAGGGAAAAAAAAAAGAGGTAGGGCTAGATGAGAGCTTGCCTTTGGGGGATGCATGCAAGGGGAAAGAATCACCAAAGCTTTTGGGGGGAGCCAAAGGTTGAGCAGTGCCTAGCAGAAATGTGTTGGGAGGAAGAGGGAAGAGCTGGCGGCAACATGGTAAGTTCACTTGGGGCCCTTTGCAGGAGATACAAATGGAGATGATCTATCAGCAACTATACACAGAGCCTAGAGAGCCAGTATGGCTCCATGTGGATCCAGGAGTCTTGACTGGCAAGTGGCAGAGGCAGTCCTGTTTCATAGAAAAGGTGGGATTTAGGAGCCTTTGCAAAGGTTGGAGAAAGTCAGCTCAACTCTCTTGGGAATAAGTAGTAATGGGGAAGGTCAAAGACAGATGGTCCAGCTTGCAAGATAGCCCATAGGTGAGGACGGATGGCACTTAGAAATGACAGGGACCTTGAGAGGTGACCAAGGGGAGTTAAGGTGTTGGAATAATAGCATTTCACTCCTGCACTCGTTTGACTAACTGCTAAGACTGCTAAGTATCCTGACCAGCACTGAGGACTCAAAGGTGAGAAAGGTACAGTGCCTATATTTGATGATCCTTGTCATTTTGGTGAAACAGAAGTGTGTGGTCATTACAGCACAAAGCATGATACAGTGTAACTGGGGAATGAGGAGGTAGAACCGTACCCAACCCTGAGTCTCAGTGGAGATTTGCACTTAGGGTCACGCTAAACAGGGCTTAGCTAGGCGTGGGTAGGAGAGACCTGCAGAATTTTCCAACACCGGCAAACTCTAGGGCGTTTGGAGGAGCATGAGAGGTTAGGGGAGGTACAGGGAGGTCAGATGTATGGAAGCAGCTAGAGTGCTAATAGAGCAGGCAATGAGCTGAGGGTCACCTCAGCAGCAGCTTAGTAAGCATGCGAAGGGGGAGGAGAACAGGACCAAGACTTATGTGCCTACCGTGTAACACACCCTTTGTTAAGATTTTCATATTTTTAAGCTTAGTTGTGATTTTTCAATTAAAAAAAAAAAAGGTGCTCCTTGTAAGAAAATTGTAAAGCACAAAAAGTGGAAAGAAGAAAACAGTCTTCCATTGTTAGCATCCTAATGTACTTCTTCCTGATATTATATAACTTCTCTTCCATCCTTTCATCACTGAACATTTTATTTTAAAAGATTTATTTATTTATTTTAGAGAGAGAATGAGTGGGGAGGAGGGGCAGAGGGAGAGAGAGAGAGAATCCTGAAGCAGGCTCCCTGCTGAGCATAGAGCCCCCCACAGGGCTCGATCCCAGGACCCCCAAGACCATGACCTGAGCTGAAATCATGAGTTAGCTGCCTAACCAACTGAGCCACCCAGGCACCCCATCACTGAACATTTTAAAGGGGATTTCCCATGTTATTAAAAATTCTTTATAAACATCATGTTCAGCACTATCTAATATTCTATTGTATGAATATGCAATAATTTGTTATATCATTGCCCCAGCATCATGCATTTGGGTTGTTTCCAGTTTTATGTAAATATAAATAAAGCTGTGATAAGCATCCTTGTATATAAATCTTTGACCTTGTTTTAGATTATGCCTTTAGGATTGATTCCCATAATCGGAATGTCTAGGTCAAAGAGCACAAGCATTTTAAGCCTTCTGATCCCTATTGCCAAACAGCTTTGCAAAAAAATCCTTCCAATCTCTGTTTCAACTGGCAGCATGTCACCACATACTCTCCAAAGGTGGATGTTGTCATCAAAAATTTGCTATCACTTAAACCTCGTTATAGTCTCATAAAATGAGTATTATCCCCAATTTACAGATAAGGAAAACTGAGGCCAACAGGTTATTTTACTAGCTCCATGTCACATAGCTAGTAAGACACAGAGACAGAACCAGCACCAGGTCTGGCTCATTCGAGAGCTGGATTCCTCTCCCCAGGCAGGTAAAGGGCACTGGAGGTTTTAAAATCCGGAGAGTGACATGAAGCATGAGCTCCCCTTGGGTGCTGTTCCCAGTGCTGCCTTGTCTGGTGGTGATGAGGCTAGAGGAGATTAGCTACCCCTAACACGAGAGAACCCTTTTTTAACAAACTGCTTCTTGTTCTTCGGGCATTTATGAGCTGAACAGTGATGATGTGGAGAGAGGGAACAAAAGAACAAAAAATGTAATGTAGGTTATTAATGTTAATAAGTAACATATATGTGAGTCATACAAGTAAGTTCACAAACAGGACCCACTGCTGTCATTTCTACACGGTGTTGGGTAGTTATTAATGATAGAAGAGGTCATTTCGCTAGGAACAAAGTTGAGCTGTTCTCAGCTCGACCACGTCTCTGATTCCTCCGGAATCTCTTCAGCTTTTCAGACCTGATGGTCAGAGGTAAATGCACTCCCAGGTCCAGGGTCACCTCAGAATTTAACTCAGGCTGTGGCCAACTTAGCCACATGGATCCGATTTGGTCTCTTGAAAGACCCAAATTGGCCAGTAATCTCACTTGGTCACACATGGGGAGTATTAAAAAAATAACAATCAGAACTACCATTTATTGAGTGCTTACTGTATGCCAGGCACTTAGAGAAAATGAACTCCCTCAGTCACGTTTGGGGCCCAATAAGCAAACCAAAAACCAAATTAAAGACAGGCTCCCTCGCATGGAGTCCAAGACTGTCATCAGCAATAAAGAGGTGAAAACTGTTTGCAAAGGGATTTAAATAATCTGTTTCAAGGCACATGGAGTCATGCACATTCCTTCGTAACGTAAAGAAGAGCACACTGGTGTTAAATAGGGGAGAGCATCAGACTGACAAGTAATTGATAATGGCAACCACTCGCATGTCTTGGAGGACATCTCTGCTGCAGAGAGGTAGAGCACGGTGGTGGCGCTTTGCCCAGAGGGATGTGTCACCCCCAACTGCAGAACCCTTCATTCCACCTTCTGCCCTCTCTCACCTCCCTCCTTGGTTTTTATCCATTGCTCCTGTCACTAAGATAAAACAGCATGTTCCCTAAGTATGTGTGCACTGTAGAGACGGACCAGCATCCAGAGAACGGAGATCCTCGGGAAGGCACGGGGACATTCTCAAGGCAATGGTAATGCTTTCACAACAGAGCTCCTGTGGAAATAGGGCTCATATTAGCAAATAGACTGCCCTTTGAGAAACAGTCCGTCCTGAAGCAGGAGGGAGATTACTGTGGGGAAGGGGGCTCCACTCAGCAAGGTGAGGTGTGCAAGACAGTCCTGGTTCCGGGAATTTACTAACACTTTCAAGAGTATACCCAGATGGGGCGCCTGTGGCGTGGCTGTTAAGCATCTGACTCTTGATTTTGGCTCAGGTCATGATCTTGGGGTCGTGAGATGGAGCTCCATGTTGGGCTCTGCACTGGGCATGGAGTCTGCTTAAAATTCTCTCTCTCCCTACCCCCCTACTCTCTCCTCTCTCTCTCTCTCAAAAAAAGAGTATACTCAGGTAATTTATATACATTTATATACATATTTCCTGGAATATACTCCTATATTAATAGACTCTCCTGGGGCGCCTGGGTGGCTCAGTCGTTAAGCGTCTGCCTTCGGCTCAGGTCATGATCCTAGGGTCCTGGGATCGAGCCCCGCATTGGGCTCCCTGCCCCGCGGGAAGCCTGCTTCTCCCTCTCCCACTCCCCCTGCTTGTGTTCCCTCTCTCGCTGTGTCTCTCTCTGTCAAGTAAATAAATAAAATCTTTAAAAACAAAACAAAACAAAACAAAAACCAACCAAACAAACAAACAAAAAATAGACTCTCCTTCCCTATGTTGTATAAAATGCTAGTCTTTTTAAAATTTTAATTCCAGTATAGTTAACATACAGTTTTATATTAGTTTCACCTGTACAATATGTGATTCAACAATTCCATACATTACTCAGTGTTCATCGTGATAAGTGTACCCTTAATCCCCATCACCTATTTCACCCATCCCCCCACTCACCTCCCTTCTGGTTTGTTCTCTATAGTTCTCTACAGTTAAGAGTCTGCTTTTTGGTTTGTCTCTTTTTTCCTTTGTTCATTTGTTTTGTTTCTTAAATTCCACATATGAGTGAAATCATATGGTATTTGTCTTTCTCTGACTGACTTATTTCACTTAGCATTATACTCCCTGGATTCATCCATGTTGTTGCCAATAGCAAGACTTCATTCTTTTTTGTGGCTGAGTAACATTCTTTTGTATACCCACATCCTCTTTATCCATTCATCTATTCATGGACACTTGAGCTGCTTCCATAATTTGGCTATAAAATGCCAGTCTTCATATCTCTTTGCCTACATAAAGGAAAGTGAAACTTTGACAGTCACTTCCCAAATATAAATTGGAGGGGAACAGAGAGCATGGAGCAGATAGAACAGTTATGTCGTGGGATTATGGGTCTAGAGAGGTGCCCCTGGGTGGGTTGGTGTGTATGTATATATGCATCCATATGTATATGTATTTGTATATATGTGCCTGGGCATTTATCTGTGTGCATGCGTGTGTGTGTAGAGAGAGAGAGAGAGTAAAAGAGAAAGGCTGGAGCGTGGGGACGATCACGTGGATGAACAGCATGCTGACCTCTATTCTTAGCATACAATTACTTACAGAGGCCTTGGCAATTTGAAAAGTGCACCTAGGTGCCTTAAAAGGAAAAGCATCAGACTTACAGCCAGGACTGTTGGGCCCGAGCCTCAGTCATATCACCTATGCAGTCAGTAAATATGCTAAGTATCCATGGTAGTTAGTCCAGTGGATGGATGACATTGCCCTTCTGTACTCCCAAGCCTTTCTATCTCCTAGTATTGCTGTACCTATCTCCCGTTTTCTGCACCAGGCATTTGGAGGGTCCTGGGTTTTTCACTGGAAATGAAAGAATTGCCAGTTTCCTTCTAGAACTCGATCCAGGGTTGTCTAGGCCAGCCTTTTTCATTTTGCTGTTACCTCCCTCCCATGGCCAGCATTTCCTGCAGAAGCTAACTCTCCCTCAGCAGCCCCTGTGCCCAGCCAGGGTGGAAACCCAGCAGTTCTGTTTTTACGGTGAGCACCCTATGGACACCTGCTTTGTGCTCAGCACCGGGAACTCTCAGGAGCTCAAAGTATAGACCTAGGAGAGGCAGATCACTGGCCGTTGTATAACATGATAGGAGAGAGAAGGATGAACCCTGCCTGGGGAGGTCAGGGGAGACCTCAGAGGAAATGGACTATCAGTTGGAACTTAAAGGATGATTTTTGTTTGCCAGGCCAATGACGACGATTGAGGCAGAGCCTACAGCATGATAGGATGAAGGGACAGGGAATCATTTGGATGCCAGGATCCCTGGGGGTGCTGGAGGAGCCTGTAAGTTGAGGAGTGGGATAGGGCTATGAGTAAAGTTGGAAAATTAGGCAAGGGTCAGGTCTTAGAGGCTTTGAGCTGAACAGAAGTCGAGCGGGCACTTTTGGCCAAGACCAGCTGCTATACCGAGGCGTTTCAGTCGTTGAGTGTCATGTACCCTTCGTGGCTAAGATACGTGGGCCCCCAGGAGTGCTGGTCTTTTGAAAGACAGCCCCTCTTAGCTAGTTCTCCAGAAATGGACAGCCCTCGGAGACGGAAAGCACCAGCTGTGTGGTCAGGAAGGGGCCAGAAGGCCTGGAAGAGCTTTGGAGAAGGGTCAGGAGTGACCGACATCTTTGTGCTTTTGTCAGCGTCCCCACTAAAGGAGGATTAAAGCCTTTTGTGAAAGAGCTAGTGAGGCTTTCTTTTTGTTCCCCCATCATGGTCAATGTACTCTTTAATCCCCACCCCCTACTTGCCCCATGCCCCCCACCCCCCTCCGGGCACCATGTTTGTTCTCTAGAGTTAAGAGTCTGTTTCTTGGTTTGTCTCTCTCTCTCTCTTTTTTTTTCCTTCGCTCATTTGTTTTGTGTCTTAAATTCCACATGTGAGTGAGATCATATGGTATTTGTCTTTCTCGGGCTTTTTTCGCTCAGCATTATACTCTCCAGCTGCATCCATGTCGTGGCAAAGTAATGAGGCTTTCTAAGGTTGGATGAGCTCGCAATTTCACCTAATCACCCCCCAGTGGGGTTCATGCCAGACTTCGTCTGCAGGTTTCTTTGTAAGATGGCACCTTGAAGTGAAGAATTTCTAAAAACAGGTATTTCGTAGAGAAAATGGTTGCATGGAGATGGAGGATCTGGAATTCAAAGGGCAGGCTGCAGGAAGCCAGAATGATGGCCCAGGCTCTGTGAGGTTACTTGGATTATTAGCCCGCGAACCTGTGCAAGGCTGTTTTCTGGGCCAGCACCCGTGAAAAGGAGTGGGTCCTTGGCTACAGCTGTTGACAGAGAAAAGAAGGACATGCAGCTCCTTCAACTTTTGACACATTGCTATGGGACTGGAATGGCAGGCCATTCAACTTCCTCCCTCGCGTCTGCTATGCCTTCTGGATTCTACAATTAAAAAGGTCACACTTAGAAAGAGGCTCCAGCTGTGAAATTATTTCCCAACAGAGACCCAATGCATTAATACGTTCCGAAGGCCCAAACCAGGCTACTCCAGTGAGCTTAGAGCAAGGTGGATGATTGTTGTAGCTGTTCTGAAGTTTCTGATTGTTGCTCGGTGTGGCTAAAGACAGAATGCTCTTGCCATCAGTAGGAAGGAGTTGGCATAACTCATAAATTATGCTTTTAGCAATAATTCTATCCTGAGGTGGTCACATGAATAACCAAGATAAAAGCATTTGTGTTAAAAAACATCGTGAAATTCACCTTGCTTTATAGAAAAGCAAATGCATTTCCATTTGCAGTGGCCATAGTCACGCGCATGGTGTTGCATTTACATAGGCGGAGCTGGTGTAGAGCAGCCTTTCCTAAAGCATGTTCCAGTACCTTCAGTCCTGTGAGAGTCCTGCACAAGAAGGGTTTTATATGAGAATAAATTCAAGAAATGCTGAGTGTTATATACCCTTCTTAGACATTCACAAGGCCCTCTGGCATAGTAAAGACTCTAAGATAACTTACACTAAGGAAACCTGGTTGACTTTGTGTAATTTAACATTTCCCAAACTTGTTGTCCATGGAGCCATTATTTGGGTTTTTTTTTTTTTTTTTTTCTGTTTCTAACCTCTTTTAAAATCCTGCGTATTGAGAACAACTTTAGGAAAGGCTGATTTGGAGAACAAAGACATAAGTAGGAATAGGATTTATTGATTTATTAATTGTCTTTCCTTACTTTTGACAAGGTTGAGCTAGTTCATCTTTAACCAGAAGATAGATAGATAGATAGATAGATAGATAGATAGATAGATAGATAGATAGATAATGGAGCCACATATGTAAATGAGTCATAATCTCTCTCCCTCCAAACCTCCCCTCCTAATCTAGACCCTCCCATTTTTATAACTCCCCACATCGACCCAAACAAGACTGGCCTGGCCGTGTCAGTTTTTTCCTCTGCAACCTGTTTATGAACCTATGTCCACACCAACTATTGTCCTCCGGAGGGTTCTTTTACACACATGTGGGGATCCTATCCCATCTAAACCACTAAATCCATTCAGAACCTATGTACACCAATAAACCAGTCCTGATTAGGTGAAATGAAGTGTCACATTTGGGCCAAATTCCCAGCTGAGCAATATGCCTCCTTTTATGTGGGGTGTAAGTATAGCTCACCTGGGCTTCGCGTATGTGTAACTAGATATCTTTCTGCGGTCTGACTGGGGGTTTGCTGCATGTGGACCAGACCATAAACTCACTGAAGAAATAGACCCTTTCCCTGTCGTCCTCGTACTCCAGGGAATATTTATTAAAGCAACTTGTAGCCATAGAAGCCAGCTTCAGACATGGAAATTCTGTGGTTAGGGCTGGACATCAGAACGGTAGAACCGAAATGTTTCCTCCCAAAACCCAGCCATTCTGCTTTGGCTGGATATTTCTCTCTCTGCTCCAAATAAAGCACTTCTTCCCAAAAGCGTCTGGGAAGAACTCTACGCATCTCTTGCATTTCCTTGCCGCCATCTACTTCGGTCTATTACCTGTCCCAGGCTGGGTCCACCTACCCCTTACTCTGAAGGACACTGATAACTACCTGATTACCATATCTGATTGCCGTTTTCATAGGATTTTTTTTTCCCCCACCTCCTTGGAGATTTCTTGACAATTCAGTTGTCCTGACTCCCAGGATGCTGAGTTCTCCTGGTCCTCACACTTCATCCTGAAGTCAGCCCACCCAGTCTCCCATCTTGCACAGGGAATGTTTCCATTCATTCATTCATTTATTCCAGCTATCAGTGCTTGTAGTCCTGCCTCCAATTCTTTGGGAATGCTGCGGGGGATAAACAAACAAGCAAACTGAACTTGTTGCTTCCTCCAAATGTTACTGTTTCTCTAAATGGGATCGTAAATTTCCCAGGAACATTGAACCTAAAATATCAGGGTTCTCTTTGACTTCCCTGTCTCCCTAATCTCCTGTGACATTTGTGACCGCGTCATCAATTAGGAAGCACGAGGTCAGATCTGTAAAAGATCATTTATTTCTTCTGTGTCCTGCTTAAATAAATGGAATTTATTTAACTCATTTTGGTTTTATGCTGTGAAACTATCCTGCTCTCTAATATTCTCATACATTACTTCAAAATGTTTCCTGGCTTTAATATGTATCGATGAGGTTTGGCCCAGGCTTCCCCAGAGTATGCCACCTTGGCATATTGATTATTTTGAATTAAAGCTACTTAAGAAATAGCCGGCACAAGAAGGACACTCTGACCTCCGTGACCCCCTGAAAGCAGGAAATAAATCTCTCATGTGGAAGGTGCCCTCCCTGTACCAGGAGAAAGAGAGACATCCTTATCACCAGAGATAGGGAATTTAGGATGGAGAAGGCTATATAAACAAACCTTGTTACCTCCCTAATTTACTACTTCAAGCCCAGACTTGTTTGTCTTGTTGATTCTTCACAAATTTATTGTTTCCTTGTCTAAAAAGTAAAGGTATAAAAGCTGCCTGCTTTGGTCACTTCTTTGAGTCTCATAGTCTGTACCTACCAAATTAAATTTGTTTTTCTCCTGTTAATCTGTCTTATGTTAATTTAATTATTAGGTCAGCCAAAGAACCTAGAAGGGAAAAAGGGAAAAACTTTACCCCCTACCATATGCTTTATCATCTGATAAGACGTATACATTTTATCAGAGCCTTCTATTTATCTACAATTCTGGTAGCCGTCTTGTGGTGAGTGGTCATGTCCGTTAAAGATTTTTTAAGCCTAGAACAGAGGTTTACCTTACTGCCCTGCTTCACCTTGTCCAGGGTTTTTGAGAAGAGCAGAGTAAGATTTGGTTCCGACTTTACAAAGCATCATCATACTGGAAAGAACAGCCATAAATCTGAAATGTTTAAATACTGGCCTCTGAAAATATTTAATTAAATCCAGAAATGCTTATTTGGAAGACATAATTCAAGGATAGGAAGGAGGGGGAGAGGTTGATGTTGGTTAGAGTCATCATGGAAGGTTCCTAAAAAAGATGAAATTTTGAGTGGAAATGAAGAGTATGTAATATTTGAAGAGAACAGTAATAGAGACAAGGAAGTTAGGGGCTAGTTCTTTCTCCTTTTAAAATGGAAGGGGGGGGGCGCCTGGGTGGCTCAGTTGGTTAAGCGACTGCCTTCGGTTCAGGTCATGATCCTGGAGTCCCGGGATCGAGTCCCGCATCGGGCTCCCTGCTCAGCGGGGAGTCTGCTTCTCCCTCTGACTCTCCTCCCTCTCATGCTCTCTGTCTCTCATTCTCTCTCTCGCAAATAAATTAAAAAAAAAAAACTTAAAAAAAAAATTTTTAATGGAAGAGGGGGAAAGATGCCCCTTCAGTGTGGATGACCATGTGTTCCCCTAGCAACTTGTTCCTGGGCTGTTGGAAACTTCTCTTCACTCATGGGACTCACCTCACTGGATAGAGGTTCCTCAAGGGTAGAGACTGTCTCATTCACTGCCATTCCTAGCTCCAAGCGCAGCATCTGGGTCAGAATAGACACCCAACACAAATGTGCCAGTTGAATGTGCCAAGATTGGAATGGACAGATGTTTACATTTTCAAAATGAAGGAGGGTAATAATTTGCGAACTACAGATATCTAAACTTGATGATAGTTCAAAAAAAAAAAACCCAAAATCCATCTGGAACAGACATAAGTGGCTGGATTGAAAAAATCTGCAATTCATCTAGACGTGATCAGGAAATTTGAACTGACCTTCATTAAAAACCACTAGTGCCATGAAAAGATTTTCAAAGGAAATCTAATTTCATTGTGTGTTAATAGAAATAAGAGTGTCGTGAGCAATCATGGTCCTTTTGTGTTCTTCTGGACAGACCACAGTATGTTCTGTTCTGAGTTCATTTTAAGAGGGGTACACCCCGGGGTGGGGGTGGGGGCAGGAGGGCGACCAGGACTCATTATTAGTGTCCCTGTTAGATGAGTACAGTTGAGAGAGCTGGCATGGTTTAGCCCCGGGGAATCCTCGGTGGAGGTAGGCAGGAGGATGCAACAATGCCATCTTCAAAGCCCCGGAAAATAGATGTAGATGTCTCCTCTACCACTTGCAGGGGCACGAGAGGTGGAAGTAATAGGGGGCCCAAATTCAAACACCAGAATTGTGCTGCTCCAGCTGCAGAGAGCTCCCTTCATTGCAAACGTTCCGTGGCACTGGCTGGCCTGACCTGTTCGGGGAAGCTGCAGGTGGAATTCCTGCACTGGGCGAGAGGTTTGAACTGGGTAGTCTTCAGCTCCAAGAATCCGTGACTGCCCCACTTCATTCATCATGAATAGGATGGATGCTCTTCAAGAAACCTTGCCAGACTAGAGCCACTATGCAGCAAAGCCCCTTGGAGGCTCCATTCACATTGCTTTCCAGGTCAACAGCTCAGGGTAACCCATGCCTGTAATAGGAATTCAGAAGAGGTTAGCCATTAACTAAGTAACGTCCTACCTGTCACCCGGGAGTGACCAATCTCTAATCACTTCTCATTAGTAGAAGATAATTTGTAAGTTAGAGAATCGATTTACATCGCATCATATGAGATCATGGCCCATGTCAGCAGAAGTTTATCGCGATAAATCAACTGATGGAAACTCCAGTCTAAGATGTCCTGAATTCTTCAAATTCCCTGTTTCGTATCCCTCTCCTCCAGTTGTTTCTAGAACCAGGGAAGAGCAGTCTTCTACTTTTTAAATAAGATCAGACACACGCCAGAAATAAATGAATGGAAGTATAAGAAATTAGAATCTGTAAGCGTTTTTGTTAAATTATTTGAGTTTACAAATTTTCCCCCCATCATTTAGACTTAACTTCTGTGTTTGTCAGTAATTTCTCACTGCCTGCCCCTTTTCTTCTCCTTCCTGTCTTTTGTTTCCTTTCATCTCCTTTTCCTCTAGGAATTTAAATTTTCTGAACTTTCCCAGGACTCAATTAACATCACTTAAAAACATTTTTGTGGGACCAGTGAAGTTTTGGAGCTGCTGCATTTCATACTTAGCCGAACCCTGGAAACCAATCTGCAGCCACACATTTGGCTTTGGTTTAGAGGCAGCAGTCGAAAAAGGGAATTGATATGCAGGTGTGGTGCAAAGCCGGTCTTAAAAATACAGATGTTATTACCTCTGGGCCCCAGGGACCTGGAACAAAATGCAGCAAGCCACCCCCAGAGGTGAAACAATGGTCATAAAATGGTTTCTTGATCCCTGAGTTTTGCTGAGCTGTCTCTTCGCAACATTTAGTGACTACTTAATAACACCAACAGTTCTTTCAGGGAAATTGCTGACATTTAGGGAGCAAGGTTATGTAAAACAAAATTGAATTATGAAAACAATTTTCCAGTTAGCTCTGACATTTATTTCTGTTTATCTTTTTCCTCAAAGGAGCCATTTACCAGTTCCTACCCAGCTGGCATGAGCTGATGTCCACAGACCCCAAACAATCAGCACACACCTCTGAACAACAAGGGTCCTTATTTTCCATCGCTGGTCCTAGCCCAAAGCTTGGAAACACATTCAGTCATGGAAAGACCTAAAACCAAGAAGTACCGAAAGTGGTCTTTTGAAGAAAATTATGATGCTTGTTTAACCCCACTTAAATTTTCATAGAACTTCTCTCTTAGCCTAGTGCTGATGGAGTCTTATAAGATGGTAGTCTTATTTAGATGTAGAAATGGCGTGTATTGATGAGTGAAACTTAAAGACAGAGGCACATTCCAGTAAAACTGAAAATGCGCACACCATAAAAGCGAGCAATTCCACTTCTAGGTATATACTTGAGAGCAACTCTCCCACATGTGTACACTTAACAACAGTTCAAATGAATAAACTAGATGCATATGTGTCCACATGGATAGATCTCAAGAACACTGAGTGAAGAAAGCAAGCTACTAAAGATACTGTTACCACCATGCAAATTTTTAAATAGAACACAAACATACACTGTAAGAGCATGGATACTCCCCAGCTTCAGAGACTGCCTCTGGGGAGGAGATGGGATAGGGAGGGGTATCAAAGCCTCTTCAGCATTATTGATAATGTTGAAGAGGCTTTGAGATATATATATTGATAATATATAATATAAAATATATATTGTTAAATATGTATGTATTTATTTAACAAAAATTTGATTCAGTGAATACTTGGGTGTTATTATCTATACTTTTCTACAGCTTTACATATTTTACAAGTTATAAATAAAGCCCAAACTAGGATTTAAACAAAAAGGGTGGACATGCTATCAAGCACCCGGGGCGGGGGGGTCGCTGTCCAAACCCAGCAGAGTGGGGAGTTGGCATCTGGGAAAACAAGCCAAGACCCCAGTCTTTGGAGAGAACAGAAGTACTGGGAGTGTTATGCTCAAACCAGTTCATTCTTTTCTCTTCCAGCAGCCTGCTCCTCAGGCTCCATAAATGCTTCTCGTTTAATCACTCACTTCCTGGTCACATTCCCCTTGCCTGGTACAAATTATTATTCCTAGTCGGTGAAATATAAATCATAATTTCCATTGCTCCTGTTTCTTCTGTTACTCTGAGGCCCAAGTTACCTCTTCTCTCTACATTATGTTCAAACGTGTAGACCCAAATAGGACATATAAGTGAATGGCACAGCCGGCTCTCTATTTCAGATGGAACTTCATTTGCTAAGTGGAGGGAGGTCCATTTGACAGGAGCAATTCGTTTTTACAACTCAGTTGGAAATTCCAACTCATTTTTCCAATTTCAGATTGGAGATCCCAACCAAGGTGTGAGGTTATCGAAATGATCCATAATATTACTTCAGTTCAGCTAGTCTCTTCAACATCTTCTCTATCAAGAGTGACCAGCCTAGAAGACTAGAATTACACAGAACTCTTTAGAAATTAGTGGGCATTCCCAGAAGTCAGCTTGAAGAAAGACATTGGATGCACTGCATGTTGTATTGATGCTAAGGTTCAGAACCTTTGGGAGGGCTGTGGGGAGGCATTGAGGAAATAACCCGGTGTTTGGGGTTGGACAAGTGGGGCTTTAGATCCCAGCTCTGCCACGTCACCACCTGTCAGTCCTTAGCAAAGTTGCCTAACATGTCTGATCTTCTGCTTTCTCATCCAGAAGATGAGGTTAGTAATTCCTACCTTATGGGGTTGTTAAGGGAGATAAGTAATGTAAAATGCTTATTACAGTGCCTGACATATGGTTGGTATTTGAAAGCATAGTTGTACTTTCCTCATCCCCGACACAAGACACAGGTAGAGATATATGAATGCTACACTTATCTGTAAAAGACACATGATTTGCATGCAGTGCCTTAACATAGCAAAAACGTTGGTCCGGCTTTGGTCAGATTGGTATATCAAGGTTTTGTCTGGAGATTGTAACCATCCATGTGCTCTTTACCAAACAAAAGTCATCTTCTTGCATGATGATTTGTCATCAGGAGGACATCAGGATTAGCTCAGTGTTCTAGCCAAAGAACTCAGCTGAAACAACCCTGGTGATAATTGTGGTATCCAATGGACATAATTAGATCTATGAATTCTCTGTGTAACCTTGTACAAGTTGAGAAGTGAAGCCTTGGGTGGATAAATTCAAGCTGGGCCTGTGCCGTGCGATCCCTTCAGCCTGCACCCGCTATGCTAGTGACCCTGTTGCTGGTGGGGACACATCATAGCCCTCAGGTGGGATGAGAGTTGAAAAGGTTACCAAGCAGCAGCGTCGGCGGGCTGGAAGTCCAGCCTGTTTCCAGTCTCCCTATCAGCTATCCGCCGTGGTGTCATCTTGGGCAAATAACTCCCTGGCTCTAAATCTCCTGGTCTTTAAAGATGGGAATGCAAGATGTTAGACTAGATGATTTCCGAAGCCCTTTGCGGCAGTATCCTGCATGTTTATGA
The DNA here is from genome assembly GCF_029215605.1 of Mirounga angustirostris. NCBI lineage: Eukaryota > Metazoa > Chordata > Mammalia > Carnivora > Phocidae > Mirounga > Mirounga angustirostris. Next base: position 34,998,499 of record NW_026991717.1, on the reverse strand, counting down.
TTTCTTGCTCTTTCCAAGTATGATTAAACACTAAAACGACCATGTGTTCTATTCTAAAATGCACATTTTTTTCATATTTTACCATTTAGGACATCAGGGTATAATTTAAAATTGACGGTAATTTAAAAGGTGAAAGATTTATGCCATCTGAAGAGAAACCAGAGTATTAAATTGATGGCAATTTAGATTGCTATGAAATATGGTACTAAATGCAGGAGAAGGTGCTTGTAATAAGCACTATTTTGCCAAGAGTTTCCACAGGAAAAATTGAAAATTGCTGTCCAAATATGGACTGAAAAGGAGAGTGTACAATCCTCGTCACTTCAATAGAGAATGTCAACAGAAAACAACCCGGGAGCTGCTAGGACAGTTGTCCCAGAGGATCGATGAGTTTGGGTGTCCCCAAGGTCCCTTTCAGCCCTGAGATGCTATGACACACTAACTTTATTTCTGCTATCTGGTTAGTGATTTTGTGTACTTATGAGGTAACTATAGAGGGTATGGGAAAAAACAGAAGATGGTTTATGGGAATGACATGGTAATGTACCTATTAAACAGTTATATGTAGATTTCCTTTGGAATGTTTAAGTTCCTGATACTCTGATCAGCTGAGTTTTACTATTGCCGTCACCCATGGATTATTTTCAAATAATATGTTTGGACACTAAAATGATACTGAAAATAATTTCGTATTTGTTGATGGCTTAATAGGTCCTTTAGATTCTTCTAGGAACTCAAAGGTTATTTGTTATGAGCATAGTACCATATAACAGAACATATTTATTCTTTGTACTCTAGATAAATGGAACTTCCATGTTAATTCTTACCCTACTTCTAGAGGAGATATTACTTGATTATAACTGGTAGTGCTTTGGGGCTGCTGTTGAGCTTATATGCATAAAAAGAAGCCATTAGTTAGTTATGGGTGACCTGTTGCTTGATTTATCAGGCCTTTGTAATGATCATAACACGTATTGTCTGTAGTCAGCCTCATTGTGGCTCTTAGGGTGGCTGAGAACTGAAGCGATATTGAACTTGACTGTCCCAAGAATACGGCCCAGAGGTGTGGTGCAGTTGATCTTGGAGGAGCTGCTTAAAAAGTGACTCCCAATGCCAAAATCTGGGACCAGTTATCCAAAAGGCGGTATTCAAGGGCTGGGTTTGATTTCTGGGTTTCCCTAATTGACAGTAGAAATCTCAGTTTTTCACATGGGCCATGAATTTGTTAGTCTGAAGGAATTAATCAAAATGCTGTTTCTATAAACATGTTTATTGATTCATCATTTCTGAAATCATGCAGTTTATGAGTTGGTCCTATTTTGGGTAATAGCGATTATTTATGAAAGCTGCTAGATTGTTTCTGTCAAGCTTAATTAAACTTTTCTGCCGGGAGACTTTTTAAAGAGTTTGTGAACTGTTGACTGTTGATACCATGCTCCAGATATTACTCATAAAATGGAATCTCTACCAGTAAAAATAACTCAGAGGCATCAAACCTCCAAATCTGGAAGCCAGTCGACTCCTTCTAGACAAATTCCATATGTCTTATTACCTCATTTCAGCTCAGCATTTGGTCTTGTGTATTATTTATAGGTGGGAGTCACTTTTCTTCTAAATCTTTTTTTTTTTTTTTTGAGATGTCTACTCCATTTTTTACTGTCAGCCTTTTGTAAATTTTAATGATGTGAAATGCACCCGAGGACCAATGAAGACACTCAGAATAGCAACCTTTGTAGGAGTTCCTGATGAAGAGCTCATCAAGGGATTTTTTGACCCAATTATGAAACCTGAGGAAAATCTAGAACTTAAAGGATGTCTTTATGCAGATTGGAAGCATGGAAGAATGTTAGGGTAAGTGAAGATTCAGGACAGGAGTAGCTATGGACTTAAATTGAAAGGAAGTTTGATTGAGGGGGTCCACTTTGAGCTGTGCTGGGTTTGGACTGATTAAAAAAACCGTAAGTGAGAAGAATTCAGACTGAGCAGTGGTTCAAAGAAAATGAAGAAAAGTCTTTTCCATTGGAACGATGGTTGGATGACCATAGTGGTGCGAGTTGATGAAGGTCTTGGTAATTAGGTGTCCCTGAAGAATTTTGAGTGGAGAAGTGATATAATGAAAGCAATATTATAAGAAAATAATTCAGGAGCATTGTATAGAAATGGAAGGAAGGAGTAAGGATAAGGAAAACTGGTTTTCCAGATGGAGATGGAGGAAGACTGGTTTCTATTATAGTAGCAAGGAGTAAGGTAATGGTTGGGTAATGTAACAATGAAGGTCACCAGACTGGTGCCACTGCTCTGGCGTTAATAACAACAATAACAGCTACCATTTAGTGAATGCATATTATGTGCCAGGCATTGTTGCTAAGTGATTTACATTGATTATTTCATTTAATCATCACAACAACCTTAAGAGGTAAGTACTATTATCAATCCCATTTTACAGATAAAGGAACTGAGGCTTAGAAAAATTAAATGATATCCCCTAAGTAATTGGTAGAGTGAGAATCTCCTGATACCTGAACCCATGCTATAAAAGAAGGAAATTAGAACCATGTGAAGGGTAGAAATGAGAACTAGCCAATATTTATTTTGCATTGTACTTGGTATTAGAACATTTTAAGTAGTTAAGACCCAGGATTTTAAGAGTTTATAAAGAGAGTTTAAAAAAGAGTTTATAAAACCCAACCAGAGAATCATACAACGTGAACCAGACAGATGTCATAAGTTGGGTTCCCCAGGAAACAGACTTTGGGATTTGGATGCAGGAAGCTTACTGGAGAGAGTACTTGGGAACAACATCCATCAGAAGGGAGGGATGCAGGAATGGGCAGAGGCTTCAGCTGATCTTATAGGGAGCTCTGGAGTTAGACTGACCCTTCAGATTGTCCGGATAAATGCAAGGAGGCCAGGCCCCTATACTCCTTCATCAAGCAGTCAGTGGATGCTGGCTGCCCCAGGAAGGGAGGGTCACCTTGGAGCAAAGCAAATTTTTCTGCTGATGACAGGTCTCGGGGAGGGACTCAGCTGTGAGTCCCTAGCCTCAGTCCTGAAGGAATTCTGGCCAGCACACCACACAGCATCCACTACAACAAAACATAACATATTATATTTTTGAATTATCTGCTCTTCAGTATGTAAACACCTTAAGTCGTATTTTTAAGGAATACTCCCTTTTAAAGTACTTTTTGGTGGAGAGGAGACACCCAATAAATCTGTCAGTACACTTCTTTGCCATGGTGGCCTTAGTTCTAGCTGAAAATCAGTATGGGAGGCATTTGGTGTGTGTGTTTTAATTGAAACACTGTGTTTTGGACCCATTTGGTGTTAATGTGTAAATCCAATATTGTTTTCACACCTGCCCCCTTTTTTATGATGCCTTGTTCATAAAAGAAGGCTAGTCTGGATTTCTTGCTTCAAACTGAAGAAAGGGCAGGGTCAACACTGGCCAGGAATCCAACTCAGATGGTGTCATGAAGTCATCCTTCAAGTCCATCAAAAAGACCTTACCGGGCTTACCTGCAGAGAGGAGGTATATAGAAAGACCATGTGCTAGAATCACATACAAAATACATGCATATTTGGACTTCACCTCCCTAAAGAATCCGATTCCTGGTGGCTGGAGTGGGGTCCAGGCATACTTATTTTTTAACAGCCTCCAAGATTCGCCAGAGTTTGAGAACCCCTTTCTAGTGGGCCAGTGGAGACTTTTGATAAATCAGTCTATTCTATGGGAGTCTTTGGGGGATGAGATCACCTACTGGATGTGCTGGAGCTCTTCAGTAGGCTAAATCTCAGAATGAAAGATCTTAGAGGAACTGGGGACTATCATCTAGAAATAAGAAGGTAAAGAGATGTTGGAAAACTCTGCACTCTAATAAAAAATGAAGGACAAAAGGACACAGGACAGAATTAGGAACTAGAGAGCAGGGATAGGGATTATGAAAAACCAAAGACTCGTAGATCTTCTTTCACTTTCTCTTATTAAGAATGTGTCTCAATTGTCTCTTTTGAGAGTGATGTTTTCTCTGGGTAGGTGTTGGTAGATTTTTCAGGTTCAGAAAGTACCTTTCTAAGTTTTTCTAGGAATGTTTGATCTTAAATATGAATTGGATTTCATCAAATGCTTTATTTAAATTTCATCTTTTGAGATGAAATCCCATATGATTTTTTTCTTTAATACCAATGATGGAATAAATACATTGATAGATTTATCACATTTTGTGCCATCCTTACATCCTTTATCCTCAAGTGATAAAATCACTTGATTATACTTATTACCATTTTAATCCACTACTGGATTCATTAGCTAATATTTTATTCAAGATTGTGTTTATTAAAGCAGGGAACATAGGTTTATTATTTTCTCTCCTCTTTCATTGTTCTTACCTAGCTTTGGAATCAAGGATAGGCTAATGTCATTAAATGAAATGAGCAGCTTTCCTTCTTTTCTGTACTCAGAAATGACTTAGGAAGTTCCTTGAACATTTGGTAGAACTTACCCATAAAACCACCTAGGCCTACTATGTTGGGGGAGGGAAGTGGGGCCATAGGGAGATTCTTTATTACTGTATCAGTTTAGGTAGTGGCCAGTGGTCTATGTAAGTCTTCTGTTTCTTTTGTGTTGGTTTTGGCATCCATTTTATTTAGATGCTCATGGTGGAAAAGAAAGGTGTCCACCTGGGTGATACAGGAGGAGAATAGTGCCCCATGAGCTATACAAGGACAACGAGGCATCCTATCTCAGAGCCAGAGGACTATCAGAATACATTGTCTGTGTAAAGGGGACTGAAATGCCCCCTCCTGTGACCTGTGTATTCTATTTGTTCTAAGAAGGGGGCCTCAAGAGGCAAGATGCTCAGCCCATGTGGGTTTGTGCAGGATGAAAACTCTCTGACATCTTCATCTGTGACTAGTGTTCAAAGTTCTTCATCCTGGCATTGGCCTTTTCTGGATCATTGACTTGGGCCTCAGGCAGCAAAAGGCCAACGAAGACTGAAAACCCTCTCAGGGAGAGTCGGAGCTTACATGTAAATCCTTTCATTAGGTAAGAAATAGGGGTTAGCTTTTAGGGCACATATATATCAAATAACCAATAACTGGCCTTCAGAGGAGCTTGACCAGGGTTGGGAAGGGTCCAGAAATCTATGAAGACTGCCTCTTGGAGCTGGACAGGAAAGGATAGAAAGGGGCATGACAGATGTGTTTCTTATATTTACAGAATCCCCATGGAGGGGGCCAGGTTATTGATTATTTCTGTGGTACCAGAAGGCAGGGGGAAACAGATTTGAGTTCAGAGTAAGGAAGGATCTTTCTGGTGGCCCCGTGAGTCCTCCATTGCTATAAAAGTTTACGTGGAGGTTTCAAGCAGAGCATCTTCTGGGGCAAGGCAGGAATTCATATTTGAAAATGAATTTGAAATTCAAGTGAGGGTTGTTAGCAGACTGTACACTCAAGAAGACATTTTAGAAAGGGTCACATGTGGAACATTCCCTGGGCCCTTCCAGATTCCAGATTCTGCACTGGATAGTCTTATACTACCACAACCTCCTTAATGCTTCCTAACAACCCAGTGCATTACTTATCCCCATACCAAATCACACCAGGGACCCGAAAAATTAAATAATTTGCCTGAAGTTGCCCAACGCCTAAGGAGCAGAACCAGGATTTGAACCAAGGGGCACCAAGGCTGAGCCCACCTGGACAGAGACCAGGGCTGCTCCCACTTTGGCGCACCTATAGGAGTCTCCTGGAGAACTTGTTAAAATGCAGATCCTGTTTCAGGAGGTCCCGGGTGGGGCCTGAGGTTCTGCATTTAACAAGCAGAACCGGGTAATGCTGACGCTGCTGGTCTACAGGAGACGCTTTGAGTATTGTGAGTATAGACAATCTTGATAAAGTTGTTCAGGAGTCGGACTACACATGCATTTGATGACTCTATTTTCCAAGTAAGAAAATCAAGAGAAACAAGGAGGTATTCCCCAGTGTCTGCGCATGTTTGGGAAGTCTCTACCTATAGGGCTGGCAGTAACAGAAATAGGGTTGGTCATCTCATCGTTCAACTAATATTTATTGAGTGCCCATAGTGAGCTGGAGACTCTTCTAGGCACTTGAAATGCAAAGATAAACAAGGCACTTTTATAATCTAGGGGAGTGAGCCTAAGCCAAAACAGTGATCGTGGGGTTTGGTTATGTGTCTACCTCACAGTTTTCCTGGCCCAAACCCTTGCAGGGCCCTGACTTTTCTCACTCTGTCAGCCTCTATGTCTAATCTGTCACCAGGCTGGCTCACTATGAATAAACAATGCAACAGAGCTGCCAGAAAATGCGTAGAGGCTCCGTGTGCATGAATAGACGTGTCCTCAACGAGCTCTCTCTGCGCGGTCAGCCCGCAGTAGGCTGACTGGCTTCACATCTCTGGGACCTATCTCAGCGGGAACTGTGACAAACTGGCCCTCATCCAGGGGAGAGCAGCCAGATGGGAGGAGACCTGAGCTGTGTCGCATCAAGCCCTGCTGACAGAGCCTCAAGACGGAGCGCCCAGGGGATCCTGAGGACCTTCCCCAGCTGTCCCTCCGCCTCCGAGCCCCCTCCATCGTCCTCCCAGGGATGACTCCTGTCTTTCAGGCCACACTCAGACATCACCCTCCCTGACTAGCCACGCTAAAGCAGCCTCCCCAACTACTCCTCACCACAGGTCCGCCTTTTCGTTCCTTCCTAGCTCTTATCACCTCTGTGGTTGTACCTCCGTTTCTTATTTCTTGGTGAGGGCAGTTCAAGAAGCTCAGCTCTAGAGGCTATGATACATAAGAAGATTCTCAGGACTTACTCCTTTGGGACATTCATCCTTAGGTTTGCCTTTTCCTCCTCTAGCCCCCGGCCTCTGACCTCACATCCCACACCTAGACTGTTGTGTCCGCCTCTCTGTAAGCTTCTCTTTGTTTACTTACTCCCCACCCCCATCCCCATCCTCAAGCAACTTCATCCTATATGCGGCTGCTAGAGCCAGTCTTCTGTGCCCTTGCCTCCTGAGGGGAACTTCAGGGACATTGTCAGCGCTCAGGGGCCTGTTTTCTCTAGCTGCCCTGCCCGTGTGACAGGGGATGGCTCGGTTCCGGGACCCTTCCTGGCTCCTTGGCCAACATGGTCATGCCCTGTGTGTGCTCAGAGAAGGGCCTCCATCCCCCCTGGGCAGCTCTCCTCTTCCTGCCTTAAGTTGGAATCTCTCAATAAAAGTGGGGACACTTTCCAAGCATCAGACTTGTGTCTTTGTGCTCTGGCTCGCAATCACTTTCTGACTTTTCTGAAAATGTGTTGCTATCTAACCACATTTTCAAGTTCCCCCAATTAAAAAAGAGAGAGAGAATAAACAGAGAAACAAAACAAAAACCCTCCTTTAATCACTGCTTGCTGAACTGGTGCTTCTGAGGCAAACGGATGACCACATGGATATTTCCAGGGCAGGGCAGGGGATGTGGAATTGGCCCAGCGTTCTGCTCGGCCTGTCACGGCACTGCCTTTGATCTTTAATTAGAGCCATTCTGGGCAGGGCTCAGTACGCTCTGAAAACACACTTTGTGATGAAAAAATGTGCAGTACATCAGCCAAAACATTTGTTTATATTTTACCCCCAATTTCAGGGTTCTTGTTTCTTGTCATGCTTTCCTTGAGAACTTGCTTTATGTAATTAAAGAGGTGCGAGCGCTCTAGCATGACTCTGTGCGGTAGAAATACAAAGCGGGATCCCCTCCCCTGAAGACAGAGAAACGTTTCTTCCCATCTTTCAGGCACAAAGTCCATAAGGAGATGGCAAAACACCCTTCGCTGCAACATTTCCAGAACGGTAATAACCATCGGGCTGTCCAGGAAAGAAGGAGCCTCACAAAGAATGAGACCTTCCAACCAGGGCCTCTTGCAGTGCTGGGGATCCCCTCCGAGGCACAAGAGTGTTCGAATGTACTAGTGTGTGTCTCCAGTTCGGGTGGAACAGGGTTTCTTGACAGTGGCACTCTTCACATTTTGGACCAATCATGTTGGCCAGGGGGCTGTCCCATGCACTGTAGGATGCTTGGCGGCATCCTTGGCCTCTACCTGCCAGATGTCTGTGGTACTTTCCCCCTGCCTCCACCAATTACACAATCAAAAATGTCTCCAGATGGGGTGCCTAGGTGGCTCAGTTGTTAAACGTCTGCCTTTAGCTCAGGTCGTGATCCCAGGGTCCTGGGATCCAGCCCAGCATTGGGCTTCTTCCTCAGCAGGGAGTCTGCTTCTCACTCTCTTTCTCTCTCCCTCTCCCATCACTTGTTCTCTCTCTCTCTCTCTCAAATAAATAAAATCTTTAAAAAAAATGTCTCCAGACATTTCCAAATGTCCCCAGGGGAGAGCACTATCTGCACCCCCAGAGACAGACACTGCTGCATGAAACAGACTTGGAACAGGGTCCTTCTAAGAGGCAGGGTCTGTGGGACCCAGAGAGCGGGTGCTAACATCACCTGAGAGGCATTCAACAAGTTGCAGTGGCCAGGCCCATGCCAGACCAAGTCAGTCAGGGTCTTGGTGGAAAGGCCGGGAATCCAGAGCTTTTAAAGGCCCCTCAAGTGACTCTAATATATACTCCGGGTTAAGAGAGAGAGAACTTCGTAAGGAGGGACTGTTTCATGACTTCCATTAAAGGGGTGAAAGGAGCAGTGGCCCTGAGAGTCAGACCGGAAATTCCAAGACCCACTAACAACCATCCTAAGTCTGTGATTCCTCCTTATGTCTTACTTAATGGCTGGTAGAGCTCTCGGATGTGCTGGGAAGGGCTGGGGAAGCTGGTAACACTCCACAGGCAGCTGTGAGAGGAGGAGTCCTAAATAGAAGGGGTACTGGAGATTTTAAGAAGGAAAAGGAGGCTGAGATTTTGAGGTCTATGGGTAGAGGGAAGGATGGAAGATAGAACCAAGAGGGGATGCAGCCCTGAGGCCGAGAAGTCAGTCCTTCTTGAAGGACTCCTTCTCCAGTTCACCAAAGGTAGGGAAATGGTTTCAGCAGTATAGTCTTGGGGGGGGTCTCATGAGGTCCCTCCATTTTCCTCTGTGGTACATAAATCCTCTGCTAAAGGGATAGGAAAAACAACGGGCTGCTTTAATGCCAGACTTCCAGGTTTCAGTTCAGGAAGCTATCATCCCACCTAACATGTTAAACTAGAAAGTCTCCCATCATTTTGCATTCTGATTCCTACTACAGCAGGGAGATTAAGGGCATGAGCTTTAGGAGTCACTAGGGTTGTATTCAGTTCTTGACTCCATGGCTTACTATAGTTGAGAGCTCTTAGAGAAATAACCTGTTTTACCTCCCTGGGCCTCAGTGTCCCCTCTATAAAATGGGGATGCTAATCATGCTTATCTCATAGAGCTGGCACAAGAATTGAATGAAATAATCCTTGAAAAGTATTGAGTGTGGTGCTCACTAAATATTAGCCTGTGTTATTATATATTCTGTGGCCCCAACATTTAGTGGGCAAGAAATCCTGTTTCCTGTTCCTTGGAAGTGTCTTTTGACAATATGGTGCTCTCCTTCCCATCTCTTTTGGTATTGAGTTCTGTGCCACCTCACCCCTTCTGTCAGGTCTGCCTTGCTCTGCCACCCAGCTAACCTCTCCCAGGAGTCACTAGGCTCATGTGACTCCTGATTAAAATTTTCAGGGGGTCTTTGCAACCAACAGGGTGAATTCCAAAAGCCATATGGCCAGAACCTACTTCGTTGGCCACCCTGTGGTTTCCCAGTATTTCAGAATTGTTAGTTTTGGTTCCCACGACCACAGAGTGTTGACTGGCTTCCCTTGCTGGTGTTTTAAATGTCTGCATGTTTTCAAGTCACTCTAAGTATTAGCTGAATGAACTCCCCTGTCCAGAGTTTATATATCTTGGACTGAAGTGTTGCACATTTTTTTCTTGTTATGTTTTAAATATAAAGTTCTGTTTTCCCAGCAAGTACTGTAAGTGATTTGGAAACATTGCCTGGTCCCGATTAATTTCTTTTTTGCATCTCATGTAGGGTCTTGTTTATTTATATTAATAAGAAGACTATACAAACAGCTTACATGTGAAATTTTCTCCTGAGGACACAGAGGCTGATGATAAAGGCTAGTTCATGAGTGAGGGGAGGTTGAAATCTGGGTTCTTTCAGCTCTTATCTGAGTCTAGTGCTGTACCAAGTCTCCCCATTACTGTGACACCCCATTTCATGCCAGGTATCCCCAGTTTGGCAACTTACCTGACAGCTTGCCCTTTTCTTTGGGGGTCAAGATGGGACAGGAAAGGAAAGAGGACTTAAGAAAAGCAACCAAAAGACCAAAATCAAACTCTTTGGAACCCCTGGACATTTGTTGACTCTCAACAGGAAATTGCCTCCAGGAATATTCTGTTGCATTGCCCCCAAATTTGGACTCTTCAGGTTCTTGTTCTAAGTCAAGTGTACAGATGACCAGCTAGCTCTACCTGTGACAATGATTCCACTGAGGGGAAAGACAGGTGTAGTTAGAGAAACATGGTGACTTGAAACCAAGAACAGTATTTCTCTTGAAGGGATAAACTTCTATTCCTTGAGCATACAGCTCACTTGGGTACTGGTATAGATTTTTAATAGCTGTCTTCCTATTAATTCGGTTTTCTGCTAGATTATAATTGCCAATAATTGTGAATTTATTTGTCTATTTGCCTCCATAGACTAGGAGGCAAATAATGAGAGAGGAAAGTCAGCACAGCATAATGGACAAGGCCATGGGACTTAGCAACAGATAAGCTTGATTTTAGTCCTATCTCTGTGCTCACCAGCTCCCTGGCTGGGGGGAAAGTTGTCTGATTGCACCATCGCTCAAGATTTAGTTTTATCATTTGTCAAAGGAAAGAATAATAGTAGCCACCTCACTGTTCTGAGGACTAAGTGGGATCACATAAGTAGAGCACCTAGCAGAATGGTTGGCTTACCCAGCCCAGCTCAGCCAGCAGGGACAGGGGATAGCTTCTATAAGTTCCTTGAGAATATGGAGTCTTCTTTCGGCATCACCCACTTCTAGATCAGTATCTAGAAATGAAAGTATCTGAGATGAATCAATGAACGTCATGCCTATGTGTTCAGGTCTTGGCCGTCTTCAGTATAAGTATTTAGGTAAATAGGAGCACATCTGCAGCCCGTTGGTGCATTGGGTACTTTGGCCGCAACTGGACAAGTGACAGTCTCAAATTCCTATGTGATTTGAGAGAAGGAGACTCCCCTGGGGAATAATTCACATGGCAAATGTGAGCAGAGAAGAACAGTGACTTGGGGACTGAGGGGATGGGAAGAACAAGTTGAAGAAAGATTGGTCAGACTTGAGTGGGAAAAAACTAGCCTCAGAGGTGAAGGGCAGACTTTCTTGAAGGATCCGATGCTCCTGTATGGCCATGGTAGCAGCAAGTTGAAGGGGAAGACCACTCTGGGTAAACTGTACAAACACCGACATGGGGGCCACTCCTTTGGACACCCAGTTGTATTAGTTATGTCACGCCATAGTTCATGTTCCTCCATTTTGATGAGTGGTGATTTAAGAGCTTTTACACACCACCACAAATTAGAACGCCATTCGAATGGCTGTCAGCTGGGCTGTGGTTTGCTCACCGTTGTTTGCACACAAAAGCCTGATCCCATTAAGATGGTCAGAGATTTCCTGCCATCGCATGGCCTCGTGCTCACAAACATTTGATGCTATTTAAAGCCTCTTTCTCTGCAAATATGCTTTGGTCACATTTGTGCCGTGCCCATTAATTAAGGCCAGATTTAAAGCTCTCACAGCTGTCACTTCTATTAATTGAGTGCAGAGAATGTAGGACTTTATTTTTCCAGGAGATAATTTGGACATGAGAGAAAAGCCAAGAGATCCTCGAATCCCTGTGGCACTTACCTTGACTTCCAGGCTTCTAATGAAAAAGCTTCTTAGACAAAAAGGGACACAAAGACCCTTTCACAGAAACCATCAACACTCTCTGCCAAGCAGGAGATTTATAGGGTGGGAACACACACACGCGCGCGCACACACGCGCACATACACACATGCGCTTTATTTGAGGCACCCTGGAAAATGAAAAACTATCTGGGAAAAGTAATCATGTGAGAAGATGGTCTGACGATAGCAGCTTGGTTTTCTGAGAATGCAAAAATGGACCAATTTACAATCGTGACTTTGCTAGAAGGCTGAAAGGCTTATCTATTTTCTTTTATATCTACCTTTTTCTAAAGGAAACATATCATGGATTGGTTGGAACACATGATCTTCTGGTTACCAAATGCTTGAGAATAAAAAACATACTCTATAGAGATCGCCAGTTATCAGAGAAATAAACTCCTGATTCTTTCCAAGCAGTGTGATTTGGAGCGGGAGCAGGGTGGTGGAGGTGATACTGAAAATAATCACAATCATAATTATTAATGGAGTTAATGTTTATTAGGTGCTTTACTATGTGGCACTTAAGTGTATGCGTTTTCACGTATGACCTCATTTGACTCTTAAAAGACTCTGGGGTAGGTGCTACTATATGCCCATTTCATAGATAAGGCAACTGAGCCTTCACCAGCTTAAGGAATTTGCCTAAGGTCACCCAGCTGGGCAATGGCAGGGTCAGAACTCAGATCTCAGTGAGGTCTGTCTGCCCTGAGGCTCCCGCTCATCACCTTCCATTATCTGGGTAGTATGGAAGGAAGACATGTGGGCTTTGCACACAGACCAGGGTTTCTTCCGGGTCTGTCATGTGACCTTCACCAAATGGCTTAACTTTTCTGAACCTCAGTTCTTCCACTGAAGTAAAATGGGAAACAAATAATAGCTGTCTCATGGTTAGTATTTTTAAGATTAAATGAAATACAGATAAATAAAATCCAGAGGTGCTAACAAATGTCAGTTCCTACTCCTCCTCCATTTCATTTCATTCCAGTTATTTCTTCTTCCCGTCACTGGACTGAAGCTCCCACAGCTTCTGCTACAAGGATTCCCTGAATCCTTGGCTTTTTCTTGGCTCTTTGTCATGGAGCCCAGCACCGAGAAATTTGTCTTTGCTTAGCTCTTGCTAGTGGTGGGGCAGCTGTGCCTTCCATCCCCCAACCCCAGCTGCCCCCCCCCCCCCGAATCAGGAGCTCCCAGCTCTCTGAGACTCCCATGACATCACTGAGCAAAGGATGACCTGTCGGGGAGACACCTGCAGGCTTGATCGCTGGCCCAGCTCTCCCTTCTATTCAGGGGATTTCTCACCTGTAAGCAGCTTCCTAAGAGAAGAGCTCTGAATGACAGCAAGTCTCTCCCTCAAAACAGCTTTCCAGATTTATGTTTCGTTCCTTGAGAAATGAAGGCATTCCTCCCTTAGTATCTTTTCTGAGTTTCCTGGAGGATGAGTAAAAAAGAGAAAAGACAATAATTAACAGAATGCTTTTCAAATATAACCCGGGGACTTTAGCTGGAAAACACCAACACCTAAAGGTCTCCTTAAGATAGCTATCTTTTGAATTAAGAGTTCAGGTGAGAAGAGGAACAACTGGATGAGTTTACCAATGGCAACAGAATAAATAGAAAACTCTGAGGGTAAATGGTTCTCTTGGAAGAGCACCCACCACTAAGAGGTAGAAGGGAGTCAATGCAGTTACTGCTATTTTAACTCTAACTTTTTTTTAAAAGATTTTTATTTATTTATTAGAGAGAAAGAGAGAGCACGCACAAGCCAGGGGGAGGGGCAGAGGAAGAGTGAGAAGCCGACTCCCCGCTGAGACGCGGGACTCGATCCCAGGACCCTGAGATCATGACCTGAGCCGAAGGCAGACACTTAACCAACAGAGCCACCCAGATGCCCCCGATTAACTCTTTCTAACCATTGTTTACAGATCTTCAGTTTCTCATTTACTTTCAAAACACCTGCATTTGAGGGGCGCCTGGGTGGCTCAGTTGGTTAAGCAACTGCCTTCAGCTCAGGTCGTGATCCTGGAGTCCCAGGATCGAGTCCCACATCGGGCTCCCCGCTCAGTGGGGAGTCTGCTTCTCCCTCTGACCCTCTCCCCTCTCATGCTCTCTCTCACTCTCTCTCTCTCTCAAATAAATAAATAAAATCTTTAAAAAAAAAAAAAAACACCTGCATTTGAGATTTTAGATGAAAACTAAAACACCTTTACTAACAAATTCTTAAAATGTTTGGCTTTCAGAAAACATCTTGAGCTGTATACACTGAGAAAGTACAGCCAAGAACTGAGCTTTGGAAGCCCACAGTTAGGAGACAAGGAAAGGAAGGAAGGAGAACGTAGAGGGCCAAGGTGGCCGCTGTCATGCAATGCAGAGGCAGAGAATAATTCAAAAGGCGAGGCATGAGCAATGTTCTTGCAAACGAATAAGACCCCATTTGTTACAGGGAAAATAAAGTCATGAGTATCTTGGAGGGAGAAAATGTCTATAACCTGGTGTGGGTGAAAGTCCATGGCCAAAGGTTAAGGAGACATGATTGTGTGAAAATTGGTGGGAAGGGCGCCTGGGTGGCTCAGTTGGTTAAGCGACTGCCTTCGGCTCAGGTCATGATCCTGGAGTCCCGGGATCGAGTCCCACATCAGGCTCCCTGCTCGACAGGGAGTCTGCTTCTCCCTCTGACCCTCCCCCTCTCATGCCGTTTCTCTCTCTCTCTCCCTCAAATAAATAAATAAATAAAATCTTTAAAAAAAGAAAATTGGTGGGATATTTGGTAGTGAAAGGATAACAGCCAAAAGTAGATGCAACATCAAGTTTGGGGCTGTGGTGAAGGTCAGGATTGTCAGTGATCCCGCATGTTCATTCCACGTTTTACAGGCCATGGTTACTCTTTTACAGGCCATGGCTGTATTTTCAGAAGATTGAAGGCCATTTAGATACGTGTGGGCCTCTGTTTCACTCTGGCTTTGTTTGATACATGAAAGTTGTGATAAAATGTCCTTTAGATGCCCCACAGGGTCTTCCATGGGGCTTTCCAAACTATGTCTCATAACCCAGAAGCCCTGAGTCAGAGGTAGTTTCTGAACCCTTGAAAACTAACACTATACATGAAAATAATGAGCTGCATATGGGATTGGCAAGTAGCAGTCTGTATTTATTAGCAGTTTGTCTTTTCTATACAATGAAGAGAAAAGTCTTTTTAAGCAATTCCAGCCACTCAATTTAAAACTCTATTATTCTCATAGTCACAGTACTTTTCCTTTAAGATATATCAGTGTAATAGTACGCTTTTTTCCCGGCATTACAAAGAAAGAATTCAGAACATTGTTTGACTGTATCGACATTAGAAATTAGCATGATCTAGACTTTGTGACCTAGCAGGAAATTCTACATGTTTTGGTGGTAGGTTTAAGAATGTAACTGGAAGTTCCGTATCAATCAGATTAGTCTGTGTTATACTTGCCCGACAATAACAAAATCTCAGTGGTTCCACACAGAGATTTCTTTTTCACTGTAGTACTTACAGAGCCAGAAGGGGTTCTGTTGGCAGTGGCGCCACCACCCTCGGCAGCTGCCGTCTCACCCAAGTCCCCAAGACTTGCTCTGGCAGAGGAAAACAGGGTGGAGAGTTTGAGCACCGGCAATGAAATGCTAGGTGCCATGCCCACTCACATCCCATCGGCCAGAACTAGTCACGTGGTCAGGCTTAACTCCAGAGGGGGGGACTGTAATCTTCCATGTACTTACAGATACAAAGAGCCAGAGACTGAGAAACGTCAGTAATGTTGAATAGAGCTTTACCCTACTTTTCCCTTTGCCTAAGAAGAAAAGATGAGCATCCTCATCAACCTTGTCTTGTAGGACGGTTGTGAGGTCATATTCCTTAAGTGTCATCTTACCTTTTAGCATCACATCATAGAATGCCAAAGCAGGGGAGGGTGTGTGTGTCCGGGGGGGGGGGTGGTCTGGGGGTGGTAGGGTGGAGTTTGGAGGGTAGGGGTGAGGTAAATCGTTCTTCAAGGGACCCTCAAGTCTAATTGCTGAGTTTTGCAAATAAAGAAACTGACTTTCAAAGAAGGAGAGTGACTTACCCAAGGTAACATGCACGCAGTCCAGAGGAGGGCAAGATTGGAACCTAGCTGGGTCTCTCCCCTTTTCCACCACCACTTTCTTTCAGGACCCTGAGGTCATGACCTGAGCCAAAGGCAGACTGACTGAGCCACCAGGCACCCCCCCCAATCCATTTCTGAATTTTGTTTCAGTTTACAACTCTTGAGGAGTTCTTGATTAATGCAGACAATAAATTGCAAATTCTAGACAGGTAATCTCTTTGATTACAATAAAAATGGGAGCAGTTTGTCCTGAGGGCTGCATAAAAATAAGTTAATACTGTAGCATCCAGTGTATTAGGTGTATACAGCAGTTGAGGATGGTATTTCTCAAGCTCTTCCTATTTTAAAAATATGATTTAAAGATTATGAAAACATTAAAACCTTAAAATAGTTTTAAAATTACTGATCTGTCTCATCTAGCAGACACATTTTAAAGTTAAATTAGTCCTGTGACCTGTCCAGGGTCTTGGCAGGGAACAGCAGTTCCTAGGCTGATTCCGGTATGGAACTTGACCCCCAAGGCACTTCCTCCGACCTTGGTTAGACCACATGCCTTCTATGATTTTTTCTACTCCCAAGATTCTGTGGTTCCAGCATGCTGTGTTTAGTGGAAATACTTGCTAAGAAGCCTGATTTTACTATGATAAGCTTCCTCCTCATCTTATTGGTTGGGCCATTTTTTCTTCTCTATATTACAAAAATCTGTTATGAAATGAAATTTCAAAGTTATATTTTCTGAAAAGGATATGACCTTTATTTCAAATCCATTTGAGTAATCTCTGTATAAAATAAAGAACTGTGGTCTTCTACAGCAAGGAGAGTGAATGGTTATGGCTGACATGCCTTGGTACCTGTAAAGTCCAAATTTATAAGGAAACCCAAACTTGATTTTCATGGCCAGCTAGATCAATGCCCTATGCCACCCTTGCATGTATTCTGTTCCCTGGCATTTTAGCTTCTATTAAAAAACCTGGCTCAATTTGTTGATGACTTTGAGCCACAGAAGAGAAGAAGACAAACATCCTCAGCTCTGTCAACGACATGGTTTTCTGGCCATCCTAAGGAGCAAATAAATCATTTTGCTAGTTACTATCTCAATAGCTTTGTGTCAACCATGTCACCATTACCAACTTACTTGAGGCAAGAATTTTCCAGTGTTCAAGTAGACACTTTCTCTAGCAGTCCAATTCACTCCTTATCTCAGGGTTCATGCCTTGGCTAACTCACAAAACCCATAGGAGTCATTAACAACTAAAAATCAATGTTCTGCAGCAACGCCTATTAAGCTATGGGTTTGTAGCCTTCTTGTGCTCAAGATTTCCAGAAATTTATTTATTTTAAAGGGAGTAGGCTGTTTCCTATCATCATTTAAAAACACAAGTTGAGGGCGCCTGGGTGGCTCAGTTGGTTAAGCGACTGCCTTCGGCTCAGGTCATGATCCCAGTGTCCTGGGATCATGTCCCACATCGGGCTCCCTGCTCAGCGGGGAGTCTGTTTCTCCCTCTGACCCTCCCCCCTTTCATGTGCTCTCTCTCTCTCATTCTCTCTGTCTCAACAAAATAAATAAAATCTTTAAAAAAAAATAAAAAAAATAAAAACACAAGTTGAAGAAATTGAAATTATATAGTGATTTCTTTGCAGCCCTCAAATATATGTAGGATACAGTCACAAAAAGGGTGAGCTTAGATTTCAAAAGGGATTGAAAATCCCCAGGATCACTAGGATGACCCAAATAAACCCAAAGGAAAGGTGGTCTTGGGGGAAACCCTGACCTGTCAGCTCATGGTTCCCTTTCTGCTCGTCAAAGGACAACATTCTGGAGGCCTGAGGCTGAGAGATCTTCATAGGAAACAGAAGTTGCCCAAAGGATTTCATGTCCCAGACCCTTGGGTCTGCACTGGAGAGAAAGTCTCCATCAAATCCTTTTGTTACAACAGGAGAAAGTGGTTGGGAGACTTTTTAGTGTCAGGGCTTCCAGCAGCCCGTGGCGACAATGGAGAAGAGAAGACTCAAAGCTTCTGGGAAATCGGAGCTGTCCCATGAGTGTGAAGGGGAAGTCCATGATGATATTAAGGTGACTCCTTTCCATGAAATGTCAGGGAAGAGCAGGCACTCAGAAGTCACCTTTATAGCCACCACCTGTCAACCCCAGGCTGCATGTCCTCAGTCAGTGGACATTTGCTTTTGTGGCCCTTGTGTTCACCCACTTCCAGAGCAGTTCTGGCCCCCTCCTCTTGCAGGCCCTGCTCCTCCCCTGTCAGCATGTGCTATCCACCACCAGAGTCCCTGTCTCATCACCATGTTCACCTCACCTGTTTGGCCTGCATCTTATCACCCTGCTTCTGGGTTCTTGAGCTCTTTAGACATGGGTTAGCATCCTGATGCCTCGGTGTGTGACCTTGGGTGAGTCACCGAACTTCCCTCTTCCCTCCTCTGTTAAAATGGCAGTAAATATTTTCACCCGAGGAGATCCTTTCTATTACTTTTCTTGGGATGTTCATAAGAACTTCTATAGACCTCTCTGAGTAATGAGAGCACAACATTTTCGTGGGGCCCAGGGAGTCCATCCATTGTTGAAAGAGAATTTTTGACTTTTTGACTTTGGCTCTGGCTTTCTTTTAACTAGGGTTTATTCTACTCTGCCAAAGAAACGTTTTCTTTTTACTTCCGTATTTGCTGCCATTCCACATTCTTTAAAGTACATGCAGGCCATTCTCTCACTAAATAACATTCCAAGGCAGCTATTGTTTAAGCTAGGAATGAGTATCATTTGTTTGTATTTCTTTGAATGTGCCCTCTATGTTATCTTTAACTTGACTTTAAATAAAACATAATATGTATTGGGTGCCTTCCATGTGTCAGATGCTTTTTGCAAACTTCATCTGCCTTTGACATCACCAAACCAACCCAATAAATTAGAATATATCATTAATAGTTAGTGTTCCTAATTAGCATGTACTGTCATTTTAATAAAGTACCTTTGTTGTCGAAGGGTAAGGAGGCTAGATTCTTTTCAAAATTCCTACTTCACTCGGTTTTCCACACCTGGGGTAGAGCTTTTTCTTGAGCTGCTACAGCCCCAGGCGCTCCTTTCCACTTGGAGTCAGGGACTCGAATATAGGCATAATGCCTGGGAGAAATAATCAGCTTGTTTAAGTGACAGCTGACATCAGGAAGCCTTTTGAGCCCGAAGAATGACATGATGACAGCAGTATCTTGGAAAGATAAATTTCCCAACCACATGCAGGATAGATTACCTGAAACCACAGCATTAGCCTTTCTTATGCTGACACATCTGGGGGGCATGATTTAAAAGCTCATAAATATGATCTGTTTAAAGAAGGGACTGATGAAAATTGAGAATTTCAAGGTTCCACCAAAGAAGGTGAAGGAGCAGTATTTATGCAACCGGTTTGGATGTCCTAAATATTTGTGTACACAAGTGCATATTGTTAATGTGATCACTTGGAAGCCATGTGTCTTACGTGCCACTGCCCTACCTTCTGCTTTAAAGTTGCAAGAGTCGGGAAATTCTCTGCAAGCATGAGAATTATTCATCTGGCTGCCACCTGAATTATTGTTATGGAACACATTGAGTTTGACAGAGAACGCTGTTCTTAGCTATCCTTCAAAAGAAGCGTGAAGGAGCCTTCATGTTTAAATATTTCAGCCCAACTTCTTCCTTCTGAGCATGCATGGAACACACAGTGTCTTTATTTATTAATGAAATGAATATTCCTATTGGATGCATCGATGGTTAGAAGAGAGAATCAGAAGAAATTATCCTGATTGGATTTCTTGGTCATTCTAACACCAAAGAGCAAGCTCTTGGATGGGGTAATCTTATCTCCCATGGAACAGGATGCTTTTCCTCAAGTCATAAATATTTCCCAGCCTGATAAACCAGCAGTTTCCATTCCCAGGAAGACAAATGAGAAAGACAGTTACTATTCTGGTGAATAATTTTGGACCTAGGAATTTGCTATGAAAAAAAGGGTAGGGTTATAGATGTTACCTCCCTTGGGTGAATGCGCACTGAATGAATGGGAAGAGACAACATGGGAGAGCAGGAGAATAAAGAGAAGCTCTAGGAGATGCCGAATCAATTGTTAGTCCTCGTGAAAGAAGAGGCAACAGACTATATATAGGTGGAGCCCACGTGGAAGGGTCTTGGGGAAAGCCAGAGAGCAGCCCCCAGAGATATGAGCAATGAGAAGGAATTATTCCTATTTGATTTCTTGGTCATTCTGGCGGTTGGTATATGTGACCCATGGCCACAGGCCCTGTTCTCACAAGAAGGGTTTCCACTGGACTAGGGGACTATGCAACCAGCAGAGGAGAGAGAACCTGGGCTTTAAAGCCAGAAAGCCTTTTGTTTGAACCCTCTATCACACCTCTGTGTGACCTTACTTACCTTCTCTGAGCTCCAATAAAATAGTGAGGGTCAAGATCATTAAACAGGCTAACATATAGAAGATAACTAGTACAGGGTGAGTGCTCTCTCCGTGATAGCTGTCCCTTATAGACATGGGTCTTCCTACCGCCTGGATCCCTGCAAACTGCTTGCGTCCCTGCTTGCCTCTGCTTTCCACCCACAAATCCTCTAAGACTGTGCTCCAGTATGCCCAAGCTATAAGCTCCATCCATAGCCTCCCTTGCTCTGTTTCTAAAATGAACATAACCCCTTTACAATTCTTGAGGTTTTTCATAGCTGGTCTCCCACACAAGCCAGGAAAGACTCACAAAAGAAACACATTTTTTAAAAAAATAGAGAGGTAATAAATTTATAAGAAAATCTCTGAAAATCTTGATCGCCATTGTTCCAGAACATCGTGGAAATGCGAATGATCACAGCAGTTTGCCTGTTAAACCCTGGCTTACAACACCACCTGAGAATCGTGTGTAAGTAGAAGAAAGATTGCGGTGGACAGTATGAACAGACCAGGCTCCTCTGCGAGTAGAGAAATGTGTGTGCCTTGTGTGAGAATAATGAGGATGCCTGCGCTGCCAGGGACAGGTCACTTGAAGCCAGACAGACACACCCTCCAGGAGGAAAGCATACCAACATTATCCCAGCCCCTATTCTATGCCGGTTCTGAACTAGGTGTCTTCATCTCATTTAATCCTGTTCTCATTTAATCCTCACAAGGGATTTGAGAATTATACCTTACTGGCTCTGTTTAAGACTCAGAAAAACGATGTCACCTGCAGGTGTAGAGGGCTTTAGGGATGCTCTTAGGCATGCATGTGTCTAGAGGAAAAGACTTTCGGAGACAGGGGGAGTGTAGAAGAGAAATTTCAGATGCTGGAAATGGAAAGAAGGGGGGGCTTCAAGGAGTCTAGGCCAGGAATCCTAAAGGCAGGAAAAGAGGCCCAACGCAGGTGTAGAAGTTCAAGAAAGATGTGGGAGGGCCAGGAACAGAGCGAGGTTTACATCTCAGCAAGTGAGCTTCAGGTGCAAGGCCAGTTAACCACGGTCCTCCCACCCACTCAGGGCTCCTGCTTGGCCCTCCACCATCTCTTGGCTTCTCTCCTGCTTTGTCCCCTTCTTCTCTCTCTCGCCCTGGAAGCAAAACCGGACTCCTCCCATTTAGCCATATCTCAGTTTGGCCATTATATCTTGTTGCCTTGGTTTCTGCTGACCCCAACCGTTTATCCAAGTATTTTCACAAAGACCGTCTGTTAAAAGGAGTTGCTCTTGTAGCTGGTAGATAAAAGCATTCTCATATGGTTATGGGGACATAATAAGCACGAAGGAAAGAAGAGTCACCATTTGTGGTGAAGAGACAGTAAAACCCTGTCTCCAGAGAGCATCGCAGTGTCATGAAAAGGAGTCCCGGCAAGAAGTCCTCTCTCTGCCACCCTGGAGAAATCACTTCCCCTCCCAGGTCTTGGTGCTTCACCCGTGAGGCATGGAGGTGGGGGCCCCAGAGCCTCTCCTGCTGTGCATCACTGGGATTCTCAGGAGACTGTGTGTGAATGTGTGTCTTACCTCCACCCCGACCCCCCACCCCCGCCTTAAAAATCTCCCAGGGAAGAGCTCTCCGAAGGCATTCTTTCTTTCCAGTTTGTAACCAAAAGGGTAGTAGTGCCGCCCTATCTTTGTTTTGCCTGGATGGGAGAGTTGGCTGCCACTTACGGGTTGGTGTGCAACTTGAGAAAAGTAGAAAGAACATGAAGTAAACAAAAAGTGACCCCAAAAGCCAAAGAATCCCAGATTGCACAGGAATCACCTAAGGGTGCTGCTCAAACACAGATTTCAATTCAGTAAGCCTGGGGTGGGGGCCAGAATTTCTAACAAGCACTCAGATGATGCCTATGCTTGCTGGTCCATGGACCACACTTTGAGTAACAAGGGTCGAGAAAAGATCAAATAATGTTTATTATTCTTGATTTAAAAAAAAAAAAAACTGAGACAGAGGAGAAAAAAATCTATACTTTGGAAGGATTTCCATCCAAAAAGCTAAAATGAAAATGTTTAGGGTGTTAGAGGAAAGTTCCACCCAAAGAGAGAGAATTAATATGACCAAATCCAATGAACAAATTAATGATCACCAAGATCTACACCTTGATCCCGGCTCTAAGATGACTCCATCACGGGCCTGCACACCCCTGACCTACCACCCCCACCCCCCACAGCATCTGTAAGGCTTCTACCTGAAATAGGCAACATTGCTGTTCTTCCAGGTTCCCACGCCATAGACCTAGAAATCTTCCCTACTTTGCCTGCGATAGAGCATCCTTCTTCAGTCCATTGGCTGTTTCTTCAGTGTAACATCGTCAGTGTGCCTTTGCCCTCTGTTCTCATTCCCTCTCTCCATCCAGGCCTCCTTCCCTCTGTGCCCATCCAAATGTAGCTGTCTTTATGCTTCTCGACCTCTAGTCTCTCCATCTCCACTCCACATCTATGTCTGCTCAGCATCTCCCCAAAACAGCATTTCAGTGTGCTATTCCCAACTCCACAGCCTTGGGACTCAAGCCCCCGAACTTTTCCCTCTTCGTCTCCCCACCCAGCCAGCCAGCCAGCCAGTCTTCTCAGCCATCCCTGGAGATCACCCAGTGACATCCAAAAGCCCACTAATTCCCAAAGTTTAATGCATTTACGCAGATTTCTAAGCATTGTCATGAGCAATCAGAAAACAAAAGGCCTGACTCGTTCACTCACATTTTTATATGCTCCCCAAAAACGTTTTGAGAAGCAGAAAGTCCTATCTTAACAACCGTAAATATGCAATCAACCTGAATTGCTGAGCCCACCCTTCTGGTATTTCTCAACAATCATCCTTTAAATGTTCAACCACTGTTTCCTGTCCCTAAACTAGTTGCTTAGGTGAGTACCATTTTACCAAGGCTTCTAGGTGCCATCTTGTGGAGAGAGATGCAAACAGGCACGTTTGGAGAGACGCTTTGTGTCAAGGAAATGACAAGGATGCAAGCAAGAGTCTCCCTCATTGCCTTCTGGTTGGTGCTGGATTCACCCATAGTCCTCTGAGGGCCTTCTGGTTGGACCCACACCTGCAGGCTCAGGCTGCCTGAGCCCAGGAGGCCATAGAAATGAGGCCAGGGTGCAAGCAGCCTCCATCCTAGGGCACATTCATCAACCCAACTCACCATTGCCTTTTGCCAATACTTCCTTCCAGAACTTGACCCTATAGAATGTAGACAGTGTCTCTCTGTTCCTTTCTTCAGGAAACTTCCTAGTTCTGACCCCTTGGCCACCCAAGCCACAGTATCTGACAGACCTGCCCGGCATGGTATGGGCCCCTCCTGCGGCCCTATAGAGTTTCCATACAATCTGACCAAGTATTTTACTTTTTTCTAAATATATATATAGTTTATTATTTTGAAGTTTGATTCTTTTGACTCATTTTTCTTTTTTTCCCATTTTTAAAAATTTAAATCAACTAATTAATGTATAATGTATTATTGGTTTCAGAGGTAGAGGTCATTGATTCATCAGTCTTATATAATAACCAGTGCTCATTACATCACGTGCCTTCCTTAATGTCCATTACCCAGTTACCCCACCCCCCCACCTCCCTCCCCTCCAGCAACCCTCAGTTTGTTTTCTATGATTAAGAGTCTCTTATAGTTTGTCTCCCTCTCTGGTTTCATCTTGTTTTATTTTTTCCTCTCTTCCCCTATGCTCCTCTGTTTTGTTTCTTAAATTCCACATATCAGAGAGATCATATGGCAATTGTCTTTCTCTGATTGACTTATTTCCCTTAGCATAATACCCTCTAGTTCCATCCACATCATTGCAGATGGCAAGATTTCATTTTTTTGATGGCTGAGTAACATTCCATTGTATATATGAGCCACATCTTCTTTATCCATTCATCTTTCGATGGACATCTGGGCTCTTTCCATAGTTTGGCTATTGTGGACATTGCTGCTATAAACATTGGGGTGCAGGTGCCCCTTTGGATTACTACATTTGTATCTTTGGGGTAAATACCCAGTAGTGCAATTGCTGGATCATATGGTAGCTCTATTTTCAACTTTTTGAGGAACCTCCATACTGTCTTCCAGAGTGGCTGCACCAGCTTGCATTCCCACCAACAGTGTAGGAGGGTTCCCCTTTCTCTGCATCCTCGCCAACATCTGTCGTTTCCTGACTTGTTCATTTTAGCCATTCTGACTGGTGTGAGGTGGTATCTCACTGTGATTTTGATTTGTATTTCCCTGATGCCCGGTGATGTTGAGCATTTTTTCATGTGTCTGTTCTGACCAAATTTTTAAACAGAATTCTTTTTAAACAGAGAATTCACCGTACAGCCTTACATTTTATTTTTTTATTTTTTTAAAGATTTTTTATTTATTTATTTGACAGAGAGAGACACAGCAAGAGAGGGAACACAAGAAGGGGGAGTGGGAGAGGGAGAAGCAGGCTCCCCGCCGAGCAGGGAGCCTGATGCGGGGCTCAATCCCAGGACCCTGGGATCATGACCTGAGCCGAAGACAGACACTTAACCGACATTTTAAAAGAAAGGGGGAGAGATGCCTGGGTGGCTCAGTCGGTTAAGTGTCTGTCTTCGGCTCGGGTCATGATTCCAGGACCCATCATGATCCCAGAGTCCTGGGATCCAGTCCCATGTTGGGCTCCTTGCTCAGCAGGGAGCCTAATTCTCCCTCTGCCTGCTGCTCTCCTGCTTGTGATCTTGTGCTCTCTCTCTCTCTGACAAATAAATAAAATCTTTAAAAAAAAGAGTAAAGTGGAAGTCCAGAGGTTTCTATTACTGGATGCAAAAATATGTACACCTTATTTTTATTATAAAAGCAGTTGTCATTGTCATTATTCATTAATGCCCCCCCATTTTAATCCATTGGGAAGAAGACCATGAAACTGAAGCATCGGCACTTTACAGTTTGGAGAACCCCTACTCTCCATGGAGAGATGACCCTCATGGCAAGGAGGGTGGTAATTCTCTTGCAGCATGTGAAATGTTTCCCTCTCGGGGCTTCTTTCATCAGATTTGTAAACATCGTTGCAGCTGATTCTCACCCAATTTTATCCAACGAGAGCGCCAACATTTTCTTCTAGTTAAGTCACTGGTGAAGGTGCTATTCTCTAGTGAAACAGGATGAGGTACTGAAAAGCGACAACCATAAGCTTGATTAAAACCAGATCACTAGTTTCACAATTGCCTTCATTAGGGAAGCCAAAATACCTTTCATCCCATGGACCGTTTCTTCTCTTCAAATGAATGACAGTGTCAGTTTGTTTCCCATGGATTCCTGTTTCTAATTTAATTTTGTCGACATACGGCAAATTCCTCTGACTTTAGACATGGCAGGATTCCTCACATCGGTGCTGTACCTCTCTTTTTCAGAAACAGTTTAGCACCAGAAGACACCTTAGAGATGATCCAGTTGAGGGAGAAAATTGGTCCTATAACTTTGATCTCTCTCTTTTTTTTTAAGATTTTATTTATTTATTTGACAGAGAGAGACACAGTGAGAGAGGGAACACAAGCAGGGGGAGCGGGAGAGGGAGAAGCAGGCTTCCTGCGGAGCAGGGAGCCCGATGTGGGGCTGGATCCCAGGACCCTGAGATCATGACCTGAGCCGAAGTCAGACACTTAACGACTGAGCCACCCAGGTGCCCCTAACTTTGATCTCTTGATGCCTCAACCAGCTGCTCTTTCATTCAACAAACACTTACAAGTACCTACTGTATACTAGTCACTGTGCTCTTTCCAGTACATAATCCCGCTCACACTGAAATTAAGCCAAATGGCAAGCTTGAAGAGCCCTAGGCTACTTGTTAGTTTGATGGCAGTGTGGAAGTGGGTTTTTATTTTCGCTGGATAATTAAGTATTCTTTGCTCATTAGCTTCTGACATGGACAGAGTGCTGTTTTGGTGCTTCTGTGGAACTGTCATTGTTCTGATGCTTTCTGGGGGATCTATCATGCTCTTCTCTGGTGTCCCATGAGCTATGGATTATGCAAGAGTGGTGATTCTCAATCAGTTGGAGGTGATTCTGTTACTACGGGGACATTTGGAAATGTCTAGATACATTTTCATCTGTCCCACTGAGGGGAGGGATGCCACTGGCATCCAGAAGCTAGGGTTGCCACCAGCCATCCTACAATACAGAAGACAACCCCCACACCCAGGAACTCTCTGGCCCAAAATATCCCTAGAGCCATGGTTGAGAAACCATGGCCGTGAGAGAGAAGGTAGGAAGGTGAGATGCTGAACTTCCAAACCCTGCCTCATTTTGCATGTTGGAGTTCTGCATTTCTGCATGAGGTTTTGTTTGAGAAGTATGTTTTTTTTCTGCTTAAAAAAAAGCACTTGAAGACTAAGGAGGTAGAAGATGGCAACTCTATGCCTTCTGTTTTAGGGTTGAGACAGAATGGGAGAAGTCAAGTGGGTGGCATATAGGAAACAGATGAGGGCAATCAGGGGTAAATCTGGAAGCATCAGCCTGAGCCTCAGTCTTGACCACACAGGGCTCTGCACATCTCCCTCCCACCTTGATATACTGAATCATGGGATCATGTCCACCTTCCGGTTTAGTCCAGAGGTTGGCATTTTTTCTAGAAAGTGCCAGATCATAAATATCTTGGGCACTGTGGGCCATACTATCTCTGTCACAACAATTCAACCCTGCTGTTATAGCACAAAAGCAGCCCTAGACAATAAGTAAACAAATGGGCATGTTTGTGTTCTAATAAAGCTTTATTTACAGCAAACAGGTTGTGGGCCAGATTTGGCCTGTGGACTGTCATTTGCCAACCACTGATTTAGACCATAAGTAGGAATCCTGTTTGTTTTACCCTCATGTCTCCCTGCCTACACCTTGTTGGCACATAGTAGGGGTTGCCTCAGGAAATATTTCCTGAACTATATTGAGGGTCAATCGTGTAGGCATAAGTGTTAGCAGATTTTAAAAGAATAACAATGGGGGAAGACCCATCCAGCATTTGCCAGAGAATTTCTATATATTGTTTAACTGTTTTTCTATGTTGGACACTTAGGATGTTTCTGATTTTTTAAATTAATAATAACAAATGTGATGAGCTGCTTCCTACAGAAATCATTGGCCTAATTTCTTACTATTTCCTTAGCATAAATTCCTAGAAGAAGAATTAGGGTCTTATATTACTAAATGGCTTTCCAGGAAGGTGGTATTGATGTACATTCCTAACAGTAATAAGAGGGAGATATTATCATTATGCAAAGGATTTCTTTCAACAGAATGTCATGAATAAAGGTTTTGGCATCCATATGTATTTCCACAAATTAGCTTACTGCAAATAAAAGTAAATTGGTGTTAGATACTAATCATTTTAATAATAACATTCTCCCACACTGTTGTGACAGCATGATTATTAAGGCACGTTGTGTTACCTGTCCGTGTCATCTAGCCAACCAGTTGAGGTTGCCGTATCTGGTGTGTTTAGTGAGCACACACAGGAACATCTGTTTCCCATTAGGGAATCAGAAGCTCCACTATCTGCACGCCCAGCTCCGGCCTACCCTGCCATGATGTACAGAGGCCTCCTCCCAGTGAAATCCACCACCAGATAGTCACGCAGATTGCTCATTTCCCTCAGGAAATTTCATTTAGGTTAATTTTGGCACACAATTGAGGGCAATTCTTGAGCAATTTCTCTTGTGATGGCTTGCAACGTGTAAAATTTTCCTACAACATGTTGCAGAAATCACTGGAAGAATACTAAGGATGTCTGATAGTTGTCCAATTGCCTTTGTAACAGCAAGAAATATCTCTTTTGAACCACAGTACATGGTAAAAAAAAAAAAAAATGAAATAAATGTAGATCGAGGAGCAAGTGTTCATCCTGTCCCTTTTCACGAGGTGCTGTTGGAACAGGAAGGGTGAAGGGACCACGCAATGTGCCTTACCCTTATGGTGAACATTGGCCCTTTCTTAGCTCTTTGGATTTTTCTGACTTCCTCCAAATGAAGAAGAGAATATCTGTGACTGAGAAGTACTAGAGAGTGTTCTAGAAATAGGAGTGGGTCTGTGGTTACGTGATGATGGAATTTACTTAAAAATGGATAGGTTCCCAATGAAATCCAGTATATGAAGGCAATAATTAACAAAACCCCGTGTTTTCTGAGAAGCCATCCTATATAAGCATTTTGCTATATGCCTTCAATGTTTACCTCATTAGGTCCTCCCAGCACTGCTGTGAGATAGACACCATACCATCCCCAGCCACAAAGAACCAGAGGCTCAGGATGGCTAATTAACACATCCAAAGATTAGCACTCCTAAGTGGCAGAGCCAGCACAAAACCCGGGTCCAGCAGACTCTAGCGCCCACTTGAAGTCCCCACGGATGGCCCTTGGGTGACACCTCTGAATTTGGAGATACAGACCAGCATTATTAAGTCATGCCCATCAGAGACCAACTGACCAGCTTCCTCAGGTATAAGCCAGGATTCAGGCCCCATTCATTTCTGGGCATCGTCCCCTGAAAGATCTGGATGGTGGTGGAGATGTTTTCCGTGCCGACCCCAGAAGGAAGTGACCATCCAGCCCCGAGGAAACAGGATGTCACCTTTAGTTCTTGGCAGCACTTGGCAGGTCACCCACTTCGCTGAAGCCAACCTCCAGGCCATTTGGACGTCAGTCAGGAAAAACTGCTACAGCCCTCCCTCCCCACATCTAGATTCCTCCAGAGCGGCCACGCTCTACTCCGGAAGTCTGGCATATGGGGGTGGCATTCGTGGAACTGTGCAGAGCATTTTAATGTAATATCTGTTTCACAAGATAAAACGACATTTAGCCTGGCTGTGGTTGTCTGAGGCCAACCTTGTGATCATCCCATTCTGATTGGGCTGAGGGCTGAGGATTCGTGGGATGTCTCTCCTCGTCTTCGACAGCTCTCCTTTGTCCTTGAACTATCCCTGACACCCTGTTTAGAAGAGAGAGACTCACTAGCCTGTCTGTTCTCCCCACTCTGGGACCCTCTCCACAGCAGCCAAAACTATCATCTGGAGAACAAATCCGAGCACGGCCCTCCCTTTCTTGAGACATCCAATGGTTATTGCTGATGCCATCAGATAAAATTCTCATTCTTCATCCTGGCAACCAAGATTCTTCAACACTTCAACTGAATTCTCCAGCCTGACTTCATCCCTCCCAGCAACCCTACACTTGAGCCGTGTCATTCCTCGAACATGTTTTCCTACTCCCTAAGTGTTCTTTCCTACTTCATGCCTTGTGCACAGCGTTCCCTTTACTGGAGTGCCCCATGAGGATGAGCTCGGTCTGGGACAAACTGAGTCCAGGGGGTAGCAGGAATGGAAAGGAAGGAGGGTGAGATTTTGCTGGACAGGGCAGGGACAGTGTGCCGACCCACTCTTGTCTCCATCTTCCCCATCGGTGACAGTCAGACGCATGTCCTTAATTTGATGAGAATCTTGCTTTGGCAATGTGGCGTTTTGTTTTGTGTCTTGCTTTCTTTCAAAGCCAAGGAGAAACCCAAGGGGTCAGGGACGGAAATCATGCATGGAAAACATTTTCCTTATTTTTCCACTAAAATGTGCATGGGGCAGGGGCAAGAAATATTTGAGGGAGGAGAAATACATAGCAAACATGGCATTTTGAAAGATTAATTGGATGTGGATGAACATATTGAGATGATGTTCTGTTATTGTCAAAAATAATGTTTTACAGAGAAGCTATTTGTGAAGAGAGACCAGTTATTATTGATGGGCTAATGTGCCCTCAGGAATATGGAAATAATAATGCAGAGGTACAGTGCCTACAGAAAGCTGTCAGTCAAGCGTGAGGTTGGAGCGGAAAGCCTGAACACCTTCTGATTTGACTCTGCATATAGGATTTGACCTGTAGGGCCCGCATGAACAGACCCAGGGGTATTTCACAAAATCAAAAGTGGATTTTGAATGGTTTGTTGACCACTTTGCCCTCTGAGATGTGGTCTGATGATTGCTCTTAGAATTCGAGAACCAACACAAACCTGTGATTTCAGCAAACATGTGTCTCAAGTTTTAGAATCCCATTCTGATTTCAAGTATCATTCCTGATCCCCAGAACCCAGTGAACTAATCCTGTCATCCCGGTACTTCACTGTCCAGGCTATCATCTGCTCCCTTCCATCGGCCCATAGAAATGTGACAGAATTCTTTGCTCAGACCACATGTCCAAATTTTAGATTCAGGAAGCATGATTGTGAGCCCTATGAAATCAGCTTCAGCAGTGGGAAAGGATGGCATAAAGAGAATGATCTTGCGCTTTGTTCCAAGGTTTGATTTTTTGTCATGCAAAATAAAATTGCCCCAACAGAAAACATGAACAGGGAGGGTCATGATAAAGCTAAAAGATCTTAGAATGAGTAATGGGAAGAATCCTTTTTGGAGGAAATTCAGGAAGGTCAGTGGAGTTCCTTTAAATGCCAATAAGCCTGTCTGAACAAGGACCACCCCGTTATTTATTTAGATGCGGATCATGGGGTTTGCTGATGTTTCTGGCCATTGCCTCCCTTCCCCCCTTCCCCTGGGAAATATGCTTTGAGAGAGCCAAGCAAAAGCCTGCTGCTCCAGGCTCTTCAGAGCCCCAGTGACCAGTGGAGACCCAGATCTCAACCAATTTGATTTAATTTCCTAAGACATTGGGCCTGCGAGTACCTCTTCTGGGAGTACTTTGTTAAATGTTTATACAGTCTGTCATTTAGAATGCAGGACTTGGGGACAAACCCCAATTTTAGATGCAGTACTCATCATGGTCCCACAGAACTTTATATAAAAATCCCAGATCGGAGGGGGGGCGTACCTGGGCGGCTCAGTCAGTTAAGTGTCTGCCTTCAGCTCAGGTCGTGATCCCAGAGTCCCAGGAATGAGCACCACGTCAAGCTCCCTCATCCGGGGGGAGTCTACTTCTCCTTCTGCCGCTCCCCCTTCCGCTCCCCCTGCCCATGCTCTCTCTCTCTCTCTCTCTCTCTCTCACAAGTAAATAAATAAAATCTTAAAAAAAAAAAAAATCCCAAATGATCTCGCCTCTGAACCCAACAGGGGGATGGATTTGCAGGACAAATTCCCTGTCCAGCCAGTGTAAACAAGTGGCCCGTCCCCAGCCCCTCCCTGTTCTTTCTCTCTACGTTACTTTTCTCCTATCTTTCTCCACCATCAAGCATACCGTTTGATTTACTTGTCCTGTTTGCTGTTTGTGGCCTGCCCCCTGCCCCTAGAGTGTACATTTCATACATACCGTGTGAAGAAGTTGCTGGCCCAGAGTGGGTGCTTTGTGACTCTGTCAAGTGAGGAAAGAATGCACTTGGACACCTGCAGGAGCTGAATGGGGGCAGGAGGGAGGTCAGTGCAAGACCCACCAATAGATCTTCCATCGCCCCCTCTCCCCATCTGCCCCCATGCTCCTGCGATGTGTTCCAAGTCTTTTGTTTTCCACCTCTCGGCAGAGCATTGGCTGTGACGACTACCTGGGCTCGGACAAAGTGGTGGACAAGTGCGGGGTGTGCGGAGGCGACAACACGGGCTGTCAGGTTGTGTCAGGCGTGTTCAAGCACGCCCTCACCAGCCTGGGCTACCACCGAGTGGTCGAGATTCCCCAAGGAGCCACCAAAATCAACATCACCGAGATGCACAAGAGCAACAACTATTTGGGTAAGCTTGGTCTGTTTCCAGAGGAAACCGTCTGTCACTATTGGATGATTCATTCCTTCCCAGGAGCGTGACACAGCAGGGTCCAGACGTCCTTGGACTTGGAGAAGGTGCCACTGGGGAATGCCAAAGCACCACTTGGCCTCCTCCTTGACATGAGAAGCGTGGGTGGAGGAAATTTTTAAAGTCCTTGCAAATAAATATGTAACGCCTACACATATAAGCCAGCCTTCGTTCCTTCCAAGAGAAATGTGGTTATGCACTAGATACTGGGCTAAATGGTTTCTCTGAGATGGGGGAGGCTCTTTGAAAAGCCGAGGTACGGGCCAGTCTTCGTTCTGTTGGAGTTCAGCCAGGGGCCTTCGATGATCCTGTCTGGAGCTTCATTCCCTACAGGTCTGAAGTAAAAGCCGTGTTTCTCTTCTTTCTGCTTCATCTGCCCAGGGCAATGGTATATGTGTATAGTATGTGTATATCTTCTGAAGAGCTGCGGTCATTTTGGGTAATATCAACACTGAGAGGCCATTTTTACCCATTTTCCCGCGGAAGTTTAGATCTTTGTTGATACTTCCTTCTGGGTTGCTGACTGATTGCATTTTATGCAAAGCAAATTGGGTCATACGAATTCATTTTGACCAATTCCTAATTCACGTGAGCATGCACAGATTAGTTAACAAAGTAATATAAGGAAAGCAATTTCTTCAAGTCATTTAGTGAACAGCCATATTCATTTTCATTTTTTAATGATTTCTTGAACAGGAACTGAGAGAGCACAGATGTTATGTGCCAGGCGCTATTCTTAGTGCTTTTCATGTACTAAATTACTGAACCCTCTCAACAACCCTAGGGGAAAGGAGCTGTTCCCATCCGCATTTTATATAGATAAGGAAACAGGCACAGAGAGATTATGTAACTTGCTAAGGTCACACAGCAAGGAAAAGGTGGAGCTGGGATTCGAACCCAGGCAGTCGATCTCCAAGTGTGGTAGTCTATCAAGATATAGTACCCATGAGCAATTCTCCGAACCCGAGTTCTTCTCGTACACCATTGGCCATGCAGCAATCAATGGCTGCAAGCACTGAGAGAGGATTAATTTTGCAAATTTCGAGTCCAGGAACACCGCAGAAGGTAACTCCAGGCCTGATAACTGCAGATGCTGCAGCTCTTCTTTCTGCACCGGGGCAAGCGTAACCAAAATTCGCTTCTCCTGGATTGGTTGGCAGGAGGAGGAAGGGACGGCAGAGGAGACTCTGAGACAAGTCCATCTAAAGGGGAAATCTGTCCCATTTGCTCTGGCAAGCCCAGGCACCGCCAAAGTAGCAATAGCCTAGTTTTCCCAACGAGTAGTTTGGGTGTTGTCTTTAGTTGCGAGGAAATAGTCTTTGTGTGTTTCCTTCTTCTTTTTTTTTTAATATTAGAAAATCACATCTCCATGAATATCCTGTCTTCTAGAATGGCAAGTGTTCTACAGGGGATTATTCGAAGTGCAATTCCATTCAATGCATCAGCAAATAATGCCACTTTTTTATGAACTTGGTGTTGTTTTTAGTAAATTTTCCCTTGCTCAGTTTAGAAAGCTGGTTTTAAGCTGTGCCCTCTGAAGATAAAATCCTGGGTGAATATCCACCTGTTGTCTGAATGGAATCTGCTCTCAGAGCCTCAGTATTTTCATCTAGAGTAGGGGAGTAAGAATCTTGACCTTATAAGTATTCGTGACAATCAATAGGATAACAGATATTCAGAACCCAGTCACTTATTAGCAATTAACGAATGGCCATTCCCTTTCTTTTGTCTCAGAGACCTTGTCAGTGCACCAAAGCTTCATGGAGTCAAATTTCCCTGTCCCGCTAAAAAAGACTCAGTGGGAGAGTGATTCAGAAAGCCACATTTACCCTTGTAGATGCCCAGAGACCAGTGGGGTACCGGAGAAGGCCAGAGTCCATCGGCAATATTACATGATGTTCTGTGGGCACGGGAGGGAGAATGGAAACAGAAGAGGAGACTGTAGGGAAAGGTTCCAGAGCTGATGATCCAGAGCTTCTGTCTGCAGCACTTAAATCATTTAAAGCACTGGAACGCTCTTTTTTTCCTTTTGATACAATTCACATATCATAAAATTCAGGCTTTTAAATGGTCTTTTTTTTTTAAAGAGTTATTTATTTATTTATTTGAGAGTTGGGGGAAGGGGAGAGGGAGAGAGAGAATCTCCAGCAGACTGCCCGCCGAGCACAGAGCCAGACGCAGGGCTCGATCCCACGACCGTGAGATCACGATCGGAGCTGAAACCAAGAGTCGGACGCCCCACCGACTGGCCCCCCTCCAGGCGCCCCAGATAGTCTTCTTCTCATCACAGGTGTTCTCTCTACCTGTCTCACGCATCCTGCTAAATCTCCTATTCTGTCAGGTCTGTGTATTTTATTTTATTTTTTTAAAGGTAGATGTTGTTTTTTGTTTTTTTTTAAGATTTTATTTATTTATTTGAGAGAGAGAGAATGAGAGAGAGAGAGAGCATGAGGGGGGGAAGGTCAGAGGGAGAAGCAGACTCCTCGCTGAGCAAGGAGCCCGATGCGGGACTCGATCCCGGGACTCCAGGATCATGACCTGAGCCGAAGGCAGTTGCTTAACCAACTGAGCCACCCAGGCGCCCAGGTCTGTGTATTTTAAAAGTTAAATTGCATGGGATTGCTTGAGATTAGAGCATGGGTCTCTCTAGCTGTTTTTGAACTGTTCAAGGACTATTTTTTACGTTACACATTTTCAGACACTTAAATGTTTTTCAAAGAGCTATGTGGTGGGTTTCTCTACAGTTTTCCAGGTAATGATGAAGGTTTCAGTGTTCTTACCTCGTATTCCTGGCTAGGAAAACTATTTTGTATAAAAGTGTGACTCGATGCACAAAATTGATTTGGCTGTTCGCATACAGCTGTTCCGTAGAATAGGCAACAGACAGGAAATAAACAGTTCAGATTTTTATCATTGCTTTCAAAAAATGCACAACTTTTAAAGGTTTTTTCAGGTGCCTATTGTTTCCCAGAATTAGCTTTAGTTATTTGTAATGCAAATCAAGCTTTTTCTTGTGAAACACTCGGTATCTTTTAATGACTAATTCTCCAAACTTGTTAGAAATAGAAAGTAGATTTCTATGAAAACAGAAGGATTTGTATTATTAGTGCCAGAAAAGATGGTCTTACCACCTCATTTTAAAAGGTTTTTTAAAACCCTCAATATGTGAGTGACGTTCTCAATATGCCAGTCATCTAGTTAATGAGAGGAGTCATGTGTATAGTAAGTATTTCAGTCTCCAAGCGTTTTGCCGTGCCTGGCCTTCTGATTTTTCAAATTGAACATTCTTTACTTTGCCTGCTTCAAGAAAGATCTAGCTTTACTAAAGATGCAATTATAGAGTGAGGATGTGAAAATCGACATTGAAAAATCAGAAACCACATATGTAGAAGAAGGAGGCATGCATCCCCCAAATCTTGCCTAATATGTAAATAGTGATGGGGCATTCAACCTGACTCTGAGTTTATGGCTTAATTTGGTTTGACCGTCGAGAACTGGACGTTCTAGATTCAGATTCCGAAGGCCTGAGTTCTGGCCCTACCCCTGCCATAACTCACAGGGGGACAAACACACGTGGAGCTGGGGCAACAGGCCAAACGCAGCACTTCACGATGCTCACTGTTCTCTGAGCAAAGCTAGAGAAACTGTGACCTTTAATGGTGCACGGATTTTAGGAGATAGAATATTTGTCTCATTTTAGGTTGGAAGCCAATGAAATTCTGCAGACTTGAGCTCCACTTTTCAGTGTTTCTTTGAATTTGTTCACATACTCCAAAATACTGACGAGTTGGTGGATTATAGATTCCTAGATACACATTTTTTTTTAACGGAAAAGACTTTGGAACCCATGTATCTGCTAAAGCCTATGTATTCTCCTTTTGCATGTGAGTTATTCTGAACCCTGCTCTTTGGAAATAAAAAGCTAAATCTAATTTTATTAAAATGATTGGCATTTTATATTCCTTACCACTTCCTTAATAATAAGATGTTGTAAAATTATTCTAGCTGAAATATCAAAGTTGGTGTAGTTCAGCTAGCTCAGTTTACTAATGTCATTATGTAACAGTTCAGAAATCAAACATAAAAGCATACCTAGCCAAATTGATTCTACAGGACATGTTCTACCTGCCAACATGTAACATTGTCACAGAGCCTTAGACTTGGAAGAAATTTTTGAAAGGTCTATAAGCTTTTAAACATAAACTGGCAATAGCTTTACTGTTAAGCACGTTTTCCTAAAAGTTTTAAACAATAATAATAACCACCAGCATTTAAAAAATCAGGTATCATGGATCATCTATAATTTGCAAACCTTTAATTTATCAGTTGAGCAGCTCTCTATATAGGAAGGACTGGAGTATTTAAATAATAAGATGTCTTATATTTGTATGACAATTAATCCCAAAGATTTTCCATATGCATTGTAAAAATTTTGAACAATACAGATGATATAGAGCAAAAAGATGAGATTCCTTCTGTGTCCCAGCCCCACACCTGGTCCACTGCCGTCAAGTGTTAAGGCAGATAAATGACCACTCTTAGCCTTTCTCTGTGCATCTTCCAGTCCTTTGTGGAAGTACAAATATATATCTTCTAAAAGTGGTGTTAGTATACATACTTTTTGCAGTTTGCTCCTTTACTTTAATATTATATCATACCTTTTCATATTACTGCATAAAGTTAATTCATTATTTTCTGAGTACAGAATATTCCATACATCAGAGGTAATATAATCTATTTAAACAGTTCTCTATTGAGGGATGTTTAAATTGTCCCATTTTCTAATATTGCAAATAATACTTTCATTTTTGTGGTTCAAGATGGCAGACTGAGTACATGAGTTGTTTTTTTTTTTTCTCCTTTCTCTGAAGATTCCATCAAAATGAACCTAAAGGAATAAGACAGGATATAACCTACGACCACCAGAAAAACAAGAGGGGGGCATCTGTGAAATGATTTTAACAAATTTCTGGAACAAAATTTCTGAAAGCAGGTGGAAGAATGTTCACTAATAGAGAGAGGAAATCACAGCCTAGGTAGCAGAGGGGACTGTGATGAGGAGGGGCCAGCCTACATGCAGAGCCCTGGAGCCTCTAAGTCTGGGGGCAGCAGATAAAATGGACGGTGGGAGGAAAAATGGAACTGAAAAATGGGGGAATATATGAACAGGCTCCCCTGCACACACATTCAGAATGCTGGCATCAACCTCCTTATCTAAAAGCTGATGGGAACTAGGGCATGGTTGTGAGGATTGGTGCCCAAGATCTCAGCGTTCATTGTGGAGTTTGAGGAAGGAGTGGCTCAGTGACTGATGCCCCATTCTCTCACCCTCTAAAAGTTGCCCTGTTAACAAGCTCTACCGAGCTTGTTACAGAGTTCTCAAGCAGCCTTCCCATTGCTTTCGTCTTAAACATCAATGGATCTAACATAAGTGGACAACCAAGGATCAGTAGACATTTTTCTAAAGCCTACAGCATGAAAGAGAAAGCCCAAGATAAATAACTGGAAAAGCTGTTTCTAGAAGAAACAGAGCAGATTCTTGGAGAAGAAAATCTATATAAAAGTCCTCTTACAAGTAATACTGCCATGAATATCCTAATAGGTATATCCTTTCATACTTATATAAATATTTCTGTAGGATAGATTCCTAGAAATAGAATTTGTAGGTCAAATGGAATGAACACTTACAATTCTGAGAGATGAAGCAAGATTCCTCTCCAGAGCAGTTGTAACCAATTGGTACCCCCACCGAAAAGTGTCTTTCTCCACACCCATACCAACATAAAATATTATGAATGTACTTAACTTCTACTACATCTTTTTTATTTGCATTTTCCTGACCACTCATTTTTATTGTGATTTGTACATCTGTGAATTTGTTATTTTTAAATTGTTTGTGGTTTTCTTACTGATTTTAAGAACTCATATATAAGTTATGAATAATAACCATCTTCTCATATATATGTATTAGTCTTTATCTTGTGTTTCAACTATGCTTATGATACCTATTTTTCCATGAAGAAAAATTTTTATCTTCTTTGTCAAATCTGTCGATCATTTTTTTTTTTTATAGCTAGTGGGTTTTGTTTTACCTAGGAAGACCTGCCCACCTCCAACATTATAAAATTATTCTCTAATATTTTCTTCTATTACTTTTATACTCATTTTGTATATTTAAATATTGATTTATTTGAAATTAATTTTTGTGTGTGGTGTGAGGTAGGGATCTAACTTCCTTTTTCGAAATAGATAAACGGTTGTCACAACACTATTAAATTTCCCCCACTAACCTGAGATGCCACCTCTACCATATATTAAATTCAAATATATATAGATATTTGGATCAAATATATGTGGACTCTTGATATATATGTGGATTCAAGTTCATTGATCTATTTGGCTCTTCCTGCTTTGATACCATATTGTTTTCATTACTATAGTTTTATGTTGTATTCTTTTAAAGGTCAGCTTTCTGCCCCCTCCCCAGTTCCCTCCCCAAACACTTTGTTCTTTTCCTAGATTTCCTTGAGTTTTCTTGTACATTTGTTTTACATACCCTTTAAAATCAGTTTGTGAAACTCCGTAAAACTTCCTTTGAAATTTTAACTGAGATTGCAATGAATTTATGGATTAATTTGAAGAGGAAAAGAAATGTCTTAATAGCATGGTGCTTTTGATTCAGGAATGTAGCTTATCTTCCCATTTTGTGTTCTTTAATAAAATTTCTTTATCTAGACTTTGCATATGTTTTATTAGGTTTATCTGTAGGTATTTTATGGGTTTTGCTAATATGGTAGAAGATCTTTCTTTCCACTATATTTCCAATTAGTCATGCCAGTATGTGTTAAATCAGTTTATTTTATATATTTATTTTCTACCTGGACATCTTGCTAGACTCCTTTAACAATTCTAAATTTTTTCAGTTATTTGACATGGATTCTTCTAGATGGAAAATCTTGGTAGCCATAGATAATAATTTTGTCTTCCTGTGACATAATCTACCTCTTATTTCTCTCCTGTCTTGTGGCACTGAAAGGCTCAGACCTTTAAAAAATTTTGGAATAATCCAGAAGTTTGGAAAATAATGTGAGTGGGATCTTTTATCTTGTTCCTGATATTGGGAATGCTTTTTTTTTTTTTTTAATTTTATTATGTTATGTTAGTCACCATACAATACATCATTGGTTTTTGATGTGGTGATCCACGATCCATTGTTTTCGTATAACACCCAGTGCTCCATGCAGTATGTGCCCTCCTTAATACCCATCACCAGGCTAACCAATTCCCCCTCCCCCCTCCCCTCTAAAACCCTGTTTGTTTCTCAGAGTCCATAGTCTCTCATGGTTCATCTCTCCCTCCGATTCCCCCCCTTCATTTTTCCCTTCCTTCTCCTAATGTCCTCCATTCTATTCCTTATGTTCCACAAATAAGTAAAACCATATAATTGACTTTCTCTGCTTGACTTATTTCACTTAGCATAATCTCCTCCAGTCCCATCCATGTTGATGTAAAAGTTGGGTATTCATCTTTTCTGATGGCTAAGTAATATTCCATTGTATATATCGACCACATCTTCTTTATCCGTTTATCTGTTGAAGGGCATCTCGGCTCTTTCCACAGTTTGGCTATTGTGGACATTGCTGCTATGAACATTGGGGCGCATATGGCCCTTCTTTTCACTACATCTGTGTCTTTGGGGTAAATACCCAGGAGTGCAATTGCTGGGTCATAGGGTAGCTCTATTTTTAAATTTTTGAGGAACCTCCACACTGTTTTCCAAAGTGGCTGTACCATCTTGCATTCCCACCAACAGTGTAAAAGTGTTCCCCTTTCTCCACAACCTCTCCAACATTTGTTGTTTCTTTCCCTGTCCATTTTGGCCATTCTAACTGGTGTAAGGTGGTATCTCAATGTGGTTTTAATTTGAATTTCCCTGATGGCTAATGATGATGAACATTTTTTCATGTGTCTGTTAGCCATTTGTATGTCTTCTTTAGAGAAGTGTCTTTTCATCTCTTCTGCCCACTTTTGACTTGATTATTTGTTTTTTGTTGTTTTTTTTTTTTTTTTTGATTATTTGTTTTTTGAGTGTTGAGTTTGAAAAGTTCTTTACAGATCTTGGATACCAACCCTTTATCTGTAGTGTCATTTGCAAATATCTTCTCCCATTCTGTGGGTTGCCTCTTTGTTTTGTTGACTGTTTCCTTTGCTGTGCAGAATCTTTTTATCTTGATGAAGTCCCAAAAGTTCATTTTTGCTTTTGTTTCACTAGCTTTTGGAGATGTATCTTGAAAGAAGTTGCTGTGGGTGATGTCAAAGAGGTTACTGCCTATGTTCTCCTCTAGGATTTGGATGGATTCCTGTCTCACATTGAGGTCTTTCATCCACTTTGAGTTTATCTTTGTGAATGGTGTTAGAGAATGGTTGAGTTTCATTCTTCTGCATGTGGCTGTCCAATTTTCCCAACACCATTTATTGAAGAGACTGTCTTTTTTCCATTGCATGTTTCTTTCTGCTTTGTCAAAGATTATTTGACCATAGAGTTGAGGGTCTGTATCTGGGTTCTCTATTCTGTTCCATTGGTCTATATGTCTGTTTTTGTGCCAGTACCATGCTGTCTTGGTGATCACAGCTTTGTAATATAGCTTGGAATCGGGCAACGTGATGCCCCCAGCTTTGTTTTTCTTTTTCAACATTTGGTGATTTGGGGTCTTTTCCGATTCCATACAAATTTTAGGATTGTTTGTTCCAGCACTTTGAAAAATGTCATTGGAATTTTGATCAGGATGGCATTGAAGGTACAGATTGCTCTGGGTAGCATAGACATTTTAACAATGTTTATTCTTCCGATCCCTGAGCATGGAATAGTTTTCCATCTTTTTGTGTCTTCTTCAATTTCTTTCATGAGTGTTTTGTAGTTCCTAGAGTATAGATCCTCTACCTCTTTGGTTGGGTTTATTCCGAGGTATCTTATGGTTTTTGGTGCTATTGTAAATGGAATCGTTTCTCTAATTTCTCTTTCTACAGTTGCATTGTTAGTGTATAAGAAAGCAACTGATTTCTGTGCATTGATTTTGTATCCTGCCACATTACTGAATTGCTGGATGAGTTCTAGTAATTTGGGGGTGGAGTCTTTTGGGTTTTCCACATAAAGTATCATGTCGTCTGAGAAAAGAGAAGAGTTTGACTTCTTCTTTGCCAATGTGAATACCTTTTATTTCTTTTTGTTGTCTGATTGCTGTTGCTAGGACTTCTAGGACTATGTTGAATAGTGGCGAGAGTGGGCATCCTTGACGTGTTCCTGATCTTAAGGGAAAGGCTCTCAGCTTTTCCCCATTGAGGATGATATTCTCTGTGGGTTTTTCATAGATGGGTTTTATGAACTTGAGGAATGTTCCCTCTATCCCTATACTCTGGACAGTTTTAATCAGGAAAGGATGTTGTATTTTGTCAAATGCTTTTTCTGCATCAATTGAGAGGACCATATGGTTCTTCTCCCTCCTCTCATTAATGTGTTCTATCACATTGATTGAGTTGTGAATGTGGAACCACCCTTGCATCCCGGGGATAAATCCCACTTGGTCGTGGTGGATGATCCTTTTAATGTATTGTTGGATCCTATTAGCTAGGATTTTGTTGAGGATTTTGGAATCCATATTCATCAGGGATATCGGTCTGAAATTCTCCTTTTTGATGGGGTCTTTGCCTGGTTTGGGGATTAAGGTAATGCTGGCCTCATAGAATGAGTTTGGAAGTTTTCCTTCTGTTTCTATTTTTTGAAACAGCTTCAGTAGAATAGGTATTATTTCTTCTTTGAATGTTTGGTAGAATTCCCCAGGGAATCCATCAGGCCCTGGACTCTTGTTTTTTGGGAGGTTTTTGATCATTGCTTCAATCTCGTTACTGGTTATTGGCCTATTCAGGTTGTCAGTTTCTTCCTGATTCAGTCTTGGCAGCTTATAGGTTTTCAGGAAGGCCTCCATTTCATCCAGATTGCTCAGTTTATTGGCATATAGTTGTTGATAATAATTTCTAATAATTGTTTCTATTTCCTTGGTGTTAGTCATGATCTCCCCCCTTTCATTCATAATTTTATTAATTTGGGTCCTTTCTCTTTTCTTTTGGATAAGTCTGGCCAGTGGTTTGTTGATCTTATTAATTCTTTCAAAGAACCAACTTCTAGTTTCGTTGATCTGATCTACTGTGTTTCTGGTTTCTAATTCATTGATTTCTACTCTAATTTTAATTATTTCTCTTCTAGTGCATGGCTTAGGCGTCATTTGTTGCTTTTTCTCTAGTTCTTTAAGGTGTAGAGTTAGTTGGTGAATTCGGGATTTTTCTATTTTTTTGAGTGAGGCTTGGATGGCTATGTATTTCCCCCTTAGGGCTGCCTTTGCAGTATCCCATAGGTTTTGGACCGATGTCTTTTCGTTCTCATTGATTTCCATGAATTGTTTAAGTTCTTCTTTGATTTCCTGGTTGACCCAAACATTCTTGAGCAGAGTGGACTTTAGCTTCCAAGTGTTTGAATTTCTGCCAATTTTTTTCTTGTGATTGAGTTCCAGTTTTAGAGCATTGTGGTCTGAGAATATGCAGGGAATAATCTCAATCTTTTGGTATCAGTTGAGACCTGATTTGTGACCCAGTATATGGTGTATTCTGGAGAAAGTTCCATGTGCGCTCAAGAAGAATGAGTATTCTGTTGTTTTAGGGTGGAATGTTCTGTAAATATCTATGAGGTCCATCTGGTCCAATGTATCATTCAAAGCTCTTGTTTCCTTGTTGATTTTCTGCTTAGATGATCTGTCCATTGCTGAGAGTGGAGTATTGAGGTCTCCTACAATTAACGTATTGTTATCAATATGACTCTTTATTTTGGTTAACAGTTGGCTTATGTAGATGGCTGCTCCCATGTTGGGGACATAGATATTTACAATTGTTAGATCTTCTTGTTGGATAGACCCTTTAAGAATGATATAATGTCCTTCTGTGTCTCTTATTACGGACTTTAGTTTAAAATCTAATTTGTCTGATATAAGAATTGCTACCCCAGCTTTCTTTTGAGGTCTGCTGGCATGGAAGATGGATCTCCATCCCTTCACTTTCAGTCTGGATGTATCTTTAGGTTCAAAATGAGTCTCTTGTAGACAGCATATGGATGGGTCCTGTCTTTTTATCCAGTCTGCAACCCTGTGCCGTTTTATGGGAGCGTTTAGGCCATTCACGTTGAGAGTGATTATTGAAAGATATGAATTAATTGTCATCATGTTGCCTGTGAAGACGTTGTTTTTATATATTGTCCCTGTAAATTTCTGTTGTAGATCACTCTTGGGGTCTTTCTCCTTTTATAGAACCCCTCTTAATATTTCTTGCAGGGCCGGCTTAGTGGTCACATATTCTTTCGGTTTCTGCTGGTTGTGGAAGCTCTGCATCTCTCCATCCATTCTAAATGAAAGCCTTGGGTGCCTGGGTGGCTCAGTTGGTTAAGCGACTGCCTTCGGCTCAGGTCATGATCCTGGAGTCCCAGGATCGAGTCCCACATCAGGCTCCCTGCTCAGCAGGGAGTCTGCTTCTCCCTCTGACCCTCCTCCCTCTCATGCTCTCTGTCTCTCATTCTCTGTCTCGCAAATAAATAAAAAATAAATAAAAATAAATGAAAGCCTTGCCGGATAAAGTATTCTTGGCTGCATGTTCTTCTCATTTAGTACCCTGAATATGTCTTGCCAGGCCTTTCTGGCTTGCCAGGTCTCTGTGGATAGGTCTGATGTTATTCTGATGTTCCTCCCTCTGAGGAATCTCTTCCCCCTAACTGCCCTTAAGATGGTTTCCTTGGTTCTAAGATTTGCAAGTTTTACTATTACATGCCGGAGTATTGGCCTGTTTTCCTTGATCTTGGGAGGGGTCCTCTCTGCCTCTAGGACTCGAATGTTTGTTTCATTCCCCAAATTAGGGAAGTTTTCAGCTACGATTTGCTCAAATACATCTTCTAGTCCTCTCTCTCTCTCCACCCGCTCTGGGATTCCAATTATTCTGACATTGGAACGCTTCATGGTGTCACTTATTTCTCTGATTCTATTTTCTTTTTTTTTTTTTTAAGATTTTATTTATTTGACAGAGAGAGACACAGCGAGAGAGGGAACACAAGCAGGGGGAGTGGGAGAGGGAGAAGCAGGTTTCCTGCCGAGCAGGGAGCCCGATGCGGGGCTCGATTCCAGGACCCTGGGACCATGACCT
This sequence comes from Mirounga angustirostris, assembly GCF_029215605.1. Lineage (NCBI taxonomy): Eukaryota > Metazoa > Chordata > Mammalia > Carnivora > Phocidae > Mirounga > Mirounga angustirostris. Next base: position 34,954,014 of record NW_026991717.1, on the reverse strand, counting down.
GAGCCGAAGGCAGACGCTTAACAACTAAGCCACCCAGGCGCCCCAGTCTGATTCTATTTTCATGGATTCTGAGTTGTTTTGCCCTGGCCTCCTCTTTTCCCTTTTTATCTATTATATTGTCTTCCAGGTCGCTTATTCGCTCTTCTGCCTCAGTTACCCTAGCTGTTAGATTATCTAGACTGGACTGGATCTCACTGATAGCATTTTTAAGTTCTGCCAATTCACCTTTTATTTCTGCCCTTAGAGAATCCATGTTGCCATTAATTGATTTCTCCGTTCTAGCCATTGTCTTCACAATTGCTAGCCTGAATTCCAGCTCCGACATCTTGGTTATATCTGCATCCATTTGTAAATCTGCAGCATAAGTCATAATCTCTTGAGTCTTTTCTATTTTGGGGGCTCCTCCTCCTAGTCATTCTGTTGATGGGTGTTTGAGGGAATGTATAGAGTCCAAATTATTGACCAGAACCCAAGCAAGATGCACCCGTTTTCTTGGGACCTTAGGGTTGCTGGCCTCTTGTTTTCCCAGCCTGTCTTCTGTGGGAGGGGCCTGCCGCACTGTTACTCAGGCAACCCTGTTTGGGTGGAGTTGCCCTGCGCCCCTGTGGCGGGGATGGGCTCAGTGGGAACAAGTGTTTTTGGGGCTTTTGTTCTCTGGCGGCTTTCCCTGGCGGCTTTCCACATCTCTTCCGTGAGTCAGAGCAGAAGAGACCGTTTCCAACCCTCTGCCTCAGAGCAGAGAGACCTCAGTCTGTTCTTCAGTGAGCTCTCCAGGCCACACTGTCTCCATTTCTATCCGTGCTGCTATAAACTGCAGCATCCTGGGTTGTGCGCCCCTCTGCAGCGCTCCCAATCCTGCCTCCAGGTCGGAGCACATCTCTGCCCTTTGTGCTTCTAAAACCGCCAGCCGCTCCCAGTTCGTGCATGCGACCCCGCCGCTCAGGGTTTCCGTCCGGGAGCTGCAGTTCGCAGGCATGACCCTGCTGCTCAGGGTTTCCACCCCGGGGGCTGCAGTTCGTTGGCCCGACCCCGCCACTCTGGGTTTCTGTCTAGGGGCTGCAGTTCACCAGCGCGCCCCCGCTGCTCCGGGTTTCCGCCCCGGGGGCTGCCCTAGAGTCCTTTCCCCACCGCTACTGGTCTGCGAGTCTGTGCCCGTCCGCAGTGCGCAAGGCTGTCGCTCATGGCAGTGTAGGATCCCCACGGCCAGGCACCCTCCCGCTGCCGCTTATCCTCTGATATCTGCCCCCGGAATCACAGCTCCCCGCTTTGTACCTCAAAACCAACCACCTGAGATATTCTCTTTGTAGAGATCCAGATCTTCTTACATCTCAGGCTGGTTTCATGGGTGCTCAGAGTGGTCTGGTAGATATCCAGCTCAATTCTGGGGACCAGTTGAAATAGGGTCCCCTACTCCTCCACCATCTTTTTTCATTGGGTATGCTTCTAGTAGATGTTTGCTGAGTTCTCTGATATATAACTTTTATCAAAGTAAGGAATTTTCATTTTTTTTTATTTAAATTCAATTAGGCAACATATAGTACATCATTAGTTTTTGATGTAGTGTTCAATGATTCATTAGTTGTGTATAACACCCAGTGCTCATCACATCACATGCCCTCCTTAATGCCCATCACCCATTTATCCCATCCCACCACCCACATCCCTTTCCACAACCCTCAGTTTGTTTCTCGCATGGTTTGTCTCCCTCTCTGATTTCTTCCCATTCAGTTTTCCCTCCCTTCCCCTATGATCCTCCGTGCTGTTTCTATTACTCCACATATGAGTGAAACCATATGATAATTGTTTTTCTCTGATTAACTTATTTCACTTAGCATAATCCCCTCCAGTTCCACCCATGTCGATGTAAATGGCAGGTATTCATCCTTTCTGATGGCTGAGTAATATTCCATTATATATATGAACCACATCTTTTTTATCCATTCATCTGTTGAAGGGCAGCTCGGCTCCTTCCATAGTTAGGCTATTGTAAAGTAAGGAATTTTCTTTCTGTAACCAGCCTTTAACAATTTTTATTAGAACTGTTTCTTTTTTCTCCCAGTGTCTGATTTTCCTTAGTTCTCAATTTATATTTATAAACTTGATGGATATTTGCTTATTATAGGTACATTAAGTGGGTTTCCTCCAGTTACTGCAATGACTTGAATGTTTATGTCTCCCCCAGTTATGTCTCCCCCAAATTCATTTATTGAAATCCTAACCCCCAAGATGGTAGTTTTAGGAGATGAAGCCTTTGGGAGGTAATTAGGTCATGAGAGCAAAGCCCTCATGAATGGGATTAGTGTCCTTCTAAAAGAGGCCCTGCAGAGATCCCTGACCCCTAGTAACAACCATCTAGGAAGCAGATTTCTTTATCTTGTACTTCCCAGCCCCCAGAGCTGTGAGAAATCAACATCTGTTGTTTACAAACCACCCAGTCTGTGGGGTTTCTTATAGCAGCTCGAATGGACTAAGGGACACCTGCGTCCGTAACAGACCTTTCCTTCAAATGGAACAGACCCACTATGGTGTCAGTGTCTGACAGGTCTCCTCTGAGTGTGTATGGGCAAAGAGTAGATACATGCCCACGATCTCTTAGAGATATGCAACGATTCAGTAAGATAATAAACATGAAGCATCTAGCGTGCCGGTCCATATTGTCCCTACCTTATACCAAGACTCTAGTTTTCCTTATAATGGCTAAAGAGGAAACAGCCTTCTCCTCCACCCCACTGCTAGAAGCTTCCAGGATTATCCCAGCTCCAGTGTAAAAGTTGCTACCTTTCTTCTTAGACTTCCAAAGCCTACCTGATCTAACTTAATTGCTCTAACTATGTCCTTATGGCTTCTGTACCCCACTATCTTTCTGGGAGTAGTTTCTTTTTCCCCATAGAACAGAGAGAGAAACAAAAGTGGATCTGTGTGTTCAGCCTTTCGCCTGTGCTGACCTCATTCTAATCAGAAAATGGCTTCAGTGAGGTACCCATCTGTAATCGTGGGCTCCCCCCTTCCACCTCAGACTTCACCTTGGGCTTTGAGTGCCTTTTTTTGCTCTGCTCCTATCCACCCTCCAGTCCTTGGCTTTGTCTTCCATTTACAGTCCAGCACTGGCCACTGAACCTGCCCTTTGCAGAACTACTGTTCCTGGCTGGGATGCTCTTGGACAAGTTCCTTAACTTTTCTGAAATTCCCTTTCCTCCTAGGTGAATTAGGAAAACAATTGTGGTTTCATGCAGTTGTTGGCTTTAAATGAGACGTATGTAAAATACCTTCCATCTTAGAGGTACTCAATAACTGTGAGTTCCCTTATCATTCTAGATCAGTGGTCCTCACTCTGGCTGCGCATTGGGATCACAGGGGGTGTGTGTGATATTTGAGGCCTATCTGAAATATACCAATGGCTGGCTCCCACCTCCCAGTTTAACTGGCCTGGGGCATAGCTTGGGTATTGGATTTTTTAAGCTCCCTAGGTGACTCCAATGTCCTTTCAGGCCAAAAGACAATTTCCATATTATAGTGGGTCTTGACTAGGAGCTATTTTGCTCCCCAACCCAAGGAGAGGCCAGGGATACTGCTAAACACCCTACAATGCACAGGACAGCCCCTAAACAAAGAACTGTCCAGCCCCAAATGTCAGTGGTGCTGAGATGAGAAACCCTGGCCTGTGTGCTCACCTAGATCCCTTTGGTGCTAAAGCTTCATGGATCACTTATTTAAGAATGGTGTCTAAAAAATAATAATAAATGTCTAAGGTGCTACTGGAATGACTGTTCTATCTGCCATTAATTTTGCATTTATCAACTCACTATGAATTCCCAGTTTGCAATCCAATATCCCTTCAATATTTCACTCAACCTGTTGGCCATGGGCCCCTGAGTTGCAACCCCAGCAACAGAAGTTCCAGCTTAGAGCACCTTCCTGTAGCCTGCATTTCTGGCATTCAGAGTCTTTGCTTGCTTTCTTAATACATGGCAGAAGAATAAAAGACCAAGAAAAGGAGCAGCAAAAAGTTGGATTTTTCCTTTGGAGTCCCATAAGACTTTGATCATATCTCCGGTTTGGCACTTAACCATTTTTTGCTGTAATTTATCTGTTCATATGCCTGTGTTCTCCCCAGTTAGGCTGTGTACTCCTTGAAGACAAACAGTGCAGCCTTAGACATTCCTTCCCTCAGCTACACTTTGTGGGCCAGCAACAATGCTGGAGTAGTGGGGTACAGAAATCAAGGCTTTCCTGAGGCTACACATGTGCCGTGCAGCCCGTTTTGGGGGCCTGTGCTCAGACACCTTTAACCCACCTTGATCACGAGACCTCATTCATGGTACTAGCTGTTGGAATCCTGGGTCCACCTCCTTCATGTAACACAGCACTCACACAACTGGGGGAAGGGGCTGATGTGTTGTATCAGGACCTGTATTTATAGCTGAGGACGCTAAGCCCAGCGTGGTTGAGGGATCTGCCGAGGTGAGCAGTTTATGAGTGGTTGAGTCAAGGCATCAAATCCAGGCACTGTCCTTGACCTGTATTCTACGTGTATATACCCATGGCCATTGACAAGAAAGATGTGGTCGGGCAATGGGAGGTAGGGGAGAAACTCTGCCTTCTCCCTCCCCGCAGCAATAGAAGTGGGTTGTATTCTAATTCCTTGTGCCTTTTTGTCCCCTCCACGCTGTTTCATCCCTCCGCACCCCACTACTACCTCCAACTTGATGAGTGTCATGGGGCCTGCCCTCGCACCGGGAGCCCTTGGGCTAGGTTGCCATGGTTCTATCTTGGTCACTAGACCTTCACCATCTGCCTTAGCAGAGCTCTTGTGAAACCAGCATCTACAAGAACACCCAGCTCTTAAAAAGAGTGGAGTATTTTTGAGACATGAAACATCATGTGTTTTTTTTCTTTCTTTCTTTTAAATTGTAGTAAAAAATATATAAACATAACATTTATCGTTTTCATGATTTTAAGCACATCATTGAGTGATATGAAATACATTCATGATGTTGTACAACTATCACCACTCTCCGCTTCCAGAACTGTTTCATCATCCCCAAAGCTGTACCTAATAAACAATAATTCCCCATTTCCCTTGCTCCTAAATCTCTGGTAACCTCTGTTCTCCTTTCTGCCTCAGGAAGCTGCCTATTTTAGGTGCCTCATACAAGTGGAATCATAACAGTATTTCTTCTTTTGTGTCCGGATTATTTCTCCTAGCGTAATGTTCTCAAGGTTCATCCATGTCGTATCATGTGTCAGAAATTTGTTCCTTTTTGTGCAGGATACCACATTTTATTTATCCACTCATCGGTTGATGGACGGTTGGGTTGTTTCCACCTTTCGGCTATTGTGTACAGATAACTGTCAGAGTCCTGGCTTTCAGTTCTTTGGGGTAGGTACCCAGGAGTGGAATTGCTGGGTCGTATAGTAATTCTGTGCTTAACTTTTGAGGAACTGCCAACCTGTTTTCCACAGTGGCTGCGCCATTTTCTGTTCCCACCAGCAACGCACAAGGGTTCCAACCTCTCCACATCCTCGCCAACACCTCAGGCGTGTTTTTAAGAGTATTTAAGCAGATGATATGACATGCCTCAGTGGTGTGCTTTCGGGCATCTGAACAGGATGCTGAGATGGCCTTGGTGACCCTCCTCGCTTATCTGCTGCAGGTGGCGGCAGCCCCAGGAGATGGTCAAAAGGCAAATACCTCATGGCTGGATGTTCCTCATCAATGCCAGCATGTGAGCAAAGAGGACCACTGAGTATTTCATTTTTTTATTTGGACTCAGCTCTCGCTTTTTCTTCAGCAGCAAGCTTGTATGATTCCTGTCCAAAACCGAATCTTTGCAAACAAAGGTCCTGCGCCAGAGAGACTGTGCCGTCTTGCTGTGATTTGGGAAGATGTGGTTGTTTGTGTTAGCGCTCCTGGACTTCATTTTGCATTACACACTTTCCACCTGGTGTCTGACAGCCCCCGGCCCTTTGATTTCGAAAAGCTCTGCTGTCCTTTTATCCGTTTACGCGGACTTTCTTTTCACTTCTGCAGTCACTCTGCCTTGAAAGGCTTTCGCATACGCTGGAGCAAAATGAAATCAACTCTGCTCCATTCCCTTATGCTCATTATTGTTACCCATTTTCTGCTTTTTGGCTAGCAACTAGTTGCCTGGAAATGTAAGACTGAGTTTGCCTGTTTGTACTTGGGTCTGCCTTTTGCTTTATGGGGAAGAGTTAAGCTGTGATTTTTTTTTTTTTTCCTTTTAATTGCATCATCTGTCTAAGACATATGCAGAGTGCCCACACCTGCTTTTCTGTACCTAATGGGAGGCTTTGCTCAAATGCAGGAAACAGCTGCTGAGTGGTCTGGGCCTTGGATTTTTATGGAAGTGATTTGACAGCCCTGTCCCTGCAGGGAGAATAGGATTCTCCCCCAGCCCGCTCTGGGCAGCAGTGCCTCCGAAGAACATCTTTAGCAGGGCTGCTAATCACTCCCAGGCCCCCTACCTGGATTAGGGTAATAACTCAGAACCCATTATCTGTGAGTCTGGCACGGATAATGCCTTCCGAAATCTCCCCATTCCCTAACCCGCTTGGAAGTGTGGCTAAGCCTTCCCTCTTTGAATCAAAGTCTGGCTTTTTGCGACGTGTTAGATCGCTGAGCCTCCATATTAGGGAATTAATACAAGAGGAGGAAGAACTATCTAAGGCTTTAAACAACATTTATGAACTATAGTTGACTTAATGAAAAAGAAGTGACAGCTGAGGAAAACAGTAACTTCAAGGCTTTCTTAACCAGTAGCTGGGGCCTCCCATCCTTGGCTGCTCCAGGGTCATGCCATCTTTTGGGATGTTCCTTATTTTCTGTCAAGGGTTAGAGCTTCAGAAATGGGAAATCTGCCTTCCAGGACCGTCCCCTCCTCTCTCCGGGTCTCACATTCCCATCGCAGAAACTGAGCATCGTTTTTCCTTCTGTCATTAAGCAGAACTCCAGTCAGATTCTGCTCTTCTTCTTGCTAATAAATCCCTGAAGGGGTGAGCTTTGAAGATAAGCCTCTTTCCTCCTTCCCCTTTGGGTTGCCTGTTAGCTCTTCTCCAGCTGTTTTAGCCAAGCATCAACAGCTCTCAGAAGAACTTTCCGCCTCTCCTAATTCTGCTCTCCCCTTTCCCCAAGCCAGTTAAGGAGGGCACGTATTGCATGGAGCACTGGGTGTTATATGCAAACAATGAATCGTGGATCACTACATCAAAACTAATGATGTAGGGATGCCTGGGTGGCTCAGTCTGTTAAGCGTCTGCCTTCGGCTCAGGTCATGATCTCAGGGTCCTGGGATCCAGTCCCGCGTCGGGCTCCCTGCTCAGTGGGGAGCCTGCTTCTCCCTCTCCCTCTGCTTGTGCTCTCTCTGCCAAATAAATAAAATCTTTAAAAAACAAAACAAAACAAAACTAATGATGTACTGTATGGTGACTAACATAACATAATAAAATTAAATTTAAAAAAAGAAATTAATTGAATTAGAAATCATATAAGTGACAGTATGGGAACGGTCTACTGCTTCTGAGTTCTAAGTCAATATTCATGTCCTTCCTTGGAAAATAGGCTTTCACATTGCCTCCTCTCCCACCTTTCTTTGTGGCCTGACAATCACACCTATATTTATTATGCTTTGGGAGCATAATTTGTCTCCTCAATCTGTATTTACTTCTCCCTTGATCTAGTAGTTATATAACCTGATTTGGTAAAGCATTGCTCTTTATCTGACTTAATAGTCATTCAAAATAGTTAAACGTTTCAGCGAATGTCTTTAAGCAACTGTCTCTGTGCTGCGGAGACGTGAAGTTGAACAATACATGTTCCCTGCCCCACAGGCCTCTGTAATCCATTTGAGATGCCTCTGATGACTTTAGTAAGAGACCCAGCACCATGGGACTACAGGAGAGGGAGAAATTAATTCTAACGGCATAATCTGAGGAGTGTGAGGAGGTGGTGTTTAAACTGGGGCTTTTAGAGCAGGGATTAGCAACGTGCTTTTAGAAAGGGCCACCTAGTAAATATTCTAGGCTTTGCAGGCCATTTGGTCATAGTGAGAGTGCACCATGGACAATATGTGAATGAATGGGTACAGCTGTGTTCCAGTGAAACTTGATTTACAAAAAAAGGCAATTGCCAGATTTGATCCCATGCTGTAGTTTGCCAGCCCCTGTTTTATAGGATGGATAAGCTTTTATCAGAAAAAATAGAGAAAAGAACATTCCAGTCCAAAAGAACATCATGAGCTACAGAGGAGGAAGGAGGGGTGAGGCATGTCTGGACACTGCATCTTATAAATATGTGAGGGCAGCCTTGACTTCTGAGGCTGCAACTGTAGGATGAGGCCAACTGTGGAAGACCTTTTATTCCAAACTCCATCCTTTGGATTAATCTTTGGGCCATGGTGAGCCACCGAAGATGCTGCACAGGAGAAATACTGCGACAGTATCATAGCTCTGCTCTAAAGACATTTTTTTTTTTGGCAGCCATAAGGAAGGAGAGGTACCAAAGAACAAGTGTTTCAGAAAGGCCAGGTTTATACCAAGAGTCTGCAGACAGGAGATGACTGATAAAGGTATTGGCCTATCAGTGGGCTCAGTGATTCCAAACTATAAACTGAACCTTAATTGAAAACTCGAGTCTAAGTACATTTCTTTAATCCACGACTGTAGGCTAAGCCTCTTATTATACAAAAATATAATACACATCAAAGTATTGCTAGGTGATAGAATGATAAAGTGCATTTGGCATTTTGAGATGATCTGAAGCAAAAGAAAGTAGAAGGGAAGATGAGTAATTTCGAGAGTTGGAAATGTAAGTGATCAATCCCACTTTAAAAGACAAAGGGGGAGATAATATGCAAAGGGAAATCTGAGTTGTATTTGAGAGAAGCTAAGTTTCTTCCCTCTTCACTGTTACAGCATTCTGGAAACCTAGCTCAGGCTCATCTTCCTTGTTGGTGAGTTCTGGGGACACCAGAGCTAAGTGATCATCTTGACCTTCACCCTGACAAGGACCTAATCCTTGTAGCAAGCTCTCATCAGGCAGCAGAGAGCCTGTCCCCATCCTCCATCAATGCTTTGTTTAAATTGAATTTCTCTATTTTCAGTTATCCCTAACACATCAGATGTCTGATAAGTTCCCAGAATTACTGCAAGAAGACCAGTATCAGCCCTAAGATAGCTTTTTATTAGTATGGTAGAAATTCGTACATCAAAGAAAGGATCAAATCAACTAATTTAAATTTTCTTCTGATTGAATACTCCACATTGTGGTCAGCCTCTTCTTTACTTAGAAAAATGTGAATGGCTAAAACTAACTTGGAATTTTAAGAAAAAGTAGTAGTCACCAGTTTCACTGGCAAAAGTACCCAGAGTATATTCTCAAAGTCTCAAACATACAAATGTACAAAATCCCAAACATTTCAGTACAGGCAAGATTGTGCAGGTTGTACAAGGTGACTTTCTGGCTTTGTGGCCTTCAGCCACTTCTTGACCTCTCCGTATACTCTTTGCTTTCTCTGCAAAATGAACTGACAATAATGCTGATGGGTCATTGGGAGAATTAAATAAGTCACTGCTGGTAAAGCACTTCGCACAGTGTCTGGTAGGAAATACTTACTCAACAAGGATCAGATGTTATGATTGCTATTTTTGCTGTCATTACCATTATATAAACTAGTCCAGGATTGTATGCTTATAGAACCACGTATTTGTGCTTTGAGATTTTATCTGGACAATAAATACCTTTACAAAAGCAAAAGCCCTTTTTTCTAACCATATCAAGCCAATTGGAAAATCACAATTTTAGGGCACATGCTTCTATAACTGACAGTGAACTAGATCAAGAAGTGTTTGGGTTGTATCCAGTCACTGGAGTGTCCCCTGACTCAGCTCACTGGCTTGAGGTGTTACCAAGGTATTCACAGATGCAGTCAGAAGGGGACCAATGCAAGGAACGAGGAATGGGCTTTTAGACATTTAGATTTTTTTTTTTTAAGATTTTATTTATTTATTTGAGACAGAGAGAATGAGAGAGAGAGAGCACATGAGAGGGGGGAGGGTCAGAGGCAGAAGCAGGCTCCCTGTCGAGCAGGGAGCCCGATGCGGGACTCGATCCCGGGACCCCAGGATCATGACCTGAGCCGAAGGCAGTCGCTTAACCAACTGAGCCACCCAGGCGCCCTAGACATTTAGATTTTTAATGTGAACACTGACTCTCTATTCTGTAATGCGTTAGTCTTTAAAATACCCAGCTGCCTCTCAGAGACCCACAGAACAATGAGATTTCTACTGTGAGCATGTGAGAGCCAAGGGCACCGGTCCTCAGGATTGCTCAGCGTGGGGACTCCCAGGGGCCCGGTGACAGAGACCCTTCCCGGAAGGGGTTCAACCCGAGGTCTTTATCGGCCTCCTTCATTGATTACAATTAGTTAAGTTTAACTTTTCTTCACAGAGCTTTATCTCCCCTTCTCAAAGCACAAGTGAAAAAGAAATGCATGTTTAAATGCAGAAAGCCTAACTTCTGGCCAGAGCCATCAACTGACCTAACACTTACTCATTTGTTCAATAAGCTTTTTGTTGAAGTATTAAATATAATACATAAGAAAATCCCTCAGTTCAAAATCGTACAGCTTTGATGAATTTTCACAAAGTGAACACACTACCATAACTAGTACCCAGGTCAAGAAATAGAACTTTATTGGGGCGCCTGGGTGGCTCAGTTGTTAAGTGTCTGCCTTTGACTCGGGTCATGATCTCAGGGTCCTGGGATCGAGACCCGCATCGGGCTCCCTGCTCCGTGGGAAGCCTGCTTCTCCCTCTCCCACTCCCCCTGCTTGTGTTCTCTCTCTCGCTGTGTCTCTCTCTGTCAAATAAATAAAATCTTTAAAAAAAAAAAAAAAGAAATAGAACTTTATTGACATTCCAGGGACCCCTTAGAGTGCCCCCATTTCTGCCACTGATCTGCCCCACCCCCAAAAGGAACCACTACCCTGGTAAGGCCATAGATTAGTTTTGCCTGTTTTTAAAAAGGTATATATATAAATGGTGTGTGTGTATATATATGGTATAACACTGCATATCTGGCTTTATTTTTGTATCTGGCTTTATTTAGGGTGGGGGTGTTGCTAAATAATTTTACATTTAACTTGGAGTGTAGTGTAAAATGAGAATAAAGATTCATCCCTAATATTTAGCCAATTTTCCAACCCAGTTTGTTGAATACTTTGTTTATATAACACTGGAAAGTTAGAATGTGCTAGTCCTCATATTTATCCTAGGTCTGTTCTGTAAGTGTTCTGTTCCAGTTATCTGTCATATAATTTCTGTACCGCGTTTGGACTATCGCAGCTTTAAAACATGCTTTAATATTTGGCGTGGCAAGTTACCCTCTTGTGCGTCTTTTTTTTAATTATTTTTTAAAGTTTATTTATTTATTTATTTGACAGAGAGCACAAGCAGGGGGGAGCAGCAGGCAGAGGGAGAAGTGGCTCCCCGCTGAGCAGGGAGCCCAATGAGGGGCTCGATCCCAGGACCCCGGGATCATGACCTGAGCTGAAGGCAGATGCCTAACTAACTGAGCCACCCAGGCGTCCCTCTTGTGCTTCTTTTTAATGATTTTTTAGACAATCCAGCGTCTTTCTATTCCAGGTGAATTTTGGAACCATTTTGTGACATTCAAGAAAAAAAAATCCTATTGGTGTTTTCATGTGATTGTGTTAAATCCACTGGATAACCAGGTACCGAGTACTTGCTGTGTGTGTGCCAGGCTCCGCTCTAGGGCCCCGTGAACACCAGGCACACCACCACGTTGATGATTTACATTCTAGTCCGGGAGACTGGAGACAAGAGAACAAAAACATCATTTCAGATGGTGATTTGTGCTATCGAGAAAACAGTCCAGGGTAGGAGGAGAACGGGCGCCTGACTGGAGAAGCAGGGTGCTGCTTGAGGCCGGTGCTCGCAGAAGGTCTCTCACACTTGAACTGGCACCTACCTGCATCCCACCAGGACATCTATAAAGCTATAAATTTTAGATCTATAAATCAATTTGGGAGGTATAGATAGTTAATACCTCCAGGCCAAGAACATAGCATTTATTTCCACTTACTCCAACACTTCCTATTGGCCAGTAAAATTTTGAGATTTTTCATGTCATGTTTCCATTTTAGTTGTGAAGATTGGTCTTAAATATTTACTTGTATTTTGTTGTGCGATGATGATGATGGAGAATGAAATCTATTTCTATTTTATTTTCAAAATTATTATTACTATACAGAAAAGTTACAGATTTCGATAGAGCGCCTGGGTGGCTCAGTCAGTTAAGCATCTGACTTGATCTTGGCTCAAGTCTTGATCCCGGCTCAAGTCTTGATCCCAGGGTTGTGAGTTCAAGCCCCGTGTTGGGCTCCATGCTGGGTGTGGAGCCTACTAAGAAAAAGGAAGAGGCGCCTGGGTGGCTCAATTGGTTAAGCGACTGCCTTCGGCTCAGGTCATGATCCTGGAGTCCCGGGATCGAGTCCCACATCAGGCTCCCTGCTCAGCAGGGAGTCTGCTTCTCCCTCTGACCCTCCTCCCTCTCATGCTCTCTGTCTCTCATTCTCTCTCTCTCAAATAAATAAATAAAATCTTTAAAAAAAAAGAAAAGAAAGAAAAAGGAAGGAGGGAAGGAAGGAAGGGAGGGAGGGTTACAGGTTTCTTACATTTATCATTATGCAGCCACTTTGTTGAACTTTTGTTAATTCTGAGTATTAGCAATTGATTCTCATGATTTCCTAATGATGTAATCATATGTAGAAATAATAGTAAATTTGCCTCTTATTTTCTAATAGTCATACCTCTGATTTCTTTTTTGTGATATATTACCAAAAGTTTACCCCAACTTCTAAATGAGTGATAGCAGACATCCATAACCAATCTCTGATTTTAATGTGAATACCTCTAATTACCACTATCAAGAAAGATAGATGTATGCTCAATAAATATTTTAAATTAATATATGATTACATGTTTATTATCAGATGGAGAAGGTCTGTTTCTAATTTTGTAAATGTTTTTACCAGGGTGAGTTTTAAAAATGTCATTTTGGCATCTATTTAAGTTATTTTTTCCTAAAAATTTCCTATATTAAATCATCCTTACATTCCTGGAATACAACCTGCTTCATCTTCCTCGGTGCTCCTTTTAATGTTCTGTTGAACTCAGTGTGCTGGTACCTTACTTAGGATTTTGCAAGCCGTTATTCATCCGCGAGATTGGCCCATTTGCTTCCTTTCATACTACCTCTCTGAAGCTTAGGTTAAGTTAGCTTTCCAATTTTTATATGCTCTGGAAAAGTTTATATCATTACCTAGTCCTTTATATTTTGATGGAAACTCACCAGTAAAAAACATCTGGCCCTAGAATCTTTTTGGAAGAAATTATTTTTGGTAACTTTTAAAAATTCTTCTACGGTACTACTCTATCATATTTTCTTATTCCTCTTAAGTCAATGTGGTAATTTTTTTAGTGTATCTTTTTCATGGAGAGTTTCAAGTGTCATAGTATAGAAGTACATGTAAAGTGTACTTATAATTTGGATGTCCTCATGCATTTTTCTTTAGTGGTAATACTGTCTACTTGGGCTTTGTTGCTTTTTTTCTTTATTAAAGTTGCTTACTAAAAAGGTAACTTCCAGTTATAAAATAAGTAAGTAAGTCATGGGGATGGAGTGTACAGCATGGCGACCATAGTTAGTAATGCTGTATTACATACCTGAAAGTTGCAAATAAATCTTTTTGAAGAATAAATCTTAAAAGTTCTCATCACAAGAAAAAATCTGTAAATGTGCGTGGGGATGGATTTGTGGTGATCATTCTGCAATATATACAAATATTTAATCATTATGTTGTACCTCTGAAACTAACATGTCATTTATACCTTGGTTTTATTTTTTTAAAGATTATTTATTTATTTATAAGAGAGAGAGAGGGAGGGGGAGAGTACAGAGAGAGAGTGAGAGGGAGAAGCAGACTCCCTGCTGAGCAGGGAGCCCGATGCGGGGCTCGATCCCAGGACCCTGGGATCATGACCTGAGCCAAAGGCAGATGCTTAATGACTGAGCCACCCAGGCGCCCCTATACCTTGATTTTAAAAATGGGTCCAGTCATAATCTTCAATTCGGAAAAAATTTTTTTTGAGGAACCAACTCTCAGTATGTAATGCAAGGATTTTTTAATTCACAAACTAAGATTTCTACCATGATTTTCCATTTCTTAAGAAATTCAAGTATTGGGGCACCTGGGTGGCTCAGTTGGTTAAGCGACTGCCTTCGGCTCAGGTCATGATCCTGGAGTCCTGGGATCGAGTCCCGCATCGGGCTCTCTGCTCAGCAGGGAGTCTGCTTCTCCCTCTGACCCTCCCCCCTCTCATGCTCTCTCTATCTCAAATAAATAAATAAAATCTTTAAAAAAAAAAAAAAGAAATTCAAGTATTGGGCGCCTGGGTGGCTCAGATGGTTAAGCGTCTGCCTTCGGCTCAGGTCATGATCCCAGGGTCCTGGGATCGAGTCCCACATCAGGCTCCCGGCTCAGCAGGGAGCCTGCTTCTCCCTCTGACCCTCTCCCCTCTCATGCTGTTTCTCTCTCGCTCGCTCTCTAAAAAATAAATAAAATCTTTAAAAAAAAAAAAAAAAGAAATACAAGTATTGATGGCTTTGACCACATCTCATAAATTCAGTATGTACCCATTTTATTTTTACTTTTTTAGTCAGTGATTCTCAAATGTTTTGGTCTCAGGACCTCTTTACACACTCAAAGTTATTAAAGGCCCCAAAGAACCTTTGTTTATATCAGTTGTATGTATTCATAGTTACAGTATTCAAAATTTAAACTGAAATTTGAAAATTGTTTATTGATTAATTTTTAAGTAATAATCATAAACTCACTATGTAATAACATCTCTTTTAAAAGTATTCTAAAATTTGAGACAAAGACAAAAATTTGAGAAGAGAGGCATTATTTACAATTTTGCAAATCTTTTTTAATGTCTGGCTATTCTGAATAGAAGACCGCTGGACTCTCATATCTGCTTCTGCACTCAGTCCATTGTGGTATGTTGTTTTGGCTGAAGCACGTGACCAAAATCTGGCTTCACAAAGATACGTAGTTGGAAAATGAAGAATAACGTTTAGTAAATCTTTTCAGATTACTGTGGATTTTTTTCTTTGGTACTACACCAAACTAGAAAAGTGGTAGTTTCTTAAAGATTAGTTGCAATGTGGAATCCGAAACCATACTAATAACCTCTCATGCCCTTGATGTTCATATAACATCTTAGCATTATTAGGAAAACGTGTGATATAACAGACCCCCTGGCAGGGTCTCAGGGACCACACTTTGCGAAATGCTGTTCTAAGTAAATAGAGTATGTATAATTTTTTTAAAGCCTTTTTTGGTGAAATAATGTTATATTTACAGATGAATTGCAAAGATAGTACAGAGTTCCCATATACCCTTTACCTTGCCTCCCTAATGTTAATTTTTTAAAAAAATGTAAAATATATATGACGAAAAATTTATCATTGTAACCATTTTAAGTGCACAGGTCAGTGGCATTATGTGTAATCACATCATTGTGCAACCATCACCACTATCCAGCCCCAAAACTTCTCTTGTCTTCCAAAACTGAAACTCCTTATCCATTGGGTATAATTTTGACTTACTTTTTAACCCAAATTATTTATGGTGTTTATTTACATGTTTAAGGTTATATGTGTGCTGTTAATTTCTGATTTTATTGCTCTGGAGAATGTGATCTGCATAATTTCAGGAGTTGGAGTGAGCAAGAAAAGTAGAAAAACTGTTCCCCTACTCTGTACTGATTGAGTCAGAGCTATAGGGTTTGTACCAAACCAAAAGGGTGACAGCCGTCCCTCTACATAAGAGTACCTTTGTCTTGAAATGGCCAGAGGACTCTTCCTTCATAACTTCATCAGAACTTGTCTTTCTGTATAAACCACGAAACCAGAACACACTGGGGACAGAGAGTGATGACATGGCCTTTTATCCACGAACACCATGTAACTAAGCTTAGGTTGGAAGGACAGAGAGAGGAAGAAATCCCTGGAGCCATGCTTGCTAGAAAGTGAAGTTGTGTTGTTGGTGGTGTGGTGGTGGTGGTGGTGGTGGTGATGGTATATGGCGGTGATGGTGGAGGTGATAATGGTGGTGGTGGTGATGGTATGTGGTGGTGATGGTGGAGGTGATAGTGGTGATGGTGATGGTGATGGTATATGGCGGTGATGGTGGAGGTGATAATGGTGGTGGTGGTGATGATGATGGTATGTGGCGGTGATGGTGGAGGTGATAATGGTGGTGGTGGTGATGGTGATGGTATGTGGTGGTGATGGTGGAGGTAATAGTGGTGGTGGTGGTGGTGATGGTGATGGTATATGGTGGTGATGGTGGAGGTGATAATGGTGGTGGTGGTGATGATGATGGTATGTGGCGGTGATGGTGGAGGTGATAATGGTGGTGGTGGTGATGATGATGGTATGTGGCGGTGATGGTGGAGGTGATAGTGGTGGTGGTGGTGATAGTGGAGGTGATGGTGGTGGTGGCGATGATGGTGGAGGTGATAGTGGTGGTGGTGATTGATGGTGGTGATGGTGGTGATGGTGATGACGTTGGGGTGGGTGGTAGTGATGGTGATGATGAATTCCATTGTTTCACTCTCTGGGGAGAAAGGTGGCATTAGGAGTAAGGGGAAGATCTCCAGCAATACTGTAATAGAATTTTTTCTATAAAGGCCAGAGAGTAAGTATCTTAAAGCTTTGCGCACAATATGTTCTCTGCCACAACTACTCAACTCTGCTTTTGTGCCAAAGCAGTGACTGGTTTCCCATAAAACGTTATTTACAAAAACGGGTAACAAGCCACATTTGGCCCACAGGCTACCATTTGCCAACCTGCACTAAATGAATGCCTGGTAGAGCTGAAAACTAGCTGTGAGTTCTGTCCATTCTTTTATGACCTGAAGGTGATGATCATAGAGAAGACTTCTGCCAGGACACAGAGGAACCAGGGCAAGAGACAGTCACGTACCCTGCCTGCTAATGAGTACCAAGACTGGGCTCATTCCTCATTCCAACATTTAGTTGAGAAAAGTTTCATGGTCAGTTCTAAGCTTAAGGATAGATAGTGGCAAGCAACCACTAGGAAATAAAAATTAAGCTGCCAATGTCTTACTGAGTGTTCATTTTCTTTAATTGCTTATTCTATAGGGCTATTTAGTTTACCTCTTAATGTTGTTATGTTCTGCTGTTTTAAATAAGGATTTGATTTTATATGAAAAATTATGCTAATCTACTCTAATTTTTAAAATTATGGGGTCTTGGCTGTTTGGACCAGGAGGCCATAACTAGGGCATCATTGCTTCTCCCCGATGGTACTTTCTATTTTTAGGAAAAGGGCATCAGAAAAAAATGAACCACCACTTAAATGACAGAGCTCACAAACCAACCTTAACAAATAACATCTCAGAAATTCTGCTTGTATGCAGATTACACTCATTCATTCTTTCATTCATTCACTGATTCATTCATTCATTCATTCATTCAATAGACATTCATTGAGTCTCTTAGGAGCTAGGTCTGTCTTAGGCTACAGTCATGACTTCAATTATAGCTTCTTGTAAATGTTTGTTTTGTTCTCACATGTTCGTAGGTATTCTGTGTAATACTTCCTTCTACGTTCCCTTTTGATAATGAAAGCTCCTTGAGTGCAAGTCTGTATTTTCCCTTTTCTTCATGATGCTCTACAGTGCCCATCTGGATGCTCTGCATGCAGTAAACCACTTAGCACGTGATTTTGATTTACTGACTGGTGGGAAGCCTTTAGAATCCAGCCTTCTATCTTAAGCCCCATCCAGAATTCTTCCCTGAATTTTCCTATAGTTCCCGAAGGTTGCAAAGAACATTTTCCTTTCTGCCTGTAAGGGCTTGTGTAGAATTACCAGGACCCAGACTTCACCCTAAAGATGAGTGTGTCTGCCACATGCTCAAATGAAGTAATCTGAGGTAATACCTGAATTGTGTCCTAACTTTTAGAGACTCCATAATGCATTTGATTCATAAAATTGAAAGTAAAATACTAATGTGTAAAAAATGTTATTCCAGGTAATAAAATCTGTTCCCAGCTTTTCATAATCAGTTCCAGCCCCGTCGACAAGCTTATTAGCAGAAATAATGGGGGGAAAGGGGAAATTAAAACCTTTATAATTAAAAAGAATAATGCTTTTCTATTAAGTTACCTGTTTAATACTCTTGGTTGTTCTTTTTTTTTTCTTTTCGTGAGCTGCCTGTAATTTTTAAAAACTTACTTTTGAGGGCAAAATGTTAACATCTTGGAATAATCACACCCTGTCCGTTATTTATTTCTTTTTCGTCATTCACTTTGACATTTCCATTTCCAGTTGCGACAGCTGTTCCCGAACCACATGCATCTGGCCCTTCTGGAGAGCAGGGTCATTTAACTGCCTCCTCTCCCTCCTGGCCGGCCCGTGAGGGATCACACACGAAAGTCTTCTGTTCATCGATGGGTGCCAAGCAAGTGCCAGGGATCCTACACTCTGAAGCTCTGCCCACAAGGACATGCAGAGACCTTCAGTTTAATTCCTCCTCACTGAGATTCTGATAGTGTCTAGAATGACCCCCAAAATAATCCTCCTCCTCCTAGTGGCAGTTTCTACAAAGTGCTTTTAACTCTCAAAAAGTGTTCATCCTTTTAGTATCCTCACGTGGGTGTGTACGGTCAGACCAGGGATGGATTGCGGAGCTGGTGTGGACTTCCGGCTCCGGAAGCCACCCCCAGGTTCCTCGGGGTGGTTGGGAGCGCTGGGCTTCCAGAAGCAGCCTCCATGAAGGGGCAGCAGAGAGAGCCCCCGACTTGGAGGCTCAATCGGTCTTTGAATTCTGTATCCAGCCCTGGGCGGCTCTGGAATTACTGGATCTCGGGCATGTTACCTGAACTCTTTGAATCTCCTTCTCCTCACATGGGGATGATGGAAGTGGTGAGAGGTTTAAGCGAGATGTTATAGAACGCTGCCTCCACTCTCGGGGCTACCATAAAATCAGTGAGTCGGGAAGGAGAGCCAAGAGCATCCAGGCTTCCCTCAAAGCCAGAAAGTCATGTGGGACCTGAGCGCCAGGAGCCTGAGCTGTCCTCCTAGTGCTGCGCACCCGGGGACAAGCTGAGCACCTGGGGCAAAGTCTCCGTGCCTCCCATCAGCTTCCTTAGCCATAAAGTGGAGCAAATACTAAGAATAGGGTGCACATAAGAATGCTAGCACCTCATCTGGAGAGGACTCTGCAGGTGCTCCTTCTCTCCATTTGGGTTCTGAGTCTCGAATCCTGTCTGGAGCTCTGTTTGGACCCCACTCCACCACCCCCACCTTCCCTGAACAGCTCTGATTGTTCCAAAGTCTTTTCTATTCAACCAAAATCTGCCTCTTTGACCTTCCCCCTGGTGATCCATAAAATGGGATAAATGCCCAAGCCTTTCTCCAGTTAAGGTTTTTTTTTTTCTATGCTAGTTGAATCAGATTCAATTAAGCACCGAAGTCAATCTTAAAGGGAAAAATAAAGAGAAAAGTAAATCAAAAGGCCAGCCACAGGGATATTTGCAGAAGGGCTCTCTCCTCACCCTTTGTCTTGGCCCTGATGGTATAAATGAGGCTTTGTGATGGATGGATAATTACACGTGTCTCTGAGACTCTTCTTTTTTTTTTTTGGCCTTTAGTTTTTTTTTTTTGAAGTATAGTTGACGCACAACGTTCCATGAGTTTCAGGTGCACAACATAGTGATTTGACAACTCTGTCCATTATGGTATGTTCACCACAGGTGTGGCTACCATCTGTCACCATGCAACACTATTACAATACCATTGGCTGTATTCTCTATGCTGGACCTTTCGTCCCCATGACTTTTTCATTCCATACCTGGAGGCCTGTATCTCCCAATCCCCTTCACCCATTTTGCCCAGCCCCCCAGCCCTACAACCATCAGTTTGTTCTCTGTATTTATGGATCTGTTTCCACTTTGTTTGTTTGTTTTGTGTTGTTTTTTAGATTCCACACGTAAGTGAAATCATATGGTACTTGTCTTTCTTTGTCCGACTTATTTCACTACCCTCTAGGTCCATCCGTGTTGTCGGAAATGGCAAGATTTTGTTCTTTTTTTGGCTGAGTAATATTCCATTGTGTGTGTGTATGTGTGCACGTGCACTACATCTTCTTTATCCATTTGTCTATTATTGGATACTCGGGTTACTTCCATATCTTGGCTATTATAAATAATGCTGCAATAAGCTTAGAGGTGCATATATCTTTAAATTAGTGTTTTCATTTTCTCTGGATAAATACCCAGTAGTGGAATTACTGGATCATATGGTATTTCTATGTTTAATATTTGAGGAACCTCCATACTGTTTTCCACAGTGGCTACATCAATTTATATTCCCACCAACAGTGCACGAGGGTTCCTTTTTCTCCGTATCCTCGCCAACACTTGTTCTTTCTTGTCTTTTTGATTCTAACTATTCTGACTTGTGTGAGGTGGTAACTCATTCTGGTTTTGATTTGTATTTCCCTCATGATGAGTGATGTTGAGCATCTTATCATATGTCTGTTGGCCATCTATGTGTCTTCTTTGGAAAAATGTCTCTTCAGGTCTTCTGTCCATTTCTTAACTGGATTATTTTTGTGTGTGTGTTGAGTTTGATGAGTTCTTTACAGATTTGGATACTAAGCCTTTATCAGATATGTCATTTGCAAATATCTTCTCCTGTAAGTTGCCTTTTAGTTCTGTTGATTGTTTCCTTCACTGTGCAGAAGCTTTTTATTTTGGTGTAGTCCCAAATGTTTATTTTTGCTTTTGTTTCCCTCACTGCAGGAAACCTATCTAGAAAAATGTTGCTAAGGCCAATGTCAAAGAGATTCTGCTTATGTTTTCTTCTAGGAATTTTATGGTTTCAGGTCTCACATTTAGGTCTTTAATCCATTTTGAGTTTATTTTTGTATATGGTGTAAGAAAGTGGTCCAGTTTCATTCTTTTGCATGTAGCTGTCCAGTTCTCCCAACACCATTGACTGAAGGTCTTGTCCCCATTGTATACTCTTGCCTCCTTTGTCATGGATTAATTGACCACATACATGTGGGTTTATTTCTGGGCTCTCTATTCTGTTCCGTTGATCTGTGTGCCTGTTTTTGTGCCAGTACCATACTGTTTTGGTTATTCTGATTTTGTAGTATATCTTGAAATGTGGAATTTGATACCTCCAGCTTTGTTCTTCTTTCTCAAGATTGCTTTGGCTATTCAGGGAATCTCCCATTTTTAAGACCACCTGGTGGAACTGTCCTCTTGGCATCACTGGCTCCCTTCCTGGGATGGCTGTGCACCAGCTCAGAATCCTTGCTGAAGAGCTGGGTCCCTGCAGAGCTGTAGCCCCTGCTCCCCGCTGCCGGGATGATGCTACAATCTATATTTACAGACTCTCACGAAGTTGTCTAGCAGGCTGGAGCCAGGGGTCGGGACACATGCCGGTGATGGACATGGGGACCCGAGGGCCACCATCACCCAACCTCAAATAAAATTGTGAGGAGGCAGAGCCATATTGATAGGCCTTCCAGAGATGCCCACATCCTATTCCCTGGAACCCATGTACCTGTCAGGTTACTTGGGAAGTGGGTATTGAAGTTGCAGATGGAATTAAAGGTTTCGGTCAAGCTCTATGACAGGATTATCTGGGTGAGTCCAATGAAATCACAAGGCCCTTGTGAGGAGAGGGAGGCAGACAAATTGGAGTCAGAGATTTGGAGGTGTTTCATTGCTGGCTTTGATGATGGAGGAAGGGGCCCCAAGCCAAGGAGTGCAGGAAATGCGACTATAGAACCTGGAAAAGACAATGGAATGGATTCTCCCCTGGAACTTCCATAAAGAAGCACCTGCCAACACCTTGATTTTAATCCAATGAGACCCGTTTCAGACTTCTGACCCCCTCCCCCAGAACTACAAGGTAATAAATGCAGAAGCCACTAAGTTTATAGTAATTGGCTGCAGCAGCAGTAGGAAACGAATACAGTCCCCTTCTCTGATTATCAACCCATCCCTCCCCACTGTGGGTGTGTCATTCTTTCCTGTCACCTGGCTAGAGGCTGTGACTGCCAAGGTGTTAACTCATCATTTGGAGGCAGCTTGTCTGGAGAGAAAGGAACACAGACACTGAATCCCGGCAGAGTTGCTGAGTTCCAATGTCATCACTCCCTGGCTGCCCCACCCCATTCAAATGGCTTCACCTCTCTGACCTTTATTATCCTCATCTATAAAATGGGGATCATGGAAGTACTCCTAGTGGAGTACCTGGCACCTCGTGGTCTCTCAACACATGACGAGGACTTGACCTGTGCCTCTTTTTCCTCCCCTCCCCTGGGAAGAGTTTCTCTCTTTTAGGGTGTGAGAGATTGACATTCTCTCCCCTGTCTAGCGATGGGTAGCCTTGCTCTAGGGACTCCGGGTGATGGCACTGCGGGTTGTCGGACCACCAGCTGGACTCAGGGTGGCTGGACAGACTCTTCTCCAAGGGCAATGAATACATGAAGTCTTGGCAGTGCTCATCACAGGAAGGTCAAAGCCAAACAAGGATCAAGATTCCCAAAGATCATGTCATCCAGGGGAGAGCCTGAGTAACCGAAAGTGGCAGTGTGGTTGGGCTGGAATGTTTGGCCTCCCCACCAGGGGGTAACAAAATTCCGGCTGGGACATTCACCAAAAGAACACGGGTGTGTTCTTTTCTTCCAGTGACCAGAGCCTTAGTAAAGTCAGTTTCCCCTATAATTAGTTTAAAGGCAACAAAATACCAGGACATTAATATATACAAATGAGTGTTCCAGAACATCCAGGCACAAACTGATAAATGACACGTGGGTGTATGTGCACATGTAAGAGAACATTTGAGTCTAATTTTGATTTTTCCATTATTCTAAGCAGAATTGCTGCTTTGGGTTTTGAGAATTATAGAGATTATGAGGTCATCTTACTGGAATCATGCTCCCAAGCCATCCTTCAGAACACTTTACCCTGCTGGATGCCAAGGAGATTTAGGTAGACAAAAGCTGCCCTTTATGGCAGGACACATTTTCTTCCACTGGATTTGTTTTTTTCATTCACTGCGTGGTGAGATTTAGCTCTGCAGTGTGTGGGGAAGCTAGCAGTGAGCTGGGGGTCAGGAGCCGGCCTAGGTGAGCTCAGCTCAGCAGACAGAGCCAATCTGTCCAGCTGCCTACACCCTCCGTGTCCTCTGTGCCCGGGGCGGGTCAGACCGGGGCATCTCTGGGTAGCTCTGGCATCTGACACTTTCTTAGAGAAGCAGCAGTAGATAGTGTGGAGGACAGAAGTGACACTCGGTGGCCGCAGACCAGGATCACTGGCTCTGCTCCAGCAGTAAGAAATCCTGCTGCATCCCAGTGTCTGGAGGGACTCGTGTTCCAGGGAAGACAATTTGGAAACGCTACCCTGAGTGACATTTCATATTTGCATCTACTTTTTAAGTAGTTGGATAAACCTTCTTTACAAGTCACTATCCTGGAATTATAATTCCATAAAACCTCCAATTTGGGGGGGTGGGGAACACTTAAGGAAGAGAGGACAGTTTCCTCAACCAATAATGAGAGTGGATTCAAAAATGTCTCAAATTTCTTGCTGTGGTTCTAGGTGTTTAGTCATAGGTTCGTTTAAAGACTGACTCAATCCTGATGTTAACCATGATTGATTTCAGGATGTGGGGTTGGGGGAGGAAAATAAACCTATGGGAGAGGAAAAGCAAGGAAACCGCCCCCACCCCCAATGCATACACTCAGTAGCCAGGCATTTCTCATCACTATCAAAGATGTAAAAAGCCAGGGGCGCCTGGGTGGCTCAGCAGGTTAAGCGTCTGCCTTCGGCTCAGGTCATGATCCCAGGGTCCTGGGATCGAGCCCCGCATCGGGCTCCCTGCTCCGCAGGAAGCCTGCTTCTCCCTCTCCCACTCCCCCTGCTCGTGTTCCCTCTCTCGCTGTGTCTCTCTCTGTCAAATAAATAAATAAAATCTTTAAAAAAAAAAAAAAAGATGTAAAAAGCCAGAAAAATCCCTTAGCAGGAAGCATCACGGGGAGATCCATACATCCATACATGCAGGGCAAGGAGGGCCGAGTCCCACGATCTGTCTCCTCGGGGCCCCTGGCAACAAAAGACTTTGAATTGGAGGGAGAAGGGGGAAGAACATGGCCCGTGTCAAATGTGGAGCTCTGAGCAGGGACACGTGCGATCTTTCAGACGAAGGCTGACCCTTTGGTGAAGACCATCTGGGAAAGGCTCCCTCTGTTCAGAAAAGCCACCAGCCATTGAATGGATTTTCATTTATGTTCTAGTGACGTTAACCTTCTTGGACTGCCATAGCCATTCATCTCGTTCTGGATGGTTCCATTTCTCCTCTTGCACTTTTTCCTTTACATTATACTTTACCCTACAATATAGATTTTGATCTGGTGGCTTTTCATCAGTTGCTTCCAGAGCACAGTTTCTGATGACTTTTTTTTTTTTTTAAAGATTTTATTTATTTACTTGAGACAGAGAGAATGAGAGAGAGAGAGCACATGAGAGGGGGGAGGGTCAGAGGGAGAAGCAGGCTCCCTGCCGAGCAGGGAGCCCAATGCAGGACTCGATCCAGGGACTCCAGGATCATGACCTGAGCCGAAGGCAGTTGCTTAACCAACTGAGCCACCCAGGCGCCCAGTTTCTGATGACTTTTAACAAAGACCTGACACCCTCTAAGCATGACTTCAGGTTATCACATTCTCTTTTAACATGGTTAGGCTTTTCCAGAGGGTGCTGGGGTGGCTCAGTCAGTTAAGCGGCTGCCTTCAGCTCAGGTCATGATCTCAGGGTCCTGGGATCGAACCCCACATCAGGCTCCCTGCTCAGCGGGGAGTCTGCTTCTCCCTCTCCCTCTGCTCTTCCTCCTTGCTCATTCTCTCTCTCAAATAAATAAAAATAAGATTTAAAAAAAAGCTTTTCCAGAATTACACCTTTTCCTTCAATTTATTCAACAAGTTCCCTCACAACTTCTTTTTCCCTTCCTCTGTTTAGTTTAATGGAA
Source organism: Mirounga angustirostris (assembly GCF_029215605.1). Lineage (NCBI taxonomy): Eukaryota > Metazoa > Chordata > Mammalia > Carnivora > Phocidae > Mirounga > Mirounga angustirostris. The sequence goes on along the minus strand of NW_026991717.1, from coordinate 34,928,835 downwards.
ATTTTGATTGAAATAATTGTGGATTCACATTCAGTTGTGAGAAATAATCCAAATGTTTCAGTTTTTAATGGAAAACTTCTGCTCCGAAACAAAAAAGTGAACACACAAACGGAAGAGTCTAATGATAGCTGTCAGTGTTCTCCCGTCCCAAGGAAACGTACGTATGTTCTGGACTTGCATTTTCAGAGCATGTTTGTCAGGAGAAGCCCAACTCGGAGCAGGCCATGGTGCTGCAGACCAGCCCAGTAGACCCCACGGGACCACAGCAAACCACACAGAGCACCCCATGGCATCCACATAGAGCTGCGTGTACCCAGCGGCCAGGATAGCCTGTAGCTGGAGCAGGTCAGGGGAAGCAGAGAAGTACATGAAGGAGCTAGTGTGTGTGTGTGTGTGTGTGTGTGTGTGTGTGTGTGTGTAATTGCCAGCCACCCTCAGGTCTTAATTTAAACGGTTCCTTCTGTACCTCTTGAGCTCACATACCATTCTGTATCTTCATAGCTCCCTTCCCCCTGCCCACCCCCAAATCCCACAGAACAAGTGTCTAACTCAGTGAGTTGTTATAAGGTAAAGAACTACAGGTCGAGTCTGCCAGTCCCCAGAAGCCCCTCCACATGCCCTGTCGCCCTCTCTGCTCCCTTGCTTTCTTGTTCCCTCTCCTGACTGGTATAGAAATCTCTTCCTTACGTTTGTTTACGATTGCATTGCCCAGGTGTGCATCCCTGGACCTGACTGTATTACCCATTTTTATTTAGGTCCTTTAAGCATCTCTTCCTCTACAGATTCTCTCTTCTGTATCATTTACCTGTTGGGGAGCCAGGGTGCTCGGTTGTCACAATTCCCGCAGTGGTAAGTTTGCTGATGGCACGGTCACGGTGCATCTTACCGCACACCTCTGTACTCTGCATTCTGCAGCTTGGCAGCTGGATCGGAAGCTAGGTCAGAGTGAGGTTCAATCCCCTGAGTGAAATGCTGGTCCTCAGCTAGAGAGCTGATCAAGCTCAGTCAAGAGGCTGGCAAACTGTAGCTTCCCCCGTCCAGAAATCCCCTCGACACCCCCTCCTGTGTCCGTTGCCCCATCCTTGCCGTCCCAGGAGAGGGGGCCACCTGGACATGCCCCCAAAGAAGGCAGACCACCGCTCTGTGAAGGCTGGGCACAGTCTCGCTGCGTGAAGGAGGACTCCAGACGGGCCCCACCTCTGCCATCTCTACCACACTGTGTCGGGGCCCCCTCATGAAGGGATATGTGGCGGGGACCACAGCAGAGGCTGGTGAGAAGTTGGCCTGACTCCCACCCTGTCTAGAGAGTCACCGTCCCCACGTCTAAGAACAGCTTCAGCACGACACACCCAGGATCCAGCACACGTGCTACTTTCTTCTTCCTTCACAAGGTTGGGGGAAGAATGGCTTTGGAACCAAAATCAAATCCCAGCTTTACGTCTCAGGAGCTCTGTGACCTTGAGCAAGTTACTTTGCCTGTCTGAGCCTCCACTTCTTCATCTATACGATGGAGCTAATAATGCCCACCTGGAGACTTCGTGAAGATTCTATAGGCTAACGCAGGCATGCTGGGCAAAGAACTCAGCTTCTCTGTAAACTGTGAGTAATAGAGGCACCTACTTGATAGGGTGGTTGGAGAATGACATGAGTTCACACAGGGAAAGCATTAAGGATGTGCCTGGCACACACTAAGTCCTCAGTAAATGTTAGCTAGTTTTACTATTATTCTGTAAGTATCTGGTCTATTGAAGCAGTTCTTTCATGGTAGCTATTATCACTTAAAAGAAGAACAGGGTAGCGGAATATAGTGGAGGCAGCTAGGTGCCCACTTCCCAGTATTTCCTCCACAAACAGTATAGACCCTCAGGAGAGGGGAAAGCTACACAAAAATCACACCCTTGGTATAACTTGAGGACAGAGAATGCTCAAACGTTAAAGTAAGCATAACTAAAAGGAGAAAGAACACCAAATTCACAGCACACCAAAGCTCCTGCTTCCTCTGCCTTGTGACAAGCAGAGATGCACAGAATCTGTAGGGAGGAGAGAAGGGAAGAGGCAGGGAGGCCTCAGGTTGGTCTAAAACCACTCCCAGGCAGAAGAAGCCCCCTGAACCCTGTGTCCAGCCAGATCAGAGCGCAGACTCCAGGGGAATCGGAAATGCGTGTGAGTTGAGGGGCGGTCTTCAGAATGCAGAGCTTCTGGGGGCAGAGGAACGGGAAAGGCAGGGAGAAGTGCCCTTTGATCATCTGATGGTAAAGGGGGAAGGAAGCAAGAGGGGAAATTAGGGTAGCCACTGTTAAGAGCGCAGCTACAAGCTGTTATGTGCAAAGGGAAATTATGAGGAGAGGTATGCCAGGGAGAATTCTAGAAGGAATATTAAATTGGTGAGCTTTAAAAGAAACACTAGATGATGGAGCTGTCCCAGAAGTGTGGAAGAGGAGGAGGGAGGACAGTGACGTGAACGGAATCTGTGAGAGATGCATGAAGAAGGGAGCTAGGAACCAGCCAGCGGAAGGGGGAGGGTGCTTGGACACACGCTTCGGCAGTCAAACTCTCATTCATTTCAGGAAAATGAAGGGAAGCACCAGCTTGGGGAAAGTGGATATGTGGACACATAGACATAAACACGCCTGTTCTCTGAGCAGACTTCTGCCAGCGGATCTTGGGGCCAACCTGCAGGGGAAGGGGGCCAGTAAAACATCGAGAGAGGCCCTGCTGTCAAGAAAGAATATGCATTTAGGACCTAGATGAAAAGAGAAAAGTGGTGATTACAGACACCACAGAATAGGGATGATGTAGAATTCAGGTCACTGGGGTCCAAAATGCACCATATGGAATGAGAGGAGGAAGACAGAGCAACCTTGAAAACACTGATCAACGCTTGGGCTTTTGCAAATTATGATATTTGCAAAACCTGTATTTAAGTATTTGAAGGGAAAATATTATTGGATATTTATAAACCATCACACCTTTCCGGTTACAAGATGTAAATTCATTTTGTGGCACAAGATGGGGGAATCGCCTCTTTGAAGTTTTTAAAAAGCTAGATAGCTAGCATTTTCTCTAGAATATCGTATTGGAAAGAACACATTGGGGAAGTGAGAACGTCTCTTACCAGATATCAAAAGTTTAGAAGCCTCCAGCAATTAAAACAGTATGGGGCCAACCCAAGGATGCCAAAGAGATTGCAAAGAAATGAAGTAGCCTGGAAATAGACTGTAAATATAAGATCATAGTATATGATAAAAGGTACATTTTAAATAATTGAAGAAAGTTTGGATAATTCAATAATCATCCTTAGGATAAGTATAAAGGGAAAAGTAAAATTAGATCTCTGTGTCACAATGTATACCAATATAAAAACTACAAATATACCAGAAGTAAATATAGGATAACAAAAGCTGTAAAAATACCTGAGTTAAATATTTTTAAATCATGTGGGGAGGAGAGACTTTCAAACGAGATTCAAAACACTTTTTGCCTCTGTAAGCATTAATAAGATTTACAAATCTGATTTAATAAAAATTAGAGGCTTCTCTATGTCTAAAGACTGTATTAAAGACAAGTGAAAGGCTGAAAGATAATATCTTTGATATATAACAGACAAAGGGCTCATGACTAATATCCTTAATATTGGGGAAAGATCCTACAATTCACTATGAGAAGATAAAACAACCCAATGTACAACAGGCAAATGATATAAGCAAGTGATCCCCAGAGGGGAAAATGCCAGTGATCTAAAACCATATGTAAAGATATCTAACCCCATCAGTAATCAGGAAAATGCAAAGTGTCACCGTACCATTTTTGCAGATTGCGGACATTTTAAATGTGGGTACAAATATGGTGTGGGAGAGGAAGCACAACTAGCTGGTCAATCTCGAGCGTGTGATACCACAGTGTGCACGTTACGGGACCTGGACTGGATCACTTGGAGATCTTGGAGGATAGGAGGTTTATTTAATGCGGGGGGGCTCAGAGGAGAGTGATCTCCAAAGGTCTGAGCCCCAAGCACAACAAAGGGGGCAATTTATACACTTCTACTTCCGCATACTGGGCACTCTTGGCACGTGCGCGAAGCGGGGCAGGGAGAGGAACCCGGATTGGCACGCAGGGGAAGCAGAGCAGGGAGAAGAACCCGGAAGAGCCCTGGGGCAAGGGGCTGGGATTCCCTTGCTGGCTCGGTCGGCCATCTTAGGACAGAGATCTGCCTTATGCAAAGCCTTGACTTGGCGGTTCCACTGCTGGGGACCCTATTCAAATACTCCTTTAAGATCACAAAGAAAGACCTGAGCAAGAGTGTCCATTGCAACCAGTATTATAAGCTGAAAAAAATTAAATGCAAACTAACCGCCCAACAATAGGAAAGTGATTAAATGCTATATTTCCATCCTAAAAATAAAAATAATGGAGTCACTGTACATCCCATGACACAGAATGAAGATGCTTGAAAGGATGCTGGGCTTAAAAAAAAAAAGTTATGGTAGGGTCCCCTTTTTGTATTAAAAATGTACTGCATGAAATTATACATGATTTTATATAGGTCTGTGTCTGCGCATGCTCAGTAAGGTCTGGAAGGATAAGCACCAAATTGTTAGAAGTGGTTATCCTCGTGAAGGGAAGTGAGGTTGGGGCTAAGGGGAGAAGTGAGAGCATTGGCTTCTTACTTTTATTTACTTTTTAAGATTTTATTTATTTATTTATTTATTGAGAGAGCGCGTGTGCATGCGCGCAAGTGGGGGGAAGGGGCAGAGGGAGAGAGCATCTCAAGCAGACTCTCTGCTGAGCACAAAGCCTGACCTGGGGCTCCATCTGAGGACCCTGAGATCATGATCTGAGCCAAAATCAAGAGTCAGATGCTTAACCGACTGAGTCACCCAGACACCCTGGCTTTTTACTTTTAGAATGCTTAATTTTTTTTAATGAATTACTTCTGTGATTTTTTTTTTTTAAATCAAATTGTTCTGATGAAAACCACATGGAAAATAACACTGCCAGAGGTAACACTCGTGTACAACCAATAAATCAAATCTGAAAAGTGTCTTCGGACCAGGTGCGCCCTGCCAGGCCTCCCTGCCCCCCCTCCCCCCACCCCCCATCCCCGCCCCAGTCTGAGGTATTCTGAACTGTCAGTCTTCCAGAATGTGGTTGCTGTGAATTTCCTCCCCAGTAGGCTTTCCCCTGGATCGCTACTCTCTGCCCGCTGCTCAGGGCTCCTCCCTGAGGGCATTGCCTCATCCACGGCCTCCCCCCACCCCTGTCACTGCAGCCTGGACTGCTGTCACAGGCCCAAGGAGGAGGTAGGAGGAGGAGGCCCTTAAGTCTCTGGAGTGCGTCATCATATTTAAACTCTTATTAGTTAATTGATTCGGGTCATCATTTCAAATTCATTATTTTAATGACATTTCATCTTTGAAGAGAAATTTTCTTTTTTTTTTTTTTATTAAAGATTTTTATTTATTTATTTGAGACAGAGAGAATGAGAGACAGAGAGCGAGGAGGGTCAGAGGGAGAAGCAGACTCCCCACTGAGCAGGGAGCCCGATGCGGGACTCGATCCCGGGACTCCAGGATCATGACCTGAGCCGAAGGCAGTCGCTTAACCAACTGAGCCACTCAGGCGCCCTTGAAGAGAAATTTTCACTCACAGGGACATTGGAGATCTTTCAGCTCAATCCTAACATTTCACCATTTCATGTATGAGGAATCGGAGGTCCAGGGAAGGAGCGTTAATAAATTGTATTAGATTGAAGACCCTGAATTTGGGGACCCAGCCTTGTAAGTTTCTTGAGTCTTACGAGAGCCAACTCCTTCCCCTCTGCTACCATGTGAGAATGTTATTGCCATCCTCCTGCCTGCCCACCTCCAAAAGGGGAACCAAGTCACCTCTCTTCGTGAGAACAGAAGTCAGCCAGCCCTCTTGTCATGTCCTCGAACCCAGTTCTTCTGACCGTGGGGCCTTGGCACAGGCTATTCTCTCTTTCTGGGATGCAGTTCCCTGCTTTTCACCCAGGCTGGCTCCTTCCCCACATCCAGGCACCTCCTGAGAGAGGCCTTCTTTGACCACCACAGATAAACTAGACCCTCCCTTTCAACAACAGTTACCCTCAAAGAAAGCTGACTCCGTGTCTCCCTTGCTGTGTTCTTACCGCCAGTCATGGCCCAGGGCACATAGTAGGTGCTCAGAAAGCATTTAAGCGAATGAAGGAGCAAATCTGATACCCATTTTTTAAAGGTTTCTGGCTGTTGCTCTTCTGTGATTATCTCCTCATGTAGCCCAGGAAATGTGTTATTAGGATTTAATTTTTTTGGAAGTGAAAAATGATACAGCTTTATTATTTTAATTTGTAGGCATTCCAAGGGTGAGTGAACCTATTTCCTTTAGCTGTGTCTTTTGCTCAGCTGTCCATTGACATCTGACTGTTTTACTCAGTCATTCCTGGGTGGTGACCGGAGCCAGCAAGAAGTGTGAGAGGTTGTAACCTGAGGCACGAGGCAAAGAGAGGGGGTAGATTTCAAGGAGGTCTTAAGTAGCCAAGGGCCAGGGCCCCCAGGGTTTGTGCTCTGACAGATGCCTAAAGCCAACCCTGCCCTCTGACCTCTTGCTGGTCTTTCCACAGAAAACAGCCCATCTGGGCCTGCAGTGTAGACAGATGGTACAAGAGAAATGGTTCCTCAGTGGGTCTGAAGTGAGGGCAGTTCTTCAGGACAAGTGTGAGGCTCAGCTGCAGGTCAAGATTCCACTGCGTGGGGGAGTTGGGGGGAAGACACTCTAATTCTCGGGACCCTCCACCATTTCTTCCTTGTCAGGACTGTCTCCTGCCCTGGATCTTGGCAAATTTTAGCCAATATTTAATGAAAAACTTTTTTTCATTTAATGAAAAAATTTTTAACATAACTTAAAGTGATTTCACCCTAAAAAACCAGTTTTCTTAGAGTGAAATTGCTAAGTGACAAGATGAAGGTATTGCATAATGTTAAACTAAAGGATTGAGAGCTGAGTATTTTTTGAGGTATTGTGCATTTATCCAGAAGCCACTGTGAACCAGGCTGGACTCTGGAGATCCAAAGGCTATGTTGATACAGCCCCCACCTCCAATGCCTTACGTGATGGAATGGGGAGAACATGATGTCATGCAAGTCACAAGAGCACTGGGCCCCAAACCCAGCTTTGAATCCAGACCCTCCCCAGACCTGTTAGCTGTGCAAATGTGGCAGCCTTTGGCCTTGGAGAAGAGGATAGTGACACCATCTTCGTGGGCTCTGATTTAAAGATCTTGGCCTCAGGAAGGTATAAGAAGTCCACTTTGGGTCTTGAAAACAGAAAGAAAGCAGTGACATGTAGAGTAGTCGGGGGTGAGGCAGACATGGGGGAGCGTGGACCAAGCCTTGAGGAAAGGGTAGAACCTGGAGGGGAAAAGCAGAAACCAAAGGGCACAGATAATCGTAAGCCACAGAAGGGCAGTCAAGGAGCTGGCGGGACAGGAGTGAAGGGTCCTGCTGGGAAGAAACAGGGTCAGAGGAGTGGGCACCCAGGACCAGTCAAAGGCCAACTGCCCCTCAAAGTGAGTCTTCAAGTACTCAATTTTCATTTCGAGGAGAGGCTGAGCCCTGCATGAAAAAAGGGAGGCTGATGGTGGCAGGGCCTCGATTTTCATACTCTAAACTAGCAAAACTAGAACCCCAAAGATAACCAGATCCACTTTCCTTGGAAGACATCTGAGTGGCTTTGGTTGTTGGTGAAGTTTTGTGCCGTGGTAGAGGAGAGGTCTCTTCTAGCCCAAACCGCCTGTGCAGGGCGTCTTCTTGCCATACACAGGAGCCCGAGAAGAGCTGTAACTACAATTTCCTTCATCTTCTAGTAAGATGTTGCTATCCTGGAGATGTCAGAGCCCCTTACACATTAACGCCCCCAGCAGCTGCCAGGCCCGCCCGCTTCTGATTCTAGATCTCAGGGCAGGCCGGCTACTCCAGCCTCATTTCAGGATAGCTGCCAGGAGAAAATTAGAAGCTATTGTGCATTTTCATCAAGGGAGAGGATTCCACACTCATCCGTGTCTTCACTCAACGACTATTTCATGGTTGCCTACTAGACACAAGAAGGATTTAAAGAAGAAAGCTCTAGCCACTCACCTTTTCCCTCCAAAAGCGTATGGTCAGTTCATCGAATGGGGCAGATAAGAAGTAATCAGTGATAAATGCCCTCAAGGAAATATGTACAGTGTTATAGGAATCCAGAGGGAAAGATGTTACTTCTAGCTGGGGTGGGGCAGGGAGGGAGTCAGAGAAAGCTTTGGAAGGAGGCAGGAGTTGCCATGAATTGTGAAAGAAAGATAAGTAGGTTGTGGACATACAGACCTGGTGAGGAATTTCATCCAGAGAATCACAAAGCTTTAAGATTGCCTGTATAACCCCTGACTTTGCATGTGAGGATACTGAGGCCCAGCCTGGAAAGGGGCAGTAATGTCCACACGGTGCCCTCCTCACAAGGGACAGGCCTTCTTGACAGAGCACAGTGTAGGCAGGGGCCTGGGGGTGTGGAAGTTCTAAATGCATATAGTGGAATAGGGTTCGCAGTTTGCTCGGGAAATAGGATTTTGTAATTGATTAGATGTTGGAGCTAAAGGAGGAGCAGGGGGAAAATAAAGGTGTCTGGCCCAATGACTGGGAGGATACCTGAGCCTGGACAGGGCTGGGAGGAAAAATGGTGTATGGGGTTTGGGACGTGTTGAACTGGAGGCCTTTATGAAATGTACCAGGGAAAGTTCTAGCAGGCCATGGGAAACCCAGTGCTGGAGTTCAGGAAGGAGATCAGGACCGAAGATATGAATTGGGACTCATCTCTTCAGAGTGGAGAGTTGGGGTTGTCCAAGGGATAGAGTGGAGGAGAAGGAGGAGCTGACCAAAGACCGTAACAACAGCTCCCTTTGGAGAGCAGGAGGCAGAGGAGGACCGGAGGCATGGTCAGGGGTAGGCAGGGGTCAGGAGAGGCAATTCCCCGGAGGTGAGGGGTGGGAGAGGTTCCTCGGGGAGTGGTCTCTGTCCTAGCAGAAAGGGTTAACGTGCTGCAAACATGACACAGCTGGATCCAGTAACGAGAACATGACTCCTGACCTTTGCAGGTGCCAGGCAGCCAGAGTCAATGTTATTTAGGAAATTTGACAGTGAAGAGGAGGAGAGAGATTAAAGGGTGCCAGGGCTGAGGCAAGATGTGGTTTTCTTTCCTTTTTTAAGGTACGGGTAGACTTAAACGTTTTTCTTGGAAGATGGAGATAAGCTGGCAGAGAGAGGGGGAGATAAGAGATGGAATGGAGAAGGAATGCTTGGAGGGCGGGCAGAAGGAGACAGGAAGGATTAAGGTCGAGAACAAGACCTGTTGACATTTGGAATTAAAGTCTCTGAGTTGAGGTGGGAGGGCCAAGCTGGAGAGTCACACAGGGGTGAGCACTGAAGCCCCACCAATCAATTCGGTCATGCAGGAAGAAGAAATCAAAGGACTGAGGCCAGAACCTTGGGAGAAGCCCAAAATTCAAGGTCAAATAGGCACCAAGGAGGGGACAGCTGGAAAACGTAGTCGGGATGTCCAGAGGCCCAAACAAGTCAGCCAGTGGTACCCAGCCCTGAAGACCGGGCTGAAGGGAGATGACTAACAAGGATGTTTGCTTTTGAGACAGGTTAGAATGGTCAAGCTCAAGTCCATTAACAGCATATCAAGCGCATGATTTCTCTGTTTACACTGGACTTCCACTTCCAAATATCTTAATTAAACCAATATGTGAACAGGGAAGACATCAAAAGAACAAGGACATTATTAATTCGAGAATCAAGGCAACTAATCACTTTATTCCTTTTAGTCATTTCCTCATGTAGCAACATCCTCGGTAACAAACATTCCTGCAGCTCCTCGATAATGTTCCTGGATTTAAAACCACAGTTTTGTTTTTTCCTTCCTCAGGGACTTATTTCTTATCTCTTGGGTCCTTTTGAAATAGGCAGTTATCAGATCAACCTTTAGCTCACTGGCCTTGGGTTGAATAGGTAATTCCCCCCCCCACCCCCAGTCACAGGCTCATAAGAATTCAAGCCAAAATTCCAGGCTGGCTTTAAGCAATAAATACTGTAATTAACTTCTAACCAGGCAAGCTAACATTTTGCTTGGAGAAAGCATGGTTTTCGCAAACAAATGCCTTTCAAATAAAAAGAATTTCATGCCCTCTTTTTCCAGCATGATACTTTCCAGTGCTTGGAAATAACCAGTGTCATCTGAGAATATGTTCTCAGAGATTTTTTAAGTCCTGTTTGCTCCGGTTTTCAAGTTCTCCCATAGTAGCTACTCTGTCTTCTGAGGGTATATTGTTTCTAAGAGAGTTAACGGAGTTCCCTTTCACAAACTGTGAGGGAAGTTCTGTAGAGGCCTTCCTGAGCCTGTTAGATGTGACGCCTGTCCTGCCCAACACACAGGACAGAAATGGAGCCCAGGCCGGAATGGACATCTGTGACCGAATGTTACCAGAGGCATGCCACGGCAGGAGAGAAGGGTAGGTGGGAGTGCACCCACCCTTCTTCCTTTTTTTTTTTTTAAGATTTTATTTATTTATTTATTTGACAGAGAGGGAGAACGCACAAGCAGGGGGAGTGACAGGCAGAGGGAGAGGGAGAAGCAGGCTGCCCGCGGAGCAGGGAGCCCGATGCGGGGCTCGATCCCAGGACCCTGGGATCACGACCCGAGCCGAAGGCAGACGCTTAATGGCTGAGCCCCCCAGGCGCCCTCTAGACGCTTTCATTACTGTTTTTAAATCCTCTACAGACGATGCATATCCTTATTGGCTGCACCTGGGACAGACCGTGCCCACTGCCCAGCCTGTGGGTGTCATGCTGTCTTTAGATCAATCAGTGAAATAGGTGACATGAAGACCCAGAGTGGGGTCAGCAACGGGAGTCTGAAAGGAGAAAGTCCTGAGAATATTCAAAGAGCCATGAGAAAACCAAAGTCCAGGGCCAGAGCTGAGCTGGAAACCACAAGGGCGGACAAAGTGTCAGGTGCTAGAGGAGATTTTGTTAAGTCCCAGGGCAAAGGTAAGGCAGGAACCGAAAAGAAGAAGGCACCATGTGTATGTGCAGGAGGGCATCCATCATGAGATGGGTTATGAATTCTCACCCCATAGATTGCCCACTCTCTGGCCTGGTCTGTTTTTTGTTTGGGGGTTGGTGGGCTGAGTGGAGACTTTTTAGTTTGGGTTTTTGTTTTGAGGTTGGTTCAGCCACGCGCATGGCACTCTTTCTCCAAAGAGGCTTTTAAGCTACCACATAATTTCTGGCAGCATTTGGAGGGAGGGGGAGGGCAACGCTGCCTGAAACGTGGCCTTATTCTCTCCACACGGTGGCAGAGACACCCCCCAACACCCCCCCCCCCGTCCCCCCGCCCCCAGGGCTGCCGACGCTCCTGCATGCTGGTGGTGCGGAGAGCCTGGGTGGCCCTGGCCCCCTGCCACGCCAGGCCGCAGCTGTCCCGGAGGTAACATTCCGTGAGGTCCTGTTCCCAGTCCGCCGTGGACTGTGCAGTTCCGCGGGCACTCATGGGGCCTGGCACCCCGATCGCTGACTGCGGGAGCCGGAAGCCCTGCGTAACGCCCCCCGGCTCTGCTCACTACTTACTAACCTCGGGGGTCTGGGGCACGTCTCTTCCTTGTTGGAAAACTACCTCCCTCACCTAAACGAGAGGATTGGAATCAGGACAGCGGAGAGGGAGGAGGGATTGGAAATAGGGTGCGTGACTTTACTCTGTAAACCGTAAAAGGCTGAGGGATGTAAGGGTGCATTGTCCATAGGCTCTGCTCATTTGGTTTTCTGGCTGTCATTCGGTCATGGTCAGTAATTAGTCGTTCGTGTCCAAATGCAAAGGGGTCTGGGGGAAGGAGCTTAGCAGCAGCACCTTTGTGAAAGAGGCTCTTTATCAAATCACTCATGTGCTGGGCTACCTAAGAAATGCAGGAAGCCAAGTAGAGTATGGAGAAGGAGGGATGATACCTAGTTCTACTCCAATGTGATGCTCAAATCTATTCTCGCCTATTGTGTTCCAGGGAGGCACCTCACTAAGAGGAATATAGACATGCTGGATAACAGGTGGTAGCAGGAGACATCGGGGGAGCCCCAGGACTTTAATCAGAAGGGGAGAACTCCGGGAGGAAAGTGAAAGCTGTCTCTGGGTTTTGTAAATGTTCTTATGGAAGATGGATTTTGCTGGTGACATGTGTCTTTCCAGAGGAGCATGGGCACTTCACAGGTGCAGGTCTCAGCTCATCAAAGGCAATGTTTCCCAAACTTTGCTGCAAATTAGAATCACCTAGGAAACTTTTAAATCTCCCATTCCCGAGGCTGTACCCGGAACCAATTAAATCAGAGTCTCTCTGGCCTGGGCCCAGGCATCAGTGTTTTCAAAAAAACTCTCTGTGTCCCAATGATTGCAATGGGCAGGCAAGTTCACCAAGCATTGATCTACACAAGGATGGAGAGCATCGGAGCTAAGCACAGAAGCAGGGAGGTGCTAAAGATGAGATTCCCTGCCATCGAAGCTGCTCAGGCCCAGGCTGCCTGTCACCTGGTGGTGATGAGCTCAAGCCTTCCAAGATGGTTAAAGTAGACAAATCTCAAGCTCCCTCCCATCCTGGAAGGCTGAGTCAAGGCTCTGAGGTGAAGGTTTTCAAATTCCTGTTATAGTTCCAAGGAACTGTGTGTTCAAATGAAATAAAATATTCAAAACAAACAAAGGAGGAAGGAAGTGGATTCCCCACAACCCCACCCACCCACCGAAGATCAATTCGACCCCTGAGGAGACTTCATGGAAATCTGGGAACTTAAGGAAAATCTCTAGAACTCCCAGGAACACAGTTTTTATTTTATTTTATTATTTTATTATTTTATTTTTTTAAAGACTTTATTTATTTGACAGAGAGAGACACAGTGAGAGAGGGAACACAAGCAGGGGGAGTGGGAGAGGGAGAAGCAGGCTTTCCGTGGAGCAGGGAGCCCGATGCGGGGCTCGATCCCATGACTCTGGGATCATGACCCGAGCCGAAGGCAGACACTTAACGACTGAGCCACCCAGGCGCCCCAAGGAACACAGTTTTTAAAAACCACCAATTTAAGGGAAGGGAAATAGGACTTCCACAGAAATGAAATTTGCATTCAGCCATCTGTATTTGGAATCCTGATTATTTTGATGACTAGAAGTAGCAAATTCCAAATGGAGGAGAGCCAACATAAATGACCGTGGGCCTGAACTATTTGTTAGTTGGGAACATGAAGAGCATCAGCCAGCGTGTGGTTAACCCCAGTGCCTTGGAAACTAGACCCAGATCTTTCTGCTTATTATCTCGGTGCCACACGTAGGATATAAGAGCCACTTCCTCCAGCTCACCAAGGTATTTCCAAAAGGAAGAATGCTTAAATATTATTTGTTGAAAGTTCCCAGGCTTTGAATTGCACAGACTCTAGTTTTTGTACCAAAGCTATAACTTACATGTGAAGAACAAAAGGCAGCCTAGGAGAAGGGAAAGGAATAGGAAGTGAGGACAGAGAGGTGGAGTCCTGGTTCTGCTATTATCCAACTGTATGAATGTAGACAAGTCACCCAATTTATCCATTTCCTCCTCTCTAAAATGGAACTCATAATACCCGCTGCCTGTTTTGGATTGTGAAGTTAAAAAAGCCAAGGTCATATCCTTTTAAGTTATAAAAAATATGCATGATGATGGACAGCGAAAATTATAACATTGGAAAGATCTCAGTGGATGTAGATGTAATAAATGTGGCAAATATAAATAGGGGAGGATAAAAGGACCTATATGTTTTCAAGAACTCTACATTTTATTTGAAGTGGTAAATATTAACTTCAAGTAAACTGACAAATGAGGTTTGTTATTATAATCCCTAGACAACAACTAAAAAATAAACACAAGAGAGGGGCACCTGGGTGGTGCAGTCTGTTAGGCATCCGACTCTTGGTTTCTGCTCAGGTCGTGATCTCAAGGTCATGAGATCAAGCCCTGCATCTGACTCCACATGAGCATGGAGTCTGCTTGAGATTCTCTCTCGTCTCCCTCTGCCCCTCCTGCTCATGCTCTCTCTCAAATCAACTTTTTTTTAAAAAGTAACACAAAAGATGTGACCAGTCAATAGATAAATTATATGGAAATCTAAAAATTATTCAAATCCCAAAGAAGGGAGGAAAAGGGTGAGCAGAAGAACAAAGGAAGAAACAAAAACAAAAACAAAAAACCCAGAAGAAACAAACAGAACACTCATAAAATGGTAGAGCTAAATCCAATCAATAACTATGTTAAATGTAGATAGTCTAAAACACCAAATAAAGATAAATGTTGTCTGATTGGATTTTTAGCAAAAGGCCAAATGCTATCTACAGAAACCCACTCTAAATGTAATGATATAAGTAGACTAAAAATAAAAGGTTAAAAAACAGATATGCCATTGAAATACTAATCAAGAGAAAACAGAGTGGCAATATCAAGATTACACAAAGTAGACTTCCGTACAAGGAAAATTACCAGAGATAAAGTAGGAAAGTACATAATAATAAAGGGGAAAATGGCCAAGAAAACGTAACAGTGATAAATGCATATGTACCTAAACAAAAGCCGGAAAACACATAAAGCAAAAACTGATAGCACTGAAAGGGGAAACTGAGTATAATCCACAATTATACTCAGAGACTTCAGCATTCCTCTCAAGATAATTAATAGAACAAGTAGACAGTTTGATTGGCATTTATACAACACTTCATCTAACGGCAGCAGAAATACACTTTCTTTCCAAGTACACATGAACAGTCACCAAGATAAACCATATTCTGAGCCACAGAACAGACCTTAACAAATTTAGTATAATTGTAATCATATAAAATATGCTTTTTTTTTTTTACCACGATAGAATTTAACTAGAAATTAGTCACAAAGAGACCTGGAAATTTCCCAAATACCTCAAGTAAACGACATATGGAAATGAAACACCAGAAGTCTAAGTTCAGAAGTCTTGAACTGAGAAAATATTTTGAACTGAATGAAAGTGAAAATACAACGTGTCAAAATTTGTGGGATCACACATGTCTATTGCATGTAACTTACAATACAATCTGAAAGCAATAAGAGTAAATATAACAAGAATGATGCTTAAGTTTTGCCTAGGGATTTTCATCTGTGTGTATCCTATTGTTTATATCAAGGCTGTATCCCATTTTTCATATAGAAATAAATTTCTGAGCTATTCTATTTTTTTTTTAAGATTTTATTTATTCATTTGAGAGAGAGAGAGAGCACACAAGCAGGGGGAGCCACAGAGGGAGAGGGAGAAGCAGGCTCCCCGCGGAGCAGGGAGCCCAATGCGGGGCTCGATCCCAGGACCCTGGGACCATGACCTGAGCCGAAGGCAGATGCCTAACGACTGAGCCACCCAGGCGCCCCATCTGAGCTATTCTAAATAAGAATATGCTTATATGCAAGTGTGTATATACACGTGTACACACACGCATGTTCTCAAACACTCACACACACAGGTGTTCAGAGAACGTAGATTGGATATCATATCCCTGGTTCGTACAGCGGCCCATGTCTCAAGTTAGCCTAACTAACCTCTAGAGCAGTGCTTATCAAAATTGAGTTTAGAATCACCAGGCGGCCCCACTTCCAGAGATTCTAGTTCAGGAGGTCTGTGGTGGGCCTGAGAGTTTTCATTTCTAACACATTCTAAGATGATGCTGATGCTGATGCTGTTGGCCCAGGGATCACACTTTGGGAACCATGGCTCTACAGCTATGTCATCCTAACTGGACTCTATCATCCCTTGGTGCTCAAAACCCCAAGCACAGCAACACTAACCAAATGGGGTTAATTCCATTCTGAGCTCCCCCGCTGCATTCCTTACCCCAATTTGGAAATGGAATTAAAGCAGAGAAGTAAAAAAATCAACTATATTCTTGGAGTCTGAACTTAGTGAATATTTCCAGGAAGAAGAACAAAACTAGATCTCCTCTCCCCACCCCTGCCCCGGGCTCCAAGGAAAGTGTAAGTAAGAAAAGTAAGAAAGCTAAGAAAGCAGTTAGAGAGATGCAGATGAAGAATGGCTGAATGTTGATCATTCCTGATGCTCAATGATGGGTACATGAGATTTTATTTTACTGCTTTATTTTTAATATATTTGACATTTCCATTTTTTTAAACGAAGAGTTTTTTTTTAAAGATTTTATTTATTTATTTGAGAGAGAGACTGAAAGAGAGAGAGCATGAGAGGGGGGAGGGTCGGGAGGGTCAGAGGGAGAAGCAGACTCCCTGCCGAGCAGGGAGCCCGATGCGGGACTCGATCCAGGGACTCCGGGATCATGACCTGAGCCGAAGGCAGTCGCTTAACCAACTGAGCCACCCAGGCACCCTAAACGAAGAGTTTTTTAAGAGAGTAGGCTGCGAATATAACAGAAGATGAATGTGTGCTAGAGGAAAACGTAAATGCTATTTTTAAATTCTCAAGATGGCGAGAGAACAATCCACTTCATTAGGGTTTCTTAACTTTAAGCCCATACTAGCCTAGGAAAGTTAATACTTTCTAGAGACTAAGGATTTAGCCCAGCGTTGTTCTACTGCAAGTCCAAATGTCTTTGAAATTTTGTTTTCTCTTCCAAATGTGATTTTGCATTTTAGTAAGTATCCATTGGGTTTCATCTAAAGATAATGTTTTAAATTATTATCATCATGGGAAAATGTTTCCTACCTATTCAACTAGTGGATGGACAAGCTGCCACCTTTAGATATGTAACCCTTATAACTCCAAAGACCTAAGTGGTTCAGTCTTAGAGGAGTATCACATGCAAGAATCATGCTCAACAGTCAAAATAATTAAGCAGGAATTTCTTTCTCTAAGTTTGCTTTCCAAGGCATTCAAACTGATAGGTAATTATTGCTCAGAGTTCTCATACTCAAAAAACATACCTAGGTTTAGGTTGCTTTCTATCCATACCATAAAACCTTTATACTAAATTAGCATCAAAGTACATCCTATGTTTTTTTAGATTAACTGCCTTTGCAGTTCACTAGTTAGGGATGAATTACTGCTGCCATCTTGGAACCCCCCGCACCACCACCATCAGATCCATTTGGGAATTTCCCTCACATGCTCGAATTTTTTCACTGGATTCAAGTTATGCTTCAAGCTTCCTATTTTTGGCCACCAATTTTTTAACTGAAGTATAATTAACATGCAGTGTTATATTAGTCTCAGGTGTTATAATGATGCAACATTTCTATGCATTACTCGTGCTCACCATAAGTGTAGTCACCAATCAAAGTTATTATGATATTATTTGATATATTCCCTATGCTGTACTTTTCATCTCCCTGACAATTTTTTACTTCTTTAAAGATTTATTTATTTATAAATAAAGGAGGGACAGAGGGAGAGGGAGAGAGAATCTCAAGCAGAGTCCACGCTGAGCAGGGAGCCCTACGCAGGGCTCCATCCCAGGACCCTGAGATCACGACCTGAGCCAAAACCAGGAGTTGGACACTTAACTGACTAAGCCACCAGGAGCCCCCCTTTTTTTTTTATAATTAGAAGTTTATACGTCTTAATCCCCATTATCTATTTCACCCATCCACCCCTACCCACCTCCCCTCTTCTCTGTATTTAAGAATCTATTTTTTTGTTTGTTTGTTCATTTGTTTTGTTTAATAGATTCCACAAAGAAGTGATATCATATGGCATTTGTCTTTGTCTGACTTATTTCACTTAGCATTATACCCTCTAGGTCCATCTATGCACTTGCAAATGGCAAGATCTCGTTCTTTTTTATGGCCGAGTAATATCCCATTGTATATACATATGCACCACATCTTCTTTATCCATTCATTTACTGATAGACACTCATGTTGCTTCCATATCCTGGCTATTGTAAATAATGCTGCGATAAACATTGGGGTGCACATATCTTTGGAATTAGTGTTTTTGTTTTCTTTGGATAAATACCCAGTAGTGGAATTACTAGATTGTATGGTATTTCTATCTTTAATTCTGTAAAGACCTTACTTCTAAATAAGCTCACACTCACAGGTTCTGGATGGACATGAATTTTGGGGAGACACTGTTCAGCTGAGCAGAGTCTCTGTGGCTACGCACACGTGAAGTGCACACAACAGCCCAGTAGTATTCATTACATTCTTCTTTTGTTCATAGGGCACTTTCTGTTTTATAGAGTATATGTGTGGGGTGTGTGTATGTTTGGGTTGTGTTTCTTTGTCATGGTTGTTTGGGGGTTTTTTGCAATCTAGTGACCAATGCTGTAAATCTTTGAAGCCTGCTTTTGGGGTGGTGCCAGGCCAGCGAGCGAGTGGGCTAGCATCCTGCATACAACTGATTGCCGCGGCCTTCCTCCCTCAAACCAAGCAGGTTACACCTCCTAGGGTTTCACTTCTTACTGGATATGCAGGATGCTCCTTTTTTATGTTTTCTGATCACCGATGTGGAATCCTAACACAACTCTGTGAGGTCACCACAGATGTTCCTTAATGAGAATGTTTGGGACAAAGCTGACCAGAGCGTCCAGGAGACAGGAAAGGCTGAATTCTAGTCTCAACTCTGACATATTTTTTTTCCTGACATATTATTTTTTAGACAGCTCCTGATTTTCCCTGTTTATGCCAGGGGGAGGATGCATTCTTGAAGACATGTTGCTACATTTCACCTACATTTGTCGGCCTTGATAAACTATTGATAAGGTAGCTCTTTTTAAAAATAAACCTTCTTGGGCGCCTGGGTGGCTCAGATGGTTGAGCGACTGCCTTCGGCTCAGGTCATGATCCTGGAGTTCCTGGATCGAGTCCCGCATCGGGCTCCCTGCTCGGCGGGGAGTCTGCTTCTCCCTCTGACCCTCTTCCCTCTCATGTACTTGCTCTCTCTCATTCTCTCTCTCTCAAATAAATAAATAAAATCTTTGAAAAAAAAACATTTAAAAAAAATAATAATAATAATAAAAATAAACCTTCTTGGCTTTGTCAACAAATACTCATTGAGCTTTTTCTAAATACCAGCTCTTTGTTGACACTGTGGACCATAAAAAGAAAACCAGTCCCCACAGGACTAGGAGATCAGATAAGTAAACTGAGGCAGGTGTATGCCATGGAATATTATGCAACAGTTAGAAAACTCTAGTTATTACAGAAACAAAGGTAGACTTTAAAAGCAAAGGGTTGTTGGAAACATGGTAAATTTACCTGAATTCTGCATACACATATATATCACATCAGTGTAGGTGCTTGTTGGGATGGGCAGGGTGATGGCAGTGGGAATCCAGTGTGAAGGGGAAAAGTAAAATAAGGCAAGCGAGGTCTTGCCCAGCAAAAGTGTCATAAGCTGAAGAGTTTGATTAATTTAACTGTCTGCCCCTGAAGTTAAAAAAATCTTGCGGAGTTTACAATCAGCATTTAGAATAGTAAAACAATGAAGACAGCAATGGATGGAGTGTCAGAAAACAGGGCATAGACACCAAGAGTAGGGTTAAGAGGTTGGAAGCAGGAAAGAGCAACGCTAGAATAGGACCCTCAGGATGAGCTGGGGACACTAGCCGTACTCAACAACCTCTGAGTGTCTTTTTGTCAGGTACTAAATAAGACAGGGCTCCTGCCCTATGAGAAGTCACAACTGAATTTTTTTTTTAAAAGCAGACATACAAATTTCTGATATTTTCCACATTTGATTGAATGCCGACAAGGGGCTGTGTGAAGCAGCTGAAGGTAGGGCGAATCACACAAGACCTTGAGTGTGAATCAGGGGAGGGTGGGCTTTTTCCCTTGGCTTGGAAGCTTGGGGTCCGGCGGGAGACAGGAGGAAAGGTGCACTTCAGAAGGTTCATCTAGAGTGGCACGTAGGGAGATCCACGATTCTCCGCCGCGGTCCAGCTGTGAGGCAACCAGAGAACAGAGACAAGAGGCCACTGGGCAGGAGAGGGATGGAGGGGACCACAGTGGCAGCAAAGGGGATGATACGCCTGATGAGTGATCAGCTAGCAGGGAGAAAGTTAGGAAAGAGCAGAAGATGGTTGCCAAAACTTGAACCTGAGCAATGGGAGAACAGTGTTTTAAATGGAGGGGTTAGGAAGCAGGCTCATTTAGGGTGAGAAAGATGCTAGGTTTATCCCTAGATGAACTGAGCTGTAGTGAGGCCCTTTGCAGCAATTAACGCTTCTGGAATTCTTTCTAAAGGAAAGTACTAAGCATGGTCCTTCCCTGCTCCCAGGGAGTAGACTTTGGAGCTATGACGGGGAGAGAAGCCCTGAGACCCCCTGGGGCCGCCGTGGCGGACCTGCTGCCCCTGAGGGTGGGAAGAGGCATGGTAGGTACTCAGCAACTGTGGTGTGAATGAGCTTTGGGACTTCTTATTCAGCAGCAGCGTTATCTCCAAACAGATTTCCACTGTCATTATCCCGATCAACATTTTTTCATGGCTTCCAGTGCCAAAACCCAGCCCCACAGTCAGCCCGAGGTCTCCCCTTCCCACCCCATGTCCAGGGGTGCTCCTCGCACACCCCCACTCTGCTCCAGCCCCCAGCACCCTGGGTGCCCTCTAGCACCCCACACTGTCCCTCACCCCTCCAAGGTCAGGCCTGTTCCTGCCCCAGCCTTTGTCCACACCGTTCTCTGTCCCCAAATGCCCTCCCCTGTCCCCTGTCTGGTGACCTCCTCACCCTACCAATTCCTGCTCAAATGTCACCTCCTCTCCAAAATCCTCTATGTGCCCAAGGAAATTCTGACAGCCTCTCTGTTCGCATGTATCAGTATGTATCCGAGCTCCCAAAGTTGTGGGTGGTCTTATCTTTGTAGCGCCCACCCCCCAGTCGCATGCCCAGCTTATTTTCTTACTTAAACCATTGATGGTATCTATTTCATACAGCATTATTTGGGGCTTAAAAACACACAAAGTTCCTTTATAGTTAGTAAGTATTCAAAGGAAATTTGGAGTCAAAATAAATCAAATGTTAATATTTTAAAGAATGAGAATTAGCCATACTTAGCTATAATTTAGCAATGAAATAAGAACAAAGACTTGGCATTTCCCCTTATTCAACCTGTGATCATAGCGTGTCAAAGGGAGAGCCAACCTTCTTTCTCTAATACTCTGATTTTCAGTCCAACTGTGTTGCATTATGTTTTAGAGAATCACACAGGCTCAATTCTTTCCAAACACAAAATGCCAAAGCAAATCTGAACTGAAAAATTACTGTGTGATATGTATGTATATTTATTTAACAGAAACCGTAATTTGAATACTTTATCAAACTGGACCTGGATTTACCTAAAGAGAAATACTTGTGGGTTTCTTTTTTTAACAACATTTTTATGCATCACTGCACGTATTTACCATTGTGGTCAAGAGGCATGGAGGACATTTGTGAGATTGGAATTCTTAAACAGGATTATTCAGATATAAGCAGGACTTGAAGGAGTTTCCAAGAATCTCTTATCTCAACTCCAAGGTTAAAATATGATAGATCAGAACAATACAGCTCATAACTTACTTCTATTCAACAAGCATTTATTAAGTGCCAACCAAGTGCCAAATAGTGGGCAAAAATGTATATGTCACAGTATCTGCCTTTAAAGCACTCATCTTTGGGCACCTGGGTGGCTCAGTCGTTAAGCGTCTGCCTTCGGCTCAGGTCATGATCCCAGGGTCCTGGGATCGAGCCCCATATCAGGCTCCCTGCTCCACGGGAAGCCTGCTTCTCCCTCTCCCACTTACCCTGCTTGTGTTCCCTCTCTCGTGGTGTCTTTCTGTCAAATAAATAAATAAAATCATTAAAAAATTTAAAAATAAAAATAAATAAAGCACTCATCTTCTAGCAAGGGGGTGCATATGTAAATATATAAGTGCAGGGAATATATATATTATACATAACATATATATATAGTGCAGGGAAAATAAACTTAATAGAAATCAACCATAACATATATGTTTGTCTAGATGCTACTTCCTTCTGTCCCTGTCAAATTTGGACTCTAAGCGTTCTTCATATTCAGATCCTAAAACTTACTCCGAACCACTTCCGACCTTGGGCAGTTTTGTGGGGCATCACGGTGAGATACATAATTTCAAGATCATGAATTCACGCTATCTCCAAGTCAAATCCATCCCCACAGGGTTCTGTCTGGCCTTCCCCCATTCCACTTTTATGTCTCCTTCTCCACAGTGACATCCCTGGCTCCCAACATCAACTCCAGGGTACAACCACTTTGGAAAAATGTTTGGTAGTGCCCACTATAATTAAGCATATATATACCCATAATCCAGCAATTCTACTTCTGGGTATATCACCAGGAGAAATGAGGACTTATGTCCAGCAGAAACATACACAAATGTTTATAGCTCTTTTACTCATAAGAGCCAAAAACTAGAAACAACCCAAAAGCGAACTGATAATAGAAAAGGCAAATAAATGGCATATTCATATAACACTAAGTTGCTATGAAAAAGAATGAACTACTGGGCACCTGGGTGGCTCAGTTGGTTAAGCGACTGCCTTCAGCTCAGGTCATGATCCTGGAGTCCCGGGATCGAGTCCCGCATCGGGCTCCTTGCTCGGCGGGGAGTCTGCTTCTCTGACCCTCCTCCCTCTCATGCTCTCTGTCTCTCATTCTCTCTCTCAAATAAATAAATAAAATCTTTAAAAAAAAAGAAAAGAAAAGAAAAGAAAAAGAATGAACTATTGATAAATGCAACAATTTGGATGAATCTCATGGGCATGAAGTTAAGTAAAAGACGTCCACACAAAAGAATATGTACGGTATTATTCCATTGATTTGAAATACAAAAACGAGCAAAACTATAGTGTTAGATGGCAGAGTAGCGGTGAACCGTGGGTCTTGTAGGGACAGAGTAATGACTTTGAGGGGGCAAGAGGTTGCTTTCTGGGGGTCTAGATGGTCTTTATTCAGGTAGTAGTAACACAGGTGTAATACAAATATAAAAAATCATCAGGGAGGGCACCTGGGTGGCTCAGTCAGTTAAGCATCTGCCTTCGGCTCAGGTCATGATCTCAGGGTCCTGGGATTGAGCCACACATTGGGCTCCCTGCTCAGTGAGGAGTCTGCTTCTCCCTCTCCCTCTACCCCCTCCCCCCTGCTCGTGCTCTCACTGTCTCTCTCTGTCTCTCTCTCCCAAATGAATGAATAAAGAATCTTTTAAAATAATCATCAGCTTATAAACTTATAATTCAAATACTTTCTTAGATGTACTATATCCTAATTTTAAAAAAATTAATACAGAGGGGCGCCTGGGTGACTCAGTCAGTTGAGCGACCAACTCTTGGTTTCAGCTCAGGTCAGGATCTCAGGCTCACAAGATCGAGCCCCGTGTTGGGCTCTGCCCTCTTTGGGGAGTCGGCTCAAGCTTCTGTCTCCCTCTGCCCCTCCCCCTTCTCACACGCTGCCTCGCTCTCTCTCAAATAAATAAATCTTTTTAAAAATTAATACAACTACAAATTGGGCTGCTGGAAATTCGCTCAACTGAAGTGACTTACTCAAACGAATCTCACATGTGTCAGGAAGTGACAACGACATCAGAACTTAGTCATCTGCCTGGCAACTGTTGCTTTTCTGTCCTAAGACACATGCCACATCTGTAATGTGAGAATAGGGGAGAAGTGTGCATCCTTGGATTTGACAATACTGTATGTGGGCTTACCCAGTGTCCTGAGATCATTTTTTATTGTTGAGCTGAATTGGACTCTCTCCCCACCCCCGCCCAGGGTCAGTCACAATCCAAACCCTTAATGGCGTCTGCCTCGTGTGTATATAGGATTCCTGGTGCCCTCTAGGATTGCTTACTGATCACGCAATCCCTGGGAAGGTTGGCTCTGGGAATCCTAAATGCCCACAGACCGGGAGGGCGGGCATGGCAGTGAGAACTTCAGTGGTAGAGTGGAATGAAGGCCACACCCCCAGACTGTCCCTTGGTCTTCTCCACTCTCAGCGTCTGCTCTGTTGTCCAGGCAAAGCCAGATATGTGAAGTAAAACCATGCTTCCCTTGATCGAGAAGCTTTCTCTTTTGATTGGGACTCAACAATAAGAGATGGTTATAACAAAAATTAAAATATAATAAAATAAGAGTGGGTTTCCAACTTTAAATGCACCATAACCACGTGGAGGGCTTGTTAACCCTGGATGCTGGACCCCACCCCTGAGTCTCTGAGTCAACCAGCCTGAGCCTCTACCTCTAAGAGCTTCCAGGAGGTGGGTTTCTACTGGTCCGGGGACCAGTCTCTGAGAACTACTGGTGTAACGGGAAGAAGATGAAATCAGAACATCAAAGTTCAAGTCCTAAACTACTAACAATCTGTGAGCTTGAGCAAGAAACTTAATCTCCCTGAGCCTATTTCCTCATCTGTATAATAAAGGTAATATGTGTCCTGCTTGCCTTATGCAACTGGCTTTCATGGTATGTGAGTACATTTCTGCTTTGAAAACCATAAATCATTAGGCCAGAAGTCCTTCACTTTTTTGTGTCACGGACTCCCTTGGCAGTCTGTGGAGACCTTCTCAGACTACTGTTTTTAAATCCATAATATAAGATATAGAAGAGTACAAAGAAAACCAATTATATTGAAATATAATTATCACCATATTTTTAGAAAACAGATTTGCTTCTTAGTAATTTTTAGTAGCATGTGCTTCTTTAACATTAAAATAGGAGATCTCGGGCGCCTGGGTGGCTCAGTTGGTTAAGCGACTGCCTTCGGCTCAGGTCATGATCCTGGAGTCCCTGGATCAAGTCCCGCATCGGGCTCCCTGCTCGGTGGGGGGTCTGCTTCTCCCTCTGACCCTCCTCCCTCTCATGCTCTCTCTACCTCATTCTCTCTCGCAAATAAATAAATAAAATCTTTAAAAAATAAAAATAAAATAAAATAAAATAAAATAGGAGATCTCATGGAGGGTCTAATAATTATTGCCATTTCAAGATAGCGGTGAGTTTTTCAATAATATTTCAAAATACCAGGGCGCCTGGGGGGCTCAGTCAATTAAGCATCTGCCTTTGGCTCGGGTCATGATCCTGGGGTCCTGGGATCGAGCCCCATGTCAGGCTCCCTGCTCAGCAGAGAGTCTGCTTCTCCCTCTCCCCCCCACCCCCACCCCCATGCTTGCACTCTCTCTTGCTCTCGCTCTCTCTCTCTGAAATAAATAAACAAAATCTTTCTTAAAAATTCCAAAATACCTGTAACAGCTGTAATGTCATATGAATACATGTGGATTTCTATTGATGACACAGTCACGGTACTGCTAGTATTATGATTGGTCGCTGAATTTATAATAGAAGGAAGGCTACGATAAGGATGTAACTGACAGACCTCTCCAAAGTGGTCATATGATGTGAGTAGGCGTGCTCCATTTTCAGGACATCCACATTAGCTAACATACTCTGAGACTCACTTGGGTTTGTGCCCACATGTGAGCTTCCATGAAAGCTCATAGACTGGAGCAAAAATGGCAGGGCTCAGCCCTCCAGCGGGCCTTGTGGTGGTGGCCAGTGATGTCTGTCTGACCCCTTCGCCCTCGAGCTTGTTATGCTACTTCCCAGATAGCTTCTAAGAACTACTGAAACTTGGAATTTTGTTAGTGGGAGGAGTCGATTTTCATTTTCCAAAGGAA
Source organism: Mirounga angustirostris (assembly GCF_029215605.1). Classification (NCBI taxonomy): domain Eukaryota; kingdom Metazoa; phylum Chordata; class Mammalia; order Carnivora; family Phocidae; genus Mirounga; species Mirounga angustirostris. The sequence continues at coordinate 34,903,138 of NW_026991717.1, read as the reverse complement.
AAAACAGGGACGCCTCGGTGGCTCAGTGGGTTAAACGTCTGCCTTCGGCTCAGGTCGTGATCCCAGGAGACCCGCATCTGGGTCCCTGCTCAGCAGGGAGCCTGCTTCTCCCTCTGCCTGTCACTCCCCCTGCTTGTACATGCTCACTCTCTCTCTCTTTCTGTCACAAATAAAATCTTTTTAAAAACCTGAATAATTAAAAAATAAATAAAATAAAATAAAAAATAAAAAAAGGATAAAACAGATGTCTAGATCACAGTGATCAGTTGGCCGTAAAGAAACCACCTTTCTTGTTTGGATGCGGGAACCAGTGGTTGGGTCGGCAACAGCGGGCATTAAGGTTGTGGGATAAATTGAGAAGCAGGACTCGGATGAGCAAGTGATTCCTATATGGATCTCAGAGAAGGGCGTTGTTGGTGCACATAGTTTAGGCCAAATACATATACCCAGCGTTGACAGCTAGAACGAATAAAATCCATATGTCAGACAAGAGTGGAGATTTCCTCCTATTGACGTGGCTGTGACAAGCTTCGCCAAAGCTTAACCTTCTGTGACCACGCCCACTTGCAAGAGCCATGAGTCACCTGCACCTTTTTGTGGGGTAGTTCTGGACACCCATTACATAGCACTGGAACTGCTTACAGGCCCATAAATTGTAGGTGCAGCTGCTTTCAATATGCAAGCCCAGGTGGGGGCTAGTGCTGGACCTATTTCAGAAGCTAACCTGTGGGCATATGGAACCGGGCCCTTGTCTGCTAAAAATCTCCCACAGCCTTTTTTTACGCTTTGCTATTATACGGTGAAAGATTCATCTAAACCCCGAGAGCGGGTGCTTGGGTAACAGTAGTAGATGGTAAAAAGATTCGGGGTCCCCGTGTTTTATTTCCTGGGAAACTCATGCAGCTTTCTCCTGTACAGTATTTCAGGTGGTTTTTTAATGGATTTTTGGGGGGGGTTTCCAGATAACAACCTCTTCTACAAGATTGCCATTAAGAGCAATAAAATCTTAGCCAGAACCAACCTCAGTTCTGAGCTTTGGATGCTCTGAATGGGATTTTAAGAAGAACCAAGAAAGAAAGGGAAAATATGTATATCCCTCGGGAGTATTTCTGCTTGTACCATGTCCTTTATGTTAACTAAAAAAGATTTAAGCTTTAAAGAAGGTAATATATGCATATGGTAAAACAAAATTTAAATGGCAATAAAAAGATATAAAATGTGAAGTAAATGTTTCCCTTCTCATCTCACATCCCAAACTAGTTCCTGTCCCCAAATGTTAAGAGTTTTATGATATTCTCTGAAAAGTTTTATGCATGTGCATACGTCTTATGTATATGCTATACACAAATGAGATCATACCAAACATGCTGTTCTGCATTTTTTGTTTCATTTAAATTTATCACGGAGTTCTTCCCATACCCCCACACACAGACCTATCTCACTGTTTTGGGGACCACATGGATCCCACTGCATGGACATTCAGTATGACAAACTATGTAAGCAATCCATATTTAGGTTGTTTTGGGGTTTTCTCTTTAAAAAAAATCTGCAGGGCATATCCTTGTTACAAACACTTTTGTATACTTATGAAAGTATATCCCTCAAAGTGGTCTCCTACAAGTACAATTCTTGGGTTAAGTGTATAGCACTTAAAGTTTTAGCAAAATATAACCAAATTGCCCTCCAACATGGTTGAATCGGGTTACCTTCTACCAACAATGTTATGGATGTTTGCTTACTCACGCACCTGCCGATTCTGGCAATATTAAATGTTTTCAAACATTTGTCAGTCTGGTGGGTCAAGAAGATACCATTGCAGTTTTGATTTGCATTTCTTTTTTTTTTTTTTTAAAGATTTTATTTATTTATTTGAGAGAGAGAGAGCACAAAAGGGGGGAGCCGGAGAGGGAGAAGCAGACTCCTCGCCAAGCAGGGAGCCCGATGCGGGACTCGATCCCAGGACTCCAGGATCATGACCTGAGCTGAAGGCAGTCGCTTAACCAACTGAGCCACCCAGGCGCCCGATTTGCATTTCTTAAATTATAAGTAAGGCAGGGCATCTTTCCATTTGCTTACAGAGTATTTGTACTTGGTTTTCTTTGAATTACCTGTTCATCATCCTTTGCCTATCTTTCCTTTGAGCTTGTGTCTTTTTCTGTTATGTATTTTTGCATTCAACAAATATGAATTCCTACTATATGGTAAACACTGCGCTGGTCACTAGACCTGTAACAGTGAGGGGAGCTTGCAGTGCTCTGGGAGACAAACATTAGTTCAATCATGTTCTGAATGGATGTGTGTACAGACTGAATTAAATGCCTTGGAGGAGAGGCTTTTGCATCCCTTAAGCACATAAAAAAGAGAAGGCCTGAACTGGGGGTTGGGAAAGACTCCCCAAAGGAGCTGACATCTAAAGAACAAATATGATTCCAGGTTCAGAGAAACGCTTCTGGAAGAAAAGAATGGATTGTGGAGGGAACATGATGTATTAGATGAGCTAAAAGGTGGCCAGGGAGCAGAGCGCAGACAAGTGTGGTGCACGATGGGGCTGCACCACATCACTGCGGGCCCCAACCTATTAAGGATTGGGGTTTCTTCTCTTACAGAAATAGGAAGCCATTAAAGGGTGTTGAGCCACAGCTGATGGTCAAACCTGCATTCTGAAGACATTACTCTGGCTGCAAAGAAGGGAAATAGCTAGATCAATTAGACGGTTTTCGAGTTAGTCCAGATGAGACCTGGTGGTGGTCTTGCCCTAGATTATGGCAGTGGACGTGGAGAGAAGTTGATGGGTTCAAGAAATATAGAGGAGGTCAAATAAAATTTGATGATTGGTGGGCGCCTGGGTGGCTCAGTTGGCTAAGCGACTGCCTTCAGCTCAGGTCATGATCCTGGAGTCCCTGGATCGAGTCCCGCATCAGGCTCCCTGCTCGGCGGGGAGTCTGCTTCTCCCTCTGACCCTCCCCCATCTCATGTGCTCTCTCTCATTCTCTCTCTGTCAAATAAATAAATAAAATCTTTAAAAAAAATTTGATGATTGGATTGGATATAGGGGATAAGGAAGGGGGAGGGGTCAAGGATAATTCCTCCATTTCTGATGAAGTAGGTGGTGGTACCACTTACTAACATAGGAGACACTGGAAGAGGTCAAGGGTGAGTTCAGTCTTAGACATCTGAGTGAAACTGTCAAGTAAGCCATCAGATAAAGAAGTCTGGGACCAGAGGAGAACTCTGGATTGGAAACAAATTTGGAAGCCAGCAGAATACAGTAATTAAAACCATGGCATAGATGAACTTGCCCAAGAAAGTACAGCACCCAAATCTTCATCCTCAAGGAATGCTAATAATTGGTAGCCAAGTAGAGAAAGATGACACAGAAAAGAAGAATGGTTGAGCATCCCGAGAGCAGGAGGACAGCAAGCTGACTGTGGTGTCTCAGAAACCAGAGAAAGAATGTTTCAATTAGGATGGAGTGGTCAGTAGTGCCGAATTCTACTGAGACGTCTAGCAAGGGAAGGCCTGGAAGATGCCCGTTGGATTTAGCAACATGGAGGGCTTGGTGACATTAATTTGAATTGTTTCAATGGACTAGTGGGGGCAGGAATCAGGTTGGAGCTGGTTGAGAAATGAATGGGAAGTGAGGAATTGGAGACCATATGGACCACTCTCAAGTGTGATTTTTGAGAGAAAACGGCCCCAAACCTACTCTTCCTCAGTCTCTACTCTTGACCTTCTTTATCACTCAAGCTGAATTGATTTTATAATTTGGTATTCAGTGCTCCACAGCTGTGGCCATGGCAACCAGCCAGCCAGGGATGGAGTCTGTGGGGTCCCCTGCTCTAAATAGGAAGCTCTGCCACCCCGTGGAGCAGCTCTGACTCTGCCGGCCCCCGGAGGCCCACTGTAGAAATGCTGCTGAAAATGGGTTTAAGAAACAAAGGTTCCTTATATTTTAGAGACACCTCCTGAAAAATGTAAGGATAAATGGGGTCTGGGATTTGCAGAGTGAGACAGGATAAGCCATGAGTTGATAATTACTGAAGCTGATGTATACACAGAGGTTTATTATACTGTTCTCACTGCTTTGGTTTATATATAAATTTTTCCATAATACATTGTACAAAATTAAATTTAGTAATTCTGTGCAAGTGAAGTTGCAAAGAGCCAGTGACCATCACAGGCCCACTATGTATAAGACACTTAACACTGGATGTCTTTTAAACTCAATCCACCATTGGCTTGGGGGTTCAAAGGTGCCAAATGCCTAAAGGAAGAAAGTCAGCTCTCACATGCTGTCCTTTCTTCTCTCATTAACTGAACACTTTGTTCCTTGCCCCTATTCTCCTTTCTTACCTCCCTCCTAAGTGTGGATACCGTTCTATCGCTTCTCATCTTCATGAACTTGAACAAGTTCCCTCTCATCCCTGAACCATGCTCTGAGAGTTGGGGACACCTGCTTGGCAGTGTCATGAGGATCAATTTTGACTGTGTATGTGGGAGCATCTAGCCTCAAAAGCCCACAGAAGTCAGGAAGGTCATACAAATGAATGAAGGTGATCAGGTAGGAGAAAATCATGGGACCCACTTAGACCTATCTTTAGCTTTGTCACTTTTAGTAGACCTACCAGTAGAAAGAATTATAAGAAAATTTCTATTCTGTGAGACAAATAACAATGCCAGCATGATCATAGATGGAATAAATAATCCATAGTCATAAATGAATGGGCAATAAACTGAAACTTAGCCTCAGTGTCGGGGAGTCCTAAGGAGCGGTGGGGTTGGGGCAAACCAGAGCACACAGACCCCATCTAACGGGGCGGTCCTCCTCAGCTCCAGCTGGTTGCTGCGGTGAGGGGATGTCGAGCCAATGCTAACATGTCTTCTTGTTTTACATGACAAGCTAGAAGCTAGAGAACCCAAATTGGGTTTGGGTTTAATTATTTAAAAACAAAACAAAACACCATGAAGGCCAAACTAAGCTTATCTGTGGGCCAAAATCAGCTCCCAGGCTGCCCATGTGCAACCTCTCACCTAGATAATGGGATATGACACAGTTCCCCTTTCTCTCCTTTCCTCTTCTTCTTCTTTCTCCTTCCCCTCTTCCCCTTCTCTCCTAACCACTCCCACTCCTCCTTTCTCTACTAAGTCCAAGTGGTGGAAGGGATTGAGCTGGTTGAAGAAAGTGGTCGAGCCCTAGATGCCTCACCCCCTCAGGGCTGAGCTCAGTGCCTGGCACATAGTGGATCTTCTCCATAGTAGATCTTCATAGTGGATCCTCAGGAAACACTTTGATGAATTTAGAATAAGCCAGTTCACTTTCTTGTGCACCCCGTGGGCTTACTCAAGGAATTGTCTTATTGTTCTTTTTGTTGTTCTTGACAGCTTTGCGAAGTCGTTCTGGCCGCTCCATCATCAACGGGAACTGGGCAATTGACCGGCCTGGAAAATACGAGGGCGGAGGGACCATGTTCACCTACAAGCGTCCAAATGAGATTTCGAGCACCGCTGGAGAATCCTTTTTGGCTGAAGGCCCCACGAATGAGATCTTGGATGTCTATGTGAGTTTGGATGTTTCTGGACTGTTGGGATTTTGCATCTTATGTTTCTTCCAAGGACCACACTTAGCACAAATAAGCAACAAATTGTTGCCTGTGCTCAATAAAACCATTCGAGCTGAGCCTTTGGAGATGCCGAGGTGCTTGGCATTCATTTTTGCCACTCATTTCTGAATGTACCTAGCTCACAGAAACCTTAAACTTTACCAGATGCTTATTACCCTCAGAGTTTATTGACCCCCTATAACCATTTTCACTTGTTGAACCAAATCAGAGGCAAAACATATCCTTTATTTCATGAGCATTGGCTCCCCTCCAGGCACTTTTCTCCTAATGCTAATTTGGCATGTTTTCTTTTTATGGCAAAAGAAAGCAAATGCCCTAAAGCAAGACACGACCGCTCAAGTTCCCAGCCCTCTTCAAATTCTATTAAAGCGAATGAAGAAACAAGAGCTCCAGAGTACTCCAGATGATACAATAAAGCTCTGAGTAACAATATAGAGGTTTACTACAGGTTCCTTGCCTGGCAGAAGACAAAATGTGGGATTTATTTTACAAGAAACTAAATTATGAAGTCGCCCCAGAGTTTAAAATGGTCCTTATTTTTTAAAGAAAGCACTAAGATCCAGTCTTCTTAAAAAGATCAGGAAATTTAAAAAAAAAAAAAAAGTGACAAGAAATAAAAGCTCGAAATCAGGTTTTGACAAAGACGACCTCACCCACGGATCTGCCTTCTCTTACCATCTCCAAAGCCATGCAAATCTACATGCTAGTTTGCTGTGTTAGAATTTTATAAATATTAGTTCTCCAATTATATAATTACATGTTCATTCCTGTTGGGCCTGGTGGCTCATAGACTAGAAACTATAAAAGAAGCCTTGTTATAGTTAATTTTGAATATTTTTTTTAAGACTGTCCAGTTGGTTGTTGGACTTCAGGTAAATTTCAAATGGCATCAGGGGTAAAAAACCCCGGTCTTTAAGGGCCCACTGTGGGTGGTCTAGGATGTGGTGGCCAACAATAACTTCATAAACGAGACAAGGTTTGCACTGGCAGAATGCTCATGCAGAAAAGGCATAAGAGAGGCGAGGGGGGTTTCCGGCCTCAGACCCACAGTCAGAATATGTGAAAAGAGAAATGAGGGAATTGGGGGTAAACAGTGGAGCCAGGGCCACACCCCTTCATCCCTTGGGGTTCTGTATTCACCACCATGGTTCCTGGGTGTCAGGAGCTCAGTGGTTCTCATGTCTGCCTTCCCTCGGGTGGTTTGTAGAATGGAGGCCCCATTTCCCCTGGAGAGAGCTGGTAAAGGGATGATGGTGGACAGAACAGACACTCTCATGAACCAGCAGGACCCACTGTGCAGGGGTGACTGGGAGACGCTTGTGCTTTTAAAGGATCTAAGAGACAGCTGTGATTCTAAGCTCCTCCTCCAGATGAGGAAATCAAAAACTGTGAGACCATGGGACTTGTTCTAGGTTATACAGCTGGTCAACAGGAGAACCCCTTTAGAAAGCAGTAGAGGCAGAAATATCAGAACGGGACAGTGTCTCCTTCTTGCCTGGTTCATATTCACACTGCAGACTCCCCTTCTGCTCCTTCTCACCAGCAAGGCCATGGGCACAAAGGACTGTGTGTTCCGAAGCCAGTAGGGAGGGATTTATTCTGCAAAGCCGTGCTGATTTATGTTGTGCTTTCTGTCCCAGAGGATGTTTAATTCTTGACTTCCATGGCCTTCTGCAGTTTCCTGCTTGATATCCTGCTTTTGTCATTGGTTCCTGAGAGAATAGGAACCAGGGACACTTACTTCCCTGACACCGGTTGTCCTGACCCCATGTCTTTGTGGTTCTGGAGCTTTCCATGGATGAGAGGGGATGAGACCCGGAAAGTGGACGAGGGAGAGGGTGGGGCAGACCTTTCCTGAGCCAGCCTCATGGCCAGGAAGGGTTCTTTGAAGGAACATACAGGATCACAGCCTGGCTCTGCCCAAGAGGGTTGGCTCTTCTTGGCGTGACTCTATCTCGCCCCCTAGTGTTCAAATGAGTTCCCCTGGCACATACACATGGCTTGGCCATTTTGAGAGAACCGAGCACAATCTAAACCGTGGTGTGAGATGGTTGAGAGCCAACAGAAAGGTTCTACTACCATTGCTCCCCTCTTCCTATTTGGAATGTATAAAATCTTGACTTTCAGACCAGTTTTCTTCTAAGTCCTTCATTCTTCAAAAGCAAAAAACCCATCTGGGAAGAGCTTTCCTTTAATCTGTCACAGGCTCACTAATACGATCAGATCTGAATCAACCCACTCATTTATGGATAGTGCCATGTATACCAGGGGACCTTGGGCCAGCAGGAAAGGGATGTGAGTGTGTCCCGGTGCAGTGACGTTGATGTCTGTGTTGTCAGATGATACACCAGCAGCCCAACCCAGGAGTCCACTATGAGTACGTCATCATGGGGACCAACGCCATCAGCCCACAGGTGCCTCCTCACAGGAGACCAGGTAAAATCTCTTGTTCTCCTGCCAAGCAGCCCCTCCCCCCCGCCCATCGTTTCTTCTTAAAGCCCTCTGTCTCTTCTTGTGCATCTCCCTTGTGTCTCTCAGTCAACAGAGAGAAAACCCACGGACACGCCCTTGACATCAGAGGATGCTTCACCACTTGTCTGAGCCTTTGCTGATAAGAGGGTCTCATTCACTTGATTCAGAAATGAGGTGAACATCCTGAGTCTGTCTTTCCAGTTCAACATTTTGAGATACCTGATACTAGTTTCCTAGAGCTGCCTGCCATATAACAAATTACCTCAAACATGGTGGCTTAAAACAACACACATTTGCTATCCTACAGTTCAGGAGTTCCGGAAGTCCAAAATGGGTTTTGCTGGGCTGGAATCAAGGTGTCGGCAGGCCACGCTCCCCTTGGAGGCTCTAAAAGGTTCTGTCGCCCTGCCCTTTTCACTTCAAGAGGCCTCCTGCACTCCTTTCTTCCTGGCCTCTTTTTGCATCTTCAGTGCTAACTGAGTAGCACTTTCAGATCTCGGACTCCGACCCCCTTCTTCCATCATCACATCTCTGGGCCCAGCCAGACAATCCAGGACCATTCTCCATCCCCAAATCTTTAACTTCATCACATCTGCAAAGTCCCTCTTGCCATACAAGGTACCATACTTACAGTTCCAGGGATTAGGAGGCAGACACCTTCAGAGGGCCATTATTCTGTCCACCTCATGCCTTTTCTCTTGGTCCCCTTTTGCTTCTCCTGACTTGAAAGAAAAGAATAATGAGTTCACACCTAATTATCTACCTCTTTCCTATGGGCTCTGCTGATAGATACAGCAGGCAGCCCTCCGGCTCTGCAGATATTTCTTTACCAAATGATAATGGAACCCACCACCCAAATGGAGACTGTTTTTTCCATCTTTTGAACAGGAAGGCCTACATAAATATCAATGATAATATCACTCACGTGCACGGAGTCCTTGCTGTGTGCCAGACATTGCTGAGCCCTTCACATAGATGAACTCATCAAATTATCACGACAGTGCTCAGAGCAAGGGGCTGTTTTTGGCCTCATTTTAAAAAGTAGGAAATGGAAGCTCAAAGAGATGGACTTATTGCCCCGGTCCCACAGTGACCTTAGTCTGCTGTCTGTTATATCGCTTAGGGTTACCTGCTCTGACACCTGTCCCAGGAAGTGAGGGCACAGATGTGAGGCCTGGCCCGCCAAATGGATAACCGAGTTATCTGACTGTCACAGGTCAGGGAAGAACAACCTGGCTCCTTGGAGACAGCAGGGTGTGTACCGGGCACGTGGGCTGCGCATATTGTCTAAACTGCAAGTCAGCACACTCAGCCCGACACAATGTTCGAGCCATTTGCAGGAACGATCCACAGTCTGAGAAACGAAGCTCAGATGGCAGAATATTGAGGTTCCTGAAATCTGATGCTGATGGATAAGGACAATTGGACAGACTATTTGAAATCCTACAGGGTGATGATGATTGATAACAAGCCTGATGGGTCTCAGCTAATGGGTAGTATGGAACTGGCTACCTGGGACAGGGCGGGCCCAGAAGGAGTCAGTTGTAAAAAGTTAGTGAGGAGGGACATTCTGTAGTAGGCTTTACCCTCCATGAACTCAGGCTTTACCCTCAATGAACTCGAGTCCAGCTCTGCCTCTTTCTTGCTGTGCACCTTCAGGCAAGTCAGAAACTTCTCTGAGCACGTTTCCAATCTACAAAATAGTGAAGAGAAAAACCCTACACTCGAAAGTTTTTCTTGAAGGGGTCAGGCAGTGGAGGAGATTGAATATGAGGTGTCCATCCCAGTGTAGTGCCCAGTGCATGCAAGATGTACAAAAGATTTTTAAATGTTTTTGTCTGGTAATATTTTAGTCTCACTTACATCAGTATGCCTAGTCTTGATTCTGTTGATTTAAATTGTATTTAATATTTTAAGCCATGAAGTGTTGTAAGTGGTACAGGGTGGGGAAAGTCCTAAATTTTAACTGGATTCTACAGTAACTCTGGAATTTGCCTCCTTGTTTTGTATCAAACTAGTATATGCTTGAACAATATTCAATCAAAATAAAAATATATAAAGATGCAAGTGCTCCATAATTGCCCAGACTTGGAAGCAACCAAGATGTCCTTCGTTCAGTGAATGGATGGATAAACTGAGGTACATTCAGCTAGTGGACTATTACTCAGCACAAAAAGAAATGAGCTACCTAGCCATGGAAAAACATGGAGGAAACTTAAATGTGCATTATTAAGTGAAAGAAGCCCATCTGAAAAGTCTCCATACTGTATGATTCCAACTATATGATATTGTGGAAATGGCACAACTTTGGAGACAGTAAACAGATCAGTGGTTGCCAGGGGTTAAGGGAGAGTGAGGGGTGAATAGGCAGACAGAGAGGATTTTTAGGGGAGTGAAACTATTCTCGATGATAGTGTAATGATGGATACATGGTATTCTACTTTTGTCAAGATCCATAGAATGTACACCACCAAAATGAACCCTAATGAAAACTATGGGCTTTGGGTGATAATGATGTGTTGATGCAGGTTCACAGATGGTAAGAGATGTACCACTCTGGTGCGGGATGTTGATGAGGGCGGTAAGTGCATTATGTGGGGCCAGAGGAGGTATGGAAACTCTGTACTTGCCACTTAATTGAGCTGTGAACCTAAAACTGCTCTAAAAAAGAATAAAGTCTACTTAAAACAACAACAACAACAACAATATGTCCCAACCTCATCCCCCAATCCCATTCCAAGAGGGAATATCTCTTCATGATTTGAAGGGATTCCACCCAGCCCTTTCCTGTGCATGTAGAAACATGCTTATAAGCAATTTGAACCTTTGTCTGCAGTGTACAGGGAACATCGCATGCCAGTCTTTTCCAGAAGTCTAACTTAGGTCTTGCCTCAACTTCAGATTTCCTTGACACTTATAGAAAACTCTATCTCAGTAAATACGGAGGCTCTCCACACACCCCGCCAGTATGAGTAAAGATCCCTGTCTGGTACAGGTAAGGTCTATGGTGCTCAAGAAACTCTGGCCTTCTGACTTCGGCCTCTCCTTGCCCTGAAAACATCTCTCCCTCTCTCAAAAGGCTCTCCACTTTTCCCTCCTCTTTCCTCCTCCTTCTCTTCCCATTGGCTGGCCCCAGTATCTGGGCCTTGTTATCCTTACTGAGAACTCAGGCTTTCACTGTGAGAAAGAAGAGCTGTTGACGTCCAGCAGCTTTTACTTCCCTGCAAAAATCCGAGTCCAGAAAACCTAAGGGCTTGGCCACTTGGCCTGGGAGACGTGGGACAGACACAAGGGCAGAACACAAATTTAATCTCTCGTAAGGGGTCCTGCCACACCTGTGTGGATGCATATACAAAATGAATCCTGCTGTGCTTTTTTCTTTCATCAAACAATGCATCAGTCATATCTCTGTGTCACAACATACATTTTGCTTCATTCTTTAAAAGAAAAAAAATAACATAGCATCCGTTCGTGGTTGTAGCATGACGTATTTTAACCGGTACCCTGGTGGACATTTAAGTTCACTCTACTATTTGGCTATTTCAAAACACGCTTTAGGAGCCATGCTTGTACATACAGCTTTGTGTAAAAGAATGGGAATATTTGTACGATAAATGTCCTAGAAACTGAATCCCTAGGTCAAGGGGTATGTGCATTTAAAACTTGGGTAGAGGGTTGCTGGAGGGGAGGAGGGTGGAGGGGATGGGGTAACTGGGTGACGGGTATTAAGGAGGGCACGTGATGTAATGAGCACCGGGTGTTCTATGCACCTGATGAATCACTGACCTCTACCTCTGAAACTAATAATACACTATATATTAATTAATTGAATTTGAATAAAATAAAAATTCAATAAATAAATAAATAAAACAAACTTGGGTAGATATGGCCAAATTGCCCTCCAAAACTTTGTGTCTATCAGCAGGCTCCTCCTCCCCTGTTTTCCTGTATCTTCAATGAGGGGTTTAGGGATTTAGGGGTCTCCAAAGTTCCTCCGCTTTATTGTGAGGCTAATAAAGTTGTGGTGGTTGTTTTTGTTTTCACATGTAGTTGTTTCATTATGAGTGAAGTTGGGCCTTTTTGTGTGACTTTGGGCTGTTTAAAGTATTTCCTTTTATGTGACTCGCCTCTTCCTGGCCCTTGCCTGCTTTTCCTCTACTGAGACATTCATCTTTTTCTTACTCATTTTTAACAATGTTTTGAATATTAGGGAAACTGGTATCTGCGTGTTTAAAATACATGTGCTATGGATTGGAAATGACCTCATGCTATGTAATTTCTAATGTCCAAGGGATGTCCTCGGGAGGACTCCGGGTCCAGACCAGTCTTACTTCTGTGTGTGTGCACCTGCCTCTCCTAGGGGAGCCCTTCAATGGCCAGCTGGGAACAGATGGGAGGAGCCAGGAGGAGGGAGAAGAGAAAGAAGAGGCCGAGGAGAAGGAAGATGTGCACGGTGGGGCCCCCGAAGTATTCACCTCGGAATCGGCACAGACCTTCCCAGTCAGGCATCCGGATGGATTTTCTTCCCATCGACCAGACAACGTGGTGCCGGCAGCCCCGCAGCCCCCGCGGCGAAGCCGGGACCACAACTGGAAGCAGCTGGGGACCACAGAATGCTCCACAAGTTGTGGGAAAGGTGAGCTCGAGTGCGGGCAAGGAGGGTCTCTGCAGACCCCCTGGGCAAGGATTGGGTGGCTGGGCTCAAGGGACATGGCGCAGCTTCCCCTCCTTGAGTCTGACTGTGAGATGGTTCATTGGTATGACATTGGGTGGAGGGTCCCCAAGACCACCCTCAAGCTTGATGAGCCAAAGGAAGGACACACAAGACTCAGAAGAGTTGCTATGCTTGTGGTCACAACTTATTACGGTGAAAGGATACAGGTGGGTATCATCAGGGGAAAACGCACTTGGGGCAAAGTCCAGGAGAAACCGGGGGCCAGCTTCCAAGTGTCCCATCCCAAGAGAGTTGCACCCGGATGCACTGAATTCTCCCAGCAGTGATGGGTGACAGCAAGACCAACTATTGCCAACTAGATAATTGAGGTTTGGTGTCCAGGGGGCTTACTGTGACTCAATCACATAGGCATGGAGCCCCCACATGATTTACATTAGCTACTCAGGCTTTAGCACCCAGAAGTCAGACTGATAGATAGAACGTGGCCAAGACCACAGGCCCACAAATACAGGCATTCAGCCAAATCGCATGTTGGCATAAACTATCTTGTCAAACTGATACAGTGTGGAAAAACACTCCGATCAGCAGAATATCCCACGGGCTCAAAGGTTGTCTCCAGCCCTGCTCCAAAGGCCAGTCCTGAAGACAGGACTTTCTTTGGAGTGTGCAAGGTTTGAGCACCCCAGGCCTGCTGAGTTAACCCTCTCCTGCATGACAAGCTCATGAATAACCACAGAATGTGTTCACCGAGTTTAAGATCGAGAAGTTGAGGTGTACGTACACAAATACCAAGTAAAACTCATTCTCAAATCTAAGATTCCAGAAAAAAAAGCACATTCACGGGGCTTGAGGTGTGAGCCGGCTCTTACGCTCACCAACACTCACAGCTCCCCACGGTTCTCTCCGTAAAATCTTCGCTGTGTATTGTCCCATTATCCTAACCCCATCCGCTACGACCCCGGGGGCAAGCCTGCAGCCCAGCCACACCAGCTCCATGGACTCCTTGCAGGAAGGGAGACCACACGCCAGAGACACCAGAAGGAACAAATGGTGTCTCTCCAAACAAAGAAAAGAGTTACAGGATTTGGGAGAAGGGCAGATGGAGTTCAGGTGACATTTAAAGAAAGCGAGTTTTGATGGGCTCAAAGCAAAGGAGGCTGTGGGCAGAGGGGTCAATATTAGTATCAGTCTGAACCGTGGGCTGGATCTGGGGTTAGTTTTCCTTGAAAACTCCAAAGTTAAGGTAGGCGTGGAATGTGTCCAGAAGCCCCTTATTGAATGTCTGGCACCTGGGTTGGAAATTGAGGCTGTTTCTCAGTTTCAAGGTGGCCTAGCTCTTCAGTGCAAGGATCTGTCTGAGACCACAAGGAACCATGAGGCAAGGGTACTGTCTGCATGGTAAATGGCCTCCTGTTTGTAAGGAAGTCCTATTTGTGACGCTAAAACCGCTGTCCTTGGAGGCGAGGTGGCCACGGAAATGGGAAGGCTTTATCCCAAGAAGTTCCTGTTGCTTGGAAACTGATACACTAAGAAAAGTGGTTTGGGGATTTTTTTTTTTTTTTCTTTTCTTTTCTTCAAGAGACATGTACCCAAGGGTAGAAAATTCAGGAAGTCTGACATAATTTGCACCCGGGAAATTTTCACAACTGCCTGTAAAGCCTTTATCTTTTTCCCAAGAGCATCAGCTTGGTGGCTTTTGAGAACCGAACTGAGGTACTTGGTTCTTTGTGGGGGCTGGAGCATCTCCTGCCTGGACCCCCAGCCAGTTCTGTGATGACTGATAACTGGATTACTGATTTCTGGAGCTGACACTGCAGAAATTAGTGGGCTTTTGCTTAATACGTGTGCAAAGAATGTGGACTGAAGATTCATTGCCCTAACCTCTTTTTTAAGCTTTCGGAAGGAAAATGATGCGCCCATAGAATGTGTCTGAACAGAGGCAGAAAGCTAATTACACAGGAAGGCCAAAATCATTTCAGTCAGAATCCAACCCTGGAACTGTAGAGGTGAGCAGGATGAAATGCAGTTGACATAGGAACCCGGGGTCCAAATGTGTGATTACTGAAGTTTCCACCATGGAGTTAGTGGTGCAATGCCCACCAGAGGAACCAGACACATTTGTGCTAGGTACACACAGGGAAAGTCATAAAAAGAAGAAAAATTGCCATCTTGTGGTTTTATATCAAGGATGGCAGATGTGTGGAAGATTCTCTTCCCTTTCCTGTCCATAAAGATCACCTGGCCTAGTCTTTCGAGTAGCATGAGATGTCGCCGTGTCCAGAGGACTTCGGGCATCGCCTCATGGACTTTAGTAGAATAAGGACGAAAGCATGTGCCTTTGCCCGCTCACCCTTCATGCTGCTCACACAGCCCTGCATTCACCGAATTAATGCCACATACCCAGGTGTCCATTCAACGGATCATTCAAGGCATGATGGAGGGACCCCATTTCCAAAACTTCTGGTTATCTTTCCCCCAGCCAACCACAGTCTGTGTGATCCACACTGAGCTAAAACACCTGCATCCCTTAGACTATATCCTCTGGTATGGAGCCAGCAAACCACTTAGACTCCCCGATCTAGCTCAGATGCACCTCCTCTGTAAAGCCCTTCCTGGTTCTGCAAGGCACAGGTGGGCACTTATCCTATGGGACCCCACCACAACTCAGGACACATTCTTGTCCCAGCTCTGCTTGGCCTAGCTGTCTCCGCGCATGGACTCTTTTCATCACCTGCTCCTGGGATGGTAGCCAGCACACAAGGAGACGCTCCTCAAGTGTTTCTTGAATTGGGGCATATCCAGCTATTAGAAAAGGTGTAAGGGTAGTTTTTACATCATTGCATCCTGGATAGGCAAGGCTGTTACTGCCTTACTGTGTTCTATCGTAGCTTAAAGAATGTGGATTTATGTACTCGCAACTGAAGAATCTTTTTCTCTGGATTTCCATATGATTTTATTTAACGTTCTTAATATAGTCTTTCTGCTTTGCTTGTGGACACACACACACACAGCATCTGCCACTTGGATGCTTGTGAGGACATGTGCATCCTCTTTTTTACCTTGAGAAACAGCATGGTTTCTCCAGTCCAAGAGCTACAGAAGAGGTTCCTTGGAAATAAAACAAGAGCAGAGCTGTTTTTTCCCCCAGCCCTCCCTCCTCTCGTACTCCTAGCCCCTTGCTCTTCCACTGGACAAATGGCAGCAGCCCCTGGATGCCCCTCCTTTGCTCCCTGTAAGGTTTGTTCCCAGCAGCGCTGGCTGGATTGCAGGGCACATGAGGCCATGTGGATGCATCCATGTTTAGCTCAGCAGCAGTGACAAATGTACCAGGACCACGCCCTTCTGTTACCATCTTGCTCTTATAGATGCAAACCACATCCATGCTCCCTGTGACCTCACCATTCGTCCCCACACAAATCTTCTCCAGTCCTTTCTGGTGGAGCTCAACAGACCACATGTCTCCATGCCTCTCAAGGGAAACCACCCCTCACTGTATCACTGTCACAGAGAGGGGTCCTGCCACCAACAGCCCAGAGTGGCTCATACTCCACCCGGCCGTTGCCCAGACTTCTGTCTGGTCAAACTTTTGGCTTGGCTCAGTTGATTCCTGGAGTTCCAAACCTCAGATGATTTCATTTTTTTCTTGCTCCGTATTTTGTCCCTCTCTCCCCAATGCCGCACCAGCCTCTCTACACCGTCCCCAGAACTCACTGACTTGCCTCCTTTAATATCTGTGGATTACCTGCAGTACGGTTCCCTCCTCCAGGATAATATACCTCTGTTCTCATCAACACACACAACATAAAACCCAACTAAAATGATCCCAGATTCTTCCTGCTGCCTGAAGCCCAGCCAGCCCCGGACCTCACCATCCCATTCTCTGCAGAAATCAAAACTGACCCCAAAAAAGAAACTGTTGTGGTAATTGGAGTCAAGAATTATGGTTCTCACCATCAGAGAGTGAGCCTCTGGATTTACGTCCTTGGCTGAACACTGGAGCTGGACCATGGCTAAGTGTAGTGTAAAGGCACTAAGAGGGTGAGGAAGGTCCATGGCCACATACAAACAGCCCTGGGCAGGACCCATCCCTCCAAGGCACGGAGCATTCCTATGGTAGCCTGTATCCTTTTAGCTAAAGATATTAAATTGTCCCCTCATTTGAGTGCCATGTGGTTGGAGTAGTAACTTTTGCTTTCCAGTCCGCAGACTTGCCAGCAGAAAAGTTACACCCACATGGTCTGAAGGGATAAATAATAAGATTTTTACTTAATCCCTTAATATCTGGGTCCCACATGGGTATCCCGAAAGGCGTGAACGGAATCTTATTCATCTTTGTAAGTGAGCACAATGTGCTTAATATATGTGGAATTTAATTTAAAAAATCTCTCCTTCATGGAAGCAGATATGTCACTGGACAAAATTTCATTCCACAAAAGTTTTTGCTTCTTATTAGTTTTATAGTCAGTACCGCTTTTTACTCCGCTAATAATTATACTTCACTGGAACATTATTTTTATTTTTTTTAAGATCTTATTTATTTATTTGACAGAGAGAGAGAGACAGCAAGAGAGGGAACACAAGCAGGGGGTGTGGGAGAGGGAGAAGCGGGCTTCCCACCAAGCAGGGAGCCAGAAGCGAGGTTCGATCCCAGGACCCTGAGCCAAAGGCAGATGCTTAACCAACTGAGCCACCCAGGCGCCCCTGGAACATTGTTTTTAAATAATGGTCTTAAAGTTATAGCTACATTATGAATTTTTACTGCCAGAGTGGTTTTTAAACAAATGATCATTTCAGATTCAGAACTGTCTTCCAATCTGTCAAGGTTTCTTACAAGAACCACCCTCTGGCTTGGGGGTCACACAAGATCAGCGTCAACAAGCACTGACACGCTCTTCATGGCTGATGAAATAGGGAAACGTTTCTGTGAAGAGTTATCCCTCCAGTTACAATTAAATTGTAGTAAGTTGGAAGTTCAGAAAATCCAAATGCCTGGCCAGTTAGCAACAGAGGTAAGATGGAACTGTAGGATGAGTGATCATGTTCTGCCCGGCAGGAATTGGGTAGTGGCCTAGACTGGGGATCGGCACAGGGGGACAGACATTTATTTGTGAAGAAACATCTTATTTTTCAAACAATTGCATGGCCTGTTCCTGGTTACCTTTCTCACTTTGTACACATCCCTTAGCAATACTCCCGAGCTGCCACCAGGGGGTAGCAGAGAGAGGCTGCAGAATTGTCGGCTTTTTTTTTTTTTCAAAGCTAGAGATTCCGTTTAACGGATTCTGACTTTTTCTCCAAAATACATTTATCCATATTAAGCCAGTGAAACTTGGCTGCGTATTTAAAACAAAACAACAACAACAACCCTGAGGCAGTCAGTATGATTTTTTTTAACAAAGTAATAAAAACAAATATGAGACCTCTGATAAATATCCATTCAGCATGTTTATTGAGCGGCTGTTATGCTGTTAGGTACTGGGATTACAGGGATGAACAAGAATTAGTTCTGTCCTGAGAAGCTCTCTGTCTCATGGGAAGCAGACATCTACTCAAATAACTAAAAATACCATTGGATCAGTACTTTATTAGGGGAATGGGTAAAATGCTTTAGAGAGTAGGGCGAAGCTCGCTGCTCTTCTAGCCGGTCCTGAATCTTCTTACTTCTCTGCTTCAGCCTGCCTCTCACACATTCCAGGCACATGCAGGCCAGTGTGTCGGGCACTTTTGTTCCTGTTCAGCCGCCTGGACAGCCCCCTCCCTCCAAGACACACATGCCCACAGCTACCCAAACCCCACCCTTCCGTAGGATCCAGCTGGACCCTCTAGGACCCTTTCTTTGTGATGACTCCAGAAAACTTCCAAGCAGTTATTACTTGTGCTCATTTTATAAATCACTCTCCTGCCTCGTGATATCTTGAACTGTTATAAAAATTGTTTGTATCTGCCTTTAGCACTTTCCAACCGTGTCCGCGGTTTGCACCCCCAGTGTCCACAGTGCCTGTCACAGCCCCTGTGTGGGAGGTGTGTGTAAACGCATGAATGAAGGAGGAGTGTTTGTGTGTGTGTGCATTTCTCTGTTCCTGCGGCCTCTCTTCATCAGTACCCAGATCTCTGTGCACCTGCACCCAGAGCCCAACATTCAAGTGTGTGGGGCTGTCCTTGAGAAGTTCTCCTTGTCCTTGCAGGATCGCAGTTCCCTATTTTTCGCTGTGTGCACCGAAACACCCATGAAGAGGTGCCCGAGAGCTACTGCGACTCCAGTATGAAGCCCACCCCCGAGGAGGAGCCCTGCAACCTCTTCCCTTGCCCAGCCTTGTAAGATGGCCTCTCTGTGGAGGTCGCCTGTTATCGGGTCACTTCTGGGTGCATAGGACCTTATTAGCGGGCATAATCTGTCTACATCTGATTTAGAGACACGAGACTCAGTCTGTGCATAAACTGCAGTCTGTTCGGCAAGCACACCTGTCTCTGGGGATGAACGTGGAAGCTTGTAGCCTTTAGCAGTGAGCACAGGCCTTTGGTAATTTGGAGCAATTACGTGTTAGCCTGGTGAGGAAAGCAAAGAGGGAAGCTGGGAATTACAGTCCAGCGTGGTCAGTGTTGTAGGTGAGCCGTGAACAGAGAGACTGAGGAGAGTCACGAGTACGTGGGCAAGGAGTAGTCGGGAGGAGTGTCTCAGGAGAGGTCTTGGGCTGGTTACTGAATGATGCAGAGGACACTTCCAGAAGAACAGGGAGAAAGAGCCCCCCAAAAGGGTCCCATCATAATTTTCAAAGTAATAGACACATCCTCCTACGTATTGAGCGTGTGCTGATGTCTTATTTAACTAAGTGACAAAGCAGGATGACGGGGAGGACCGTGAAACTGATGAGTAAGTAGCTCATGAGCAATAAAGAATGCTGGAGATTTCTAAGATCCAACGTGGGTTAACGTTCTACGGGGTGATGATAAAACTAACGTTTGGAGTTTGGGGCGTTTTTTAGATAAAAATCCTTTGCACCTGCTCGGTTTTCTTTAATTTTCTAAAACTGGGCTGTCATCACTGGTAAGGAGCTTGTCGACAGAGTTCCGTTGCTTCCCGGAGTGCGACGGCCCTCGGGCAGGCGTTGAGCTGTGCTCTTGGGTGAGGCCCACCCGTAACCCCCCGTGATGGTTGCGTGCGAGCCGGCTCTCGGGGCGTGCTCTCTTCCCCTGGCTGAAGGCGATCTGTCCCTCTCGCGCCCTCTCGTTCCTGAGCTAGCTGGGACATCGGAGAGTGGTCCGAGTGCAGCAAAACGTGCGGCCTGGGCATGCAGCACCGTCAGGTCCTGTGCCGCCAGGTGTACGCCAACCGCAGCCTGACGGTGCAGCCCTTCCGCTGCCGGCACCTGGAGAAGCCCGAGACCACCAGCACCTGCCAGCTCAAGATCTGCAGCGAGTGGCAGATCCGCACAGACTGGACCTCGGTACGCGGGCGGGGCAGGCCGCTGCACTAGAGCTCCCCCCCCCCCCCCCCCGCCCAGACGCCCTGCCGTGCCCCGCCCCACCGCCGCCAGCGACCCCGCCCACCGCCGCCAGCGACCCCGCCCACCGCCGCCAGCGACCCCGCCCACCGCCGCCAGCGCTGACTCCGCACAGCCCTGAGGCCTCCTAAAGAGAACGCTTCCTGGGGCGGGGCCGGGGCTGCGGGGTGTTCTGGAAGGACTGTTCTGCAAACCGATAGCGCCCGAGGGTTAAGGGTGGGGTGCAGCAGCGGCCCACAGCCCACTTGCAGGGTGAGCCCGTGGCAGTCACGCGCGTACAGGTGCTCTCTCTCGTGTGTCATGAGAAGTCAGCTCCTTCCAGTCTCGCACCCCCGTTTCACAGAGGACAGAACGGAGGCCCAGAGCCACAAAGTGGGCAGGACATCCAAGAAGGTCTTAGAGAAAAGGTGGTGAGGTTGTCAGGGCTGGGAACCCAGAGCCCCCCCAGTGGGTCTCACCACAGTCGTCCGCTCGGGTGGCAGGTGACAAGGATGAGGGCACCCGGGCTGGAGAGGCCCCCGAAGGTAACGCTGCCCATCCCACTGACTTATTCCTGCTGTTTTAGTGCTCAGTGCCCTGCGGGGTGGGACAGAGGACCCGAGACGTGAAGTGTGTGAGCAACATCGGGGACGTGGTCGACGATGAAGAATGCAACATGAAGCTCCGGCCGAACGACATTGAGAACTGCGACATGGGGCCCTGTGCCAAGAGCTGGTTCCTCACCGAGTGGAGTGAAAGGGTGAGCTGAGGGCAGGCAGAGTGGGTTTCCTACAGCCGGGACCGAGGGCTGCCGGGCCAGTGGGCAGGAGCTGTACGTGACAGGCACCCCAACACCACGAAGATGAATCACCAGCTGAGAATCCCAAGGGTAACTTCTGACTTTGGGGAAAAGGCTTTCTATCCTCATACAAAGACCAAGGGGCTGCAAGGGTGGGCAGTGGGTGTGAGAGCATTAGTTCTCCTTTGCACTGCACATGAACATTAAATCATGAAATACTGAAGCAGGGGAAGAATTACATTGCAGCTCTCATATGGTATGTCAGTGCCTGGCATATAAAAGCACTCAGCAGACGGCAGGCCCCTTCCCTCCTTCTCACTAACTCAGCACAGTTCACAGACTGTTCCCCTCCCCAGTAGCCTGGCCTCCCTTGGGGTCCCTGGTGTCAGATGTAAAGATGAAGTCTGAGGCACGTACAGTTAACCGTCGGCCCGCCAGTTACCTATGTGCAAGGGAAACCAGCAAGAGATAGAGTTCCTGTATCAAAGACAAAACTAGGGGCGCCTGGGTGGCTTGATCGGTTAAGCATCCGACTCTTGATTTCAGCTCAGGTCATGATCTCAGGGTCGTGAGATCGAGCCCCATGCAGGGCTCCACTGGGCGTGGAGACTGCTTAAGATTCTCTCTCTTCCCTCCTCCTCTGCCCCTCCCCCTCCTCGCTCACATGCATGCATGTGTGTGCTCTCCCTAAAAAAAAAATGACAAAAGTAGGATTTATAGGGATTCTGGAGTTGGGTCTGGTGATGGTTACACAACAGTGTAGATGTAATTAATACCACTGAAATGTACACTGAAAATGATTAAAATGGTAAATTTATGTTATGTGTATTTTACTACAATAAAAAAAAAGGGTTTGGGGAAAAGCACTAAGCAAAATTACAGAGTGTACCTTGGGGAGGGGAAGAGAGAGAGGGAAGGAGAGAGTGAGCTTTGCCTTCCTTTTCTTGTGGAAGCCCCTGACTGACGGGCTGGCAGTGGGAGAGGCCATCAGGAGATTCCTCCCAGGGCAGTGGGCTGGCCGCCACCCCAACGGTTTCTGGGTTTCTGGACCGTCTAGAGCCCTTGCAAGTTGAACTGGGATGGAGCCAGGACTGGCTGTCTCTGTCCTTAGTGCCTTCCTCTTGGCTAGGCCAGGTGGCCACCGTTTCCCTTATCAGAATTCCTCACCGTGCTGCCAAACTGCAGTGTGCCTACAGGTCACCTGGGAATCCCCGCATGGTGCCGGGGCTGAGTCCACGCGGGGAGGTGGGCCTGGGAATCTGCCTTCCTAATGGGCTCCCAGGGGGCACTGAGGCTGCTGGGCCAAGGGTAAGAGGGGACCAGGCAAGTTCCTAGAGCCTTAGGAAACACTGAGCACGGGAGCCTCGTCTCCCTGTGGAATCATGTGAACAACAACAGGGCGACATTTCAAGTTCAGAGGAGGAAACCTTCATGAGTCGCCATCCCGCCACATGGGTGGATTCCTGGGCCAGCATCCCTCCGGCTGGTGAGCATTGTCCAGTATTCTGAGCATCACCCTGCAAGCATTCATAGGGGCTTCCACTCCATCCGGTGCTAAGATGCCCCTTAATTTTGTCCCCGTCATCACAGTAACACTGCACCTTGGTGGGGGTTGAGGAACAGACCCGCCAACGCAGCTTTCACCTCGCATGCAGAGATCATCCTGGAGATTCTCATCGAGTGATTGACCTGCTGTGGATTCCTGACACCTCGTGGCTTACGGCCACTCCCCTTTAGCCCCAAGATGGCCCCCAGATAGAGAGCCCGTGTGCAAACACTGAACTCTTAGGACAAGCAGCTAACTGTTCCTCTGTCCCAGAGTGGGCTGTCATGGGCACCGAATTAGTCCTCAGGAAGGCATTGACCCAAAGGAAACAAATGGAGAGTAGGTGCCCATCGAAAGGTGTCCATGGACTCAGACTTGGGCCCTGAGGCTGAGTCCAGCAGGGCCCACCCCCGTTCTGTCTGCACATCCCCTCTCCCTCCATCCAAGCCTCCCAGCTCACACCTCAGCTCCTGGCAGTGCCCAAGCAGCCCTGGGAGGCCCCCCAGAAGCCACTGTGCTCAGCCTCCCTGCCAGCATGAGGAGCTCTCTGCAGCATCCCTGACTCAGCCTAACTCCTTCCCAGAAATTCGTGGCGGGTCCAGGCAGTTGCCCAGAGGGTTTCTTTGGCATTGGACCAAAATGTGTCTTGCTAACTCCCACTCCTGTCCTGTAAAACATGAGTGTTCCTCCTTACACCGCAGCCCTAAAGATATTTGGAGACCTCTTCCACCTCTTCTCCTAAAAATTCCTAGTTCCTTCAACTAATTCTTTTGTGTTTCTGGATTTCTAGCCATCCCAAAATTCATTTGTGTTCGCGGTAAACTCAGTGAAGTTGGTGTGCAAACAAATGAATAAAAAGAATGATGCCAGGCTTTTATTTTCCTCTTGGGAAGACTCTTTTTAAAATAATTTTGGATGAAAATTATTTTTGTCAAATATACATAAGACCTTAAGCTAAAATGTCTGTGTCCTATAATATAAAAGTTTGTGATGCAAACAGAGAACTTACAATACCAGTTTAAGTCATGAAACAAAAGGAACAAGATCGTTTGAAGTCTAGAGCACTTAAACCCTTTTAGTCCTTAATATTTATATGAAATCTCATAAAGAATATGCAGAGCTTAAGGTAATAATTTCTTCCATGAATGTTCAATGACTCGCATGTCCAAGTAGACTGAAGTTTGGAAATTTTTCTTGAGGTTCACATTCACTAGAGGAAATCAAAGTTTTAAAATGCTCATGTAAAGGTTAAAACAGCTGAAATTATTTTCTCAGTAAATGCTTCCTCATCTTCATCAATCATTATTCTAAACTATAAAGAACATTTATTTATATAACACAGTGTAATTAATAAAAGGCTATATGCAAAGATAAGACAATGCAAGACAGCTGAGTTTATAATGCATCTGAAATATTTAAAAGATTTAATCATAGTTCTTATATGACTACACACTTAATAACTTATCTCTACTTAACAAAATAGTAAAAATGCCATTTTCTACTTTTTGAATGTGTGTTTGCAAACATTTTCTCTCAAAGAATTTTTCACTTCCAATTAAAGAACTAATGTAGTTAATGGATAAAAAAATAATGTTCACCTTTTCTGGTCATAAAGTAACATATAGTATTATAAAAAAATCAGAAAAGCATACCTATAATCTCTTTACTAGCAGATAATATTTTAAGATTTTTAAGCTCTATTGTCAAGCTTTTTTCTACTCATACATACTTAACATACATAGCTTTTTTGTACTCACACATATTTGAAGGATACAGATCATAATACTACATATGTATAATTTAGTAACCTTTTTTCACATATGTATTCATTATAAACACGTTAATGGCATTTAAAACCTGTAAAGCATGAATTTTAATTAGACTAAGCTATTGTTTGCCAACTCTAACTGAATCCACCCTTATTCTTTATTCCCCCTCCAACAAACACTTGTAAATTTCCCTTTAATGTAAATTTGCTTTGCATTTTAACATAAGTACTTGCTGGATCTAACCTTTGTCTTAAAATTCTAAATAGAAGAAAGATGAGCACCGTATTCTTCTGTTTAGAGAACTTCTTTGTTCTTTTTTGGAAAGATGTTTTAAGCCATGTCAGGTTAGTGTTCTGATATAAATAAGTAGGTAATTTTGCTTTTTCAGCCCCCAGAACATAACATTATTCTAGAATGTTCATGCCTGGAGTAGATGAGTGGGAAGGAGGCTTTGGTAGCACTTTTCCCTCAGACTTGGGCCCTGAGGCTGAGTCCAGCAGGGCCCACCCCCGTTCTGTCTGCACACCTTTCTTATTACACCTCAAGCAAGCTGTTCTCTGACCCTCAGTTTCCTCATTGGCAACATTGCTGAATGAGCATGAGGGGGTAACATATTTGAAACCATGACCTAGATGATGAGATCGTGGGGCGGGCCTTGGAGTCACCACTTAGCCCCAGGAATGACCAGCTGCTGGACAGTCTTTCACACGCGAGTAGTGGCTTTGTATAAAAATCAACCCTGTAAAGCTTTAGGCTGAGCTTTGCCTTTTTTTTTTTTTTTTTGCAACTGCAATAAACATGTATCGAGCACCTAACAATGCCAGGCATGAATGAGATACGGCCTCCATGTAATGAGCTCAAGGGGGAGAGATTAAAGAAAATGTGATTGAAGTGCACAAACACTTAAGGATCCAGAATACATCCTATTTCCCAATTTAAAATAAAATTAATTCGGTGTACCTGGGTGGCTCAGTCGTTAAGCGTCTGGCTTCGGCTCAGGTCATGGTCCCAGGGTCCTGGGATCAAGCCCCCCATTGGGCTCCCTGCTTCACGGGAAGCCTGCTTCTACCTCTCCCACTCCCCCTGCTTGTGTTCCCTCTCTCACTGTCTCTATCAAATAAATAAAAATCTTTAAAAAATAAATTAATTAAATTAAATTAATTAATCTCTACCTAATTGAATTGAACTTGTAAACTCAAACCTAGATCTTCTCTTAAACTTCCAGGGGTATGTAGTTTTTCTGACTCAATGACTCATCATAAACACGTCCTTTCAGCTACCTTTAACTGAGGGCGGGTCTTATCAGACATATGCATCATAGACTTTTTAGTTCTATAAATCAATGACAGGTTTAAACACATGTGCAATATTTAGTCACAACAGAAAAAGAAGAAAAAAACTTTTAGAAAGTCCACCAGCCTCAATTTTGTAACACCTAATATCTAAGGATGTTTTCCAAGAGAAGAAGTAAGACCTTGAGTTTTTTGTTACTAATTATGGAAGATGATACATGAACCTGAAATTCAGGAATAGCCATTAGAGCCTTGTAGTCAGTCCCTCAAGGGCTGATTGGGCCAAAGTTAGCATTCAGCTGTTGCTGGAGCAAGAGGACAATCCTCACCACACGGTTGCCTAGAAATTTCATGTGTTTCTGTGTTTTGTCAGCCCAGGAGTTCAGCTGGGAGTCAGGTCCTTTTCTGATTACCAAGTGGATTTGGTCCTTCTTTCAGGCACATCCTTCAGGGATAGTGAATGGGTGTTTCAGTGCCTGGTTTTTAAGGGTAGTCCCTGCTGGCTGGTAGGGGCCCATCGTTCCCCTCATTCCTGCCGAGAGGCTTCCCGAGCCAGAGCCGGTGTAATAGAGAGAAGTCCCTCTGTAGGGTTCATCCCTATAGTGTTCTCTCATTGAGCTCTTGGCTTGGTCCTTAACATTCTTCTTTTATATGAAGCACATGGGGATATGGGGAAATTTTCCCAGATGTGAAGACATTATTTGGTTTGGAAAGCAGAAATTAAGTTAGTCAAATGGAAACTACATGGAAAGAAATATTCTTAGGGTTTGAGATAAGAAGATAACTTAATTTGCCTTGTATTCTTCAGGAGGATTTAAATATCTCAAGTGTTTAAAACTAGGAAAGAGACCAGATAATATACAGCTGAAACAAAAAACCCTTTAGCCTAGAAGATTCCAATTATTGTAACAAAGGATTTTGTTGTTGTTGTTGTTGTTGTTGTTGTAAAAAGGACTGACTCATTGGCTCAAATTCCTAATAACAATGCAAATAGAGTGTAAGTCATGCAAAGTGTTTGTGAGCCTGTAGGGGAGGAAAAAAACTTTTCCTCCATCCTCTTAAATTCTGTATTAGAAGCCTGCAAACTAAACTGACAAAAGCCAGATTAAAAGGAGAAAAGCCGACACATTTTATTTGATGTTCATTTTCTACATGGCACAGGAATAGGATGTATTCTGGATCCTTAAGTGTTTGTGCACTTCAATCACATTTTCTTTAATCTCTCCCCCTTGAGCTCATTACATTATTCTTTCCTCATAGGAAAGAAATGAAAATCCCAAAGAAGCAGTTAGGCTTGAACACTTCTATGCCATTTTAACAAAGAGTGATAAATTTTGAAGAAGTAACTAGACAAAGGAAAGGGGCTGGGGCTTTTAGGGGCAATAAAAGGTAGGAAAGTGGCTGAGAAATATATGGGGGAGACTAATGGAAGATAAGGGTTATTTTGGTAAAGTTTGTTTGTTTGTTTAGACTCATCTTGGCATCAGCACCTAACAAAATGTTCTCTTCTTCCTGATACTACGTGAAAATTTATGATCTGTTTTTAGGCAGGGAGTGGGAGGGCAGAGAGCCCTTCCTGGATCTGATGTTTCTCAATCACCTTCAGTTCAAAATATGTCAAAGCAGCATATTTTGGGGTGGCATGTTCCAATCCTCTTCAGGCTCTTTGCTTCAGAGAGTTTTCTCGCTGAGGAGTCAGGCCCAACCCAGCAGTGGTCATGTAAATGTTTGCTTATTCATCCAGGCTGTGATTTTATAAGACTAGATAGCAATATACAAAAATGAAAATGGAAATTTTGGTAAGGAACCAGGGTTGTTTTTTTTTTTTCTTCCTTTCTTGATTTTTATTTAAATTATATTGCTTTTGCTTATATTTTTAAAATAGTAATGTTGGTAAAAACAAACAAAAAACAGTGACTCTGTGTTTAAGGGAATACCCAGCAGAAACCCTTAGAATGGGCTTTGGTTGTCCTCTAAACGGCCATTTTCAGAGTTGGAACGTACTGGTAACAGAAGAGAAAGGAGCAAGGAAGTACCCAAGTCTGTGTTCATTTATTTAACTGATATTCATTGCCCACGGGTAAGGTGCTGACCTGAGAAGGAAGTAGAGATGATTCAATAGTCCCTGACTTCACTGAGCCTACTTCTATAAAGGAAAAAATAAAGTAAGACATAAGTAACTGTAGTACAAAGGAGGATAGTAGGATGCACAGTGTCTTGAGACTTCTGAGGCTGGAAAGAGTATATT
The DNA here is from genome assembly GCF_029215605.1 of Mirounga angustirostris. NCBI lineage: Eukaryota > Metazoa > Chordata > Mammalia > Carnivora > Phocidae > Mirounga > Mirounga angustirostris. The sequence continues at coordinate 34,875,235 of NW_026991717.1, read as the reverse complement.
GACTTGGGCAGTCAAGGGAGTTTTCACAGAGGAGATGGCCTTTGAGCTGAGCCTTAATGGATTTCGATGTGTCCTGATGAAGGGGAAGAGCTCTCTAGCAGATAGAAGGAACAACATGGATAAGGCACGGTGAGCACTTCATGCAATCAGGAAATGGAGGACCCAGGCTCTGTCCAGCATGAGCTGTGTGGGAGAGAATAATGGGAAGTTACCCTAGAAGACAGAGGCTGACTGAGGTCATCTTATAGGAGAGCTTGAATGCCAGGTGGGGAGGTCCAGTTGGACTGGGACGGCATCAGAGGGATTTTCAACATGGCACTCCCAGCACCTGGAAGCTCAGCAAATTAGAAAAGGTAGTGATACTGAGCAACAAGCTGTGACCATATTTCAGGGGAAGAACATCAATGCTGGGAACCATGGGCAGAAAGAAACAGGACAGGAAAAATGTGGTGAAACCAGAATCTGTGAGATCTGAAGGTTGGCTTGATGGCAGAAGCAAGGACTCAAAAGAATGGTCAACTTTTGAATCCTGGTAGAAATTTGAGCACAAATTGGAAAACCAAGAGTAGCAATGGGGATGGTGATGAGGGGGGTGCTTCATTGTTTTACATGGTGAGCATGAGGTATCTGGGGAGCACTCAAATAGGTCCAGAAAGGTCTGAACAGATAGGATGAGAAGCAAAATAAGGCAGCATTCCAAAGCATTTCAAGACAGATGGAAAATGCTCTTCAAGCTTTGGGTGTGACTCGGGGATGTGTTCAGTAGGCCCTAGATGAGGACAGAGTGTCCTCAGGAGTGTGCTTGTAGGACAGAAATGACTGGTGGTTCCATGGCTTTAAGTGAAGACCTTACCTCAGTTTCTTTACCTTAGAGTGGGGATACAGAACTTGACTCTTTCAAGCTTCTATACCATTTATTGAGCACCTTCTGTATGCAGAGCACATTATTCATTACCTGTAATCCTGCCAGGAATGTGCTATCCAGATGAGCATGCCAGAGGTAGAAGGGGCTGGGTTCCTTGCCCCAGGCCAGCAGGCTAGTAGGGATATTAACACTGATGTGTCTGGTTCCCAGGCCAAGCTCTCCGTCTATAGGAAGCTGTCTGCTAATGCTGTCACCGCTGTGGCCTTCAAGGACTGGGACCCCTGCCTTACTATCAGGCAGCAGGGTAGAGGTGACAGACTTCACTTCCCCACTTCCCCAGAAGAGCCCAGACTCAGCTGCCAGCAAGTAGACCTATGCCCAAGTGTTCATGCTCTCACTCTTCTGCTGCTGGATCTATTTTCAAAAGCAAAAGTCAAAACCGGTTGTCTGACAAGTGTAAGCATATCAATCACAGCACTGGGACAGGATATTTGGAATGAAGACTGTCCTAGGAAAGCTAAGATGGGGGTTTGCCGTACTGATGCCCCATAATGGAGTAGGCTGGGCGTGAAAAGTGGTCAGAGACTCCTAGGGGAAAGAGTTGGTAGGGAAACGAGATGTTCAGTCCTTCACGTCATTAGAAAGTGGCCTCAGAGCCTGCAGGGGGCCTGCCCTCTAACGTGCCCATCTCCTGTCTTGCAGTGCTCAGCAGAGTGTGGGGCTGGAGTGCGGACACGCTCGGTGGTGTGCATGACCAACCACATCAGCAGCCTGCCGCTGGAGGGCTGTGGGAACAACCGGCCCGCGGAGGCCACCCCGTGTGACAATGGGCCCTGCACGGGCAAGGTGGAGTGGTTTGCAGGGAGCTGGAGTCAGGTGAGTGGCCAGAGCTGGCTGGGTTCATCCGTCCCTGGTAAGAGAGCATGCGTAGCCGAGGGACCGGGAAACAGGACACGGTGTATCCCAGGCATCCTGGGTGTGAATCCCAGCAGTGCTGCCCGTGGCCCTGGAGAAGCTGCTTATGCTCTCAGAGCTTCGTTCAATCAACAGTGTTTCTTGAGCACCTGTTATGTGCTCTTCTCAGCCCTTGGAATACGTCAATGAGCAACGCGAATATTCCTGCCCTCAGGGAGCATATGATCTAGCATGGTTTCTTCTATAACATGCTGTTAATGACCGTACTGTGTGAGGTTATTTTTAGGAGAAATGAAGAATGTAGCCTAGTGCCTGACATACAACAAATACACAATAAATCGTAGCTGCTGCTGCTATTATTGTTGTTAATAAAGCCAGTGTTGTCTGTATCTGAGTGTCAGAAGCACAAATAGATATGATCCAGCAGTCCTACTTGCAGGGATATATCCAAAGGAAGCCAAATCACTATCTCAAAGAGATACCTGCACTCCCATGTTCATAGCAGCATTATTCACAATAGGAGAGGTCTGGAAATAACCTAAGTGTCTGTTGATAACCTAAGGAAAATGTGGTGTGTGTGTGTGTGTATATATATATATTATATATATATATAATATATATATATATATAGGAATATTCAACCATAAAATAGAAGGAAATCCTGCCCTTTGTGACAACATGGGTAGACCTGAAGGACATTATGCTAAGTTAAATAGGCCAAACAGCCAAAGACAGATACTACATGGTATCACTTACATGTGGAATGTGGGAAAAAAAAAATGAAACTCAGGGAAACAGCAGAATGGTGGTTGCCAGGTGGGGACATGGGGAGAGGTTGGTAAACGGGTACAAATTTTCGGTGACAAGATGAATACGTTCTGAGATCTAATGTATAACATGGTGACCACAATTGATAATACTGTATCACTGAAATTTGTTGAGAGTAGAACGTAAACATTCTCACGCACACACAAAAGAGGTAACTATGTGAGGTGATGGATGTGTTGATTAACTTGGTTGTGAGAATCCTTTCATAATGCATATGTACGTCAAATCATCATTTGTATATTTTAAATATATTACAATTTTATTTGTCAATTATAACTCAGTAAAACTGAGGGGGGAAATAGAAGCAGATATAGGAAAAGTTGCAGTTGTTCCTTATAAAGAACAGATAATACCAAATACTTTAATAAAGTAACTTCACTGATCTACTGATGTTTTCCTCAGTGTTCCAAAATTGAACACAAATCCCCTAAGAAAATGTGGAAAAGATCGTTCCTTCTTACTGCCCTGTTATGATTGCTGTTAGTATTTTGAGTTCTCGGGCCACTTAGCATTTGGCAGGGCTGGCTGGTTCTCCAAGGAGTTTTTGGCTGATGATCATGATTTATACATTATCAGGACCCCTGGCTCCGTATAGAATTTGATTTAAGTAGCTCTAAAAACAAACCCTGAAAAAATAGACTGCCTGGTCCTTGTAAGTTGATACAACCCCCTTGGAAAGCAATTTGGCAATAAAAGTCAAGAACCATAAAAATGTTCATTTGCCTTAACCAGTCACTCCACTTCTGGGGATTCATCTTAAGGAAATAATTAACAGAAGAAAAAAAGACTTTTTTAACAGAGGTGTTCATGACAGGAGGGCACTTAGGGATATTACGTTGTATCATAACTCATTAAAATATTATGTAACAACAACAGTGATAATTAGGGAGACCTAGAAAGTACACAAGATATAGTGGCAAGTGAAAACCAGTGAGTGAACCTTATCTCAGCCCCTTTGAAGAACGGGTTTTTATATGAACAACATGGGTAAATGTTTTCTTCTCAAATTTCCTCTGATGTTCTTATAATACAAACTGTAAAATATAGAAAATTCAAAAAGAAACAGAATTCAAGTACTCCCAGAGCTACACGAGTGCATATCAGAGTCAGACATACCTGATAGCCGGTCCCAGCTCTACTTCTCTGCAGTTCTTCTGACTTGGGGCAGGCAACATAACGCCTGGGAGCCTGTTTCCCCATCCAAACGTGAGGATGAGAATACCTACTAATGCATGTTAGTTCCCTGTTCCCTGTGTTTATTATTTTGTCTGCCCACTGTTTTCCATGTCACTATTGGTAGCAAAACACCTAGGACCCGAATCCCAAAGATAATTCAGAGGGGACTGCATTACACCAAATAGCCACAGAAACAAAGCAAGGGGAAGAGTCCTCTGGGAAACTGGGACAGCCTCCACGTGGTGAGGATTAGCAGTGCAATTCAACTTGAACGTCTACCAATCTCAGAAGAGAAGGGAGCAGGATTCAGGGTCTTTTTTGCTTGCGGGCCTCCTGTTGACTCCAGGCCTATTCAGAGAACTGAGAGTGATTGTGAATCTGGGTGAAGGCAGTGTTTGTTTCCGCCAAGATTAGAAACATGGAATTCAGTGCCCTGTTGCCCAAAAGGGTCAAGACATGATTGAATGTGACAAGGTTTTAGCTCTGGATTTATAAGGATGTTGGAGCCTGCTGTCACCTCCCTACCCTGGGACTCTGATGTTATCCCCAAAGAAAATGAAATAGAGCATGCTTATGTACTGAAACTAAAGTGAAAATAAATGTTCCTTCTATCCATGTGGTTTGAATGGTAGTTGGCATCTGGAACGCCCCACGAGCCTGGGCACAGTGAACTGTCCAAGGTGGACATGGAACCCAAGCCAAGCCTAGCAGAATCCTTCCCTGGGACTTCAATGTAGACTTAAGGGAGGAGACTCTCTGGGAAGTTGTGAGCAAAGGTGCTGGCAATGGCTTTGTCGGGGCTTGTGGAGAAAGCCAGCCCAAGAGAATGAGACCTATCAAGCTTAAGGAGTTTTTTTTTATACCTGGTGCCAAAGTAGCCTAAATCCTACTCATAAGCTATTCCACCAATATCTAGATTGGTGCCTAGACTGATGCACAGATGTTTCTTTTCTTCCCTTCCAGTTCTGGGTTTACTTCACCTGTAGATTGTCCTTGTTCTGGGGTGTCTTTCACAGTCTCTACCATTGGGAGCAGCTCTCTTGTCTGCCTTTCTGTCTGAATTTATTTTCACTGGCATCTGAGGAGATATTTCTGCTCTCATCTTGGATCAGTGATCCACCAGAGTACAACTGCAGGAATTATTCAGGTGTAGAAACACACATAATCACTACCAGTGCTTAGTGGAAGTAGTTATCGCTCTTAAATACCACCTCTGTCTTCTATGCCTTTCTTCTATGAATTCTATGAATTATATTCTATCTGATATTTGCATTACTCTGATTACTCATTGTTGATTTTCACCTGGTATATCTTTGTCAATTTTTATGTATTTTTTTTTATTCTTATGTTAATCCCCATACATTACATCATTAGTTTTAGATGAAGTGTTCCATGATTCATTGTTTGTGCATAACACCCAGTGCTCCATGCAGAATGTGCCCTCCTCAATACCCACCACCAGGCTAACCCATCCTCCCACCCCCCTCCCCTCTAGAACCCTGTTTGTTTTTCAGAGTCCATCGTCTCTCATGGTTCGTCTACCCCTCCGATTTCCCCTGCTTCATTCTTCCCCTCCCGCTATCTTCTTCTTCTTTTTTTTTTTTTCCCCTTAACATATATTGCATTATTTGTTTCGGAGGTACAGATCTGAGATTCAACAGTCTTGCACAATTCACAGCACTTACCAGAGCACATACCCTCCCCAGTGTCTATCACCCAGTCACCCCATCCCTCCCACCCCACCCCCCACTCCAGCAACCCTCAGTTTGTTTCCTGCAATTAAGAATTCCTCATATCAGTGAGATCATATGATACATGTCTTTCTCTGTTTGACTTATTTCACTCAACATAATACCCTCCAGTTCCATCCATGTCGTTGCAAATGGCAAGATCTCATTCCTTTTGATGGCTGCATAATATTCCATTGTATATATATACCACATCTTCTTTATCCAGTCATCTGTCGATGGACATCTTGACTCTTTCCACAGTTTGGCTATTGTGGACATTGCTGCTATAAACATCGGGGTGCACATACCCCTTCGGATCCCTACCTTTGTATCTTTGGGGTAAATACCCAGTAGTGCAATTGCTGGATCATAGGGTAGCTCTATTTTCAACTTTTTGAGGAACCTCCATACAGTTTTCCAGAGTGGCTGCACCAGCTTGCATTCCCACCAACAGTGTAGGAGGGTTCCCCTTTCTCCGCATCCCCGCCAACATCTGTCGTTTCCTGACTTGTTAATTTTAGCCATTCTGACTGGTGTGAGGTGGTATCTCATTGAGGTTTTGATTTGGATTTCCCTGATGCCGAGTGATATTGAGCACTTTTTCATGTGTCTGTTGGCCATCTGGATGTCTTCTTTGGAAAAATGTCTGTTCATGTCTTCTGCCCATTTCTTGATTGGATTCTTTGTTCTTTGGGTGTTGAGTTTGATGAGTTCTTTTTAGATTTTGGATACTAGCCCTTTATCTGATATGTCATTTGCAAATATCTTCTCCCATTCTGTTGGTTGTCTTTTGGTTTTGTTGACTGTTTCCTTTGCTTTGCAAAAGCTTTTTATCTTGATGAAGTCCCAATAGTTCATTTTGCCCTTGCTTCCCTTGCCTTTGGCGATGTTTCTAGGAAGAAGTTGCTTCGGCTGAGGTCAAAGAGGTTGCTGCCTGTGTTCTCCTTTAGGATTTGGATGGACTCCTGTCTCACATTTAGGTCTTTCAACCATTTGGAGTCTATTTTTGTGTGTGGTGTAAGGAAATGGTCCAGTTTCATTCTTCTGCATGTGGCTATCCAATTTTCCCAACACCATTTGTTGAAGAGACTGTCTTTGTTCCATTGGACATTCTTTCCTGCTTTGTCAAAGATGAGTTGACCATAGAGTTGAGGGTCCATTTCTGGGCTCTCTATTCTGTTCCATTGATCTATGTGTCTGTTTTTGTGCCAGTACCATGCTGTCTTGATGATGACAGCTTTGTAATAGAGCTGGAAGTCCAGAATTGTGATGCCGCCAGCTTTGCTTTTCTTTTTCAACGTTCCTCTGGCTATGCGGGGTCTTTTCTGGTTCCATACAAATTTTAGGATTATTTGTTCCATTTCTTTGAAAAAAGTGGATGGTATTTTGATGGGGATTGCATTGAATGTGTAGATTGCTCTAGGTAGCATTGACATCTTCACAATATTTGTTCTTCCAATCCATGAGCATGGAACGTTTTTCCATTTCTTTGTGTCTTCCTCAATTTCTTTCATGAGTATTTTATAGTTTTCTGAGTACAGAACCTTTGTCTCTTTGGTTAGATTTATGCCTAGGTATCTTCTGGTTTTGGGTGCAATTGTAAATGGGATCGACTCCTTAATTTCTCTTTCTTCTGTCTTGTTGTTGGTGTATAGGAATGCCACTGACTTCTGTGCATTGATTTTGTATCCTGCCACTTTACTGAATTCCTGTATGAGTTCTAGCAGTTTTGGGGTGGAGTCTTTGGGGTTTTCCACATAGAGTATCATATCATCTGCAAAGAGTGAGAGTTTGACTTCTTCTTTGCCGATTTGGATGCCTTTGATTTCTTTTTGTTGTCTGATTGCTGTGGCTAGGACTTCCAATACTATGTTGAATAGCAGTGGTGACAGTGGACATCCCTGCCACGTTCCTGACCTTAGGGGGAAAGCTCTCAGTTTTTCCCCATTGAGAATGATATTTGCTGTAGGTTTTTCATAGATGGCTTTTATGATATTGAGGTATGTACCCTCGATCCCTATACTCTGAAGAGTTTTGATCAAGAAAGGATGCTGTACTTTGTGAAAAGCTTTTTCTGCATCTATTGAGAGGATCATATGATTCTTGTTCTTTCTTTTGTTAATGTATTGTATCACATTGATTGATTTGCGGATGTTGAACCAACCTTGTAGCCCAGGGATAAATCCCACTTGGTCATGGTGAATAATCCTTTTAATGTACTGTTGGATCCTATTGGCTAGTATTTTGGTGAGAATTTTTGCATCCATGTTCATCAGGGATATTGGTCTGTAATTCTCCTTTTTGATGGGGTCTTTGTCTGGTTTTGGGATCAAGGTAATGCTGGCCTCATAAAATGAGTTTGGAAGTTTTCCTTCCATTTCTATTTTTTGGAACAGTTTCAGAAGAATAGGTATTAATTCTTGAAATGTTTGGTAGAATTCCCCTGGGAAGCCATCTGGCCCTGGGCTTTTGTTTTTTGGGAGATTTTTGATGACTGCTTCAATTTCCTTAGTGGTTATAGGTCTGTTCAGGTTTTCTATTTCATCCTGGTTCAGTTTTGGTAGTTGATACATCTCTAGGAATGCCTCCATTTCTTCCAGGTTATCTAATTTGCTGGCATAGAGTTGCTCATAATATGTTCTTATAATTGTTTGTATTTCTTTGGTGTTGGTTGTGATCTCTCCTCTTTCATTCATGATTTTGTTGATTTGGGTCATTTCTCTTCTCTTTTGATAAGTCTGGCCAGGGGTTTATCAATCTTGTTAATTCTTTCAAAGAACCAGCTCCTAGTTTCGTTGATCTGTTCTACTGTTCTTTTAGTTTCTATTTCATTGATTTCTGCTCTGATCTTTATGATTTCTCTTCTCCTGCTGGGTTTGGGCTTTATTTGCTGTTCTTTCTCCAGCTCCTTTAGGTGTAGGGTTAGGTTGTGTACTTGAGACCTTTCTTGTTTCTTGAGAAAGGCTTGTATTGCTATATACTTTCCTCTTAGGACTGCCTTTGCTGCATCCCAAAGATTTTGAACAGTTGTGTTTTCATTTTCATTGGTTTCCATGTATTTTTTAAATTCTTCTTTAATTTCCTGGTTGACCCATTCATTCTTCAGTAGGATGCTCTTTAGCCTCCATGTATTTGAGTTCTTTCCGACTTTCCTCTTGTGATTGAGTTCTAGTTTCAAAGCATTGTGGTCTGAAAATAGGCAGGGAATGATCCCAATCTTTTGGTACTTGTTGAGACCTGATTTATGACCTAGGATGTGATCTATTCTGGAGAATGTTCCATGGGCACTAGAGAAGAATGTGTATTCCGTTGCTTTGGGGTGGAATGTTCTGAATATGTCTGTGAAGTCCATTTGGTCCAGTGTGTTATTTAAAGTCTTTATTTCCTTGTTGATCTTTTGCTTAGACGATCTGTCCATTTCAGTGAGGGGGATGTTAAAGTCCCCCACTATTATTGTATTGTTGTCGATGTGTTTCTTTGCTTTTGTTATTAATTGCCTTATATAATTGGCTGCTCCCATGTTAGGAGCATAGATATTTACAATTGTTAGATCTTCTTGTTGGATAGATCCTTTAAGTATGATATAGTGTCCTTCCTCATCTCTTATTACAGTCTTTGGTTTAAAATCTAATTTGTCTGATATAAGGATTGCCACCCCAGCTTTCTTTTGGTGTCCATTAGCATGGTAAATGGTTTTCCACCCCCTCACTTTCAATCTGCTTTCAGGATTTTCTCTTTGTCTATGAGACTCTTAAGTTTTACTATTAGATGTCGGGGTGTTGACCTATTTTTATTGATTTTGAGAGGGGTTCTCTGTGCTTCCTGGATTTTGATGCCTGTTTCCTTCCCCAAATTAGGGAAGTTCTCTGCTATAATTTGCTCCATTATACCTTCTGCCCCTCTCTTTCTTTCTTCTTCTTTTTTTTTTAATTTTTTTTTAAAGATTTTATTTATTTATTTGAGAGAGAGAGAGAGCACATGAGAGGGGGGAGGGTCAGAGGGAGAAGCAGACTCCCTGCCGAGCAGGGAGCCCGATGCGGGACTCGATCCAGGGACTCCAGGATCATGACCTGAGCCGAAGGCAGTCGCTTAACCAACTGAGCCACCCAGGTGCCCCTCTCTTCTTCTTCTGGGATCCCAATTATTCTAATGTTGTTTCATCTTATGGTATCGCTTATCTCTCGAATTCTGCCCTCGTGATCCAGTAGTTGTTTATCTCTCTTTTTCTCAGCTTCTTTATTTTCCATCATTTCATCTTCTATGTTACTGATTCTCTCTTCTGCCTCATTTATTCTAGCAGTTAGCACCCCCATTTTTTATTGCACCTCATTAATAGCCTTTTTGATTTCTACTTGGTTGGATTTTAGTTCTTTTACTTCTCCAGAAAGGGTTTCTCTAATAACTTCCATGCTTTTTTCAAGCCCAGCTAATATCTTTTTTTTTTTAAGATTTATTTATTTATTTGAGAGAGAGAATGAGAGAGAGAGCACATGAGAGAGGGGAGGGTCAGAGGGAGAAGCAGACTCCCCGCTGAGCAGGGAGCCCGATGCGGGACTCGATCCAGGGACTCCAGGATCATGACCTGAGGCGAAGGCAGTCGCTTAACCAACTGAGCCACCCAGGCGCCCAAGCCCAGCTAATATCTTTAAAGTGGTGATTCTGAACTCTAGATCTGACATTGTACTAATGTCCGTATTGAGTAGGTCCCTGGCAGTCGGTACTACCTCTTGTTCTTTTTGTTGAGGTGATTTTTTCCGTCTTGTCATTTTGTGCAGAGGAGAATAGATTAATGAGAGAACAAAATGCTAGCAGAGTAACAACGTCCCCAGAAAATATACTCTAAACAAATCAGAAAAGACCTGAAGCAGTGGGAAAAGAAAGGGAAAGAGAGAAAAAAGAGAAAGAAAAAAAAAGAAAAAGAAAAAGATAAAAACAAAAACAAACAAAACAAAACAACAACAACAAAAAAAACAGAGTGTGATCAAATATGATCAGGCTGGTAATATAGATCAGTGCCACACACTAGATTTTGGGGTGTATTTTGGTCTTTTAGGAGAAAGTGCCTCCCAAAATTTTAAAGAAAGAAAAACTTATATATGTACAAAAATAAGGGTTGATATGATGAAGGGATGGAATATGACTGTAAAGATGGAAATTATAAAAAATTTTATAAAAGGAATTGATAAGAAGTTGTTTGAAAAAAGAAAGAAGAGGATTTAAAAAAGAAAAAAGAAAAAAAAAGGGAGAGGATGTGATCAGGCAGGGGAATAGAAAACACCATATACTAGAGATTTAGGGTATATTTTAATCTGTTAGAAGAAACTATCTCAAAATTTTAAAGAGAGAACAACTTATATATATAAGCCAAAAATACGGGTAACTACTATGAAGGGATAGAATATGACTCTAAAAATGAAAAATAAAAATGATTTTTTTGAAAAAAGGGATTGATAAGATGTTGGTTGAAAAAGGGAAAAAGAAAAATTCAAAAAGAAAAAAAAAAGACAGTTAAAAAAAATTAACTTTGAAAGACTAAAGAATCATGGTAAAAAAGCCGTGAATTCTATGTGCAGTATTCCCCTAGCGCTGGAGTTCTGCGGTTCTCCTTGATCGGTAAACTTGGCCTTGGCTGGCTGTTCTCGCTGATCTTCTGGGGAGGGGCCTGTTGCCGTGGTTTCCAAATGTCTTTGCCGGAGGCGGAATTGCCCCGCCCTTGCCCCAAGTAATCTGCTTGGGTTTGCTCTCCGGGGCTTTTGTTCCCTGCGAGCTTTCCGTACAGCTTTGGAGGCGGAGAGTGAAAATGGCGGCCTCCCAATCTCCGCCCTGGAGGAGCCGAGAACTCGGGGCCCGCTCCTCAGTGAGCCCCCAGAGAAAAGCCGTCAGTCACTCCCGTCTCCCCGGTCTCCGGCCGCACTCCGTGCTCACCCCGCCTGTGACCGCGCGTTTCTATCTCTGGCACCCGACCCCGGGTGGAGTCTCCAAACCCAGCAGATCCCTGCGGTGCACTCCCGCGTGGCTCCTCCCGGGGGAGGAAGGTGAGTCTCCCCGGATCTGCCGCTTGTTGGGTCCCTGCTGGAGGAGCAGGGGCCCGACTGTGCCACGGATCACGGTTTATGACAACCCCGAGCTGAGAGCCCGCGCCTGGGCTCCGCCTCTGCAGCCGGCTTCCCTGCTCCTTTACCTGGGAGCTCTGCCACCCTCAGGCACCCCCGGTCTTTCTGTGACCCCGAGGGTCCTGAGACCACACTGTCCCGGAGGGTTCCACCCCCCGCTTAGCCACCAGAGTGACGTCCCTCGGCGGAGCAGACTTTTAAAAGTTCCGATTTTGTGCTCCGCGGCTCAATCACTTGCCAGAAGCGGCCGATGGAGCCCCTCCCCCGCCGTCTATCCTCCCGAATATCGCCTCGGATTCACTTCTCCGCACGTCCTACCTTCCAGAAAGTGGTCGCTTTTCTGTTCAGAGAGTTGTTGCTCTTCTTTTCTTCGATCTCCTGTTAAGTTTGTAGGTGTTCAGAATGGTTTGATCCCTCTCCAGCTGAATTCCTGAGAGGAGACGAAATCCAGGTCTCCTACTCCTCCGCCATCTTGCTCCGCCCCCCAATTTTTATGTATTTTTTTAAGATATGTCTTTTGTATGCAGGACTATTTTTGTCTTTAATTTTACCCAATCTGCAAGTCTCTGTTTCTTAATTTTAACCATTCACACTTATTGTAATCACTTACATGCTTGGACTTTTCCCTGCCATCTTAATTTGTGTTTTTTATTTAGGTTATTGCCATGCTTTCTTGGTCTGTTTCTTCTTTCCTTTCTGCACATGTGCACAGATCAGGTTTCCTTAATTCCATCTTTCCCCTCTAACATTTTGGAAGTTATAAATCCTACTTTTATTCATTTAGTCCTAACACTCAAATTTTTAACACAGAGTTTTAAACTGTCATGTTTCTGTGTCAAGCTATCAGCAATCACATCCTCCTCCAAAAGGAGACAGAAGCCTTAAGTCTCCATGTGCTTACCTCCAGTTTCTCAATCCACAATATCTCCAAAAAGATGTTGACATCATCTGGATCTAGCTCCATATTAATGTTAATTAATTTTATAGAAAATACTGATTCAGGTTTAAAAATAGCTGTCTCCCCTCCAAAGGTTATTTTTTTAATTAAAATATAATTCACATACCCTAAAAAAATTCACCCTTTTAAAAGTTTACAATGCAGTGGTGTTTAGTATACTCACAAAGCTGTACAACCATCACCGCTGTCTAATTCCAGAACATCCAGAACATCATCCCCCAAAACCCCTGTATCCATTATTAACAATAGCTCTTACCAACTCTTCTACTTTGTGTCTTTCCTGGTTGTGTCTTCTTCCTGGTTCTTTTTCATTTTATCAGAGACCACTACCCAGTAAGTCTTTCAAATAGGATCATGAGTGGTAAGTTTCTGAACCCTTAAATATCCAAAAGTGTCTTCACTTTGCCCTTTGATAGTAGGGGCAGATGCCTTCATTTTCCCCTGCCAGTCAGCCCTGCCCTGCTGTTCCTGGTCAGTGCCTTAGCTGATCACTGTCTCACCATCCTGAGGCCTCCTTCCTGCTTCTCGTATTCCTTCTCGCCTGAAGCTCTTGAAATGCTTCCTCTTTGCTGGGCATCCTCTTCTATATGCATTTTGAACTATGATGTGCTCCTTCAACTTAATCCCATCTGCCTTTCACCATTCAAATATTCCCCATAATTTCTGGTCCACCAAGGATGAGTGTCCTTTCCCGTTTTCAAATGCTATTTCATGCATACATACATACCCCTCCACACACACACACACACATCCATTCACTTGTTCCTAACACACATATTCTGCCATTTCTGGGCATTTAGGGTAGAAGGCTGAGATAGTGCTCATTCTCCCTTAACTGCCTAATCTCTTAAGGACCTCGTTAAAATAGCAGAAAATAGGGACGCCTGGGTGGCTCAGTCATTAAGCGTCTGCCTTTGGCTCAGGTCATGATCCCAGGGTCCTGGGATCAAGCCCCGCACTGGGCTCCCTGCTCGGTGGGAAGCCTGCTTCTCCCTCTCCTGCTCCCACTCCCCCTGCTTCCGTTCCTGCTCTCACTCTCTGTCAAATAAATAAATTAAATCTTAAAAATAAAAATAGCAGAAAGTAGCTTCAAGTTTTGGTCAAGGTTTGTCATCTGCTATTCTACCAAGCACTTGGTACAGGCACAGACCCCCAGAGCAGTCAGAGGTCTTTCAGATCAGGTTTCCAAACCCCCACTTTGCAAGCGAGACAGTGGGCACCTGGGAAAGTGCAATATCTTGGCCAAAGACTCGGAGCTATTTAGTGACGATGTCTGGACTAGTTTCCATGTCTCCTGTTCTCCCCACTGCTGCCCCCTGGATCCTTAGCACACAATCTCACTCCCCCTGCAGGGAAGGCCAGGCCTTTGCCTGGTAACTGGTCACCCCTCTCCTGGCTTCAGTGTTGTCATTGTCCACAGAATTTGAAAGAAAAGAAAAACCTGAATATACTCCAAATCAGTCATTAACTCACATGGAAGAAAATAAGAAAAACAAACCAAGAAGATTTGTCCTCTGGATGTCTTATGAAGATGTCCCCCCCCCCCCAAAAAAAAGGGCACCAAGTGGAAATTGCTGAGGGTGATGCTTATTACGTCCTATGTGACTAATAGACCATAGTCTATTGGTTTGGGGTTTGCCTTTTTCTTCTATAGGTATGTGTGGTTTTTTCACTGTTTTTATTTGACTACGTTCCTGCATACGGACAGCAGAGCTAATATGAAGAGTTTCAACTAAAGAAATTGTTAGAGGCTTTTATAAAGATAGTAAATTATTTAAGGTTATTAAGTAGATTATTTAAGATGTATATGGATCACAGCTTTAAAATGTTGTAATCAGGAAGTATTAAGAGTAAACCAGACGTGAACAGGAAACATTTTACAAAGTAATAGAAAGAGAATAATTTGTGAGCAGTTATACACATCACGTTTCTGTAAACTAACAATACATACCAACATGTGTAATTGTCTGACCGCCCTCTTTGTGTGACTACCCTCTCGAGCTTCCCACCAAAGGGGGAAGTGAGAGGCTTGGACCCTGCAGTCAGAGGTTTCCTGCTGGCCACCTGTTGGGAGGGCTGACCTTAGGGGACATTGTCCCCAGTCTGGGATCTGCTCAGCTTTGTGTGTCCCAAAGAATTTTAATGTAGCCCCTCGTCCACAAGTGTGCAGTCATTTCCAGTATCCACCCGCTGAGACCGGCAGATCAACCAGAATGATAGTTCATTGTTTTGCAGTGAGAAGTGTCAGAATCTACTGGACAGGAACAACCAAATTGACAGGCTGATGTGTCCTTCTGTGTGTGCCAGGGGGAGGGGGCGTCTAAAGAAGTGGCCTAAAAGAAACCATTTCAATCTCACACAGAGGGCACCACGATCTCGGAGACCAGCATCCTGGCGCTGTGATAACTCAGGGCACCCACGCTCCATTCCCGACACAGAGCTCTTGGGAAAACTGCCATCCACCTGTTACATCTTACCCAGTAACATTTTCCAGGTGTCCCTGGGCTCGTCCTAACTGAATTGATGATAGAAAACACTCATAAACATCCCTTGATGTTCCTGTCCCCTCTCCAGCATGTGACACCCATCCTTCTCTGATTTTTCTCCAGTGTTCCATCGAGTGTGGGAGTGGGACGCAACAGAGGGAGGTGATTTGTGTTAGGAAGAATGCAGACACCTTTGAAGTGCTGGACCCCTATGAATGTTCCTTCCTGGAGAGACCCCCCAGCCAGCAAGCATGCCACCTCAAGCCTTGCGGGGCCAAATGGTTTAACACAGAATGGAGCATGGTAAGTCATGGTGCTCTTGACAGAGATTGCATTAGTACATCATTCTTCTTTCCTCCCAGAGACAGTCAGACCGCCTACTACGTGCCAGAATGACCTACTCTAGACTATCACTTTGGGGGCACCCCTGGAAGCAGCCTGCTTGGGGAGGAGCCAGAGGCTGGGACCATCTTGATCTCTAAACTGGAGAGGCCATAAAGCAGTGACTTTCAATCTCAGTGTGCATTAGAATCAACTGGGATCTTGTTTGAAAAGATGGATTCCGGGTCCACCCTAGCCGAGGAATTTGAATTTTGAACAAACTCTTTAGGTGACTTGGATAAAGGTGTCCTTGGACTGCGTTTTGAGAAATGTTGTTGCAGCAGATTAATGGCTGAAGGAGTTCAAGGATGCTCTTGAGGATACTACATGGTGCAGTGATCTCATTGTAAAACTCACTGAAGGAATTTCTGTCAAGCCTCAGGAACCTCTGTGTGTGTGTGTACTTTTTTCCTCATCCTGTAGACATTATGGATTTGTAGATGATGAGATTGATCCTATTTTTCTCTTTGAATTGGCCGCTTGGAAACTCAGAACCAAAATTGTGGTCCATCTCTAAGAGAGAGTTTATCAGACCTCACAGAGTGGATTTTGTATGTTAATGTGCCCCCAGCTTTTCTCTCTCTTTCCTACTTTTATCTTCTTTTTTGCTCCAGTCTTCTCACCTTTTTTTCCTTAAATCTTGTAAACCATTAAGTATTTCTTAAGACCTCTCAAATCCTTTCTGTGAGGAGGGAGGGTAGTGTGTAAATGAAGAGACAGAGAGAGAAAGAGTTAATACAGAAGTTGATGATTAAGGAACAAAATGGGAAAGGATGAAAATAGGGATAAAAACAATTTTTTTTTCAAAAACCTTCCTAAGACAGAAAACTGCCTAAGGCATCATTGCTGGTGACCATGCCTTAGACACATGAGGGGTTGGCGGAGGTTCGTTCTGCCTTTTGTCACTGAAGATCATCAAGCAGAGCCTGTAGGGGAAGCCAGAGTAGAGGCCAGAGCCTTTCTCAGAATCATGCAAAGGTGATAAAAGGGATTTTGCTTATGAAATATATGTATGAAAGCTGAGAATTCTGTTTCCCAATAGTGTATGTCTACTCCAGTGATAACAGACTTTGGGCACGGGTAAACCACACCTCAGAGGCAAATGGGAACAAAGCAGGTGTTGAGTTTGAAAGGTGTTTTGTCAACTTCTGGGAAATGGAATTCAATTGTTTTGATATTGGCCACGGCCTTTGAGAATGCAAGAACAGATCACTGTGTTATTTTGCCCTTTGGTTTGGAAGGTCTAGAAGGGCCAAGTTCATCAGGCCAAGTCAGAGGAGATGACCTCCCAAAACACCTGGCTGGAAACAACCCAGATGTGCCTCCACAGGCCAGTAGATAAACAAATAGCAGTACATCCCGAACCACAGAAGAGTACTCAGCAACAAGAACAAACGAGCCGACATGGTTGAACTTCAGATGCACTTTGCTAAGTGAAAGAAAGACCCCAAGAGCTACATATTGTATGATTCCTTTTATATATTCTGAAAAAGACACAACCACAGGGACAGAGACCACATCAGTGATTGCCAGAGGATGGGGTGGGATGAGTCTTGCTACAGAAGGGCAGGGCAAGAGGATCTGCTGTGTTTGATGAAACTCTTGGATCTTATTTGCAGCAGGAAATACACGACTCTATGAATTTGTCAAAACTCACAGAACTGTGCGCCACCACAAAAAGTGACTTTTTCTGTATGTAAATTAAAAACAAGTAAACTGAAACAAATATGAAATAAATGGTTATGATAACAGCAAAGACAGTGAAGGAAGAGAGATATCTTTGAATATGCCTTGTTTTATAAATTTGAGTAAACTGATATTTAGACAATCCTAAAACAAAATTAGATTTGAACAAAGGAATCCCCCAAAATGGAAAATATAATGAAACAATTCAACCTAAATATGTATCCAGTTGGCAGCATCAGCACTATTGCAGGTGGCTTTAAAATAGTAATTTGGGGGCTCCTGGGTGGCTCAGTCGGTTAAGCGACTGCCTTCGGCTCAGGTCATGATCCTGGAGTCCCGGGATTGAGTCCCACATCGGGCTCCCTGCTCAGCGGGGAGCCTGCTTCTCCCTCTGACCCTCCCCCCTCTCATGAGCTCTCTCTCTCTCATTCTGTCTCAAATAAATAAATAAAATCTTTAAAAAAAAATAAAATAAAATAAAACAGTAATTTGGGGCGCCTGGCTGGCTCAGTTGGTTAGGCATCCGACTCTTGATCTCAGTTCAGGTCTTAGTCTCAGGGTCGTGAGTTCAATCCCCATGCTGAGCTCCACACCCAGTGGAAAACAAACAAAAACAGTAATTTGACTGTCTATCCTTGAGGACCAAGAGAATTAGAAAATGTTGACACTGTTTGCAATGACCGTATTTTTAGTGAGAGTGTCGTACCGTAATCTGAGATAGTTGAGTGGATAGTGAGTGCTAAAGTAAACAAGTAATTTACCTTATGATAACATGTATGATACCGTATTGACAATATGGTAGTAGCTTTCTGTCTTTCCCAGGATCCTTGGGAAACAGGATTCTCAACTCAGGAGAATGGAGATACACGTGAGATGGAAGAGGTTTAAATGAAAATCCTGTTTTCCCAAATTTGAATCAGAAACATCAGTATGAACTCACAAAATATCTTAAAAAAAAGTTCTTTCCCAGTTTTACCCATTTACCCATTGAAAGAGCCTAGAAACAATGGCCAACCCAGTAGCAAAAGGCGTGCCTATCAGCCAAAGTGTGGTTTCAGAATACCACTCTCCACCAAAAGCAACCAGGAATTCTTAGAGAACAGCTGATTCCAGGTTTGGGACTGTATACGTACAAATTAGATTAGAATATCTTTTTATCCCAGATGGCAAGGAAGTTCTCAAAGACAATTGAGTTCATGCCTGAAGGACTCAAGAACCAAGTTTTGAGGGCTCAGACTAGCCACTGAGGAGACATCAGTGAACATCAGTAAAGATATTAATTGCCATAGATTGAATGAAATACATCATATGTATTTAAACCCATCCATTTATAATCAGTGTATAATAATTAAAAAAAAACTAATTGGAGGATCCACCATTAGGGAAACCATCTCATTATTCTGAAGACTGATACATAAAGGAAAGTAATCAAGCATTTACCCCGTCTTTCCTAAACAAGCTGTACCACTGGGTGTACCAAAGAGCAAATCTAGGTAGGCATGGGGCAGGGATTATTTTCGTTTCCTAGCTAATAAAAGAAGAAGAGATGATAAGAGTTTTACCACCATTCTTCAACCACAGTGGATTAATAGATCTGGACATGGCACATCCGTGGCTGCTGACATCCCCAAACAGAGACAACCACACACATCCAATGAAGCAGTCTCACCACAAAAACAAATAAACCTGCACCCATTAGGGCCTCTTCTATACCCAACTTCCAATTTACAGGAAATGCAGAGGACAGAGAAAGATGTTAAACTGTAACGATGTAGATGCAGTCCGCAAAATCCTGACTATGGGAAACTCTACAGGACAAATGACTCCTTTCCTCTAGATAATAAAGTACAATGGGGAAAAAAGGCAATGGGGGCGAACCTGTGGATTAAAAAGAGTCCTAGGAGCGCCTGGGTGGCTCAGTCAGTTAAGCGTCTGCCTTCGGCTCTGGTTGTGATCCCAGGGTCCTGGGGATCGAGCCTCACGTCGGGCTCCCTGCTCAGCAGGAAGCCTGCTTCTCCCTCTGCCTGCCACTTCCCCTGGTTGTGCTCTCTCTCTCTGTCTGTCAAATAAATAAATAAAATATTTAAAAAAAAAAAAAAGAGTCCTAAAAGGCCTGTCGGTCAACTGCAATGTGCGGGCCTGTTGTGGATCCTGATTCAAAAAGAAAAAAAAAGGTATTAAAAACTTGAGATTCACAAGAGAAGTGGAAATGGGAACTCTGAATATATTTTTGAAGATAAGGACATGTTAATTTCTAGGTGTAATAATACAATTGTGGTAACTTTTTAAGAGTTTTGTCTTTTAGAGCTACAAACTGAAATATTATAGAAGAACTGATGTCTAGATTTGCCTCAAAATAGAAGTGGAGTAGACATGGGTGGGGTACAGATGGGACACAGTTGGCCGTGAGTTGATCGTTGTTGATGCTGGTTGATGCATGGGAGTTTGTTTTAGTGTTTAGTCTCCTTTCGAAGATGTTTGAAATTTTCCAGTATCTGCCCTTCCAGTGTGCTGAGCTAATGGACGGCCAAAAACCTACCCCTCTCTTTTTGTCACCATGCAGTGTTCCAAGAGCTGCCAGGGCGGCTTCCGGGTCCGCGAAGTGCGCTGCCTGTCAGATGACATGACCCTAAGCAATCTCTGTGACCCTCAGTTGAAACCAGAAGAGAAAGAATCTTGTAACCCTCAGGACTGTGTCCCTGAAGTTGGTAAGTAGGGATTCCTATCTCAGAAAACAAACCCTTCTTAAACCCCAGCAAGTTCCCTCGTATGAAAATGCCAAGCCCACAGTTGTGGGGCTCAGGGGGTCAAAACACTTTCAGTATGATAAGTTTCATAGTTTAAGATGACTGTCCATAGCTTGGGTGGTGATCCAAGCCACCCTCCAAACTTAAATGCAAATTGACTAAAATGGTAATGATTTCAGAGATTTGGTTCCATTATCTTTAAGGTCGAAGGAGTGAGATTTCAACTTTTAATTGTAGGTGCAAAACAGTGGAAGGAAGAAAATTAATAAGAAAGGTCTAAGCCTATTTAGAAAAAAGCGGTTAATAATTAAAAATAAGAAAACCTTGATATAGAACATAATAAGAAATGTGAATGGATAGAGAGACTAACTATTCCTGAATGGGAACACTCAGTACTGTAAAGAGGGGTCGCCTGGCTGGCTCAGTCTGTGGCGCATGAGATTCTTGATCTTAAGGTCATGATTTCAAGCCCCACTTTGGGTGTAGAGATTACTTAAAAAATAAAATCTTTTTAAAAAAATCTGTAAAGAGGATAAAAGAAGGTTCATGAGGTTCAACATATAATATCCTCAAGTATATTGCCTTATCATATACTTGAACACATTATAAAACACAGAAATTAAAACTATATGCTGAGTCAGGAAGAGACAGGGTTATGGGTGTTATAATACAGAATTCCGATATGAGGGAAGTGAAGTATGATAAAGGCCTAATTTTTTTTTAAGACTTTGTTTATTTATTTGAGAGAGAGCGAGAGCAAGAGAGAGCACATGAGCAGGCAGGAGTGGAAGAGGGAGAGAGAAGCAGGCTCCCCGCTGAGCAGGGAGCCCGATGCCGGGCTCAATCCCAGGACCCTGGGATCATGACCTGAGCTGAAGGCAGACGCTTAACTGACTGAGCCACCTAGGCACCCAATAAAGACCTAATGTTAAGGAAGTGGGGAGAGGAGAGACTTCCATTGCATTCAGATAATCAAAGATCCATTTGAAAAAAACAAAGCAAAACATTTTACATCTTGCTTTATGCCATATATACATAAATGCCTAAAGGATTAGAGACCTTTGCATAGAAAACACAATGTAGAAATACCAGAAAAGATAGATATTCTTGGGGTTGGTTAAGCCTTCATAAGCTAGACACAAAACTCAGAGACCTTATTGCTGAATGTAAAAACATAACATAATAAATTAAAAAGTTTTCTCCTGTTAAGGACATTGTAATAGTCAAGGTTCTCTAGAGAGCCAGAACCAATAGTATAGATGGGTGGATGGATGAGTAGATAGATAGATAGATAGATAATACATAGATGATGATAGATGATAGATAGATAGATAGATAGATAGATAGATAGATAGATAGATAGATAGATAGATAGATGATAGAAAAAAATTCATTATGACAAACTGGTTCACGTGAACGTAGAAGCGTAGAAGTCCCACAACCTACCAGTCACAAGCTGGAGACTCAAGAAAGCTGCTGGTGTAATTCAATCTGAGTCTTGAAGGCCTGAGAACCAGGGGAGCTGATGGTATAAATTCTGGCCCAAGGGCAGGAGAAGATGACATGAAATGTCCAGCTCAAGCAGTGAGGCAGGAAAGGGACAAATTCCTCCTTCCTCTGTTTGATGTTCTATTCAGGCCCTCAGTGAGTGAGTCCCATCTCCACTGGGGAGGGCCACCTGCTTTACTGGGCCCATCAATTAAAATGCTGACCCCATTCAGAAACACCCTCCCAGACACACCCAGAAATCATGTCTCATCTGGGCTCCCCATCATCCATACATTTGACACATAAAATTAGCCATCACAGACATCGTAACCCAAGTTGGAAGAGAAGAAAGGAAAAGAGAGGGACAATGAGCAACAATTGTGCGAAAAATGTGAAACATACCTTATTGGAATGTGATACAACCAATATAAGAAGAAAATGTCCAGCCGGGAGCCAGGAGGAAGAAATAGTGAGAGAAGTAGTACAAGCTCCTGCTTGTAACTGAGCGTAATCTTTTCAGAGAACTTTGGCAATATCGCTCAATATGTAAAGTATGTGATATCTTTGACTCAGTAACTCCACTTCTAGAAATGTATACTGAAGATAGGCTCCTGGGTGGCACAGTCGTTAAGCATCTGCCTTCTGCTCAGGTCATGATCCCAGGGTCCTGGGATCGAGCCCCGCATCGGTCTCCCTGCTCAGCTGGGAGCTTGCTTCTCCCTCTCCCACTCCCCCTGCTTGTGTTTACTCTTTCGCAGTCTCTCTCCCTGTGTCAAATAAATTTAAAAAATGATAAAGATAGACTCTCAAAATTGTACAGATATACATATACACGAAGAATAAGGCTCAGTAAATTGTGTAGAATTAATAAATGAAGGAATTGTAGAATTTCTTGTAACTCATAAAAATTAGAAACAATTATATTTCTTCCAGTAGAAGGAAATGGTTAATTATGTTACTGTACACAGGATAGAACTGACATCTTCAAAAGAATGTGGTAAAACTGTATGTTATGATACATAAATGTATTCAATATATTTGTAATATCAAAAAGCAAGCAGCTAAAATTATGTCAGTTATTTTCCAAGTTAATCTATAAATTCAAGCAATGTTAATCAAAATCTAGACAGGGCTTTTCATAGAAAATCAGACAGACTGTGTCTAACGTTTACAGCAGAGACCCAATAATAGCCAAGGTAATTTTGGAGGAAGGATGTTGGGAACAATGTTGGGAAATGTATCTTACCATGTATGAAGACATACTGCACAAGGATAGACAAACAAATGGAACAGAATAGAGTGCCCCAAAATAAATCTGAGCATGTTATGGTGCATGATACATGGTCAAGGTTAACATTATGAATCCGGGGAGGAAACATGAACATTCAGTGCATGGTGATGAGACGATTGTTTATCCATATAGGAAAAAAACAAATTGAATTCCTACTTGTCACCACACACATGCACATCAATTCCAGGTGAATTATAAATGTGAGGAGAAATTTTTTTAACTCTTAGAAGAGAATATGGGGAAATATATATATCAGTGTAGGGAAGGATTTTGTAAATGAGAAACACAAATACCAAACCACAAATGAAAATATTATAACATCTGTTATATTAAAAATACTATCTTTTTAACAAATAACACTGCAGCAAAGTGATGAGAAAAGCCACAGGCGTGGAGAAGATATTTGTAACACATCTAATGAATAAAGGATCAGGATCCATTGTATGTCAAGAATTTCCATGACTCATTTGTTTTAAGTTAACTAAATTAGCAAGTGGTCAAAAGATAGGAAAAGCAATTCATAGAAAAGGAAACTCAAATGGCAAATAATATGATGATCTGTTCAACCTCCTTTGGGGGTAAGGTCACATCCACCAGATCAGCAAAAAAATAAAACACGCAGCATAAGCAAAAGAAAGCAAAAGCATTCTGCACAACTGACAAAAGGATAAATTGTTGCACCCACTTGGGAGAGCAATCTGATGAGAGCCAGTAGATTTGCAGATACCTTATGACCCAGCAAGACCCAGAGAGAGCATGCGTAACAGCTGTTTAAAGGGGCAAAGTTTGCAGTCGTAAAAAATTGAAAACTGTCAGTAGAAAATGGATCAATAGGTTGTAGAATGTACGATGGAACACTATTCAGTAATGAAAATGAACTCCCTCGAGCATTCGTTAAACATGAACGAATCACACAAAGTCACCGTTGAGCAAGTTGCCAAGGAATATATACGATCTGCATCATTTCTTTCTTTCTTTTTTTTTTTTTTTTTTTTGAAGCTGAAATGCCACATAGTGATTAGGGTACCAGCATTTCCAGTTCAAGTATAAAGACAGGATTGGGGATACTAAACACCACGTGTGGGGCTTGATTCCTCAGGAGTGAGGAGAAAGGGGGAGGTGGTCATGGAGTGAACTCTGGGAATTGTGTATGTCGGTGAGCAGCGAGACCACAGTCCACTGAATTATATTCTCTCTACCTAACTCTGTTACCATGTTTAAAAGAAAAGAAGAAGAACGGAAGCTCTTGGCCCACCCTACACCTCCCGTAGGTATTAAAGCAGGACCAGGATGGAAAGCCATGTCTCGCGCCCTTTCTCCTCCCGCTGGTCCCGCCTGGCTCTGTGCTCAGAGAGTCTTTTCTGTTCTCTGTTGCTGCAGATGAAAACTGCAAGGACAGGTACTACAACTGCAACGTGGTGGTGCAGGCGCGACTCTGCGTCTACAATTACTACAAGACCGCCTGCTGCGCGTCCTGCACTCGCGGGGCCAGCAGGCACGCGGGCTTCCTGGGCAGCAGATAACACCCCCGCGCCGCAGCAGGAGGGCAGGTCCGGGAGGCGGGGAGCAGGGGGGCTGGCCGGCCGCTGCTCCGCCGGGGGCTCCCCCCTCCCCCCTCCCCCCGTGCTGCCAGCCGGCGTAGTCACCACCCCCGCCTTCGGGGAAGCGTCCCCGTGGTGCCCCGGAGCCAAGCCACGTCGTCCTTTAGCATCGCCATAAACCCATGATCCCTCCTTGGGAGCCCTGGCGCCTGGTGAGGTGCTCTCTGAAAGCCAAGCGGTGGGGAGGGGGGTGCTCGTAGCTCTCCGTCAGCTCCCGTGCTAGCACTTTCTAAGTCAGCGAGTCGGGCCCTCATGCGCGGCTGCCTTGTCCATGGTGCTTCTGGCCTTTTCAATACCGGGGTCCCTCGGAGAGTCGGAAGAGGTGGCTCCCACCCCAGAGCCCCACTAAGCCTTGCTGAGACACCTGCTTCCCACTGTTGTCTCAGCCCGTGGTGCCTATTTGCATACACTCAAAGACATGAGGCTTTTTCCTGCCTCGTGACACAAGTATCTCCTGTCAAAGAGGGCGTGATTATTTCGCAGGTGTATTCACAGATACTAGATCAGTGGCGGCGCACAAAGTCCCGGAATGGGAGGCAGGGACTGAATCATTATCCCCATTTTACTGACAAGGCAACTGAGACTCAACTTAAGGAATTGACCTGCCGGGTATATTCACCTGTTCGGTGGCAGAGTTGAGTCCGACCACACAGCTCGCCTGCCTGGAAGCCTTAGGTCTACAAGATGCAGCTTCATTTCAGACCAAGCGACTGAGAAATTTCCCACTCAGCAATCAAAGCCCAGCTCTAGAAGTCTTTCCTCTGGCCAGAGGTCAAGACAGCATCCGCGGCACTCAGTTGTTTCCCACATCTCTTTCTGTTTATCTCTTCCCCGACAAGGTCCCAGATCCTGGTTACAGGACTCTGTGCAGGTTTTGTTAAACCCCATCCTTAATGGAATTACCCCTGACACAAGGAAGCCACTGGGGTAGCAAGGTGATGCCTGAAATTCTGATTCCGTTCCCAAGGGGATATGTGCCCCCCAGGGAACTGCACACCAGGAGTTCTCCAGCCATGGTGCCTCTCGAGTCTGTGCCCTGGGCTCTCCCACGTCCGTAGCCACCTACCCTGGGCTGGTCACCACACCTCACCCGGTGGAATGTCTAACCAACCGGTCTCAGCATAAAACCTGTGTTTATATTAGAAAGAGTCTTCCTTTGGTTTTTCCAGTATGATTTATGGATTTGTTTGTGATTTCTCATCCCTCCCTCCCACTACGACTCACAACCTATATCCCACCATCCCAGACTCGAGCACTAAGATCTGCATTCATGCCACTAGCCAGGGAGAGAGAGAGAGGGGCCATGGGCTCCTTCAGTGACAGCCACAGCGGCTGGGTCGTCCCCAGTGCCCTTCACCTAACTCTGCATTTCCAGAGGCCTCAGGCTGCAAGGGGGATGCAGTGCGTATTGAAAGGTAAACGATCTGAGAAGTCAATTAAAATGAAAGAATATGTGTGTGCGTGTGTGTATACACACGCACGCACACACATATATATACAGACAGTTGACCCCTGAGCAATGTGGGGGTTCAGGGTGCCAACCACCCCCTGCAGAGTTGAAAATCCATGTATAACTTTTGATTCCCCAAAAAGGTCCTAACAGCCTGCTATTGACTGGAAGCCTTACCAAGGACATAATCAATCAACACATATTTTTATATATCATATGCATTATATACTATATTCTTACAATAAAGTAAGCTAGAGAAAAGAAAATGTCATTAAGAAAATCACAAGGAAAAGAAAATACATTTACAGTGCAAGAAAAAAAAATCTCTGTATAAGTGGACCCATGCAGTTCAAACCCACGTCGTTCAATTTGATGATCACTTGAAGCTTTTGGAAGGAGTAGCTCCAGCCCGATCTGACCCGCTGTGTTCGGTCCTCGCTACCCTTGGGCTTTCAGAAATTCTATCTGGCCTTTCCATGGGTGCTCTTGAAGCTGGAGAGCTAGGTTCTTGTCTCACGGAGTCGAAGAATGAATCTCTCAGACAAAGGGGAATGAGTAAAGCGATAGAGTTCTATTAAGCAAGGATACAGATAAAGCTCTGTGAGTGAGAGGGGTCCCGCCAGGGTTGTCAACGTGGGCCTCCACTGACAGTCTTTTGTTTAAAACTGACCAGGGAGCTTGTGGCCTTATCATTCTTGAGACGTCTTGGTTTGCGTAAGGACTTAGTGATAACATCTTTAATGGCTTACTTCTTGTTTAGGGTCTGGTTATTCTTCGTTGGTCACAGGTGACTGTCATAAAAAAAGAGCCCCCACCCCCACCCCGGACACCCAGGGCAGGGCAGTCTGGTGTGTTCCCTTATCTCTGGTTTCCTTACACCTCTGCATTTTGGGGATTTCTGTGAGCCTGATTCCGTAGCCCACTACCTATCTCTCCCTACCTAGCTCCTCCTGTCCCTTACTCGTTCTTCTCTTCTTGGAGAGCCCAGCCACCATTCTGCAAAAGTACAGCCATCTCTACTTCTTTGTACACAGGGTCACTTGTGCAATATGGCAGCCGGCAGAGACCCGCATTCCCATGCCCACCAAGCAAAAAAAAAAAGACCAGAGAAGCCAAACGGCTGGTTTCTGCCCTGTGCCCTCTCCCTCTCACCACCTACTTTTGCTTTTTGTCACAATAGAAGCGTTGCCACATTTGAAGGATTCCTTGGAGGAAGCTTTCTTTACGTGCTAGAGGGGGGACGAAGATCAGTGGGTGGGAGAGCAGAGAAACACAAATTTCAGCTCACACTGAGGGAAAACCTTCAAGCCATCCAGCCTGCCCAGTAGAGGTCTGGGCCACCCTTCCTGGGTGACGCTCTGTCCTAAAGGGGGTTTCTTCATCAAGCAGGAGGTGAACATCCTAGGTCCTTCCAACTCGGGTTTCTCATGACTGGCTGGCTCAATACTGGCTTGGCCTCTTTGACATCTCTTTGGTGTCCTGTGGCCCCCAAATATTACCTAACAGTTGTTTAAAAAGGACAGGGATCTTCCCATGAGAATGGCCATCCTGCCAATGGCAGAACTGAATCAGAGCAAAAGGGCTAGTGCCGCGTCTTTAGTGGGGAAAAGTACCCAAACTAAGGGTCTTTTTTCTCTTCCAACAAATAGTTGAGCTGTTCTTGGAATCCATTCATCTCTGGAAAGGTTATAAATTACTAGGACAGGTGTTTTAATGACTTATTTGTCTTCAAAATCCAGTTTTTGCTAATTTCCTGGTTTCTTATGCCAACATCTAAATGCCTTTGTCCTTCACACAACACTTCTGAGAAGGTCCCTCAGTGTTTCCAGTGATAAAGTTCCTGGAGAGGGTTGGAGGAAAGCTCACCTTCTGACAACTCTCTCCACAGAGATGCCTCTTTCTCCCTTCCTTGGCACCCCCTTATCTCACCCTTTCTTTGTCATGATCTGCCACCTCCTTCTCAGCCCCCCTCCATGTTCCCTTAACAGGCCACTTGCAGAGTTGAAAGTTACATTTTAATGCTGTTTTTCTTTTTTCTGTGTCCTGGATTGCCTCATTGCCTGCTCTGGGTTTAAAAATTAGATGAACTGAAGGTGTTACCTGTTTTTTCAGAAAAGTCAACAAAGCTCCAACAGAAAGAGCTGGCTGTTCTACTTTCGCTTATTGGAAAAAGAAAGTGTGCCCCTTGCAGCCCAGGCAAAGGTCATTCAGTGCGCTCCAGCCTCCCACCCTCGCTGGGACTCGCATATTCCCCCAGAGGAAGGGAATAGCCTAAGACACAGTAAAGAAAGCTTGTAACCCTGGCCACTAGATGGAGCCGGGAGTCCTCTGAGTACATTAACGGTGCATCTGCAGGCAGAGAGAAATCCAGATAATACTAGTACCTTCTTAAACCTTCTTGGTTCTCTCTCGTGTTTAAGACAGCCATTTTAGAATTTGCATATTGATTTCCTAATGTAGAAGGCATAAATATAAGTGGCAAAAAAGAAACATGGCTTTCCTTAAAACAGGCTGAAAAATCAAACCTGGAAGAACCTATCTCAGCCTGGCAGCTGGAGGCCAACATCTGACACTTACCATATAAAACGTCTTTACTGTGGCTCTGATGGGAAGTTGGACACCTTACTGATGAAAGTAGTGGATGACATGAAAGTGGTGACAGTGACAGGTTCAGGATCCAAAGAGATCAGGGAGACTAGACCAAAACCTGGATCTTAGGAATTCACCAGGAAGCAACATGCGTCTACCTTTGGAATTAAAACAAAAACAAAAACAAAACTATACAAATACGGGGTGGAGGAGATACAAGAGTTTCGGTTGACTAAGCTCAATGTGAGTCAAGGAAGTGGGATGGAAGCACTCCCTCCAAACCGCGCACAGACACACACATATGCACACACACACACAAAATGAGGCACTTAGACTACCTAAGGAGAAAACATTGGGGCGAGTCCTGCCACACTGTGGTTGTGAGTGCCAGAACCACACCTGAAGAGTATCGATGGTGTGTAGCATTCAGGTGAGCATGCCCAACCCTGAGGAGGGGTGCAGTCAGTTAGAAACGGTGGAGAGGACTTCATGAGAACGTTTAGCCTGGAGAAGAAGAGGTGGGGGGCAGCACTCTGAGATGGCCTAGCACTATGAGAGCAACCCTAAGGCCAGGAGGTAAAAGCTACAGGGAGACAGACTTTAGCTCCTACAGAAGAACAGACTTTCCACAAGTGAGAGCCCCCCAAAGGTAGAGGGCTCTCCCATCACTGGAGGTCTCAGCAGAGGCCCAATGGCCATTTGACAGGGGTGCTGGAGAAGGGAGTCAAGCGCCTAGCTGGGGCAATATGACTTCTAAGGTCCTTCTGAGTCTAGGCTTTGGTGACTCTGTCAGTAGAACAGCTTTGAGTGATTTGCCTCGTCTGGGCTACTTCCCATTTCTGTGTCCGCCATTTTGATCCCAGTGTTGCACCCCTCACCGGAGCTGAATGTGGCCTCATATCTCAGAACCACTAGCAACTTGGTCAGAGCTGCCCTGTCGGGTCCTGCTTTTTAGATGAGTAACCCAACATCCCGATGGCTAGTCCCCTGACCAAGGTCACACACTTTAATGGGTAGTACCTTGACTAGACTAAGACCCTCTAAATACCTTCTTTCTTTCTCAACTCACTTGCTTTGCTGCACCTTTACTGGAGCAAAATCATTCTCTCCACCCCGAGCCATCCCATACTCCTAGTTCTGTTCGGTGGGTAACAGAGTTCCATTGATGTGCTGAAGAAAAGTGCCCAAGAGAGAGTGGAAACTTCCAGCCAAGTTTCTTGGCATCTTCCTCTGCCTCGGTGAGAGAAAAGCCGTTCTGTTACATAAACTAATTTCCAGCTCCTTGACCCCCCAGGTCAGTTTGACAGAAGGATATACTTTGTTATAAGTTATTATTTTGTTCTTTGTAAATACAAGATGTTTATAGGAAATGTGTATTCTGAACTTTATGGGCAGAATGAGTCACTACACCAAAATAGTTCTATTATTTAGAATATGTTAATTTTAAAGGGACCTAATAGGTATTTATTTACATATACAATCCACATTTGTGTAAAATCATTTGATCCTACTAACCCAGCTTCCTGCAAAGTTGCGACACGACGTCCTAAGTTCATAGTTACGATTTAGTATACTGACTAGCCAAATTCTTTGGGTTTCAAGATCGAATATAAATTACTCTGCTTTTCGACTCGTTCAGGGGCTCTTACTCCTGGCCTTGTACCTGAAACAGGTCTGTGTGCATCGCCACCTTTCCATCGTAAATATTATGTTTGCTCATATAATCTGCCCTCCTCTCGTCATCCCCAGTTGGAGAAGGAAATATAAGGGTCTTTCTCATCCCTTCTCTTTGTCTTGCCTCCGTCGTAGAATCACCAACACTAAGTTGCTCGGGAGGCGTGGTCAGAGCAGTGGGTGAGTCAGGGGCCGCTGTCAGGGGCTCTGCTGGGACTGCTGGGGTGGGGGCTCTGGGTTGTCCTGTCACCTACACAGCGAGGAGCAAGGGACCCACTAAATACTCCACTGCCTCCATGTCACCCTTAGAGCGTTAAATTATTGTTTAAGCAGGTCGGGTGGGGGTAGAAGGTGAATTCTGTGAGTAAATGCAGTCTGTTTTCTCTTCAGCAAAAATGACAACTATTTTTGTGTATGACTAATTTATTTTTATGATTGTAAAAATACAATAAACTGGTTAAATGATCCGCTTTAACACGTCTGTGCTTTCTTGGCCCTTATTTCATTTCTACTCACATTGCTTCAAACGGCCCCCTCTAAAAAGAACCTCTAAAAAGAACCTTTAGAGGTCCGTTGGCTTGTCAGACTGGTTCTGAGCGCTCTGCCCAACGTGGGGCCACTTGGAGAACGCAGAACACCTTCCCTACGAAGGACGTTAGCCTTTAGGCTGCTTTAGCTTTACCTGGTCCTCAATCTGGGCTGTATGTTAGAATCACCTGAGGAGCTTAAGATAAGCTGTTCAGGTGTGTGCACCACCCCCAGGAATGCACTCTTACAGATATTTCCTTAAACCTCCCCAGGAGGCAGGAAAGTTGGGACCCACTGCACCCATTCATTGTGGCCCCAGTCTCTTCAACCGAATAAAACTTCTTCCAACTCCCCTTGGGCCGGTTTCACCTTGGTCTTGAGTTTAGCCAAGTGTTTGACAAAATCTTTCAGGCTCTCTTGGTGCCTAATAAAGTGAGGCATGACTTAGGTCCTCGTGTCCACTGAAAGCCATCCTGCACTGGAGACAGTCTCGGGTGGAGTCTGTCCTTGACTCCGTCCCGCGCAGTGTTCCATCAGTAACTCTCAGAAACTCATTATTGTGCCTACAGTGGGCTTCCCGGCCCTCCCACCCACCTTCCCTGCCTGGAAAATCTCCACACAGTCTCGTTTGTTTTTGATTGTGGTAAAATTCCCTTAACCTAAAATTCACTATTTTAACCATTTTGAAGTGTACCTTGCAGTGGTATTTAGTGCATCCACAGCATGTGCAGCTAACGCTGGAACATTCTCAGGACCCCCAAAGTCCATTCTTTCTTCAACACCCAAATCAGGGCTGAGGGTTCTTACCAAATCTTCATAGCAGACCTAGCAAGCTGTAACGTTATCCCCTTCTGGAAACAGAGCATTGAGATGCAGAGTCTCCAGCGAAGCCTTGGTGGCTCGAGGACTCTACAGTTGGCTCCCCATCGAGACAGGCCTGTGTCTCTCCCAGCTCCATCTCTGCGGGGCCTGGCATGTTCTATGGTCCCAGCATCTGTTAGTTCCAGTCTCTTTCTCCACATCAATTCTGATCAATGGACATAACTGCACAAGCACTGAACGGCGTGCTTAGCTTGTTGGTGAAAAAGTGCAACGCTGTGTAGCTTACTCAGGCTCCCTCTGACCGATATGATCGTAGGCTGCATTTGAAGATACACAGCTGCCCCCAAGAGAGAGACAGCAAGCCTGCTCTGTTCTAGGGGTCAGACCCAAGCTGCAACCCTCGGTCTCCCAATTTTAGGCACCACACATCATACAAGTTCATCCACCATCAGGAAAGAGTCCAGAGGATGGTGGCCAGGAAGGGGGTGGGAGGGATCTGGAGAGGAAACTGTCTTCAACCATCTCCAGATATCTCAGGGACAGCCAGGGACAGACAAGAAACTGGACACCTCCAGCATATCAGCAGAGAGAAGGGACAGGGAGTCAGACTTGCTTCCCATAATAGAGACGCTTAACTGGGAAAAGACATTTCAACAGACAGTGAGATACTCAAAAAAGAGTAATCAGCAAAGGAAATTTTAAATATGGACTGTATTTAAGATGATGCAATCGAATCCATGTAAAACTTCTCGGAGGTGATGGCAGCGTTTGGTCAAGCAGGAGTACGTGTCTACTGCAGTATTTAGGGATGAAGGTCACAACGCCTGCAATGCACTTTCATGTAGGTCAGTAAAATTTGTGCGTGCACACGTGTGGAGAGAGAGAATACGTGCAAATAAAGTAAAACACACTTTGGTATTAGTGAACGGTATGTGGTGTTCATTATACTTTTCCAAGGTTTGAAATTTTCTAAAGTAAAAAGGGGGTGCAGATAAAGAACAAAAAGAGGATAAGGAGAAGAACTCACATTTCGGCAAAGTTTTTCACATTTGTCTAATGATTGGGGCACCTGGGTGACTCAGTCAGTTAAGCATCCAACTCTTTTTTTTTTTTTTTAAGATTTTATTTATTTATTTGAGACAGAGAGAATGAGAGAGAGCACATGAGAGGGGGGAGGGTCGGAGGGAGAAGCAGACTCCCTGCTGAGCAGGGAGCCCGATGCGGGACTCGATCCAGGGACTCCAGGATCATGACCTGAGCCGAAGGCAGTTGCTTAACCAACTGAGCCACCCAGGCGCCCAAGCGTCCAACTGTTGATTTCAGCTCAGGTCTGATCTAAAGGTCATGAGTTCCAGGCCCACGTGGAACCCCCTTAAACATTTTTTTTGTTTAATGATAAGAATCACCTGGAGTGCTCATTCAGCCCTCCCCACCACAGGTGTGTGCCTCCCCCAGAGGAGAGCACAGCGGTCTGTACGGCTAGCCCATGCCCCAAGTGATCCTTACCATCACTAAGGCTGGGAAACCCCAATTTATTGAGCACCTGCTTTGTGCCAAGCATTATCCAGGTCCTTTACGTAATTCAACTTAATCTTCACAGCAACACGTATGCGGCAAGCACTTCATTTTGTGATCATTTTGTGGATAAATAAATTGGGATTCAAAGAGAATAAGTACCCTGACCAAAGACATGGCTATCCAGTGGCAGGGGCTGTCTTGGGTTTCCCTGAAGCCTCGTTGTGTACTGGGACTTTTTGTTCGTTTAAGTGATGTCGGGACCCCCACCCCCAGATATTCCAGTTGTTTGGGGTGGGGACCAGGCACTGGTGGTTTTAAAGCATTCCCAAGAAATTGTAGCCAGGACCGAGAACCACCGAGGACCACCGAGAAGGGTGTGTCTCACTGTTTAATGTGTATATGAATCACCGGGGATCTTGTTAAATTTAAGGTTCGGAGTCAGTGAATGCTGGGTGGGACCTGAGTCTGTATTTCTAGCAAGTACCAGGGTGAAACTGCTGCTTTGAAAATGAGGCATTCAACACTGAGAAAGTTGCAGGTTTTCTTCTTTTTATTGAGAAGTTGAGCACATGACCACATGTGCTGAGATTCTTTATAAAAGCCTTCTTTAAAATTCAGATTCTTGGATTTAACCCACCAGTTTACCCCTTCAATCAAGAAAACGTAGAGACTCTGAAACTCTTTTAAGCCTGTACTCATGTGTCATTCGTGATGCAGTTTTTTCAAACAGGAAAAACAGACAACCTGTGTGTCATTCAGGCATCCGTTGGCCACACGCGAAAGAAAGCCTGACTATCCTGACTCGGGGATTTATTTTTCTTTTACAACAAGAAGTCTGGCTGGCGTTGGTTAGTGACTCAGCAGTTTTGGGGCCAGCTTCTTTGCAATTCTCTTGGCCTCTTCCTCATGGTTACAAGACAGCTTCTCCTGCTCCAGCTATCACATCCATCTTCAGGGGAAGAAGGAGGAAGGACAATTGCAGGTGCATTGGCCTCCGTGTACTAAGAAAGCTAACACTTTCCCAGAAACCCCTCCCATACCCAACAGGCTTCCACTTAGATCTCATTGGCCAAAATGGGTTCCATGGCTGTTCCTACCTACAAAGGAAACTGGGAAGACAGAGAAAGGATTGTCATGATTAGTGTGAACCAATTAGGATCCACCACCGGGTGCTGGACTCACAGCTGCTCTGGGCACAGTTGGGATTCTGTGAGCAGAGACACAGGAGGGGACAAACATGGATGAGGCCACCAATGATGTCTGCCCTTAGTGAGCACTGACTTCTGGACAGGAGCAATCGAAGGTCAAACACCACAGCCTCTGTTCATCTTTGGCCTGTCGAAGAGCTACTCCTTCAAATGGGTTCAGGCCGTCCATCTCCCTTTATGCAACAAGTATTTCTTGGGGCGCCTGGGTGGCTCAGTCAGTTGAGTGTCTGCCTTCCGCTCAGGTCACGATCTCGGGGTCCCGGGATCGAGCCCCGCATCGGGCTCCCTGCTCTGCAGGAAGCCTGCTTCTCCCTCTCCCTACCCCCTGCTTGTGTTCCCTCTCTCGCTGTGTCTCTGTCAAAAAATAAATAAAATCTTTTAAAAATAAAATAAAATATCCTAATAAAAAACTAAAGACAGTGAATGAATGTCATTAAAAAAAAAATCAGGTGATAGGCACCTGCTGGCTCAGTGGAGATGCAACTCTTGATCACAGGGTCATGAGTTTGGGCCCCACACTGGGTGTGGAACCTACTTTAAAAAAAATTTTTTTTTTTAAAAAAGACAGGCACTGGGGCGCCTGGGTGGCTCAGTTGGTTAAGCGACTGCCTTCGGCTCAGGTCATGATCCTGGAGTCCCTGGATCGAGCCCCGCATCGGGCTCCCTGCTCGGCAGGGGGTCTGCTTCTCCTTCTCTCTGCTCACGCTCTCCCTTTCTCTCTCTCAAATAAATAAAAAATATTCAAAAAAATAAACCACAAGTATTTCTTGAGCACACACTGTGTGCTGAGCACCACTTTAGGTACTGGAGACCTATGAGTCCTGTGGACCTTACAAATTGCTGTCCATTTGCAGGTAGGGAGACCCCCCAAAGGAGTCAGATGGAGTGAATGAGCCAGTCTGCTGACACGAATGGCAAATAAATGGACATCAAATTTGGCTCTTTTCTAATAGCTGTCATGGGTGTTGCAGTACAGATCTTCGTAACCAGGCAGTTAGGGAACTCACACTTAGCCTCCTCTGGGCAGCATTATTTAACACGTGGAGCCACCTTGACAGCTGGGTACTATTCTCTCCGTTTTACAGCTGGGAAAGCCAAGTCTCACCAGATTAGGAAATTCACTCACAATCACACATTCCTGGTGGCCAAAGAATTCGAACCCGGGTCTGTCTGATCTTCATTGCTGTGTCTGTTCCTCCCCATGGTACTACCCGCTCTGCAAGAATTGCAGAAATCCACGCATAAGACAAAAACTCCCTTTAAAACTAAACTTGGGCCAGAACATATTCCTCGAGCTTGTGGTCCACGTTACAGATGCTGACGACGGTGGCTTCACAAGGGTTCTCGGGCTGGAGGTGGAGAGCCCAAGGACGATGGGCAGCCCACCTCTCTGATACCTACCCACAGACACACACGCACCGTTGCCTCCAGGGAAGACGCTTCAAGAACGCCCTGTCCTTCTCTGCCCTGCTTTCACAAGTGTTCTGAGAAAGGCAGAGTCGGTCCTGTCTGGAGGCTGGCCGGGGTGGGAGGGTTTAGAGCAGGGAGACACAAAGGATCAAATCCGCCTGAACTTGATACCCTGTCAGTCTCTCCTCTCACCCGCCCTGAGTCCTGGATGGGCCTGCTGTCTAACTTTTGCTGTCATCTTTGCCCTGTGGTTCCCTTGAGCTCCGACTCAGGGCCCCCTCACACCCAATTTATATGAGCTCTCAGGTGATGACCCTGCTTGTCTCATCAATTGCTGAATAACAGACTCCCCCAAAACTCAACGGCTTAAAGCCACTCTTTTCCTATTTCTTACAATTCTGGGGGTCAGGAATTCAATCAGGGCACACCGAGGACAGCTCCTTTCTTCTCCACGTGATGTCCCCAGGGGCTGGATCATCCCAGATGGCTCCTCACGCTTAGCTCTGAGGGCTCAGCTCGCAGGGCAGGGACGGCTTGCCTCGGGTCCTGTCTCTGGAGCCTCAGTTGTCTGTGGGCTGGATTCACTGCTTCTCACTCAGTGAGAAGTGTATTCTCAGGGCCTCTCCGTCCCCACATGGCTTCTTTGTGTGGTCTCTCCTTATAGCGTGGGCTTCTCAAACATGGAGGAGAAGGAAGAGCATGCAAGAAGAAGAGAAAGCTGCCAGGTCTCTTAAGGCCAGGGCTTGGAAGTCCCAGACATCCCTTCTGCCTCATTCTATTGGTCAAAGCCAATCACAGGCCTACTCAGATTCAAGAGAAAGGAAATACGCAGATCCTTCAACCTGCTCAAGACCTCAGAACTCAGGCATTCTCCCTTGGAATTCACTTTCTTTCACCTGCCTTGATGTCTCCCCAGTCACAATGAACATTCACTCATTCAGCAAGGACTTATTGAGCACCTAACTCTATGCCTGATACTCTGCTAGGCGCTGAAAATGTAGCAGTATCCCAAGTGGAATAAGACTGCCCTCAGAGAGCTCACGTGCTAACGGGGGAGGCAGAAAGTAAAGACATGAACAGGTAACTTCTACATGGCATGGCAGGTGTGATATGTGTTGTGGGAAACAGCAAAGCTGGGAAGATGAATGAGGTGTGGTGGAGACAAGCAGGAGGTGATGTGGTTTTGGAATGTTGGTAAGATCCAGAGCCGATGGCCAAGAAAGAATTCTTGAGACGTCTTTGGTGCAAAAAAGGTGATTTTGTTAAAGCACAGGGACAGGACCACCTGGGCAGAAAGAGATGCTGCCCTGGGGTTGTGAAGGGTGACTAATTATATACTTGGGAGCTGGGGGAGGTAAGGAAAAAGGGAGGTGTCCAAAAGGACTTTAATATGCTGAAGAAGGTTCTCAGGATACTGGAGGCCTTGCTATTGTCAAGCTAGGGTTGTTTTTCCTTCTAGTAAGGGATTAACATTAAGACAGCTGGGAGCTTCCTGGAGGAATGTTAAACTCTACCCATCTCAGGTCCTTGTCAGTGGGCTGTAGGTCATAAAGAAATTCAATTTTGGGGGGCGTCTGGCTGGCTTAGTCCATTAAGTGTCTCCCTTCGGCTCAGGTCATGATCCTGGAGTCCCAGGATCAAGCACAGGGGTCGGGCTCCCTGCTCTGCGGGGACTCTGCTTCTCCTTCTCCCTCTGCCCCTCCCCCCAACTCCTGTGAGTGGGCTCTCTCTCTCAAATAAATAAATAAATAAATAAAATCTTTAAGGAAAAAAAAAAAGAAATTTAACTTTGTTTACATTCCTTTCTGCCTCTGTTTCCTACATCATTTTTAGAGGGGAGGGTGATGTTAGGGCTCCAGGAAATTGAGTTATGGGTTTCTGAAAGTTAGGCTATCGATAAGAATGCTTTTTCCCTATAAATCACTAAGACATTGGTAACATGAGCGAGACTCCTGTCTTGCAGGACTGTGATCTTTATCAGTTAACCATTTGTTTTTCCCTTCCCTTAGCTTTAGGGCAGTCAGGGGTACCTGAGGACTGTCACACAAGTCCCACCTGGGAGCGGGGTGTTGTGGGGTGTCAGCTTGTGCTTTGCCCTCGGCTTGCCTTCTGCTCCCTCATCAGGAGGTACAATTTTGTTTTTTTAAGATTTATTTATTTATTTATTTATTTGAGCGAGAGAACGAGCAGGAGCAGGGCCAGAGGCAGAGGGAGAGCCCGACGCGGGGCTCGATCCTAGGACCCTGAGATCATGACCCGAGCCGAAGGCAGACGCTTAACTGGCTGAGCCATCCCGGTTCCCCTAGGAGGTACAATTTTAAAGGAGGTGGCTGGGGGGACAGGAGCAAGCGGGCCACCTGGCTGCCCGGATAAGGATGTTCCAGGCAGAGGAACATGCACGAGCTCTGCCTCCACCAGCGCACAGAGCCTTCGGGAAGTGGGAGAGCAAGGGGAGCAGGAGATGAGGTCAGGTGCCCCGGGGGCCTGGGGAAGACATTGGCTTCACTGTGAGTGAAACGAGAGGCCAGTCAGGGATTTGGGTGAAGAGTGACGGGGTTTGAGGGAGCCCAGCAGCCTGGCATGAGCGTGTGCATTAACTGTGCCCAAAACACATGTTTTCCTGGGTTAAATCATGAGCATTGGAGGCAAGCTGAGAAATACCATTTCAGTGAAAATGTTGATTTATGAAAGTCCACTTAGCACAATATAGCAAGAGCCATAAAGCTGACCAGATGCCCTTTCACTTAATAATTCCGTGACTGGTGGGGCGCCTGGGTGGTTCAGTTGTTGGGCGTCTCCCTTCGGCTCAGGTCATGATCCCAGGGTCCTGGGATTGAGCCCCGCATCGGGCTCCCTGCTCCGCGGGAAACCTGCTTCTCCCTCTCCCACTCCCCCTGCTTGTGTTCCCTCTCTCGCTGTCTCTCTCTGTCAAATAAATAAAAATAAATTAAAAAATAAATAATTCCGTGACTGGGAATTCATCCCGGGGAGAGAACTTAATGAAATGGTGGGGTTTTTTTTCAGGAGTGTTTTCAATAGCAATTTTTCGTTTTGTGTTTTCATACATTAATAATAATCTTTTAAAAGGTATGTACATATACTCCATCATCTGGTTGACTTCCTTACAGCCCAGAACTACCATTGGGACCGGCACTGGTGATGTAGGAAAGATGTTGGGGTTCGGAGCTGATGGCAAAGAAAGAATTCTTGAGACGTCTTGGGTGCAAAAAGGTCATTTTATTAAAGCACAGGGACAGGACCCGTGGGCAGAAAGAGCCGCACTGGGGTCATGAGGAGTGGCCCATTATATACTTTCAAGTTGGGGGGTAGTTAGGGAGTTCATGAGTCTCTAAGGAATTTTGGAAGCAAGGTTTCCAGGACCTTGAGCGGCTAGCTTTGTTGGGAAAAAGTCATTTATTACTGTCTAGTAAAACCTGAGTCATGAGACCCTTCAGATGTATATTGGTGGGTCATATGCTTGGAGGATGACTGCCAACACGTATCTTGGGGGATAGAGATAAAGGAAGTTTCCAAAGGAATTTTTATATGTTAAAGTAGACTTACAGGATCCTGGGGGTCAAGCTAAGATTGCCTTTTGCCCTTAGCCAAGTGTCAACATCGAGGCAGCTGAGTTCCTAGAGGAAGTTCCCTCTGCCTGTTTCAGGGACTTGTCAGTGGGCTATAAGTAGTAAGGAAATTTAATTTTTCTTTTGCCTTTGTTTCCCACATCACTGGGAGAAGGCGGTATTGCTTTAATTGTCATGAGTGGAGTTAATATGGAATCAGATTTAGTATTAAAAAGTGGATGCCCGCAAAGCAAACGCCAGATTATGTCACAGACTTGCTGTTTGAGACAAAAGAGCTGCAGTAGAGCGGAGAGTTGCCAGTCCTCCCTTGCCAAACCCAGAAAAATCTGCACCCTACCCTCGATTCCTATTTCTAGGCTCCGAGGGGCAGCTGACTTTCAACAGAGCATTCTCTAGCCTGTCCATGTTGTTCCTTTTAATTCCGTTTGCTTGCAGGAGTGTTTTCACTTCATTAGCAGAGTTTGATCCTTCTACTTAGTTCGATGTTTGTAACATTATAATTAAACATGAAGTTATTTACTGGACATTGGAGGTTAGTGAAACAATGATTTCCCTTTAAAAGTTGTCCGAACATTACTTGAGCGCAGTAACCAGTAGCCCGAAGCATCAGATGATTCCAAATAGCTTTCCGGGTGCTGCCTCACTGGTCACCCCTCAGGCAGGGCCCCACGCCCCTGGGCCCCCCTGGCAAGAGCACGGGAGAGTAGTCAAGGGAGCCAAAGGCTTGTCATCACCCGCCCAGGTGTCCTCTTGAAGGTCACCAGGGCTCCTCCACAAGCAGGCGCCCGACAGGTTGGTCCAGCATGGATTCGGGAGCATTCAGCTCATTTATTCTGGTGATGACCAAACTCTGGGGGAAGCAGTAGGCAGGTCTATGTCCAGAAAGTTCTCTGGCTCCCAGCTCAGGGCATCCGCTCTTCATCATCACTCAGACTCTCTCCCGGGTGATCTCAGTCATCCCCTTCTGCACAGCCTGCTCCGAACCCCTCTCCAGCTTCCCTGTCTCCATGGCAGCAAGAAGTCAACGTCCTAGTCTCCTCTGTGTCATCCGGCCTCCGCCCCTAATGTCTGCTGAGTAGGACAGGATCTCGTGGACGGAGCTGTGTTTGCGCCTAATCCCGTTGCTTTCATCCTTTTTCTCCCCTACCAATACAGTATGACACGCCAGAGATTCCTGACCAAGTCCTAATCCAGAAAATGTCCTTCCTGCTCAATGCCCACCCCACCCGCACCCCTGGTAATCTGGCCCTTGAGGCGATCGCCTCTAAAATACAGAGAAACCAAATTCCCACTAACTGCTCCATCACATAAACTCTTCTTTGATGCTCTGGTAGAAAAACACAGCTGTGCGTTACACACTGGGTAACTTGGCCGGGATTCGTCACTAAAAGATTTTAAATCCTCTGCCTGATGTTGAGAGTACTGAAGATTTTTCTTTTTCTTTTCTGTAATTTCAAAGAAGAAATTCCCCCAATCTCTCATGCTAGAACTTGGAGGGTGAAACAGTCCATGGAGCCAAAGCCAAAGCTTTTCTCATGGAGTAACACCTCCATCTTGTGGCCTTGCTGGTTATTGCAAGTAGATCGGGTTACCTGTGATACTCTGACTAGTGCTACCATCATCATCGAGGATCTTAGATCCCGGAGACAACTTGAGAAGTCCTCTAATTCCATTTCCTGTCTTCAAACAGGAAGGGTTTATTAGCGCCACTATTTCTTTATTGTACCAGCCCAGAGAGGTTAAGAGGCTTGTCCGAGGTCACACAGCTAATACGTGGAGTATCTTACCCCAGGCTCCTGCAGTCCTCTGACCGCTTTTTAGGAAGAGGAAACCCTTCTTCAAACTAAATTCTACCAATTATAAAACCCAAATGCGAAGGTGTTCTGGTTAAAGTGCCAGCCCCTTGGTTCAGCACACCTTGAAAATCAGGATCCCACACCAGGGGCTGCTTCCCTGGTGAATCCATGAGGAAACATCGTGGGGGAGCGGGGGGGAAAGACTGGGGAAGGATCCCTGGGAAGATGTCCTTCCATTCGGAGGTAGTTTATCTGACCAGTTTCCTGTTCTGGCCAGACAAGTCCCTTTTATTAAAACACCTCTCTTCTTATCATGATTATTAGCAGCTCTTCATTTTTACATGTCTCTTCCCAAGAGAATCTCTAAGTTGATTTGTTTGCAATTTCCAGTAAGTGTTTTAAACCTCCAGTGACCGTGTGAATGGCAACATTGGCCTTGGGGGTGACAGCGGCAGGAAGGCATGGGGGAGCGTCCTCCATGCCAGGCTCTGGCCCGGGAGCAGATGGGTCTGATGCAGTGAGAGTATTCTAGCAGACGCAAGAGCAGAGGGTCAGAGAAAGGAGCAGCGAACTGCAGGGAGGTAGGGGAAGCTTTCGGTTACGCTTTTAGTCAGCCGTCCAGCAGATCAGGCTGGTTCCACGTGTCAAGCCTTTAAACACGAGAGACGAGATCTCTGGTCTCATAAAGCTTACGTTCTAGTTGGAGAAGATAGACACTAACAACTAAACAAGTAGATGAATAGGAGAGTTTCTGATCGTGACTCTGCGTTGTGGGGAGCAACGTTAGAGAGCCTGGTCTGAGGAGAGGCCTTGGGGCCCCGTCTGGAAGTGTGAGAAAGAGCGAGCTAGAGGGAAAGCGGAGATGTTGGTCGAAGGGTACAAACTTCCAGTTACAGGGTGAGTAAGTCCTGGGGATCGAGGGCACAGCATGGTGACTATAGTGAACAGTACCACACTGTATACTGGAAAGTTGCTAAGAGAAGAGATCTCAGATGTTCTCATCACAGAAAAGCGGTGCTCGTTACGTGAGGCCGTGAAGCCTTTGCTAACTCTACTGGGGTAACATTTCATAATATGTATGTGTATCAAACTGGCACATTGTACACCTTCAAGTTACACGATGTTATAGGTCAATCATACCTTAATGATGCTGGGGAGAACTTTAATAATCAATCAATCAATCAATCACCAAAATAGCACCATAATTTTTTTTTTTTTAAGCCAGGCACTCTGACTCAGAAAGCTCAAGGGCACCGCTGCCTTTTTCTTCTTCCAGGAGGGGGCGCTGATGAGTGCGCCAGCCAACCCCATCCAAAGCCAGCACCTGGCATTTTCCGCTAATGCATCACCCTCTTCAACTTAGCTCCTCAAAAACTCCGTAGCAAGATCAAAATGGTCAATGAAGACAGATTTAGGGTGTAGGTGGTAGAAGCAAAGGGAGAAAAAGAGAAGATTTAGGCTAGAGAGTATGTCCAAAGTCATTGACCACAATTTTTTGTTTCACTTTTCATGTTGAAAATATGTATGTATGTTTTTAAATTAACATTTTATTATATAAAACTTCCATCACAAACAAAATTATAGAGATAATAGTTCAGTGAACTACCATGGACCCATCTCCCACATCGGCAAACACCAACTTTAGTCGTTCTGCCTTCATATACCTCCTCCTTTTGGTCACTCATTTATTAAACAAAATTTCTGTGCTGTCATTTTTAAAAAGCGAATCCAAGACATTGAATTACTTCACCAGTAAATACTTTAGGATATGTCTCTAACAGACCAGGATTCTTTTTCATTAAGCATAAGCACAATACCATTGTCATAGCAAGCTAAATGTAAAACAATTCTTTAACGTATTTGTTTTTTAACATTCTATTTTTGAAATAAGTTCATTTCTGAAAAAGTTATTTTATTGCACTTTTTAAACTTTTTTTTAAAAAGATCTTATTTATTTATTTGAGAGGGAGAGAGCACAAGCAGGGAAGGTGGCAGGCGGAGGGAGAGGGAGAAGCAGGCTTCCCGCTGAGCAGGGAGCCCGACTCGGGACTAGATCCCAGGACCCCAGGATCATGACCTGAGCCAAAGGCAGACATTTAACCGACTGAGCCACTCAGGCGCCCCCGGAGAAGTTATTTTAAATTTCAATGTCCTTAGTCAAGAATCTTACCTTAAAATCATGTCTGGGAATAAAATGATAGATCACAGCCTTAATCAGAAATTACCTTTTGGAAACAGACTGTCAAATAAATAAAGATGCTGAAGAAACAGTATGACAACCTAAAAGATCAGTAAAATAATGCCAATTTCTATTCAATGGTATGTGACACTAAAGATAATAATAAATGTAAATAAGTTAAATTTGATATCAACCAGAGTGCCCCTGACTTAGCCGAACTACTTTGCTTTTGTGTACAAGTACCAGGGTGTCTGCAGTATATTGTCTTTTGCTCCTTCGTCATGACATTTTCCACATAACTCCTTCCAATGGCAGAAGAATAGCCATCTTGGAAATGTGCCATAATTTATTATATTAAAATATATACTTAGCTATTCCCAATGCATGCTGAATGAAAGCAACATCTTGACATATCACAGTGTGGTGTCTGTGTAAGAAATTCTAAAGAGCAGGTCTTTCAAGCTCCTTGGGAGGTAACTGGGGAGCCAGAACAGCATATGCAAAGTCCCCGTACTCGAGGGAGTGTGCTGCGATCGGGGATCCAAGAGACCTCCGCAGCCCCGCTGACAGGATGGGCCCCCTCCTGTACTGTCACATCTTAGGGAGAATTGCTTGGAGCGTATGCATTTTCTAAAATGTCGTTCTAAAGAATACATCCCTCATCTATGAGGAGGCACTGGTTATCTGTGACCTCAGTTTAGCATTTTCACCAAATTAATAAATACAGCTAATAAGTAAGGTCAGAAAATACAGCTTACGTCAATATCAAAAGTCAGGAAGGCAAATGGGCCAAATTCACATTTGAACACTGCTCATCTAAACAG
Source organism: Mirounga angustirostris (assembly GCF_029215605.1). NCBI lineage: Eukaryota > Metazoa > Chordata > Mammalia > Carnivora > Phocidae > Mirounga > Mirounga angustirostris. The sequence continues at coordinate 34,831,385 of NW_026991717.1, read as the reverse complement.
TTCTTTTTGGACAAATTCTAGAAATCTGTGCAGTTGTCAAGACGTTGTCTGGGATCTCTGGGGTGCCTGGGTGGCTCAGTCGTTAAGTGTCTGCCTTCGGCTCAGGTCATGATCCCAGGGTCCTGGGATCGAGTCCCACATCGGGCTCCCTGCTCGGCGGGAAGCCTGCTTCTCCCTCTCCCACTCCCCCTGCTTGTGTTCCCTCTCTCGCTGTGTCTCTCTCTGTTAAATAAATAAAATCTTTAAAAAAAAAAAAAAAGCAAACACAGAAAACAAAGACGTTTTCTGGAGAACAATCCTTTCACTTATCTCTATAAATTTTTTTTGCAATTTGCATCTAAGAATCTGCGTCTTGTAAAAAAGCTGAGAATAGAAATGTCAGTTCAAAGTGGCTTTCCATAGCCCAGAATATCTGCTGTTTTCTTTCAACTTTACCTGGAGACAGACTGTGTCTGGAGGGGATTTTCTTTCTGAAATATATGAAGGTGGTTTTTGTAAATATGATATTCCCACTTTTTATTCCCTTACCTTTGGGCAGATACATTCTCCTAACCTAACCACCATTTCTGCCTGGGTTTGAATCCCAGCTCTGTCACCTACTATCTCTATGACACTGGGCGAGTTGCTAAGCCTCTCTGTCATTCTTGGTTGTAAAGGGAGGACATAGTGATAATGTCTGTCTGACGGTGTCGCGAGGATTAAATAAGTTCTCACTGACCAACACTCAGAACTGTGGCTGCTACATAACGATTTCTTAATAAATATTTCCCATTGTTATTATTATTATCATAGGTCATATTTATTTCAAATTAACCAATCTCTTATATTTATTTTTTTTTTAAGGTTTATTTATTTATTTGACAGAGACAGGCACAGCGAGAGAGGGAACACAAGCAAGGGGAGTGGGAGAGGGAGAAGCAGGCTTCCTGCCGAGCAGGGAGCCCAATGCGGGGCTCGATCCCAGGACCCTGAGATCATGACCCGAGCCGAAGGCAGATGCTTAACGACTGAGCCACCCAGTTGCCCCAGCCAATCTCTTTTAAAACACAAAAAAGCCTTATTTTGATTACAGTTATAATACATGTCCATTATTAAACACTCAAACAACATAGAAAAATATAAAGAAGAAAAGAAAATAGTAAAATTCTCCTTCAGAGAAACCTCCGTTAACCCTTTGAGCACCCTTCCAGATAGTTCCTGCGTCTGCATACCGAAGATACTGTTACATGCCTGATGGCCTGGGGCTCCTCCTGGACATTTGTCTTAAGCAGTGCTGTCTGCATCTGTAAAAACAGACTTGGTGAACTGTCTCCAAGAGAGCAGGAAATAACATGGCTTAGACCAGTGGTTCTCAACCAAGAACAATTCTGCCCCTCAGGGGGACATTTTTGGCAATGTCTGGAGACATTTTTGGTTGTCACAACTGGGGAGAGGAGGCTGCCTCTGGCATCTAGTGGGGAGAGGTCAGGGATGCTGCTAAACATCCTACAAAGCACAGGGCAGCCCCCACAACGAAGAATTTTCTGGCTCAAAATGTCAATAGGGCCCAAGTTGAAAAACCCTGCCTGAGGTTGTTTCATTTCTAGGAGATGATAAATATTAGAACCAGGAGGGTCAGTCTGCTAGAATACTCTGGTCTGATTATACCTGTTGTTAAACTTTAAAATACTTCTGTACTGGTTTTCAAAGAGCTCCCCACAACCAGGGGCCCTCTGCCTGGGCCCTCCCCCAGCCTCCAGCGCAGCCCCAGCACAGCATGGAAGGGTCTAGAGCTGGTGTAGACAGAGAAGGGGCGCCTCCAAGACCAGGCTGCACTCGGCCGCAACCGCTTTGATGAGGCAGGGCTCAGGCCTGACGCCCTGTTCTGTTGAGATTCTAGCCCTCCCCTCAGGTAATGAGGGAGCAAAATCGAAGGCAGGAGAAACTTCTCATTCTCACACATAGAAATGTTTAACAATTTCTTCATAAATATTTCCTATTATTGTTAATAGTCGTAGTAGTAACATTTATTTCAAATTAGCCATTCTTTTTTTTTTTTTTTTTAATGAAAAGAGCTTTATTTTATCCTGCTTATACTTGTAATACATGTTGATTATTAAACATCCAAACACAACAGCAACCTTTCTGTTTGGGGTGAGAATTTCTGCTTGTGGTATCTTAATAATAGCTCTGCTAGACATGGGAGAAGCCCACCTCTGGGAGCACAGAGGGGAAGAAGTTAGATACCCTTCACTGCCAGTCATCCGGGACAAAGGAGGAAGGGGGTCACCCCCAGCGTGGGGCTGCAGATCAGATGCAGGCGCTCTGGACAGACTGCCTTTTGTCTGCTCCCCTAGGACGGAAGAAGAAGCCTCTCGAGTTCTGCGCAGACCTTTAAAACAATTCTGGGGGAAGGACTTCAGAAGCCAAGGGCTGGGAAAACTGTGCAGGAGAATATCTGATTATTTCTAAATGTTATCTTGAAAAGAAAAGAAAGAGGCTTTGTTGAGAAACTTTCCTGCTGGTATCTGCCTCCGGGAGTCCTGAACCTTCCACTCACCACTCTAGAGAAAGAAACTATTGATGACTTTAGGTCCTACCAAGGAGAAAGGAGTCCCGTGATCTTTGGCCAGCAATTCCCTGGAGACACATGAAATCAGACATGCTGTTTTGTAGCCGGCTTTTGAGTGGAAGCACTGTGGGCATATTTCCATGTAAATGAGCATAGAACCGCGACCATGTGCAATGGCTATCTAGCCTTCCACTGTCAGGATGGAGCATACTGGGGGTAGCCTGCTGTCTACAGGTGGGTGTCTTATTAAAATTGCTGCAGGCACCAGCCCTATAATTAAATCTTGGTGAAATTTTCCATGGGATAGTTTCCTGGAAGTGGGATTGGTGTCCTGGGCTCCTTCTCCAAGATTGCAAAGATCCATGGGTGGGGAATAAAGAGCATTTTTTTTTTTTTTTGACAGAGAGAGAGAGAGCGCACAAGTAGGCAGAGCCGCCTGCAGAGGCAAAGGGAGAAGCAGGCTCCCTGCTGAGTGGGGAGCCCGATGCGAGGCTCGATCCCAGGTCCCTGGGATCATGACCCGAGCCGAAGGCAGACGCTCAACCGACTGAGCCACCCAGGTGCCCAATAAAGAGCATTTTTAAGAAGCCCCAGAAAATATGTTCCCAGGACCAAATGCCACGAGTGAGGCTTATCCCAAACCGGAAGCCCGAGGCTTCTGGACCTGTGGTGTTCAGCCCAGCCAACCTGACCTCATCCCAGAACCATTTCTCCTCCCTCTGACAACACCCAGGGCATCTCTCAGGCCTGGGATCCAGTGACACAAGATATGACAGGCCCCAGACCATGGGGGGGGTGGAGGGGGTGGCTTTACCTGCCAGAGGGAGGTCTAGTTCTGCAGCCTTTTTCATCCATCCCCTCCCAGCCTGCCCTGCCTGTCCCAGGCCTCCAGGGAGTCAGGGAAGTTGCTGACCTGTCCCCTGGGGGAATAATTGTATTAGTGATAAGGTGGCCTCTGGCAGCTTCGTCAGCAGATTCAAGGCTTTGGGCTGGGTAATCCTTTGGCGTCTGCCCCAGCAGCTGGTGGTCACAAATCGGGAGCGAGCCCCTGCCCCCAGCCCCGCTGGGCTGTCATCCAGCACCGTCCAGGCTCTGGCTGGGCCTGACTTGCCCAAGAACAGAGGGTCAGGGTGAGAGAGGAGCCGGGCTGACCCCCGTGGGAGGTCAACGTAATAAAGTCCAAACAGCATAAGAACGGGCACGTCAAACACGGCTAGTGTCTTTTATTCTGACGGACTTATTTTTTGCCATTCTAAGTACCACATAGCCACTACAGAATATCGGGAAAATAAAGACAAGTTAAAAATGAGCTACTGTGCTCTAAGTGCCTTGTCATCCACACGCCCAGCTGACCTGAAACTTTGAACCCAGTCCCTGGAACCTTCCATCGGCTGAGGAGGGAAAGGTGACCTGGACTGAGGTCCAACCCTGGGACAAGACCCGGCGCCTGTCCCCCAGGGCGGCCTGCTCTCCTTCTCCTCGGGCACAACGCTCGCTCGCCATGGGCACCAGCTACCTTCTGCTGCTAAAGCCAAAGAGATGCTCAGTCTTCTTTGAAGAGCGCCATGGGGGAAAGCAGGAGTCTGGGGATCCGACACCAGTCTGGAACTCCTGACTCCGCCCCCAGGCTCCTCTCCTTCTCCGCAGCTGTGTGGCCAGAAGCGATTTGCTTAACCTCTCTGAGACTCGGTTTCCTCACCTGTGGGTTGAGGTTTGCTGTGAGGTTTGGGTATGATGTCGGGAGTATTTGCACTTGCTTTCTCCTTCTTACTACTGGTGATGCCAAGACGTCAGAGGACACTTGACCTGGATGATGGCTTCATCCTCGAATCTTCCCCTTCCCTTGCTCCCAGGACCCATGCTGTCCTGATTTTCCCAGTGGCTCTTCCTTGGCCCAGACCTCCAGGGTCCGAGGCCCTCAGCTCAGCCCTGGGCGCTTTCCTCCCTGCACGGCACACGTATGCTCAGGGCGGCCCCTCAATCTGGGGGCTTCGGTGACCATCTCCGTGGACAAGCTGGGGACGGGCTGGTTGAGGCGTGTGGAGTCGGTCTCCACACCTGAACTCTGGGTGGGTCTGTGGGTGGAAGCTCCGGCCCAGACCCAGGCAGGGATCAAGGGGTCATGGAAGCCGGGTGTGTGTGCGAGATCCCCCAAGGAGAGCTGAAAAGGTCCTCTGGGGCCTGCTCTGGGGCACCCTGAGGTGATGACCATTCAGAGTGGGGAAGAAGATGGTAAAGACATGCTCTAGAAGTAGGAGAGACAAGCTTTGGGAAGGAGGAATCAAGTACATCAAGTTTAAGGGAGATGCCCCAGGCTGTGGAGGTTAGATGGAGCTAGAGACTGTCCAGTAGAGGGCCCTGAGGGCTGTCTGTCTGGAGGGTGCAGGTGAGCGCAGAGGCAGGGGAGGTCAGGTATGGGGCCTCCGCCTGGTGGCCTCGATCTTCTGAGGCCCCAGAAAGCGGATTACCCCACAAAGCCCCTCGAGCTGACTTCCCAAATCCCCAGTAGTGCTTCCCTGTCACAATGAGGGTTAACCCCACTTACACAAAGGCCCGCCCCTCCTCCTCTGTCCCCTTCACTCCATGATCCTTCCAGAAACTTCTCACTGTTCCCCCTCCCCCTTGGGCTCTAAGCCTAAGCCAAGCTCTGCCCCCCACCCCCAGAGGTGCAGAGGTCTGCTGAGGATGGGTGGTGTCTTCTAGACCAACCCGGCTGTCCTGGGCAGGGGGTGAGAGTGGGGGTGGGGGCAGAGGAGCAGGGAAAGGAAAGGCAATTTCCTGAGGCTTGCTCTGTGACTTCCTCAGAGAAATCATCATAGTAACAGCCCCCATCACGTATTATGCTCTTACTGAGTACTGGGCACTGAAACTTTTGATACCCCTTTTCACAGACACGGAAACTGAAGCTCAGAAAGGCTAAATCACTGGCTCAGGGCTGGGCCGTGTGACTGGCCTGAGCGGGAGCAGGGATTTAAATTTGACTCTGTCTGAGCTCTCTCCACACTCCCTCTGGAGCCGGGGCTTGGTCGGGTGGAGGCCCAGACTCCTCCTTTGGCCTCCTCACCTCACAACCACAATGGGCTTGAGCTGGGAGGACGGGGTCTGGGGACAGCAGAGAGGCTGGCCTGCCTGGGACGGTGAGGCCGGGTGGGGGAAAGGAGGGGAGGCCACTTGAGAGCCTGGAGCCAGGCTCAGGGGCTGGGTCCTCACGCCCTCCCATCCTGCAGGCCCCGCTCCCCAGGAGCCTACAGCTCCTCTTCGGCTCCTCACAGACCTGAAGGAGACTCTCCACCTTGGGCCCCAGGCCTTCCTGCCTCCTGGCCAGCCTCAGACCCTACATTAGACCCATTCCCCTGTGTGATGGGCGCCACCTCTGTGCTGGATGTGTGGGGAGCCCCCTTCCAGGATTTGAGGGTCCTGGGCCCTAAGTGGTTCCTTATCAAGGGTTCAGGTGGGAACCATGAGGGTGGAAGGCTGGAGCCCCAGTGAACACTACATACCTGGAGCCTCACATGCACACAGATGCACATACTCCTCCCAGACATAACTTGCTCCCAGACACATGCCCAGCAGCTCAAAGAGATTTAAAGTCCTGGGGGACCTGGAGTCCTCACCTCCCTTCGAGATTTGGCATTGGATGGCCAGCCCGCTGAGAGCACAGGGCAGAAGGGACCAGGGACACTGGGCAGCTCGGGGGTTGGGGGGGGCTCCGGGGGCACCTTGGTGACGCCGCAGGTGTGGCCGGTTGATCCCCTGTGGAGACAGTAAAGATTAAGAGGATCATAAGCTGCGTCCAGCACTGCCCTGGGAGAAGTCTCCTAGAGCCAGAGCCGCTGTGGTGAGGGGAAGTTGGGGCAGCTCTGAGTTCAGACAGACAGACAGACGGGAGGCCGGAGGACAAAGAGGAGAGACTTGGGAGGGAGTGAGGGAGACCACCAGGGCCAGGGAGGGGGACAAGTAGAAACAGGAGACAGGCGCACCAGGAGAGGCACAGAGGTCAAAAGAGGGAGGCCAAGGGTGGGCCCACTCAGAGCGCCTCCCTCAGGAAGGCAGGTGCAGGCTGCCCTGGGACCCACCAGCACTGGGCCCACTGCCCGAGCCTGAGCTCCAACATGGCTGCAGCCGGGCCGGCGACGGTGGCTGCCTCCAGGAAGGAGTCCCCGGGCAGGTGGGGCCTGGGAGAGGAGCCCGCAGGTAGGGCTTTCCTGGAGGTGGGGTCTGGGCCCTCGGGGAGTGCAGCGTGGACCAGAGGGTCGCAGGGACCCTGAAAGGCGCTCCAAGGGCTGTGGGCAAGAGTGAGGGAACAGGCGGCAAACCCAGAACCCTCGGTGGTGGGCAGAGCCAGGATGGCACAGGAAGGGAGAGCGCAGCAGCCTTCGGGTGTGGCCGCGGAGGCTTCTGTGCGAGGCCAGAGCCTGAAGCCACCGGCAGAGGGGGCACGGGGGGCGGGCCGGCGGAGGCCGGCGCTAGCCCGGGGAGGGGCGCGCGGTGCGGTGTCTGCACCAGAGGGGCTGGCGCTTTAACTGTGGGCGGGGCCGGGCTGGCGGGGCGGGCTCGCGGAGCCGGTGGGAGGGAGGGGCGCCACCCAGCCGGGCCCCTGCCCCCCTCAGGCGCGGGCCCCTCGCTGCAGTGTCGCGTGTGCGGGGACAGCAGCAGCGGGAAGCACTATGGCATCTACGCCTGCAACGGCTGCAGCGGCTTCTTCAAGAGGAGCGTGCGGCGGAGGCTCATCTACCGGTGAGGGGGGCCCGCCTAGGACGGCCCTGCCCCTCCCGCCCCTGCGGGACCCTGCGCGGGGTGTGTCGGGGGAGGACGTTCTCAGCGGTGGAGGGACTGGGCCAAGCATGTCCCAAACCCACGGCCGAGGGCCTGGGTGGTGGGGCACTGACACCCTGGGCGCCCTCGGCCTGCAGGTGCCAGGTGGGGGCGGGGATGTGCCCGGTGGACAAGGCCCACAGGAACCAGTGCCAGGCCTGCCGCCTGAAGAAGTGCCTGCAGGAGGGCATGAACCAGGACGGTGAGTCGGGGCGCATCCCAGAGACGAGTGACGGAAGAGATGGGGGCCCAGGCCCGGGGGGTGTCCTGACCCTTCCTGCCTCCGCAGCTGTGCAGAATGAGCGCCAGCCGCGGAGCTCGGCCCAGCTGCGGCTGGCTAGCGTGGAGTCAGACCCGGAGCCCCGGCTGGAGCCCCTGGGGGCCCCCCTGGCCCCGGCGGGGCCCAGCCCACGGGGCCCCACGCCTGTTTCTGCAGCCAGAGCCCTGGGGCCTGGGGCCCTCACGCCGCCGGGGCACCACCACTTCATGGCCAGCCTTATAACAGCCGAAACATGTGCTAAGCTGGAGCCAGAGGATGGTAAGTGGGAGGCCGGCTGGGGCCCTGAGCAGCCCCTGCCCCGGCCCCAGACTGGGAGCTGATGTCACCACCTCCTCCTCCAACAGCCGACGAGAATATTGATGTCACCAGCGATGATCCCGAGTTCCCCTCATCCCCATACTCCTCCTCATCGCCCTGTGGCCTGGACAGCATCCACGAGACATCAGCTCGCCTTCTCTTTATGGCCGTCAAGTGGGCCAAGAACCTGCCCGTGTTCTCCAACCTGCCCTTCCGCGATCAGGTGTGTGTGTCGGGGGATGCACTTGAGTCAGCTGCGTCGGGAGCGCATACAGCCCCTCGCAGGTGATGACTGGGGGTGCCCGAAGCTCGGCGATGGTCACGGTTGGGATGCACATGTCTCTGAGTCAGTGTTGGTCAGGGATCCATGTCTCAGGGATGTGACCACTGGGGGCGCTCACATCTCTGGGCAGAGGTGATAGTGGGCTGTGCACCTCGGGGATGATGGTGGCTAGGGCCACTCAGGGATTTGAAGGCAGTGCCTATGGTCCGCTGGGTCTTTTCTCCTCCTGGACAAAACCTCAGGTCCTACAGTCCCTCTGTATGTGACAGGGCTGTCTGCACACCCTGAATAGTGCAAGTGGGAGACTCTGGGCTCTCTAGGAGCACAGACGCCTCTGACTTCAGGGTTCGAGTTTCCACCTAACCTCTTCACCTGTAGGACTTCCCTCTGAGCTTCTCAAGGGCAAGCAGACCTGTCACGATAAACCCAGGAAGAGAGGCACACTGAGGGTCTGAGCACTTGGCCAGTGGTTTGGATGGAGCAGCTCAGAGGTCAGGCCGAGTCTGCTGAGCACACTCAACTTGGGACACTTGTGGGGACTGTCCCTAAGGCTGCCCAACTGCCATGGCTCTAGGCTTTCCTAAATGTTCCAGTTGAGGCTCTGGAGGGAATGCATAGAGCATCTTGGAGCCTAGGCAGCTGGGCCAGATCATACCAAATCCCAGAGCCCTGGGCCTCTGGCTCAATGTCAGGCAGAGGTCAGGAGATGGTCTGGGCATCCAGGGGCAGCCCTTCCTTTCCTAGGGCCCCGGAGAAGGTGGCAGAGGTTCAGGCTGAGCCAGAGATGTTGGATCTCCGCCATCATGCTCGCTCCTTCTTTGAGTACAGGTGATCCTGCTGGAGGAGGCATGGAGTGAACTCTTCCTCCTCGGGGCCATACAGTGGTCTCTGCCTCTGGACACCTGCCCACTGCTGGCCGCGCCCGAGGCCCCCGCTGCTGGCAGCTCCCAGGGCCGGTTGGCACTGGCCAGTGCAGAGAGCCGCATCCTGCAGGAAACAATCTCACGGTTCCGAGCCTTGGCGGTGGACCCCACAGAGTTCGCCTGCATGAAGGCCCTGGTCCTCTTCAAACCAGGTAGCTGAGTCTTTGCCCAAGCCTTACGGAAGTGTGGTAAATGGAAATTCCAGTGATTTCCTTCTGCCTCTCCCTCTGCCTCCACCACCCCACAGAGACCCGGGGGTGTGCAGGCTTCTTCCCTGGGGAGCAGGAGGAGTGAGGTGCAGGGCTGGGTTCACTCCGCCTGAGGGCCCTGGCTGACTGTGGCGGGGGCAGGCCGGACGGGCTGGGAGAGCTCACTGCCGATGCTTCTCTCCAGAAACTCGGGGCCTGAAGGATCCTGAGCACGTGGAGGCCTTGCAGGACCAGTCCCAAGTGATGCTGAGCCAGCACAGCAAGGCACACCACCCCAGCCAGCCTGTGAGGTGACCTGAGCACCTGCCTCCCTGCCCATCTGTCCCTTCACCTCTTTACCCTTCCCCTCCCCCCCCCACCACTTTGACACCGTCCCTGGTGTCACTCATTAGATGGCCCAAAGGTCTGATTCAACCAGCACGAATCCAGCATCTCCTGTGTGCCAGGTCCCAGGGGTGGGGACCAAAATGAGCAGAAGACAAAGTTGTTGCCTTCCCAGGATGCCCAGCACAGTGGCCCCACTACAGATGAGAACCACCCCCATCAGATAGTGAGGGGTTCGGATACCTCTATCTCTCGCTACGCATCCAGGTAGACAGCTAGGGCAGGAGCCTGGTTTGGAAGGTGTAACAGATTGCTGCCAGCAGAAGGTAGGAGATTAAGCTAGAACAGCATTCTGGGGCCAGCCAGTCCAGGACCTCGAATGCCGGCTGAAGGCCATATGGGGTTTGGTAGGCAGAGGGGAGCCACTGCAGGCTTTTGAGCAGGAGGGCGTTGTACACAGAGCTAGAGTGAGTCCAGAGTACATGACCGGGGAGGGAAGCACGCACTGCCATCCTCCAGGGGAGTCCCTGGTGTCCTGCTCTCTGGGAGTGGTTGTAGGGAGAGGACAGTTGCAGGGGCCTCCAGGAGTCAGAATGCGTCCGACTTGGTACATGGATGGATGTAAGGAGCAAGAGAAGAGGTGCTATTTGGGAGAAGCGGGAGTCAAGAAATAAAAAGGAAAGTCAGGAGGAAGAGGTAGTTTTGAGGGACCATGACCAGGTCTGTTGGAGCTCCGGGGAACATCCCATAGGGATGCACTTGGCTAAGCCACATGCATGGATGAGAGCCCTGCTGTGGCTGGGTTTGGGGGCAGTAGCTACTGAGAGGCTGTGAGCGTGGCTGGTGGTGACCCACTAAGTTTAATTTCAGATCCACTAGGGGACGAATACCTCCAGTTTGAAAAACAATTTCTCTACTTGACTTTCTAGTTACTTCTTCCTGAAACTCCCTAGCTCAGAAAAACAAGAGAGGAAGGAACAAGCATAAGACGTGCAACTTCTCTGTCCCACCCACTTGGCACTTGCAAGAGAAAGAAAGCCCTTGGGTTGAAACAAATAAGTCCCGCAGATAACTGGGAGATGAGGGAAGGCCTCCCACAGACCTCCATGGTGGGAGTTGAGCGTGGAGCTGCCCCACTTTGAAGTGGCCTCCTTGATGTTGGGCAGTGACCTCTGTTGATCCCTCCCATCTGTCTTTTGGGCCTTCACCATCTACCTTCTCTGCACTGGGGATCCTTGCCTTGGCAGATGGTTTGTTTGATTGATTGATGGATTGATTGATCGATTTGTTCATTCATTCATTCATTCATTCAGTAGGCTGCACACCCAGCGTGGAGTGCAAGGTGGGGCTTGAACTCACGACCTTGAGATTAAGACCTGAGCTGAGATCAAGAGTCGGATGCTTAACTGACTGAGCCCTTTTTTAAAAAAAAATTTTTTAATGATTCTTATTTAACACTGCAGTTTCTTTTCTTAGGATGAGTATCTCTTTTGCACACAAAAATTATGCTTCAACTTCAGAACACTTTCACTAATGGCTATTCTATCATCCTACTGGACTTACAGAGAGGCATTTATATTCTTATTCAAATATGCATAGTATTAATCATCTCATAATTATCATAATCATATATATGATTAACACATTCTATATAGCATTAATATAAATAACTTCTCACTTTACAATCTTTGCACATAATAAACAATATTTATTCACTATTTTTATCCCAGTGCCCCCATGACTCATGCTCAGAAGCTGGTAATAAAACTAATGGTGTCCTCTCTCCCGTTCAGGTTTGGGAAATTGCTCCTGCTTCTCCCATCTTTGAGGTTTATCACTTCCGAACGAGTTGAGCTCCTCTTCTTCCGCAAGACCATAGGGAATACTCCAATGGAGAAGCTCCTTTGTGATATGTTCAAAAACTGAGGGAGGAGGAAGTAAATGGGTCCAACTACTTTAGGAAACAGCCTACTGAAGGCACTCACTTGCCTGCCCTGTGACCCAGCAATCCCACCTGTAGGTATGTGTCCCAAGCAGAAATATCCACCAAAAGATATTATGAAAATATTCACAGCAGCTTTATTCATAATAGCCCTGACAGTACATCGGCAGTAGGATGAATTAATAAATTATGGTATATTCATTTAATGGAAAACGGCAATCAAGAAGAATCAACTACCAACACATGTGACAACATGGATGAATTTCGCAGACATAAAAGTAGAAGGAAAGAACTTTGCCAGGCACGGCTTCTGCTTATACAAAGTTCATGAACAGGCAAGACTAACTGGTGGTGGCGGAAGCTGGAATAGTGTTTACCCCTGGAGTAGGGAGGTGGGGTGGTTGGAAAGGGGCCCAGAGGAGCCCTCTGGTGACTAGAAATGTTCTTGATGTTGACCTAGGTGGTGGTTTCACAAATTCTCTCATTCATAAAAATTGATTGAGCCGCACACTTAAGATTTGTGCACTTTACTGTATTATGTTAAATCTCAATAAAAAAGTGGACAAAAAATAAAACCAAGAAAACAAATGTGTTAAAGGCTCTCCATTGGAGGACACTGAAGAAATGAGCACAGACTCTTGTGTTCCATCTGGTTTCCATGCCACGGCAGAGTCCAGGGGCAACACATTCAAGCCCAGCTTCAAAATCTCCCACAGGAGTCAAAACCCAGCCTCTCTCCAGATGGGGTCCCACCACCCCACAGGCGCTGTCGGTGTTTCTCTTCCTGCCCTTCCTCACCCCTCCATAAACAAAGGTGAGCACATCCCACTCGACGCCAGGCACTTTTTTAGAAGGGGAGTCTCTTTCACTTCTTAATTCCTTATGGAGAGATGCTCCGAAAAACCTCCTCCTTTGCAGACAGACCCAAAAGACCTAGGAAATGATAGTAATGCAAAAAGTGAACTTGTGTGGGCCACTTGATGATACACCAGGCAGTGAACTGAGTGCTGAATGGGCATTGATATTCAATCCTCAGATTAGCTCTGGGACAGGGACCAGTCATCCCCAGTGATAAATGAAAAAACTGAGGCTTGGAGAGAACTTAAACCCTGGTGCAACTCTACTTAACTCCACTTAACTCTGGCATTAATAGGATCCTGAGCTCCCCCAGAGCTCCCAACCCCTAGAATGCCTGAACGATTCTGTTGCATTTCCTGTCCTCCAAGAAGAAATGCCTGAAGTCAAGAGGAGAAGGTCATGTGAGAAATCTGTAAAATCCTAGGAGATTCTTGCTGTTTGGCCTGTGCATGAATTCTCCCAGCTCACAGAGATATCCTGCCTTGATGGAAGGAGGTGGTTCGGGACACTCTGCTCTGGAAATGATAATAGCTAGGCTGGTGCCCAAAGAGGAAAGAGTATGGCAAGTATTGCCCAGCTTGAGCCCTTTCCACTTGAGCACAAACTATTCTTGATCTTTATATATGGATATATAGATATAGAGTGGGGATGAGGGGTGGAGGAAGAGGGAGAGATTCCTAAGCAGGCTCCACGCCCAGTGCAGAGTCTGATGCATGGCTCAATCCCACAACCCTGAGACCATGACTGGAGCCAAAATCAAGAGTCGGATCCCCAACTGACTGTGCCACCCAGATGCCCCATATTCTTGATCTTCTAAAAACACCAGACTTGCCTGTTATTCAAGCCATCTAATGTCTATAATGCCATTATACTATCCAGTTCCCTATCAAAAGTTTCATCCATAAGGTTTAAAGGCCTGCATATAAAAAGCCTGCACAAAGGCACCATAGCAAGAAAGAAGGATGAAACAGGACCAGATAGGCCCTGGACATCTACCCTACAGTCATGCATCTCAGAACATAGCTGTGCAGAGGTGGCCTGTTGGAAGTTCATGGGCTGGTGTCTGGGATGTGTGAGCACAGCAATTCTACACTGGGAGAGATTGGGATCTCCAGGAGGAAGTCTTGGAGAAATAGAGGAGTTATATAAACTGGATTAGCTGCTGTCAACCTGGCATCAATACTACCCCCTTCTAAGGTCTTGTCCTCACTGCAGAGATGCCAGGAACTACATTTCCCAGGATCCTCTTACCCCTATGGCTAGCTAATGGAAGGCAGGTAAACGATGAAGTCATTCCTCTGGAGGCAGTTGCAGCCTGCTGTGTGGGAAGGTGATTTCAGGCTGCCTTCTTTCGAATTGCAGTAGCTTCCAGGCAAGCTCTTAACTTTGGATCTTTTGGCTGAGATCTGTGTTGGCTTTCTCGACTTTTCTGTGGGAGCTTCTCTGACTTTTGTTTCTTCAGTTCTTCCGGTGTGTATTATTAAACCCCTAATTCCTGTATTATGTCCCTCTCACCTGAAATACACGGAGTGGCTCTTGTTTTCCTAATACAATACAGAGCTCCGTTGATCTCGGGATTTATTCAACATTTTGCTGTAAATTGGCCCCACTGAAATTCGAATGGATAACAGCTTTCATTGCATTTAGGGCCGTTGCTAGGAGAGGGGATACTGTGAAAGCTTTTTTGCCCTCAACGCCAGAAATGTCTGGTTATGAAGCACACAGAGACCGTCTCTGTGGACCTATCTGGGCCTTTCTTTGCAACTGCAGTTTTCAGATTTGTGAGACGGTTTTCCTCTTCCACCCTAAGGGACTATCTGATGGTAGAAAAGGCAGAGAAAGACCCAAAGACGCCAAGAAGCATTGGGAAGGTTTGTTGTAGATTTGGTTACCACAGGGGTACATTTTCAAAATGGCGTTTCTAGGTTTTACTTGGCCAATTAAAGAAACTTTAAGAAACCATTCACTATCCTTTTCATTTTGATGTAAATTTGATGCAAAAATGTAAACAATGCAAAAAGAAATGGGAAAATGATCTCAGGATTTTAAAAACTGAATAAATTTCCATTTCACCTTAGACCTAGTTTGGCATTTGGGAACTCCTGATCTCACTCAACCTGCTTGTCCAATATTTAAGCAAGGGCACCTTTTATTAGGTGCTGGGGATCTAAGAGTCAGGAAGATAAGCACATTTCTTGCCTTGGGAAGCTTACATCAAACAGTTATTTATTGAGAGAGAGAGAGAGAGAGAGAGAACAAGCAGGGGGAGCGGCAGGCAGAGGGAGAGGAAGGAGGCAGCTCCTGAAAGCCGGCCATGGGGCTCCATCCCAGGACCCTGGGATCATGACCTGAGCCAGAGGCAAATGTTCAACCAAGTCACCCAGGGCCCCCTCAAAACAGCTTTTTGATGCCACAAATACTGGGCACTGTTGAGAACACGAGACATCTAATCCAGCTCAAGGGAGAAGAGGAAATTTCCAGTAAAACTGCCTTTTACACTGAGACCTGAGAGTCCGTAGGAGTTACAGAGAAGTAGACCTGAGGAAGAGAACTCATCTCCAGATGGGAAAACTGACACCCAGAAAGGGCTCACGACTTTCCCAAAGTCACACAGCATAGTGGCAGAACAAAAATGACAACCTAGGCATGAATTCCTGGGCCTCTACTAGCAGATGTTGCTACTTCTTCATAGTCTTTTTGGTGAGGATCCTAACTGTAGACTTACCGTCTTCACTGTCCACCTAGCTCTAGGCTGATTAAAGGAAGTCTTAACGGCTAGCAGCTAGCATCTCTTACAGAAAAAGATGATCTCGAATCTCACCTTCACTTGAATTCAGCGGAGTTCCAATAATTACTGCTTCTGCACTTTGTTACTTTGGGGCTCAGTCCTTTCCTTAAACAAAAATCAGCTTAACAAACAAAAATCATTGCTGTTTCTTGGAGTGGGACTGGAGTGAGTTGGGGTGGGAGCCAGGATGGTCAGAAAACAAACCACACATACTGCTGCTTCTGGAAGCTTTGTTCTTTAATGAGCCATGGAGTGATTTGTTCATCAAGCTGCTTTTGTGTAGCTATACAGTGCATATTCTGAGTGACACAAACTGCACTTTATACAGATGATGTCTTGCTCCTCCCGATCCAAAAAAAAAAAAAAAAAAACCCAAAAGGAAATTACAAAGTGCCTGTTGATTGCATCAGGAATGTAATCAGTTCCGTGGGTGAGATAAATCATTCTTTTTATAGAATTATTCTGTTAAACAGTAAAATGATATATTTCACAGGATACGTCCTTTTACAATACATAGTCTTTTAAAAATTTACACTCAGCATACTTATAAATTACTTTAAATCCATTAAAATAATATAATACTAATCTGTAATCCACACCTTTCCCCTAGTAAATACAGTTACTTGGTTCAAAAGGTGCAACTTTTATGTGACCTAAGAGGACTGATAAATAGGTATTAATTATAAATGAATAGCAAGGTGATAGGCCCGTTCGTGTGGCTTTTTTGAAGAACAGTTTTAACCAAGAGACCAACAAGACCCAATAGATCCATCTCCACAATCATCATTTTGCTGTTACCTTTTAACACCAAATCAAATGTGGGAATGGTTCCAGAGAAAAGTGGTTAAAAGTATGTGAGGGGCACAGAAAGACTGAGGACTCCCTCAGATACCAAGGACTTTCACTACCAAGGCTAGCATGGTGCTACTGGGGGACAGTGCTGGGGAACTGTCACAAAATTATGGATAGGCATGACGCATTTGTCAACACAGAATGATGCATGCCCCATGCCTAGCTCCCCCACCAAGGGAGAAAAAAGAGGAGAGGAGGATGAGGAAAGCCATCTGGACTATATTTCTTTTTAAAATTAAAACTCTCTTAGCTTTGAACACATCCTGAGAATTTCTTCTCTAGTTTACCAAAGTGCTTGTGAAAGGTACACATTCGTTATAGTTAAAAAAAAAACAACAAAAAACAAAAGAAAAGGAAAACCATGGCCCACAGTCACTGAAGTGGACCTGCAGAACCTTGCTGGACCCTCCTCTTTTCAGCATGCTTCTAGGACCCCCTCTCTTCTCTTTGACAGTGAAAACAAGCCTACTGTCAAGGAACACAGAAGTCTCCACCAACCTCCCAGCAGCAGGGTAAGAGCTGCAGCTGGTTTCCAAAGCATGAGAAGGTAGGGGCTCTGGTATCCCACCCCTGACTTCGGGTCCCTCTGTCTCTTCAAGGCCCATACTGGAAACTCTGTATCTCCCTTTGTATTTCCAGAAGCCTAGAGTGGCAAAGGAATTAAAATGGCAGGAAGTGCATTACAAACTAAGTATGTCACCTCCCTGATTCTTGCTGTTAAACAAATTTGCTTCACTTAATGATACACACTGTAATTGTACTACTCTGCTTCTATTACATTTTCCATGATAAGGGATAGTTGGCTTTAATGTGGAGAAGTGAAAAATCCAGGCTTGGTTTGGGGCTGGGAATGTGTGATATGAACAGAATTCCTCTGTATTTTGGAGTATGGGCTCCAAATGTGGGGCTGCCCATTGCGTCTGTGGCATCTGAGATCAAAGAAAAGCAAAGGAGAAGCAATGGGCGGTACAACTGCGACATATAAGAAGGTTAAACATTTTCGTCCTAAGTGATTATAATACAGCATCACTTTGTGGTAACATAACTTTAACCACGGAGAGGATCAGTTAAGACCGGATGGAAGAAGATACAGCACTTGGTTCTGACAGTTTTTAAGAGTTATGGCTTCATCTCTTTATCAGGCCAACAGTACTTGTTATCCTATGAGAAGAAAAGCTTTCTTTCCTTCAGAGGGAGGGTCCCACACTTGTTCTCTATTCTTACGATTGTGTGGATCTCTCCCCACCCGCCACCCTCCGTTCTGACAGTTGGTTAAATGACTAGAAATCCACAAATCTAGCAACCAAAAAACAAGTATTTTTTATTTAATTTTATCCAAATTCAGGTTTCAGGTCCCTGAGAAATATAAAGTCTCTTAACATCCATTGCCTAGTTCCTATAAAGTGACCTATATGAGTTTTTTTTTTTTTCAACTGCCAAAAACTTATTTTGCAAACAAACAAACAAAGAAAATCTGAAAAAATTTAGAAGAGAGAACATATGCCAAGATGTGTTCTCCAGGCTGTTCCTCGGGGCCAAAGGAAATTATCCAACAAGGGTCATCTCTTTTTCATACGGTATTTAACCAATGTTCTGGAGCAAGCAGAGAGTAGTAGTCAATGCCCACCCAGCAGGACACTACTCCCCCAGGAATACTGACACAGCCTGCGCAGCCCCGCTTGGGGCCCCGGGGCCCCAGAAGTCCCACTTGGACCCGACCATGCTGAGGGGTTGGGTTTTCCTCTAGAAGATTCTCCAAAGTTCCAATTTTTAAAAGGCTTTCCATTTGTTACTCCTCAGCATGAACAAGGTGGCAGATGTTTGCGGGATATGAAATCTAACACTTACTCAACCATCATCATTCTGGAGATTTAAGATTCCCTTCCCTAGCTCATTTCTGAAACCAAACCAGGGAGAGGTAAGACTCCTGCTACGTTTAGCTGCCACTCAGAATGATGTTCTAAGCCTGACCTCTGGGACTTGACAATAACCACCGAGGCAGTGACATGAGGTTCAGTGTTGTGTAACAGGAGAGAATCTGCCTTAACAAAAGTCTTAATATTTCTACAACTTCAAATGAAGAAGTATGAAAAGAAAGAATAACCAAAATTCGGGTTACAGATGGTAAAGGCTCTTTTTCAGAACAGTGCACGTGGTAGTTAGACAAGATGCATTTAGTGACTTTAAAAATAAACATTTTCACATACTTATCTCAAGAAAGAGTATCATGTTTCATTTTCCATATATTATAAATAGCAAAAACAGATTCTAATCCCACAAATGCTAAGAAGCTTAAAATGCTATTATAGCTCAGGTGTATGGAGACACCCAGTGGTGAAAAAGATGGTCTGATTTTTCCCTCAACCCAGGGACAGTGGCTCTCACCCCTATCCAATGGCCCCTAATCTGTGGGAAGAAATTCCACGAGGAGGAGGGAAGCATAAGGTTAAAAAGAAATATGCATACTATACATATATATTTACAGTAAACTTCAGTAACCAGAATATTAACAAAAATAGCTTCAAGTAGTCCTTGATTTATTTTTTCATCTATTTAATACTGATGGTCTGAGGAAAAGAAGATAATAGTTAGATGGTTATATTAAAAACCTTTTTATTTTTTTGGCAGCTTTCTGTTAACACTTATTCATGCAGTGTTGTGTATCAATGTTTTGGGAGAAGTGATTAGATGGTCACATTACTTGTCTGAGTTTGTGGTGGAAGATGAACAGGTTCATATGCGATCTTCAGTTTAATCTATACAAAGAGGAAAGCCTGGGTGGATTAGGATGAGACCCTCATGTTTAGGGATCACCATGTCTCTGAGACTTAAAAAGAAAATTAGAGGAACCTAATCCTAGGACCAGGAAGTATGAGAACAGCAGGGCAACTGAAATTTCAGCCCATGCAATATATTTGGCAGGAACTAACCAGGAATGAAATCAGCATTATTATGACACTGAACATCATCAAAAAACAAAACACGTACTCTCTTCTTCATCATGTAACCAGATGTCTGAGACATGCTCTGATGGCTTCATGGAAACAATTACTTTTTTACTTTCCCCAGGATATAACATGGAGTATTTCTCAAAGATCTTAAAATAGAGGACTTAGGCTTTTTGTTTACAAATCCTTGGAAAAAAATTATATTCTACCCCAGCTCCTAACTATCCCAAAATAAACCCAAAGGCTTTTGCTTTCATGGTTAAGAAAGATTTATATGTTTTCTTCAAATGTCAAAAATCAGTGGTTCCCTCAGGCCTACCATGTCCCCCCGCCAGTTCAACACCCACCTCTGGGAAGGAAAAGAGGGTGGAGGAGAGGCAAGTAGGAAGACCGCCAACCTGACCCAAATGCGCCGGCCCTAGGCGGCTCCACGTAGTGAACTGTCCAGGCAAACACAGCAGCCAAGGCACAGCCGGCACCATCCCCAGCAGGCTTCAGAGAAGCCTTTCTGCTTCTGCCGGAGGCCCAGGACATTAGCACCCAAGTCCTCGGGTGTATGCGTGGGCAAGAGGCAGGACCACAGTTAGGATGGACTACTGTGGACGAGGGGATGAGAAGAGGCCCTGAAGATGAGATGTGTTTACCACTCTGTAGCCATGAAGGGGTACCCAGCTGCCAGTTCAGACCATAAACTCATTGTTTCCAAAGAGAGCTAGCTGTTGGGTGGAGCTGGAGTCTGGGTCTGCAGTTTTCCTGCGGCCAGACACAACTGTCCCCTCTGGGGTCTCTTTGGTTTTCTGAGGTGAGTTTTTCACATTCTTTAATTTTTGTTTGCCCTTTTCAGGGTTGAAGGTTCCTCTGCTGATGAACTGAGGCCTGTCTTCCAGGGATTTGGTCTGGCCCAATGGCCCTTCCATTCCCACGGCCTCCCCAGCTGAGGCAGCTCGGTAGAATGGAGATTTAGAATAAATCTGAAATCGTTTTCTGGTCCCATGAGAAGATGCAGTGTTAGACGAACATAAAGGAGAGGCTGAAGAGTCCACCGAATCCAAAGAGTCTTGCTGCTTTTTTAGCTGCTTTCGTAGCTTGCTTGAAGGTTCAGGTTTGCCAGCCGCCTTCAGGGAGCTCAGGGCTAAGCTTCTCTCTAAAGCAAAAGGAGAGATCAAAGCTCTAAGTGACAATTTCCTCTAAAGCAAATCATCCCAAAAGAATAGGTTTCACCATTCCCGTGTGATGGGTGGGCTGAGGTCTGAAAGGACCAGGCTGACCTACTTTGTCCACAGTCATAACCTGAGAAGTTATCCATTTCTACACATATCATTTAAGAATCAACCCCAAGAAGTCTGAAGTTCGACTACCCATTAGGAGAGGTCTACAACTGTCACTATCATTTAAAATACTGCCAGGATATGTAGTAATTCTAAGTCTCCCTGAGACATGCCAGGTAGTTAAATATCTCCTTTGGTATGAGCCCATCTCTCAGCAGGGCACAACTCCTACTAACCACCCTTAGAACATGGATCATGGGTCAGTAAGACAACATGTGTTGTGATTATTGGGTTTTCTCTGTGGTAAACAGAGGAGAAAACATTAAATTGACCAAAAAAACTCCATTACATTAAATGTTTGGTTTGATGAACAATACATAATGGAAGCTTCACAAAGATCAGTATATTTGAACTCCTTAGGACTTTGTCACCTTCTCACATAAGGTCAGGCATTCTTGAAAGGGATTTTGTCTTAGCTTGGGAATCCTTAATCGTCCCTTGCAAAACAAATCTGGAGTCTTTGATCTAATATGTTCATTTACCTGATTTCTCAGAGATGGCACCTTCAGACTCAATATTCAAATTTTCTGAGCTATCAGCAGTCCCAATGGAGGCCTCAGACTCAAGCGTTTCATCATCAGAAGCACGGGGTTCCAGTACAAGCATCTCAAATGTTAGCTCCTCCCTGTAAGATATAATCAAGAAATCCACTAGCGTTTGATAAGAAGAGGAAGGAAGACAACAGGAAAAAAAGACCTATGATGAAAGAAATTTAAGTAGCAAAACAGTCACATTTCCTACTGTTCCCATCCAAGGTGGTCATGAAGACTGGTAAGCCACAGTAATGATGAAGGCTACAAACACAAAGCCTGGGACCTCTAATAGAGCAAAGAGCGAGGTGGGAAAAGATGCTGCAGCTGTAAGGTATTTTGGTAAAATGAACTCTGGGCTGATAACCAGGTGATCAGGGTTCTAAACTCACTCTAAACTCATACATAATGCATTGGGAAAGTACTTTCCTCTCCGTGGACCTCAGCTTCCTCATCCACAAAACAAAGAGATGACATGAGATAATCTCTAAGATTCCTTCCAGCTCTTTAACTATCTTCCATGAACTGGCATTAACTGGCTACAGATGATATCCTTTACCTTAACCACAGAGAGACCTCTGATGAAGTAAAACGTCACTGATCTTTTTGTCCTTTGCCTCTTATGCCACCTCCACTCACAACATTCTCTACTCCTCTTCATCAGGCACCCACCTACCTCTCAGTTGTGCCTCCTTGTTCCCTCAAGTTTTGGTACTTGGTTCCTAATCTTGCTTTCTCGCTACTACCTGATGTCACCCTGATCTGTCAATAAACATCTTTGTAAAAGCTCACTTCAGTATTCTCACACTGAAGTGTCCTTGTGTCTGCTACTTCTAACAACCTTTCCTTCATGTTATATGGGCAACTTTCTCCAATGCACAGATCTTAGAGTTTGTCACTACCTGGAAATATACCAGCTCTGAGTCCCAAACTGTCCACAACCTCCTTACCAAATCTCTTTCAGAGCCTTCTCAGCTTTGCTTCCACTCTGCCTAGCTCAAACTATTCACCCTTCTATACCTCCAATACCATTTTCATCAAAGCTGAGTGAGGTCCTCTTTTCAAATCAGATAGCTAGCCCCTGGTCAATGTGCACCACTTCTGCCTTATCATGTTCTGCACAGCTGAGCCTCAGCTGCTTTTTTAGCTTACCAAAATTCTAGAATCAACCCTGACAGGCAAAAAGTTACTTTAACAGACTCGTATGTCCCCTAATGCATCAAGCTCTCAGACCTGGGATCCTGGAACTCAGAAACAAAAATCCCCTTAAAACTTTAAAGAGTCTTTATTGTCAATAAGAACCGGTACACAGTACCCTCAGAAAGAACCACAGCATGTCCGTATTATCCCCAAGATATAGTGTTATTGTTACCTACCCTTGCTCCAGTGATGGTAGAGGGCACAGAGCTGACTGTCTTCTCTCCTAAATTGCAACCAATTTTTCTACCTAGTATCCCAGCATCCACTAGAGTTCCTGCCTTACCCTGACCATCCAGTTGGTGGCCCCATGGCTATATTGATCCTCACATAATAGCCTTCTTTAGGGAGTTCTTTTTTTTTTTTTTTTTAAAGATTTTATTTGTTTATTTGTCAGAGAGAGAGAGAGAGAGAGAGCAAGCACAAGCAGGGAGGGCAGTAGGCAGAGGGAGAAGCAGGCTCCCTGCCCAGCAAGCAGCCCGATGCAGGACTCGATCCCAGGACCCTGGGATCATGACCTGAGCTGAAAGGCAGATGCTTAACCGACTGAGTTACCCAGGTGTCCCACTTCAGGGAGTTCTGAATAATACCCATTCTTGAAAGGGACTCTGTCTTAGCCTAGGAATCCTTACTCCTCATTTTAAAGACCAATCTGTTCATTGAAACTGATCTCAGACCTGTTAGGAATCCTGGCTAAGACTGACACACCTTATCCCAGCCAGCCTTCTCCAGCACTGTCACTGAAGAAGCTTCAGGTCTCCCTCCTCATGGAGCTTCCTTCGCTAAGGTGACAACTCTTCACGCTCTTACCCGAGTCCAGGCAACATGTCTTTGTCATCTTTGCATCCCCTGTATTACCTGATACAGTGCTTGACACATAGGGGATATTTAATAAATAAGAAAAAATCAAGAGAGCAGAGAATGAAGAAAATGAAAGCAGGTAATAAATAGTCGCTCCCTTTCCTCCTAGAAACTCACTTCTCTTTCTGTAGGTTCTCAATCTGCTCAGTCAGTACTCTCTCCTCTTGCTGCATAGCTGCTTGTTGTTGTTCCGTGATGTCAGTCTCCACAGCTGCTTCACTAGTCAAAGTCTCTTCTGGGACGTCAGACATGGAGGGCAACCGAACTACAACAGGAGAGGATGGACTTGGATAGTTTCCTCGACGAAGTCGCCCCTTTCCCTGAAAAGAAAAATACGTGTTAGCAAGTAAAGTGAGTGACTGCATTAGTTGTATGTGGCCCATTTAGGATAGCAAGTGTACTTCCATCACACCAGGTGAATGGTAGGAATAAATGGAAACTTTCGGCAAGGCCTCAGATATTTAAAAGATACTGTCCATCAAACACATTTAGATTAACTATTTCTTGCAAGAGCACTAGAAAACGGACACTTTGGTGGGTGGGACTGTAGGAACACATTATGCACTGAGAGGAGATTCTTCATTTAATCTAAGCTTTGTCCACTCCAAATTAAGTATCCACACATGGCTATTTAAATTTAAATTAGTTAAAATTAAATAAAAGTAAAATTTTAGTTCTGTATTCATATTAGTCACATTTCAAGTGCTCAATAGCCACAGGTGGCTAGTGGCTACCATACTGAACAGTGCAAGATATAGAACATTTCCATCATCCTACAAAGTTCTGATGGACAACACTGCTCTGTAACTTTAACCTTGGAATGCACAGTCTCTCTAGGAAGACTACAGAAACAGGTCCTGAAAAGTCAGTTTCATTTAAAAAAAAAAAAGTCATTTATGTATCACAGGATGCTAGTGAGAGAGATTCTGAGATCACCTTAAGGAATTTCCTTCTTGAGATCAGAGGGGAAAAAAATGTCATTGCTTTTAATTTGGTTACCTTGTATGTGACTTTAGCTTCTGATAATACCAGACTAGGTATTTCAGATTATACCTCCTGCTGAGAGCAACTGGACCAAACATAAAATATTCCTGAAGGCACCAGAGAGCTAGTTAACAAAGCAAACCAGAGAGAGGCTAGTTGAGCATTCAGGGCTAACCTAAATTTAAGAAGAGGTGGCTGGGAATCTGAGGAGAGCTTCTGACAGACTACAGCAGGGGTTAGCAAACTATGGCCCTGGGCCAAATCTGGCCTTACACCTGATTTTGTAAATAAATCTTTACTGAAATACATTCATGCTCATTAATTCACACATTGTCTAGGCTCTTCCAAAGAACAATGGCAGCACTGATTGTTGCATCAAGGACTGTATGGTCCACAAAGCCTAAAATATTTGCTCTCTGGTCCTTTATAGAAAAAGTTTGCCAATCCCTGGGGTAGAAATAAAACACACAAGGGTATGGACTGCTGGTAAGATCTTCATGCCTGACACAGGGATCCCCAAGGTTTGCATCCTAAACATAAGAGTAAACTGAAACAAAAGTCCTTGTGGACATTGTAGCCTAGCTTCGAGTCATTTGAATGGTCCAGAAAACTGTAATTCCTAAAACTGGATTAAAGTAACTCCAGATTGCTAGTGCCCTAGAACTTGACAGAAAAAAATGAAAACATGCCTTGGAGGAAAATCATATCCTCTCAGGCCTCAAAATATTTTTAGAAATAGTTTTTCAAATACTATGTATGACACATAATCAAAGGTAACCAAGCACAAAAGGAGACAAGACAATGTAAATGAAAACTGGTGAACACAACAAAACCCAGAAACCCTCAATGACTCCAGATATTGTGGCTATCAGACAGACTTAAAATACTCATGCTGAAGGAGATAGAAAGATCTGAAATAGCAGACTGGAAGTTAAGTCAGAAGAAAATACAAAGAATCAAGCAGAGAAAACAAAATTTTTCCTGAAAAAATTCAGAAAAGAAGGTAAAAAGTTAGAACACAATAAAAAGATCTACCATATGTAAAAAGAATATCAGAAGAGGCGAGAGATCCTGTAGAATACTGAGGAGGTAATGACAGAGCATTTTTCAAAACCAATTAAATATATCAACCTACTGACTGAAGAAAGCCTTCAAATGTTAAAGAAGATAAATAAAAAGAAGTCCATACATAGACACAATTGCTAAAAATTAAAGACAAGAGATAATCTTAAGATTTATTTATGACAGACAGAAAGCGTGAGAGCGTGAGCAGGGTGGGGAGGAACAGAGGGAGAGGGACAAGCAGACTCCGTGATGAGCACGGAGCCTGATATAGGGCTCGATCTCACAACCCTGAGATCATGACCTGAGCCGAAATCAAGAGTCAGAAAAAAAGTATACCTGCAACAAGGACACAAAGTTAATATTCAGAAATCAGTTAAATTTCTATATACTAATAATGAAGTAGCAGAAAGAGAAATTAAGAAAACAATTCCATTTTCTTTTTTTTTTTTTTTAATTTTATTTATTTATTTGAGAGAGAGAATGAGAGACAGAGAGCATGAGAGGGAGGAGGGTCAGAGGGAGAAGCAGACTTCCCGCCGAGCAGGGAGCCGGATGCGGGGCTCAATTCCGGGACTCCAGGATCGTGACCTGAGCCGAAGGCAGTGGCTTAACCAACTGAGCCACCCAGGCGCCCCAACAATTCCATTTTCAATAGCACCTAAAAGAATAAAATCCCTGGGAATAAACAAAGAGGTGAAAGACCTTTACCCTAAAAACTACATAACAGTGATGAAAGAAACTGAAGATGACACAAACAAGTGGAAAATATATTCCATGCTCATGGATTGGAAGAATTAATACTGCTAAATGTCCATACCACCCAAAGTAATCTACAAATTCAATGCAATATCTCAAAATAGCAATAGCATTTTTCACAGAACTAAAACAAATACTAAAATTTCTAGGGAATCATAAAAGACCCTGATTAGCCAATTCCAGATTTCAAGATACTACAAAGCTGTGGTAATAGAAACAGTATGGTACTTGCACAAAAACAGACACATAGATTAATGGAACATAACAGAGTCCAGAAACAGACCCTTGCTCAAATGGTCAATTAATTTACAACAAAGGAAGCAAAAATATACAACAGGGAAAAGACTGTCTCTTCAACAAACAGTGCTGGGATAACTGGACAGTTACATGCAAAAGAATGAACTGGACCACTTTCTCACACCAGACACAAAAATAAACTCAAAATGGATTAAAGACCTAAATGTGAGACCTGAAATCATAAAACTCCTAGAAGAGAACATAGGCAATAATTTCTCTGACACTGGCCACAGTAACATTTTTCTAGATATGTCTCCTAAGGTAAGGGAAACAAAAGCAAAAATAAATACTAGAACTATATCAAAATAAAAAGCCTTTGCACAGTGAAGGAAGCCAGCAACAAAAAGGCAACCTACTGAATGTGAGAAGATATTTTCAAATCATATATCTAATAAGGGGTTAATATCCAAAGTATATAAGGAACTTACACAACTCCAAACCAAAAAAACTACAGATAATCCAATTTAAAAATGGGCGGAGGACCTGAATGGACATTTTTCCAAATAAGACATACAGATGGCCTACAGACATGTGAAAAGATGCTCAACATCACTCATCATCAGGGAAATGCAAATCAAAACCACAATGAGATATCATCTTACATCTGTAAGAACGGCTAGAATCAAAAAGACAAGAAATAACAAATATTGGCAAGGTTATAGAGAAAAAGGAACATTCT
Organism: Mirounga angustirostris; assembly: GCF_029215605.1. Lineage (NCBI taxonomy): Eukaryota > Metazoa > Chordata > Mammalia > Carnivora > Phocidae > Mirounga > Mirounga angustirostris. Next base: position 34,804,618 of record NW_026991717.1, on the reverse strand, counting down.
TACACCAATGGTGGGAATGTAAATTGGTACAGCCACTTTGGAAAACAGTATGGAGGTTCCTCAAGAACTTAAAAGTAGGACAACCATATGATCCAATAATTCCATTACTGGATATTCACTCAAAGAAAATGAAAACACTAATTTGAAAAGATATATGCACCCCCATATTTACTGCAGCATTAACTTAAAATAGCCAAATTATGTAAGCAGCCCAAGTGTCCATTGATTGATAAATGGATAAAGAAGTAATGGAATATTATTCAGTCATAAAAAAAGATGAGCTCTTGCCATTCGTGACAACATGGATGGAACCAGAGGGAAAAAATCAGATAAAGACAAACTCACGATTTCACTTATATGTGGAATCTAAAAAACAAAGCAAATGAATAAACGAAAAGCAGAATCAGATCTATAAATGTAGAGAACAAACTGATGGCTGCCAGAGGGAAGGGGGCAGAGAGATGAGTTAAGGGAAGTAGGAGATTCAGGCTTCCAGTTATGGAATGTATAAGTCATGGGGATGGAAGGTACAGCACAGGAATCTAGTCAGTGGTACTGTAACTACCTGTAATAGCACTGCATACACCTGTGGTAAGCACAGGCATAACATATATTTGTTGAACACCTGAAACTAATGTAACATTGTGTGTTAACTATACTCAAAACAAATTTTAACTGAGTTATGAAATGGAAAACTATATATACATGTTTAACAAAAAGAAACTATTAGGTTCAAAGGTTACTTTTCAACAGAAATAATGGAAAGCAAAACACAACAGACGGTATTTCTACAGTAATGAAAGGAAAGAAACTACCAATCTAGAAATCTACACACAGCAAAACCACTTTCAAGAATGAAGTTGAAATAAAGACATTTTTAGACAAAGACAGAATGTGTCACCAATACAACTGCACTAAAGGACATATAAAAAATGAAGAGAAGTCAGGGTGATAAATGAAGAGCAAGGATAACAGAAAATATGTGAGTAATTTTGAATGAATATTGATTACATAAAACATTAAGAATAATGTGCTGGACTTAAAGTATACAGATAATTAAAAATAACAACAGCAACTATACCATATATAATAATATAATAGCTGAAGCATGTGAAAGTCCTTACATCATCTAAGATAAAAGCACAAATTAATAGATTTTGATAGTCATAGATTTATGTTGTAATCTTTAGGTTAACTATTAAAAAAAAGAGGGAAAAAATGTAAAACTTGAAACTAACAAAAGAAAAAATGGAATAAAAAGTAACCAAAAGAAAAAGGCAAAACAAAACAACAAACCCAAAAAAGGCAATAAAGAAAAGGAACATGCATCAGGTAGGAATAATAAAAAGCTCAAAATAAAATAGATTTAAATCCCAATATATCAAAGATTACATTAAATGTAAATAGATTAAATGCTCTAGTTAAAATCTGAAGAATGTCAGACTGTCTCAGTAAAGAAAACCCAAGTATATGAAGTTTATAAGGGACACATATAAAACAAAAGAATTCAGAAAGCTGGGTGCCTGGGTGGCTCAGTTGTTAAGTGTCTGCCTTTGGCTCAGGTCGTGATCCCAGGATCCTGGGATCGAGTCCCGCATCAGGCTCCGGGCTCAGCAGGAGGCCTGCTCCTCCCTCTCCCACTCCCCCTACTTGTGTTCCCTCTCTCGCTATGTCGCTCTCTGTCAAACAAGTAAATAAAATCTTAAAAAAAAAAAAAAAAAAAAGAATTCAGAAAGCTGAAAGTAAAAAGATGGGAATAAAAGACACAGCATGGGGGCGCCTGGGTGGCTCAGTTCGTTAAGCGACTGCCTTCGGCTCAGGTCATGATCCTGGAGTCCCTGGATCGAGTCCCGCATCGGGCTCCCTGCTCGGCGGGGAGTCTGCTTCTCCCTCTCACCCTCCTCCCTCTCATGCTCTCTGTTTCTCATTCTCTCTGTCTCAAATAAATAAATAAAATCTTTAAAAAAAATAAAAAATAAAAAATAAAAAAATAAAAATAAAAGACACAGCATGTCTAATCAAAAGAAACCTGGTGTAGCTATATAAATTCTAGACAAAGTAAACTTTAAGGTAAGAAGTGTTACCCGTGATGAAGAGGGATATTTGCAAAAGCTCAAATTATGAAGAAGATAGAAGATTTCCAAACTTGGAAGTGCCCAAGAAACGCCTTCTGAAAACTTAAAGTAACATACTGACAGAATACTCAAAGAAACAGACAAAGCTATAACTAGCCCAGAAAAAAACAAATGTGTACACACAAACCAGTAAAGCTACAGAATGGAACAACTTGATAAACATAAGTGATATTACAGACATATGAAGAATTCAGTATCTAACAACTTCAGAATATTCTTTATTTTCAAGCACATACAGCAAGAAAATATATTTCCAAGGGGTTAAAAATATTTATCTGACTTTTAAAGTAATTTAAAATAAGTTTCCTGATAGTGTCATCACAAAGAGAAAACTAAAAATCCCTATAAATTCAGAAATTAAGAAAGAGACTTTAAAATATCCATGGACAAAGAAGAAATCACAATGGAAATTAGAAATTATTTTGAACAGTATCAAAATATGTGAGATATACTTTAACACTGCCTACCTTAAAGTTATAGCCTTACATGCATACATTAGAAAAGAAGAAAGGTTAAAAATTAAAGAGATAAGCATCAATTTCAGGAAACTAGGTAAAGAACAACAAAGCAAACCAAAGGAGAAAAAAGGAAACAAAGAGTAAATGAACATTAGAAAAAAGAGGATCAAAGCTAGTGTGTAACTTTTTGAAGACTGATAAAAAGTTTAAAACCCTGGTAAGACTGAAGAAAAAATAAGAATTCACAGATAACCAAAGGCAGGAATGAAAAAAAGGATACTACTATAAATCTTGTAGATATGAAAAAGTTAAGAGGCTACTATGAACAACTTTATGTCAGTAAATCTGAAAGTTTATATAAAGTGGAGAAATTTCTACAAAAATCCAAGTAATTAATACTGTCAAAGAAGAAATTTAAAAATGTGAAAAATCTTATAAATTGAATCTATAATTTAAAACTTTTCCAGAAAGAAAACTATGGGTCAGATGATTTTACTAGCAAACAAGAAGACAAATTCTTCCACAGAAGTTTTTAAAAAAAGAATTCTTTCCCAACTCATTTTCAGAGGCCAGCATTACCTTGATATCAAAACATTAACAAGGGTATTAAAAGGACTATTATAGGATAATTTTACTCATTACCACAGGTGCAAAAATCCTAAAAACATACTATAAACCTAATCAAGCAATATATAAGAAGGATATTACCACAAGACTAAGTTGATTTATTGCAGTGATATGTAAATGATGGTTTAACATTAGAAATTCACTGTGTGTGTCAATAAAATAGTCTCACTTTTTTAAAGATTTTATTTATTTGTTTCAGAGAGAGAGAGTGCACAAGTTGGGGAGACAGGCCAAGGGAGAGGGAGAAGCAGACTCCCCACTGAGCAGGGAGCCTGATGCGGGGCTCGATCCCAGGACCCCAAGATCAAGACCTGAGCCAAAGTCAGATGCTTAACTGACTGAGCCACCCAGGCGCCCCAATAAAATAGTCTCATGAACACCAAAATACATATAGTAACAACAATTCATAAAATTCAACATAAAATCATAGTAACAACTCAGAAAACCACAAATAAAAGGGAACATACTTAAAAAGCATCTACAAAAATTCTGTAGCAAACATCATACTTTGTGATAGAAGACTGAAAGCTTTCCCACTGATATTGGGAACATGCCAAGAATGATTCCTATCAGCACTTCCTTTCTACATGGTACTGGAGGTTCTAGCTGATGTAAGAGAAAGAAATAAAAGGCATAAAGACTGTAAAAGACCAAATGAAGCTATCATTATTCACGAACAATATGACTGTAGAGGTAGAAAATCCAAAGAAAACCAGAGAATTATTAGAACAAGTGAGTTGAGAAAGGTCACCAGATACAAGGTGAAAAATACCATAATCAATTGTATTTAATGAGAAACAGATATAAAAATTTTAAATAACATTTATAATTGTATTAAAATATTAAAATCCTAGTAATAATTCAAACTAAAGATGTGTAAGATCACTATATACCAAACTTTAAAAAATTTTTGAGAGGAACTGGTCTATATGGAGAGAGAAATCATGTTCATGGATGGGAACAATATTGTAAAAAAAAAAATCTCAATTCTCCCTAAAGCAATCTACTAATTCAATGGAATCTCAGTAAAAATCCCAAGAGAATTTTTGTGAAGCTGATTCATAAAGAGCCAAGAATAATCAAAACACTATTGAAGAAGAAGGTAGGATGACTTGTTCCAGCAGATATTTTTAGAAAGCTATAGTAATTAAAAACACTGGTGTTGGTACAAGGTCAAAACAGAGAGCACAGAAACAGATCCATGCACATATAGACTCTTGATTTATAATAAAAGGGGAACTTCATGGCTGTATGGAAAGAATGTTTTTTATTTTTTAATTTTTTATTTAATTTTTTTTTTTAGAGCAAGACAGCAAGCAATGGGGGTGGGGTGACAGTGGGAGAGAGAGAATCTTAAGCAGGTTCCTGGCCAGGAGCGGAGCCCAATGTGGGGCTAGATCTGATGACCCTGAGATCATGACCTGAACTGAAATCAAGAGTCGGACGCTTAACTGACTGAGCCACCCAGGAGCCCCCAAAATATTTTTTAAATAAATGGTGCTGAAAAAACTGGATATCCATGTGGAAAGATAAAGATCACTGCCTTCATTTTATCACATACAAAAACTGTCTCCACGTGGACTGGATACCTAAATATCAAAGGCAAAACACTAAAGCTTTTTAAAAGATAATAAAGATGATCTTTATGACCTCAGGTAGTAAAAAAAATTTTTACACATGACCCTACAAGTAAAGATTGATAAATTAGACTACATTAAAATTTAGAACCTCTGTTAATCAAAAGATACCTTTAAAACAGGGTGATGGGTATTGAGGAGGACACAGGTTGTGATGAGCACCGGGTGTTATACCTAACTAATGAATCATTGAACACTACACATCAAAAACTAATGATATATTATATAGTGGCTAACTGAACATAAAAAAAAGATACTTTTAAGAATGGAAGAAAAAATCTGAAACAGAAGTAACCAGATTCATAAAGAACTCCTACAAATCAAAGACAGACAGACAACCCAAATAGAAAAATGGGCAAGGGATGGGAACAGGTCCTTCACAAAAGAGGACAGCCAAATGGCCAGTATACTTATGAAAAGGTGCTTAAGCACATTAGAGTCACAGCATAAAAATGCAAATTAAACCACTCTGACACAACCATTAAAATGGCTAAAATGAAGGAATCTGGCAATATATGTAGTGGAGTAGAACAACCGGGAACCCTCCCTCATACACTGCTAGTATAGTACAACCATGTTGGAAAAAAGTTTACTATTATGTAACTAATGTTGACGAAACATATACCTGTGACCCAGTAATTCCACTCCTATGTATCGTCAACAAAAATATGTGCATGTCTCTATCAAAAATACATGTATCAGAATGTTCATAGCAGCATTATTCATAATTCCCCAAAACATAAGCCAAAAGTCCTTCAACACTAGAATGGATAAATTGTGGTATACATATATACCGGGATACTATACAGTTAACAACAATGAGCTACAACTAACCACAACAATATGGATAAGTCTTACACACATACTTATTTTAGTCAGATATAAAACAATACATGTTACATGATTCCATTTTTATAAAGCCCCAAAACAGGCAAAACAAAACTATAGTGTTCAGAGATACATACATACAACAAATAAAAGAGAGTAAGTGATTAACATAAAACTCCGGTTATTGCTTACTTTGGGAGAGAGAGAAGGGACTGTGTTCGGAAAGAGAAAGAGGAGAACCTCTGGGGGTGCTGGCAATGTTCTATTTCTTGACCTAAATGTGGTATTTAGATAGTCCCTTTATAATGCATTAAGATATGTATGTATGCTTCTGTGCTTTTTCTATGTGTTGTATTTCACAATAAAAAAGATATTTTAAGAGGTTCTTTTCAAAGTTTGCTATTTACGCAAATATACCAATATCTTTTGAATAGCATGGGAAAATAAACTGACAGATTTCTGAGTTGGTTTTGGGAAGAAAGAAGGAAGATATGCTGTCTCAGAAACAGAAACTGCTGATCTAGCCCACATGGTGAGGTGAAAGTGGAGGGCAGCTCTTAAGGGCATTCAGACTAACTCTTCCAAATTCATGCATTCTAGAACACAGAGCAGGATGAAAATCAAGAGGATTACAAGATTGCTATTCTACTTTCAGTTCTGAGTTCAAAAAGTAAAGGATATATTAAGAAAAAGGCCCTCAAAATAGAAGATCAGTCTGCAAATTTAAGAAAGGATGACTCAGAAGAAGATGGCACTGTGGAACTGAGGAAGAGAACAGGATCTGGAGTTATTATCAACACAGTGCCCATTATGACTGGTCACAATCACATTATAAATTTCAGGACATCTTGATTTTGACTATTTTAATGAAGCCAAATAAATGACTAAAACATAATGTAATATAAAAGCCTCAGGGAGCTGGAAAAATCTGAACTTATTCCTACTACACACTTAGTATTCAAGAGAAGAGTTGCCTTTGTTCAGCGTTCATATCATCATCTAGCCAACTAAGTAGTTCACCATGGGTTAGCTAGGAATTATTTAAGAGAGCCGAAGAAAATCAAACAGGCTATTCAGGCCTAAGTTCTAATCAGCATTAAACAAAGATGAAGAAAAAGGTGAAACCCCTACAGCTCAGTTCTCTTACAAAGTCAAAGAAAGTACTTTTTAAAGTTGATTACACAGAGCTTTTAGAAACATGGAAATGGAAAACTGCTAATATTGTGTTCAAAATTGGACATAAATTTGTATACTGTAGGGTTTTTTTTTAAATCTGCAAACATACCAAATTATTAACACTAGTTTGAGTAGAATAATATCCTTTATTCTCTACACTTTTCTGTACTTTCAAACTTTCCCATAATCGGCATGACTTTTTTTTTTTAAATGTAATTTTTTTTTTCAGAGCAATGTTCACTTGCATATTGTTTTTTAGTAGTTTTACCTGTAATTGGTTTTCTACCATCTATGCAAAAGTCAATAGGGTGAAAAAGGCAAATATTTTCTTGGCATTATAATAAAAATATATTTGACCTCATGGACTCTCTGAAGAGCCAGCAGTTAACACGTTGAGCAGTCAGTGGTTGGTGAATCCTTCGTTCATTTTTCACTAGGTGGGAGGTCTTTCCCTATTTATTTATATGAGCTTCTCCTTATTAATTTAGGGAAAATTAGACCTTGTGATATGAATTGTAGATATTTTCTTAATGTGTCATTTCCCTTTTGCCTTGCTTACGGTCATTTCTATCATACAATAATACTTTATATCTATGCTGATGAACCTACCAACTTTTCTTTTAATGGTTTTCTATAATAGAAAAACCTTCTCTACTCCAAGATTACAGTATATTTTTCTATCATAATAGGGATTTTATTGGTTTGGATTTATCACACACTTTATGAACAATTTATACCCAATTCTTCAGGCAAATACCAAATATAAAGTCAAATTGTAGTCCTTTTCTGAGAACTTAATTCAGTGATTTTCCAGCTTAAACTTCAGCGATAAATTATTCCTAAAATCAAGATATCAACTATAATTATCGCAAATGTTGGTTAAGTGCAAATCTGAAGTCTGACTAATCCAGGTTTCAATATCATACATAATACTCAGATTTCCAATCCAAGTCACTAGGAAAAGCTGGACTACCACTACCAAAGATGTCACGGATAACACACAATTCTCATAGATCAGGGAGCAGTTTAAGACATTATGGAGGGTTAACTATTTTCAATTTTTTTTTTAAATTTTTTATTTTTTCCCCAAGTCTTTATTTATATCCCAATTAACATACAAGGTAATATAGTTTCAGATGTAGAATTTAGTAATTCATCACTTACATGTAACACCTGGTGCTCATTACAACAAGTGCCCTCCTTAATACCCATCACCTATGCCGTTCCCCCTCTCCCCCACCTCCTCTACAGTAAGTATCACTTTTGTTCTCTATAGTAAGAGTCTGTTTCTTGGTTTGCCTCTCTTTTCCCCCCCAATACTCATTTGTTTCTTAAAATCCACATATGAGTGAAATCATATGGTATTTGTCTTTCTCTGACTAATTTCACTTAGCATAATACTCTCTAGCTCCATCCATGTATTGCAAATGGTAAGACTGCATTCTTTTTGATGGCTGAGTGATATTCCATTGTGTGTGTGTATGACACACCACATGCTCTTTATCCATCCCTCAGTCAATGAACATTAGGGCTGTTTCCATAATTTGGCTATCGTAGATAATGCTGCTATAAACATCAGGGTGTATGTGTCCCTTTGAGTCAGTATCTTTGCATCCTTTGGGTAAATACTTAGTACTACAATTGCTGGATCGTTGGGTAGCTCTATTTTTAACTTTTTGAGGAACCTCCATACTGTTTTCCAGAGTGGCTACACCAGTTTGCATTCCCACCAACAGTGTAAAACACTGATGAAAGAGCACGAGAGAGGGGAGCGGGAGAGGGAGAAGCAGACTCCCCGCTGAGCAGGGAGCCTGATGCGGGACTCGATCCTGGGACTCCAGGATCATGACCTGAGCTGAAGGCAGTCGCCCAACCAACTGAGCCACCCAGGCACCCTGGAAGAATTTTTTTTATCACTGTTTTGTATATGTGACTTTTTTTAAAGCTCTAAAAAACATGTGTTTTGTTTTTTTTCTTTTATTCCCCCAGCTTTATTGAGCTATAATTGACATATAACATTGTGTAAATTTAAGATTACATGTGATATTTTGATGATATATGTGTATATCATGAAATGATTACCACAATACAGTTAGTTAGCACATCCATCACCCCACATAGTTACCTTTTTTTTTTGGTGATGGTGGTGGTGAGAACATTTAATATCTACTCTCTTAGCATCTTTCAGATATACAATATAGTATTGTTAACTATAGTCTCTAATAAATAAACAAAATCTTTAAAAAAAAATTCTCCCAGATTGTACAAGAAGTGTAATACAGGGATCACTGACTTGATAAGTGATATCAATTTAATAACATTTAGCCTTAGTTTCTGTTTTCTGAAGATGTTTTTAGTTTCCTGGTCAGTAGTCACTTCAGTCTGTTTACCTTTTGCTCCCCCTTTCCCTTTTGTTTGCTTTTTTCCCCCTAAAGATTGATCCTTTATTGCCACTTTTCATAGCTTGGTTTCAACTTGTGTAGAAAAAGGTTTTAGTTGACCACCTTGCTGATTTCCTCTTGGGCTCTTCCATAACTGCCCTTTCAGCTAAACTAAGCTTCCTCTTGGATATTTTGGCAGTGTGAAGGTGAAGAGTGGGATGCTTGAGTGACTGCAGGATGCAGGGCAGTGAGAGCTCTGAAAAGCTAGAATGCCTGAGCTGTACTTTCATTCTGTATTTTTCAGTCTTTGATTCACTTGGATCAGTATTTTAATTCTTGTTTTTTCCCTACATGGCTATCCATTTTTCCTTCACCATTAACTGGATATATACCTTTAAAATGCCACTCGCCTGGGGTGCCTGGGTGGCTCAGTTGGTTAAGCGACTGCCTTCGGCTCAGGTCATGATCCTGGAGTCCCGGGATCGAGTCCCGCATCGGGCTCCCTGCTCGGCGGGGAGTCTGCTTCTCCCTCTGACCCTCCCCCCTCTCATGCGCTCTCTCTCTCTCTCTCATTCTCTCTCTCAAATAAATAAATAAAATCTTAAAAAAATAAAAATAAAAAAAATAAAAAAGTAAAATAAAATGCCACTCGCTTTAATGTTTTATCTTTTTTTTTTTAAGGACTTCCCAAATTTTTCTTATTTTCTTCTTATAAATTTTATTATCAACTTGTCAAGAGTCCCTCCAAATATTATTTTGCTATTTTTACTGAGATCACATTTGTAGGTAAAGGATTACAAAACTTTCTTTGACCTTGGAGGGAAGATGGCAGCAGAGTAGAAGGACCCTAGGCTTGCTTTGTCCCACAAATACAACTAGACAACTATCAAATCATCCTAAATACCCCAAAAATTGACCTGAAGACAGGCAGAACAAATTCCACAGGAAGAGAAGAGGCCACACTGAAGGAGGCAGGAAGTGCAGGAAACAAAGCTTCGGAGAGAAACGGACTGTGGCTGCTGCACTGGGGAGGATCTGAGTTTGTGAAGAAGGCTGAGAGACAGACTAACACACAGGAGAGTGCACAGGGAGAATGATTCCCATAGCAACTGGTCTGGAAAGAGAAAGGGCCGGAGTTTTGAGAGTTCTTGCAACCAAGTGAGGCTTAAAGCCTGGCTTTAAAGGTCAGCATGCTTGCCTGTGGGAGAGCTCTGAAGACACTGGGGGTATACTTGGAGAAAAGGCAGGGCAAACAGCCCATGAACGTACAGTGGGGACAGCAATCTGAAGAGTGCCTAGGGCACACAGTGGGGAGGTTAGTTGTTCATTTCTGAGCATGTCCTAGAGGGGCAGCAATCTCAGAGAGACCCCTCTAGGAACAAAGGAACTGGCAGATGCCATTTGCCTCCCTACCACTCAGCATAAGCACAGGGCAATTTGCAGGAACCAGCACAGCACCAACAGCTGCTACCTAACTTGCTTACACCAAGTCCCCTCTCCCCTGTCCCTGCATTCCATGCTCCAGAAGAACTGCCCTTCCCAGTCACATTTGCCTCAGTCCCAGCACAGCAGGCCTCCTCCCCCAGAAGACTGACCCAAACCCTCAAACCCCTGCCAATACTGCATCTCCTGACCCGGGAGTTTTGCTACACCTTGGTTCCAGTGGTGGTGGCTACACATCTCATTTCACAAGCAGACCAGAGCACACCTAGTTAAAACATACCATATTCAGGTCAGGGACCAAATACTGCCCATAATAGGCAAACACAGCCTCTGTAGACAACTGGCCTGAAGGATAAAGCAGCCAGGACACAATAAGAGAGCACACGCAGCACATACTGGAGACACTCCTAGAAGTACCAGGCCCTTGGGAACAGGGGACACTATACTGCAGGGCACTAAAGGACCTCTTCCTCATAAAGCCATTACCCTCAAGAATAGGAGACATAGCTGACTTTCCTAATGTACAGAAACTTAGAAAAAATGAGAAGACAGAAGAATTTGTTCAAATGAAAGAACAGGACAAGGCCACTGCCAGAGATTTAAGTGAAGCAGATGTAAGTAAGTAACATGCTTGATGGAGAATTTATTTTTATTTTTTTTAAGCAGGCTCCATTCTGGGCTCCAACACCAACACAGGGCTTGAGCTCACAACTCTGAGATCAAGAGTTGGGTACTTAACCTGCTGAGCTACCCAGGTATCCCTTGATGGAGAATTTAAAGCAATGATCATAAGGATACTCACTGGACTTGAGAAAAGAATGGAGAACATCAGTGAGACCATTAACATAGAGATAAGGAACAACATACAGAGATAAAGGGCTCAATAAACAAAATGAGAAATACACTTGATGGAATGAACAGAAGACTGGAAGAAGCAGAGGAACAAATTAATGACCCAGAAAACAGAGTAATGTAAAGTAATCTAGCTGATCAAAAGAGAGAAAAAAGAATTACACAAAAGAAGAATAAACTTATGGAAATCAGAGACTCCATGAAATGTAATAACTTCCGGAGTCCCAGAGAAAGAAAAGAGAGAAAAGGGGGCACACAATTTATTTGAAGAAATAATAGCTGAAAAATTTACTAATCTGGGGAAGGAAACAGATATACAGATCCAGGAAACACAGAGAACCCCCTACAAAATCAATTAAAGCAGATCCACACCAAGACATACTGTAATTAAAATGGCAAAATATAATGATAAAGAAAAAATATTAAAAGTATCAAGACAAAAGAAGACAGTTACATACAAAGGAAACCCCTCTAAGGCTATCAGCAACTTTTTCAGCAGAAACTCCAAGCCAGAAAGGAGTGGCATAATATATTCAAAGTGCTGAATGGGAAAAACCTGCAGCCAAGAATACTCTATCCAGCAAGGTTATCATTCAGAATAGAAGGAGAGATAAAGAGTTTCCCAGACAAACAAAAACTAAAGAAGTTCATGACCACTAAACCAGCCCCACAAGAAATATTAAAGGGGACGCTCTGAGTGGAAAGGAAAGACAAAAAAGACAGTGAGAAGGCAAGAAACACAAAAGCAAAGAAAAAGGAATATTTCTTTAAAAAATCAGTCAAAGAACTCAAAAAATAAAAGGATGTAAAATATGACACCATATACCTAAAACATGGGGAGGAGTAAAGAATGGGTTCAAACTTAATGACCATCAACTTATATGCAGAAGAGGTTATATACAAACCTAATGGTAAAGACAAATCAAAAACAACTAATAAACATGCAAAGAGTAAAGAGAAATAACTCCAAATATATCACAAAGAAAATCAGCAAATCATGAAAGAGAGAAAGACAAGGATCAGAGAAAACCTTCAGAAATAATCACAAAACAATTAATAAGATGGCAATATACACATTATCTATCAATAATTACTTTGAATGTAAATGGACTAAATGCTCCAATCAAAAGACATAAGGTGAGGGAATGCATTAAAAAAACAAGGCTCATCTCTATGCTGCCTACAAGAGACTCATTTTAGACCTAAAGATACCTATGGATTGAAAGTGAGGGGATGGAGAAACATCTAGTGTACAAATGGATGTCAAAAGAAGTAGCAATACTTCTAACAAGCAAAATAGACTTTAAAACAAAGACAGTATAAGAGACAAAGAAGGACACTATATAATAATAAAGGGGACAATCCAAAAAGAAGATAAAATAATTGTAAATATTTATGCACCCAACATAGGAGCACCCAAATACATAAAGCAGCGAACAGCAAACATAAAGGAATTAATAGATACTAATACAATAATAGTTGGGGACTTTAACACCCTACTTACATCAATGGACAGATCACCTAAAATAGAAAAACAACAAGGAAATAATGGCTTTGAATGACACACTGGAACAAATGGATTGCACAGACATATTCAGAATATTCCATACAAAAACAGAAGAATACATATTCAAGTGCACATGGAACATTCTCCAGAACAGATCACATATAAGCCACAAAACAAGCCTCAACAAGTGTACTTGTTGTGATGAGTACCAGTTGTTAAATGGAAGTGCTGAATTACTATATTGTACACCTGAAGCTAATATCACACTGTCCTGTTAACTAGCTGGAATTTAAATAAAAACTTAAAAAAAAAAAAAAAGACAACCTCAACAAATTCAAAAAGACTAAAGTCATACCATGCATCTTTTCTGACCACAATGCTAGAAAACTGAAGTCAGCCTTAAGAGAAAATCTGGAAAGACCAAGTATGTGTAGGTTAAATAACATACTACTAAACAATGAATCGGTCAACCAGGAAATAAAAGAAAATTAATAAGAATAAAAAATAAAAGAATTAAAATGTACATGGCAACAAATGTAAGTGAAAACAAAAACAGTTCAAAACCTTTGGGATGCATCAAAAGCGGTCTTAAGAGGGAAGTTTATAGCAATACAGGCCTATCTCAAGAAGCAAGAAAAAGAAAAATCTCAAACAACCTAACCGAAAAAGAAAAACAAACAAAACCTAAAATAAGCAAAAGGAAGGAAATAATAAAGATTAGAGCAGAAATAATTTATATAGAAACTAAAAAAACAATAGGATGGATGAAACCAGGAGCTGATTCTTTGAAAAAAATCAATAAACCTGATAAAACTCTAGCCAGACTTATCAAGAAAAAAGAAAGAGAAAGGACTCAAATAAATAAATCACAAATGAGAGAGGAGAAATAACAACCAACACCACAGAAATACAAAGGATTATGAGAGGTAATTATGAAAAACTATATGCCAACAAATTGGGCAACCTAGAAGAAATGGGTAACTTCCTAGAAACATGTAACCTACCAAAACTGAAACAGGAAGAAATAGAAAATCTGAACACACTGATTACCAGCAAAGAAACCAAATCAGTAATAAAAAAAACTCCCAACAAACAAAAGCCCAGGACCAGATGACTTCACAGAATTCACAGGCAAATTCTACCAAACATTTAAATAATAGTTCATACCTATTCTTCTCAAACCATTCCAAAAAATAGAAAAGGAAAGAAAACTTCCAAATTCATTCTGTGAGGCCAGCATTACCCTGATACCAAAACCAGATAAAGACACCACTAAGAAAGAGAACTACAGGCCAATTTCTCTGATGAACACAGATGCAAAAATCCTCAACAAAATATGGGCAAACCAAATCCAACAATACATCAAGAAAATCATTCACCACGATCACATGGGATTTATTCCCCTGCAAGGGGGTTCAATACAATCAACATGAGAAATCACATCAATAAGAAAAAGGATAAGAACCAAATGATCATATCCATAGATGCAGAAAAAGCATCTGACAAAGTACAACGTATCCATTCATGAGAAAAACTCTCAACAAAGTAGGTTTGGCGGGTATACACCTCAACATAAGAAAGGCCATATATGAAAAACCCACAGCTAACATCATACTCAATGGGGAAAAACTGAGAGCCTTTCCCCTAAGATCAGGAACAAGGGAAGGATGTCCACTCTCACCACTTTTATTCAACAAAGTAATGGAAGTCCTACCTAGCCACAGCAATCAGACAACAAAAATATATAAAAGGTATCCAAATCGGTAAGGAAGAAGTAACTTTCACTGTTTGCAGATGACATGATACTAAATATAGAAAACCCTAAAGACTCCCCCAAAAAACTGCTAGAACTGATAAATTCAGTGAAGTCAGAAGATACAAAATCAATGTACAGAAATCTGTTGTATTTCTATAAATCAATAATGGAGCAGAAAGAGAAATTAAGAAAACAATCCCATTTATAATTGTACCAAAAATAGTAAGATACCTAAGAATAAACCTAACCAAAGATGTAAAAGATCTTGTACTATGAAAATTATAAAACACTGATGAAAGAAATGGAAGATGACACAAAGAAATGGAAAGATATTCCATGCTCATGGATTTTAAGAACAAATATTGTTAAAATGTCTACACTACCCAAAGCAATCTACACATTTAATGCAATCCCTACCAAAATACCAATAGCATTTTTCACAGAACTAGAACAAACAATCCTAAAATTTGTATGGAAACACAAAAGACCCTGAATAGCCAAAGCAATCCTGAAAAAGAAAAGCAAAGCAGGAGGCATCACAATTCTGGACTTCAAGTTATATTACAGAGCTATAGTAATCAAAACATATGGCACTGTCACAAAAACACATAAATCAATAGAACAGAATAGAAAAATCCAGAAAAAAACACAACTATATGGTCAATTAATCTTCAACAAAGCAGGAAACAATATCAGGTGGGAAAAAGTCTCTTCAACAAATGGTGTTGGGAAAACTGGACTGCAACATGCAAAAGAATGAAACTGGACCGCTTTCTTACACCATACACAAAAATAAATTCAAAATGGACTGAAAACCTAAATGTGAGCCCTGAAACCATAAAAATCCTAGAGGAGAGCAGACAGCAACCTCTCTGACATCAGCCATAGTAACTTCTTCCTAGATATGTCTCCTGAGGCAAGGGAAACAAAAGCAAAAATAAACTATTGAAACTTCATCAAAACAAAAAGCTTCTGCACAGTAGAGGAAACAATAAAACTAAAAGGCAACCTACGGAATGGGAGGAGATATTTGCAAATGACCTTATCTGATAAAGGGTTAATATCCAAAATATATACAGACCTTATACAAATAAAAAAAAGAATTTAGTACAATTCAACACCCCAAAAACAAAGAATCCAATTAAAAAATGGAAGAAGACATGAACAGACATTTCTTCAAAGAAGACAAACAGATGGCCAACAGATAAATGAGAAGATGCTCATCATCACTTATCATCGGGGAAATGCAAATCAAAACTACAAATGAGATATTACCTCAAACCTGTCAGTATAGCTAAACTCAAAAACACAAAAACAACAGGTGTTGGCAAGGATGTGGAGCAAAAGAAACGCTCGTGCAGTGTTGGTGGGAATGCAAACTGGTGCAGCCACTGTGGAAGACAGTATGGAGCTTCCTCAAGAACTTAAAAGTAGAACTACACTATGATCCAGCAATCGCATTACTGGGTATTTACCCAATGAATACGGAAATACTAATTCAAAGGGAAACATGCGTCCCTATGTTTATAGCAGCATTATTTACAATAGCCCAGATATGGAATCAGTCCAAGTATCCACTGACTGATGAATGGATAAGGAAGATGTGGTATATAAATACAATGGAATAGCCATTTAAAAGAATGAAATCTAGCCATTTGCAAAGACTTGGATGGAGCTATAGAATTTAATGCTAAATGAAATAAGTCAGAGAAAGACAAATACCAACTGATTTCACTCATATGTGGAATTTAAGAAACAAAACAAACCAGGCAAAGGTGGAAAAAAGAGACATACACACAAACCAAGAAACAGACTCTTAACTATAGATGGTTACCAGAGGGGAGGTGGGTGGGGTGAATGGATGAAATAGGTGATGGGGGTTAAGGAGTGCACTTATCATGATGAGCACTGGATGATTAAAATGAAAACTTAAAAAAAGATAAGCCTCCTTCCTTGTTTATGAAAATTTGATCTTTGGTCAATGTTCTAGCTGCAGGATCCCTAGAAACCTGGTAAAGGTAGCACGAAAACAATGTTATTAAATACACTGCCTCTGGCAAAAATTACCTTGATTGGTAAATTCATCTAGAGAAGAAGCAGTGATAAATAAGTTATAAATATCTGGTCAAAAGCCATATATTTGGACTTTCCTGAGTGTGCAGTCTTGTAATTAGAAAAATTCCTTACAGGGACCTTGGAAACTATGTCTATGGAATTTTATAAAAGACACTGATTCCCATGGAGGCATGAAACTTGTAAGGCAGAATGGATCTGCACTCCCTAAATTTGGGTCTCTTTTTTTGCACCTGAGCTGTGAGGTGCTAAAGAGGCTAAAGATAACTAAGTCCTTGATGGCTGTATGGCAGCATGGACTGCGACAAGGACTCTGGCAGAAGAGAAAGACCTTATGCTGTCTGCTGGCATGCTGTGCTTCCTGTCCCACATCCATCTAAGTGATTCCGCTGCCAAATGTAGCCCATGGTAGACTTATAAGTCTGAAATTTAAGTCTAAGAAGATACCCCTTTTCCATGCTATTGGGTATTAGAACAATAATAGAACTGAAATAGAACAGGAAGAACTGACACCCCTATAAAATTCAGTCTTCTTTTCCAAATGCAATTGTTAAAGCCTGCTTTTCTAATTCTTGGGGTCTTTTTATCTTTCATATTTCTTCTTCCACATTTCTTTGTTACGTGTATTTCTTGGTATTTTATGTTGGTTTTATGAACCCTGTATATATTGTATTTTTTCCCATACATACAATAGTAAAGTTTAATTTATAAATTAGGCACATGCACACACAAATACAAATGGGCATTTTTTTCCATTATATCATCCAACTGGTTGCATTTATTAAAGTTATTAATTACTGGGGTGCCTGGGTGGCTCAGTTGGTTGGGCGACTGCCTTCGGCTCAGGTCATAATCCTGGAGTCCCGGGATCAAGTCCCACATCGGGCTTCCTGCTCGGCGGGGAGTCTGCTTCTCCCTCTGACACTCCCCCCTCTCATGTGTTCTCTCTCTCTCATTCTCTTTCTCTCAAATAAATAAAATCTTGAAAAAAAAATAAAGTTATTAACTATTAATTGTGCCCACACACCCTATTGAATTCTCTTAAAATCTATAAATTGTTTTTTAGTTTTCTTGAGTCTTACATACAGAATAGAAATAGTGATAATTATAACTCTTAAGTTTTGTACCTCTGAGTCCTTTTCATCATCTAATTGCAGTAGCTAGTACCTCTAATCAACGTCAAATAACAGTGGGGATAATGGACATCCTTGCCTTTTTCTGATTTTAATCAGAATGTTTCCAGTGTTTCTCTATTAAGTAATATGCTGGCTTTGGGGTTGAGACAGATAAACTGTACTATGCTAAGGAATTACAGACATACCCCTATTTTAATAAGAATTAAAAAAAATAATATATATATAATTATATTGAATGCCTTTTAAATATCTATGAGGATCAATTAACATGGTGAATTATGTGAACAGTTACCCTGATATAGAATCATCCTTTCATTCCTAGGTTATATCCCACTTGGTCAAGGTTTATGTTTATGGGCTACTGAATTATGCTTGCTACTATTTTAACTTGCAATTAACTTGTAATAGATGAGACAGTTCTAAATTTATATATCAAGTATTTTACTGATATATATATATATATATATACACACACACATACATATAAATCAATGTGTCAAGTGCTGTTCCTATGACTTTGTGAATATTAACTCATTTAACTCTGTGAGTTTGGTATTATTAACCCCAATTTATAGATGAGAAAACTGAGGCATGGAGATTAAATGACTTGCCCATCACAAAATAGCTAGTAAATTGGCACTGGGATTTACACACAAAAGTCTAGTCCAGAGCCCATCCTGTACTCCGCTGCCTTTAAATTTTTTGTGTGCAAAAGATTAGCTAGATTAGCTAATGATTTGTCAGAGAATCAACTTTATTAGTTTCACCATTTTTTGTTGTTTCTAATGTATTTCGTGCTGTTACCTTCATTAACTCTTTCTTTCTCCTTTCCTCAGGTTTATTTATTTATTTATTTTTCCTCAGGTTTATTTTGTTATTCTAACTTCTTGATTAGAAGTTTATTTTTTCTTGTTAAGTTTCAAACACTGCTTTAGCTACATATCCCAGAAACTCAAGATAGTGTTTTTACAGTAATTTTTAAATCACTCAATAATTTCCTCTTTGCCCTTAAAGGTTTTTCTTGTGGCCTGATTTTTTCCCACAGACTTATTATTTTATTTAAATTTTATTATGAAATATTTTATACTTAAAGATAATACAAAATTTACAAGTATAGTTTCAAAGATAATAAAACAAATACTTGGGCGCCTGGGTGGCTCAGTTGGTTAAGCGACTACCTTCGGCTCAGGTCATGATCCTGGAGTTCCGGGATCGAGTCCCACGTCCGGCTCCCTGCTCAGCAGGGAGTCTGTCTCTCTCTCTGACCCTCCCCCCTCTCATGCTCTCTATCTCATTCTCTCTCTCAAATAAATAAATAAAATCTTTAGAAAAAAAAATAAATAAAAATAAAACAAATACTTGTGTGGCTACTACCCAGATACTGAAGTGTTGTGGCCTCATTTTGAGAATATTCCATGGGCAGCCAAAAAAGTGTACATTTTCTCTTTGTGGATATATAATTACACATATTGTTGTCCCCCCTTATCTGTGGGGGATACGTTCCAATGCCACCAGTGGAGGCCTAAACCATGGATAATACTGAACCCTGTATATACTATATTTTTACCATACATACATTACAATAATGAAGTTTATAAATTAGGCACAATAAGTGATCAACAATTATAACAATATACTGTAATAAAGTTATATGAATGTGGTCTTTCTCTCTCTCAAAATATCTTATTGTACTGTACTCCTCCTTCTTCTTGTGATGATGGGAGATGATAAAATGCCTATGTGATTGAGGTAAAGCGGAGTTGAATGATGTTGACACTGCAGCATTAGGCTACTACTACCTTCTGGTGTATGTCAGAAGGAGGATCACCTGCTTCTGGACCATGCTTGACCATGAGTAACAACCCCAGAAAATGCAAACCATAGGTAAGCACGAACTACTGCATATACACATTAGACCAGTCATTATTTATGTTATTTAAGCACATTCACTTTAAACAATCTTTTCCTGGTACCAATTATTCCCTAAAAAGGAGGACATTCTGTGGCTAAAAATCAAATTTCCATTCCATTCCAACAGACTGCCCTGAAATCTTAGGGTACTCTTTAGTAATAATTATTGAGAAACCTGAAGGAGATCCAGGAGGAAATTTTAATATAATGGTTGAAAAATAAAACTAACACTACCTCTCATTCCCACAAATACAAAATAAGATTTAAAGCACCAAAACTTATGTTAAGTACTAAACTATCTACAGTATAAGACCTTGTGAGTCCGGGGCGCCTGGGTGGCTCAGATGGTTAAGCGTCTGCCTTTGGCTCAGGTCATGATCTCAGGGTCCTGGGATCGAGTCCCACATCAGGCTCCTTGCTAAGCAAGGAGCCTGCTTCTCCCTCTGCCTGCCACTCCTCCTGCTTGTACTCTCCCTCTCTCTCTGGCAAATAAATAAATAAAATCTTAAAAAAAAAAAAAAAAAAAAGACCTTGTGCGTAACCTCATGGCCCCACAGTGCTAATGTCTCAGTATGCTACAGAACAAAGCCTATTTTGGTTTTAACTTAAGGCCTCCCTTCTGTGTAAATACATATCCAAGTTTCTAGCATTCTTAGTTATATAGCTTTTTCCAGAATTAAACCATGTATGTTTCGTACCAACATGAGTTTCATCTGGTTAGTTCAGACTCCTCCCTTAAGATCTAGCTCATGTGTCACCTCTTCTACAGGCCTTCCCAGTACGCCGAGGCAGAATTTAGTACTTCTTCCTGAGTACTCTCACCATGCAGTACAAGTACTATCTGATCCCTCCCTCCCTTCCTTTTAGAACATTCTAATACCCACAAATTCAGTCATCTAATCGTATAAATTTGCCATATTTTATCTGAGAAAGTCTATATGATTCTGCTATCTATTTTTTCTAAGAATGATATTCTAAAACAAAGATCCTTAATTATTTGATTTGAGTCAGAATTCTGTGACTCTGTATTAGGCTTCCCTGTTCTGTGAGACCAGTCTGTAAAAAGGCTTCTTACCATAACAAAAACATTGGGAACCAAATGCTTTATTGTGGAGGATCTAAATGAAGATACCCTCTTTGAGGTAATCTTCAGTTGGGCCCAACATTTCCATTTTCTCCTAAGGCTTGGAGAGATAACAATATGAGTAGAAGGTATACCAAAGTGTTAAAATGAATAAGGCCTATGAGAGAGTTTCGATTTCTTCTGAAAATGCTTTAAGGATCACGATGGAGGAAGGATGTGAGAAAGACTGGCAAGGCACAATTAGTGGGACACAAATAAATTCAACACTATGAGTCAAAGTAAGCCCAAAGAGTTAAAGACAAATGAAGATAGAGATACTTGTGGTGGTTATATAAAGGACTGGATTGCATCGCCCTTAAAAAACCTGATGGGGCGCCTGGGTGGCTCAGATGGTTAAGCGTCTGCCTTCAGCTCGGGTCATGGTCCCAGGGTCCTGGGATCGAGTCCCGCATCGGGCTCCCGGCTCAGCGGGGAGCCTGCTTCTCCCTCTGACCCTCTCCCCTCTCATGCTGTTTCTCTTTCGCTTGCTCTCTAAAAAATAAATAAAATCTTAAAAAAAAAAAAAACCTGATGGTTATATAGGGAAAAACATGTACTACCCTCACCAGGGAGTCATGATACTTTATGAAGATCCAAGGAAAGTATATGCAACTAGGTTGCCCATGGGCTGAATACATAAGGAGAAGAAAATATGCATCATCTAGACAGAACTAGAACTGTATATAACTAGCTAAAGCAAAAATTTCAGATTCCTCACGAAGAAATTTTACCCCAAAATAGTACTTTGGGCCAAGATGGAAGATCACTATCGTGTCTCTTTTTAAGTCACAAAAGTAGGAATCAAGGAATTGGATTATCAGACCTCTTCCTGAGGAGCCTGCTTTCCTGGTAAGGACAGGTCCTATATCCAAGGCTTTCTAGAATATGGGTTGTTTTGAATGGTGTTATAATTACGTTACCAGGCTTGATTTAAAAAATTCTAATGCTTGGGCGCCTGGGTGGCTCAGTTGGTTAAGCGACTGCCTTCGGCTCAGGTCATATTCCTGGAGTCCCAGGATCGAGTCCCGCATCGGGCTCCCTGCTCAGCAGGGGGTCTGCTTCTCCCTCTGACCCTCCCCCCTCTCATGCTCTCTATCTCATTCTCTCTCTCAAATAAATAAATAAAATCTTAAAAAAAAAAAAATTCTAATGCTTGTAATTATGGTTCATCAGATAATGAGAATTAGTAAGTACTTTAAACACAACCAGTATGTGTTTGTGTGTATTTATGTCTTGCACATGAAAAGGAATTATCCACATCATACATATCTGTACAATGCAGTGAGCCAGTAGTATTATAGTACTGTAGAGTAGTGGTTCCCAAAGTGTAGTAGACTGTGGATTCCTGGCAGGGGTTATGTTGTATCTCCAAGCCCATTTAAAAAGGGTCTGCAATGGGACGCCTGGGTGACTCTGTCAATTAAGCATCTGCCTTCAGCCCAGGTCATGATTCCAGGGTCCTAGGAACGAGTCCCACATTGGGCTCCTTGCTCAGCAGGGAGCCTGCTTCTCCCTCTGCCTGCTGCTCCCCCTGCTCATGCTCTCTCTCTCTGATAAATAAATAAAATCTTAAAAAAAAAAAAGGGTCTGCAATGTCAAAATCATGACATCTTCTAGCAGCAAAAATTACATAGGAAGCCAACAGCAATCATTTTCATCTAACATTCTGTACTTTTTATTCTCTAAACACACAACCTCCCAGGATCACTCTACTGTTCGTAAACTCTTCACCTTCTCATCTCTGACATATAATCCTATCATCCCCAAACCACAGTAATCCTTAATATTTTCTCACTTCCTACCTTCTGCCTTTTTTTCTTCAAACCTAATTGTTAGGCTTCCTGAAAACGGTTAAGTTCCTTTCCCAGATATTACTGTACTTCTTCCATTCCTATGCAATTCTATCTAAAAGAATTCCCTACATAATTTTTCTTTTTATTTGTTCCCATCTGAGAGAATAAGAATATTCCAAGGCTTTGAAAGAGGTGCTTCTTTCACAAATACTGTTCCCCTTTTGCCTACTCTCCCAAAAAGGTCCTGTGCCTAATCCTCCTTGCCATTGGCCTTGCACATTTACTGCATACAGATGTAAGTAACACCTCTAGCATACTATAATGATCTCTGGAAAGGGCTTAGGGAGAAATAGAAAGAATAGGGTTCTTCTGGTTGTGGTGTTATCTAAGATAACACCACAAGTTCTCACCACAACAAAAAAAATTATAACTCTGTGTGGCAATGTTACCTAAACTTATTGTGGTAACCATTTTGCAATATATACAGACAGCAAATCATTATGTTGTATGCCTAAAGCTAACACAACGTTAGATGTCAATTATATCTTAAAAAAAAAAAAAGTAACACTACTAAAATACCTGCTGGTCAGTACCAGAAACAATAAGAATGCTTCTATAATTTGAGAAAATCTTCACTCTCTGAATCTGATTCTTGTTAAGTCACCTGAATGTCAATGATAGACTTAGATACCATACAGTAACGTAAGGAAATGCTAGAGTCAAGTAAATCCACACTTGTAATATCTCTTTCCTTTGGAGCTATTTAGAGCTGCCACTTTTTTTTTTTTTTTTTTTTTGCTTTTGTGGATTTTCTTCTCACTTTCTTGATGGTGTCCTTTATTTGTTATTTATTAATTTATTTTTACAGGCTTTTTTTTTATGTTCAGTTAGCCAACATATAGTACATCATTAGTGACATCAAAAACTAATGATGAGCTGCCACTTTTCAACTGATTCTTGGTTTTCCAATTATTAATACTTAACTTTTGGAGGGACATTTCTAGCATCTTTTTGGTGTAGTCAACTGCAAAGCTTAACCCCGCAGATCTACCTATCCACGTTAATACAGAATTGAATGTATGCTCATTTCTAACAGAGGCATGCAGGTAAGTTCTTTAGTAAGCTTAAACATGCAAAATTCACAAGCATTTAAGCACAGCAGTAAAATCTTGAAAAGACTTAGAGCAATTTATAAATTCCAAACTAAGTAAATAAAGTAGCAACTGATACTGTTTAAAAAATGAGAATTTTTTTTTTTTTTTTAAATGCCTTTCTTAGAATGCTTGTTCAACTAGATATGTTATGAAGAAAAGCATTCCATGGTCAAAGTTTTGGAAGTGCTACACACTATATCCTAAATTTTGTTTGGCCATGGAAACCTTTGTGTATAACATCTTTCAGGAGAGTAATCTGTGAAGGTTTTACAGATTAGTAAAATTTCTTTCAAATGATATTCTTCATATTATATTAGCTTAAATAGTGCTAAATCAACATTTATGCCTAGAATTATACCATATATAAATAAAAAACCATTTGTTACAGGAAAGGCATAACTGGATGAGACTATTGAGCATATCATATTCTGAAATCCTAGTCTGGGGGTATCCTAGTCAAAGATTATGCTCCATAAACCTAATGACCTTCTTTCTGCATGGTGGCAGAACAGGTATTTTCAAAATCATTTCAAAATGAATTGATCAGGATTCAACCTATTTCAGTGATTTATGAGTCAAGAGCCTCCTAACTGATATATGACTGCCAGTCTTGCCTATCTCAAATCTGTTCTTCAGAATGCTACCAGTTATCTTCCAAAAGACACACTGATGGTGACACTCCCCTACTTAAAATACCTTTCCATAGTTCCTAAATTTTCTTTCAAAGCAGCAAATTCAAAATTCTTAATGTTGCACATCTGGTTCCCATCTACTTTTCCAAATTATTCCGCTACTTTTACACTACCTGTCCCAGTTCTAGCTACACAAGGTAGTTATTATTCACAGATTGTTATTTCATGCTTCCTTCCCTCTGGAATTATCTTTCCCCTCTTTCTTTCCTCCATTTTTTAGATTACTACTCATCTTTCAACACCCAACTCAAATGACTCTTCACATTGGCAATAATACAACATACTTTTCATAAATGCATTTCACTCTACATTTCAGAAAAGTCACTACTGTATTTAATTATGGAATAGTAATGTTTTTCATCTATGAATACATGAACACTATTGACTTTGATTAGTCTATTTGTAGTGGATATGCTAAAAACTCACTGCTATCTCTATTTAATTCTTAGATTCAATTCCATAGATGCTTACTAAATACTATATATGTGCTAGACAAAGTCTTGTTCTTAAGACTGAGCCCACAGCCTTAACTACAGGCAAATGCAAAAGCAACAGTACGTTAAGTGGAGATTTTCCTCCCGTTTTAAAATTGTGGCTAAGGCCAAAAGCTGAGGATAATTAAGTACCCCTTCTTTTAGCTTAAGAAGCCAACTGTGGTTGGTACCAACCTATTCTCTCAGGGTTTAGTGAGAAGCACTAGTTTACTGAACCAGCTCCTATCGTAACAATGATCATAACACTTTCCCCTCAATGTGAATCTAAAAAGGCTAAAAAGAAAGAGGAGCTTATTGGACTTTAAGGGGAACAGAGTTTATGAAAATAGGATATTCCCTTCTCCTCTGGAGAAAAAAGTTGTCATACTTGAATCCAGAGGGTAAGAATCAAAGTTTGAGGTTATCTAAAAGACAGACCCGTATTTGGTTACCTGTAGAGGCAAATGACTTACTGATTTGCCCCTCTGTTATATACATAAGGGAAAAGAGAAATAGGGAGAAAGTATGGTAGGGAAGTGTCAGGTAGAGAGACAGGCAAGACTATGGCCTGGTTCCTGGAAGTATGAAAAATGTAACCTTTCCCCTAAAATTGGCACTGGGAGGTAGATTTTTTTTTTTTTTAAGGATTCTATTTATTTATTTGAGAGAGAGAATGAGAGAGAGCGAGCATGAGGGGGGGAGGGTCAGAGGGAGAAGCAGACTCCCCGCCGAGCAGGGAGCCCGATGCGGGACTCGATCCCGGGACTCCAGGATCACGACCTGAGCTGAAGGCAGTTGCTTAACCAACTGAGCCACCCAGGCGCCCCGGGAGGTAGATTTGATTGTAAAGTCTTGAGGCAAAAAAAGACATACATATCAGAGTCCCATGGTGTGAATGCCATTAAAAGGTTTAGTCCAAAGATGTAACCAAATCTTCCAAGGGATTGCCAATGCCTATAGAATGGGACAGGACTGACCTCACTTTTAGCAGGGTAAATGGAAACTACCACTCACCTACATTTAGGCTCCTGACACTACAGCAGTGTTGAACAACCAAGAAAGAGGACTGACTGCTACCTCAACAGTGGGATAGCATGTAGAATTCTGCCTCCACTATCACTCCTCCTAGTTTCAACACCAGGAATAAAAATGACAAGAAAAAGGGAGGGCAGATGTGTGTGACAAAAAGAACCTACTCACCCACCCCTAAAGTTTTTAGCCCCAGATTAAGGTCTATTCTGTCCTAGGAAAAAGTGATAAGAGTACTGAATCAATTCTGTGACTCAAGTTATAATACAAAGAGAACTAATTCTTAAATACTGGCATGAAACTAGAGTGTTTAAACATTGCAGAATAGTGACAAGATGCTGCGAAGGCGATTGACATCCAATCAGAAAGGGGAGTCAGACATGGTAGAGTTGGCAGGCAGTTACTAGGTAAAAAGCAAAACTAATCTGTGTTTATATTGGGATCCTGAATGAACTGGTTACCCACAGATGGATAGCCTCTGAAACTAGTTTCCATATATACTGGTGTTCTCAGCTTTCCATCCCTCCATTCCTTTTTTTATATAATAAATGAAATCCTGGTATGAGCTCTATTACTATGATATTTAAGTCTAGAACCAGTCTATCAATTTTCTCACTACAATTTGCTGTTCTTTCTGAAAAATGGTAAGCAGATAAGAGCTATACACTTCTATGTTTGGGAAGGCACCATCAAAGTCACAGATATGAATGGACAAATAAGCATTACTAATGATGGAGGATGCTAAAAGTAGTAACAGGTATTTCAAGTAATAAAGTGAAGGAGACTGGTAAGAACAAAGTTCTTGAGCAGAAATTAATTTGATACCTCAATGCTTTCAATGTTCAGCTTTTAATGATCCAACCAAAGAAGAAATCCACTAAGTGGCTTATCTGACAAAGAGCAAAAACTAGTATATTGTAAATGGACACTGTTCAATTGCATGATACAGAGGAAGACAAGTGAAGGTTCTACAGAAAGAGAGTAAGAGAAAAAACAAGTGAAGGCTGGTCAGGAAGTGGGACCTGAACTGGGGCTGTACATGGAGGGTGGACAGGCATGGATGATAGACAGAGCAGAACAACTCCTAGATGGATGAGAGACAATAATGTAAAGTGGTTGTGACACATTGCAATATTAATACATACCGAGACTGAATTGCGGGTAATGCTCATAAATCTAACTGCAATTAGTACAGGTTTCTGGATTAGGAAGGACATGAAAAGGAAAGCAGAAGGTTAGAATGTACATGTCATTGCCCCATTAAAAGAGAAGGTTTAATCTTTCAGTGGACTGAATATATCCATCTTCTGCAGCATCAGTTTAAAAAAAAAATTAAAAAAAAAAAAAAAAGCACAGTGTGTCTAGCTACTTTGAAAAGTAGCTTTAGAGTAAAAGGTCTCTTCTCTTTCTTCTTCTAAATTGGGCCTCTAAGAACTGAGCTCCTGAAAATTCAGACTACCAGAAAGGGTTTTACTTTTAAATGGGGTTTCTGTTTTCATTTTCTAGGGAAAAGATTTTCAAATAGTGTCTTACAATTAATACCTTTACTGCCTGAAAAAGTCTATGTTTATGTTTGTTCTTAGAGAAGACCCTTCACTAATTTAATCAACTGACATATTTGTTAGGATTTATTCTGTGCCAGGCAGTTTAAGTATTAAACAAAGAAACAGAGTTATTTTAATCTAAGTATAAATCATGAAGATATGGATGAAGTATTGCTGGGTCCCTGGAAAAGCATGCACATGATGACAGGGAAGCCTGCTTCTCTTTAGAGCTTTACTGGGAATCTGACTGGGTCTCATTACTACAGTTTTGTTTTACAGTTGAGGGGAGGGGTAGCAAATGATTAAACTTTAATGCAGCAGTTTTCCAGTTATCCAGACCCTACTGATTGTTGGTCAGTAAGAACTGATTGTTACTGGTTACAAAGGAAGATATTAAACAGAAAAATGGGCAAATGGAGAAAATAAATGATCATTTTTGCAAGGCTTTTCCCAAAACCTAACAATAAACCCTTAAAAATCTTTATTTGATAACAGTAGACTCATAGATGGAATTCCATTTCCTTATGAATCACATTCTTGCATATGATTAAGTTCTCTACATTGCAGAAGTACTGCCAGGAACATCAAAGGTGACATGGCTGAGGGTGGGAACAGATGGCGGAAGAAGTAGAGAAAAAGTTAGGATAGGTTAAATTTTCATACAAAGGACAGAAAAAGAAAACAGGACAGATTAATGAACCACCAACATTTTATCCAAATACTTGATTTAAAAAATTCTACGCATTTAACTGCATATATTCTGTACATATAACTAAAGAAGGCTAAAAGATCAAACATGAGGCATCCATAGTACCCTGAGATAAAGTGGTTTCTTTTTACTTGTTCCATGTAAAAAAGATTTGGAGAATAATCTCTCTTTACACCATAAATGCACACTTAAAACATCAGGAAGGCTATCATTTTCCCCTGGACTCCACATCTGACTTCTTACCATTGATCTACGAATCAGTGACAGCCTGGTCTTTGCCTTATTCTCAGCAAATTCCAGGCTACTGATGTCTTTGAGACGAGCCTTGTATTTATTCATCTGTTCTACAACAATCAGCTCCACACAGCTGAAATAGGAGGAAAAAGAGAAAACCGTTAAGAGCTGAAGTAAGTCAAATAAATTGTAGCCCTCCCACACTGCTTTTCAGCTAAATGTGGCAGACGTTTGGAGGATGAAAGAAAAATCAACATTCCTTATTTTATGAGCTCTAAGACAAGATTTATATAATGGTGGTTCACAACTTTGGCTGCACTTCAGTATCCATCTGAGAAGCAATTATAAGTTGCAACGCCCAGGCTACACCCCAGACTAATTAAATTAGACTCTCTAGGGATAGGACACAAACACCAGGATTTTTTTAAAGCTCCTTTTGTAGCCAAGGTTAAGAATCATTAATCTAGAAGGAAAGCAGAGGGCCATAAAAAAAGGCTAAAGTGAAATACAGAAATACTGAAGTACTATGGCCAAAGGGATTCAGAGCCAGTTAGACTGGATTACAGGAAGAGACAAAGTATATGTAATTTGGTAAAATGGAATTTTTAAAATATTTTTAGAGAATATAAACATTCCTAAGGAAAAGCTAAATTTAAAATGACCCTTCAAAACAAATGATGTCCATTTGAAGAGAACCTAAAGAAATTTTTCATACTCAGCATAAGAAAACCCAACAGTGTCTAGTAATCTTCTTAAAAACATCTGAACTTATGAAATCATTCACTATGTTTGATATCTGGATAAAGTGGCTACACTGACTCAGAAGTCCCTGGGATCTTGTGGAGGTGATGGTAACTGGCCTTACGTGGTAGTCTTACTGATGTCCTGCACGCTTTGTAGTGGGTCAATGGTGTCAGGGCATCGAAGAATGCAGGGGGCAAATACAATCGCCAAAGCATTAGCAGACATTCGATTCGTTTCTTCCTGTAGAGCAATCCTAAGGAATAAAAAAAAAAACCAGGTGAAGTGGGGATTAAAAGGGAAAATAGTAAGGACGTAGACAAAGGACACGAGAGAAAGAATACGTATGACATCAACTGCAGAGTACTGGAAGGATATTCATATCAGGTGAAAGGAGACACTTGTAGACTTTTCCCAAAGCTGTTCCTTTGCCTCTGGAAAATGCACTTCCACTCTGTTCCTTACTTGAAGCAATACAGGCCAGCAGATAGCTTATCAAGGGAAATTTCTGACCCACTGCCATACACCTGATGAACATGTCTGAAGAATGCAGAGTAGAGACTTAAAGGCATTCTCAGACAGTCATATCAGATATTCATCTAACATTTATGTAATATTTACCAGAGATTTATCTAATCAAAATAAAGATGGCTTTCTTCCCAACCACTGCAGATATTTATACTCAGTCAGTCAGTTCTTGAGCCCCACCTAAACCCACCTCCTATGAATTACGTTATGTCAAGACATATACCTCCTTTCTACTTTCTAGTTCAGGAATGAGAACAGGCTAGGCTACACAGTGCCACCATTAGCTGAAATTGTTACATGGCTCAAATAGGGCAGAGAAGTCCCTACTCTGCAGCCCAACTTAGCTGAGGATTTCTGCTCCAGGGAATTGTAAGCACCTGTTTGAGGCATTAGCTTTATAAACAGGAAAAAAAAGGTCTGTCAGTTTTCC